>NC_134084.1:36131951-37386743 GCF_000715075.1 Nicotiana tabacum | reverse complement strand
TTATTGCTTTCATTTATTATCTCCATATTTGTTCATCGTTCATTGCTTAACATTGGCCATAAAGAGCCTCCATAGATTTTATTATAACTATTGGTCACATAGCAACTGTCTTCGATAGCTCGTATTCGAGTTCCGGGATCGACCTCGAGGCCCAAAATCGACGAGCTTGAGGCCCCAATTATTGGCCTATCGGTGTGCTTATAGATTTCTCCTTAACTTTATTTCGTCCCTAAATCTCACATACTTAGTATCAACTGGTTAACAAACTAGCATAAAAATAGATCACGTATTTTTGGAGTCCCGTCAAAAAATTTAATTGTTATTACCATTTTCACGGTAAACAGTTTGGCACCCACCGTGGGGCTAAAAATAATAGTGATTATTTTCTTGCTAGTTTTGTCACTCAACGCAAGTTATCTTTCATGCTTTTTCTTCTCCAAGATCCTCGATTTCAGGTCAATATGTCTAACTCAGTGAATGGAGGCGAAAACAACAATCTCGAGGACCACGGGGAGAACGGTGTGGATGTTTCTGGTGTTGGTGTGCTACCACAAAACCCTGGGAATGTGATTGAACAAATCCCCATAGACGCGGTCTCGCGCGACGCCCAACGCATCGATATAAGCTCGCATACTGACATAAGTGTGCATCAAGGAGATCCACAAGAAGCTCAGAAAACCCCAACCAGGGAAGAACGTGAGGTTAGCCTTCATGTTATTTTTGAAATCAGCAACTAGCTATTGCTCAGCTGCAAAGTCACCAGAAAATTCACAGCACGGTAGCACCTCGGACAGCTCCCCCAGCTATACATGTTCCAGAGAGATCGAGCAATAACCGGTCGATGACCGATCCTGCCATCGTAAAAATGCTCGAGGACCTCACCAGGAGGATCGAGTCGGGAGAGAAGATGATGGAAGCCAATGACAAAAAGGTCGAAACCTACAACTCTAGAGTCCACCAAATTCTAGGCGCACCCCCAATCCTGAAAGGTGTGGATTCGAAGAAGTTCATACAAAGGCCGTTCCCCAAGGAAGCGGCCCCGAAACACATCCCAAAGAAGTTCAGAATGTCAAAACTCCCAAAGTACAACGGGACCTCAGACCCCAACGAACACGTACTGCCTACATCTGTGCGGTAAAAGGCAACAACATAAAGGACGATGAAATGGAGTCCCTCTTGTTGAAGAAGTTCGGGGAAACACTCTCGAAGGGGGCCATGATGTGGTATCATAACCTAGCTCCTAACTCCATAGACTCATTCGCCATGCTAGCGGACTCCTTCATAAAAGCATATGCCGGGGCCATCAAAGTAGCAACGAGGAAATCTAACATGTTCAAGATCAAGCAAAGGGATAACGAAATGCTGCGAGAGTTCGTATCTCGCTTCCAAACGGAACGAATGGAACTACCACTGATCTCTGACAACTGGGTGGTGCAGGCCTTCATTCAAGGCCTGAATGAACGAAGCTCGGTGGCTTCGAGATAGCTAAAAGAGAATCTGGTCGAATATCCCATTGTGACCTGGTTGGACGTCCATAACCGATAATAGTCAAAAATTAGGGTCGAGGATGACCAGCTGGGAGCCCCCTCGGGCTTAGTATATCCAAGGAGGATCTTGGCAAAGGAGCTAAAGCCAAACAAAGAAAGATACCAGCCGTACATCAAAGATAGGAGGAACGTCCCAAGGCGCAACCCACCTCGTAATGATCGAATGATAGACCAAGGACAGGATCTTCGGGTGTGAGCACCTAATTTTTGATAATATTTAATTTTTTTATCACTTCTTCTATGTAAATATTTTAGAGGTTTTAACCGACAATTTTTAGCTTTGTTACACTTTTTATTATAGGGTAAAAATATAAAATTTAAAAGGTGAATTATTACTATTAATATTATTTTATATTTATTTTTATTTTTAAATAATAAAAAAATTCCGAAAAAATATATATATTTTTTAATTTTCAGGAGTGATTTAAAAAATAAGAAAAAGGGAAGTATTGAATAAAAAAAATAAAAGTAAAAGTAGGCGGAATTCTCTTTTAAAAAGTAAAAGAAAGTAGAAAATTAAAAAAATAAAAGTAAAGTTTTGTGGAAATTTTAAAAAAATAAAAAGTAAAAGAAAGTTGGAATTAAAAAACAAATATAAAGGTATCTGAAAATTAAAAAAATTAAAGTAAAAGAAAGTAGCATTTTTAAAAGAAAAGCAAAAGAAAGTGGATTGTTTTTTTTTTAAGAAAAGTTAAATAAAGTGGAATTCTCTTTTAAAAAGTAAAAAATGTGAGATTTTAAATAAAATAAAAGTAATTTGTAAGTGAGATTTCGTTTAACTAAAAAATAATAAAATAATAAAATATTTTTAAAAAAAAATCTAAAAAATCTCGAAAATTTTGCTATAAATAGAAGAGAAAATTTGAGAAGAAATAAAAAAAAAAGAGGGGGAGGAGAGAAATTTAGGTTGAAAAGTTTCATTAAATTTTTCTTTGAATATTTCGGGCCTTGAATCTTGGGTTTGAAGAAGAGTTGATAGAGATTTTGTTGTTGCTGCTGTATTGACTCTACAACTTTCAGATTTTATTCATTTGAATTCACTCTCTTGTAGGTATGTAATTCAAGCTCTTGAGTTAAAAATATGTCGGAGCATCTTTATTGAAGTAGAAGCAAATTGATTTGATTCTTTTGATAAAGTTTCTTTCGTATTTAATCTGTTCGCATGAATGATGTTTCTTTGATTGAGTGAATTGAGATTTGCAAATGTTAACGTTATTTTAGTATGTTCATGACTCTGTCTCGTTTTTTTTCTTTTTTCTTTTTACTTTTTTTTTTCTTGGCTCATGACTTGTAACCAGCAGGTATTGTTTTGTTTACATTTAGATTTCAAGCTCATGTAGCACCATGTTCATATTTTGAAATTTAAAGAAGTATGTGAAGTTGAACAATTTGTCAACAGTAAGATGTAAACAAAAATAGATTGCGTTAGTGGAAGGATCTTATCTTCAGTTTATGTTATTGGCTGCATATTTTCTTAAATTAACCATGTGAAGATTCAACTTCCTCTGCGTCAAAATGGTACTGTAGAAGTTATAGTGGTGATACTACAACTTTCTCTTTAGCATAGTGTTAAATAAGTAATTACTTTAAGTGTTCTTTGTTATAATCAAGTTTAAAATGCATTTTTGTATGTCCATATTTGTTTTGTTCCTTCTGGTTCATCCGAATAGTTCTCAGCATGGTTTTTTTTTGTGCTCATATGGTCATTTAAGATTCATTATTTTGTTATAAAATTTTGTTAGTTTCTTTCTAGAATTTGAAAACGAAAGTCGGTCTTTTGAAGATGATATGGAGATGAACCCAAAGCTGACACCTGTCTTTTGTTATTTTCACATAAATGCCAACTCCACCTTTCTGAATTGTAGTATGCTATAACAAAAGGCTCCAGTGATATACATGTAGCTAACCCATTTCTTTAGGCCTTTTGTACTTATCAATTTATACCACTCCATCCACAAAAAAACATCAAAACTCATGGCCCTCATTTAATTAATTTTAAATCCTTAGAATTCGAGGCATGCCATTTAGCGAATTTTCTATGGCCCTCGCAAAGTTGAAAAAATGGGTAGTTGCTTTAGGCGCGTAATTTGAAATTACCTTCCTAAACTCAGGTGTGCATTTCATGTGATCCAAATCCAAATCCCAACAAAGTTAAATAAAATGTGTCGTGGACCGCGGGTGCATTTATGTGACGTGGTTCAAGACATATTTTAATTGACGTTGCAATCTTCCTAAAAATGAATAAGAGCATTTAATAAGTTAAAATTGAACCATAGGCTAAAACATGTATTAAAATCAGATAATAGGCCAATTATAACAGTTGAGCGACCGTATTAGAACCACGGAACCCGGGAATGCCTAACACCTTCTCCCGGGTTAACAGAATTCCTTACCCGGATTTTTGTGTTCGCGGACTGTAAAACAGAGTCAATCTTTTCCTCGATTCGGGATTTGAACCGGTGACTTGAAAAACCATAAATTATCCCAAGTGGCGACTCTAAGTTTTTAATAACAAATGAATCCCGTTTCGATTGTCACTTTAAGTTGGAAAAAACTCCCTTATACCCTTTCCGGGGTGTAGGAAAAAAGGAGGTGTGACAGCTCTAGCAACTCTGCTGGGGACGAGAACCCAGAATCTTTATTTCAGGGTTCAGAATTCGAGCTTAGATGAATTGTTATATTTGGCTTTATTTATTATCTGATTTTATTCACATGTTTAGGCTTGATGTGCTAAATGTTGCTTTTACCGCTTTGATATTTGGTTGAATTTTATATAAACTGTTACGAAACCCTTCTCTTCTCATCTTCGGGGATGTGCTCGCTGGTCGAGACTCCCTATTCTATTAGTGTCATACCTTGAAATAAGAAAGAGGCTCGGACAAATTACTAAGCCGGATTGCCTTTTGGTTCACGGTACGTAGCCCCCTTCTCGGCTCGAGTTGTCCGCTCGGGTACATAGTCTAGAACACATACCCAGGTTTTGAATCTAGAATAACTCAGCCTCATGCCGAATCCCTAGTAGGAACGCTTGTTTGCATCATGTGCATTTTGACTTTGGGGACTCAACACAGGGGTTGGGTCCATCTAGGACAGGTATACCCAAAATAACAGACCATCTTGATGCATCCTATGTGCTACATGTTATCTATTCAAGGGTAAAAGGGTCATTTGGCGAACCAGTGATAGTTGATGACATATGAAAAAAAAAGAAAAAAGAAAAAGAAAAAGAGAGGGTGAAGTGTGAAGATAAAGCGATTGAGGCCTAATTATGTTTTCTGTCACATATCTGTTAAGAAAAAAAGAGAGCTTGAAAATTGAAAAAAAAAAGATTTTGCACTTTTTTCATTATTTTACAAAAAATCAAAAAAAGATATTGCATGTTTCATCATTTTCAGGGAAAAGAAAAAAATATATATTCTCTAAATTAGTTGTTTTTGTTTTAATTCTCGCCCGTATCCAATTTGCCCGAACTACGCAAACCTAATTCTCGTCTTTCGGGGCGGGATACGTAGGCAACCCACATAGGGTTCGGTCTTCCTAGTAAATCTTAGGTTCTTGGCTTTGCGGGGTCATAGCCAAATTTTGCACTTCTAGCCACCTTTTCGCCAAATAAGTCAGCTTGCAAAAATAGCCTCAACCATGTCTTCCATGTGTCCAGTAAGGAGTGTTATTGTCTCACATAGTGTTGATTTAAAGTTTTCTCATACAGGTGTGGATTTATTTACCGAAGTTTGAACATGACAGATACCCCAGGATCACTGCATTCAGGAGCTGCTCGAGGAGCCATTTTATGTTTTTGAGTCAATTGTTTTAGTTTATTTTTCTAGTCCTGTATAGTAGTATTTAGTCTTTTAGATGATGTTAGAGTTTGTATTGTCTAGTTAAGTTTGTATAGTCTTTTGTTACTGTATTTCTTATTTTGCATTTGGAAATGTGTTACAAGTAAAAATCCAAAAAAGAGATGTTGCATTTTATATTTCATTATAAATTTTCTTTAGAATACTAATTCTAGAAATGAAAAAAAAAATCTTTTAATACTTCTTTAAAAGATTTCTTCAAGGTGTTAATTCCAAAATCCAAAAAGATTTTCTTTTGAGGTGTTTCTTCGGGAAATTAGTGAAAAATAAAAAAAATCTTTATTTTCATTAGAACTTTAGGATATTGTACAAAAAAAAAACTTTATCTTTTGTTTATCATTGGAATTTTTCCTTTAGGCAATCAAAATTGAAATCCAAAAACATTCTGTTTTATCTTTTTCATTGCTTGCTTCGAGATCTTGCGTCAGGATATCAAATGAGAATTCAAAATGTCTTTCTGTGGTTTATTCCTTAGATTTCCTTCAAAAAAAGGGAACCAAAAAATATTTTTCTCTTTTAGGGTTTTTCCTTGATAATTTCTCATAGAGTACCTGTTTTAAAAAAAGAAAGAAATAAAAGAAAAGAAAAATGGAAGCGTTAGTTTATTTACTTTATTCCCGATCTTCCCGAACTACGCAAAGATCTGATTCATGCGGCGTCATGATACGTAGGCAACCTACATAGGGTTCGATCGAATCATTTTTTATTTATTAAAAGAAAAAAAAGAAGAAAAAAAAGAGAGAGAAAAAACAAAAAAAAAGAGGTGAAATTATGGGATGTGAGAAATGAGAAGGAAGAAAAAGAGCGATAATCAGAAAGAAAAAAAAGGGAAAGAAAATGAGTGAGCTAAGAAGTGCGAGGAAAGAAAAGTAAAGAGAAGATTCAAATGGACAAATTGGGATGATGCCAAGTGACCTTATGACCCTCGAAGTCATTCTAGAATCGTTAATTATGGCTAGGTGCATGGCACGCAATGTGATATTTTTGCTGTTAAATACCCTAACGCTAACGTGATGGCCTCATTTTGTTATATTCATAGCAGAAAGGTGGTTGGTTTGTGGTTTTTAAAGTGGTAACTCTTCTTTACAACACAAAGTCAAAAGGCAATGACAGACAATAACAGAACTGAGTTGGTTGATACCGGTGCCCAAAAGCAGTTGGTTGAACAGGACAATGGGTTGGTTGAAGAGGTAAAGATGTTAAGACAACACATGGCGGACATGTATCAGGCTTGGATGACTGGGAAGGCACCACCCCCGCCACCACCTAGCTTCATAAATACTACCCTTACCCAAACACCGGTCACAGTGCCAGATGATCCCCCATACTCTCTGTAAGCACGTGATATTTGCCCAATATGAGAATTACTCCCAAAAAATTCAAAAATAAAATAATTTTTCTTTGGTGTGCAATTTTGTGATATTTTGAATAATTATTTGTATTTGTCTGTGCATGTTTATTTGTTAAATTAATAAAAATACAAACATATGTCACATTTTGCATGTAGGATTTAATTCTACAATTGTTAGTAATTAAATTTGTTTTACAAAAAAATAAAATTACAAAAATAGGCATCGTTTGCATTTTTAGCATTTAATGTCCAAATATACAATTTTATGCTTAATTATTACTTAATTGTGCGTTAATTGTTATTGGGAGTTAATTTGCGCTTTTATAACTTAATTTAGTTCTTAATAATAGTTTAAGTATTTTTATAATTTAGTTTTAGAAAATAAAAGAAGAAAAGAGAGCGAAAATATAAAGAAAACCGGAATTGGGCCTCTTCTTCGATTTCAAGCCACAGGCCCAAAAATGGCCCAATCTTCCCTACGACCCAGTCCATTTTGAACTGGGTCGACCCTGTCCATAACCCAACACCCCTATTATTTTACAAACAAAATAAAACAAAAAAAAAAGAAGAAAAAACCCTAAAAATGACCTAAGTCATCCGCCCCCCCCCCCCCCCATTTTGGTTTCTTCTTCTCCAACCTCCAAACCCCACCTCCCATGGCTTCCCCTTCCTTCCCCTCACGACACACACACTCACTCACGACACACACACACGCACGTCACCCTCACGACCCCGGCTCGACTAAACGACCCCAGCCCTATCCGCCATTGATGAAGCTCGTCGAGCTCAAGCTTGAGCTCGACGTCCATGGTTGCCTTCAACCTCAAGTCCAAACGACCAGTCATGGCTGACCCTACTGCTTCTTCTTCCTCACTTCAATACAAATGTCACTGCGTCATTTCCTCCTCCAAAAACAGGAAGTCGCCATGGCTGCTGTCGCGACTGCGTCTTCCAGCTTCGTCGCCGCTACTTCTCCTCCTTCCTCCGAGCTGCTGCTGCCGCGATGCTGCTTCTTTTCCTCCTTCCGAGCATGTCGAGCTGCTGCTGTGTTGAGTCGTCACTGAGTTTCCGCCATGGATACGCTGCTGTGGTTGCTTAGATCTTTTCCGTCCAAACACTACCTCCGAACGACCCCCAGCCACGCCGGAACAACGCAAAACGAACCAAGATGCCATTGCTGTCCGCTCACGCATCTGCTACTGCTGCTAAACAGCTGCTATTGCTTCAGTTTTCTTCGTCGCCTCCAGCTGCGGGCAGCTTCATCTTCCCTTCGTCTTCTTCGTTTTGTCAAAGGTCGAGTTTTTTGAGTCGAGGCTCGGACATATTTGTTTACAATCAAAGTTCGTCATTGATTCATCTCCGGTTAGTTGTTTTTTTTTTGAGTTTTATTTTTGTCCATATTTTTGTTTGATATTTTCCGGATCCAAAATCGTTAAAGAATTCAATTCTTGTTTTGTTCGTTGTTCATCGTTGAAATCATTTTTCTAAGTTTGTTCATGTTCATGTGCTTTGTTAAATTAATTTTTCAGATTTCAAATGAAAGATTAATTAGTTGTTTTTCATGTTTGTAGTATTGTTTAGATAAATATTTGTTAGTTTAATATTTGTTAGATACAAATTGAAGTTTAATTAATTATTTCTTCAATTTGTTTCATGTGTTTATGTATTTTTAGAAATTGTTAATATTGTTAAGTTCAAGTTTAAGTTCATAATTGTTTCTTTGTCGATCTTGTTATTTGTCTAAAAAAAAAGAATTTAGTTGTGTTGAAGGAAATATATTGATATAATCGTTTGAATCCGTCATGCTTGTTGTTTAATATAGATTTCATTCATGTTCATACTTTGTTTGGATGATCTTGAATCCGAATTTTGTATAGTTTGATTTCTTGTTTATCATTTATGATTATTTCTTGAATTGGTCTCATAATCTTGTTTAAAGTTTAATATAAGAATTGTTTGTTGTAATGTTGTTAGAGTAGTTGATTTTAAGTTCAATATTATTGAATTTAGAAATCTAAATATACTTGTTTGTTGTTGTTGTTGAATCCGAAAATAGGATTGTTTGTTGCTAAAATATTGTTCAATCAAATTTTAGTTGTTCTTTGTTGTTCAATTTGTGTTCATGTGATTTGTTGTTGAAATGTTGTTGAAATCATGTTCATGTGATTTGTTGTTGAAATGTTGAAGAAATCATGTTCATGAATTTTGTTGTTTGAACATTGTTAGAAATTAATCATATTGTCTATATTTTGGTTAAGTTTGATTAATTGATGTGTTATAGCTGATGGGTAGTTTGGTAATTTGTAGTACGTTCAGGGGTAGTTTGGTAATTTCAGTAAGGTCGGAGGGGTAATTTAGGAATTGTACATTTTGTAATTGTTTATATGAAGCATGGGGGACAAAATAAAATGGGGTGGGTTGTGATATGGTTATTTAATATAAAGGGGGACAAGACAAAATTTAGTGGGGCGAATCTTGCATTATTTTATGTTAGGCATGGGGCACAAAATATAATGGGGTGGTGTAATATGTTTATTTAATGTAATGGGGATGAGTGGGAAGATAATGGGTTTGGTAGAGAAAAAGTATTGGTTTTAATTAATTGAAAGATTTATGGGATGGATTATATATATGAAGTCTTGAAATCAGATTTAAAAGAGGGGAACACAGAGAAGAAAATACACAGACAGAGAATAAGAACGAGAGAGAAACGAATCTGAAAATAAGAGAGAGAAAAAAAAGGACTGAACATTTAATAAAGAGAAAATTCCGAAAAATATTTAAACTTTCAAATAAAAAAAAAACTAAAAAAAATATTCTGCTTTCTTTCATTGTTTGAAATCAGAATTAATTGTTGTTTCATCAAAGATTGAAGCTTTTGTTTTTGGGATTACTGCTCTACTGGTTTGCAAACTCTTTTCCTGGGTTGGTACTGTTGCTGGGTTGTTGCTGCTGTGCTATACTGTTATTACTGTTGCTGATTCTCATCTTCATTTTTTTGCTTCCAATATCAGGTACACAACTGAAAAGCTGGTTATTGTAATCCGAAATATGAAGCATGAATACATATGAAGAATGAAATTTTGAAGTTTTAATTTCGTTTTTCTTTGTTTCCTTTTGTTGATTATATTTAAGCTATTCCATGTATTACTAAATAATAACTGGAATAAAAAAAAAGTAACTTAAGTTAGTCTTTAATGAATCAGTTCGGCAAAACAGGTTAATTCACTAGTTATGAAGGTTTCAAGATTATCAACAGTAGGTTAATCATGAATAACTAGCTAAATTTAACTAAGACATGAATTTAAATTAAAACTTCGTAAATTAGGCATTAAGACATGACTTGAGTTCAAGCAAGACTAGAAGAACGTTTAAGTCTAATAAACTTTCTAATAAGCTTTAGTAATTATGGTTAAATCAAGTTTCAAATGGTTGTGAATAATTAATCTCAATAATTATTTTTTTAACAATGCTGAGTTTTAATCTAGCTATATTTGATTCTTTTGGATATTAGTTGTTGAACTTTTATTTTATTTATAATTTCGAAATTAAGAATAAAATTCCTTTTTCATCAATATTTGTATTAATCAAGCAATTAGCATGTCATGTTATCTTAATAATAATAATAAATAAAAAAAACGTAATTAATTAGGATTTTCTTTATTCATTTTAGAGACTAATTTTAAATAGCAAAATGTAGTCGCTTTAAGATTTGTCCATTTAAAACAAATGAGACGAGCCTCGCCAAATAAAACACACAAATTGCGGGGCCCTCGATAAAAATTTAATTGATTACTTAAACTTCGGGATGGGCCGTTTAGCAAATTTCATGGCCTTCCCCAAAGTAATAAAGCGCTAATCGCTTTAGGCGCGATATAATAATAATACATTCTTAAACACGGGTACGCATTTATGCGACCCAAATCCAAATCCCAAAACATTGAATAAAAATATGTTCCGGATCGTGGATGCATTTTATGTAACGCAATCCAAAGACATGTTTTTAAACGATGTTCACATTCTTTAAAAATATAATAATAACAATAAAAGCGGTTAAAAGTTAAAATTGCACTATAGTTTTTGAACATGTATTAAAATCAGATATTTTAGCCATTACAACAGTTTAAGCGACCGTGCTAGAACCACGGGATTCGGGGGTGCCTAACACCTTCCCTCGGGTCAACAGAATTCCTTACAGAACTGCTCTGATACCACTTCTGTCACGACCCAAACCGAAGGGCCGCGACGGGCACCCGGTGCCTTACTCAACCGAGTACCAACGTAACATATCTTTCTTATCATGTTATCATGAGTAAATGAGCTAGAAAACTCGTCCTGAGATAACAAGAATAAAACATAAGGGAATAGTCAACATATAAAGACCCAACATGATATACAAACTAATATATGTGACATACGGGCCTATAAGGCCGACATGACCATTAGTAAACTCGAAACATAGGCCGACAAGGCCATACAATTATCCATACACCTGACATATGTCTACAAGCCTCTAAGAGTACATAAAATCATAAAGGTCAGGACAGGGCCCCGCCATATCAATCAATACATATCCAAAGCATACTGACCAAATAGGCAACTCCGGAGCAAGTGGAGTGCACCAACACCTTCGCTGAGCTGATAGCCTACTAGGAGGACTGTCAACCTATCAATCGGGACCTGCGGGCATGAAATGCAGCGTCCCCAGGCAAAAGGGACGTCAGTACGAATAAAGTACCGAGTATGTTAGGCAGGAAAGCATAAACAAGAACAGTAATGTAAAGAGAGAGATAAAGGAGATACAACCTGTAACATCAGAGTGCCTCTGGGGGTTACTGATATGAAATGCATAATACATATATATACATAAACTTTTTAAAACATTCGCCTCTGTGGGCATCATCATCATATCGTACCCGGCCTCAAAGAGGACTCGGTAAAAGCATACCCGACTATCATAAGGTTCGGTAGAATCGTACCCGGCCACGTGGAGCTCGGTAAACCCAACTGATCAGTGGTTGCACAATAGGTGCCGTACCCGGCCGACTATAGCGCGGCTCGGTAGAGTAAAATAGATACTATATATAATGCATGCTAGACTCATGGAATCATCTTCTAAACCTTTTGGATTGACTTAAGAACATTATGGACATCCCTACCATCAATATGAACCTTAGTAGGATTTAAGGATCATACACACTTGTTTAGAATAATTTTATAAGTAAAGAACAACATGGACAACCTTAGTTGCTAGGAGTAGAGTCATTATGAAATAGCGTATCGTTTATGTTCATTTCATTTTAGACCATGCCAAAAGAAAGAAGAAAGTGCCTTAACATACCTTAAACCCGTTGAGTCCTTAATCCCTTCCAAGCAACTCTTCAAACAAGTCAACTCAATCTATCATAGTATAAGGAGATTCAAAATCAGTGCTGAGCAAAGGCTAAGTCTATAACTTAAGCTAGTAGCTCGTTTACGTAAATTTGGGCAGCATCTCCATTGTAACAAGGGCCTCCTCCAATACCATATACCAACAACAATGACCAGAGCAATCCATCAATACATAATTATCAATATCAAGACACCATATAACCACAACAAGTCACAACTACATTACGACGAGCGGCAAACTCCGATTGGAATCCGTATACCTCTTATCAATCCTTATAGACTTCTTACTTCAACATAAAAGTATCATTAACTTGATAATGAAGTCATTAATCAATGATTCTAGCCTTATACCATATATTTATAACAACGAAAATAATCCACAACTTCAACTATCCCCAACTAGCAACTTTATTCACTAGTTCAGGTCTAGCCCATCCATTTAACTTAATCAATATCAAGATAACCTTAGGCACAAGCAAGAACACAATATACATACCTCCTACAGTAACTTCAAGTCAAAATCCAAGTTATATTCATTTTACAACAACCCTTAATAGCAATACAACACCATAGAAGTGACTTAAGCTAGTCCAAGTATTATCTTATAGTTTATCATCCTAACAACTTAACCAACATACAAGAAAGCTTAAGCACAATTAGTAGGTTGTTATACTCACCTTATAAAGCAGCAACAACTTGGAATTTCATCCAAATACAGCCCACAACAATCCTCAATGACAACACAACCTCAAAGAAGTGTTGTTCTTCACTAGAACTAAGTTTTGATGTTGAAATATGGTGTAATCACTTTGGAATCACTTCAAACCCTTGTGATATATGTTTAGGAGGGTTAGGAGAAGTTTGGAGACGAACTTTAGTTGAAAAATGAGCAAAAATAGGCGTCCAAATTGTTTATAAATTGAAGTAGGTCAACCACCGCCTAAGTGGGTCCCATTGGGAGCTGCTTGCGCGGTCTCGCGAAAATGCGAATATCTCGATACTCCAATGTCGTATTGACAAACGGTTTAATGCGTTAGAAACTAGACTCGTAGACCTTCAATTTGGTAGGTAGAAAACCCCATTATTCCAAGTATATTTGGAGAAATTCTCAGATACATTTGACCTAAATTTCAACAAATTTATGAATGTAACTTGTGATGACCTTTGCCAACTCTTGTTCCACAACTTGCTTGCCTTCAAAATGTAGAAAATGAATATCATACGACTAAAATAACTCATAGAATAACCTCCTTATCATGTTAATAACCCTAGTCTCACCCCAAAGTACATGTTATAACATTCGAAACTTGTCGACTTTCGACGAAACTTATTTTCTTCAATTGGTTTAGCTTCTAAGATTTCCAACCTTCTTGGTAATCGTTATTCATGATCTTAAATATTTTTAACCTCCAAGGTAACATTATTAACTTACTTTATTTGCTTCCAAATAGAATCTCATTTCCGAGCTTACATCAATGACTTACGATTTACTCTCACGTATGAAAACTTGGGGTGTAACATCATTCCCCCCTTTGGAACATTCGTCCTCGAATGTTGACTGATGCACTTATCAATTTCATAAACTATTGCTCTTACGAATACTTTAATGTTCATCTTGCCATCTAAGCAACAGTTTTGTGAATAAATCCAAACGCTTGGGCATTCCCCCCTTTTAGGCCTCTTTGTCACGCCATGACATGTGGTCGGAATTTTTCCAACATCGTAACATTTGCTACCTTATATCATGCAGTATGTACGACTGTGTCCTTATATGAGTGCCTAGCGACTCGTCTTCCCTTTTTCCTCCATCTTTTAGCCAATCTATAAGCCTCACCGTATGAACATATACAGAATTATGAAAAGCTGTCCCTCTAGAAATCTATAGGTGTATTGATGTCTTTCGCTTGGTACTTTATCGAACTTAAGACTATTGCTATCTCTTGTTTCATAGCCTTGCATATCTATCCTTATGGATTTACTACATCTAGGTAGGTTATACTATACCATAAAACTTACTTCGTTTTATAATTACCGAGGCTTGCTACCCAACTCCAGGTTACTCTCTCGCTGCTTATCCTATATGTATAAATCTAAGTCCTTTAGTGCTTCCTCATTTTTATTCATCTTAAGAATAACAAACAAATCTCATCTCATACTTTGGAACTTGTACCCATCTATTGTTTATTCACCTTAATGTTGATCTATAATCTATCACTGATAACTTGCAACCTCTTACGTAATACACTGTCACTAGGGCTCACATCTTATTGGGGAACATCTGAAGTGATTTTCCTGATCCACCTAGGATTAATACTATACTTGAATAACCATATTTCATTGCATCCCAACGCGATTCATCTTATGGGGGTATTCTAATCCCGTGCAATTAATGAAATCCCTTTCTCGTTAAATCATTACTCAATCAAAGGCCTAAGAATCATCCTCTTATCTATCACAATTACACCCTTATTCTACCGCCAAGGCAACATTCCATCTCTTCTAAATGCACCTAGTCTTAGACTCCTCTGGGTTCATTAAGGCTGTATAGAGTTTTTTATTCATATGGAAATCATCAGCTCCCTTGTTTTGATGGGTTTAATCTCGAGGACATACATATTCTCGTCACCTTCTCACTCATCTTTTCATATCCTTACTCCTATCTACCTAAAACCTTGTTGCTCTACAATACATTACCTTAGGACCTACACCGATCTATTTATACTACTCCCAACCTTCCTTTAACTTGATAGCACCATAAATTTCCTTTTGTGCCTTCTCAGTTGTCCTTAAATGTAAGCAATTACTTTTGATGGTCGTTCTATCACTTGTTGCATGAATACTTGGCTTGTCCTTTTTGCCCACGAATACTATAATTTCTTGTACCTTATATGATCTCAAACATCACCTTTGATAGCTTCTTTTTTACCATTCATTAGCCATGATAGGTGCCACTTTCTTATGGAGTGTATACAATATTGTAGTGAGACTGTTGTTACAGGATCATTTACTCTCTAGCTCACTATGCTTAGGTGGAAACCTTCTTCCTTATTTCCTCAACTAGTCTTTCATTGTAGTACTTAGGGAGACCTTCTGGCTCTTGTAAAGTTGCGAGCTTGATATATCGCACACCCGAAGGTAATTTTCGTTATTCTTACTTGCCTATAATAATCCTTAGTTACATAAATTTATGCCTTTGTGCTCGTAGAGTTACTTCTAAGCTCAAATTTTTATTGTCTCCTTAGTGACACTCTCTCTTATTTTCATAAACCTTTAAAAGTGGTACCTTTAATTGCCTCAACTCCTATCTGAATTTTTTTCAAATGATTGCGATCTTGTATCTGCGAGACTGAATTCATTATGCTGCAGTTCACTACATTTATCTTGCATGATCTATTGATTTATCCGTGACCTCTTGTCTAGCCATAACTGGGCTCTTCCTAAATCAACTACTAATTACTCGTTGGTCCATTCTCATATATATATATATTTATTCTGCATAATCCCTCTTGGGATATATCCTTTGTCTTAACTTATCTCTCACCACTAGCTCCATATGTATCAAATGTCCATTCATACTTATTTATCAATAACATCCTGGACGGAAACTTTTACTGCCTCTCCCCGATGTCGTGCTTGTATAATGTTCTGGATTCGCAAAATATCTGCAGGAACTGAATAAATGCAACATCATCCCTTTCTCCTTTTTACCACATTCTTCCTTTACCATTCCATAGTTAACTGAACCGCTTAACTCCGACTTAATACCATATCACACCATATTCCCCCCTTCAGGGGAGTACTAAGATTTAGTACTACGACGATCTACCTATACTTGTTTTACCTTTTCATATTCGGCGTCTTTTCACATTATCAATGAACCTTAATCACCTTATGGTAACCTTCTGTACCAGGGATAACTAAATTTCTTACGCACGAAGGTGACACCTACGGTAACTGGCACATTTAGTCCCTTAAGATTAACTCTGCTCAGAGTGCTTGCTTTAGGTAAGCGACTTCCTAAATAACCTTTAAAGGTTATTCATCTGTTGTCTATTCTATTATTGTTTGGAGCACGATCTTTGAAATTCTCACGATGTCGACCATTATCAAATCCTCCGGTCCCTAATTCATGTTTGGTTTTATCTTGTTCACCAGCCCATACTGATTTTTATTACTCTGGGGTCTAACCTTTCCTCCTGATAATCACGTGGAAGTCACCAACTCATTTCTCGAAATAAAAATATGATTTTATGGCTTATACTCTTTTATTGCCTTAAGGCTTGTCACCTCTTGTATTTTCCTTCACTTTGATTATAGACTCTGTCATCGTGTCATATTTTGATTTACTGTTATCGCCCCTATATCACATCTTACTCATGATGCTTCATTTATTTTCTTCTTATTCTTCGGATAATATTCTTTTTGTCTATTACTTTATTCTGAAAACTTCAACAAAAAGTTCTTTCCCTATAAGCTCCCCTAGCTTCATCTCATTAGAATGCCTAACATTCTTTTTTTTTACTCGGGGCTAGAGTCATACTAAGGTAAATATTTGTCCCTTCTAGGATCCCACTGCCTATATTCTGAAATTTTTGAATATTCCAGTATTCGTATCTGATTGTACTACTCTAGAGTTCACCATCTGGGTGTCTTAGAAGGATATCTTTTACCACATTTGTACCATCTTTCGGAAACATTGGTTAATGATAACAACCTATCCACAATTTTTGGGTTACTCTAACTCCAACTGGATCCTGATATCCCATCTTTCTCTTAAATAATATCTGTTAGCTCCCATAGAACATAACTGAGATGGGTGTGGCCAATTGTACTTACCTCTGTCATTGATGAAGGTACCAAAATGCTTATATTTCTCTGCCTGATTTGAAAATATTGATAATCTTCATTATTTGGGTGCCTTGTACCCCTCTTCACCTTACTTTTTTACTTGTTGAAACTTGTATCTAGCTTCTGAATCCCTCATAGATTTTCACCATATTCGTGAATAGATATCCTTGCCTTAAGGCTCCTTATTAAGAAGCATACATATCTTAGTACACACACGATCTGTTGAAGACCTCATATTTACTCATCATAAGTATGATGTGAAATCGAGTTCCTCTAACTCAACTCTTTCACATCCACATGTAATCTCTTACCAACTATCTTTGTGGAAGTAGGTATCGTTGTATTATGACTAAAGTCGAATTTAGGAGTTTGAATTCTTACAACTGAGCTCTACTGCACGATCTAGAGTAAGAAGAAAGAGTGACAGACCTAAATGCCCTGTAGCCTCCTGCTTATAAGTGTGGTGCACAACACACCCATAAACAAGACTCTACTAGACACGGCTTGTAGACTCCCTAGGACAGAACTGCTCTGATACCACTTCTGTCACGACCCAAACCGAAGGGCCGCGACGGGCACCCGATGCCTTACTCAACCAAGTACCAACGTAACATATCTTTCTTATCATGTTATCATGAGTAAATGAGCTAGAAAACTCGTCCTGAGATAACAAGAATAAAACATAAGGGAATAGTCAACATATGAAGACCCAACATGATATACAAACTAATATATGTGACATACGGGCCTATAAGGCCGACATGACCATTAGTAAACTCGAAACATAGGCCGACAAGGCCATACAATTATCCATACACCTGACATATGTCTACAAGCCTCTAAGAGTACATAAAATCATAAAGGTCGGGACAGGGCCCCGCCATATCAATCAATACATATCCAAAGCATACTGACCAAATAGGCAACTCCGGAGCAAGTGGAGTGTACCAACACCTTCGCTGAGCTGATAGCCTACTAGGAGGACTGTCAACCTATCAATCAGGACCTGCGGGCATGAAATGCAGCATCCCCAGGCAAAAGGGACGTTAGTACGAATAAAGTACCGAGTATGTTAGGCAGGAAAGCATAAACAAGAACAGTAATGTAAAGAGAGAGATAAAGGAGATACAACCTGTAACATCAGAGTGCCTCTGGGGGTTACTGATATGAAATGCATAATACATATATATACATAAACTTTTTAAAACATTCGCCTCTGTGGGCATCATCATCATATCGTACCCGGCCTCAAAGAGGACTCGGTAAAAGCGTACCCGACCATCATAAGGTTCGGTAGAATCGTACCCGGCCACGTGGAGCTCGGTAAACCCAACTGATCAGTGGTTGCACAATAGGTGCCGTACCCGGCCGACTATAGCGCGGCTCGGTAGAGTAAAATAGATACTATATATAATGCATGCTAGACTCATGGAATCATCTTCTAAACCTTTTGGAGTGACTTAAGAACATTATGGACATCCCTACCATCAATATGAACCTTAGTAGGATTTAAGGATCATACACACTTGTTTAGAATAATTTTATAAGGAAAGAACAACATGGACAACCTTAGTTGCTAGGAGTAGAGTCATTATGAAATAGCGTATCGTTTATGTTCATTTCATTTTAGACCATGCCAAAAGAAAGAAGAAAGTGCCTTAACATACCTTAAACCCGTTGAGTCCTTAATCCCTTCCAAGCAACTCTTCAAACAAGTCAACTCAATCTATCATAGTATAAGGAGATTCAAAATCAGTGCTGAGCAAAGGCTAAGTCTATAACTTAAGCTAGTAGCTCGTTTACGTAAATTTGGGCAGCATCTCCATTGTAACAAGGGCCTCCTCCAATACCATATACCAACAACAATGACCAGAGCAATCCATCAATACATAATTATCAATATCAAGACACCATATAACCACAACAAGTCACAACTACATTACGACGAGCGGCAAACTCCGATTGGAATCCGTATACCTCTTATCAATCCTTATAGACTTCTTACTTCAACATAAAAGTATCATTAACTTGATAATGAAGTCATTAATCAATGATTCCAGCCTTATACCATATATTTATAACAACGAAAATAATCCACAACTTCAACTATCCCCAACTAGCAACTTTATTCACTAGTTCAGGTCTAGCCCATCCATTTAACTTAATCAATATCAAGATAACCTTAGTCACAAGCAAGAACACAATATACATACCTCCTACAGTAACTTCAAGTCAAAATACAAGTTATATTCATTTTACAACAACCCTTAATAGCAATACAACACCATAGAAGTGACTTAAGCTAGTCCAAGTGTTATCTTATAGTTTATCATCCTAACAACTTAACCAACATACAAGCAAGCTTAAGCACAATTAGTAGGTTGTTATACTCACCTTATACAGCAGCAACAACTTGGAATTTCATCCAAATACAGCCCACAACAATTCTCAATGACAACACAACCTCAAAGAGGTGTTGTTCTTCACTAGAACTAAGTTTTGATGTTGAAATATGGTGTAATCACTTTGGAATCACTTCAAACCCTTGTGATATATGTTTAGGAGGGTTAGGAGAAGTTTGGAGACGAACTTTAGTTGAAAAATGAGCAAAAATAGGCGTCCAAATTGTTTATAAATTGAAGTAGGTCAACCACCGCCTAAGTGGGTCCCATTGGGAGCTGCTTGCGCGGTCTCGCGAAAATGCGAATATCTCTCTACTCCAATGTCGTATTGACAAACGGTTTAATGCGTTAGAAACTAGACTCGTAGAACTTCAATTTGGTAGGTAGAACACCCCATCATTCCAAGTATATTTGGAGAAATTCTCAGATACATTTGACCTAAATTTCAACAAATTTATGAATGTAACTTGTGATGACCTTTGCCAACTCTTGTTCCACAACTTGCTTGCCTTCAAAATGTAGAAAATGAATATCATACGACTAAAATAACTTATAGAATAACCTCCTTATCATGTTAATAACCCTAGTCTCACCCCAAAGTACATGTTATAACATTCGAAACTTGTCGACTTTCGACGAAACTTATTTTCTTCAATTGATTTAGCTTCTAAGATTTCCAACCCTCTTGGTAATCGTTATTCATGATCTTAAATATTTGTAAACATTATTAACTTACTTTATTTGCTTCCAAATAGAATCTCATTTCCGAGCTTACATCAATGACTTACGATTTACTCTCACGTATGAAAACTTGGGGTGTAACAGTAGACTTCATTTGGAAAGTCGAATATTTTCCTCGATTCGGGATTAAATTGGTGACTTGGGACACCCTAAAACTCCCAAGTGGCGACTCTGAAACAAACAAACAAATCCCGTTTCGACTGTCCTTTAATTGGAGAAAACTCCCCTGCACCCTCGCGGGGGCGGAAAAAGGAGGTGTGACAGCTCTGGCGACTCTGCTGGGGAATAAAAGCGTGAATCTCTGGTTCAGGGTTCAAGAATTCTAGCTTAAAATAACTGCTATAGTTGGCTTTATTTATTATCTGATTTTTACATGATATATGCTTAATGTGCTAAATGATGCTTTTACCGCTTTAATATTATTTGAATTGTGTATATACAACTGCTACGAAACCCTTCTTCTTTATGAGTCTTCTGAACTTATGGTGTACACGTGCGCGTGACCCACCTTTCTGTTAGAAGTCATACCAAATAAGACGAAGTTGGGACAAGTAACTAGGCCGGGCAGACTTTCATGCTCCCGGTACGTTGCCCCCACTTCGGCTCAAGCTGTCCACTTGGGTGAGCCAGGGCTAAAACAATATGCCTCAGGTTTTTTCACTTAGAATAACTCAGCTTCATGCCGGATCCCTAGTAGGAGCGATTGTTTGCATCACGTGCATTTGACTTTGGAGGCTCAACACAGGGGTTGGGTCTGTCTAGGACAGGTGTACCAAAAAAAATGAAAATGATCATCCTGATGCATCTTACTTGCTGCTACTTGCGCATTTATTTGATCCGGATTTGTGTGTTGACTAACTTTTGAATATCAGGAATAATATTTTGAAATTGAAAAAAAAAGGAAATAGCGGTTAGGGAATTGATTGTTTATTTTTGAAAAAAAAAAAACAATGCCCAAATACTGTCAAAACTCTGCCGAAATTTTGAGAAAATGAAAAAAAAAATGTCTTATTAGTTTGTTTTATTAAAAGCAAAGGAAAAATAGAAAAAAAAAAAGAGTTGTTGTTCTGTCTTGGTTTTCAAAAAAAACAAATTAGAAAAAAAAATAGTTTGTCTTGCCATAAAAATGAAAATGAAAAAGAGTCTTGTTTTTAAAATGGGGTTTTATTTATTTATTTGTTTAGATGCCAAAATAAAAATAAAAAATAATAAAATAAAAAGAGTCGGGCGTTGAAAGTGGTTTTATTATTTGTTGCAAATATATATATATATATATATAAATCCAAAAAGTTTTTCTTTATTTCCAAAAAATGTATATATATCTTTATTTGTTGCAAAAATATTTGTCCTGCCAAAAAGTCTAGAAAAGTTTTTTTTAGACTCCCAATTTTCAAAACAAAAAATCCAAAAATATTTTCCATTATTGACTTCTTTAGAAAGTATTTTTAATTATAAAAATATATATATATAATAAAATAAAACAAATCCGAAAATATTTTCCTTCTTCTTTAAAAATTGAAAAGAAAATTCAAAATTCAAAAAAAAAATTAGAAAGCATTTCTTTTATTAGAGGTAAAATTCCAAAAAATATTTTCTTTCTTCTTTAGAATAAGAGAAAACAAATAAAAATTCAAACAAAAAAAAATCTTCCTTTTACTTTTGAAATTATCAAAGTTCAAATCAAAAGAAAAGGAATTCTTAGAAGTCTTTCTTTCAAAAAGAAAATCAATCAAAAATCCAAAAACAAAAATACTTCCTTTCTTCTTTTAAAGCAGTTCTTTTACAAATTCAAAAAATAATAATAATAATTTAAAATCAGTTTATTTACTTTATTCATGACATGCCCGAACTACGCGGGTTTGATTCTCACCGGATGTGAGATACGTAGGCAACCCTCATCGGGTCCAACCCTTTTTTTTTTGCTAAAATAGACAAAAACCAATAAATAAATAAAAAAAGTGTCAAAATTTTAATTTTGTCATAAATAAGTCGGACGGTGTCCAGCCTCACCTTTTGCTAAAATAGCAACAAAAAAAATATGTCAAATTTTAATTATTGTCATAAATAAGTCAGGTGATGTTGTTTTGTCATAAATAGCCGAATGTTTCCGAAAGGGACGCCAGAAGGCTGACTTTGCATAAACAACCAACTTTTGGGTCATGTTTAGGATTTTTGGTCTAGTTAACCCACACAGCCTTAAAATTTTCGCCCCCGAGGCGCTAAAGGGCCGTGTTTGTAACACCAGGTTTTTATTGTAATTTGAAAAAAAAAAAGAAAAAAAAAAGAGTCAACGGTCAGGTGAATACCGTTTGAATTTTTTTTTTGTCAAAAATAAGCCGAGCCAGCTTCGGCCGCGTCTTAAACCGTTCTTGCCAAAATAGCCTTAGAGTATCTTTCAGTTGTCGAAAGGCTATTTTCGTAAAAGAATGGATAAGTTTGTAAAGTGTCGTAAAATAATCCTCTCCAGCCTCAAAATTTGGAAGGGGCCACATTTGCAAAAAATAACCGTTCGGTTGCATTTGTCAAACGGAGAAAGGAAGCTGGACATTTGTTTTTGTAGTTTATAAATCTTTAATTAGAATATGTGGGTTGTTTGATTTTCGAGTTTATAGGTCATCTTCAAACCTTTGAAACCCAGTTTGTTTTAAATTGAAAAAAAATGTTTAGTATTGTTTATCTGTTATTGGTCCGAACTACGCAAGGTCTGATTCATGCGGGGTCATGATACGTAGGCAATCTCCATAAGATTCGACCACAACAAAAATGAAAAAAAATGAAAAAGAAATGAAAAAGAAAAAATGAAAAAAAAAATGAAATGAGAAAAAAAAAATGGAAAAAAAAGAAAGAAAATGAAAAAAAAAGGTGTTATTAATAATGGGGACCGGCGGAGTCCATTCTAACCTGTTTTGCTTTTGAATCGCAAAGAAAGAAGGTGGTTGGTTTGTGGTAAGCCGGAAATACAAGACCCAGAAGCACACTTTGCGAGGATCAGGCATGATAACAGAAGCACTCAAATCCTATTGGGACTTGTTGACTAAGGTTGATGATATTGAAGTTGGCAATGGTCTCGACAATATTAATGCAAAGCTCAGTGGCTAAGATGCCAATTTTGATAAAGTGGGAGGACGCTCCGTTCCTTGGTTAGCAAGAGAGAAGCTTGTGGTGGCTTATTTTGTTGTCATTTCTATTTTCCGGATTATTAGGGTCGTAATTCGGATATTGTCTTGTGTCAAACTTTCTCATATTTCCATTTTGTCATAGCGGTCTGTTTAAGTTTTGTCCAAGCTATTTTAGGATTTTATTCTGGTTTGTTTCGTTTGTTTTATTATTCAAACCATTTCGCCGGTAGTCTAATACAAAAGCCGGTCTTTTATTGTTTCCAGTCATCTTTTTGTTTAGCACTTTTATCATTTTTATTCAACGCCGATTCTAGTGACATGACATGCGCACACAGTTTGGGCCTAGTCTTTAAAGTTAATCAGAAAACCCTATGAAGGTGATCAAAGCATTTAAGGGAAATAAGAACAGTTTGAGATTATTTGAAGCCCGAGTCATGTGGAACTGGGGCAAGTAAAACTTAAAGAAAACCGTTAGATGCAAGATTCACCAAATTGGCATGAGGTTCGTTCATGAGAGTGAGAGTGTCGCCCAGCAGTGCTTTAGAAATGAAAAATGAAAAGCAAGTGTTTAACATAATTGTCAAGACCAGCACCGTCGGAAGAGACTATAAATCTATGTTCAATTTTGTTGTTTGCACTTGGCATGTTTTGAAGACTGGAATGACGAAGGCATTTTGTTCTGCTACCTAAACACTTTATCCTTCGTTACCCCTTTTGAGCCTTATTTATTTTCTTTCATACCCCTCGTTCGGAATCAATAGCAACGACTAGGAAATACGAGCCTGGAAGGTAAAGAAAAAAAATCAAAAAAAAAACGAGAAAAGGAAAAGAAGAAATGATAACAAAAAAAAAAAAAAGTCAGAAGAAAAAAGAGGAATTGGGAACTACGTTCGACCTGATTCCTCAAAGAGGATACGTAGGCGCCTCACGGCTCAGTCATAGTGTAATAAAAATAATAAAAAATAAGTAAATAATCCCCAAGCAAGACACTGGGGCAAGAGTTGTGCTCGTTGTAAGCAAAATTGGTTCCGAAGGTTGTAATTTTAAAACCCCAAATTTATTTTGTTTTTGAGCCTTTTAATACCCTTTCTTTCTAGCCTAGCCAAAACCCACATTACGGTCCAAAGAAAGACCTTCTGATCAGTTTTCAAAGGATGCCAAGTCAGAAAAATGAGAGTCTTACCGGTCAACATAACATTCTGTTCCACAACAGAAAGGACTCTAATCTCCAGCAGAGAGAGTCATACCGGCAACACTCCAAATCCCCAGCTGGAAAGTGATACAAATGAGAGAGTCTTATCGGTGAAAATCTTTACGGACACCATAAGGCGACGCAAGCTGAGAGAAAAACCAAAATGAGAGAGGCTTGATAGTGAAAACCCTTCGGGCACTACAAGTCGAATAAGATTGGGAATCAGATGGGGAATCGCCAATTGAAGGTCTTGAAAGACGATTGACGGCAGAGGATGGGCCACATGTGCATGTCATGACCATTAGAGTCGGTATTTGCGTTTGATAAGTTTTTATTTATAGTTTCTTTTGTTAAAGGAGTCATCTTTTTCCATTGTCTTTTATTCTGTTCCCTTTTATCTTTTCCTTTCATAGAAATTTCCCCAGTAGAGTCTGTTTGGTCAGAACTAGTGGGAAATGACTTCAAAATAGGCCATCAGCTTTCCAAGAAAAGATCTGACTAATACATCCAAGTGATATAGTCAGGAAGGAACAAGCGCGAGGCCAATGTCAAGAAAGATATCCCCAGCAAAAGGGAATTGACAAAAGGATCGACGAGCGTCAAGAGGGATATCCTTGCCGAAATCAAAGGTTATTAAACCTCAAGACCAGAGCCCGTGGACAAACAAGGAGAGTAATAAGCATGATTTGGGAAATTCATGCGAGACTAAAAGGTCAGGAAAATGCAAGTTTCCGAGCCATGCCACGAAAGAAGAGGGATATCCCCAGCAGAAAAAGATTACCCCCAGCAAATAATATCATCCCCAACAAGTTTTGGAACGCAGAGCAGGGAAGGAGAAAGGGAAAAGCCATCCCAGTAGGAGTATCACAACCAACCACCGCGTTTTAAACTAACAAATTTTGTTTAATTTGAAACAGGTAAAGAAAATGGCATTGATGATAGAAATGCATGCCATAAGGGAGACTGTCAAACTGGGGCAGAAAATTTTCCTTTCATTTGGAAAATTTTCTGGAAGTCAGATACCCATTCGGGGTAGAATGAATATAGCACCAGTCTCAAGGGAAGTGGTCTTTGAACCAGTTTTACCCCCAGCATAACAAGTTTTAATAAAAGAAGTTGTTCCCCAGCAGACAGAACAAAGGGATGACATTTGTGCTCAGAAAAGAGAAAACCATTATCATCCCCAGCAGCTTCCAGAAGAATGAAGCATCGATTTGAAGGGATAAAATTCCCCAGCAGTGTTATCCTCAACAACGTTATCCCAAGAAGATAACACTTTTATCCCCAACAGTGTTAAGAAAAAAAAAATTGAATTTGAAGGAGGGAAAGAAAGGAGACTCCCCCAGTGGTATTATCCCCAGCAATCAGGCGTCCACCTGGAGAACAAGGAAGAGCAACGGAAATATTAGAAGTCAGGCGTCCACCTGGAGAACAAGGATGAGTAATGGAAGTATTAGCAATCAGGCGTCCACCTGAAGAACAAGGATGAAGAAAAGAAATAGCAATCAGGCGTCCACCTGGAGAAAAAGGATGAAGAAAAGAAATAGCAATCAGGCGTCCACCTGGAGAACAAGGATGAAGAATTGAAATAGCAGCCAGGCGTCCACGTGGATAACAAGAAAGAACAGTTGAAATATCAGAAGTCAGGCGTCCACCTGGAGAACAAGGAAAAGCACCAAAACTGGGGTAGAAGATTTTCTGCCATTGTCGAAAATTTTCTCGGAAGAACGAGGAAATCAATTCAAGTTTTAAGAGATAGCAAGACAACACGATTCGAAGAAAAACAGTCGGAGGTAAGACAATTCCAAGATTTTGAAAATGGGATCATCCGCCCTCGAATAGGATATTTTGGGTTCATCCGCCCTCGAATAGGATATTTTGGGTTCATCCGCCCTCGAATAGGATATTTTGGGTTCATCCGCCCTCGAATAGGATATTTTGGGTTCATCCGCCCTCGAATAGGATATTTTGGGTTCATCCGCCCTCGAATAGGATATTTTGGGTTCATCCGCCCTCGAATAGGATATTTTGGGTTCATCCGCCCTCGAATAGGATATTTCGGGTTCATCCGCCCTCGAATAGGATATTTCGGGTTCATCCGCCCTCGAATAGGATATTGTTGGGTTCATCCGCCCTCGAATAGGATATTTTGGGTTCATCCGCCCTCGAATAGGATATTTTGGGTTCATCCGCCCTCGAATAGGATATTTTGGGTTCATCCGCCCTCGAATAGGATATTTTGGGTTCATCCGCCCTCGAATAGGATATTTTGGGTTCATCCGCCCTCGAATAGGATATTTTGGGTTCATCCGCCCTCGAATAGGATATTTTTGGGTTCATCCGCCCTCGAATAGGATATTTTGGGTTCATCCGCCCTCGAATAGGATATTTTGGGTTCATCCGCCCTCGAATAGGATATTTTGGGTTCATCCGCCCTCGAATAGGATATTTTGGGTTCATCCGCCCTCGAATAGGATATTGTTGGGTTCATCCGCCCTCGAATAGGATATTTTGGGTTCATCCGCCCTCGAATAGGATATTTTGGGTTCATCCGCCCTCGAATAGGATATTGTTGGGTTCATCCGCCCTCGAATAGGATATTTTGGGTTCATCCGCCCTCGAATAGGATATTTCGGGTTCATCCGCCCTCGAATAGGATATTGTTGGGTTCATCCGCCCTCGAATAGGATATTGTTGGGTTCATCCACCCTCGAATAGGATATTTTGGGTTCATCCGCCCTCGAATAGGATATTTTGGGTTCATCCGCCCTCGAATAGGATATTTTGGGTTCATCCGCCCTCGAATATGATTTTAGTTTTAAAGTTGTTTAAATCTCGCCAACAATGGCATTTTTAAAGTTGTTGTTGAAATCAAGAGCCCCCCTGAAGAATAGAATGACGATGTATTGGTTGAAGTCAGGAGCCCGCCTGAAGAGAGGAATGGCGATTATTTTCAAAGTTGTTGTTGAAGTCAGGAGCCCGCCTGAAGAGAGAAAAGGCGTTTTTAAAAGTTGTTGAAATCTTGCCAACCTAAAGAAAGGAATGGCGATGTATTGGTTGAAGTCAGGAGCCCGCCTGAAGAGAGGAATGGCGATTATTTTCAAAGTTGTTGTTGAAGTCAGGAGCCCGCCTGAAGAGAGGAATGGCGCTTATTTTTAAAAGTTGTTGTTGATGTTGGGAGCCCGCCCAGATAACAGAGGCATACATTTCAGTCTTTACATTTCAGTTGTTGAAGTTGGGAGCCCGCCCATAGAACAGAGGCATACATTCAGTCTTTACATTTCAAGCATTGAAGTTGGGAGCCCGCCCAGATAACAGAGGCATACATTTCAGTCTTTATATTTCAAGCGTCGAAGTTGGGAGCCCGCCCAGACAACAGAGGCATACATTTCAGTCTTTACATTTCAAGCATTGAAGTTGGGAGCCCACCCAGATAACAGAGGCATACATTTCAAGTCTTTAATTTTCAAGTATTGAAGTTGGGAGCCCGCCCAGATAACAGAGGCATACATTTCAAGATCAAGTCAGAGAACAATAAAACAGAGGGTTACAATAGGAATCCCCAGCAGGAAACAATAAAATTCCCCGGCACCTGGAAACAGAAGGTTGCAACAAGAGGTCACAGTACAAACTCAAGTACATGTGTCAAAAGAAGAAAAGCACCGGAAGAAATGCAAGCAGACAAGGAAGCAAGGCAACAAAAACAAATTGTACTCTAGCCTAGCTTCTTGTTTTCTTTTAGGCACAGTGTAACAAGGAGATCGGTAAGCAGTGGTAATAGCATGCAACAACAGTAACAATGCAGTCCCACGGTAGTCCCAGCTACCAAAATTTTCCGAACTACATTGACCTAATTCCTGTTTAGCCCAGGATATGTAGGAAACCTTTGAAGCAAAGGTTCGGTCCAATTTGTTTCTAGAGAAAGAATAACCAATTGAGTAATCCTAAATCCGAATTTATCAGGATGGTCATTATTTATGTCTAAAAGCTTCATGTATGTATATTTTTGTTAAATACCTGTAAGCACGTGATTTTTGCCCAATATGAGAATTACTCCCAAAAAAATCAAAAATAAAATGATTTTTCTTTGGTGTGCAATTTTGTGATATTTTGAATAATTATTTGTATTTGTCTGTGCATGTTTATTTGTTAAATTAATAAAAATACAAAAATATGTCACATTTTGCATGTAGGATTTAATTCTACAATTGTTAGTAATTAAATTTGTTTTACAAAAAAATAAAATTACAAAAATAGGAATCGTTTGCATTTTTAGCATTTAATGTCCAAATATACAATTTTATGCTTAATTATTACTTAATTGTGCGTTAATTGTTATTGGGAGTTAATTTGCACTTTTATAACTTAATTTAGTTCTTAATAATAGTTTAAGTATTTTTATAATTTAGTTTTAGAAAAATAAAAGAAGAAAAGAGAGCGAAAATATAAAGAAAATCGGAATTGGGCCTCTTCTTTGATTTAAAGCCACAGGCCCAAAAATGGCCCAATCTTCCCTACGACCCAGTCCATTTTGAACTGGGTCGACCCAGTCCATAACCCAACACCCCTATTATTTTACAAACAAAATAAAACAAAAAAAGAAGAAGAAAAAACCCTAAAAATGACCTAAGTCACCCCCCCCCCCCCCATTTTGGTTTCTTCTTCTCCAACCTCCAAACCCCACCTCCCATCGCTTCCCTTTTGCCTTCAACCTCAAGCATCCATGGCTACACACACACACACGCACGTCACCCTCACGACCCCGGCTCAACTAAACGACCCCTGCCCTATCCGCCATTGATGAAGCTCATCAAGCTCAAGCTTGAGCTCGACGTCCATGGCTGCCTTCAACCTCAAGTCCAAACGACCAGTCATGGCTGACCCTACTACTTCTTCTTCCTCACTTCAATACAAATGTCACTGCGTCATTTCCTCCTCCAAAAACAGGAAGTCGCCATGGCTGCTGTCGCGACTGCGTCTTCCAGCTTCGTCGCCGCTACTTCTCCTCCTTCCTCCGAGCTGCTGCTGCTGCGATGCTGCTTCTTTTCCTCCTTCCGAGCATGTCGAACTGCTGCTGTGTTGAGTCGTCACTGCTGCTCACGTTTCCGCCATGGACACGCTGCTGTGGTTGCTTAGATCTTTTCCGTCCAAACACCACCTTCGAACGACCCCTAGCCACGCCGGAACAACGCAAAACGAACCAAGATGCCATTGCTGTCCGCTCACGCATCTGCTACTGCTGCTAAGCAGCTGCTATTGCTTCAGTTTTCTTCGTCGCCTCCAGCTGCGGGCTGCTTCATTTTCCCTTCGTCTTCTTCGTTTTGTCAAAGGTCGAGTTTTTTGAGTCGAGGCTCGGACATATTTGTTTACAATCAAAGTTCGTCACTGATTCATCTCCGGTTAGTTGTTTTTTTTTTGAGTTTTATTTTTGTCCATATTTTTGTTTGATATTTTCCGGATCCAAAATCGTTAAAGAATTCAATTCTTGTTTTGTTCGTTGTTCATCGTTGAAATCATTTTTCTAAGTTTGTTCATGTTCATGTGCTTTGTTAAATTAATTTTTCAGATTTCAAATGAAAGATTAATTAGTTGTTTTTCATGTTTGTAGTATTGTTTAGATAAATATTTGTTAGTTTAATATTTGTTAGATACAAATTGAAGTTTAATTAGTTATTTCTTCAATTTGTTTCATGTGTTTATGTATTTTTAGAAATTGTTAATATTGTTAAGTTCAAGTTTAAGTTCATAATTGTTTCTTTGTCGATCTTGTTATTTGTCTAAAAAAAAAGAATTTAGTTGTGTTGAAGGAAATATATTGATATAATCGTTTGAATCCGTCATGCTTGTTGTTTAATATAGATTTCATTCATGTTCATACTTTGTTTGGATGATCTTGAATCCGAATTTTGTATAGTTTGATTTCTTGTTTATCATTTATGATTATTTCTTGAATTGGTCTCATAATCTTGTTTAAAGTTTAATATAAGAATTGTTTGTTGTAATGTTGTTAGAGTAGTTGATTTTAAGTTCAATATTATTGAATTTAGAAATCTAAATATACTTGTTTGTTGTTGTTGTTGAATCCGAAAATAGGATTGTTTGTTGCTAAAATATTGTTCAATCAAATTTTAGTTGTTCTTTGTTGTTCAATTTGTGTTCATGTGATTTGTTGTTGAAATGTTGTTGAAATCATGTTCATGTGATTTGTTGTTGAAATGTTGAAGAAATCATGTTCATGAATTTTGTTGTTTGAACATTGTTAGAAATTAATCATATTGTCTATATTTTGGTTAAGTTTGATTAATTGATGTGTTATAGCTGATGGGTAGTTTGGTAATTTGCAGTACGTTCAGGGGTAGTTTGGTAATTTCAGTAAGGTCAGAGGGGTAATTTAGGAATTGTACATTTTGTAATTGCTTATATGAAGCATGGGGGACAAAATAAAATGGGGTGGGTTGTGATATGGTTATTTAATATAAAGGGGGGACAAGACAAAATTTAGTGGGGGGAATCTTGCATTATTTTATGTTAGGCATGAGGGTCAAAATATAATGGGGTGGTGTGATATGTTTATTTAATGTAATGAGGATGAGTGGGAAGATAATGGGTTTGGTAGAGAAAAAGTATTGGTTTTAATTAATTGAAAGATTTATGGGATGGGTTATATATATGAAGTCTTGAAATCAGATTTAAAAGAGGGGAACACAGAGAAGAAAATACACAGACAGAGAATAAGAACGAGAGAGAAACGAATCTGAAAATAAGAAAGAGAGAAAAAAAAGGGCTGAACATTTAAGAGAGAGAAAATTCCGAAAAAATATTTAAACTTTCAAATAAAAAAAAACTAAAAAAAATATTCTGCTTTCTTTCATTGTTTGAAATCAGAATTAATTGTTGTTTCATCAAAGCTTGAAGCTTTTGTTTTTGGGATTACTGCTCTACTGGTTTGCAAACTCTTTTCCTGGGTTGGTACTGTTGCTGGGTTGTTGCTGCTGTGCTATACTGTTATTACTGTTGCTGATTCTCATCTTCATTTTTTTGCTTCCAATATCAGGTACACAACTGAAAAGCTGGTTATTGTAATCCGAAATATGAAGCATGAATACATATGAAGAATGAAATTTTGAAGTTTTAATTTCGTTTTTATTTGTTTCCTTTTGTTGATTATATTTAAGCTATTCCATGTATTACTAAATAATAACTGGAATAAAAAAAAAGTAACTTAAGTTAGTCTTTAATGAATCAGTTCGGCAAAACAGGTTAATTCACTAGTTATGAAGGTTTCAAGATTATCAACAGTAGGTTAATCATGAATAACTAGCTAAATTTTGCTAAGACATGAATTTAAATTAAAACTTCGTAAATTAGGCATTAAGGCATGACTTGAGTTCAAGCAAGACTAGAAGAACGTTTAAGTCTAATAAACTTTCTAATAAGCTTTAGTAATTATGGTTAAATCAAGTTTCAAATGGTTGTGAATAATTAATCTCAATAATTATTTTCTAACAATGATGGGTTTTAATCTAGCTATATTTGATTCTTTTGGATATTAGTTGTTGAACTTTTATTTTATTTATAATTTCGAAATTAAGAATAAAATTCCTTTTTCATCAATATTTGTATTAATCAAGCAATTAGCATGTCATGTTTTCTTAATAATAATAATAAATAAATAAAAAAAAACGTAATTAATTAGGATTTTCTTTATTCATTTTAGAGACTAATTTTAAATAGCAAAATGTAGTCGCTTTAAGATTTGTCCATTTAAAACAAATGAGACGAGCCTCGCCAAATAAAACACACAAATTGCGGGGCCCTCGATAAAAATTTAATTGATTACTTAAACTTCGGGATGGGCCGTTTAGCAAATTTCACGGCCTTCCCCAAAGTAATAAAGCGCTAATCGCTTTATGCGCGATATAATAATAATACATTCTTAAACACGGGTACGCATTTATGCGACCCAAATCCAAATCCCAAAACATTGAATAAAAATATGTTCCGGATCGTGGATAAATTTTATGTAACGCAATCCAAAGACATGTTTTTAAACGATATTCACATTCTTTAAAAATATAATAATAACAATAAAAGCGGTTAAAAGTTAAAATTGCACTATAGTTTTTTTTGAACATGTATTAAAATCAGATATTTTAGCCATTACAACAGTTTAAGCGACCGTGCTAGAACCACGGGATTCGGGGGTGCCTAACACCTTCCCTCGGGTCAACAGAATTCCTTACTTAGAATTTCTGGTTCGCAGACTTCATTTGGAAAGTCGAATATTTTCCTCGATTCGGGATTAAATTGGTGACTTGGGACACCCTAAAACTCCCAACTGGCGACTCTGAAACAAACAAACAAATCCCGTTTCGACTGTCCTTTAATTGGAGAAAACTCCCCTGCACCCTCGCGGGGGCGGAAAAAGGAGGTGTGACACTCTCCAGATCCACCCGCTTATCATGGCTTTCCCAACCACCCTAGTATCTCCATCACTCATCTTCCAATTACTTATCCCAAAAATTGCCCTCCGGACTTATCCACCATCTCCAACAATGAACACCCACTCAAAGATCATGATGCCCAATATTACCCCTTAGAGGTTGCCCACAAGGTTCCCAACTCATACAAGCAGGGTCCGCGGGATAGGCCGCATGTTGTAAATGAAGAGTTCACAAGAAGAAAAGGGTGATACGGGATGCCCAGGAGGCTGAAAGGCATAGAACAGTCCCTAAAGAACAAGCAAGGAATGGGAGACCAGGGTAGCATGTCTTACAAAGAATTGTCTATGTCCCCCGACGTTCGTCTTCCTGCGGGGTTTAAAGCGCCAAAGTTTAACATGTATGATGGGTGTGGGGATCCGGTAGCCCATTTGAGGGATTATTGTAGTGAAATGAGAAGTGTTGACGAGAAAGATGATTTGTTGATGGCGTACTTCAGTGAGAGCCTGACTGGGGAAGCTTTGGAATGGCATAATCGTCAAGATGTTGGTAAGTGGCCTACATTGGGTGACATGGCTCAAGATTTTGTTCGATACTTTCAATACAGATCAGGTGTTACCCCAGACCGCTCCTCCTTATCTAAAATGGAAAAGAAGCCGGAGGAAAGCTTTAGGGAGTTTGGGCTCAGGTGGAGGGAGCAAGCGGCTCGAGTCAATATCCCTATTGGTAAAGAAGAAATGCTTGAGCTTTTCCTACAAGCCCAGGGGCCCACCTACTTCAGTCATTTGATCCCGGTCATGGGGAAGCCTTTCAATGATGTGTTAAAAATGGGGGAGCTAGTAGAAGAGGGAATCAAGTCATGCAAAATCATGAGTTGTTCGAAAAACATTCAGAACATCCCAGTAAGCTTGGGTGGAAGAAAGATAAACAGAAAAGATGATCCAATGGGCTTTCCCGATCAACACTTCCAACCTCGACATCGTCCCCGTGGATATCCTTATGCACCAGATGATCCTCCCCAGTGCCACTTCTCTCCACAGAACTCCCAAAGTCATACATCACTCTCCCAGTACCCAGCTCCACAAAATGCCTATCCACCCCCACGAGCCTATCGAAAACCCCCTGGATCAGGTTTCCGGCCCAATCAAGCATTTAAGAATGAGAAGTTGCTGAAAAAAGAAAAGGCTTTCACCCTATTGGGAGTGTCAAATGCCAGTTTGTTCCAAAAGTTGAAGCAATTGGACATGTTAAAGCCGATTCATATAAAAATGCCAAACTCTCTGTCAAAGAAGTTTGATTTTTCTCAAAGGTGCGCATATTGCTCAAATGCCCCGGGGCATGACATAGAGAAGTGTTGGAATCTGAAGAAAGTAATTCAGAAGCTTATTGATGCAGGTGACATTGTTGTGCAAAATCCAAATGCAACAGACACTAGCCAAAGTCCATCGCCTACTCGCAATGAGACGCATATGGTGCGTATGATTTGTTTTGAAAAGGAATATGAAAATTCTTCTGAGATCCTCGAAGGTCCACACACTGCAAAGTTTTCAGTGCTATCAGAGGCTGATCTTAAGAACGAGCCAGCAAAGGGAACCCTAAAGCAATTTGTTAAGAACAATGTGATGGAAGTTCGTGAAGGTCCTAGTAATGTTGATGCAGAATTCAGTGGCTAAGATGCCGAGCTTGGCAATTGTAGAGGCGCTCCTGTCTTGGTTAGCCAGGGAGGAGTTTTGGTGGTTTATTTTATTGTCATTTCTGTTGTCCGGGTTATTTCAGGGTTGTAATCCAGATATTGTCTTGTGACTCAAACCCTTCTATCCTCTTATTTTGCCTAGTTTGTTTAGTGTAGTAGCCTGCTTAGTGTTTTCTAGGTTTGTAACCCAAGTCTAGTTTGTCTGTTTTGTTGTCCAAATCCTTTCACCATCTGTCTAATGCAAGTTTCTTTTTTCTATTATTTCTAGTCATTTTTGTTTAGTTCTCTTTTCCTTTTATAGTCCTTTTCCTGTTGACTCTAGTGACGTGACATGCACGCGTAATTCTTAGCCTGGTTTTAAAAGTCAGTTTAATCACGAAGCAATGAAAAAATGTTAAAGATGTAAGGACATTTGAGGGAAATAAGTAAAGGCATTTTGAGATCACTTCAAGCCCGAATTGTGTGAAACTGGGGCAGATAGAACATAAAGAACCCCTATTGAAATACATCCCGCCGCATCAATTTGGAGATAAAAGCAAGTTTGCCCCAAATTTGTAGGGGGCCGTTCGTGGTAATGAGGGTGAGAGTATTGTCCAATGGTGCTTTTTATATAACAAATGTAGAAGGCGAATGTGTAGGTACGATCATCAAGTCTGGCGCAACCAAAAGATGTTACGAATGTTTTTCTTGGTTTGTTTAATTGTGTTGTTTGTACTTGGAATGTTTTGAAGGTTGGAATGATGAAGACATTTTGTTCTGCTATCTAAACACTTTATCCCTCGTCACCCCTTTTAAGCCTTATTTATTTTCTTTCATACCCCTCTTTCGGAATCAATAGCGAATATAAAAAACACAAGCATGAAAGATAAGAAAAGGAAGAAAGAAAAAAAGAATGAAAAAGAGAAAGAAAAGTAAAGATAAAGAAAGAAAGAAAAAGAGAAAAAAAAGAAAAAAGAGGAAAAGAGAAAAGAAGAAGAAAAATAATAAAAAGAAAAAGAGAAAAGCAAAAGAGAAAAAAGAGAGAAGAAAGAGAAAAGAAAAAAAACATAACAAATAAAGTAATTTCTATGACATGAACTATGTTCGACCTGATTCCTTTTAAGGATACGTAGGCAGCCTCACGGTTCAGTCTCATCAAAATAAAAATCCAAAAGTCCCCAAGCAAAGAAACTGGGGCAGAAGTGGTGGTTGTGGTAGGAAATCTGATTCCGAAAGTTGTAATTTTGAACCTATTCAAATTGTTTTGAGCCTTTGATATCATTTATTTCTAACCCTATCCAAAACCCCACATTACGGTCCAAAGAAAGACCTTCCGATCAGTCTTCGAGAGATGCCAAGTCAATGAAGTGGAGGATTCATATCAAGGGCAACACTCTGGTCCAAGCAGAAAATATTGAAAATGAGAGAGTCTTATTGGTGAAAACCCTCACGGGCACCGTAAGGCGACGGGAGCTGAGAGAAATAAAAAATGAGAGAGTCTTATTGGTGAAAACCTTCGCGGGCACCTTGAGGCGACAGTGAGTTGGGAGAAAGAACAAATGAGAGAGGCTTGATGGTGAAAACTCTCAGGGCACTACAAGTCGAATAAGGATTGTGAATCAGATTGGATAATCAGAGCATTGAAGCCCAACTTCACGGTTTAAAGGTACAACAAGAGTCGAACATCAGACTTGCTCAACAGAATAGGCTACAGGTGCATGTCATGGTCATTAGAGTTGGTGTCCACATCTGATAGGTTTCTACTTTGTAGTTTTTTTGTTAGGAGTCATCTCTTTCCTTTGTCCTTTACTCTGTTCCTTTTGTCTTGTTTACTTCCTCCTCCTGAGTCTGTTTGGTCAAAATAAGTGAGAAATGACTTCAAAACTTGCCACCAGCTTCCCAATCGCACAAAACGGGATCTGGCCAACACAACAAAGTGGCATAAGTTAGGAAAGAACAACAAACGCACTGAGTTGGTAGCAATCAACATGCTTTGGGGTCCATGAGGAATACAAATGTTTGGTATATTTCAATTCGTGAATAGTGCAACAGATAGAGGATGTTGGGTGAACGAGTCAAAGGTATTCTCTGTGATGAGATCAACAAAGAAAGTGGTTAATCCGTGACAAGCGAGGTCTTCCAAGCAGAAATCAAAGTTATCATGACGAGTGAGCGAACATGTCACGACCCAAACCGATGGGCCGGGAGCGGTACCCGGTACCTTACTCAACCGAGTACCAACGTAACGTATCTTTCTAAATACATCATCATATACACATGTATACAGGCTTAATAGGCCAACGTGATCCTTTATAAACTCAAAACATAGGCCGACAAGGCCGTACAATCTTTTATGTACACGACATATGTCTACAAGCCTCTAAGAATACATAAATGTCATAAGGGTTGGGACAGAGTCCCGCCATACCAAACAATACACGTCTAAATCATACTAACCAAACGAGCAACTCCGAAGCAAATTGAGCGCACCAACATCTTCCGCTGAGCTAATAGCCTACTTGGAGGGCTCTCGACCTGTCTATCGGGACCTGCAGGCATGAAACGCAGCATCCCCAGGCAAAAGGGACGTCATAAAGAGATCTATTAGCATATTTACAATATCCTTCGGAAATGTCAACTGACGCAATCAATTCATCCATCATATCATCTTATACTACTTTTGTTAATCTCCATAGGACATACCTGGAATGGTTGCGACCAATTGTATATACCTTTGTTACTATTGAATATAACTCAAAAGCTTATGTTCCTCTACCTCAATTATAAACGTCGTTAACCTTCATTAATTGCGTGCCTCGTACTCTTCTTCCTTTTGCTTCTTTTGCTTGTTGAAACTTGTACTTATCTTCTTAATCTCTCATTGTCTTTTACCATAAAGATGGATAGACATTCTTACCTTACGGATTCTTATCAGGAAACTTACACCTTTAAGTACACCCATGGTCTGCTAAAGACCTCACATTTACTTATCATAAGCATCATACAAAAATCCAATTCCTCTCACTCAACTCTTCCACAACTATCTCTCTTTCCAAGTGAATTCTTATAAGTGGGCTCTACCACATATGAATTCTTGTAAGTGAGCTCTACCACATATGAATTCTTATAAGTGAGCTCTACCACACGATCTAGAATAATAAGAAAGAGTGACAATCCTAAATGCCCTGTAGCCTCCTACTTATAAGTGTGGTGCACGACACACCCATAAACAAGACTCTACTAGACACGGCTTGTAGACTCTCTAGGACAGAAGTACTCCGATACCACTTTTGTCACGACCCAAACCGATGGGCCGGGACGGGTACCCGGTATCTTACTCAACCGAGTAACAACGTAACGTATCTTTCTTAATACATCATCATATACACATGCATACGGGCCTAATAGGCCAACATGATCCTTTATAAACTTAAAACATAGGCCGACAAGGCCGTACAATCTTTTGTGTACACGACATATGTCTACAAGCCTCTAAGAATACATAAATGTCATAAGGGTCGGGACAGAGTCCCGCCATACCAAACAATACACGTCTAAATCATACTAACCAAACGAGCAACTCTGAAGCAAATAGAGCGCACCAACATCTTCCGCTGAGCTAATAGCCTACTTGGAGGGCTCTTGACCTGTCTATCGGGACCTGCAGGCATGAAACGCAGCATCCCTAAGGAAAAGGGACGTCAAGTACGAATAATGTACTGAGTATGTAAGGCTCATAAATAAATACATAAGATATATGGAGACATATAGAGTACATGACTCAACCTGTAAGTCTGAATAACTTTGTAAATCATAAATTACTTTTAACGTCATGCATATGTGTATGAATGTCATGTCGTGCATAGGTACATGTTTCATAATATCATCAGCCTCTGAGGGAATTCCATCATATCATATCGGCCACTGTGGGCAAAATCATCATCATATACCAACTGATCAGGTGGTGGTGCGTATATAACGCCATAACCTTTCCCATATCCCATATACATATATATACATACATATATACGCGTATATAATGCCATCTAGTCTGGGTCAATGTACATGAATGTAATACATGAAAAGTATGTTAATAAAATCTTTCGGAATGTCATAAGACCATTTTTAACGTCGTAACCTTTACCCATTCCATATACATATATTTACATATATACGTGTATATAACACCATCTGGTCATGGGTCAATGCACATGAATGCAATGCATGAAAGGTACGTCAATAAAATCATTCGGAAGGTCATAAGACCACTTTGCCTCTTGAGCAATATCATAAAGTAACATCTTTTAAACTTTCATATTTTTCTGAGACCCATAAAAAGATGATAAAATATTATGACACATGGGAATTAAAGAACATAGATATTTCTATTACTTCTATGAGGAGAGTCACTTATAGAATTTGTGCAGTTGCACATATCGTTCATATCGTATGGATCATGCCAAAAGAAAGAAGGGATAACCTTAACATACCCGGAATAAGGAAAACTCCGTATAATATTCTTGGAAAAGGTTGCACCGTACTCTCTTAGAATAAAAAAATCTCGTGTTGCTACTACGCTAAGCAATTTTTTGAAGAAATCACATTTGCAAACTTGTACGAATGTTGCTGGTTGCCGAAGAGCAGAATAGTTCTTAATTTTTATGCTCGTTTGGAAAGGAAAAACTTGTACGTTAATGGAAAGGAAAAACTTTGCTGAAGGACACTTTTAATTCATGCTAGGTTGACAATTTACATATTGTCACCAACTTATCCATTTTTCAAGGTCCATTTGAGTGTGCCACATATATTAATGATACATGAGTCACAATTACTTTATGGCAAAATTTTCCATGTTAAGTCCTTATCCAAAATATTTTTGGATAATTACAAATTACCCGCATATATAAAAATTATCCAACTTGCTTAAAATACAACTCACTTTTATCACACTTTATAGACCGTACTATCATGTTCATGTAGTACCTTTTATGGCACTAGTCCATAAATACTGGATATTTTAGCCCGGGCCATATTTTTTCCCCAAATGTCAAATTTCGATGAAATTCATTTTCTTCGATTCACTTACCCTTTCACCTTCACGAATTAACTCATCACTTGTGAAATAGCATAATCCTTATAATCTCTAAATAATCTTTTCCTTAGACTGATGTCAATTACCTTATGACAAATTCAACGTACAAAATTACAGGGTGCAACATTATCATAATTTAGTACTGCGGGACGTGACATCTCACTTCGGGCTCTCATTAATTTATTTATGGCGTATTTTCATGTATGAAAATATGAGGTGTAACATCATCCCCCTCTTGGAACATTCGTCCTCGAATGTTGACTAATGCGCTTTTCATTCTCATATCCCATAGCTCTTGCGAATACTTTAGTAGTCCTTTTGTCATCTAGGCAACTGTTCTGTGAATAAGTTCAAAGGCCAGGGCATTCCCCCCTTTAGGCCTCTTTCCCATGCCCTGACTTGTGTTCGAATTTCTTCTAATCTCGTAACTGCTGCTGCCTTCCATTATGCAGTTTCTACGACACTAACCTTGTAAGTGTGCCTATGTGACTCTCTTCTCCTTTTTCCTCTAGATTTTAGCCAATCCTGAAGTTCTTCGTTTGGTATTTTGTTGAACTTACGAATACTGCTATATCTTATTTTATAGACCTGGTTATCCATTCGTATGACTTTACTGCATCTACATAGGTCATACTATACCATAACACTTACCTCGATTTCTCATTACTGAGGTCTGCTACAAAATCTTAGGTTACTTTCGTTGCTCATCTCATACGTATAAATATATGTCCTCTAATGCCTCCACATTACTGTTCATCTTTAAGAATGATGACTTAATCTCCTCTCATACTTTGTAACTTATATCCATCCATTGTTGATTCACTTCAATTTTGATCCATAATCCACCCCTGATAACTTAAACTTTTATGTAATATTGCAGCTAGAATTCACGTTTTATCGGGGAACATCTGAAATGATTAGATTGATCCACTTGGGGTGATACCCTGGTTTCATAACCGTATCTCACGACATCCCAATGTGATTCACCTTACGTGAGTATTTTAATCCTGTCCAATTCATGAGATCCCTTTATTTTATCCGTCAGATCATTACTTAATTGAAGGCCCAAACGTCATTTTTTTGTCTATAATAATTATCCCTCATTCTATTAATAGGGTAGAATTCCATTTCTTCTGAATGTTATTAGTCTTAGACTCTTTTGAGTTTATTCAGGCTATACTGAACTTTCTATAATTTAGAGAAACCATTAGCTCTCTTGTTTTCATGGACTTAATCTTGAGGACTTATCCATTCTCGTCACTTTTTCACTTGCCTTTCCTCATTCTTACTCATGTTTTCTCAAAACTTTATCGCTCTACCATACTTTAGCTTGCGACCTATAAATATCCATTTATAATACTCGCAACTTTCCTTCAACTTGCTTACACCATATATTTCCTTATATTATTCTGGAATGTCAAGCGATACATCACACCGTCTCCAACCCTTCTCTATTCTCTTAACTAGATCTCTCAGTACTTAGAAACCATAGGTTAGAAGACATGCCATTGATGATTCTATTATTATTCCCGGTTATTGGACTCCCGTGCTTATAGCCTTCTGTCCAAAATATGTACTATTCACGACTTTCTACATTTGAGTATCTCGTACGTTGTTCACTTTTACCTTACTTACTTATCATTTCTTTTATCTCCTTCATAACCTCCCTTCCACCTAGGTGTAATTCTTTAGTTTCCTCTTCCTTGTGATCAGCCTTTACGTAGGCTTAAGCTATCTTCCAATCTGTGGCTCATGGTATCAGTTATTACCTTAGCCTTCCATGGGCGTTATGGAATATCCCTGATACAATCTTTTAATAATTCAATCCTTTGTCTATGCCCTGGGCTTAATTCTTTCTTTTAACTTATTCCTGAGTCTTCTATGGCTGTATGATTGTTAACAAATATGTTGCCTGGATAATGCTCCAAAATCTTGAGTGTATCTATAACGTACTAACTCTGGATCATTGATCAAATAATTCTTTTGTTCCATCTTATCTTTCTTTCAACGTAAGCTATTACTTTCCCTGGTCTTTCTGCCCCCTCATTGCGTCCATACTTAACTTATCTTAGTGCCCACACTTGCCAAAGTTTTTATACAACTCATATGATCTCAAATATTATATTTAACTCTTACTTCCCATTCATTAGCCACGGTAGGTGCCACTTTACTTTGGAATGCTTACAATGTTGTTGCGAGATTGTTGTTACATGACCATTTCCTCTTTAGGTAGTTGTGCTTAGGTTGAAGCCTTCTTTCTTATCTCCTCAACTAGTCTTTTGTTGTAGTACTTTGGGAGAACCCTTGACTCTCGTAAAGCTGTGAGCTTATTATGGACCTTTTGATGTCCTTCCTTGCCTATAATTATCCGTAGTTGCTTACCTCCATGCCATTGTGCTTGTAGGATTGCTTCTGAACTTATATTTTGACTGTCTCCCTAGTGACACTCTCTTTTATTCCCATAACATTCATACAGTACCTTTAACTACCCCTACTCTTGTTTGAATATATCTCACGTATTATAATGATATTCTTTGAGGCTGAATTCTCCATGTTGGTTTCTACTATGTTTATCTTACACGATCTGATGACTCATCTGTAACCTCCTGTTTAGCCATAACTGGATCTTTCTGACCAATTACTAACTACTCATTGGCCCATTCTCGTATCAATATTCCTCGTAATCTTTCTTGGGTTATTTACTTTGTTTTAACTTACGTCGTGCACTGGCTCCTTATTTATTAATAACAGCTCAGGCAGGAACCTTTACTTCCTCTCCTTGATGTCATGCTTGCACAATATTCTTGAATCGTAGCGTATCTGTAAGATTTGGATAAGTGCCATCTCATTCCTCTTTTATTTATCGCATTCTTCCTTTACCATTCCATAGTCACTAGAACCACTTAATTCTGGCTTAATGCCACATTACTCCATATTCCCTCCTTTAGGGGTGTACTAAAAGCTGAAGCCACGAGGATTTACCTATATATGTTTTACCTTTTCATCTTTGGTGTCGTTTCTCAACATCAATAATCCTTACTTGCCTTGCGGCAATTATTCCATACCAAGGATGAAAAGTTCCCTTACTCACGTGGGTGAATTAGTATAATTGGCACATACAGTCCCTTAAGCTAAACTTTGCACACTTTGCTTGTTGTAGGGAAGCATCTTCCTGAATGACCATTCTCTAAACTTCTCATGAATCTTCTTTTGTCGTCCATTCTATTATTGGCGGAACAAAATCTGAAATTCTTATGATGGCAACTATCATCAGTCACTTAGTCCCTAATTCATGTTTAATTTATCTTTTTTACCAGCCCATACTGATTTCTATTACTCTAGGGATTAACTCTCTCTTCTGGTAGTTGCGCTACAGTTGCGAATGTATTTCTTGAAATGAGGACATGATTGTATGACCAATACATCTTTTGTTGTCCTACGGCCTGTCACTTCTCGTTTCTTCCTTCACTCAACTATAGATTTTGTAATATTTTCATCTTTTGATCTACCGTTTCTATCCATGCATCACATCTTACTCATAATGCTTTATTAACTCTTTTCATATTTCCCGCTAACATTTATGCCTATCATTTTATCCTAAAAACTTGAACAAGACATTCCTTTGCTCTTAGCTTCCCTTTGCTCTATCCAATGCCTCTTTAAGTTGCTTAACATTCTCGCTTTACTGGGGACTCGAGCCACACTAAGATAATATTTATCCCTTCAAGGCTTATAGTACATGTCTTCGTAGTACTCATATCTGGCTGCACTATTTCAGAGTGCACCATCTAGTGTCTCATAAAGAGATCTATTAGCATATTTACAATATCCTTCGGAAATGTCAACTGACGCAATCAATTCATCCATCATATCTTCTTATACTACTTTTGTTAATATCCATAGGACATGCCTGGAATGGTTGCGACCAATTGTATATACCTTTGTTACTATTGAATATAACTCAACAGCTTATGTTCCTCTACCTCAATTATAAACGTCGTTAACCTTCATTAATTGCGTGCCTCGTACTCTTCTTCCTTTTGCTTCTTTTGCTTGTTGAAACTTGTACTTATCTTCTTAATCTCTCATTGTCTTTTACCATAAAGATGGATAAACATTCTTGCCTTACGGATTCTTATCAGGAAACTTACACCTTTCAGTACACCCATGGTCTGCTAAAGACCTCACATTTACTTATCGTAAGCATCATACAAAAATCCAATTCCTCTCACTCAGCTCTTCCACAACTATCTCTCTTTCCAAGTGAATTCTTATAAGTGAGCTCTACCACATATGAATTCTTGTAAGTGAGCTCTACCACATATGAATTCTTATAAGTGAGCTCTACCACACGATCTAGAATAATAAGAAAGAGTGACAATCCTAAATGCCCTGTAGCCTCCTGCTTATAAGTGTGGTGCACGACACACCCATAAACAAGACTCTACTAGACACGGCTTGTAGACTCTCTAGGACAGAAGTACTCCGATACCACTTTTGTCACGACCCAAAACGATGGGCCGGGACGGGTACCCGGTACCTTACTCAACCGAGTAACAACGTAACGTATCTTTCTTAATACATCATCATATACACATGCATACGGGCCTAATAGGCCAACATGATCCTTTATAAACTCAAAACATAGGCCAACAAGGCCGTACAATCTTTTATGTACACGACATATGTCTACAAGCCTCTAAGAATACATAAATGTCATAAGGGTCGGGACAGAGTCCCGCCATACCAAACAATACACGTCTAAATCATACTAACCAAACGAGCAACTCCGAAGCAAATGGAGCGCACCAATATCTTCCGCTGAGCTAATAGCCTACTTGGAGGGCTCTTGACCTGTCTATCGGGACCTGCAGGCATGAAACACAGCATCCCCAAGGAAAAGGGACGTCAAGTACGAATAATGTACTGAGTATGTAAGGCACATAAATAAATACATAAGATATATGGAAGGCATATAGAGTACATGACTCAACCTGTAAGTCTGAATAACTTTGTAAATCATAAATTACTTTTAACGTCATGCATATGTGTATGAATGTCATGTCGTGCATAGGTACATGTTTCATAATATCATCAGCCTCTGAGGGAATTCCATCATATCATATCGGCCACTGTGGGCAAAATCATCATCATATACCAGCTGATCAGGTGGTGGTGCGTATATAACGCCATAGCCTTTCCCATATCCCATATACATATATACATACATATATACGAGTATATAATGCCGTTTGAATCATACTTACATATATATGCGTATATAACGCCGTTTGAATCATATTTCAGCCACTATGGGCAACATCATCATCATGTACCAGCTGATCAAGTGGTGGTGCGTATATAACGCCGTAACCTTTTCCCATTCCATATACATATATTTACATATATACGCGTATATAACACCATCTGGTCATGGGTCAATGTACATGAATGCAATGCATGAAAAGTATGTCAATAAAATCATTCGGAAGGTCATAAGACCACTTTGCCTCTTGAGCAATATCATAAAGTAACATCTTTTCAACTTTCATATTTTTCTGAGACCCATAAAAAGATGATAAAATATTATGACACATGGGAATTAAAGAACATAGATATTTCTATTACTTCTATAAGTAGAGTCACTTATGGAATTTGTGCATTTGCACGTTTCGTTCATATCTATGGATCAAGCCAAAAGAAAGAACGGATAACCTTAACATACCCGGAATAAGGAAAACTCCGTATAATATTCTTGAAAAAGGTTGCACCGTACTCTCTTAGAATAAAAAAATCTCGTGTTGCTACTATGCTAAGCAATTTCGTCGGTTGAAGAAATCACATTTGCAAACTTGTACAAATGTTGCTGGTTGCCGAAGAGCAGAATAGTTCTTAATTTTTATGCTCGTTTGGAAAGGAAAAACTTGTACGTTAATGGAAAGGAAAAACTTTGCTGAAGGACACTTTTAATTCATGCTAGGTTGACAATTTACATATTGTCACCAACTTATCCATTTTTCAAGGTCCATTTGAGTGTGCCACATATATTAATGATACATGAGTCACAATTACTTTAAGGCAAAATTTGCCACGTTAAGTCCTTATCCAAAATATTTTTGGATAATTACAAATTACCCGCATAATTAAAAATTATCCAACTTGCTTAAAATATAACTCACTTTTACCACACTTTATAGACCGTACTATCATGTTCATGTAGTACCTTTTATGGCACTAGTCCATAAATACTGAATATTTTAGCTCGGGCCATGTTTTTTCCCCAAATTTCAAATTTCGATGAAATTCATTTTCTTCGATTCACTTACCCTTTCACCTTCATGAATTAACTCATCACTTGTGAAATAGCATAATCCTTATAATCTCTAAATAATCTTTTCCTTAGACTGATGTCAATTACCTTATGACAAATTCAACGTACAATACTACAGAGTGCAACATCATCATATTGTAGTACTGCGGGACGTGACATCTCACTTCGGGCTCTCATTAATTTATTTATGGCGTATTTTCATGTACGAAAATATGGGGTGTAACAGAACAATAGACTTCAAGGCCAAGGCCAGTGATTTAAGTCAGGAAAGAAAAACGTGCGCACTAAGTGGATGGAAATTAACGTGCTTTGGAATTCATGAGAAACACAAAGGTGCAGTACATGTCAATAAAAGAGCACGATGCAACAGATGGAGGGTGTTAGGTGGACGGATCAAAGGTTTTTTCGGTAAAACCCAAAGGTTGGTAAATGTCAGTTCATAAGCAGTGCAACAGATAGAAGGAATTGGGTCTGAACAGAGAAAGGGCATTTTCTGTGATAAGGATGACAGAGAAAGTGGCTAGTCCATAAGCAAGCAAGGTCCTCGAGGGGAAATCAGTTATCATAGGAAGTGAAGGAGCAATCGCCCTCAAAGTCAAGGCCACAAACCAACCACCACATTTTAAACTAACAAGATTTTTCTTTGATTGAAACAGAGGCAGAAAAGTTTGTTTGTTTCGGAGAAACCTCCGTGGAGAAAGGCAGTCTCCAAACAGGTTTGATTTTTGATTTTCAGGACCCTCCTGGAAAATGAGACCTAGTTCAAAGTTCAGAAATAGCATAATCTAGCATAAATATATCCCAAAGGAATATAAGTCGGTTTAGAAGTTTGCATGTTCGAGATAGGACGCAATTAGGAGTTTTCAGGACCCTCCTGAAAAATGGGACTTAGTTTAAAATTCAAAATACACAACTGAGTAGCAAGATCTGGCATAAATGTACCCCAAAAGAATATAACTTAGTTTCAAAATTTTCATTCTGGAGATAGAATTTAGTTAGGAGTTGTCAGGACCCTCCTGGAAAATAGGACCTAGTTTAAAATTTAAAACAGTCATGAGTAGTAAAATCTAGCATAAATGTATCCCAAGGAATAAGATGGTTTTAAAGTTCGCATGTTTAAGATATGATTCAATTAGGAGTTTTCAGGACCCTCCTGGATAATGGGACCTAGCTTTGAGATCTCCATTAGATAACAAGGTTTAGCATAAGTTCTTGTTGTAGGGTAATATAATTTAGCCATAGAATTTTCACTCTTAAGATAAAACTTGATTTAAGAGTTGTCAGGGCCCGCATGGATAATGGGACGTAGTTTAAAACTGGTTTGGATAACAAGATTTATCATAAGACATACCCTTCAGTAGATATAATTTAGCTCTAAAATTGTCGTTTAATTAAGAATTGTCAAGACCCTCCTGGATAATGGGGAGTAGTTTAAGACCTCCTTAGATAACAAGATATAGCTTAGATTTAAAATCGCCGTTTAGTTAAGAGTTGTCAGGACCCCCCTGGATAATGGGACCTATCTTTCAAATTCTTAGTAATATTTGGTGATGTGATTCAGTTTAAACTCACATATGCGCCCAGCTACCAAACTGGGGAAGAAAATCTTCTTTCGTTTTGTCTATTTTTGTTGAAGTCAGGTGCCCATCTGAAGAATAGGGAGAACAACACGGATATCAAAGATAAGAGCGTGACCAAGTACTAACAATCAGGAGTCCACCTGGAGAACAAGGAACAACAGTTGAAGTATCAGCAATCAGGCGTCCACCTGGAGAACAAGGAATAACAGTTCGAGTTTCGGCAATCAGGAGCCCCCTAGGAGAACAAGGGAAAACAAATCAGGTTTCAAGGAAGATTGGCACAAGTATTGGTAATCAGGCGCCCACCTAGAGGAATGAGAGAGAACAAGTCAAAGAAAAGCAGTTTCAAGAAGAAGATGGACCAAGTTTCAGAAATCAGGCGTCCACCTGGAGAACAAGGAAAGACAGTTGAAATTTCAGCAGTCAGGAGCCCACCTAGAGAACAAGAGAATATGTTCGAGTTTTAGCAGTCAGGAGCCCACCTGGAGAGCAAGGGAATATATTTTGAGTTCAGCAATCAGGAACCTACCTGGAGAACAAGAGAATACATTTCAAGTTTCAGCAGTCAGGAGCCCACCTGGAGAACAAGGGAATACATTCGAGTTTTAGCAGTCAGGAGCCCACTTGGAGAGCAAGGGAATACAATTCTATTTTTGGCAATCAGGCGCCCACCTGGAGAGCAAGGGAATACAATTCAAGTTTTGGCAATCATGCGCCCACCTGCAGAGCAAGGGAATACAATTCAAGTTTTGGCAATCAGTCACCCACCTGGAGAGCAAGGGAATATAGTTCAAGTATTGGTAATCAGGAGCCCACCTGAAAAAGGAAGGGAAGCAGCAAGTCAAGTGTTGGTAATCAGGAGCCCACCTGAAGAACGAAGGAAAGCAGTTCAAGTTTCGAAGAAAAGCAGTGCAAGTATTGGCAATCAGGAGCCCACCCGGAGAACGAAGGGAAGCAACAAGGTTCAAAGGAGTTCAGCAATCAGGAAACCACCTGAAAAACGAAGGGAAAGCATCTCAGAATGCAATTCAAGTCAGCAACAAAGGAATCTCACTCAGAGAGTACAAGTCAGTAGGGCAGCAGAAACTGCAAGTTCAAGATATAGATAGGATTCTTGTAATTCGTATATCATAGTTTAGTCTGGCTTCTTTTATTTTGTCACAGTGTAATAAGGAGTTCAGTAACCAGAAACAGCAGCAATAGCAACAAAATCACAACTCTTCAGTAGTACCAGTTACCAAAACTTCTTGAACTACACGCAACCTAATTCCCCTATAACCCGGGATATGTAGGCTGTCCAAAACCAAGACTCGGTTGCACCCTTTCTCTTTTCTCTTATCCTTATTTCTTTCCTTTTGAATAAAAATATGTTCAAAATTAGTCACATGGCTCACCTTATCTTTGCTTGAAAACTCTTCATGTTTCCAAACAAAAAGGGGTAGCTGTTAGCACCTAATTTTTGATAATATTTAATTTTTTATCACTTCTTCTATGTAAATATTTTAGGGGTTTTAACCTACAATTTTTAGCTTTGTTACACTTTTTATTATAGGGTAAAAATACAAAATTTAAAAGGTGAATTATTACTATTACTATTATTTTATTTTTATTTTTATTTTAAAATAATAAAATAATTCCGAAAAAATATTAATTTTTTTTAATTTTCAGGAGTGATTTAAAAAATAAGAAAAAGGGAAGTATTGAATAAAAAAATTAAAAGTAAAAGTAGGTGGAATTCTCTTTTAAAAAGTAAAAGAAAGTATAAAATTAAAAAAATAAAAGTAAAGTTTTGTGAAAATTTTAAAAAAATAAAAAGTAAAAGAAAGTTGAAATTAAAAAACAAATATAAAGGTATCTTAAAATTAAAATAATTTAAAGTAAAAGAAAGTAACATTTTTAAAAGAAAAGCAAAAGAAAGTGGATTGTTTTTTTAAGAAAAGTTAAATAAAGTGGAATTCTCTTTTAAAAAGTAAAAAGTGGGATTTTAAATAAGATAAAAGTAATTAAAGTTGGAATTTAAAAAATAAAAGTAAAGAAAGGTGAGATTTCTTTTTATAAAAAAAATAAAAGCAATTTGTAAGTGGGATTTCTTTTAATTAAAAAATAATAAAATATTTTTTTAAAAAAATCTGAAAATCTCGAAAATTTTGCTATAAATAGAAGAAAAAAATTTGAGAAGAAAGAAGAAAAAAAGAAGAGAGGGGGAGGAGCGAAATTTAGGTTGAAAATTTTCATTAAATTTTTCTTTCAATATTTCGGGCCTTGAATCTTGGGTTTGAAGAAGAGTTGATAGAGATTTTGTTGTTGCTGCTGTATTGACTCTACTCAGATTTTATTCATTTGAATTCACTCTCTTGTAGGTATGTAATTCAAGCTCTTGAGTTAAAAAAATGTCGGAGCATCTTTATTGACGCAGAAGCAAATTGATTTGGTTCTTTTGATAAAGCTTCTTTCGTATTTAATCTGTTCGCATGAATGATGTTTCTTTGATTGAGTGAATTGAGATTTGCAAATGTTAACGTTATATTAGTATGTTCATGACTCTGTCTCGTTTTTTTTTTTTATTTTTTATTTTTCTTGGCTCATGACTTGTAACCAGCAGGTATTATTTTGTTTACATTTAGATTTCAAGCTCATGTAGCACCATGTTCATATTTTGAAATTTAAAGAAGTATGTGAAGTTGAACAATTTGTCAACATTAAGATGTAAAAAAAATAGATTGCGTTAGTGGAAGGATCTTATCTTCAGTTTATGTTATTGGCTGCATATTTTCTTAAATTAACCATGCGAAGATTCAACTTCCTCTGCTTCAAAATGGTACTGTAGAAGTTATAGTGGTGATACTACAACTTTCTCTTTAGCATAGTATTAAATAAATTAATTACTTTAAGTGTTCTTTGTTATAATCAAGTTTAAAATGCATTTTTGTATATCCATGTTTGTTTTGTTCCTTCCGGTTCATCCGAATAGTTCTCAGCATGGTTTTGTTTTGTGCTCATATGGTCATTTAAGATTTATTATTTTGTTATTTAATTTTGTTAGTTTCTTTCTAGAATTTGAAAACGAAAGTCGGTCTTTTGAAGATGATATGGAGATGAACCCAAAGCTGGCACCTGTCTTTTGTTATTTTCACATAAATGCCAACTCCACCTTTTTGAATTTTAGTATGCTATAACAAAAGGCTCCAGTGATATACATGTAGCTAACCCATTTCTTTAGGCCTTTTGTACTTATCAATTTATACCACTCCATTCACAACAAGACATCAAAACTCATAGCCCTCATTTAATTAATTTTAAATTCTTAGAATTCGAGGCATGCCATTTAGCGAATGTTCTATGGCCCTCGCAAAGTTGGAAAAATGCGTAGTTGCTTTAGGCGCGTAATTTGAAATTACCTTCCTAAACTCGGGTGTGCATTTTATGTGACCCAAATCCAAATCCCAACAACGTTAAATAAAATGTGTCGTGGACCGCGAGTGAATTTATGTGACGTGGTTCAAGATATATTTTAAATGACATTGCAATCTTCCTAAAAATGAATAAGAGCGGTTAATAAGTTAAAACTGAACCATAGGCTAAAACATGTATTAAAATCATATAATAGGCCAATTATAACAGTTGAGCGACCGTGTTAGAACCACGGAACCCGGGAATGCCTAACACCTTCTTCCGGGTTAACAGAATTCCTTATACGGATTTCTGTGTTCGCGGACTATAAAGCAGAGTCAATCATTTCCTCGATTCGGGATTTGAACCGGTGACTTGGGACACCATAAATTATCCCAAGTGGCGACTCTGAATTTTTAATAATAAATGAATCCCGTTTCGATTGTTCAACAGCTAGATAAATCAACAGCTAGCTATTGCTCAGCTGCAAAGTCACCAGAAAACTCCCAGCACGGTAGCACTTTGGACAGCTCCCCCAGCTGAACATGTTCCAGAGAGATCGAGCAATAACCGGTCGGTGACCGATCCCGCCATCGTAAAAATGCTCGAGGACCTCACCAGGAGGATCAAGTCGGGAGAGAAGATGATGGAAGCCAATGAAAAAAAGGTCAAAACCTACAACTCTAGGGTCCACCAAATTCTAGGCGCACCCCCAATCCTGAAAGGTGTGGATTCGAAGAAGTTCATACAAAGGCCATTCCCCGAGGAAGCGGCCCCGAATCCCATCCCAAAGAAGATCAGAATGTCAAAACTCCCAAAGTACAACGGCACCTCAGACCCCAATGAAGACGTACTGCCTACATCTGTGCGGTAAAAGGCAACAACATAAAGGACGGTGAAATGGAGTCCGTCTTGTTGAAGAAGTTCGGGGAAACACTCTCGAAGGGGGCCATAATGTGGTATCCTAACCTAGCCCCTAAATCCATAGACTCATTCGCCATGCTAGTGGGCTCCTTCATAAAAGTACATGTCGGGGCTATCAAAGTAGCAACGAGGAAATCTAACATGTTCAAGATCAAGCAGAGGGATAACGAAATGCTGCGAGAGTTCGTATCTCGCTTCCAAACAGAACGAATGGAACTACCACTGGTCTCTGACGACTAGGTGGTGCAGGCCTTCACTCAAGGCCTAAATGAATGAAGCTCGGTGGCTTCGAGACAACTAAAAGAGAATCTGGTCGAATATCCCTCCGTGACCTGGTTGGACGTCCATAACCGATAATAGTCAAAAATTAGGGTCGAGGATGACCAGCTAGGAGCCCCCTCGAGCTTAGTATATCCAAGGAGGCTCTTGGAAAAGGAGCTAAAGCCAAACAAAGAAAGATACCAGCCATACATCAAAGATAGGAGGAACGCCCCAAGGCGCAACCCACCTCGTAATGATCGAAGGATAGACCAAGGACAGGATCCTCGGGGACTCATCAATTGTGCCAAATTCGATTGGAATGCAGGTCCAATGGGGGCACCCCACTTATCATAATACAACTTCAACATCGATATATCGGACATCGTGTTCGCCATCAGTAAAATTAGAGAGGCCAGGTGGCCTAGGGCTGTACAATCGAATCCTTCACAAAGGAATCATAACTTAGTGTGCAAGTTTCACAACATGCACGGACATAGGACCGAGGATTGTCACCAACTCCGAGAAGAGGTAGCTCGACTACTCAACAAAGGTCATCTCCAGGAATTCCTTAACGAACGAGCCAAAAATCAGTTCCAGGAAAGAGAGGCAGCCAAGAAGAACAAAGCAAATGAGCCATAACATGTCATCCACATGATCTTGGGAGGCGTCGATGCCCCGCAGGAACCCGTAATGAGAAGGACAAAAATATCCATCACCAGAGAAAAGCAAACTCTGGGATATATTCCTGAGGACACCCTCACATTCAGTGAAGAGGACACCGAGACATTGTCTCAACCTCACAATGACGCACTGGCAATCTCTTTCCTTATAAATTCTTTTCAAATAAAATGTGTACTCGTGGATCCAGGTAGCTCGGCCAACATTATCAGGTCGAGGGTGATAGAGAAGCTCGGATTGCTTGACCAAATCATGCCCGCCACTCGAGTACTCAACGAATTCAACATGGCAAGTGAAACAACAAAAGGTGAAATCACCCTCCCAGTCACCGTGGTTGGCACGACCCAAAATGCCAAATTCCATGTCATCGAAGGAGACATGAGGTACAACGCCTTATTCGAACGACCGTGAATACACTGAATGAGAGAAGTACCATTCACTCTACACCAAATGATGAAATTCCCGACAAAGGATGGAATTAAAACCGTCTATGGGGAACAACATGCGGCAAGGGAAATGTTCGTGGTGCACGACGTGGCACCAGCATCAATACCTCCGCTTGCAAAAGAGCCAAAGGGTAATCAAGCCACACCTTCAATTAAACCCGATCGAATAAAGTAAAGGACCGCACCGCGTCCTCATCTCGAGTAACTAGGACGTATCGATCCTCGAAACGTCACTGGCACATCCTACACTAAGGTATAACCATTTTCCTTTTCATTTGTATTTCGTACTAACCCTTATGCAGGCGCCCGATCAAAGCAGTCAGAGCGTTAATCCAGCTTGAAGACCTTAAGGTTTCAAAGCATCCATTGCACTCTTTTCCTTCGATCGAGTTTTTATCCCGCAAAGGGTTTTACCGACAAGGTTTTTAACGAAGCAACATATGAATGCTACCTAAGGCAGACACAACAAGTGTTTGAGGCTTCTTTTGCAATCAACCTCGAACACTGAGGGGAATCCCCCCCCCCCCTCCCCCGAAGGCCATCCGCTCAAAAAAGCCAAGAAACGCCATGTGGGGTCCTTATAGGAAAATGATTTAGCCGGGCCCCGAGCAGCAAAAACATGTACACTCATATCAAACAATTGAAGAATATCTTTTATCAAAGCATCTCGCACTCCAAAGGAAGCTCAGCACCTCCACAAAAATTACTTCTCCGCAGAAAACATCCCGAATACTCGGGTACTAGCGTCCACGATTCAACACCCAGATGACCTCCGAGTGGGGACTCCAAAATCATAAGCCCTCAGACGAGGCAACCTGAAAATCTCAAAACATCTCCAACGCTGAAAGTACCCCGAATTCTCGGGGACTGGCATTGAAATCTCAAAAACTCACGACCTCAAGGTCGTGATCTACAAAATCGTAAGCCCTCGACAAGGCAATACAAAGTTTGCAAATAATGGTTCCCGAGTCAAGAAACCCTCGATGACTCGGGGACTACCGTCAAGCGCCACCTCCATTGACTTATCAAAATCTGAGGACCAAAGACCCCGAGCGGGCAGACTCGGTCTCATAAGACCTACTTAAGGCAGCAACTATATGTGTAAGGCCTCAACGGCATGTAAAATCTGTAAGACCTCAATGGCATGTAAAAGTTGTAAGACCTCAACGACATGTAAAAATTGTAAACTATAAGACCTCAACGACATGCAAAAACTGTAAGACCTCAACGACATGTAAAAACTGTAAGATCTCAATGGCATGTAAAACATGAAAGATATCACTAAAGGCATAGACCCGATCCCAAAGTTTCGGTTATATATCGAACTTGTAAGACCCCTAAAAAGGCATACCCTCGATATAGATGTTGAAACTACTTCTCTCGGGACTCAAAGGCTCCGTCCAAACACAAGTGACTCCGGTCACCCAGCTGTACCAGCCAAACTAACGCTACTCGGGGATGCCCGACCGTTTCTACAAGGCGTAAGAGCCATTGTCACTAGCCCACAAAGGCCTTCAATTACTCCGAATCTGCTTCGGAAAGAATCGATTAAACAGGATACCCTCGGCATAAGCAAAATAGCTTCGACTACGTTGGCTACAAATCACAGGCTTTGAGCTACTCAACCTCCTAGCCAAACCTCCCGAGGTGCTCGAACATCGCCGCAAGTTACTCGAAATTGAGGTTCTTCCCAAACCGACAATGGGTTAGGCAAAAATTACTTCAAAAGCCCTTAACGAGATGATAATAAAGCCTACATAAATGGTCGCATCGACCAAGCGCGTAAGAGCCATTGTTCCCAGCTTGAAATCTAAAAACTTAAGGGTCAAAATGAGCTCGAGTCGTAACCTGATTCGGAGACTGGACACAAAATAGTTAACTATACATGCCTAAGGGAAAAGCGTAAGAGCCATTGTCACCAGCCTAATGAGCCTCAGGGCCGCACATATAAAAGGTCGCTTCGACCCAAGGCGTAAGAGCCACTGTCACCAGCCCGCGCAAATTCAAAAACTTAAGGGTCGATTGAGCTTGAGTCAAAACTCGACTCAGAGACTGAACCCAAAACAGTTAACTAAATATACCTAAGAGAAAGGCATAAGAGCCATTGTCGCAAGCCCACATACACTAGAAGGTCGCATTGGCCCACGGTGTAAGAGCCATTGTCGCCAACCCTCATATACTAGAAGGTCGCATTGGCCCACGCCATAAGAGCCATTATTGCCAGCCCTCACTAAAAAGCCGCATCGAACCATGACGTAAGAGCCATTGTTGCCAGCCCACATACACTAGAAGGTCGCATCAGCCCATGATGTAAGAGCCTACAGGCCTGTCCACCGAGCCCCAGGGCCATATCATAACTTTAAGGATTCCTACCAACTCGAAGACCAATACAATGGCCAAATTCAAGACAGTAAGAGATACAAAAGAAATAAAGATGCAAGGTTTTCTTTCATACACATGTGCAAAAAAGCGCAATCTCCATCTACAAACATGCTTTGAAAATGCTACATACAGATGGCAAAATCTTTGCCCCCCGGGGGCTACGGCCTGCCGGCCTCATCTTCGCTTTCTTTGGCATCGGGCAAAATCAACCAAGCATCATTCTCGTACACCCTTTCTAGCACCAATTCCTCCAAGAGGTCGAAGCCCCTAGCATAGATCTCTTCGAGGGTCTTTCTTCGAGATTTGCAGCGAGCATATTATTCAAACCTCCCTTCACGGTCGAGGATCCTCCTGAGATCAGCTTGAGCATCGATAACATCCTTTGAATAGATCGCCATCTCCCGGTCAGCCTTAGTCTGGCTCATCGCAGCTTCTGCCCGAGCATCAATGATCTCAGCCCTGATTTTTGAAAGATCGGACTTAAGCTTCGCAATCATGTCTGTCTGAACCGAATCATTGTCACAGGCTAAGCGAAGCTAAAAATGCCTCCCCAAATGTAAGAAGGGAGGGGAAAGTATAACGCAACACTCACCATGATGTTTCGTTTCCCATATGCCCGGGGACGCAGCTCGCCACTTGCGCTCGTCACAAATCGAGTAGGTCGCCAACTTTCGAACCCAATCCAGCAAATCAGGAACGTCGCCTGGCGCTCATGAAACCGTTGTGGAAAAGGAAATAAGGCACGGTTATGAAACCAGACTTTCGTCATAGACAGAACTAAGAAAGCACGAGATTCACCACTTACGAGTATAGTTCCATTCCTCAGGGAATGGCATGAGCTCCATAGGGATAATGTCAGCGGTCAACACCCAGAAGAAGTGACTCATCCACCCCCGATCTTCATCTTCCTCATCGTCACCAACAAAGGGCGTGGTTGATCGGCATCGCAAGGTAAGCAGACCTCGATGGTGAAAGGGCCGGTACAGCCTGATAAGATGACTAAGAGAAAAATAAAGCCCCGCCTTCTCCACAAAAAATCTCATCATCAGCATTGTTCGCCAAAATAATGGATGGATCTATGCCAAGGTAACCCAATACTCTAGACAGAAGTCGAGCACAACCCTATCGAGGGGGCCCAATGTGAAAGGGTATGTGTACACATTCAAGAATCCATCGGCACAATCCATGATACCCTCACTCGGGGGAAGTATTTGTGGTACTACCTTTTTTGCCCATCCACAGTTTGTTCTCACCAACCCAAGATGTTCTTCTCCTATTGAAGAAGCAACTTTTAAGGCATACTCTTGTTGGTACTGAATGCCGAAGGCGGATCTCTCCCCTCCATGTCGGACAGATCCCGACATAGAAGCCACGACTATGACAAAATTAGAAAACTAAAGCGGGAATATGTGCAAGTGTGTTAATGCTGGAGTAACAAAAGGCTAGCACATAAAAAGAAGGGCAACTGCTTAAAGTGGTAGGATCCCCTAAAAACCAAAATGTCCATGTATGTATATGGAAAAAACGGCAACGATCCGCTTGCCTCAAAACTGGCTAAAAGCACCATCGTTATCCTGAGGTGGTACTCAACCTCGAGGATATCCATAAAAGAAGTTAGGCTCTGAAAGGCCAACAACATTATTGCTAGTCCCGAGGTGGTACCTAACCTCGAGGACCCCCATCAAATAAAAGTTAGGCTTTAAGGAGCCAACGACCTCATCGCCAGTCCTAAGGTGGTACCCGACCTCAAGGACCTCCATCAAACAAAAGTTAAGCTCCAGGGAGCCGACAACATCGCCAGTCCCGAGGTGGTACCCGACCTTGATGACCTCCATCAGGACAAGGCTAGGCTCTAGGAAGCCGATGACGCCTTTGCCAACACCGAAGTGGTACCCGACCTTGAGGACCTCCATCATAGGGAAGGTTAGGCTCTAGGAAGCCAATGGCATCATTACGAGACCCGAGGTGGTACCCGACCTTGGAGTGTTTTGTCAAAAGGGAATCAGGCTCCAAGGAAATAAGCATTTAAACTCCACCCGTATGGGCTTGGCCCCGAGGAACCGTCTGAGATCGGACAAACCCTCTTTCAAGATCTATCTACAGTGCCTTAAGCTTATTTACACTAAGTTCAAAGCAATTTTCCAGGTGGTCCGGATTTGAGCGAACCTCTACCCGGGGACTGCCCTTGAAAGATCAAAGGTAGTCCTTGTCCACGAGCCTCTCGGCAAATTTCTTCTCAAAGGTTACCATGGATTCTAAGTGATAAATCATGGTTTCAAGGCCCAAAGTGTTACTTTCATTCGACTCGAAGTAAAGGTCCAGACGACCCGAGTTCATCAGCCCGATCCAAGGAACGACGGAGGACTCCATGAGAAGCCATACTAATCAATCAAAAATCAGGAAGAAACACTCACTCCTGGGCTCGATATTGGCACCGACCGGTAGAGTCATACATTCAGAGTCTCCACAAATGTAAAAGAATATAGCAAGTATCGAAGACAAAAGTTGAGGAAACATCTTTATATTTAAACATTTGATTATGACAGCCCGCGAGAGGTCCTTACATATGATTACAAAAGCCCAAGAGGGGTCCTTACACAAAAACAAAGAAGCAAAAAAGGTGCATGTTCAAAAGAAGCCTAGAGTCTAATCAATTCTCAAGCGTCATCCCCTCGGGTATGCATCCTAAGAGGCAATATCTTCTACCACCACCACCTCGGGGGGCTCGTCTCGGTCTTCCAAAGTAGTGTCTTCGTTGGAGAGGATGAAAAACAGAAAGTGGAGAAGCAGGAGGGGATGAAAAAACATCACAGCCCGCCAAAGGACGAAGACCCTCATCTGCCAAGAGAACCTTGGACTGGTAAGAAACTTGGCGAGCGTCAGTCTTCCTTGACGGCTACTTTGAGTCCATTTTTTGGGACATCGAGCCGTGCAAGCTATCGGTCGGGGGCGAAGTGCCACACCGAACCGGTGTATGAAGGTGAGAAGCGGTGTATAATTCGAGCACCCTCATGAGCATCGGTGTATAGTACAAATACCTTTCTAAGGCGGAAGAAATCAGCCTCCTTATCTCATTAAAACAAAATGTTTTGTTAATGTTTTATTAATAGCTAATTAGCCTCCTTGGAATAGCTGATTAATTATACTAACAAAAATAGTATCAAAGGAGGCTCGTATAATTAATGTTTTGTTAAGCGAGATTATACTGTCTATCGAATGTTATAAAAATATCCTTATAATTTTTTTAATTAATTATTATAACACCAATGCCTCCTTTGTTAACAAAACATTTTTAATTAAAACAAAACATTAATTATACGAGCCTCATTGAACTCGCTTAACAAAACATTGAAAATATCCAAGGAGGCTCTTGGCAAAGGAGCTAAAGCCAAGTTAATTATCAGTTGTACATCGACCTAGGGATAACGTTGGCTGCGACCGCGATAGATACGAGGAGTTCCCGAAAAGTGCAGTCAGGGCCGGCAAAATCTGTCAAGCTAGTCTGAAGCTAGTCTGAGCCTGCATCATGAAGTTAGCCAGCTGTCACATCTCCGTATCTTTGTAATTAATGCTTGTTGTACTATGTTGGGATTTCCCCTCCTATATAAAGGGGATCATGTACACTTTGTAACTGGTTGTTGCTCTAGTTGCTCCACAAGAAATATAGAAGAACATTCTCTTTGATCTCTCATACACTCTCTTGATATTATTACTTTCATTAATTATCTTCATATTTGTTCATTGTTCATTGCTCACCATTGGACATAAAGAGCCTCCATCGATTTTATTATAACTGTTGGTCACATAGCAACTGTCTTCGATAGCTCATATTCGAGTTCTGGGATCGACCCCGAGGCCCAGAATTGATGAGCTCGAGGACCCGATTATTGGCCTATCCGTTTGATTATAGCTTTCCCTTTAACTTTATTTCGTCCCTAAATCACACATACTTAGCATCAACTGCTTAACAAACTAGCGTAAAAATAGATCACGTATTTTTAGAGTCACATCAACAAATTTAATTGTTATTACCATTTTCACGGTAAACAACCTTGTTTTTACTGTTTATCTTGCTTCAATCTTGTAAAAGACAGTTGGAAGGACTCTTCCTACACTAAAGCTTCTAATACTTTCCTTGTTAATATTAGATACTTAAAAATAAACATTTTGGAGATATTTTTAGGAGAAAAAATAAATCCTATCCAGACTCAAGGGAATCCAAAATTCCACAAATTACACTAGTAGCACATTCCTTCAACATCTAGAAAATAGACATCAAATTGGTTATAACAATATCCTTAGAATCGAAGATGATTATTGGGAACTTAGAGCCAGAATATCACGGATCCAAGAGGGAGATGCTAACACAAAATTCTTCCATATTATGGCTTCCAATAAACATTGTTGAAATAAAATTACTTTTTTTAAAGACAATTCTAGCAATTGGATAAGTGACCCTGAAGCAATCCTACTTCATACAACTCAATACTTCCAAAACATGTTCACAACAAATCACAGTTTGACTGATTAATCAAGCATAAAGAGTGATCATCCTAATTTCAACAATATAGATCTCTCAATCCTAGACAAAAAACTACACCCTACGGAGGTAGTCAATGGCATCTTCTCCTTAAAACCCCTTAAAGCACCAGGCCCCGATGGTCCCTTCTCTTACCATAAATACTGGGATATAGTAGGACACTCTGTCATTGATCTTTCCTTACAAATATTTCATACCCAGAAACTTCTTACTGGATTTAATAACACTTATATCTGCCTAATTCCTAAAGTGCCCAATGCAAATAACTTAAAAAAGTTTAGACCAATAGGGCTTTGCAATACTATATACAAAATAATTACCAAAATCATCGCAAATAGGTTACAACCATTCCTTAATAAAATCATCAGTCCTTTTCAAGCAATCTTTATCAAAGGAAGATGTGCTTGTGACAATGCGATTATTATCCAGGAAATCTGCACCCAACTCAAAAAAATGAAGGGCAAGAAAGCTAACATGATCTTAAAACTAGACCTTGAAAAAGCATTCGATAGGCTTAAATGGTTCTTCATCTCTCGAACTCTCAGCTTCTTCAACTTTCCTCCAAGAATGAAACGTCTAATAATGAACTGCATTTGCACTAGTCAGATTGTTGTCCTGGTTAATTGGGCTACAACAAATTTTTTTAGGCCTAGTAGAGGCATTTGACAAGGATGCCCTCTTTCCCTCTATATCTTTATCCTGTATATGGAAATGCTCTCCCAACTCATTCTCAATCAAGTGGATACATGTTTGTGGGATCCCATCCATCTAACTAACAAAGACATGTGCATATCTCATTTATTCTTTGCCGACAACCTTACCCTCATAGCAAGGGCAGATTTAAAAAATTTAAATACAATTGATAAATGTCTAAATTTGTTTTGTAATCTATCAAGACAAAACATCAACCTACAAAAATCAAAATTATTTTCTTCAAAAATTGTCCTATAAATACAACCAAAGATATAGCAAAGGGCTTCAACATCAAGATTAGCCAATCTTTTGGAAAATATCTTGGATTTCCAATTTTAGGAAAAAAAACTAAAGCAACGGATTACCAATTCATTATAGAAAAAAATGTGTGATAGGCTTTCATCATGGAAAATAAAGTTTTTAAATATTGCTGGAAGAACCACACTAGTCCTATCAACTTTAAACACTATACCAAATCATGTAATGCAATACACTATCTTGCCTACAAAAATCCAAAAGCAAATCAACCAAATTCAAAGAAACTTCATTTGGGAACTACTAATGAGGGAAAAAACTTCATCTTATTAACTTGAAAATTATTACAAACCACAAGGAACTTGGAGACCTTGGTCTAAAAACTGCCAATTCAAAAATATAGCACTGTAAGTGAGTTAACATGGCAAGTTCTTTCTAATCCCATCACTCCTTGGGCAAGTATAATGATCAATAAATATAGATAAAAAAGAACGAAGAATCATTCTTTCATTTGGAAAAGTATCCTAAAAGGATGGGCTACGTGCTCTAAAGGGATTCTCTGACAACCAAATCACAATTCAAATCTAAATATATGGGACATTCGTTGGATCCCAAATTCCCCCCCCCCCCCCCGATTAAGAAATTGTATAGAGGTTCCCCTCCAAGAAAAAGAGAACAATCTACAAGTCAAAAATATCATTCACAGTGGTAAATGGATTTTCTTTCAATTGCCGTCTATAGTGGTAAACAATATTATAGCCATCCCTCAACCCCTTAAACATGGCAATTTTGACAAACCTTTTAGGAGCATCAACAACAAGGGGCACTTCACCACAAAACTTGCTACTAGTTGATCAATGACACCACACCTGTGGATCATGATTTCAAATGGATTTGGAAGTTACACTGCTCAAATAAAATAAAATTCTTCCTATGGTAATGTCTCCATGGTAGAATCCCCAGTCGTCAATATCTCCATCGCATTGGTATTAATATTGACCACAATGCACTATATGTCGTAGAGATGAAGAAAACATTACACTTATCTTCCTAAAATGCCCAAATATTGAACAAATATGGAAGTCTTTTGGCATCAACGTCCAAAATATCATTAGTCACAATCATTGGCTGATCAATTTAAAAGAATTAAAGCTTATATCCAAATCTCATATTGTAACGACCCGACCGGTCGTTTTGAGCTTTTGCACTTTGATCGCCAGTTCTCGGGCATGACTTACCCGGTGTGATGTATTATGACTGATGTCATTGGTTTTGGTTTTCACGAAAATCAGAATGAAATTGAAAGAACAGTTCTCAGTTGTAGCTTAAAAATTTGAAGGTTTGACCAAGATTTGACTTATTTGTATATGAGCTCGGATCGGAATTTTTATGATTTGGTTAGCTCCGTTGGGTGATTTATGACTTAGGTGTGTGATCGGAATTGGTTTTGGAGGTCCAGAGTAGAATTAGGCTTGAATTGGCGAAGTTGAGATTTTGGCGATTTCCGGTTGGTAGGTGAGATTTTGATCCGGGGGTCAGAATGGAATTCCTAGAGTTGCAGTAGCTTCGTTGGGTCATTTAGAATGTGTGTGCAAAATTTCAAGTCATTTGGATGTGGTTTGGTTAGATTTTTGATAAAAAACGTGTTTCGGAAATTTTTGGAAAACTTTGGCTTGAATTCGATGTGTTTTGGGTAATTTGATGTTGTTTGAGGTGTTTTGATTATTGGAACAAGTTTGAATAAGGTATTGGGTCATGTTGGTGTTTTTGGTTGAGGCCCCGTGGGCCTCGGGGTGAATTCGGATGGTTAACGGAAAGATTTTGGACTTAAGAGATTTCAGGAGATTGCTGCTTCTGGTATTTCCACACCTGCGGATTGGGAACCGTAGGTGCGGTGACGCACATGCGGAAGGGGAGCCGCAAAAGCGGTTTGGGAAGAATATCCAGGGACCGTAGATGCGGCATATGGACCGCACCTGCAGAGTCGCAGATGCGGCTCGTGGACCGCAGATGTGGAACTTGGTCCCCTAAGTGATTTCCGCAGAAGTAGGCTTTTGCTCGCAGATGCGAAAACTCTTGGGCAGAATGTTTTAATTCGTTTCATCCGCGATTTGGAAGCTCATTTACTTCATAGTTGGCCTTTTTGAGAGCTTTTTGAAGGAAATCAAAGAGGGGTTCAAGAAGAAACGTTTGGAGGTAAGATTTTCGAACCTAAAACTCGAATCTATTGTGAAATCCACCTAGAAATTCATGGAAACTAAGCTAAAAATGGAAGAACTAGGGCTTGGGATTCTGAACCTTTGAATTGGGATTTGAAGGACCATTTGAGGTCGGAATTGAGAAATTTTGGTATGTGTGAACTCTTGGGATGATAAGGAATCTAATGATGTGAAAATTTCTGAGTTTTGAGAAGTGGGCCCGGGGCTCGGGTTTTAGTAATTTCGGGATTTGTGCCTGATATTGATTGTTTTTGCTTGGGATTTATTTCCCTAGCATATTGTGATGTATTCATTCTGATTTTGGATAGATTCGACACGCGTAGAGGCTGATTTGAGGGGCAAAGGCGCCACGAGCTAGGGATTTCGCCGGTTCAAGGTGAGTAATGATTGTAAATGATGCCCTGAGGGTTTGAAACCCCAGATTTGCACATCGTAGTGCTATATTGAGGTGAGACACGCGCTTGATGATGAGCGTGGGGTCTTTTACTACTGGGGATTGTGACTTGGTCCGTCCCGATTGATGATTTTACCGCGTATTTGACTGAAACTTATTTGTTATCATCATGATTTGGGCTGATTGTCATATTTGGGCTTTGTGCCAACTATTTGAACTCTTCAGGGATTTTTATCACTATTTCCTCACTGTTTGACTTATTACTTGAACTCAGTCTTGTTGTTATCTACTGTTTTACAAACTCAGCCACTTTTACTCAGTTTTGATACTTAAATGATATTTCTAAATGATGTTTTGGGCTGAGAACTATTGTTTTACTAATGCCCGAGGAGCTTGTGATGATTTTCGGACTGAGATAGGCCGAGGGCCATATGTGAGGATACACTGAGTGATATGAGGCCGAGGGCCTGAGATACATATATACGCCACAAGGTGGCTTGAGTAATATAAGGCTGCGGGCCTAGATTTGATGCCACGAGATAGCTTGATATTGCGCTTGGGCCGTAAGGGGCCCCTCCCGGAGTCTGCACACCCCTAGTGAGCGTGGGTACCCATTGTGATCACAGAGTGAGCCCGATGGGCTGATATTGTTTTGAGAGTGAGCCCGAGGGACTGGTACTGTTCTATGTGTTTACTTTATTTCAATTGTCTACCATTACCTATTGATTGTGTTACTTTATGTGTTATCTTCCTGATTTCCTGGCATTACCTGTTAATTCAGTGTTGTGCCCGAGGGGCGGATTTCTGTGCTTATCTACACTAATTGTTTTACATTCATTGCATAACTGTTGAAAAAGTCATTTTCAAAAGGAGTTTAAAAGGAGCTAAAATGTTTTAAGAGATTTCACAGCTTCATTGCTTTTCTCAAAATGGCTTTTACACTGCTTTTGTACGGCATGCTGATACACTTTACGAGTTTCTTATTGCTCAGTTGTTATTTACCTTTATTACTCACTGAGTCGGAGTACTCACTTTACACCCTGCATCTTGTGTGTAGATGCAGGTATTTATACACCCGATAGCGGGTTTTGGCTGATCGGAGGCAGAGTCATCGGAGTTTAGCGAGGTGGCTGCCAGCGTTCGCAACACCACTTTTCTCCCTTTTCATTCATTAGTCCTATTCTGTATATTTTAGACCTTGTAGTTGTATTCATATTCTAATAGATGCTCGTGACTTGTGACACCCCGGTTTGGGCTATGTCGGGTTATACTTCCGCTAATTATTATCATTTAATCACATTTAAAACTGCTTATGAACTGTTTAACCACTTTAATAAGATGAATTGGGTTTAGTTGGTTGGCCTTGGCTTCACGAGAGGTGCCATCACGACCAAATCGGGGATTGGGTCGTGACAAGTTGGTATCAGAGCCTAGGTTACATAGGTCTCACGAGTCATGAGCAGGTTTAGTAGACTCTCACGGATCGGTACGGAGACATTTGTATTTATCCTCTAGAGGCTGCAGAATCTTTAGAAAAAAACTTCGCATTCTTGAATTCTTATCGTACGTCCTTGATTCAGCTTGAAAAGTAACTTTTGAAATTCCTTCCATGCGTTCACATGTGTGCATGAGCGCTCAGTATCAGATGTGCCTTGATGGCTTGTGATCCCCCGATCGAGGGGCGAGATGTGATCTCTATGAGTTTGATGTGGGGCGAGTCTAGAGGACTTGAGGCCGAATCTTTGCCTATGGCTTGAGCACCGAGGTGCTGGTTGTGTGAGCAAGAGTTTTGAACTTATATGTTCGGTATTGTCCCTATTAGTGGGAGTGATGGTTGGGTATCTATGTGATGAGTATGTTAACACTGCGAGATGTATCTATATGACTTGGAAGTGACGAGGGAGGTCTACTGGATGATAGAAGAACTATTAGGTCTTGAATTCCATCGTGATTCGAGGTATAGCCCCAAGTTATGGGCGTGTGAAGGATCCGTTCATGCTTTCCAGTTGAGATAGTGAAATAAATTTTATGTTGCGGTACGAGTTCCGACTCAAGAAGACTAAGTGACTGCGTACAGTTTATGACGGTGGAAGGTATGCAAAAATATTAACTGAAGGCAGAGCAAGTGAGTCATCTCCTGCGAAGAGTTCTCGGGTGGTGTGACCCTTATGTGATTGTTAGAAGATCCCATGTGCAAGTGAAATGTAAGTGTTGAAATTTGAATTTTGGGTCGCTTGAGAGAGTGGGCTTAGCTGCTGCAAGAATGAGTACGAGAGTTGCTGAAGATTTAAAGTACAAGATGATCTGTGTTTTCACAAGCTTACAAAAGGATTTGAGTTTAATCTCACCATGGTATTGTGGCATCAATAGAGTATAAGTGTTATGAGTTATTGAGAGTATTTTTATCTATGGCTCCAAGCCAAGTAGGGGAGTCTGCTGTGAGTAGTTGATTGCACAGTTAGGTGCTATGTTGGTTTTAGTTGGAGGCGTGCGTGCAAATCAGTTAAGGCTTGCGGAAATAGAAACCGAGGATGGCTCGAGTAAAGGAATTTTTTTGACAAAGGTTATATTATGCTTCATAGGGTATGAGAATCACGGGATGTCTGAAGTGGTGATTGGTAAAGAATACTCGGTGCATAGAGTAGTAAGTTGCTTGGTTGTATTGGGATGAGGATTTCACTCTGCGGTGTCGGAGTGCCAACGAGGCACGGGTGGTTCTGTTTGTTGGGTCAGGTAAATTGCAGGTTGAATAATAGTGAATGACTTGCAAGAATTATTCTAATGTGTTCAAAGAGTCTACATACATCAATTGACTATTCTAAAGTTGCATATACGGTTAGAAACTATATTTTCGTTGGAAGAGGTCAAAATTTGTGGTATTTCTATGTTAATTATGGGATTCTATGTATCAGTATCAGGAAAGTAAAGGTAACGGATTTAGATTCTCAGGAAGTTCTGTAGAGTAAAGCATTCTGGAATGTGGTGTTTCTGGGAATATTTGAGAGGGTATTCAGCGGTTTATGGGTATTAGACAGTGTGGTTTTATGCTCGGATATCGTCTAGTAAGCCTAGGTTGAGGAATTGTGGTGCTACAACAAGAGGGAATATCAAGTTGAAGATAAATCAGAAGGGAATTTAGATAGATGGAGTAGCTTGATAGTAGACCGAATCAGTATGGTAAGGATATGATGAATTCCTTGTGTGTGTTCGAGGTAATAAGTTCTTTCAGGTATTTTGCGGCGATGCTCTTAGGTTTTGCTGGCTTGCTTATCTTGATCGAGTTAGAAGGATTCAGTCCTGGCAGGTCTGACTTGTGCAAAGGGAACTCGGAGAGTTCTTGATGGTTCTTACCGAGGTTTAGAGATGTATATCTTCTATGGGCATGCGATGTATAGTGTTTTTTCTTCTAGACGGGAACAATGGAAAGTTTTGACTAGTGGAGTGCGTAGTTGTCTGTGGCTCGGAAGGGAGGTGAAGTTATCATGTTACCTAGGATGGTATGGTATATGTCGTATGTTGTGAGGATCGAGATTTGTATGTGTAAAGTTACGGTCAGTTCTGAAAGGAAGTTCATGAAACTCTTAAGCAACGGGTAGCCTCAGATGATTAAGGTAATGGTATTGCTAATTGGAACTGATTTGACGAGGGTAGATGTTTTAGAAAAAGGGCAATGTGATTTAAGTTGATGGCACTTCGGTAGTATTACGACACTTTCTTGTTACATGGACTTCTAACATTTGAGTTTGCTTGGGGGCACAGAGGAATATTTGAATACCTCCCGTGGAGTGATTTGGTATTTGAGGTGTAGTATGTGTTTGGACAGCAGAATTGGGCTTAGGTATGATGATTCGTGTGCTATATGGAGTTGGAGACTGGGAGTCCTCATGTTCATGCTATGTTGCGGTTGTGAGTCGCGTGTGTCGGCACTATGTAGTGACTATCGAGGTTTGGAGACCCGAGCCGATCTTTTGTTGCTGGTATGTTAGCTTTGGAAGTGATATTGGGTTCAAACTGGTTGTCTCCGTGTTGTGTTATTCTGGGCTAGTGCGCTAAGGCGACGTTGTTGGCTATACCGGAAAATGCTATGGATTAAGTGGTGATGTTTGGCGGATTATGTCCCATTGGAGGAATTTTACATGCCGAAGATCCAGCGGACGGCTGAGAAGGATTTGTCTTTCTTACTTGGGCTCTTGTGACGAGTGTCGGTGCTGAGGCTCCTTATGTTGATTCAGTTCCGGTGGTGAGGGACTCTTCGGATGTGTTTCTTACGTCTGAACACCGTATTGTATGGCACCGGTAAGAGTTATAGTAGTGAAAGGAACAACTTCAGGATTTCCTTGATAAAGAGTTCGTTGGTAGGCCAATGTGGATGCGTGTTCTAACTTGAGTAGGCTTGGTTGGTTCCGAATTGCATTGTTGAGGGATGTGTCGATTCGACTATTATTGAGTCTATTGGTGATCTGGGGAGAATCTATGAGTTGCCTTTCTGTGTTGCGAGACGTTATGATTTGTTGGTTATGGGCACATATGGTGCGGTTCTATTGGGGTTCATAGTGGAAGTCGAGCGGGAAGAGTAATTGGGTGTTGCTCGGTAAATGGCGTATCGGTTATATCTGATCGGGTTTGCGTGGTATATGTTACTTGTTTCACTGTGGGTATAATGATTTGCTTTGGTTCCAAACATCAAATTGTGAGTGGTTGTCAACTTCGAGCTAAGTGACTTGAGGTGTCTCATGTGGAGCAGTGTTTGGATAGGGTCGCGCATTACAGCGAAGCTATGTGGAGATATGACCTTGCGGGTTAGATTTGTGTGTTCTATTCTATGATGTGAGATGGGTTCTCAGCCTTGTGTTGGGTGGTACTGGTGATCTTGAGGTACAACTCTTTCATTTGAGTCATTTTCATGATTTTAGTATGTTCGGACTGTTGCTTATTGGTGCGTGTCTTATGCTAGTTGTAGCTTAGGCCTTTATTGATGTGTTATGTCACCAGAGTGGTATGTTGGATTAGAGGAGCTCGTTGGGTTCATTAATGAATACAAGCGGATTCGATTTCAGCATGTTGGGAAGGATAAGATCGAGGTTCGGCTCGGAAATCTGCTATGGTATTTGTCAGATGAGAAGTGGCTTCATGAATGGGTGACATGAGAAAATGGTTATGGTTTATTGCGTGTTTCCTTTATCATTGGTAGTATATGATAGCGTTGGAATGAAACTTTAGCTGATAAGAGGTTTTCTACTAGTATTTGGTTGTTGTGGGAAGTTGTTGTGAGTAGAAGTTATCGCTACGAGTGTTCAGGTTATGTGGTATATCATAGGATTGCTCCCGAGGTTGCAGACATTGGTTACTACAACTAGTTCGAGTCTATTCAGAGTATAGGTGTGAGGTTTTGATCGTAACGATGGTTTCAGAAGTGAAAATGTGGTTCTATGGCTTATGGGCCAGATTGGATTGTGCAATTTCAGTTGCAATGTGTTATCGGACCTATATGAGATAGGGTGACGTGGGATCACCCCCGGGTATATGCATGGTAAAGTTATTTAGCTACGGGTTGGCTTTTAGAACAACTCTAGGTACGTTCGAGGACAAACGTGTGTTTAAGTGGGGGAGGATGTAACGACCCGACCGGTCGTTTTGAGCTTTTGCACTTTGATCGCTAGTTCTCGGGCATGACTTGCCCCGTGTGATGTATTATGACTGATGTAAATCGTTGGTTTTGGTTTTCACGGAAATCGGAATGAAATTGAAAGAACAGTTCTCAGTTGTAGCTTAAAAATTTGAAGGTTTGACCAAGATTTGACTTATTTGTATATGAGCTCAGATCAGAATTTATATGATTTAGTTATCTCCATTGGGTGATTTATGACTTAGGTGTGTGATCAGAATTTGTTTTGGAGGTCCAGAGTAGAATTATGCTTGAATTGACGAAGTTGAGATTTTGGCGATTTCCGGTTGGTAGGTGAGATTTTGATCCGGGGGTCAGAATTTGCAATAGCTTCATTGGGTCATTTGGGATGTGTGTGAAAAATTTCAGGTCATTTGGACGTGGTTTGGTTGAGTTTTTGATCAAAAATGTGTTTCGGAAGTTTTTGGAAAACTTAGTCTTGAATTCGATGAGTTTTGGATAATTTGATGTTGTTTGAGGTGTTTTGATGATTGGAACAAGTTCGAATAAGATATTGGGTCATGTTTGTGTTTTTGGTTGAGTCCCCAGGGGACTCGGGATGAATTCGGATGGTTAACGGAAAGATTTTGGACTTAAGAGATTTCAGGAGATTGCTGCTTCTGGTATTTCCGCACCTGCGGATTGGGGACCGCAGGTGCGGTGCCGTACATGCGGAAGGGGAGCCGCAGAAGCGGTTTGGGAAGAATAGCCAGGGACCTCAGATGCGGCATATAGACCGCACTTGCGGAGTCGCAGATGTGGCTCATGGACTGCAGATGTGGAACCTGGTCCCTTAAGTGATTTCCGCAGATGTGGAGAAATGACCTCAGAAGCGGGCTTTTGCTTGCAGATGCGAAAACCCCTGGGCAGAATGTTTTAATTCCTTTCATCCGCGATTTTGAAGCTCATTTACTCCATAGTTGGCCTTTTTGAGAGCTTTTTGAAGGAAATCGAAGAGGGGTTCAAGGAGAAACGTTTGGAGGTAAGATTTTCGAACCTAAAACTGGAATCTATTGTGAAATCCACCTAAAAATTCTTGGAAACTAAGCTAAAAATAGAAGAACTAGAGCTTGAGATTTTGAACCTTTGAATTGGGATTTGAAGGACCATTTGAGGTCGGAATTGAGAATTTTTGGTATGTATGAACTCGTGGGATGATAAGGAATATAATGATATAAAAATTTCTGAGTTTCGAGAAGTGGGCCAGTGGCTCGGGTTTTGGTAATCTCGGGATTTGTGCCCGATATTGATTGTTTTCACTTGGGCTTTATTTTCCTAGAATATTATGATGTATTCGTTCTGATTTTGGATAGATTCAACGCGCGTGGAGGCCGATTTAAATGGCAAAGGCGTCGCGAGCTACATATTTCGCCGGTTCGAGGTGAGTAATGAGTGTAAATGATGTCCTGAGGGTTTGAAATCCCGGATTGCGCATCGTAGTGCTATATTGAGGTGAGACATGCGCTTGTGATGAGTGTGGGGTCGTTTACTACTGGGGATTGTGACTTGGTCCATCTCGATTGATGATTTTACTGCGTATTTGATTGAAACTTATTTGTTATCATCATGATTTGGGTTGATTGCCATATTTGGGCTTTGTGCAACTATTTGAACCCTTCGGGAATTTTTATCACTATTTCCTCACTGTTTGACTTATTACTTGAACTCAGTCCTGTTGCTATCTACTATTTTATAAACTCAGCCATTTTTACTCAGTTTTGATACTTAATTGATATTCTAAATGATGTTTTGGGCTGAGAACTACTGTTTTACTAAAGCCCGAGGGGCTTGTGATGATTTTCGAACTAAGAGCGGCCAAGGGCCATATGTAAGGATACACTGAGTGATATGAGGCCGAGGGCCTGAGATACATGTATACGCCACAAGGTGGCTTGAGTGATATAAGGCTGAGGTCCTAGATTTGATGCCACGAGATGGCTTGATATTGCGCTTGGGCCGTAAGGGGCCCTTCCGGAAGTCTGCACACCCCTTGTGAGTGCGGGTACTCATTGTGATCACAGAGTGAGCCCGAGGGGCTGATATTGTTCTAAGAGTGAGCCCGAGGGGCTGGTACTATTCTATGTGTTTACTTTATTTCAATTATCTACCATTACCTGTTGATTGTGTTACTTTATGTGTTATCTTCCTGATTGCCTGGCATTATCTGTTAATTGAGTGTTGTGCCCGATGTGAGCACGTGATTTTTGTTTTACACGACAATCACTCCAAAAGAATTAAAAAATAATAACAAATGGTCCTGCTGTACAAATTGGATTTTTACATGGTACTTTGTTAATTATTTATGATTTTTGCCCATTTTTATTAAAACAAAATACAAAAAAAATGTGTGTGTCATGTGCTGTTTGAACAGAAAATCCGGTTATTAAATAAAAAAAATCATAAATATGCATCTTTGTTCCGTGATTGTTGTTTTGTTCGATCTTGCCTGCTTTAAATATTTTGATATATGTGTGCAAATAATTGTATTAAGTGTTTATGAAATTTTATTTTTATTTACTTAGGTTTTGTTTTAAAAATAAAATAAAAAAAATATATATAAAAATTAAAAAAAAGAGATACAGAATTGGGTTTAAAAATCGGTTGGGCCTATCTTTATTTTTAATTCAAAGCCCAAACAAACTCAGCCCAAACCCCATGTAAACCCGGTCCAGACCAGCTGGCCTCAGGGGGCGTTCCAAACGACACCGTTTTAATCCAGTCCGATCTGGGCCGTTGATCTCAAATTGATCAACGGCCAAGATCAATTCCCCATAACCCACTGAGGAACCCGACCCGTTTCCACTCGGACCGACCCAAACCCCTTTTGGATGAAACGACACCGTTTCCCCATCAGATGAAAGATCTGGGCCTTCCATCTTGCCTCATCCAACGGCCGAGATCAACCCACCCATCCCATATATAACCTTCCAACCATACCCTACCCCTCTATCCAATACCCCAGCTTCCGTCTTCATCTCCTTCCCCACGAAACCCTAGCCGCCCCCTTATCCCTCGCCGTTAATCCCGGCGGCATGAACGCCGATAACCTTCACCTTAACACCCTAAAACCACCTTGACACCCTGAACATGGATCTGTAGTCCGTTTAGTTCGAATCATCCTCTAGGTCCTCAAATCTTCATTTGAAGATTCGAGCAAAACTCGATCTACACCGATCTGCCCTAGATTCATACCAGACAATCACCGGACCCCCTCGTGACCAAACCATGCTTGGTTTGGTCCGAATCTAACCTTGGAAGCCCAAATCCCAAATCTACCATCCATGAACCCTAGAAACCCCAAGCCTAGTCCGTGCCTGTTTAAGCCAAGAGATTAGGGTCTAATGGACCTTAGTCGAAGTGTTTCTCATCCGAGAAACACTTCGTTTAAAGTCCGTTCAACCTTAAAGAAGGTTTGTTCAAGCACAAGTTGATTTTCTGTTTCTTCTTGCAAAGTTTTTAAGGTAAGTTTGTTTTTCTCCTTGTTATTCAGTACGTGTGTGGTTTCAAGGTCTGTTCATATTTTGTGTAATTTATTTCGAATTTTATCAACTATGTCCTATCCACCTTGCCTGAACCTTTGTTGTTTGATTGAGTTTCTTCTTCTACTTGTTCTGATAATGTGTATGTATGTATTTGTTGTGCAATTAGTTGAATCTCAAATTTGAACTGATTAACTGATTCCTCGGATATAATTATGTTTAGTCAATACAATTCGAATCATGTCTCCTATACTGTTAAATGTCTGATTTTGGTTTCGATTGTATGTGTTATAACTAATATAGTCGAGTCGACATGTGTCGTCAATTAGTTTCAGCTGTCTGAACAAAAATAAATCGATTTGCTTCTGTTAAACATTGCATGAATCAATTAAGAACTAAGTTTAGTTACTTATAGTTGTTAATGTGATTTCAGAAACCTAAGGTTTGGTCTGTAATTGCAATCTGAATTGATGGCATGTGCACTTGTGCACAACATGTGCATAGAGGCCCTTTTTGAATTAAAACAGTTTGACAGCATGTTTGTCAGATTATATTCCTGCTGCCCATGTTTGCTTTTAGTAAATAAAATGGGAAAGAGGACTGTCAAGGAATGTCATGGGAGGGTTTTATTTTTAAGTAATTAAGTGGAAAAAGAAAACAGATCACATGGGAGGTTTGTATACTTAAAGGTTTGAGTGGAAACTGAAAAAGGGAGAGCACATGGGAGGGTGTTTGGGTGATTGATGAACAGGCTGTTAAGGGCAGACTTTAGGCTTATAAAAGGAAGAACTTCCATCAGTTTAAAGGAGGACAGATAGAGGACAGAGATAAGAGAGAGATAAAAGATAGAGAGAGGGAGAGAACTAAGAAGGAGGAGAGCTGAAGTTCTGAGAAATAGATACACACACAGACAGAAATAGATAGATAGAGGCATATCACAGAAAAAGGGACTGCATTTTCATCTGTCTTGATTCTCATTGGTCTGGATTTCCTTGTCCCATATTGTTTTTTTCTGAGTCTTGATTAAGGTTACTGGTTGGGTGGTAGCTTTAGTTCACTTCTGGATTTGTTCTGCCTAAATTCTGATTCCACACTACTGGGAAATTGTTTCATTTTTGCCATTTTTCCATCGGCTCTAACTGCATCTTGCACTGGGATTTTGGTTACCTGCTGTTACTGCTGCTGCACTTGTTGCCATTGTTACTCTGCTGACTTCCCTTTTTCTTCAATTGTCAAACATTTCCAGGTACACAACTTCTGAAACCATATGTTGTTGAAAGTTTGAAGTTGAAGCAGAAATAAAGAAACGAATGTCTGTTTACTTTATAATACTTGTGTTCAAAAATAGGTTGAATGTTAGTTTGACCTGTATTTATTTAACTGGAAACTGCAAATACTCTGTATAAACTAACATACAGTCTAAGTTGAGATGAACAATTAGATAGCATTGGCTTGTTAGATCAGATGTGTTTTAATGCATACAACCGTTAGTTTGTTTCAGTTATGACATCATAATATAGAATCATAGCAAGCATATGTATGTATTTTTGCCTAGATCTCTGAACTATCGAATCTGCTATATTCGGTTCCATGTGACTTCAAGATAAGTGTACCCCAAACTAATTCTCATGCAGCGTTACGTTAACAGGGTAATAATGTACGCCAACCCTTTTGTTAGACTACTTGTTTCTACATAGTTTCGATATGGGCTTCAATATAGATTCATCGTTTCGGAATAATGCGATGACTTTCGAGGAAAACTAATAGGCATTCTCGAATCCAATTAACAGTAGTTTTTCTTAATAAGTAGCCGATTTCATTTATCAAGCCTAAATAAGTTAATTATAAAGTTCAAACTTAAGGTTTGTTTAATGTAAATTTAGTATGAGTTATCTGTTGCTTGCAATCCCTCCTATCAAATTAACAAAACTTATTCACTCCTTGAAGACGAGGCATGAAATAATTCTCACCTCATAAACAATCAATTAGGCAATCAAGCAAAATTCGGACTCGTCATATACAGTAGAGATTTAGTATGTTAGTTACTTAAACAAGTAAGTTTGGTATTTTTTCTCTTTTATTTTTTTAGAGACAAACGTAATAGAAATGTAGTCGCTTCAGGATATCCTTTTCTAAAATAATGAGACGAGCCTTGCCAAGTAAGAATGCAAATTGCGGGGCCCTCAATAACTAACCATAATAAATATTTAGAATTCGGGACAGGCCGTTTAGTAAATTTCATGGGCTTCTCCAAAAATAATAATGCGTTAAACTCTTTAGGCGCGGCTCGATTAAATTATATTCTTAAATTTGGGTGCGCATTGATGTGACCCGAATCCAAATCTCAACGGAGTCGAAGTGTGTTTAACAATTACGGGTGCATTGATTGCGACGTAGTTCGAGATACATTTTCACGACATTGCAATTCTATAAAAATAAATGATAATAATAAAAGCGGTTTAAACTTAATAAAAGCACGTAAGTCATAACATGTATTTAAATCAGATATTTAGCCATTATAACAATTTAAGCGACCGTGCTAGAACCACGGGATTCGAGGGTGCCTAACACCTTCCCTCGGGTCAACAGAATTCCTTACTTAGAATTTCTGGTTCGCAGACTTCATTTGGAAAAGTCGAAAATTTCCTCGATTTGGGATTCAAGATAAACCGGTGACTTGGGACACCAAAAGCCAAACCTTTCCCAAGTGGTGACTCTGAATTAAATAAATAATCCCATTTCGAATATTGTCACTTAAATTGGAAAAACTCCCCTCGCGCATTTAACCCTTCGGGGCAGGCGCGCAAAAAGGAGGTGTGACAGCTCTGGCGACTCTGCTGGGGAGCATTTACCCAGAACCACTGGTTCAGGGTTCAAGAATTCGAGCTTAGAATAATTGTTATATTTGGCTTTATTATCTGATCTTTATTACATGTTTTTGCATAACATGCTAAATGTTGTCTTTTACCGCTTTGATATTATCTGAACTGTATATAAACTGTGCCGAAACCCTTCTCTTCTTACCTCCGGGGAGAAGCTCGCTGGTCGAGACTCCCTATTCTGTTAGTGTCAATACCTGAAATAAGAAAGAGGTCGGACAAGTTACAAAGCCGGACGATCTCGCGGGTCCCTGGTACGTAGCCCCCTCCTCGACTCGAGTTGTCCGCTCGGGTACACAGTCTAGAACAAATACCCAGGTTATAAACCTAGTATAACGTAAACTTCATGCCGGATCCCTAGTAGGAACGTTTATTTGCATCATGTTGCATTTTACTTAGGGGGCTCAACACAGGGGTTGGGTCCGTCTAGGACAGGCAACCTGAAATGAGAAGACCATCCTGCTGCATTCCTACCTGTTTTGCGCATTTATTTGCTTCAGTTCCGCATGCTGACCGGTTTCTAAAAAAAGAAAAATAGCAGCGTAGAGAGATAATTACTTATTTTGGAAAAATAAAACCAATGTCCAAGTAGTGTCGAAACCTCACCGGAATTTTTCTAAAAAAAAAAGAGAATAAAAACAAAATTTGTCTTCTTAGTTTGAGTTATTAAAAAAAAATATAAAAATTTTTCTTTTTTTTATCACTTCCAAAATCAAAAAAAAAGAGAAGGTATTTATTTAAAAGTAAAAACAAAAAAAAACGGAAATTCATAATTCAAAAAAAATGTTGTCTCTTTCGTAGTACCCCTTTTATAAATTCAGACTAATAGTCCAAATATTTCCTAAAAAAAAAATAATATTTTCTTTAGTCTTTATCTCTTTGCAAAAGAAAAAATATAATAAAAATACGTATTCTTGATTTCTAGGTTTATTTAATTTTTTCTATTTACGATATTCGAGAACTACGCCGGTTTGATTTTCACCGGATGTGAGATACGTAGGCAACCCTCATCGGGTCCAACCCCACCTTTTGCTAAAATAGCCAAAAATCAATAAATAAATAAAAACATGTCAAATTTTAAATTTTGCCATAAATAAGTGGGGTGGTGTCCAATCTTCCCTTTTGCTAAAAATAGCCAAAATATATGTCAAATTTTAAATCTGTCATAAATAAGTCGGGTGATGCTGTTTTGTTGTAAATAGCCGAATGTTCCCGAAAGGGACGCCGGAAGGCTGACTTTGCATAAACAGCCACCTTTGGGTCATTTTTTAAGGTTTGGTCCAGTTGACCCACACAACCTTAAAATCTTCGTCACTGAGGCGTTGAAAGGTCGTGTTGGCAATATTGAGTTTTCTAATTTGAAAAAAAATGATAAAAAGAGTCATAAATAAGTCAGGTGATGTTGTTTTGTCATAAATAGCCGAATGTTCCCGAAAGGGACGCCGGAAGGCTGACTTTGCATAAACAACCACCTTTGGGTCTTGTTTAGTATTTTTGTCCAGTTGACCCACACGGCCTTAAAATCTTCGTCCTCAAAGTGTTTAAAGCCGTGTTCAAAACTTGATCCCCTTTGTAAAATATTTTTGAGTCAAAGTCATTTTTGTTGAAATCACCTTAATAAATGTGCAGGATGAGCACGATGCAAAATGAACATTTTTCAATAATGACCAAAATCCCTGTCAAGTTACGGCTATGGTGGAATGATCTAGGTGCTGAATAACAAAATGAGGTCAAGAAATATCTGAAAGGTCTTGTGGGTTTGTTGGAAATCCAGCCTCGGGGAGATATCATAAGAGCTTTGGTTACCTATTGGGACCGGGCGCACAATGTTTTCCATTTCTCTGATTTTGAACTCACCCCGACTTTGGAAGAAATGGCCGGATACATCGGGAATACTGAACTTCCCTTGAGGCAAAAATACTTGGTCGCCCCAAGAGTTGTCACGGTACATAGGTTCCTAGATTCATTGAAGATACCTAAAACAGTCCACAACCCGGATCTGGCAGCCGGATTTTGTACTCCATGCTTCATATATGATAGGTACGGTCATGAGGGGGGATTCAATAATCCAATCAACAAACTGTGCAGCAAAGGAGTTCGTCAGAAGTGGGACAAACACAGACGGGTAGCGTTCATGATGATGTTCCTGGGCCTTCTGGTATTTCCAAGGAAAGACGGAAACATTGATTTGAAGATATCCGGGGTCGTCAGCACTTTACTCACGCAAAGTGACAGTACTCTCGCGCCTATGGTGGTATCAGACATCTTTCGAGCTCTTACAGCTTGTAAAGCTGGGGGAAATTTCTTCGAAGGTTGTAACTTGCTCCTATGGATATGGATGACCGAGCACCTCTGCCATCATTCCGAGATTTTGAGCCATGGTTCCCCGGAAAAGACTTGCATAGAAGAATCTTACACGAGAACCAAAGAGATCAGTTTGCCCAAAGGAGTCCTGGCATGGACCTCGTTCTTTCAAGCTCTTACTGCCAGCCAAATACAATGGACGCTAGGATGGTTGCCTGTTGATGAGATCCTATATATGTCGGCAGCTAAAACTTATTTCTTACTGATGGGGCTTAAGAGCATTCAACCTTACGCACCCTGCCGAGTTTTGAGACAGTTCGGAAGATGCCAGACAGTACCTCATGAGGAAGATCTTAGCACTCAAGCAATTGAGATAAGTCCTAACGGACAATTCCCAGAAGCAAAGATTCGCCAAATCTGGAGTGAGTGTCAATATTTGAAATCAGATACTTGCGTGCGGGATCGAGCCAAAGGAGAGACAGCGCCAGGTTACCTTGCATGGTATAGAAGGGAATTTGAGCATGAAAGGCCGGCTAAGAGACCCCACATCCGGAATTTCACCGAATCATCGCAAAGGCAGTGGGATTGGTTAGAAAAGGAAAGAGGCTATTGCGCCGAAATCAGCAGGTTAAAGCAACAAGTAGAAGGCTTGAAATATGAGCACAACGTGCAAGCTGCTACCAATCTGGGAGAGCGGAACAGGTTAATTCAGGAAAACGAAATGCTCAGAGCCCAGATCAAACAGATAAGGGTGGATGCAGATAAACAGCCAAGGCATCGATCAGACGAGCAGCTGATAAAAAGGTTAAAAAGTGAAATCAGGGAATGGCAAGATGGTTTGGAGAAATCTGAAAATGTCATAGCGGAGCTCAGGGCACAGTGGGATACAAGAACAGATAAGCATCGCCGATATTTGAATCAATTGAAAGGCGACCACGAGAAAACTATTGCTAAAATAAAGAGAGAGATGGCTGCACTTGAGATCAAAGCAGCTAATCAGGCCAAGGATTTCCAAATTGAGAGCAGATACTGGTACGACTCAATAGCCCAAATGAAGTTGGAAGTACGGAGACTGAAGCATCAGCATATACAGGATACTCAAGTATTCAAGATATGTAGCGATCAGATAAAACGCCTACTCGTAGAGAAGAAGCAAACCAGAGATAGGATCAAGGCCATTGCCCATGCCATCACCAGACGATGTCTACGATGTGAGAACATGTCCAGCGTTACCGTCCTCTCGGCAGTGATGGGTTATGTCAAGCAGACTATGCATGAGCTGGAGCAACTTGAGAGGGATATCACGCCTAGGACCGCGGCGAGGCCGAACGATGCCCCGCGGACACCAATTTTCAAAACCATAATGCACTCATAAGTCAAGCCTGTATCTTAGCATCTTCTGCCTGTTTTTCCATCAGGGTGATTTTTAGTCTATTTTGAGTCTAGGTTTATTTTCAAAGTTTGCTCTTTCTTTTGCAAAATGTAGTTTGTAATAGACCATTTCAACAATAAAGAGGTTGCTTCTTTTACGCTCATTTGTGTTTTTCGAACTACGTAATGATCTGATTCACGTAGGCATCGTGATACGTAGGCAATCCTCATCGGATCCGGTCGCATTTCTTTTACTGCAAAATAAAAAAAACATAAAAGAAAAACAAAAAAAAAAAAGAAGAAAAAGAAAAATATAATAAAAAGGGGAAAAACTAATAAAGAGGAAAAATGCCGGAATGACGCATGCTCTCGTAGCAAACATGTAGTAATCCACTTAACTGTATAGGTGCATCATGACCAACGTGAGATCAACTACCTGTTATTCGCTGCAAATTAACCGTGCGTTTGTCGTTGAGTATCCAGGGTTTTGAAAATACGGTTGGTTTGGTGACAGTCTGGCCTCGCACTCATACTTCACGAGGTCAAGGAGAAGTGTTCAACTACCTGTTGTTAGGACCAGAAGCAGTACTCACACTTACTTCACCAGGTCAAAAGGAAGTGTGGAAATGTCTTTAGAAATTCCATTGAAAACAATCCCTGTTTCTGAGGAGAGCTCAATCTCAGCCGTCCTCACACCTGAATCCGCAACTGCGGAGGAAAATAGAATCCTACGGCTCCGCATGTTGGAAATGTTGGACGACTGGAATAATGGGAAAGAACCGCCAAGTGTCGTCCCCGGATTCCCTTAATTATTCTCCAGGTCGAGTGGGACTTCTAATGTCCCCATAAATTATCCTGCTACCCCATTCGGGTACCCAGCCACCTCAGCCTTCTCTGCTGGATCGCCTTCTGAGCCTCATCCCCGAATGTCATCCACTGATGCAAGCATGAACATCTTTACTGCATCGCCTTGCCCTATTACGGCACAGCCTACCACGTACATGCCAAGCTTTGACTCATCCTCTTTTACATTCCAAGCACCATCGTTCTCAATGGAACCAACTAGGTTCGCTACCAGCACTAATCCTCTACCGCCTCAGTGGGAGCTTGCACCCGGGCAGGATCAGAACCCCAGAATTGCAGAACAAAATGAGATTGCCAAGAGAATGAGAAGCCTTGAACAAAGTTTGAAGAATATGCAAGGATTGAGCGGACAGAAGAGCGTCTCTTACGCCGAACTGTGCATGTTCCCTCACGTGCACCTGCCAACGGGTTTCAAGACCCCAAAGTTCGAGAAATACGATGGGCACGGTTACCCCATTGCACATATTAAGAAATACTGCAACCAATTGCGGGGAGCCGGCGGAAAAGAAGAACTGCTAATGGCGTATTTTGGGGAAAGTCTAGTAGGGATAGCCTCGGAATGGTATATGGACCAGGAAATGTCCCGATGGCACATATGGGATGATCTCGCCAGAGATTTTGTGAAACAATTCCAGTATAACATCGACATTGCGCCAGACCGAAATTCTCTGTCGAATTTGAAGAAGAAACCTTCAGAAAGCTTAAGAGAATATGCTATTAAGTGGCGTGAACAGGCATCAAGAGTAAAGCCTCCCATGGATGAAGTGGAAATGGTCACTACCTTTCTCCAGGCTCAAGAGTCTGACTATTTCCAAAACATGATGTCAGCCATGGGTAAGCCATTCGCGGAAGCGATCAAGATTGGAGAGATGGTGGAAAATGGTTTGAAAACAGGTAGGATTCTGAGTCAAGCAGTCATAAGGGCGACCTCCCAGGCCGTCCAAAGCGGGTCCGGATGAACGACAAGAGGGAAAAAGAAGGAAGAAACGACTATGGCAGCCTCGGAAGCAAGGGAGTATCGTCATCCCAGGCCCCGTTTTCCGGAAAGAACCCCACAACACTACTACCCCCACTCCAATTTGGCATATGCTCATCAACCTTATATGGTCATGAATGCCCAACCTTATGCCCATCCACCACAACAAGCCAACCGAGGCCCAGCTCCACCTCCCAGAAATAAGCCTCCTTACCGCAACCACTATAACCCACAACCCCCGCAGAATAGCTTTCGCCCTCAAGAGCCACCTCGACAGCGGACTTTCACGCCCATCGGTGAACAATACTCTACTTTGTTCCCGAAGCTAGTCCAATTGGGTTTCTTGCAACCAATCCCTCAAACAAGGCAAAACCCGACGTCACCTTCTTACAAAGCTGGAGTCAGATGCGCCTATCATTCAGGGGCCGAGGGACATGATACAAATGATTGCTGGTCGTTGAAAAGAGTGGTCGAGAATTTGATAGAGCAAGGGAAAATAGTGCTAAGGGACGAAGAGATCCCAAATGTGACTAACAATCCATTGCCTGCTCACAATAATGGGCCGCTGATCGGAATGATTTGCGAAGACAAAGAATTCGACCCTGCTCTGAAAGCCATAATTGCCATTGTCGACACGGGGAAGAGGCCCGAAACAGACCAGAAACCAGGAAAGGGGGAGGAGGCCAAGGCTATAAAGAAAGAGCTTGAAAAGAAGGTGGAGAAGAAAGTGGTACCGGTAGAGGATGGAGTTCTTTACATACCACGAGGTCGAACTGAGAAGACGCAGAACTTCGCAATCAAAAAGACAAAACCTATGTACGTGCCGAAAGGGGCCTATGTGGTCCGGGGGACGATTTAACCACCTCGGCTGAATGAGCTAGTGGTTATCGGACGCGTGCCACAAAAGCCAATGACCAACCCGTCCACAGTGCCGTGGAATTATCAAAAGACTTTGGTAATGTACAAAGGTAAAGAGGTCATGGGAGAACTTCTAGAAAATACTTTCATTGGAAGGTATTCAAATACCCAAGAATTGAACAACGCCACACAAAGGCGCTTCCCGCCAAAGAAGCCCGTAAGTGTTGAAGAAGCGGAAGTGTTCTTCCAACAAATGAAAATGCCGGATTACGAAGTGATAGATCAACTGCGCAAGTACCCCGAGCAAGTGTCCATGCTGTCATTGTTAATGAGGTCGACCGAGCATCAAAAGATCTTACTGAAGACTCTGAATGAAGCATATGTGCCAGTTGAAACCTCGGTAGAACAATTAGAGCGGATGACAGAAAGATTCTTCGCCGTCAACCAAATCTCTTTCAGCAAGAACGATCTACCCCCGGAAGGAGCGACACACAACATGGCTTTGCATCTAACAGTTAAATGCGAAGACTATTATGTCAAGCGGGTAATGTTGGATGGGGGCTCAGGCGTTGACATTTGCCCGTTCTCCACGCTACAAAGAATGGAAATTGGGACCGGAAGAATCCGACCCAACAATGTCTGCGTAAGGGCTTTCGACGACATCAAGAGAGATACCATGGGAGAAATAGACCTGTTGTTGGTCATAGGACCAGTCGAATTTCAAGTAACCTTCCAGGTGCTCGACATGGATACATCCTACAATTTTCTCCTTGGCAGACCTTGGATCCATGCGGCAGGAGCCGTGCCTTCCACTCTTCACCAGATGGTGAAGTTCGAGTACGAAGACAGAGAGATCGTGGTCCATGGGGAAGATGAGCATGCTATTTATCGGGACCCATCCATCCCATATCTGGAACCGAGAGAAGGGAGCGAACATACGGTCTATCAAGCTTTTGAGATTGTACTGACAGAGCAGCACGAAGAGGGAATACCCTGCCCCCAGCCTTTCTTGTCTAACGCCTCGGTTATGGTGGCCAAAGAGATGATCCGGCACGGATTTAGCCTAGGGAAGGGGCTTGGACGAACCCTTCAGGGAATAACAGAACCCATTACCTTGCCAGTCACCAAGAAACCTTTTGGACTAGGTTTCAAACCTACTCCAGCAGACGAAGAGTGGGCAAAGAAAAGGAAAAATGAGGGTTGGAAGTTACCTCGACCACTGCCGGATTTATATGCAACTTTCATCAGGCCAAGGTACGCTGAAGAAGAAGATGATGAGGTCTTCACAGCTGAGGAAATCGAGGAGATATGTGGGGCGATGAGAAAGATGCTCTACGAGGTCCACATGGTTCAACCAGGTGAAGGCACAAGCATTGCTGAGATGATGTACATGGGGCCGAACGCCAAACTTCAAAACTGGGAGGCTACGCCATTCCCGACTAGACGGAAGTCCGGGTAGACCTGTCCTGCCACCTTTCCTGTGTCACAAGTTATCTCCAGGACATAACTTGAACGTTTTCTTCTTTTCAATTGTTGTTTTGAATTCCTAAGTTGTAAACATTGTTGTCTTCCAACTTCCCAAAGAAAAATAAAAAAAAAATCATCATTGCTTTCCCATTCTTTCTTTTGTTCTGATTTTTGTCATTTTTCCTTTTATCTTTCTTTTCAGTCATAATAATGCGGCTTTAAATATGACATGCTTGCGGACTCCACGCCCAGATCACAATGAGCTATTTAACTGCGAATTAATGAACCCAGAACCAGAATATGATGCGAAAGAAGCTTTTAGGGAGATAAACCGAGAGTTGGAATACTTCGAGAATAAACCTAAGCCAAATCTGAATGACACTGAACCGGTAAATTTAGGAACCCCGAAAGAAATCCGGGAGACCAAGATAAGCATTCACACGGACAAGAAAACACGAGAGGCGATAATTCAACTTCTTTTTGAATTTAAAGACGTGTTTTCTTGGTCATATGATGACATGCCGGGGCTAGGTGTTGATCTAGTGGTTCATAAATTGCCGATTCATCCTGATTGTCCTCCAGTTCAACAAAAGCAACGAAAGTTCAAAACTGAGGTCAGTGACAAGATTAAAGAGGAGATCACCAAACAACTGAAAACGGGAGTGATTCGGGTAGTCCAATATACAACATGGTTGGCGAATGTGGTTCCAGTACCAAAAAAGGACGGGAAAACTCGGGTATGTGTAGATTACCGAGATCTGAACAGAGCAAGTCCTAAAGATAATTTCCCGCTGCCCAACATCCACATCCTCGTTGATAATTGCGCCAAACACGAGATACAGTCTTTCGTAGATTGTTACGCTGGGTATCATCAGGTATTGATGGATGAAGAGGACGCCGAGAAAACTGCCTTCACCATGCCTTGGGGCACCTACTGTTACCGGGTCATGCCATTTGGTTTGAAGAATGCTGGGGCTACTTACATGAGGGCCATGACTGCCATTTTCCATGACATGATGCATCAGGAAATAGAGGTGTACGTGGACGTCGTGATAGTCAAGTCCAGGACGCAGGATAATCACATCCAAGACTTGAGGAAATTCTTCGAGAGATTAAGGAAGTATGATTGAAGCTGAACCCAGCCAAATGCGCTTTCGGAGTTCCGTCGGGCAAACCTTTGGGCTTCATCGTAAGCAGGAGAGGTATCGAGCTAGATCCAACTAAGATAAAATCCATCAGAGATCTGCCTCCCCCGAGAACAAAGAAAGACGTGATGAGTCTGTTGGGCAGGTTGAACTACATCAGTCGGTTTATTGCCCAGCTGACAAGCACGTGTGAGCCCATATTCAAGCTGTTAAGGAAAGATGCGGCGATTAAATGGACAACTGAGTGTCAAGAAGCCTTTGATAAAGTTAAAGAATACCTTTCGAATCCCCCAGTCTTGGTCCCTCCAGAACCGGGGAGGCCACTTTTATTGTATCTGACAGTCTTGGAGAACTCTTTCGGTTGCGTCCTCGGGAAACATGACATAACCGGAAAGAAGGATCAAGCAATCTACTACTTGAGTAAGAAATTCACCGGCTACGAGGCCAAATACACTCTGCTGGAAAGGACATGATGCGCTCTCACGTGGGTTGCTCAAAAGCTGAGACATTATCTCCAAGCCCACACTACGTTCCTCATAAGCAGGTTGGATCCTTTGAAGTATATATTTCAGAAACCAATGCCTACTGGGAGACTGGCTAAATGGCAAATCTTGCTTACGGAATTCGACATAGTCTATGTCACTCGCACAGCAATGAAAGCCCAGGCGCTAGCAGATCATTTGGCCGAAAATCCGGTCGATGAGGAATACCAGCCATTGGATACCTACTTTCCAGATGAAGAGGTAAATACTGTAGAAGTAATCTCGGAGGACGCTCATGTTTGGAAGATGTTCTTTGATGGAGCCGTGAATGCCAAAGGTGTAGGAATTGGGGCAATTTTGATCTCGCCCTCCGGTCAGCATTATCCCGCCACAGCTAGACTGCGTTTCTTTTGCACGAATAATACAGCTGAGTATGAAGCCTGCATCATGGGCATGCATATGGCAATCGATCAGGATGTCGAAGACTTATTGATTATGGGAGATTCTGACCTGATTATCCGACAAGTCCAAGGTGAATGGGAAACTTGGGATGTCAAACGTATCCCATACCGACAGCATGTAGAGCACCTCAGCAAGCGCTTTACATCAATAGAGTTCAGGTATATCCCGAGGTGTCACAATGAACTGGCAGATGCACTTGCTACTTTGGCTTCAATGCTACCCTACCGGGCAACGCCCACGTCGATCCTTTGGAAATCCAAATCAAGGAAAGACACGGTTACTGCAATGTAATCGAGGCGGGATCAAATACGCAGCCTTGGTACCATGATATCAAGAGGTTCCTGAAGACACGAGAATACCCCGAGCACGCTACTGGAGATCAAAAGAGGACCATTAGGCGACATGCAAGTGGTTTCTTTCTGAGCGGTGAATTGTTATATAAGAGGACCCCGGACCTCAATCTCCTAAGATGTGTCGATATCGAGGAAGCGAGGAAAATCATGCACGAAGTACACGCAGGTGTGTGCGGACCTCACATGAACGGGTATGTCTTAGCAAAGAAAATCCTTCGAGCAGGTTATTACTGGATAACCATGGAAAAGGATTGCTTTAGCTTCGTTCGGAAGTGTCATCAGTGTCAGGTGCACGGTGATCTGATTCATGCACCTCCCACAGAACTGCATCCCATGTCTGCGCCTTGGCCATTTGTCGCCTGGGGCATGAACGTCATTGGACCAATCGAACCAAAGGCTTCGAATGGACACAGGTTTATACTGGTTGCCATAGACTACTTCACAAAATGGGTAGAGGCTGTCACTCTCAAGTCGGTCACTAAGAAAGCTGTGGTGGATTTTGTACACTCAAATCTTATTTGTCGTTTCGGTATTCCTGCGACTATCATTACAGATAATGCAGCAAACTTGAACAGTCACTTGATGGGAGATGTATGCGAGAAATTCAAAATAACGCATAGGAATTCTACGCCTTATCGGCCAAAGGCCAACGGCGCTGTAGAAGCGGCAAACAAAAACATCAAGAAGATTTTGAGGAAAACCATCCAAAGTTCCCGACAGTGGCATGAGCAGTTTACACTGTTGGGGTATCGCACTACAGTACGCACATCAGTAGGAGCGACTCCTTATCTTCTGGTTTATGGGACCGAGGCTGTAATACCGGCAGAGGTAGAAATTCCTTCGCTTCGAACCATTGTCGAAGCAGAAATCGAAGACAGCAAGTGGGTCAAGACTCGGTTAGAGCAATTGACTTTGATTGATGAAAAGCGAATGGCCGCGGTTTGTCACGGACAGTTGTACCAACGAAGAATGGCCCGTGCTTACAACAAGAAAGTTCGACCCAGGAATTTCGAAGTAGGTCAGCTGGTACTGAGGCGTATTCTTCCGCATCATGAGGAAGCAAAAGTGAAGTTTGCTCCAAATTGGAAAGGCCCGTACATCATAAGGAAGATATTGACGAGAGGAGCATTGTATTTAGGTGATATCGAAGGAAACGACCCCGACACAGCAGTAAATGCGGATGCAGTCAATAGATACTATGTCTGAATTATACTCCAGTAGTCTTGACGCATTTGAAACGACGAAGGATTTATTCCCCGCTACTCCCCAAACACTACCCAATTCTCTCTACCAACCTTTGAGCCGCTTACAAAAAAAAAAGAAAAAAAAAACCAACAATTGATTGAGCCTGAACTATGTTTGACTTGATTCCGAAAGGATACGTAGGCAGCCTCTCCCTGAGGTTCAGTCACACCAACAATGAAATCCCATTCGCCCTGAAATGGAAACCGGGGCACGTCGAGCAGTTGAGAAGTTAGTATTATCTACCTCTATTTACCAAGCACAAGCCTTCAAATCAATTACCAAAGATGGTGGGGAACCAATAAGCGTCACAAATGGAGACCGGCACACTCTGAATTGAGAGAGATAAAATGAGAGAGTCACGTCGGTGAAAACCTTCGGGCACCACGAGGCAACGGGAGTAGAGAAACCAAAATGAGAGAGCTTGTTTAGTAAAAACTCACAAAGAGTGCTATCAAGCGTTGACAGGAAGAGAAATGAGAGAGGTCAGCCGGCAAAAACCCACAAAGGGCACTGTTGGCCGAAAAGAATGACTCCACCCCAAGGAGGTCTCGGCAAAGTTCCACCGGTTTGGAATCACAGATCCGTTCTGGTTTAGGGAAACGCAAGTTCATAGAAGGTCAGGCGTCCAGTCCAAAGAGCATGTCATGTCATTTAAAGCCAGCGTTATCTTCCTCAGATAAGTCTTTCTCGTCCCAAAAGGGACACTCCCTTCCTGAAATTTGTTTTCTCCTTTCTTTGTTTCTTTTCGAATCTTTTTTATGTTTTAACCCCAAGTTCAAGATACACCGGAGAGGGCAGGTGGCAGGTTTGTTTTCACGGAGTTCCGTTTCATGAAGGAAAACACCCCATTTCGTTGGTACGTCTGTCCAAACTTGATGAATCATGACGTTTGATGGCGTTCGAAGTAAAGAGGAAAAAGAGAAATTTCCCCCAGCAAGTCCGCCTTCGGACGAATCCCCACAGAGTCTCTCCTTGTACAGTCCTCCCACAGAGTCTCCCTAATATAAAAATAAAAAAATAAAAAAGAAAAAAATCCTGTTGGAATTTCCCCAGCACATCCCCAGCGAGTCCCTTTGTAAAAATTCCCCAGCAAGCTTACCCCAACAAATCCTAGAAAGCCCGCTTTGAAACAAATATCCAGCATGCCCCATTGTACAAAAATCCACACAAAGAATCCACTTTGTAAATATTCCCCCACAGAGCTCCCTTTTGTACGAATCCCCACAGAATACCTCCAATAAAACCCCATTGGGAACCTCCAAGCAAAACGAGACAAAAAAAAGAGAGAAAAGAAAAAGAGAGCCTTACGAGGCAAATCATCACAGAATCTGGAAATAAAAGTCTGAGCAGCCTAAAAGGTTCTGACATATGAATCAAATCAGTGGCGAGACTTCGCAACAGAAATGAAGATGCAACAAAGCAACCGGGAACGATCAAGGTCACCAAACCGACCGTCATTTCCGAACTAACAAATGTTCTTTGTCTGAAAAGTTGAAACAGGTTTAATCCAAGACAACCGTGCAAGAAGAAGGTGTCGCCCAAAGAAGAAGGTACATGGGTACAAGAAACATTTCGGCAATAAGGAATTCACTCGAAAGGTAAGTTTCCACGGAACTCCCTTTTATCTTCTACTAAGACAAGAAAATTCAAAAAAAAAAAAAAAAGAGGTCAGTTGTTGTTCTCGAATTTCGCCCCCAGCCATCAGCATTAGGGTTTTAAACCCTGAACTGAATTTTTCCTTTAGTCAGCATTAGGGTTTTAAAACCCTAAACTGAACTTTTTTCATTCAGCCAGCATTAGGGTTCTAAACCCTAAACTAAGCTTTCCACGCAATCAGCATTAGGGTTTTAAACCCTAAACTGAATTTTCTTTTAGTCAGCATTAGGGTTTTAAACCCTAAACTGAACTTTTTCATTCAGCCAGCATTAGGGTTTTAAACCCTAAACTGAGCTCTCCATGCAATCAGCATTAGGGTTTTAAACCCTAAACTGAATTTTTCCTTAATCAGCATTAGGGTTTTAAACCCTAAACTGAATTTTTCCTTTAGTCAGCATTAGGGTTTTAAACCCTAAACTGAACTTTTTCCATGCAGCCAGCATTAGGGTTTTAAACCCTAAACTGAGCTTTTCCATGCAATCAGCATTAGGGTTTTAAACCCTAAACTGAATTTTTTCCATTCAGCCAGCATTAGGGTTTTAAACCCTAAACTGAGCTTCTCCTTTCAGCCAGCATTAGGGTTTTAAACCCTAAACTGAACTTTTTTCCATTCAGCCAGCATTAGGGTTTTAAACCCTAAACTGAGCTTTTCCATGCAATCAGCAATAGGGTTTTAAACCCTAAACTGAATTTTTCCTTTAGTCAGCATTAGGGTTTTAAATCCTAAACTGAACTTTTTTCCCATTCAGCCAGCATTAGGGTTTTAAACCCTAAACTGAGCTTTTCCATACAATCAACGTTAGGGTTTTAAACCCTAAACTGAACCTTTTTCCTTTCAGCCAGCATTAGGGTTTTAAACCCTGAACTGAGCTTTTCCATTTAATCAGCATTAGGGTTTTAAACCCTAAACTGAACCTTTTTCCTTTCAGCCAGCATTAGGGATTTAAACCCTGAACTGAGCTTTTCCATTTAATCAGCATTAGGGTTTTAAACCCTAAACTGAACTCTTTTCCTATCAGCCAGCATTAGGGTTTTAAACCCTAAACTAAGCTTTTCCATGCAATCAGCGTTAGGGTTTTAAACCCTAAACTGAACCTTTTTCCTTTCAGCCAGCATTAGGGTTTTAAACCCTGAACTGAGCTTTTCCATTTAATCAGCATTAGGGTTTTAAACCCTAAACTGAACTCTTTTCCTGTCAGCCAGCATTAGGGTTTTAAACCCTAAACTGAGCTTTTCCATTTAATCAGCATTAGGGTTTTAAACCCTAAACTGAACTCTTTTCCTGTCAGCCAGCATTAGGGTTTTAAACCCTAAACTGAGCTTTTCCATGCAATCAGCGTTAGGGTTTTAAACCCTAAACTGAATTTTTCCTTTAGTCAGCATTAGGGTTTTAAACCCTAAACTGAACTTTTTTCCCATTCAGCCAGCATTAGGGTTTTAAACCCTAAACTGAGCTTTTCCATGCAATCAGCATTAGGGTTTTAAACCCTAAACTGAATTTTTCCTTTAGTCAGCATTAGGGTTTTAAACCCTAAACTGAGCTTTTCCACGCAGTCAGCATTATGGTTTTAAACCCTAAACTGAATTTTTCCTTTAGTCAGCATTAGGGTTTTAAACCCTAAACTGAATTTTCCTTTTAGTCAACATTAGGGTTTTAAACCCTAAACTGAGCTTTTTCCATTCAGCCAGCATTAGGGTTTTAAACCCTAAACTGAGCTTTTCCATGCAATCAGCATTAGGGTTTTAAACCCTAAACTAAACCTTTCCTTTAGTCAGCACTAGGGTTTTAAACCCTAAACCGAACTCTTTCATTCAGCCAGCATTAGGGTTTTAAACCCTAAACTGAGCTTTTCCATGCAGTCAGCATTAGGGTTTTAAACCCTAAACTGAACTTTTTCCATTCAGTCAGCATTAGGGTTTTAAACCCTAAGCTGAACTTTTTCCATTTAGTCAGCATTAGGGTTTTAAACCCTAAACCGAACTCTTTCATTCAGCCAGCATTAGGGTTTTAAACCCTAAACTGAGTTTTTCCATGTAGTCAGCATTAGGGTTTTAAACCCTAAACTGAACTTTTTCCATTTAGTCAGCATTAGGGTTTTAAACCCTAAACTGAACTTTTTCTTTAGTCAGCATTAGGGTTTTAAACCCTAAACTGAACTCTTTCATTCAGCCAGCATTAGGGTTTTAAACCCTAAACTGAGCTTTTCCATGCAATCAGCGTTAGGGTTTTAAACCCTAAACTGAACTTTTTCCTTTTAGTCAGCATTAGGGTTTTAAACCCTAAACTGAACTTTTCCTTTCAGTCAGCATTAGGGTTTTAAACCCTAAACTGAACTCTTTTCCTTTCAGTCAGCATTAGGGTTTTAAACCCTAAACTGAACTTTTTCCTTTAATCAGCATTAGGGTTTTAAACCCTAAACTGAACTTTTCCTTTAGTCAGCATTAGGGTTTTAAACCCTAAACTGAATTTTTCCTTTGGTCAGCATTAGGGTTTTAAACCCTAAACTGAACTTTTCCCTAGTTGGTCAGTATTAGAGTTTCAACTCTAAACTGAACCTTTCCCCAGCTAGTCGATATTAGGGCTCCAACCCTGAACTGAGCATGCATATCCTCTTTCATCAATTTTATGAACTTCCTGGCAAATAATTCACGAAATTTTCCTAGTGAAACTGGGGCAGAAAATTTCGTTCATTTGTTTTTCCCGTAGGTCTAACCTCGAGCCACACGGATCGAAACGACCCACAAGATGAGTCTCAACTCAGAATCTAAGAAGAAAAAGAAAAAAGATGTCCCGAGACACCAATGAAAATGGAAGGCGGATCGCTCCAAGATTTGATCAAGGTCCCGAGTTCTACCAACCCCGTCCTATTCAGTATCGCAGAAATAAATAGGCGCCTACAACTTGCAAGCATCAAGATTCAGATCGGAGTCTACAAGCAGAATCAGCTAAGACCCAAGATCAAGTCGCAAAAGAATCATAGATAGGAATCTTGTAATTAGCAGTTGACATGCATATAAGTGTTTAGTTCAGTTTCAATTTTTCTTTGGTTGTAATAAGGCGGTCAGTAAAGCAGCGGTGACAACAGTAACAGCAGTAACAGCAAGCATTGCAATCCCATGGTAGTCCCAGCTACCAAAACTTCCCGAACTACATTAACCTGATTCCCCTTTAGCCAGGGATATGTAGGAAACCTTTGAAGCAGAGGTTCGGTTAAATCTTTTTCAAAAAAAATGCTTCACACGGAGTACTCGGATAGGCAAAAATCGCTCACTTTATCTTTGCACGAAAACCCTTCGTGTCTTCGGGCAAAGAGGGGCAGCTGTGAGCACATGATTTTTGTTTTACACGACAATCACTCCAAAAGAATTAAAAAATAATAACAAATGGTCCTACTGTACAAATTGGATTTTTACATGGCACTTTGTTAATTATTTATGATTTTTGCCCATTTTTATTAAAACAAAATACAAAAAAAATGTGTGTGTCATGTGCTGTTTTAACCGAAAATCCGGTTATTAAATAAAAAAAATCATAAATATGCATCTTTGTTCCGTGATTGTTGTTTTGTTCGATCTTGCCTTCTTTAAATATTTTGATATATGTGTGCAAATAATTGTATTAAGTGTTTATGAAATTTTATTTTTATTTACTTAGGTTTTGTTTTAAAAATAAAATAAAAAAAATATATATATAAAAATAATAAAAAAGAGATACAGAATTGGGTTTAAAAATCGGTTGGGCCTATCTTTATTTTTAATTCAAAGCCCAAACAAACTCAGCCCAAACCCCATGTAAACCCGGTCCAGACCAGCTGGCCTCAGGGGGCGTTCCAAACGACACCGTTTTAATCCAGTCCGATCTGGGCCGTTGATCTCAAATTGATCAACGGCCAAGATCAATTCCCCATAACCCACTGAGGAACCCGACCCGTTTCCACTCGGACCGACCCAAACCCCTTTTGGATGAAACGACACCGTTTCCCCATCAGATGAAAGATCTGGGCCTTCCATCTTGCCTCATCCAACGGCCGAGATCAACCCACCCATCCCATATATAACCTTCCAACCATACCCTACCCCCCTATCCAATACCACAGCTTCCGTCTTCATCTCCTTCCCCACGAAACCCTAGCCGCCCCCTTATCCCTCGCCGTTAATCCCTGCGGCATGAACGCCGATGACCTTCACCTTAACACCCTAAAACCACCTTGACACCCTGAACATGGATCTGTAGTCCGTTTAGTTCGAATCATCCTCTAGGTCCTCGAATCTTCATTTGAAGATTCGAGCAAAACTCGATCTACACCGATCTGCCCTAGATTCATACCAGACAATTACCGGACCCCCCTCGTGACCAAACCATGCTTGGTTTGGTCCGAATCTAACCTTGGAAGCCCAAATCCCAAATCTACCATCCATGAACCCTATAAACCCCAAGCCTAGTCCATGCCTATTTAAGCCAAGAGATTAGGGTCTAATGGACCTTAGTCGAAGTGTTTCTCATCCAAGAAACACTTCGTTTAAAGTCCGTTCAACCTTAAAGAAGGTTTGTTCAAGCACAAGTTGATTTTCTGTTTCTTCTTGCAAAGTTTTTAAGGTAAGTTTGTTTTTCTCCTTGTTATTCAGTACGTGTGTGGTTTCAAGGTCTGTTCATATTTTGTGTAATTTATTTCGAATTTTATCAACTGTGTCCTATCCACCTTGCCTGAACCTTTGTTGTTTGATTGAGTTTCTTCTTCTACTTGTTCTGATAATGTGTATGTATGTATTTGTTGTGCAATTAGTTGAATCTCAAATTTGAACTGATTAACTGATTCCTCGGATACAATTCTGTTTAGTCAATACAATTCGAATCATGTGTCCTATACTGTTAAATGTTTGATTTTGGTTTCGATTGTATGTGTTATAACTAATATAGTCGAGTCGACATGTGTCGTCAATTAGTTTCAGCTATCTGAACAAAAATAAATCGATTTGCTTCTGTTAAACATTGCCTGAATCAATTAAGAACTAAGTTTAGTTACTTATAGTTTTTAATGTGATTTCAGAAACCTAAGGTTTGGTCTGTAATTGCAATCTGAATTGATGGCATGTGCACTTGTGCACAACATGTGCATAGAGGCCCTTTTTGAATTAAAATAGTTTGACAGGATGTTTGTCAGATTATATTCCTGCTGCCCATGTTTGCTTTTAGTAAATAAAATGGGAAAGAGGACTGTCAGGGAATGTCATGGGAGGGTTTTATTTTTAAGTAATTAAGTGAAAAAAGAAAACAGATCACATGGGAGGTTTGTATACTTAAAGGTTTGAGTGGAAACTGAAAAAGGGAGAGCACATGGGAGTGTGTTTGGGTGATTGATGAACAGGCTGTTAAGGGCAGACTTTAGGCTTATAAAAGGAAGAACTTCCATCAGTTTAAAGGAGGACAGACAGAGGAAAGAGATAAGAGAGAGATAAAAGATAGAGAGAGGGAGAGAACTAAGAAGGAGGAGAGCTGAAGTTCTGAGAAATAGATACACACACAGACAGAAATAGATAGATAGAGGCATATCACAGAAAAAGGGACTGCATTTTCATCTGTCTTGATTCTCATTGGTCTGGATTTCCTTGTCCCATATTGTTTTCTTCTGAGTCTTGATTAAGGTTACTGGTTGGGTGGTAGCTTTAGTTCACTTCTGGATTTGTTCTGCCTAAATTCTGATTCCACACTACTGGGAAATTGTTTCATTTTTGCCATTTTTCCATCGGCTCTAACTGCATCTTGCACTGGGATTTTGGTTACCTGCTGTTACTGTTGCTACACTTGTTGCCATTGTTACTCTGCTGACTTCCCTTTTTCTTCAATTGTCAAACATTTCCAGGTACACAACTTCTGAAACCATATGTTGTTGAAAGTTTGAAGTTGAAGCAGAAATAAAGAAACGAATGTCTGTTTACTTTATAATACTAGTGGTCAAAAATAGGTTGAATGTTAGTTTGACCTGTATTTATTTAACTGGAAACTGCAAATACTCTGTATAAACTAACATACAGTCTAAGTTGAGATGAACAATTAGATAGCATTGGCTTGTTAGATCAGATGTGTTTTAATGCATACAACCGTTAGTTTGTTTCAGTTATGACATCATAATATAGAATCATAGCAAGCATATGCATGTATTTTTGCCTAGATCTCTGAACTATCGAATATGCTATATTCGGTTCCATGTGACTTCAAGATAAGTGTACCCCAAACTAATTCTCATGCAGCGTTACGTTAACAGGGTAATAATGTACGCCAACCCTTTTGTTAGACTACTTGTTTCTACATAGTTTCGATATGGGCTTCAATATAGATTCATCGTTTCGGAATAATGCGATGACTTTCGAGGAAAACTAATAGGCATTCTCGAATCCAATTAACAGTAGTTTTTCTTAATAAGTAGCCGATTTCATTTATCAAGCCTAAATAAGTTAATTATAAAGTTCAAACTTAAGGTTTGTTTAATGTAAATTTAGTATGAGTTATCTGTTGCTTGCAATCCCTCCTATCAAATTAACAAAACTTATTCACTCCTTGAAGACGAGGCATGAAATAATTCTCACCTCATAAACAATCAATTAGGCAATCAAGCAAAATTCGGACTCGTCATATACAGTAGAGATTTAGTATGTTAGTTACTTAAACAAGTAAGTTTGGTATTTTTTCTCTTTTATTTTTTTAGAGACAAACGTAATAGAAATGTAGTCGCTTCAGGATATCCTTTTCTAAAATAATGAGACGAGCCTTGCCAAGTAAGAATGCAAATTGCGGGGCCCTCAATAACTAACCATAATAAATATTTAGAATTTGGGACAGGCTGTTTAGCAAATTTCATGGCCTTCTCCAAAAATAATAATGCGTTAAACTCTTTAGGCGCGACTCGATTAAATTATATTCTTAAATTTGGGTGCGCATTGATGTGACCCTAATCCAAATCTCAACGGAGTCGAATTGTGTTTAACAATTACGGGTGCATTGATTGCGACGTAGTTCGAGATACATTTTCACGACGTTGCAATTCTATAAAAATAAATGATAATAATAAAAGCGGTTTAAACTTAATAAAAGCACGTAAGTCATAACATGTATTTAAATTAGATATTTAGCCATTATAACAATTTAAGCGACCGTGCTAGAACCACGGGATTCGAGGGTGCCTAACACCTTCCCTCGGGTCAACAGAATTCCTTACTTTGAATTTCTGGTTCGCAGACTTCATTTGGAAAAGTCGAAAATTTCCTCGATTTGGGATTCAAGATAAACCGGTGACTTGGGACACCAAAAGCCAAACCTTTCCCAAGTGGCGACTCTGAATTAAATAAATAATCCCATTTCGAATATTGTCACTTAAATTAGAAAAACTCCCCTCGCGCATTTAACCCTTCGGGGCGGGCGCGCAAAAAGGAGGTGTGACACCCGAGGGGCAGATTTCTGTGCTTATCTGCACTAATTGTTTTGCATTCGTTGCATAACTATTGAAAAAGTCATTTTCAAAAGGAGTTTAAAAGGAGCTAAGATGTTTTAAGAGATTTCACAGCTTCATTACTTTTCTCAAAATGGCTTTTACACTGCTTCTGTACGACATACTGATACGCTTTACGAGATTTCTTACTGCTCAATTGTTATTTACCTTTATTACTCACTAAGTCGGAGTACTCACTTTACTCCCTGCACCTTATGTGCAGATGTAGGTATTTATACACCCGGTAGCAGGTTTTGGCTGATCAGAGACAGAGTCATCGGAGTTTAGCGAGGTGGCTGCCAGCGTTCGCATCACCGCTTTTCTCCTTTTTCATTCATTAGTCCTATTCTATATATTCGAGACCTTGTAGTTGTATTCATATTCTAATAGATGCTCGTGACTTGTGACACCCCAGTTTGGGCTATGTCGGGTTGTACTTTTACTAATTATTATTATTATTTAATCACATTTAAAACTGCTTATAAACTGTTTAACCGCTTTAATAAGAAGAATTGGGTTTAGTTGGGTGGCCTTGTCTTCACGAGAGGAGCCATCACGACTGGATCGGGGATTGGATCATGATTGAATGGGGTGATCTATTTCCTTTCCTTTTATGGGGTATTTAGATTAACAGAAACAAAAACAATTACAACAACACTAATTTCCCTACAACGCTAAAAATTATGATTGATCAAGCTAAGGAATTCCTCTTTCTAAACTCCAAGGGTGGACCTCTTTAATAAAAAAATGGCGGTTAACATAACTTGGCATGCACCCCAAAAATATTGGTATAAACTAAACACTGACGGTGCATATAAAAATAGTGCAAAAATATCAGGATTAAGTGGAGTGTTAAGAGATCACACAGGTAAGTGGATCATTGGCTTCCAAAGGCAGCACACAGTGCTTTCTCCGCTACATACTGAATTACAGGCAATACATGATGTCACACCTCCTTTTCCTGAGGGGATATGGAGTTTTTCTAATTAAGGTGACAATAATCGAAATGGGATTATTTATTTATTTTAGAGTCGCCACTTAGAATAATTTATGGTGTCCCGATTCACCGGTTTATTTTAAATCCCAAATCAAGGAAATTTGACTCTATTGTAAAGTCCATGAAATCAGAAGATCGGCTAAGGAATTCTTAACCCGGGAGAAAGTGTTAGGTACTCCCGAGTCCCGTGATTTTAGTACGGTCGCTCTACAATTATATACCTGGCTTAATTAACATATTATTACGTGTTTTAGATCCTATATGCGTTTTACCTTTTACCGATTTTAATTGCTTGATTATTTGCGATTATGGTATTATCATGAAACGAGTCACGCATATGTGTACCCATTTTGTTTGGCATGTCAAAGTCATGTCACGCGTACGTGTACACAACTAATAACTATTTATTATTGTTAAGATTGTTTGGTCAAGGTCACGTGAACGCGTACCTCGATTTATTTTGGGAATCATAATTATGTTATGCGAACGTGTACGTACTCACGATAATTTATTTGTTAAGCAAGCCTAAAGCCTTCTACGAATTAAAAATTATTTTTCCAAAACTAGTTTTGAGATTATTATGAAGGCCATGATTTATAGATATAGAATTTATGAAAGTAGAGTAATCATTACTAAGCATCATTTGATTTTAAAGTATTGCAATTATTCATAAAATAAAAATAAACCTTTCTAATTCACTGGCAGTAAGATAAAAGTTTAAACTGAAAAGGGCCTGATATACCCATCTACTATGACATATTGTTCAATACCGTCCCCCGTTATACTTTCTGATTGTTCAATACCGTCCCCCGTTATACTTTCTATCCCTTAAATCCCTTACCGTCCAACAAAGTTTTATATATTCCCCAATTTTAACGGTTGGGACACGTGGCACGCTCTGAGAAGACCAAGAATCACCTACACTAAATAAAACCAACCCGCCCAAATTCCACTGCCCTACCCGCCCGGCTCATAAACCCGACCAACTTAGTAAATACACTAAAATCACTATAAATAACACATAAATAAAAGATCAAAAACTGAGAAAAAGAAATGACAAACGGGATGGGTTCCATTTAGGGTTTCCATCAATGACAAAATTGCGGATATGAGACTCAAAAAGATGAGTTATTTCTTAAAATATTTCATGATTCAGCTAAGTAAAGTGGTGTTTCTGCTAATTTTGTTAAAGAATGTGGGATTTCTACCTAATGTTTTGAGCTAGGGTTTTTTTCTGGAAAAATGTGCATATTTCTATTATTATACATGTTTCCTACTTTGTAATTTGTCGATTTAATGTTATTTTATCGTGCATGTGCATCTTTTGAGGTGGTCCTTTAATTTCTGATTTCTGATGGTCTATTATTGCTTTGAGTTGTGTCTTTTTGCTAGTGTATGATCGAATGGGGTCCATATATACCTTATGTATGTGATTAAGTACATTGGAAAGTGGTAGCTATGCATTCTTTATTGTAATGTTCTGCATTCTTTACTGTTTTTTTCCTAATGTTTTGCTTTCTTTACTATTTTACCCCAATCTTTATTGTTTGATTTCTGAGTTCTTTATTAAGCGGGGTCCATTTTGTATAAAGTATTACTTTATGGTCATAAAGTTTTTACATTGTCTTATTTATGTTTGTAGATGGTTCTTGTTGACCTAGTTTTCAATTATGGGGGTGACTGGATTAAAGAGCCAACCTAGTCTATTCAAAGAAGTTGGTCCACATTTGGAAAGATAAAGATTCTGACCTATTGTCCTTTAAAGATATAGTAGATGACATTCTTCTGTTAGGGTATATGGGGTTCAACAATTAATAATTGCTGGCCCATCTGGTAAGTATTATGAAGTTGAAGGAGATATAGGGATTAGACGACTTTTATGCCTTGTCTATAATGAATTTAAGGTACTAAATGTCTATGCTATAGATGAGTGTGAAGAAACTCTTTGTGTCCCAAACATTGTCAACCATAGTGAGGCTTATATATCTCAAGTATTATTGGTACTGATGATAGTAGTAGTGAAGAAGAAGAGGAAGCTGAAGATCAGGCATGTTCTGATGGTCTGGCCTATGATTCTGAAGAGTTAGAACAATTTGAGGCTCAATGTAAAAAGCATCCTAGTGAAAACCTTAATGAATACAAAGAGATTTACAAAGGCATGTCTTTTAAGGACATTCCTGAAGCTAGAAAGTTCATGAACCTTTATTCATTGGTTAATCAAAAGAAATTAAAGCTGGTGAAAAGTGACAAAATTAGAGTGAGGTATAAGTGTGTATTGGGCTTCCCATTTAAATGTCTTATTTCCATTGAAAAGGGAAATTAGGGGTGTAGAGTGAAGACACTAGATCCAAGACATGACTGTAATCCTGCTTTTGATAACAATAGTGTTAAATATAGCACTATAGCTTACTACTTCAAGAAAAAGTTGCAAGACAACCCTAAGTATAAGGTGAGAGAAATGAGGGCAGACCTGAAGAATTCATTTCAACTTAATGCTAGTAAATCTAAGGTTAAAAGGGCAAAGAGAATGATATTGGAGAAGTTGGAAGGGAGTTTCACTGATGATTATAACAAGCTTGAAGCATATGCCAATGCTTTGAGGGACAGTAATCCTGGAAGTGATGTGGTTATTAATTTATATAAAGAATCATTGTTGCAACACAAAAGAAAATTCCTTAGGATGTACATTTGTTTTCATGCATTGAATATGGGGTACAAAGAGGGATTAAGACCATTTATTGGGCTTGATGGTACATTTTTAAAGGGGAAGGCTAAAGGACAGCTACTAGTTGTTGGGCAAGATAACATGAATCACTTTTATCCACTTGCTTGGGCGGTAGTGGATAGGGAAACAAAAAAAAGATGGACTTGGTTTCTGGAGCTTCTTCACAGTTCAATGGACTTAAATATGGACAATAGAGTCACATTTATGTCAGATATTCAGAAGGTATAACTGTTTCTTTACTGTTTTTTGTCACAATTTTACTGTTTTTACTAACTTTTCTTTACTATTTTTTACTAACTTTTCTTTACTATTTTTTTGTACAGGGATTAATGGAGGCAATAAAGACAGTACTTCCTGAAGCAAAGCATAGGTTATGTGTGAGACATGTAGAGTCAAACTGGTGCAAAGAGTATAGAGGTCTTGAAATAAAATTATTACTTTGGTGGAGTACTTGGGCTACTTATGAAGAAGACTTCAAGGATCAGTTGATCAAGTTAGGATAGTTGAAGGAATTAGTTGTTATAGACCTATTAAAGTACCCACCCCAGAGTTGGTGTAGGGCATACTTTGACACTGTCTGTAAAAATCAAGGTGTAGATAACAATTTTACAAAATCTTTCAATTCTTGGATATTAGAAGCTAGATACAAGCCCATTATCAAGATGTTGGAAGATATAAGACTCAAATTAATGAATCAGTTGAGAAAGCATGAAGATAAGGTGATAACATGGAAGACAAACTACAGCCCTCAAAGCATGAAGCTTTATAATGACTATTTGAAGATAGCTCAATCCATTGAGGTTGATTTCAATGGTGATGATGGGTTTGAAATAGTAGAAGGGGTTGACAAATTCATTGTCAATTTATAGGGAAAAAGATGCACATGTAGAGGATGAGATCTTTTATGGATCCCATGTCCTCTTGCAATAAGATCATGCTTGTATTTAAAGGAAGACCCTTTGAAGGAGATGCATTGGTGGTATAGCAAAGAAGCCTTTCTATTTACATACAAGCATAAGTTACAACCTGTACCTGGTGAGAAATTATAGAAACTAGATCCATCTCAAGCCATGGAACCTCCAGAACTGGTGAAACAAGCTGGCAGGCATAAAGTCAAAAGAGATAGACAAAAGGATGAGGCAATCAAGAGGCAAGAAGAGTGGAGTCAGTCTAGAAAAGGCAGAATAATGACTTGTGGCAATTGTGGAGAGGCAAACCATAATGCAAGGGGATGTAAAAAGGTATAGACCTAATACTTAGCAATGAACTTGTTATTATAATTAATTAATATTAACTATTTCTTTTTTACATTAAACAGCCAATGAATGTGCAGAAAGTGACAAAGAAGAAGCAACCATCAAATGAAAATGATTTGCAGACATCTAGGGCTAAGAAGCTAGCCAAAAGACAAAGGACTTTAATTAATGAAGACACTGATGATGATGAGCAATTGGAAGATATCAATTTATCAGCACCCCAAGTGTCCCAAACAAGTGAAGGTATTGGCAGCAGTCAATTATTTATCTTTATGCCTACTTCAACTCTAGATGCTTCTTTTGATTTTGATGATGGTCCTGAGCCTCCATTAAGACCTAGAATTATATCAAAATCACAAACTAGACTTATGGAAAGACAGAAGGTTGGTATGAACACTAGGACAAGGACAATCAAGTTTACTGGAGATAACATAGGTGTAAGTGAACCCGTTGATCTTCCATACTCCCCAATAAACTTGACATGGAAGGAAAAGGCAACAATCACTGGGAATCAATTGGAGATGCAAACAAGACAAAGAATTGGGAAGTTGAAGACATGAAAGGGGCCTTGATAATCTAATTAGAACTTGTTTTGTTAGTTTGTAGCTAAAGTAAAACTTAAACACTTTGTTTATTTTTGTTGGCATTTGGAGTTGGATGTCTTGTTATGACTAAGGTTGAGTGAGTTTTTGAAGTTATAGTTGTGGCATCCACTTCTCCAATTTGATGTAATAGGCAGAATTATGACTTGTTGAATTACTCTTACTGCCTAGTTTTTGTTACTGTTACTGCCCAGTTTTTTTGCATTACTGTCCAGTTTTTTTGGCCTTGCTGCCTAGTTTTTTTGGCCTTATTACTGTTGTCCTTAAGCAGTTATTGTTGTGTGTGCTACTGCTATCATGCAGCCCAGTTTTATAAGTTTTTTACTGCATTCCTGTTGTGTTATGTATAAGACAATTACATAAGGAATAGTACTGCAGTTTTTTTTGGCCTTGTTACTGCAGTTTTTTTGGCCTTGTTACTATTTTCCTTAAGCAATAGTGCTTCAACTTAGATTAGTACTACCAGTTAGCAATTATCTGTTTAAGATGTTGTGTAGCTTTCTTCTACTTTTTGGCTTTCTTCAACGTATTTTAGCTATGCAAATAGAATTAACCAATAGATTTCAAATTCTATTGAAATGTTTCTGTTGTTCTACTTCCTATTTTTCTAGATGTTTATAGTCAACTACTCTATCTTGTTTGGTTTACCATTTTAAGAAAAAGTTGTTAACTTGTTAGTGTTCACTATTTATGTTCTTTCCATTATGTGGGTTGACTAGTTAACAGTTTAAAAAAGCTTTCTTACAGCAACTCAACTCATATAGTTCTGTTTGGATTTTAGAATCATATATCAGGAGAGCTCAGAATTATCATAAACAACATTCCGATAATCATTTAGTTAACAATTACATTACAATACAAAATCCAACCATTAAACATCTAATTGAAATCCCAACAAGTTCAACATTCCAATATTCAACTGTAAATACAACATTCCCCTTCTACAAACTACTCTCAACATAATTTCACTTCATTATATAGGAGAATGGAAATCCAACTATTAGCGAGCATAAAATTGTGATGATCATCTTCAACTTCACCACTTTTGCTCCCAATTCCATATTTTTTTAACTTCAAAATTCTTCATAGAATCTATGAGTTCAATCTTTTCAGTCAGCCCGTCTCTTTCAACCTTAAGAACTTCCAAAGAACCATTCAATATCTTAATCACGCGATTTGCAGCTTCTAATCTTACATTATTAATTGCAATTAAAGCAGCATCAGGATACTCTTCATCATGCCATTCCCAAAACCCACATCCTTCACTCTACACAAAACACAACAAAATAAATTCAAAGATTGAACACTATAAAGTTGGGAATTGTAACAAGAATCGAAATAGAGAAATAAAAACTACCTCAGGTTTAGGACATTTGTAAAATCTTATACCAGGGTTTAAGAGAGTTTTTGAAGTAAAGTGATTAGCAACGTCCCCACATCGGCAGATCCTCTTCGACGAACAACTATTTTTCGACATTGTACAACAATTTCCGACTAGCTGAATACTTAGCAATGGGAGCGAAGAAGAAGCCCAATAAATTTTGATGTTTTGATTGTGTTTTTATAGTAGGTTTTTTATTTATGGTTTTATCAGAATGGGAATGATGAAGAAGCCCTAGAATTTTGGTGTTTTGTTTGTGTTTTTACGGTGGTTCTTGATTTATGGGTTTATGAGCTTATGAGTTGGGCGGGCGGGGCAGTGGAATTGGGCGGGTTGGTTTTATTTAGTGTAGGTCATTCTTGCTCTTCTCAGAGCGTGCCACGTGTCCCAGCCATTAAAATTGGGGCATATATAAAACTTTTTTAGACAGTAAGGGCTTTAAGGGACGGAAATAATAACGGGGGACGGTATTGAACAATATGTCATAGTAGAGGGGTATATCAGGCCCTTTTCTGAACTTTAAAATATTAAGATTAGACCTAAAAGAAATATTTATACTAAAACAGTGTAGAATTTGGGTGTGGTCAAAAATTAAGTGTTCACAGCATGCCCCTCTTTGCTTGGAAACATGAAGAGTTTTCAGGCAAAGAAAATGAACAAGGTGACTGATTTTTTACCTCACCATTATTTAAAAAGAAAAACAAGATAAAAAAGGATGTGACCGAGCCTTGATTTTTGGCAGCCTACATATTCCGGGTTATAAGGGAATCAGTTCACGTGTAGTTCAAGTGAAAGAAGAGTGATGGAGTATTCTTGGAGGGAGAGTTGAGTGAAGTTCCGTCGAGGTTCCGATCCGCGGTTCCTACTATTACATCAAAATAAAAAGAAAATTACATACAATTGAAATCTAAAAGTTACAAAATTCCTATCTAAATGCCATCTGGAGTCTTGTCTTGATTATTGACTTACTTCTCCCATTGACTTTAGACTGAAACTTGATGCTCTTAATGCAATAGACTATGAAATATTCTCGCAGGCTTGTTTATTGATCAGATGATAGGAAGATGGATCTTGACCCTATGTCTCTGCATGCATTACGTCAGAGCTTGTTGCGGCTGATATTGAGCTCAAACGTTCTACTTTCTCTGGAAAAAACTGAAATCTTATTTTTGCACATCCAATCCATGCTTTGCAGAAAAACCTACAAGCCCTCACTAACAAACAAAACGAACAAAAAACGTTTGCCCCAATTTGCACTAGGAAATTTTTGTGAGTTATTGAAAAGACAATAAACTATCTTTGCTATTGCGAAATGAAGAATTGAAAGAGAAATGGACTCTTTTTTCTTTTTCTTTTTGATAATAGGGGATGTCTTACCCTATGTTTGCAACAAAAAATGCAACCAGGGGATGTAGTACCATATGTTGGGAATGAGGTGAGGCTCTTGGCTCTCTAAGATTCTACTAGGGAATGTCGTACCCTATGTAGGCATAAAATATGCGACCAGGGGATGTTGTACACTGTGTTGGCAATAAGATGAGGCTCGTGTCACTTTGGGAGGATACTAGGGAATGTCGTACCCTATGTTGCATAAAATGAGGCTTGTGTCGCTTTGAGATGCTATTCGAGAATGTTGTACCCTATGTTGGCAATAAAATGAAACCAGGGATGCAGTACCTTGTGTTGGCAATGAGGCAAGACTCTTGGCTCTCTAAGATTCTACTAGGGAATGTCGTACCCTATATAGGCAGAATGTAATGCGATTAGGCGATGTAGTACCCTGTGTTGGCAATACGATGAGGCTCGTGGCACTCTAGGATGCTACTAGGGAATGTTGTACCCTATGTTTGCAACAAAACATGCAACCAGGGAATGTAGTACCCTGTGTTGGCAATAAGGTGAGGCTCTTGGCACTATGGGATACTACTAGGGAATGTCGTACCCTATGTTTGCAATAAAATAAGGATCTTTGCTCTCTAAGATTCTACTAGGGAATATCGTACCCTATGTAGGCAGAAAGTAATGTAACCAAGGGATGTAGTATCCTGTATTGAAGATAGTTTGTTGATACCCTATAATGAAATTAAAAATAACATGATTACATGCATATTGGAAAGAAATCATGGATTTAAGAACTTCATTTGGTGGTGTTCATCTTTCCATGAACCGTTTCCTAAAATTGTTCTGTTCCTGTTCTGAACAAAGAAAGATTCGTTAGTTTTAAAATGGTGGTCAATTTGTGGCCTTGATTATTTCAATGTCTTGATCTCGACACATCTTCTTTAATGATTTCAATTGCAACTAATTATTTTTTGAATACCAACTGCATTTTTGACTCTGGAGAACCATTAGCTTTTCCAAACTTTGCCATGACGGTACTTACCCTTTTTCAACTTTATGTTGCCTTTGTGGGTATTTCGCTTTTGACTTCTTTCTTTAAAATTCTTCAATTTCAGAGCATTGGGAGACTTTTGGGTTTTCAAACTTTGCCAATGACTGTTATTCACGTGGGGCTTAACCTTTCAGCTTTATTTTGCCTTTGCTGGCGCTTCAATTTGATTTTCTTCTTCCAATGTTTTCAATTTCAAAGCATCGGCCAATCATGGTCAGTCGGGGTCGACTTGATACCCTTGCCGAGGCTGGGTGCCTTCTTGAACATTGGCTCATGTCAAACAAAAGCCCATTAAATCAATCTTTCCATCCCTTTTTTGTCTTAGTTTCAAAACAGAATTAGACCGAAAGGGATTCAAAGATAAACAAACAATGAAATAGATAAATGAACTTAGATGAGAGGTATCCCTTTCGGGGAAAGGAAAGAAGGACTTATCTGGAGTACATGGAGACTTTAATGAACATGACATGCCTCTTGGAATGGATGCCTGATCTGTGTAAACCGTCCAACTCTCATAAATTCATCACAACTCATGTATTCAAACCAAGAAACCTTGCCAGGGTTCTATTGATGTCGAACGGTCGTGAGGATCCTCTTTTCGATCAGTGGCGCCCTTTATGGATTTTCACCAGCTAACCTCTCTCGTTTCTCTTCTCACAGTCGCCTTGTAGTGCTCTTTGCGACTTTTCACTAACAAGACTCTCTTATTTCAATTTCTATGCTTACCATCGCCTTACGGTGCCCGGGAGGGTTTTCACCAATAAGACTCTCTCATTTTATTTCTCTTATTTTGATTGTATGAGATCCAAACTATTGTATCCTCTAATTCTTTAAACATTCTCGCTGATTGATCCGAAGGACTTGAAAAGGATTTGGGCAAAAAGAATTTGGACTGAATTATAACTTTGGAACCTTTCAAGCAAAACCATTGCCGAAACATTATAATATCTACCTCAGTTTCACTTTTTGAGGAATTTGGATTTTTATTTTAGTGTGACTGAACCTCAGAGAGAGGATGCCTATGTTTCCTTTCGGAATCAAGTCGAACGTAGTTCAGGGAACTCTATTTTTTTGTTTTTTTTTCATTTTTGTTTTTTTTCTTTTTCTTTCTTTTCTTTGTCATTTTTAATAATAACTTCCAGATTCCAAAGAGGGTAATCAAAGAGAGGGAACCGAATCAAAGGGTTTGCAAAAGGGTTAATGGTATTTGGGTAGTGAGAAAGAAAGCCTCCGTCATACCAATCAGAGAATGTTAACACCAAGTAATGAGACATAGTAACTTTTGACTGTATCTGTATTAACTGTTGTCTCGGGGACATTTCATTTGATGTTTCCCAAATACAATGGACCTTTGCAATTTGGAGCAAATTTTTCCTTTGCTTTTTCATGGTACGGGAGAATATATCTTAGGACGAGTTGCCCCACTTCAAATTTCTTGGGACGTACTTTCTTGTTGTAAGCATGGGCCATTCTTTATTGTACAAATGCCCATGGTAGACTCCGACCAATCATTTTTTGTCAATCAAAGATAATGTTTCAATCGGGTCTTGATTCAATCTTCATCATCGATCTTTGCTTCAACAATGATCGAAAGAGAGGGAATCTCATTTTCGTTCCAATTTTGTTTATTTTCTTGCCTTATCTTCAACAAATTATGCTTCTTGGTTCATTACTTTAAAGTCTAACAGCATCTTAGGATCTAGGCATGAAGTCCGCAAGCATGTCATGTTATTGAAATCTGCATCAACACAACTGAAAAAAGAATAAGAAAGGGACAAGATTAAGAAAAGAGACATTCATGGAAGATGAAATATTGATTTCATTTCTTTGCATTTTAAGATAGAAGGGTTTATATCAGAAAGTAAGACAATAAAGTAAAACATCTGGATTACATCCTAAAATAATCCGGACGCAGAAAGGACAGCAAGACCGACTACGAGATTCCAATCTGACGGAAAACTTTTCATGGCTTGGAGACTATTTTAAGTTTCTCTTCTATCGCGGAAATGGATACAATAGCTTTCAGTGTCGGATCAAGATCCCTATTATCATAGATCATTCCAGCGACTGGCCCATTGTTGTGAGTAGGCAAGTGATTGTTTGTCACATTAGGGGCCTCTTCTTCCACATAAACTATTGCCTTGACCTCAATGAGGTCATCCACTGCTCTTCTGAGAGTCCAATAGTCCTAAGTAACATGTTCGATTGCTCCAGAATGTTATTCACACCTAGCATCAGCTTGGTGCGAGGGGGACTTGGGGTTTGGCCTGTTCGGGGCCACTAGCTGCAGCAAACCTAGCCTGGTTAGCTTTTGGAACAAATTTGAATACGATTCATCGATAGGGGTGAGTTGATTCCTTATGGGAGGCTCTCTTAGGCGGGGAATGTATTGGGGAATATTTTGTTGGGGATTACATGGAGCTTGGTAGGGCCGAGCATTTTTGGGAGGTAAAGCTCGGCTTTAGGTATGATTTTGTGGCTGTGTGGAAGGTTGTGTGTTCATCACTGCGTAGTGAGGCGGTGCCATGGAATATGCAGCATCATAATGCGGGTTGTAATGTTGCAAAGTTTTGGGTAGCATATATGATTGGCTGAATGACCCACAGGCCTCCCTCGAGTTTGAAGCCATCATGGCTCCCTCTCCTCTCTTGTTTCTATTTGTCAACCCCCCAACCAATTTTGGATGCCCTGCGATGTGGCTTTGAAGGCGGCCTGACTCAATATTCTTCCTATCTTTATGCCATTCTCAATTATTTCTCCAATTTTAATCGCCTTAGCAAAAGGTTTGCCAATGGCGGCTAACATGTAATGGATGTAATCAAGATCCTAAGCTTGGAGAAAATAAACAATCATCTATGGCTCTTTTATGGGTGTTTGACCCTAGCAGCCTTCTCCCTCCATTTGATTGCATATTTTCTGAAGCTTTCTGTTGGTTTCTTCTTTATGTTGATAAGAGAGGAGCGGTCTGGTACTATATCAATATAGTACTAAAACTATTGGACAAAATCTTGAGCTATGTCATTCCAAACGTTCCAGTGAGAGATGTCCTGATCTATGAATCACTCAGAAGCAATTCCTGACAAATTTTCTCTAAAATAGGCCATGAGTAATTCTTCTTTACCTCCTACTCCCCTCAATTGGTTACAATACCTCTTAAAAATGGGCAACGGGATCACCATGCCCATCATACTTATCAAAATTGGGGGTCTTGAAGCCGGGTGGCAAATGAACATGGGGGAACATGCATAGGTCGTTAAACAAAACACTCGTGTGGCCTCCCAAACCTTGTATGTTTCTCATGTTTTGTTCCAAGATCTTCATTTTTCTGGTCATTTCCTCTTGTTCCATATTCTTGTCGGGCTTTTCGATCTCAATTGGGAATACGTTCTGAGGAGTATGCTTGTATGAATCTAGAACCTTAAAAGTTAATTCTGGAGAGTAATGTTGGGCATGCATCATTATTGAGCTTTTGAGAGAGAGTCGGTTGAGGAATAGTGAAAGTAGGGACAATGGGTACAGTAGGTGAGTCATTTCTGAGGGGTTCAGTTGTAGGACGTGGAATGGATGTACTGGGGATAATGGTAAGGTTAATGCTCGGACTGAATCCAGGATGGTACAATGGGTTACTTGTTATGGAGATAAGTACTTGATTCGCAACTGACACATTATGAAGATTATCCAAAAGCCCTATGGGTAGTGGGGGTGGTGCCTGTCCATTCACCCAAGCTTGGTACATTTGTGCCAATTGTTGCTTCAATACTCTTACTTCTTCAACCAGTCCTAAACCTTGTTCGACCAATTGTACATGGACATCATCATTATCTGACTCATTCTCACTGTTGTTTGTCATTCTACTTTGTCCTTTTGATCTTGTGTTGTAAGGGTGAGTCACCAGTTTAAACCACAAACCAACCACCTCTGTTTAACTTTATCTCAAGATGACAAACAACAAACGTGTTAGAGTTGGGCATTTTGCAAATATTAATCACATATTGTATGTCATGCACCTAATGCCATTTTTATTTCTAAAATGAGCTTGGAAGGCTTCATGGTTCATCCCGGCTTATTGAGTTATTTCTTCTTGAATTTAACGCTTTTTTTTCTTTCCTTTTTTTCTCTCAATTTTTTTTTCTCTTCTCTCTTTTTCCCGATTAGTTATGGCTATGATCGCATCCGATGGGGATTGCTTACGTATCATGACGCCTCATGAATCAGACTATTACGTAAATTAGGGAGATTAGGAATAAAGCAAATAAACTAACTCTTTTTCTTGTGTGGATATTTTATAAAGAAAGACTTCTAAAGAATAAAGAAATTTTTTTTCTTTTTGATTTTTTGGGGGGGGAATTTTTGAAAGAAAAACTCTTGAAGAAGAATGAAAATATTTTTGGATTTTGAGAAGAATTTAAAAGAAAACATTTTTGGACTTTTTAAAAAAGTGGGGGCCGGACCCGATTAAGGTTTCCTACATATCTCGCATTCGTTAAGAATCAGACTCGTATAGTTCGTAAATGTTTCAGGAATAGGATGACACTTTTTGAAAAATTCAGGCTTATTTTGTAAAAATCTTTTTGGGGTAAATACTGAGATTTCGAAAACTGGATAAATTTTCTCTCTCCTATTTTCTCTCTTATGGTTTTCCCTCAATTTTTTTAATATTTTTATTTTTATTTTATATATTTTTTAGAAATAGGTCAACATGCACAAGCCGAATCAAACATAATGCACAAGTAGCAAATAAGATGCATCAGGATGGGCTTACAATTCTCGGGTATACCTATCCAAGACGGACCCAACCCCTGTGTTGAGTCCCAAAAGTCAAATGCACATGATGCAAACAAACGTTCTTACTAGGGATCCGCCATGAGGCTATGTTATTCTACGTTTAAATCCTAGGGGGAGAGTTTTAGACTTGGCTTACCCAAGCGGACATCTCGAGCCGAAGAGGGGGCAACGTATCGGAGCACCAAAGTCTACCCGACCTAGTTACTGACCCAACCTCGTTCTAATTGGTATGACTTCTAACAGAAAAGTGGGCCACACACACGTGTGAGCCATAAATTCAGAAGACTCAGAAGGGAGGCGTAAGAATATAGATTAATACAGTTCAAATAATATAAAAGCGGTAAATAAGCAGCAATTAGCACATTAGGCCCAAAACCACATTAATAACATCAAATCAATAAAGTCAAGTATAGATCACATTACAAGCTCGAATTCTGAACCCTGAACAGATGTTCTGTGTTATTATTCCCAGCAGAGTCGCCAGAGCTATCACACCTCCTTTTTCCGAGGGGATAGGGAGTTTTTCCAATTAAGGTGACAATAATCGAAATGGGATTATTTATTTATTTCAGAGTCACCACTTGGAATAATTTATGGTGTCCCAAGTCACCGGTTTATTTTAAATCCCAAATCAAGGAAATTTGACTCTGTTTTTAAGTCCACGAAATTAGAAGACCGGGTAAGGAATTATGTTAACCCAGGAGAAGGTGTTATGCACTCCCAAGTTCCGTGATTTTAGCGCGGTCGCTTTACAATTATATACCTGGCTTAATTAATGGATTATTACGTGTTTTAGATGATATGTGCGTTTTACCTTTTACCGCTTTTAATTGCTTGATTATTTGCGATTATGGTATTATCTTGAAACGAGTCACGCATACGTGTACCTATTTTGTTTGGTATGTCACGCGTACGTGTACACAACTAATAACTCTTTATTATTGTTAAGATTGTTTGATAAAGGTCACACGAACGCGTACCTCGATTTATTTTGGGAATCATTATTATGTTACGCGAATGTGTACGTACTCACGATAATTTATTTATTAAGCATGCCTAAAGCCTTCTACGAATTAAGAATTATTTTTCCAAAACTCGTTTTGATATTATTATGAAGGCCATGATTTATAGATATAGAATTTATCAAAGCAGTGTAATCATTACTAAGAATCATTTGATTTTGAAGTGCAATTATTCATAAAATAAAAATAAACCTTTCTAATTCACTGTCAATAAGACAAAAGTTTAAAATATTAAGATTATACCTAAAATAAATATTTATAATAAAATAGTGTAGAATTTAGGTGTGGTCAAAAATTAAGTGTTCACACACGAGGGTCTCCAAATTGCATAAAAAATCGAACTCTTTCCCCTTGAAGTGGAAACTGACTCAACTGAAGCCGTCAATGCAATACAGCAGGACCACTTAGTGTCACGACCCATTTTCCCAATAGATCATGATGGCGTCCAACACCATTGTCAGAAAAGCCGACGCGGAAATATAATAAAGTTCTCATTTTACTTTTACCAAAATAAGTGCAGTAATTCCTTAAGTTAAAGTTAAAACCAGAAATGAACCGTAATGTTCCAAAAATAATCATACAACCCACAAAATAAAAGCCTACTAATGTGTGTGCCAAGACATGGTGTCACAAGTAGTGGGCAACTAGCAGAATGTACAAAAGAATAAAACTATCCTACTGTCCAAAACAGAATAGACAGCAAAAGTAAAAAAAGACTCCATCAAGCTACTGAATGGCATAGGAAGGGGCAGATTACCGTGCAAGTCTCAGACTATGAATCAGGGGCGTGCACCAGACTGGTAGCCAGATGTATGTGCCTCAGATCCTGTACAATTAAGTATAGAAGTGTAGTAAGAGTACATAAACAATATGTACCCCGTAAGTATCCCGTCTAATCTCGAAGAAGTAGAGACGAGAGGTCGACTTGATACTTACTAAGGTCAAATAATATAATAAAGTATTACGCTAAGCATGGGGGTCACAATTAATCAACAGTTTATAGCAAGAGGTAATAAGTCATGTTCTTAACCATATTATAGTTAGCCATTTACATTTCAAATATTTAGCAGAACAAGTCATGGATAAGATTTCACATAGATATCATGCGCACATTATGCCGAGGTCGACGACCCGATCCAACAGAAAATAAATTGTGCACTGCCAGAGGGTTGAATGGAATGAATCATAGATGCATCTATTTCTACTGAGGCGATCGGTCCAATTAACAAATATCAATTAATATCAATAAAACACATGGAGGCGCAATTATTTTCAAACAAATTCATACAAGTGTCCAACAAGTGTATACATTCGCTTATATTCCTTTCCAAGTCTCTAGCATACCCTAAGTGATCACATTAGCAAGAAAATATAGAGACATTCACAATATAGCATGGTACGGGCCCTAGACTACATGGACAATTAACATAATAGTAGCTACGCACGGACTCTCGTCACCTAGTGTGTACGTAGCCCCCGCATTTAGTAGCAATTAATCAATTATTACACCTATGGGGACAATTCCCTCTTACAATGTTAGAAAAGAGACTCACCTCGCTCCAAAGTGCACTTCCAATACCAAGAACGAGACCGAACTCTCAATTTGGAGCCGAACGATCCAAAACTTGTTAAATGAGGTAGGAACTAGTCAATATAAGATCACAAGATCGTATTCTAGCTATTTAAGCAATTTTTCAACCCTTGACACAAGTTTCCTAAAATTCGACCCCAGGCCTACGTGCGTGGATTCCGAAATATTTAGAAGGAAGTTGTTCTCCATAACCTAAGGATCGATAATATATGATTTCTAATTCGTTTCATCACAAATTTCGTGGTTAAATCTAACATTTGTTAAAACCTAGGTTTTGCTCTAACCCCTTGATTTTACCTAAATCCTAGTGTTTAATCTACCTAAGACACAAGTATTAAAACTAAGAATAGGTGGGATACACTTACCTCAAGGTTCTAGGTAGAAGTCTTCTCTCAAATGCTCCAAAAATCGCCAATGGACGAGTGAAAAGTGGCAAATATGACTTAGAACCCGTATTAAATGAGGCTCATGCTTCAGCGATTTCCGCATCTGCGATCAGGGGACCGCATCTGCGGTCCCACTTCAAGCGGGCTGCGATCGCTTCTATGGTCTTGAAGCCGCTTCTGCGGAGCCGCTTCTACGATTCTAGGCCTGGCCTACCTTGGCCGCATCTGCGATAGCCGGACCGCTTTTGCGGTCTCACACCTACGGTCGACCAACCGTAGGTGCGGTTACGACGGACGTAAATGCTTCAGAACATTTCCAACTTCACTCGAGCCTCATCCGATTGACGCTCGAGGCTCCTGGGCCCCACCCAAACATATCGACAAATCTAAAATCACAAAACGGACCTACTCGAACTTTCGGAATGCCCAAAACAACGCTAAATTTAGGAATCACCCCCTAAAACCAATTGAATCAAACTTATGAACATCAAGTTCTTAATTTTTCCTCTAACAAGCCGAAACGCCCTTAAACTACTCGGATTGACACCAAATTTCGTGGGCAAGTCTTAAATGTTATATTGGACCTGTACCGGGATTCGGAACCAACATACGAGCTCGATACCCATGTAATCAATCATTATTTAGTTTCTTTAAATTCTTATAATTTCAGTTTAATAATTTCTAATAAAAAATTCATTACTCAGCCTAGGGACCTCGGAATCTGATTGCGGGCATACGCCCAGGTCCCATATTTTCCTACGGACCTTCCGGAACCGTCAAAACACGAATCCGGGTCTGTTTACTAAAAATGTTGACCAAAGTCAAACTTAGCCTTATAAGAAAATCCTAAGGAATCAAATGAGCATATTTCAACCCAAATTCTTCCAATTCCCGAACCAACCATCCCTGCAGGTCGTAAATTAGTTAAAGAAAGTGTGGGAAGTTTTATTTAGGGGGACGGGGTTCTAAGATGCAAAACGGCCTGTCGGGTTGTTATATTCTCCACCTCTTAAACAAAAGTTTGTCCTCGAACGGACATAGAAAAGTACCTGAGGTGCTGAATAAATGTGAGTATCTGCTCTGCATGTCTTCCTCGGATTCCCAGGTCTCCTGCTCGACTGGTTGGCCCCTCCACTGGACCTTTACTGCTGAAATCCTCTTGGATCTTAACTGGCGATCCTCTCTATCAATAATGGCAATTGGCACCTCCTCGTAACTCAGGCTCTCACCCAACTAAATAGTACTAAAGTCCAACACATGGGACAAGTCGGCATGACACCTCCGAAGCATGGACACGTGAAAGACTAGTCAAACTCCGGATAAATTGGGGGGTAAAGCAAGCTCGTAAGCAACCTCCCCAACTCATCTCAACACCTCAAATGGGCCAATAAACCTTGGGCTCAGCTTGCCCTTCTTCCTGAACCTCATAATGCCCTTCATTGGCGAGACTTTCAAGAGGAATTTCTCGCCAACCATGAATGACACATCGCGCGCCTTCTGATCCGTAACTCTTCTGTCTAGACTGAGCTGTGCGAAGCCTCTCCTGAATCAACTTTACCTTATCCAAGGCATCTTGCACCAAATCTGTACCGTATAACTTAGCCTCACCAAGATCAAACCACCCGATAGGAGAACGACACCGCTGACCGTATAAAGCCTCAAATGGAGTTATCTCAATGCTGGACTGATAGGTGTTGTTGTAAGAAAACTCTGCCAAAAGCAAGAACGGATCCCACTGTCCTCCAAAGTCAATCACACATGCTCTAAGCATGTCCTCCAAGATCTGAACTATCCGCTCTGACTGCCCGTCGGTCTACGGATGAAATGTTGTGCTAAGCTCCACGCGGGTCCCTAACTCACCCTAAACAGCTCTCCAAAAATGAGAAGTGAACTGAGGGCCTTTATCTGATATGATAAAAACAGGCACACCATGTAACTGGACTATCTACCGGATGTAAATTTGAGCCAGTCACTCCGAAGTGTAAATAGTCACAGCCGGTATAAAGTGTGCCGACTTGGTCAACCTATCCACGATGACCCACACCGCATCAAACTTCTGCAAGGTCCGGGGCAAGCCAACTACGAAATCCATAGTAATTCACTCCCACTTCCACTCTGGTATAGGCATCTGCTGAAGTAGGCCACCCGACCTCTGGTGCTCGTACTTGGCCTGCTGACAATTCAAACACCTAGCCACATACTCCACTATGTCTTTCTTCATCCTCTGCCACCAATAATGCTACCTTAAGTCACGATACATCTTCATAGCACCCAGATGAATGGAATACCGCAAACTGTGTGCCTCCTCTAATATCCTCTCCCTCAAACCATCAACCGTAGGAACACATAGGCAGCCTTGGAGTCGCAAAACACCATCCTCGCCAATAGAAACCTCCTTGGCACTACCCTGAAGCATTGTCTCTCTAAGATCTGCCAAATATGGATTATCAAACTGTCGGGCCTTGATCTGGCCCAATAATGAAGACTGAGCAACAACGCACACAAGAACTTGGCTAGGCTCTGAAATATCCAACCTCACAAGCCTATTAGCCAAAGATTGGACGTCCAAAGCTAGTGGCCTCTCCTCTTCTAGAATGAATGCCAAGCTAACCATACTCTCTGCTTTCCTGCTTAAGGCATCTGCGACCACATTTGCCTTGTCCGGGTGATAAAGAATGGTGATGTCATAATCCTTTAGCAACTCAATCCATCTACGCTGCCTCAAATTAAGATCCCTCTACTTGAACAGGTGTTGTAACCTGCAATGATCAGTATAAACCTCACATGATACCCCATACAGATAATGCCTCCATATCTTAAGAGCATGAACAATAGCGACCAACTTCAGATCGTGCAAAGGATAATTCTTCTCATGGATCTTCAGCTGACGCGAAGCATATACAATAACTCGCCCCTCCTACATCAAAACGCATCCCAATCCAACGTGCGAAGCATCGCAATATACCGTATACATCCCTGAACCGGAAGGAAACACAAGAACTGGTGTTGTAGTCAAGGCCGTCTTGAGCTTCTGAAAGCTTGCCTCACAATCATCGGACCAATGGAAAGGAGCACCCTTCTGGGTCAATCTAGTTAGAGGTGATGCAATAGATGACAAGCCCTACAAGAATCGTCTGTAATAACCTGCTAACCCCAGGAAACTCCGGATCTCGGTCACTGAAATAGGACGTGGCCAACACTGAACTGCCTCAATCATCTTGGGATCCACCTTAATACCCTCTTCTAACACAACATGCCCCAAGAATGCCACTGACTCTAGCTAAAACTCATACTTGGAGAACTTAGCATATAGCTTCTGCTCTCACAATGTCTGAAGCACCACTCTCAAATGTTGCTCGTGCTCCCCCAGGCTACGAGGGTATATCAAGATGTCATCAATGAAGACGATGACAAAGGAATCAATATAAGGCCTGAACACTCTATTCATCAAGTCCATAAATGTTGTTGGGGAATTAGTCAGGCCAAAGGACATCACCAGAAACTCATAATGGCCATATCTACTTTTGAATGCAGTCTTTGGATCATCCGAGCCCGGAATTTTCAATTGATGATAACCCGACCTCAAGTCGATCTTAGAGAACACCCTAGTACCCTCCAACCGATCGAATAAATCATCAATACGAGGCAATGGGTAATCGTTCTTGATGGTGACTTTGTTCAACTGGCGGTAATCAATGCACATCCGCATAGTCTCATCCTTCTTCTTCACAAATAACACTGGTGCACCCCAAGGTGATACACTAGGCCTAACAAACTTCTTTGCTAACAACTCCTCAAGCTGCTCCTTCAACTTCTTCAACTCCTTAAGAGCCATACGGTACTGTGGAATAGATATAGGCTAGGTGACTGGAGCCAAATCAATACATAAATCAATATCATGATCTGGTGGCATGCCATGTAGATCAAAAGGAAACACATTGGGGAACTCTCGATCTATTGGAACTGAATCAATCATTAGAGACTCTATGGTGGTGTCTCGAACATAAGCCAAATAAGCCAAGTACCCCTTCTCGACCATTTGCCGAGCCTTCAGGAAAGAGATAACCCGTCTAGACGTATCAACCGTGGAACCCTTCCACGCCAACCCTAGCAACTCTGGCATCGCTAAAGTAACAATCTTGGCATGGCAATCTAGGATGGCGTGATATGGAGATAACCAATCTATGCCCAGAATGACCTCAAAATCGATCATATGAAGCAACAAGAGATCCGCTCTAGTCTTGAAACCACAGAAGGTGACCATACAGGATCGGTAGATCCGATCCACAACCACGGAATCGCCCACAAGAGTGGACACATGAACATGAGTGCCCAAAGACTCAGGAGAAATAACCAGGATGCGAGCAAACAGAGATGATATATATGAATAAGTAGACCTTGGATCAAATAACACCAAAACATCCCTAACGCAGACAGAAATGATACCTGTGATGACGGCATCGGAGGCCAATGTATCTAGCCTAGCCGGAACGACATAAAATCTGGCTGGAATGCCGGCTGGCTGGCCTCTACCTGACTGAGTAGTGGCTGGCTGACCTCTCCCTTGCCTGGTCTCCTCCTATAAGACGACCCCTACTAGTCTACCCTCCACCTCTAGGTGGCAGAGTAGCCGGTGCAGAAATCATAGGCTGCTGACCCTGATGTACTGCCTTGCCCCGAAGCCTGGGGTAGTATCTCCTAATATAACCAAGGTCTCCGGCGGTGCGGCAGCCTGCTGCCGTGATGGCTGACCTTGATGGCCTGTAGACCCACTGGAAGAAGCCTAGATAGCCGGTGGACGATATGAACTCTCCGACATAGTACTAAATAAGAATAAAAAGAACCCTGAGGACCTGAATACCCACCGGATGAACCCTGAATAGCTGGTAAGCAATAAGAACTCTCTGGCATGGCGCTGAAATAGGGGCGCGCCAGAGCACCCCGAGTAGGTGACGGTGCAGAATATGGGGGCCTGCTGGGCTGACCCCTCCCAAACTGACCTCTATCCCTAGCCGGGGCACCTCTGAACTCTCCTAAGAATCTAGACCTCTTGTCCTGCTGCATCTACTCTCTACCCATCAGATGGTAGCCCTCAATCCTCCGAGCAATTTCCACCACTAGCTGATAAAGAGTCCCTATCTCCATCTCTCGGGCCATGTTGGCCCTAATTCCAGAATGCAACCCTGCAACGAACCTCTACACCCTCTCTGCGTCAGTAGGAAGTATCATCAATACATGGCAGGATAACTCAGAAAACCTCTCCTCATAGTCGGTCACCGACATCTGACCATGCTCCAGCTGCTCGAACTGATATCATAGCTCTTCCCTCTCAGAAGGTGGAATATACCTGTCCAGGAATAACTGTGTGAATTGACTCCAAGTGATGGGAGGAGAACCTGCTGGCCTGCCAAAAACATAGGACTACCACCATCTACGGGCCCTGCCCTCAAGCTGAAAAGTAGTGAAGTCAACCCCTGCGACTCCAATATCCTCATGTTGTTCAGTCTATCCCTGCACCTATTTATGAAGTCCTGGGAATCCTCATGGCATTCACCCCCCGAAGATAGGAGGGTGAAGTCTAGTCCATATGTCCAATAACTTATGTGGGTCACAGTCCATAGTTGGGCTGGGCTAGGGTGCTACTGTAGCAACTGGCTGGGCCCCATCTACGGGTAGTGCACCCGGAGTTTGATACAATACAGTTGCATGTCCAAGACCTGAGTAGTAGAGGTTTGTGCTTCCCCTCCTACCTGTGATGTAGCTGGATCCGCTGGAAATAAACCAACCTGAGTCATGGAATCCATGAAATGCAGCATATGGCCCATGACCTCTTGGAAGTTCGGTGCCGTCATAAAGTTCGTCGGGGTAGGCTCAACTGCGGGCACCTTGCCCTATTCCTCGATGATAGGATCTCCTGTAGGATTTGCTGGTGGTACTACTGGGATAACTCTGGGATGCCCTCATCCCCTACCTCGGGCCAGTGCCCTCCCCCGGCCTCTACCTTGGCCTCTAGCAATAGGGGAGCAGCTCTTCCCAGGTTTGGAACATCAGCCGTGCGTGTCCTCACCATCTGTAAGAGAATAGAAGAGGGAAATTTAGTAGACCAACCACTGCACGATAGGAAATGAATAAAGAGTAGTTTTCATAAGACCCTATAGCCTCTCGAAGATAGGTACAAACATCTCAGTACCGATCCGCAAGACTCTATTCGGTTTGCCTATGACTTGTGAGACCTACGTAATCCTAGTGCTCTGATACCATGTTGTCACGACACATTTTCCAAATTGATCGTGATGGCACCCAACACCATTGTCAGGCAAGCCGATGCGGAAATATAATTAAGTTCTCATTTTACTTTTACCAAAATAAGTGCAGCAATTCCTTAAGTTAATATTAAAACCAGAAATGAATAGTAATGTGCCAAAATTAATCATACAACCACTACCAGAAAATGGGCCTATGGGAACAGTTATTTTGGCAACGGTTTGTGAACCGTTGCCATAGACCAGATATAGTAACGGTTGCAACCGTTACAATAGAATTTGGGTGGTATCAGCACACTTTAGCCATCAAACCGTTGCAATTGTGGCAAAACCGTTGCCATAGAGGTTTGTTTCGCAACAGATGTTTAAACCGTCCCAATAGACATATATATGACACCGGCTAGTGAAAAAAATTCTATGGGAACAGGTATTCATTCCCCCTCGTTTTTTCCCAAAATTTTAGTGAGCCCGCCAACCTGACCTGTCATTTTTTATATTTTAATTAATTTTAATAAAGTAAATACAATAAACATTAACCCACCTCCAGTATAGTCATACAGTCGTCGATACAACCAAACTCTGATCCCCTCTCTCTTTTCTTTTTGCCTTGGATTCAAGAATTCATCTCCTAAATCCTCTCTTGGCCGAATTTCTTCCAAATCTTTCAGATTTACTTTGTCACTTTTACTCTCTCTATATCTATGCAATTACCTCTTCATTAGACCACAATAATCATCAAGCCCTAGAGTTCCCAATGCCGATAACGTGGTCGCCCTTCACCATTTTCTGTTGGTCTTTTCGGCACTTCTCTGAAGCTTCGCAGGTTACAAATCCAATGAACTCAAATACCCACTTCTTCAAGGACAGTTGCTAGACTTCCCAAAATCCCCAAATTCTAAATCATATTTGTGCTCGAATCAGAGAATCCAAAAATCACCATATGCCTGGTAATTTTCTCTCTTCTTTTGGTAATTTTTACTGTGTTTTTTAGTTCTTGGAAAAAAGGTTCTTAATTCATGCTTTAGTCTTTTGGGTTCTTTGCTTAATTCATGTTGTAGTCTTGGCAAAAAGGTTCTTAATTCAAACGTGTTTTATGTGTCCGATGTAGTCTTTTGGGTGTTCATTTTCCTAGGCTTTTGTTTGCTGCTAATAATGGAAAGCCCAGAAAACTTGGGTTTTAGTTTCTATCCTGATGGGAAATTCTGTAATGGATTCGAGCAAGTACTGAGTTGATATAGACAATTAGTTCCTCAGTTACGCCTTTTAGGACCAACATCGTTCGCTCCTATTATTGAAATGTCAATCAGTATTGTAGAGTGGAGTGGTGGCCAGTACCATGTTTTATTGATAATCGCGGATGGACAGGTTGGAAATGGAAATGTTACAAGAAATGCGCGTAACAGATTAAACCCTCAAGAGAAGAGAACAATTGAAGCAATTGTGAAAGCAAGTAAATACGCCTTGTCTATTGTTGTAGTTGGGGTTGGAGATGGACCGTGGGATATGATGAGGGAATTCGATGACAATATACCTGCTCAAGCCTTTGACAATTTCCTAGGCTTTTGTTTGTTGACAGAATAAAAAAGCATTCTGTTGAATTTGCCTCATATGAGCCAATAAAAACTTGGGTTCTAGAGACATTTATCTAAGCATGAAGCTTTAGTTCATCCACTAATTTCTATATTACATTGCTTTAACTTTTTATAATACTATATTCTAACAATTTTCGTCTTAATTTTATTGCAGGGAATTTTTCATACTGAGATTGATACTTGAAGCTTTTTTTTGCCCGCAAATTCTTGGTTTTTCTTAAGGCTGGATCTCGATCGCTGTAATAGTAATCTGGTTTGTTCTCCTTTCTCACTTTATTAACTGATTGAAAAGAAGATTTTGACTTGATCTGACTTGCAGATTAGATGTACTTTTAGTATAACAAGTGGTTAGAATTGAAAATTTGGCTATGGAGTTGAACGGACGATGCTTCAATTGTGATTTCCTTGTTTGCTTTGACTTGAATATGTCAAATATTTGTATTCCTTGTAATTTGTCAACGGCTAATGTAACAAAACTCATTTTTTGGTAGCTTCAAGTGATGTTAATTTAACAAACTTACTAATTTTGTACGTGTACTGGTCCCTATAATAATTTTGTAATGTTGGAAATAAATCAGTATTAACGCACTAGCAGATGTATGGAGCGAGATATAATTTGTGTGTAATCAGATTACAAAATATAATCAATTAACTAGGCTTATTTCCAAAGTGGCAGTTGTTTTTACTTAACTTGTAGTAAAAATAACAACGACTTACATCGAGTGATAGATTGATCAACAATGAAATGGACAAAGAAACTTTGCAACAATTCTCTTCTTAAATGTTTACTTGGAATGGACGTTTATTGGGATGGTTCTAACCGTTGCAATATTACATGGCTGATACTAGCACACTTTTTCTATAAAACCGTTGTCTTTAATTAGAAGGAACGTAATGGTTTTTATTGTTTAAACATGACTCTACACATTTTTTGAAAAGTATAATAACTTAATCACATCTTTCCTATTCATATTATAAGAGATGATTTTTAAGAAGTTAACTTTTAAAGGTCTTAAATTGTGACTTTATGAGTTTCACCCTTAAATGCAGTGGTCAATGTCAAATTAATATGCTTTTGGTTTATTTGGCTAATTTTGTTGATTTACTTTTATCGTATAGGATATTTATGGATAATGGTGATAAAAGTTGGATGAATCTCCTGAGATGGACGGATGAATATATCCGTGGAGTGAATGATTTTCTTGATAAGGCATTTAAATGAGCCGCCCAAGGAAATAAAATATTATGCCCTTGCAAAAAGTGCATGAATCGCTATTGGTATTATAGAAATGTGGTGGAGGATCATTTGGTTGTTCATGGATTTGTTGATGGTTATACCAAATTAGTTTTTCACGGGAAAGGATTTTCCTCGAGAAATACACCTCATCCAAGCAATGGTGATGAATGTTCTACCATGTGTGACGATATTGATGGACTACTTCATGATACATTTAGAAATATTGAGGGTCAGGCAGGGGATGAGGAAGGAGTTGGGGAAAGATTATCTAAAGATGCAAAGAAGTTTTTCAAATTGTTGGAGGAAGGAAAACAAGAGTTATATCCGGGGTGTGAAAATTTCAGTAAACTGAGTTTCACTATTCGATTGTACTTGCTTAAATCCTTGCATGGGTTGAGTAATGTGGCTTTCTCCGATTTGTTAGAGTTGATAAAAGAGGCATTTCCCTTTGCTCAGGTACCAGAGTCTTTCAATAAGGCTAGAAACATGATAACAGATTTGGGTCTTCATTATGAAAAAATACATGCATGCCCTAATGATTGCATGTTATTTTGGAAAGAAAATGTGAATGCCGATAATTGTTCTATTTGTGGGTCTTCAAGATGGAAGAGTGCTGGTCCTTTGACATGGTTGTTGATTAATTGTTTTAGTTACTTCAGTGGTTAACTCGTTTATTTGCAGAAAATGTCCAAAACCAATACAGAGAATCGAAATAGGTTGAAGTGTCCGCACACTACTGGCAGAACACCTTTTGCTCTAATTCGCGAGGTTTGATGTTTTATCTTTCTTAATTTTTTTTGGATTATGAACTTGCTAACTTTATATGAAAAGATTCTTATACCTTTTTCATGTAACTAGGAAAAAAAGAAGGAAATCTCTGATACTTCAGATACTCTGTCAAGTAAGGACATCTTTGTGGCTACAAGAAAAAGAAAACTTGGTCGAGTATACAAAAGCTCATATGACAATACAATTAGTAAAATTGTACGAAATTTCTAATTTAAAGTTTGTCGTGATTATTTATTTGTTCTTAATTATTGATTCAATTTCAGTTACTTAAAAATCTTTTCTCTCGCATTTGGTTTGTAGGCTGAAATGGAGAGAATACAATCCACTCAGGAAAGTGAAGATGGCAGTCATTCAGTTGACGCGTTTGCATCCGTAATGGGACCTGAACATCCACGTCGCGTGAGATTGTACGGACGAGGGGTTACCAAGACTTTGTTAAAAGGGAAAAAAGGGAATCTTGGATCTTCTTTAGATGTTGATGAGAGGATGCAGCAGAAAATAGAGGAAATGTAAGAGAGGATGGAACAAAGAATGCATGAAAAGTTGAACGAACAAAAGGATGCTATGGAACAAAATATTACAATGAACGTCATCGCACGACTTCAGCGTCTGAACCCAAATTTGCGACTTGATCCTGACATGTTAAGGTTCAGTGCATGTTCACCTGTAGATGTTTCCTCTGCACAACAAGCTGCTGTTCAACTAAACAGTCGACCATCTGCTGGTAGTAACACTCAAGGTCAGTACCAAATGTTATACATTTCTTCTATTTCTTGTTCTCCTCCTTTCTTGCTTAGGATTTTTCTTTGGTTCAAGGCAGAGTGGATATGGTAATATCCTTTTTCTATTTAGTAGGAGTATATGATTTCTTAAGTGCCAAGTGGTCTCGTATGTATAGTAAATACCCGAGTAATACTGACAGTTCTATGATAGTAGAACTTTGAGAATTTAAATTGGAAAAGATAGACAGGTTGATGCTTAAGACAAAGTTATGGAATTGAATTCTCTGTAGCAATGCTGAAAGACAAAGTTCTCATGAACTCCTAGGTCTTTGATCTTCCTGATGAGATGTGCTACCTGTCATGCTATTGTTGTTGTTCCATTGATCATTTTAATATTGTGTTCGATTTTAACTTATGAAAAAAATGTAGTAGTATGTAAGAGCTTAGCTTATTGTGTGTGTGTATATATATATATATATATATATATATATATATATATATATATGTTGAGTGTCATATTTGCAAGGAATGGAGAAACATAATAATTTACAGATTCATATAGCCGGCCTCAACTTGCTTGCGATCAAGGCATAGTTGTTGTTGTTGTGTTTGTCTGCACTTCGAAGTTAATATTGTATAGTTGGCACTGGGCTATTGTGTAACTAAAATATTTCTCTAGAGGAATGTCAACTACTTTTAAAGCTATTTTGCATATAACATCAATCACTGCTGAGTTGATATAAGAACTCTTTAAAATCTTTGTCTGCGTGCTACTTTCCTTATTTTGGTGCTTTTAGTTTTGTGTTCTCTCAAAAACATTTTACCTGGCACATACTAGGAGATATACCTTTGGTTTGAGATATGGCATCTAGGAACTAAAGGAACTCTTTAATACTTAAACTTAATTTGGCTGTGTGGATCAGTTAAGTACATGTAGTCTCTAGTTAAACTTGAAGTTTAATCCATTGAATCCCTTAAGATTTCTGCTAATAGGATAGATTTATAGTACTGAAATCATAGGAATTATTGAATCTTTGCCTGTTCATAGCAATTAGAGTCAATATAAGCTAAATGTCTCAACAAATATTCTGAAGTTAGCTGCCTCTTAGGACCGTTGTAAACACATTCGGCTGACTTTATGTGCTGAGTAGTAGCAAGGGTGATACGCTTTCACACATTAAAGGATATTTATATCGACGGAAACTCCTCTCTCTTCTTGATGATGCAGTCTCTGTTCCATATTTGTTTTTCTTTTCTATTTTTTTTCCCTTGAGGATCAATGATAGATTGGGATCTGATCCTTGTTCCATTAAATGCCATTGTTCTTTACTACACTAACTGACTAACCATTTGTAATGCTCTTTTCTTTGGTTGCGCATATTAACTAGGCAGACTTGTTTTGATTTCCCTAGTCCGTTACATGTGTGCATAACATGAATACATGCTCTGAAGTTGTGTGTGGGATTGTTTGGATGTGGGATGGTGCTCTCCGGAAGGGAATGAGTTGAAGAATTTAGATCTGACTGCATTTTTTTTATGGGTTGTGGTTGATGATGCAGGTTTCCCCTCAGAGATTGGTTTATATGAACATAGATTTTGAGACTCTACTTTTGAGTCTTTAAGTTGATATATATATATATATATATATATGGTTCACTTCTTTTGTATTTAGTTATTTATTTATCTGCGCAAGGTTCATTTTGGTAATAACTTTACTTATCCTCTTTTGTAGGTGGAGTAGATCAAGAAATGAATGATGAAGACAATGAAGAACTAGACCTTACTTGAAAAGAATTTTGTATTGTTATAGATGAATGTTCTAGGAATCTTTTGTTAACAACATTTTTGAAATTTATTACTCTGTTGACATGTACTAAACTTATGCACTCACGTGGTAGAACTTTTGCTTTATGGATATTATTTGTTTTATGGATAATTTTGTATTATTAATAGTTTCATTTTATGATGTATTTAAATTTTAGTGTTATTATAATTTATTATATGTATAAATATTTATTTATAACAGGTGCTATATTTTGGTTTTAATTGAACTGATACAATAGCCTACCAGAATCGTTGCAATAGGACACTAATGGCGTTCCAGTAGACAATGTAAACCGTTGCAATAGGTCCCATAAGCTGTTCCAAATACAAATATAACCGTTACGATAGCCTAAAGAAACCGTGGCTATATCCAACATAACCATAGCAATAGCTTACATAAGTGTTGCTTTTAATAATATGGTAACGGTTAAAAACCGTTGTATAAACAATACAGTAACGGTTTTAAACCGTTCCAATTGAAAAAAATAACCGTTCCAACTGAGAGAGGGAAAACCGTTGCAATAGACGTATCTATTGTCACGGCGATGCAAACCGTTGCAAGAACCGTTCCAGTAGGCCTATGGGTACACCGGCTGATGTGACGGTTTTTAAACCGTTCCAATATCCCTATGGCAACGGTTTGGCGGTCTGTGGGAATGGTTTTTCAACCGTTACCGTAGACCAATTTTTCAATAGTGAACCCCAAAATAAAAGCCTGTTAATGTATGTGCCAAGACCTGGTGTCACAAGTAGTGGACAACTAGCAGAATGTACAAAGGAATACAACTATCCTACTATCCGAAACAAAATAGACAACAAATGTAAAGAAAGACTCCATCAAGCTACTGAACAGCACAAGAAGGGGCAGCTCACCATGGAAGTCTCGGACTATGAATCAGGGGCGTGCACCAGACTGGTAGCCAGATGTACCTGCCTCAGATCCTGTACAATTAAGTACAGAAGTATAGTATGAGTACATAAACAATATGTACCTCGTAAGTATCCCGTCTAATCTCAACGAAGTAGAGACGAGAGGTCGACTTGATACTTACTAAGGTCAAATAATATAATAAAGTGTTACGCTAAGCATGGGGGTCACAATTAATCAACAGTTTATAGCAAGAGGTAATAAGTCATGTTCTTAACCATTTTGTAGTTAGCCATTTACATTTCAAATATTTAGAACAACAAGTCATGGATAAGATTTCACATACATATCATGCGCATATTATGCCAAGGTCGACAGCCCAATCCAACAGAGAATAAATTGTGCACTGCCAGAGGGTCGAATGGCGCAAACCATAGATGCATCTATTTCTACCGAGGTGATCAGCCCGATCCACAAATATCAATTAATATCAAGAAAACACATGAAGGCGCATTTATTTTCAAACAAATTCATACAAGTGTCCAACAAGTGTATGCATTTGCTTATATTCTTTTCCAAGTCTCTAGCATACCCTAAGTGATCACATTAGCAGAAAATATAGAGACATTCACAATATAGCATGGTACGAGTCCTAGACTACCTGGACAATTAACATAATAGTAGATACGCACGGACTCTTGTCACCTAGTGTGTACATAGCCCCCGCATTTAGTAGCAATTATTCAATTATTACACCTCTAGGCACAATTCCCTCTTATAAGGTTAGAAAAGAGACTCACCTCTCTCCAAAGTGCACTTCCAATACCAAGAACGAGCACGAACTCTCAATTTGGATCCGAACGATCCAAAACTAGTTAAATGAGGTAGGAACTAGTCAATATAAGCTCACAAGATCATATTCTAGCTATTTAAGCAATTTTCGAACCCTTGACACAAGTTTTCTAAAATCCGACCCCAGGCCCACATGCCCGAATTCCAAAAGTTTTCGAAGGAAGTTGTTCTCTATAACCTAAGGATCAATAATATATGATTTCTAATTCGTTTCATAACAAACTTCGTAGTTAAATCTAACTTTTGTTAAAACCCTAGATTTTGCTCTAACCCCTTGATTTTACCTAAATCCTATTGTTTAATCTACCTAAGACACAAGTATTAAACTAAGAATAGGTGGGATAAACTTACCTCAAGGTGCTAGGTGGAAGTCTTCTCTAAAATGCTCCTAAAATCGCCAATGGAGGAGTAAAAAGTGGCAAATATGACTTAGAACCCATATTAAATGAGGCTCACTGCTTCAGCGATTTCCGCATCTGCGGTCAGGGGACCGCATCTACGGTCTCGCTTCTGCGAGAAATTGGGCACATCTGCGGACCCGGCCAAGCGGGTTGCGATCGCTTCGGCGGTCTTGAAGCAGCTTCTGCGGTTCTGGGCCTGGCCTACCTTGGCCGCATCTGCGATAGCCGGACCGCTTCTGCAATCTCGCACCTGCGATCGACCAACCGCAGGTGCTGTTATGGCAAAAGCAGATGCTTCAGCACTTCTCACCATTTCCAACTTCACTCGAGCCTGGTCCGATTGACTCTCGGGGCTTCCGGGCCTCGCCCGAACATACCGACAAATCTGAAATCACGAAGCGGACCTACTCGAACCTTTGGAATGCCCGAAACAACGCTAAATCTAGGAATCACCCCCTAAAACCAATTGAATCAAACTTATGAACTTCAAGATCTTAATTTTTCCTCTAACGAGTCGAAACACCCTTAAACTACTCAGATTGACACCAAATTTTGCGGAAAAGTCTTAAATGTTATATTCGACCTGTATCGAGCTCCGGAACCAACATACGAGCCCAATACCCATGTGATCAATCATTATTTAGTTTCTTTAAATCCTTAGAATTTCAGTTTAACAATTTCTAATTAAAAATTCATTACTCGCCCTAGGGACCTCGGAATCCGATTCCGGGCATACACCCAGGTCCTATATTTTCCTACGGACCTTCCGGAACTGTCAAAACATGAATCCGGGTCCGTTTGCTAAATATATTGACCAAAGTTAAACTTAGCCTTTTAAGAAAATCCTAAGGAATCAAATGAGTATATTTCAACCCAAATTCTTCCAATTCCCGAACCAACCATCCCTACGAGTCGTAAATTAGTTAAAGCAAGTGCATGGAGTTTTACTTAGGGGGACGGGGTCCTAAGAGGCAAAACAACCAGTCGGGTCATTACACTTAGTTTGTTCTAACATTGTTTTTGCATGTAGATCATTAATGCACCAGCAGAAGAAGCTCCTATTTCGACATAACTTTCGTGAAGGCATTCAAGTGGCGCATCTCCTAGATAAAGACGCTAGTAAAAAATAACTTCAAGCAGCTTAGTCCGGACAATCCAAAACTCCATGCAACCCCACCTCTTTTTGTGAAGCAACAACTGACGATGGAATAAAATGGAGTTTGTCTTTTTGTAAAATCTTTAGCAACTACTGCTTGCAATATGCTTAGAACTTTAGGTAATCAAAATATTGCTTGTTATAATCCACCAATGTGTGGTAATTTTCCAACTACTTGTAACAAGCTAAACAACTTCTAGTTATTATAATATATGTTCCGTTACTATAAAAATAAGGAGTATAAATCGCTTTAACCACTATACAAAACCTCCAGCAATATAGAAAAAGAGCAATTTAATATTTTTAAACGCACTACTAAGAATAAATGTCAAAAACAAAATTCGTCGAAGTAAGTTGTAGTAATTAAGGGTAAAAATAGCATCGGCTAGCCAGTTTTCGGACTGATAATTGAAAAATAGCCAGCGTTTGCAAAGTCATTGAAAAATAGCCACTACTTTGTTGCAACATGAAAAGTTCCAGCAAAATATACTGGAGACTAGTGCACCTGTGTTTAAACTTCCAGCATATTATGCTGGAACTCCAACACGCGAAAAGTTCCAGCATAATAAACTGGAGATTGGAGCACCTATGTATGAACTTCCAGCATATTATGTTGGACCGGTATATTATACTGGAACTCCAGTATATTATGCTGGAATATTTTCCGGATTTTGAACATGTTTTCGTTCAGATTTCTCTTTACATGAAAAGTGGTTAAATTCGATTACTTTTGAAACTGTGGCAATTTTTCAATGGCCACTTGTAAATCTTGCTATTTTTGAATTTCTCCCTAATTAAAGTTCTTGATTTTTTTAAATTAGAGCGCGTTTGGATTAGGTTATGGTAAATAGCTGATAAGCTTGAACTGCTGAAACTGATAATAAGCAGTTGATGTATTTGATTAAAAAGTGCTGATAAGCAATTCTTTTTTTTTTTTAAAATGACTAAAATATTGATTTTTTTTGGAGAAGATTATAAATTAAAAATTTCTTTGTAAAGAAAAAAATTAACAACAAATATGGGATGAAGTGAAAGTCAAGAAATTTATTTTGGGAAAAGTATTTTGTGAATTAGAAAATATTATTAAGGATAAACTAGTAAAAGTGTTGGTCAAACTAAAAGTGCTTATAAGCTGAAAAGCCATAAGTTGGGGGTGACTAGTTTATGGCTTTATACTGATTATATATATATATATATATATATATATATATATATGTGAAGTTGTTACAGTGATTTGTTTACTTGTTCATTTTTTAAATATCGACACCGTTCACACAATTACGTAGGCCACTGTATTTCGACACCACCCGTTATATATATTTTTTTGCGTATCATTTTTTATGCTGGATAATTTAATATAGTACATTCTTTTGGATGCCTCAGAAAGTTTTCATGGAGTGGTGTTGTTTCTTTTACGGGAGAGTGATAGTTTGGAAGAAGCTAAGGAAAAGGAGAAAGCCTTTTTATATAGTTTTTACATTCTTATATATTTTCATTTTTCAGATTTTACATTACATTTTATTTTTCGTCTCTTACACTTGTAAATATAAATAGAGACTATTCAATAATAAGTTTTAGTTTTTGGTCAATTAAGATTGACCGACTCATTTCAGTCATCTTCTTCTCTCAACCCTCCTAGGGTTTTATTCTGTTGCTTTCCACCATAACCATCGAGCTTGGATTTTAACATGGTATCAGAGTGGGAATATAGATTCCTCTTGTCACACCCTTTCTTCCGATGGTAGCCTCGTTTGAAATCGTCAAGGATTGTATCAGATCGTCGATTTTCAGAATTTGTTCGTGAAACTTTGGGGTTTCATTCAATCTTCGCATATTTTCAACTTCTATTGCGAGAATCGTTGATAATATTCAAGCTACACAGTAGTCTCTGCTATATTTCTCTACCTAGGGTTCATGGCTAAACAAGACCTCACTTCTTCGGGTTTTCAGAAGAAGGACGGTATCTCTGTCACTCCTAATCACAAATTCTGTTAATTTTGATGTTAGTGTTCTTTGCATGTACCTGATTTGAGTTTGTTTCTGATTACTTCAACATGCTATCATAATTTCTTAGTATTAGACTTAGTTTCTGCTGAAAATGGGTACTGTAGTAGATGAAGTTAATTCTTCTTCAACTTCCAACGGTTTTGTTCCGTTTTCCCTAGATTCTTCACATCCATTCTATATTCATCCCTCGGATAATCCTAGAAGTCAACTGGTATCCGTTCCATTCAATGGTTGTGGGTTTGTGTTATGGCGTAATAGTATGCTCACTTCCTTTTCTGCAAAGAATAAACTCAGCCTATTAGATGGCAGAGTCAATCAACCCACTCCTGAATCTCCTTATTACCCATATTGGGAAAGGTGCAATGATATGGTCAAAGCCTGGATAACTAACTCAGTATCTGGAGAAATAGCTGTTAGTGTAATGTGTTTTAGAACTGCTAAGGAAGTTTGGAAAGATATAAATGAAAGGTTTGGTCAGTCAAACGGGTCTAAATACATTCAAATACAAAGGGAAATCAGCTCTACTACTCAAGGCTCATCTGATATAGCCTCTTACGTCACAAAGATGAGGAGTTTGTGGGATGAGCTGAACTCTTCATATGTAGGTCCTACTTGTTCATGTGGTGCATTGCCTAAATTCATAGAGGACCAGCAGTTGTTTCAGTTTCTCAATGGTCTAAATGATTCATACGCAACTATTAAAAGCGTCATCATGTTAATGAATCCTCTCCCATAAATAATCAAGGCCTATAGTCTTTTACAACAAGATGAGAGTCAAAGGGAAGCTCACTCTACTGCTCCTAACTTCTCTAGTGATGCTACCTCTTTCTTGGTGTCTCCTAGTGCTTCTACTACAAATAGGCCTTTCAGTCAAAAGGTGAATTTTGAGGCCAAGAAAGCTGCTCCAAATGTCTCTTGCAAATATTGCAAGAAGCCTGGCCACACTGTAGACAAGTGCTACAGACTTCATGGGTTCCCTACTGATTTCAAGTTCACCAAGAGTAAGAAATATGCTTCTTGTGTTCAGACTAAAAGTCCATCCACCACTGCTGTCACTACTACTTCTCAGCATGCTGATTCTTCAGCCTATAGGTTTACCAAGGAGCAGTATCAACACCTGTTGACCTTGTTCCAACAAGTTCAGATGTCAAACATTTCCACACCTGATGCCTCCAATGTGGATCAATCTACTTTTGCACACTTTGCATGTTTGTTTAGTAAGTATGTTATAGATTCTGAGGTTTCTCATGTGTGTACATCTTCTCAATTAGGTGTCAACCCTTGGATCTTAGATGCAGGGGCTACAAATCACATGACTCCACATAAACATCTTCTTTTTAATGTCCAACCATTAATCAAGCCTTTCCTTGTCACCCTACCTAATGGATATAAAGCTAAAGTTGTATCAACTGGATCTTTGTATCTTAGGCATGATATAATTTTACTTCATGTTCTTTTGGTGCCATCTTTTCACTTCAATTTGATATCAGTTCATCAGCTTATATGTTAGCTAGATTGTTCAGCACTTTTTACCAAAACAATTTATTCTTTACAGGGCCCTTCTCTAAAGAGGCCACTGGAAATTGGTAAAGCTGCAGGCAGGCTGTACTACCTCCATCCAGATGGTGATCTCTTTCCTGTTCCATCTGATTCTCTGAATGTTTCTTCTAGTAGTTTACCTAGTTCTGTTTCTACTTCTAGTGATTTACCTTCTTCTATTTCATTGTATCTGATAAGTCCAGTCATGTTGTTACACATGTTAATGGTACTCCTGATTGTAATCAATTTCATTGCCTTAATAAATTGGACTTGTTTTGGCATCAAAGATTAGGGCACATGCCTTATCATAGAATGAAAACTATTTCTTTCTTATCTGATAAAGTGTCTTCCAAACAAAATTTCATGTGTCCTGTATGTCCTCTAGTAAGACAACAGAGATTACCTTTTCCTTAGAGTGTTATACACTCTTCTTCTCCTTTTCAACTAGTACACATTGACATTTGGGGTCCATATAACACTAGAACTTACCATGGTTTCAGATATTTTTTAACTTTGGTTGATGATTACACTAGAGTCACATGGACCCATCTCCTTTCCTGCAAGAGCAATGCTCTTTCTGTCCTTAAAGCCTTTACTATTATGATTAAAGTTCATTTTAAATCATCTGTCCAAACCTTTAGGTCTGACAATGCTTTTGAACTTGGTGGAAGTTCTGAAGCCGCCAAGTTCTTCTCAAGCCAAGGCATTCTCCATCAGACCTCTATTCCTCACACCCCTCAACAAAATGGGGTGGTTGAAAGGAAACACAAACACTTATTGGAAATCTCTAGGGCTCTTCTTTTTCAGTCTATCCTTCCCCTCAAATATTGGGGTGAATGTGTTCTGACTGCCACTTACCTCATCATAGACTTCCTTCTGTTGTTTTGAAGGGTGTCTCTCCTTATGAAAAACTCCATGGTCTTCCTCCACTTTATGATCACTTAAAGTCTTTTGTTTGTTTATGCTTTGCTACTTCACCTAAGTTTGGCAGAGAGAAATTCCAGGCTAGAGCTATTCACTCTATATTTTTTGGGTACCCCTTTGGTAAAAAGGGTTACAAACTTCTTAACCTTACTACTCATTCCATTTTCTTTTCTAGAGATGTGGTTTTTCATGAAAATATATTTCCCTACAAGTCTGATCACCCTTCTATCTTTCCCCCTTCCTCTATTTCAGACTTTGTAGATTCTTCCTCCTCCTCTACGCCTTCTCCTACTCCTGATGTTTCCACATCTCCAGATTCCCCTATTCCCTCACCTCTTTCTCCTCCTCCTATAACTGATTCTTCTCATATTATTCCTTCTCCTCCACTTTTGAGAAAATCAACCAGAACAGTCCATCAACATTCCTATCTCAAAGATTATGTTTGTTCCTCTGTCTCTTCCTCTCATCCTCTTCCCTCCTCTTCCAAGGTCTCTGATAATAAGCGAAATCTGGGTGATTTAGCTATTGTTTATGCTTCTACTTGATGATATTCCAATGATATATTGTGATTAATTAATGAATTATGGGCTTTAATAGTGAATTGTATACATTTCAGGTAAAAAAGCGTATATTACGTAAATCAAATATGATTGGAACCATTTTGGAGCAATAAATGAAAAACCCCTCGGAATTAATTATGGTGGAAGAACAATAAAAGAATCAAGAATATGGGACAACTGGACTAGCGCGGTCAGGTGCGCGGCCAGATGCGCGGCCGCGCTAGTCCAGATTTCGGGAAAGGTTGTTTAAAGGGGTAAAATTGGAATTTCTTCTTAATCCCACTCAATTTACATAAAGCAAGAACTCCATTATTGGAGTTAAGCTGATGGAGAGTGGAAGATCTGATTTTTAGAGAGAGAAGGAGGAGGAAACTCATCTTCAACTATCAAAAATCAATAGGAACATCAACTTGGAGCAAAAATTGAAAGAGTTTTTCTAAACCTTCTCTTAGTATTTACGTATATTATGTTTAAAGATTTTTATTGTTGTTATTTGTATAATTATGAGTAGCTAAAAACTCAAGTATTCTTGGGTCATGGATGTTAGATGATCTTGTTGTTTGAAGCTTAGATTGAAGATCTTGAGTCTATCGTTATGGGTTGTTTATTTGATTCTGCTTTTAATTATTTTACTGCATAGCTAACAGTGAAATATTATTTACGGATCTTGAGTTAAACTTGAAAAAGGAAATTCTTGATTGCATATAGAATCAAATAGAGCAAGATCCAGATCCTAGGCATCGGGTGAAAGATTTGCAATTAAGATAGACATATACTTAATTGTCTTGTTTGGTTGAAAAATAGGAGTTGTAAATGCATTCTTGCTAATATTAATACCATAGACATATAGGTATTAGTTTAACTTGAATAGATGCATAAGAACTCGAAAGATTCTTATGAATATTATTAACCCTATAATCAATAACCCGGATAATTCAATAAATCAATCTTAAGCTAAAATAGTAGCATGATCTCTAGCAAGTCCATGACCCTGGAATATCTTTCCCAAAATTGTTATCAAAATATTGTGTAATTGGTGTAGTAATTTTGTGTTGAATTATTGTGTAATTATTAAGTAAGTTGTAAATTGGTTCTTTATATATTTTGTAATAATTTAGCTTGAATTGATAATTGTTTGAGACTACATCAGTCGATAAGTTGATCACAATTCCTCGTGGGAACGATACTCTACTTACGACTATATTACTTGTCGATCACGTGCACTTGCGTGAGTGTTTTGGTCGCAACAAGTTTTTGGCGTCGTTGCCGGGGAATTTGAAATTAGCTACTTGACTGTTTTAAAATTTATTAGGTGTTGATAAAAAAAAAACTAAATTTTCCATCTATTTTGTTTGTGTTGCGCAGACTCTCTCTTGAATGCGGAGGAGTAGAAGCACAAACAACCTCTTCCCTTTTGATCCTGAAATTGAATGAACAATTCATAGAACAAGGAAGGAGTGGGAAGCTAGAAACAAAACAGAAAGAGAGTTGGACATTCAAGTTCAACCACAGCCAACAGTGATGGCAGGTAATCAAGAACGTGCGGCGATAGAAGCAGCAAGGCCAAACCTTGCTAATATGATTCAGGCCATTGTGAAGCCTGAAATCACCGGTAACTTTGAGCTTAAATAGTACATGGTGCAGCTGATACAGTCCACTGGGCAATATGTTGGTCTATCTTATGAAGACCCACAAAGGCACATTCAAATTTTTTTGGAAATAATGGATACTTACAATTATCCAAATGTTTCCAAGGATTATGTCAGGCTGACCTTATTTCCCTTTTCATTATTGGGGGATGCTAGAGAATGGTTGCAAAAATAGCCAGCTAATTCAATCCATAATTGGGATGATTTAGCAATGAAATTCCTAATCAAGTTTTTTCCCACCAAAAAGATAAAGTTTTTGCGGAGTCAGATTCTTGGGTTTCAACAATGGGATGGTGAAACTCTTCGCAAAGCCTGGGAAAGATACAAGAAACTACTTCGGGATTGTCCTCATCATTGTCAAACTGATGAAGTACTGGGCCATACTTTTGTTGATGGATTGGACGAAACTTCCAAAATGAATCTTGATTCAGCTTGTGGAGGTAGTTGCATGGCAAAACCATACAGTGAAATACAACTTCTGCTAAATAACTTTACTGCTAATGATCATAATTGGCAAGGTGAAGGAGAACCAAGGAGAGCAATGAAACAGAAAGCAGGGTTACTTGAACTGGATGACATTTCCGCCATGAGAGCAGATTTAGCAAAATTGGCAAATCAAATGACCAGAATGACAATGGGACCATCACTACCAATGCAGCAGGTTCAACAAATGTCAGTTTGTTGTGAAATGTGTGGAGATAATCACACAAGTGATATGTGCCCAACGAATCCTGAATCTATTTATTATGTGGGGTAACAAAGCAGAGGACCGATGAACCAACAGGCACAATATGGGAACACTTACAATGCAAATTGGAGGAATCATCCTAATTTCTATTAGGGTGGAAATCAATTAAATCAAAATCAATATAGACCCCAAGGAAATTTTAATCAACCTCAAAGGCCACCACAACAGGCAGAAGAAAGTACAAATGATTTATTAAAAAAATTGTTGCAAGACAATCAGCAACTCAGAACGGACTTCAGAAATCTTAAAAGGCAAATGGGACAACTGGCTGCAAATCAAAATACTAGACCTGCAGGGGCACTTCCTGGTGATACAGAGAAAAATCCTCAAGTGAGTGCAATTACACTTAGAACAGGAAGGGAGTTACAAGAAGTTTCATCAAAGAAAAAGAACAAACAAATACCTGAAGGCGAATTAATTCCCAAAGCAACACAAGAAGTAAGGAAAGATGATACAATTTCAGCACCTGTAAATATTCCAAGACCACCACCACCTTTTCCACAAAGATTGCAGAAACAAATGACGATCGCATGTTCAACAAATTTCTCTCTATGTTGAGTCAGATTCAATTGAATATTCCGTTGGTAGATGTGATTCGTGATATTCCAAAATATGCCAAATACATAAAAGACATTGTGGCTAACAAGAGGAGACTGACTGAATTTGAAACAGTTGCACTTACTGAAGAGTGCACTTCAAGGGTCCAAAATAAGCTTCCTCAAAAGCTAAGGACCCTGGCAGCTTTACTATCCCTGTAAGAATAGGCAATGTTGACGTAGGTCATGCACTTTATGATTTGGGAGCAAGCATAAATTTGATACCATTGTCTTTGTACAAATAATTGGGTTTGGGAGCTCCAAAACCCACCACAGTGATGTTGCAACTAGCAGACAGGTCCATAGCTTACCCGGAAGGGGTGATAGAAGATGTGCTACTGAAAATTGGGAAATTTATTTTCCCAGCTGATTTCATTATCTTGGATTTTCAGGCCGATGAAAAAGTTCCTATTATATTGAGAAGACCTCTCTTGGCTACAGGTGATGCTATAATTAAAGTAAGAGAAGGAAAAATGATCATGAGAGTTGACAACGAGGAAGCTGTTTTTAATGTATATAAAGCAATTCAACTTCCTCGGCAGTATGAAGAATTCTCAATGATATCTGTCATGGAGATTGATGAACAACTTGTTACCTCAAGTGTATATTTACAGGATTCTTTAGAAAAAGCAATTGTGTTGATTGAAAGTTTGGAGATTAATGATGAGGTTGAGGAGATAAAACATAATTTGAATGCAACATGTGAATATATAAAAGGTTTTAATCCCTTTGAACAGTTGAATAGGCCAGATGGTCCTCCTCTGAAGCCCTCAGTTGAAGAAGCTCCCAAATTGTAATTAACGCCTTTACCTTCTCATCTTCATTATGCTTATTTGGGTAGTTCTGAAACGTTACATGTTATTATTTCGGCTGACTTGTCTGAATTGCAGGAGGAGAAATTGTTAAGAGTAATACGTGAGCATAAAAGAGCAATTGGGTGGACAATGTCCGACATAAGAGGTATTAGTCCAGCTTTTTGCATGCATAAAATTCTCATGGAGGAAGAGCACAAGCCAAGCATAGAACAATAACGCCGCCTAAATCCGTACATGAAAGAGGTGGTAAGAAAAGAAGTGATTAAATGTCTTGATGCAGGTATTGTATTTCCAATATCTGATAGCAAATGGGTAAGTCCAGTCCAATGTGTTCCAAAGAAAGGAGGAATGACCAAATGCTTGATAGATTAGCCGGGCAGGAATACTACTGTTTTTTGGATGGCTACTGGGGCTATAATCAAATTGTTATAGCCCCAGAAGACCAAGAAAATACCACATTACATGCCCCTATGGGACATATGCATTTAAAAGAATGCCATTTGGTCTTTGCAATGCACCTGCGACTTTTCAAAGGTGTATGATGGCTATTTTCACTGATATGGTTGAATGATTAGTGGAAGTATTTATGGATGATTTTTCTGTATTTGGATGTTCTTTAGATGAATGTTTAATGAATCTTGATAAGGTCCTTGCTAGGTGTGAAGAAACAAATTTGGTACTAAATTGGGAAAAATGTCGTTTCATGGTACGTGAAGGCATAGTCTTAGGGCATAAAGTGTCTAAGAATGGATTGTAGGTGGATAAAGCAAAGGTGGAAGTAATCTAAAAATTACCTCCACCAACATCCGTTAGAGGCATTCGCAGTTTCTTAGGCCATGCGGGCTTTTACCGTCGTTTCATCAAGGATTTTTCAAAAATCTCATCTCCTTTGTGCAGGCTTCTTGAGAAAGATACATCTTTCAAGTTTGATGATGCTTGTCTGAAAGCATTTGATAAGCTGAAACGAAGATTAGTTACTGCACCGATTATCATTTCTCCATATTGGAAACTTCCATTTGAATTGATGTGTGATGCAAGTGATATAGCCATTGGAGCTGTTTTGGGGCAGCGGAAGGAGAAAATATTTTGTTCCATTCACTATGCGAGTAGAACTCTTAATTCATCTCAAATGAATTACACTGTTACTGAAAAAGAGTTGCTCGCAGTAGTATGGTCATTTGATAAGTTTAGATCCTATCTAGTGGGGACAAAAGTCATAGTTTACACAGATCACTCAGCTATAAGGTATTTATTTGCAAAGAAAGATGCCAAGCCAAGGTTAATTCGATGGGTTCTTCTTTTGCAGGAATTTGATTTGGAGATTCGAGATCGAAAGGGAACAGAGAATCAGGTTGCAGATCATTTATCCAGGCTGGAAAATAGAGGTCATGTCACTGAAGGAGAATCAATCAAAGAAACATTCCCTGACGAACATTTGCTAGCCATCACTTCGGATGAAACCCTGTGGTATGCTGATTATGTGAATTTCATTGCAAGTGGGGTGACTCCACCAGAATTCACAGCTGACCATAGAAGAAGGTTCTTACATGATGTGAGATTTTACATGTGGGATAAGCCTTTTCTATATAAGCAATGCACAGATCAGTTGGTAAGAAGTTGTGTCCCTGAGGAGGAGATGAATGCAATATTGCATGATTGCCATTCTTCTCTTTATGGAGGTCATCATGGGGGAGATAGAACTGCACAAAAGGTTTTGTAATCAGCTTTTTACTAGCCAAAATTATTTAAAGATGCACATGCTTTTGTTAAAAATTGTGACAGGTGCCAAAGAACCGGAACGATCACGAAGAAGCACGGGATGCCTTTACAAAATATTTTGGCAGTAGAACTCTGTGATGTCTGGGGAATAGATTTCATGGGACCATTTCCATATTCTAATGGGCACAAATATATTTTGGTTGCAGTTGATTATGTGTCTAAGTGGGTTGAGGCCATTGCTCTTCCTACTAATGATGTGAAGGTAGTGGTAAGTTTCGTAAAGAAGCACATTTTCACACGCTTTGGAACTCCAAGAGTGTTGATAAGTGATGGAGGAACACACTTTTGCAACAAATTATTGAAAAATGTCCTAGCAAAATATGGTGTGAGACACAAGGTTGCTACTGCATATCACCCTCAAACGAGTGTTCAAGTTGAAGTGTCAGACAGGGAGGTAAAACAGATTTTGGAGAAAACTGTGAGCGCAAATAGGAAGGACTAGTCCGGTAAGTTAGAAGATGCATTGTGGGCTTACCGAACTGCATACAAGACTCCAATAGGTACTTCTCCATACAGGTTGGTTTATGGAAAGGCATGTCATTTGCCTGTTGAGCTAGAACACAAAGCTTATTGGGCAATCAAAAAGCTAAATATGGATATGGACTTAGCCGGTGAAAAAAGACTGCTACAACTCAATGAACTTGATGCGTTTCTATTGCATGCTTATGAAAATGCCAAGTTATATAAATAAAGAACCAAGAGGTGGCATGATAAGAACATCCAACATCGAGAGTTTGTGCCGGGTCAAGAAATTCTTCTGTTTAATTCAAGGTTAATGCTTTTTCCAGGAAAGCTTAAGTCTCGTTGGGCAGGCCCTTTCGTTGTAGTAAGCGTGACTCCTCATGGAATAGTTGAATTACGAGACACAAATTCAAGTGGTACTTTCTTGGTAAATGGGCAACGAATTAAACATTATTGGGGTGGTGACATTCAACGTCACAAACCTCAGTAGATTTAATTGATGTATAATGCAATATGGCGTCGTGCCGCGATGTAAAATAAGGCGCTGGTTGGGAGGCAACCCAACAATCATGGTATTTTTGATTATGATGTTTATTGTGTACTAATAAATACAGGTGAACGAGGGCTGAATTTATTGTTAAAAAAAAATAAAAATAAAAATTTCAGAAATCGCTCAGGTGCGCGGCTGCGCACCTGACCGCGCTACTTTGGGGTGCTCTCTGTCTTGGCCGCGCACCTGACTAGCGCGGCCGCGCTAGTTTAGTGGCTCTCTGTCTTGACCGCGCACCTGACTAGCGCGGCCGCGCATTTGACCGCGATAGTTCAGTGAAATTTTTCATTTTTTTTTAGTTTCTTTTTGTTTTTGTTTTTGTTTTTGTTTTAATTTGTTAATTAAATTACTATCCTACCCCCCTAATTACCCTTATCTGAACGCCCTCCCCCCAAAAACCCTCATTCCAACAAATTATCTCTTTCTCTAACCCAACTTCCCCTCTTCAAAACCCTTCTCTTCTCCAAACCTTTCTTCCACCATTTTTGCTTCACCATTTTCTCCCAAACAATCCCCATCAAATCTTCTTTTCTATCTTCTTTACCATTCTCTTCCAACAAAGGTATGAATTCTTGTTTTGTTTTCTTTAATTTTTCTATATTTTTTTTCCAGATTTTTGTTTATATGCAAATAAAGTAGTTATAGTTGTTAAAGTTGGTTTCTAAGAATGGTGTTGATATTATAAGTTGAAATGTTAGTAAGAAATTAGTTTTAAGTTCTAAGTTCTTCTCTTCTTTTATTTTTCTTGTTATTTTCCAGATTTTGTTTTTATGTTTTAAGTAAATATAATGATAGTATTGATGGGTATTGTGTAATAATAGTGAACTATTCTCGTATAGTTCTTTTATACAGAGAATAATGTTAGTGATAATTTAGTTTTATTTTTATTGCTATTTTTCGAATTTCTGTTGAAGTGTTTATACATATGTTGTGTTAATTGTACATAAATTGTATGTATAAATTAGTGAAATACTTGGGGGTATTGTTGGTTGATGAGTGTGGGGAGGAGAACCACTTGATTGGTGATGTTTTATGGGTGAATAAGGGTGATTATTGTTCTAACAAGTGTAAAAGGGGTTATGATAATACAATGCATGCAATGTGTTTGTGAAAAAGCCCCCATGAATAAGAAAATGTAGTTTGTGACCAATGATGAGTGTGAAGTCTAAGTAACCCCATTGAGACGCGAATTTTGGATTGGGCTATGTTAATATGTTATTGTCTTGCAGGTATAATGACTAACTCCAGAAAAAGACGTACCACAGGTCCTTCCTCAAGCAACCAAGCAGGCAGAGCTAGGTCACGAGAGGCAGCAATTGCACGCCCATTTGATAATACAAGATTTGTTTCGGCCAAAGCTCAAAGTTCAAGCAAACTCTCACTCGACCATAAAGCCTAAGGGATAATTTGACTACTAGTTTAAGAAAGTCCTCACTCGACTACAAAGCCTAACGGCTACCTTAACCCGAGTTCGAACAAATTCTCACTCGGGGGCTATCTATCAATCCCAAGGGCTACCTTATTTCGAGTTCGAGCAAGTCCTCACTCGACTATAAAGCCTAAGGGCTACTTTTACTGTGAGTTTGAGAAATTCCTTACTCAACCACAAAGCCCAAGGGCTACCTTAACCCGATTTCGAACAAATTCTCACTCGGGGACTATCTATCAAGCCTGAGGGCTGCCTTATCTCGAGTTCGAGCAAGTCCTCACTCGACAGCCTAAGGGCTACTTTTACTTTGAGTTCGAGCAAATCCTCACTCGATTGTTAAGCCTAAGGCCCACCTTATTTCGAGTTCGAGCAAGTCCTCACTCGATCATTAAGCTTAAGGGTTGTGTTTACCTCTAAAATGGTAATAACAACTAGATTTGATTTTGTGGTTCTAATAATATGTGATCTATTTTTATGCTAGTTATTAGGCAATAGATATTAAGTGAATGATTAGATAAATAAGATAATATTTTGTAGATGATGTAATAATCAAACCGAATGGCTGGAAATCAGGGCCTCGAGCTTGCGTATACGGGGCCTCAAGGTCGAGTCGGATGCCCGGCTAAGGGCAGTCGATGGAGGATTAACAGTTATAATAAATTTGATGGAGGATCTTTATGACAAATGATGAGAATAAATGAAGAACAATTAATGAAATGTAAAAAATATGAGCAAGACAATAAATGCAAGCAATAGGATCATACAAAAAGTATGTTTGAGTTAGAGAGCAGAGTCTTGTATTGGATGTAGTGTGTAATGATATTGTGTATCCCACTACAAAAATGACAAGGGTCTCCTTTATATATGAGTAGAAAATCCCAATATGACTCATGCGTAATTCTTTGGGCCCTTCGAGATAAAATTACGTAATGCCTCGTCGATCGTAAAATTGGTCTACTCGATTTTAGTCGCATACATATAGTCCCCGCATTTCTCAGAGTAAAATGAAGAGAAACGTCCTCGAGATCTTGCCCCTCCGGTGCTTCTAGCGAAGCAAATAGTTGCGTCCTACCAAGTGACTGATGTAATAGACAGGGCTTCTAAAGGTCGCGTCCACACAATCCTCAAAACCTTCAAATTAATTATAGTGGTTGGCTGTCCTTTGGTCTGCTCCAATCGCACATGTTAGGCTTCTATAAATACTCATTTCTTCGCCCCTTCCTCTCTACTGCATCATCAGGATCCCAACGGAGTTTTTCTTTCCTCTTACCTCTCTCCTGTGTCCTTTACTGAAACGTGATTTTTCTTTTCTTCTTTGTAACCCTTTGGTAAAAATGGAGAATACTTCCACCTCTATCCCTCAAGAAGATGTACGTTCCTCTTCCACGCTCTCATCTGGGGGTAAAGAAACAACATCGCCTAGTGCTGGAGAATGCATTCTAGAGGCCTTTGAGACGACCTCTGATTTTAAGGTTGAGAGACCTTATTCGAAGCCGGGGCGATGCGAACCCGCATCTCGATACATCAGTTTAATAACAGACATCGAAAGGGTGAAAATCAACTGTCGCTGGGGAGATGCGGTGTTATTGGAAGTTCCTTCTCGGGGGGAGAATGCAATGACGTATAAGGCCGACTTCCTCAGTGTGTATACTTATCCATTTACCCTCACCCTGGTGGTGCCATCCATGCCTTCGATAGATCCCATGATCCTCGACTTTTTCGAATGATATCAAGTGACTCTCGGCCAAATTCAACCATCATTCTGGCATATCGTTTACATGACCAGGTATTACGCGAATATGATTGAGGGGATGCCCTTCACCCTTGACCATTTTATCAAAATGTATAGTCCCCAACTCTTTTGTGGGGGCCTGATTAAGCTCCGTTGCAGGGGCCTCGAGGGCCCTCTTCGCTTGTACTGACGAGGTTCAGAATGAGGGGTGGATGAGTCGTTTCATCCGAGTTAGGACTTCAGACTTGATCCCCACAGAAAGGATGACGTTCCCCGAAAGATGGAACATGAAGCTTAAGTAGACATACTTAATTAACTACCCATTTCTTTCTTTTAGATATATTTCCTCATGAACTGATTTCCTCCGCTGATATAGCTGTCGCGACATACCCTGATGCAGTAAGGAATCTTTCAGGCTAGGTAGCTAAATTGGACTCGATTTTCCCATATGTCAAGCGCGTGTGGCACAATTTATCCAAGGCTCGATGGGAAGCCAAGGATCACAGTGTTACTTCATTCTCTGCTATAGTTTCAGTTTTACAAAAGCTGCTACTAATTGTGCTTTCATTCCCCGTGATTATTTTTGTATTTGGGTAGGTCTGGGGGAGGTTTTCTTGATGAGAGAAACTCTGCCTGGTGAAGCGGGTGCTCCAAGACCCGACGAAGAGGGGGAAAAATGAGGGGGGTCGTTGACTTATCCTCAGAAATCCAAGAAAACCAGAATGGAAGATCCTAAGGATGATTCAACAGCCTTAATTCCAGAAGCATCCGGGAGCCCCCGAGCTGGAGGCGGAAAGAAAGATGATCCTTTGACAGCACCAGAAGGGGGAGAGATTTGATTGTTTCACATACTGTTGAGTTGGCGGCTTCCGAATCGCGGCTCGGTTCCGTTGTTGCCCCGTCTTAGGCTGAAGAGGCCTGCGAGGGTGTATCGGGCGCTATTGCCAAGCCAATCGATGGCCAAAATTTCCCTCGAGCTGAGGTACGCATGGCAGGTGATCCAGGGGAGCCCAATTTTGAAGCTCTTTATAAGCAAGGGATAGCCCCGATTGGCCCAGTCAAGGTCATTGAAGTGAGCGATTCCCCTTCGGAATTGGCTTTTACTCCGAGGGAGATACAAGATACCCCCAATACAGAGTCTCTCGGCATAGGGAAGCTCATTGGTGATAAAAATATGTTTGAAAAGCCTTCTGCTGCGCCTGAGGAAGATCCTGAGCCTGACATTTCGCTTATCTTTAATGAGATCGACAGGCTATGTGAGCAGGTAATCTATTCATAAATTCTACTTGGTGCCCCGACCTTTGCCCTGCTAACCTTATTTCTTTCTTGGTTCCAGGCCAAGGTACTTTATAATCAAGCGTTTGTCAATTTTGAAACCGAGTTGACTCGCCAAGAGGACAAACACAAGAAGCTTACCTCGGAAACTGATGAGCTCAAGGCTCTTTCTACCAAGAGGGATAAAGAACTCTGTGGCCTTCGGAATTGCTTGGAGGCGGCGTCCCGGGGAAAAGGCTCGTCTTACTGAACAGGTTACATAGCTCCCATTTTTTTTTGTCTGTACGTCTAACTGACTTCCGTGTTTTAATATCTTTGGGTCGATTTTTGCAGTTTAAGGAGAAGAATGTCCTTATGGGGAAGGAGCTCCGAGCCAGGGACTCTGAAATTCTCGAACTTAAGCAGCATTTAAGTGAGGTAATCTCTGAGAGAGATGCCCTCCAAGGAGAGGTGGTTTCGATTGGGCATTTACTCGAAGATGCGAGAGCTGAGAGCAGTAAGCATAAGGATCTCCATACTGAGTTGGTTACTACACTATCCGAGGTTAGGGATGAGGCCGAGGCGCTCGTGACCTTGCATAAGGAGGATGTCGCTACTGCAAATGCTCAGGCCCGGAAGGTGTCCGAAGAGACTGAGTTGCGCCTGACTCGAGCAGTGGAGCATGCCCGGTTAAGGAAATGGATTTTTTCCCAATTGGTTGCAATTTTATAGGATTTTTGTTAATTGTTTGCATGTCTGTGCATGTTTACTTTTATTAATATCATGAAAAAATATCAAAAATACCATGCATTGCATTTAGATTTTGTGTTCACATTTTAGGATTAATTAATTAATTAATTGCTTTATTAAAAATTAAAATTACAAATATGCCTTATTTTTACATTCTTAGCTTTTAATTTTGGATTATTAAGTTTTCTCTTTTAATTTAGGATCAACTAATTTATATATATATATTATGGTTAGATAATTAGCTTAATTTACAATTTGAATTAATTTAGGAATTTAATTTAGGTTTTTAATTAATTAAAGAAAGAAAAGAAAATAAAAAGAAAAGGAAATTGAAAAAGGCTGGTTTTAAATTCAATTGGGCCAAACATTTTAGAAGCCCAAATTTTTCCAAACCCAGCCCAGACCGGGTCGACGCGACCCAACCCAACACCCAAAATCCGGACCCGTCTTCTTATTAAACTAACCTATTTTCCTAGACCCCTAGACTTAGAACACAGATCCGCCGCTGAACACGAGGAGACCCCCCCTCTGAATTTCGATCTTCTCCATCAAAATTAATAGCAGCTAAAAAAAGCCATCCAGCGATCCTCTTCTTCTCCATTCCAAAACCAGCAAAATCTCACTCCCTCCCCTCCATGTCTAGAGTTTCAGCCAACAACCAGACCCCAACCAACAGCCCTTGAGCTCCCCTTCTTCATTCTAAGATATAACTCCTCACCCTCTATCACTTCTCTGAAAAAATTCACACACACGCCCCATCATATACATCTAGAATAGCCAAGAAAGAGGGCCTGAAACTCGAAAAGCTGAGACTCAGAAACTAAAAAATAGAGAATGAACTCTGAAACGAAGAAGAAAAAGCAATAGAATTCTAGTTGTATTTTGCACTCAAAACAATTCAAAAGTGGTAGTTGTGTAGAAGCTACAGTTCCTCTCGCATTTTTGGTTTTTCCAAGCGGATTCAATGGTGATATACTGTTTGTTCGCCGCTGATTTTTGTTGAGTCTGCGTAGCTGAGCTTTCTAGTTTCTTCTTCGCCTTTGTTTGATTCCATTTTTGCCTTGTACTCGGCGAAATCAGAAGACCTGATTTCTCTCTATCAAGACATTTTGGAAGCATGCCCCGGGACCCCGAGAGCGGGAGGCCGCGACCAATTTCTCGGCCTCGGGGCTCATCAAAGCCCGACTCGAAGGAAACGAAGAACGAATTCAGGACAAAGGGGGAAGCCCCTAGGCACATGGCTACATCTGACGGGCTTGGGCTATCTGGAGCCTATGCTGAGGCGTCACGTCTAGCCATCCCATCGTCGTACTTTGTAATTAATCTCCACTTTCTTGTAGCCGAGTCTCCCCTCCTATATAAAGGGGACTCGCCCTACCTTGTAAAGGGCTGATGTTGCTCCATTCTCTCCACAAGTGCAATAATATCTCTCTGTCCCTTTTCTTCTAAGTTGTTCGCTCTCACTGGCCCGAGGCCGCTTTAGCATTTATCATTCTCTTATTTGTTCTTCACTACTTTGCTCAATATTGGTAACATAGAGCCTTCCTCGGTCATATCCCTGCCTGTTATCCCATTCCCGACTGCCCCCGATAGTTCTAGATCGATACTAACGCCGACCCCGAGGTCCCATTGACCATCTATGCACCCGGGCAACAACCCCCTTTTGGTTTGATTACTGCCACGTTTTAGCTCACTTTTCATCATTATACTTAGCATTCTTAGCATGAACTGTTCTAAAAACTAACTCGGGAATAGATCACGTATTTTTAGAATCCCATTTACAAATTTAATTGTTGTTACCATTTTCACGGAAAACAATTTGGCACCCACCGTGGGGCTAAAAATAATAGTGATGATTTTCTTGCTAGTTTTGCTGCAAAAATGTTAGTTATCTTTCACACTTCTTCTTGCCCAGAATCTTCACTTTCAGGGAAAGACTCCTGGCTCGACTAGTGAAATGAGAAGATGAAACCCCAAAAGCGACGGAGAAGACGACACGACCAACCTAGAGTCTGGTGCACCTCCGGGTTCAATCCGAGCGAAATGGAGGGGTCCCCAGCATAGTGTCCACATGATTATCGGAGGAACTAACGATCTCCAAGGACCCAAGTCCAAACGAACGAAAACATCCACTACAGAAGAGGGACCGGACCGAAAATGCTTATCCAAAGAAACCCTCATATTCAGCGAAGACGATCTCGAGGACATGGGGGGAACCGCATAACGATGCGCTAGTGATCTCGTTTATCTTAAACAACACAAGGATAAAGCGAGTGCTTGTGGACCCGGGCAGTTCAGCCAACATAATCAGGTCAAAAGTAGTAGAACAGCTGGGGTTGCTCGATCAAGTTGTTCCCATCCCTCGAATCTTCTATGGTTTCAACATGATCGGATAAGCAACGAAATGAGAAATCACCCTCCCGATCAACACGTCTGGCACAACCCAGAACACCGAGTTTCAGGTCATCGACGATGACTCGAGATACAACGCATTGCTTGGAAGGCCTTGGATACGCAATATAAGGGTAGTGCCCTCGACCTTGCACCAGGTGATAAGGTTACCCACAATGGAAGATATCACGATGATACATGGAGAACAGCAGGCAGCAAGGGAAATTTTGCGGTCCACCATGAAACGCCAACCCCCATACACTCAGCCTCAAACGAGGAGAGAAGCATGCAGACTCTTGGAGATGACGAGGAAGATTTCTCTGCCCCCGAACTTTCGTCGCCCCCGAAGAATCAGATGCGACCAAGTCAACAGTCGAAGAGCTGGAGCAGACCGTTCTGATCGAGAACCTCCCAGATTGCAAGGTATACCTGGGAACGGGGCTGACCCCCGAACTCAGGAAAGGGTTTATTCAATTTCTTAGTAACAATATCGACTATTTTGCCTGGTCCCACCTAGATATGATAGGTATCCCACCGAAAATAACCTCACACCGGCTGAGCGTCGATCCCAAATTTAAACCCGTGAAGCAGAAGAGGAGACCGCAGTCCGAGGTAAAACACGCCTTCATCAAAGAAGAGGTGGCGAAACTTCTTAAAACCGGATCCATCAAGGAGGTAAAGTATCCTGAATGGCTAGCTAACGTAGCGGTAGTTCCAAAAAATGGGAATAAGCTAAGGATGTGCGTAGATTATAAAGATTTAAACAAATCAGACACCAAAGATTCCTTTTCGCTGCCTAATATCGATCGTTTGATCGATGTTATGGCCGGCCACGAGACCCTCACCTTCCTCGATGCCTACTCAGGGTACAATCAGATCCAGATGAACCCCGAGGATAGGTAAACGACCTCGTTCATCATGAAATATGGTACATATTTCTATAACATGATGCCCTACGGGCTAAAAAATGCAGGAGCGACATACCAACGCCTTGTTAATAAAATGTTCTAGCATTAAATAGGTAAATCGATGGAAGTATACATTGATGATATGCTATTTAAATTCTTGCGCGCAGAGGACCATCTGACCCATTTGCAGGAAACATTCAACATCCTCAGAAGCTATAACATGAAGCTCAATCCCGAAAAGAGTACCTTCGGAGTAGGCTCGGGCAAATTCCTGGGCTTCATGGTCTCAAACAGGGGAATCGAGATCAACCTCGACAAAATAAGGGCCATCGAAGAAATCACAGTGGTGAACAACGTGAAAGCCGTCCAACGGCTGACCGGGCAGATCGCGGCCCTGGGCAGATTCATATCAAGGTCATCAGACAAGAGCCACCACTTATTCGTCCTACTCAAAAGAAAGAGCAACTTCAAATGGACTCCGAAATGCCAACACGCCCTAGAAGAACTAAAACAGTACCTGTCTAGCCCGCCTTTGCTGCACACGCCCAAGGAGGACGAAACACTGTACCTGTCCCAGACCGTGTTCGAAATAGCAGTGAGCGGTGTATTAGTCCGAGAAGAGCAAGGTACACAATTTTCTATGTATTATGTAAGTTGAACCTTGGGGGACGCCGAAACCCAGTACCCCCATCTAGAAAAATTGGCGCTCGCACTAATAAGCGCCTCGTGCAAGCTGAAGCCTTACTTTCAGTGCCACCGCATTTGTGTCCTATCGACTTATCCTCTCTGGAGCATACTGCACAAACCCAAGTTGTCGGGTCGACTGGCCATATGGTACATTGAACTCGGAGGGTATGATATCGAGTATCAATCTCGGCCGACCATTAAATCCCAAATCCTGACGGATTTCGTGGTCAATTTTTCGCCATCACTCGTCCCCTAGGTAGAGAAGGAACTTTTACTAAAATCAGGCACGTCCTCCGGGGTATGGACCCTGTTCACAGATGGTGCCACAAACGTCAGAGGATCCGGACTCGGTATAGTCCTAAAGCCACCCGTCGGCGGCATAATCCGACAGTCCATAAAAACCACAAAGCTAACAAACAACAAAGCCGAGTATGAGGCTATGATTGCAGGTTTGAAGTTGGCGAAGGGATTGGGAGCCGAGGTTATCGAGGAAAAATGCGATTCGCTCCTCGTGGTAAGTCAAGTGAACGGGAGCTACGAAGCCCGAGAAGGCAGGATACAGAGGTATCTAGATAAGATCCAAATCACGTTGCGCCGCTTCAAAGAATGGACCTTAGTCCATGTACCGTGAGATCAGAACAACGAGGCCGATGCCATGGCGAACCTGAGATCGTCTGCTGAGGAGGAAGACCTGCTCCCCGGAGCTGTTGTCTAATTAATCAAGTCCGTGGTCAAGGAAGGTCATGCGGAATTTAACTCCACCAGCCTAACATGGGATTGGAGAAACAAATACATCGTTTATCTGAAGGATGGGAAACTGCCCGCAGATCCAAAAGAATCTAGGGCCTTGTGAACTAAAACGACTCGGTTCTCGCTCGACAAAAATGGGGCCCTGTACAGGAGAACTTTCGATGGCCCTCTGGAAGTATGATTGGGACTGGGCGACACGGATTATGTGCTCTGAGAGATCCACGAGGGCACCTGCGGAAACCACTTCGGGGCAGACTCCCTAGTCCGAAAGGTAATCAGCACAGGCTACTACTGGGATAGCATGGAAAGGGGCGCCAAGGAGTTTGTCCAAAGGTGAGACAAGTGTTTGAGATTCGCCCCCATGATCCACCAACCCGACGAATAGATACATTCCATTTTATCACCATGGCCATTTATGAAATGGGGAATGGACATCGTTGGCCCATTGCCAACGGCACCAGGTAAAGCTAGATTCATTCTGTTTATGACTGATTACTTTTCGAAATGGGTGGAAGGGTAGGCCTTCGAAAAAATAAGAGAGAAGGAAGTAATCAACTTTATACGGGAACACGTCATATGCCGGTTTAGGATCCCATCCGAAATAACATGCGACAACAGGAGGCAATTCATCGGGAGCAAGGTAACACAGTTCCTTGAGGACAACAAAATCAAAAAGATCCTTTTAATGCCATACCATCCGTGTGCGAACGGCCAGCCCGAATCCACAAATAAAACCATCATTCAAAACCTGAAGAAGAAATTAGAAAGCGCCAAGGGAAAATGGCGAGAAACGCTGCCCGAGGTACTGTGGGCATACCAGACAACTCCAAAATCAGGCACAGGGGAGACACCTTTCTCTCTAATGTATGGTGCTGAAGCACTAATACCAGTAGAGGTCGGGGAACCAAGCACCATATTCTGGCACACCAGCAAAGAATCAAACCACGAAGCCATAGCAATGACCCTCGAGCTGCTTGATGAAAGACAGGACGCCTCGCTGGTTCGGATGGCCGCCCAGAAGCAGAAAATTGAAAGATACTACAACAGGAGAATGAACCTCCGATATTTCGAAATCTGAGACTTGGTCCTAATGAAGGTTACTCTCAACACCCGAAACCCCAATGAAGGGAAGCTAGGCCAGAATTGGGAAGGGTCGTACCGTGTCCTCGGGATAGTTGGCAAAGGCTCCTATAAGCTTGGCACCATGGAAGGCGAGCAGCTCCCGAGCAACTGGAATGTGTCGATGCTCAGGTGGTATTACTGTTAGGGCATCCGATCATGAAACCCCACAGGAGCCCTTGAGCGAACGTCGCACTCTTTTTCCCTCAATCAGGTTTTTTATCCCGAAATAGGTTTCTTGCCGGCAGGATTCTCCAACGATGAGACGTACGTGCACTCCCTAAAGAAGAATTTGAAGGGCCTTCGAGACTCCTTTTGCAGTCAGCCCAACCTTGGGAAAACGACGAAAGAGGCTCTAACATGAGGCAATGCACCGGGCCAAGCAGCCCGAGGAGCCCTACCCACGCGGGTCGAGCTCACATCAACGGGACAATATGTATTTACAAACTATGTTTACGTCAAGCGATAAAGGATATCTTTTCGGCATTTCTCGCTTCGAAAAAGGCTATTTCGGCATATTTACGGCAAAGGCCTCTCCGCTGAATATGTCCCGAGATACTCGGAGACTTAAACGGTTCAAACGCCTACACGACCCCAGGCTCACAAAGCCCTCACAATGCAACTCTGAGTTCATGAGAAGAGGTCTTCAAGCTTAAACAAACTCGATGACTTGGAGACTGTCGCCAATCGCCATGCACTTGAAAATCCGAAACTGTAAGACCCTAGCGGGCAGACTCGGCCTAACCAGATCTATTCTACACAAACTGTAAGACCTCAATAGGCATGACAAACTGTAAGACCTCAACAGGCATGAAAATCCCAAAGTTTAAGCTATACATTGCATTTGTAAGAATCCCTAAAGGGCATACCCTCGATGTAGACGCCTAAACTATCAATTGGGATAAAAAATGGCTATGGCCAAACGCATATGACTACGGTCAAAACGGCTGATACAACCAAAATAACGCGACTCGGGGACGCCCGACTGTCGCTAAAAATTGTAGGTCACTACTCCGAATATACTTCGAAAAGAACTGGTTAAAACAGGCTTCCCTCAACAGGCAAAAATAAGCTCCGACCATGTCGGCTCCAAAATGCAAGAGCGTCAATCTACTCGACCTACGAGCTATGAACCTTACAAGGTGCTCGAAACAGAGCCGACAATGACTTGAAATTGAGGTTCCTCTGGAACCGACAACGGGTCAGGCAAAAATAATCTAAAAAGACCTTAACGAGCAAAAACAAAGCCTAAAAAAAACAAACCACGGGCAAAAACAACATACGAGCCATTGTCGCCAGCTAAGCAAGCCTACGGGACTCATATTGAAAGGTCTCTACGACCAAACAACATAAGAGCCATTGTCACGATCTAAAAAATCTTGACAACTTGAGGATTAAAATGAGCTCGAATCCTAACCCGATTCGGAGATCGGATCCAAAATAATTAACTATGCAAGCCTCCGAGCCACATACTAAAAGGTGTCAATGATCAGACGACATAAGTACCATTGTTGTCGGCCAGAAAATCACGGAAATTTAAGGGTCGATTACAGCTCGAATCGCAATGCGACTCGGAGACTGGACCCAGAAGCTACAATATGCCTAAGGGCATGGCATAAGTACCGATGTCACCGACCGAGTAAACCTCTGGGCCACGTGTCCGTACGGTCACTTCGACCCAGAGCACAAAGGGTCATCATCATCCGCCCATGCAGGCAGGAAAGAGCTTGAGGGTCAATTGAAGCTCGAGTCACAATGCGACTCGGAGACTGAACCCAAAACAGTAGGAATGCCAAATGCCCAAGGGCAAGAAGTAAAAACAACTACTACCTGCCCGCACGGGCACAAACAATTCGAGTACAAGAAGGCTCAAGTCGCAGCCCGACTCGGAAACTAAGCCTAAACAGCTGGGCCAAGCACAAAGGCCCCAGCACCTTCTCGCGCCAAGGATCGCACTTAAAGAGCCCCCGGGTCTGATCGATCCGTTCCGGACCTATGAAGATCTCGCCAAACACCAAAACCAGCCTGCCCGATCAAAAGCGACAACAGAAAAAAGGTATAAGAGAAATAAAGCTTCAAGTTTCTTCTTATATATTACATGCGCAAAAAAGCGCATTCTCCACCTAAAGGCATGCCCTACGTATATCAGAGACAAATCGACAAAATGACAAAATGTACATTCTACGCTAAAGGGCTACAGCTTGTCAAATTCGTCCTCCGCGGCGTCAACAAGAAGTGGCTGAGCGTCATGCTCGTCTGCCCTTGCTCGGGCAAACTCCTCCGAGAGAACGAAACCCCTTGCACCGACCTCCTTGAGTACCTCTCTCCGAGATCTACAGCGAACATATTCCTCGATCCTCTTCTCCCGTTCGAGGGCTCTCTTCAGCTCAGCTTGGGCCTCAACAACATCTTTCATATGAATCTCCATCTCACAATCAACCTTGGTTTGGCTTAATGTCGCTTCTGCCTGGGCATCAATTATCTCGGCTCTGACCTTCGAGAAATCAGATCCAAGTTTACCAATCATATTCGCTTGAACTTTGGCGTTATCATGAGTCAAGCTGAGTTGGACCTTGAAGGCAGGGACCTTAACTGAGGCGCTCATTTCCTCTAAAGCTCGAGCCTGCACTTGAGTCCTTAGCTCCTCGCAAACAACTGTGATGCGATTGACGTCGCCTTTGAGGTACTCCAAGGCCTCCGCCTTTTTCTGCAACTGATACGGCAAAAAGGAGTTGGTCTTACGGTTAGAAAGGAGCGAAGCACATACTACAGGAATTTACTTGCTCCATCAAACAACTCTCATAGTTTGAGCTCCGGTACGCCTCATATCGCCAATGTTGCAGCTCAACTTCCTTCTCCTTGCTAAGAAGCCTAAAGGATTCGCCCTCATCCAGAATCTTCTGGGGCTTGGCCCCTTGACGAAGCAGCTCAGACCTAAGCCTATCATAGGCTTGCACAAGAAAGGTTCAATAGAGGGAGGAGGACACGGGATACAGGGAAACTGTGCATAAACTCACCACAAAGTGAAGCCGACGGACTTCCCCGAAGTCAGAGCCACTCCTGTTGATCCTGCCCATGCGGCCCAAGAAGAACCGACCTCGAGCACGGCATGATCGCTCAAAGGAATCGTCAGCCGGGAGTCAGGCACTCCGGGAGCAGCAGACTCGGGCGAAGCCCCTTCCTCGATAATGTGAGCACGACCAGCACCGTTAAAGGCTCTGTCACACCGCAGGTGCCGATCCCTCTTATTTGCCATCGTCCCTCGGCCCAGAGGACAACGATCCCTTCCCCTCTTCAGAAAAACATTGCCTCATCCCAAGGAACTGTCCGATATCTGAAAACAGCGAATCCAGTGCAATTGAAAGTGGAAAGTATTACCTAGGGTATAAGAAGGCAAGACAAAGGCGGCATACGCACATACTTTGGTATTACGCCCCCATCTGGTACGAAGCACAACTCGCCACCTGCGCTCGCTGCAGGACAAATGGGTCACCAGCCTCTGGACCTAGCCGAGCAGATCATGGACTTCACCCGGCATCCACGAAGTTGCTGCAACAAGGGAGACAACATTATTACTCAACTGGTTTTTGCTATATGCGAAATCTGAAAAACGGCGTCTCACGTGCATGATTCCACCCTTAGGGAAATGGCAAAAACTCCACAAGGATAATATCGGTCGTCCGGACCCAGATAAACCAATTGGCCCACTCTCGATCCCCGCCTTCCTCGTCATCAACAACAAAGGGCATGGACGAACGACACCTCAGAGTTAGATGGCCTTGATGATGAAAGGATCGATATAGCCTGACAAGATGGTCAAGCGTGAATTCAAGCCCGACTTTCTCCGCAAATAATCTCGTCATCAACACCGTTCAACAAAACGATGGATGAATCTGTGCCAGGGTAACCCGATACTTCGAGCAAAAATCAAGAACAACCCTATCAGGGGGCCAAATGCGAAAGGGTATAGGTATACGCTCAAAAATACATTAGTGGAGTTCGGATGCCCTCATCTGGGGAAAGCACCTGTAGTGTTATCCCCTCGCTACACCCGTAGTACCTCCTCGCCATATCCAGGTGTTCCTCTCTTATCAAGGACGTCGTATCCAGAGCAAAATCCCTCGGTTCCTGAGTATCAGGAGCAGCTCCTACGTCCCCTGCTGGATTGTCCCCGAAGTGGTTTCCATGGCTATAGTGAAACTAAAAGGTCAAGGAAAGGGCTTGCACCAACATTTTTTGCGCCTAAAGAGATGAAGTACCCCGAGCCAAAGCAGAAAGGGGGCTATCTAAAAATTAGTGAAGTCTTGCAAAGGAGCTGAAGCCGCCCCACATATATGCGAGAAGCAACAACGATTCGCCTACCTGAGGCAAGGCCAGGGAAGCCAACAACCTCGAAATATATTGACGGATCGGTACCCGATCCAGAAAGCACCCTTCAATGAGGAGTCAAGACTTGATGGGCCATTCATATTACCTCCAAGCTCGAGGCAGCACTCTGCATCAAGAACCTCCGGCCCAAAGAAGTTGGACCTCGGTAAGCTTTAAACGCAGACACTCGACGCAAGGCAAGCACCTGGTCTCGTGATCCCCTCTTTCTGAAAAGAAGAGTAAACATAGGAAGCTCCGATCGCGGAAGTTCCACAAAGGTCCGAGGAAGCGCCAAAATATAAGCAAACTCCTCAACAAAAGTCAATCTTATACATTCTAAAAAGGATATCTACATCAAGATCAATAGGGACCCCCGGGTACTCGAAGACGACCCTCATCTAGGATAACGTTCCCGAAGGCCCTAAAATTCGATGCATGATCTCCGAACAACTCGGAGGACCTCGATAGCCCGAACCTATCAGATCAATCCAAGATTGGTCCGAAGCACGACGATGGCTTTGGAGGAGAGACATGTCGATCAGCAGAAGACCAGATTGAATGCTTGCGCTCAAGTCAGATATCAGCGGTCAACGAGTAAAAGAAGGCATTCAAAGAGCCTTGAAGGGCAAGAGAGCATACAGAAACAAAGCAAAGTAAGGAAAGCAGAAGTCAGAAAAGTATATTCTTATTCATAAAAATTTGCGTACAAGTAGCCCTCGAGGGGTCGTTACATACAATTACAAAAGCCTACATGAGTCTATACCTAAAGCAGAGGAATAGAAGGATGTACATGTGATGAAACTCGGACGCCCGATCCGCCCTCGAGAGTCCATCTCCGGTATTATCATCCTCGGGCGCCGCACCCACGAGCATATCCTCGAGGGTGATTCCTTTGACCTTCACCTCCCATAGGTTCCCAGCTCAATCCCCTGAGGGATCCCCCCTGGAGAAGATGATAAGAAGGAAAAGGCAAGCAAGCAAATGAAGGCACTAGGATAGGAAAAACAAAGCCAAGGTACCCCCATTTATAAGGGATTACAACATGGTCATCTAGGCTTTGGAAGACTGATCGATGGGCGCAGTTAATGCGTCCATAAAAAACCGAACCGACGGCGGTACCTGCACTATGGGAAGCAAGAATCAGGGAGTGCAATGAATGAGGTCGAAAAGCACGAGCCTGTGGATGTCCAATCACCATGAAGCTTATGCCTGGGGTCGCATCATCGATATGGCATCGCCGAAAGAAGGTCGAGGAGTCAAGTGTCAGAATCATTTCACATCACTTCTTTATGGGAAATGCGAAGACTATCTATACGCGGCGAAATTGGAAGACTTGATTTCTCGCTATCAAAATATTTCGGAAGCATGCCCCGGGACCCCGAGGGCGGGAGGCCGCGATCGAGTTCTCGGCCTCGGTGCCCGTCAAAGCCCGACTCGAAGGAAACAAAGAACGAAGTCAGGATAGAGGGATAAGCCCCCTAGGAACATGGCTACATATGACAGGCTCGGGCTATCCGGAGCCTATGCTGAGGCGTCATGTCAAGCCATCCCATCGTCGTACTTTGTAATTAATCTCCACTTGCTTGTAGCCGAGTCTCCCCTCCTATATAAAGGGGAATCTCCCTACCTTGTAAAGGGCTGATGTTGCTCCATTCTCTTCACAAGTGCAATAATATCTCTCTGTCCCTTTTCTTCTAAGTTGTTCGCCCTCACTGGCCCGAGGCCGCTTTAGCATTTATCATTCTCTTATTTGTTCTTCACTACTTTGTTAAATATTGGTAACATAGAGCTTGCTCGTTCATATCCCTGCCTGTTATCCCATTCCCGATTGCTCCCGATAGTTTGAGATCGATACAAAGGCCGACCCCAAGGTCCCATCGGCCATCTATGCACCCGGGCAACAACCCCCTTTTGATTTGATTACTGCCTCGTTTTAGCTCGCTTTTCATCATTATACTTAGCATTCTTAGAATCAACTGCTCTAAAAACTAGCCCAGGAATAGATCACTTATTTTTAGAATCCCATTTACAAATCTAAGTGTTGTTACTATTTTCACGGTAAACATGCCTGTTTCGCTACTGTCCAGGTATTGTTGCTTTCGAATCTGTATTTCAGCCTAATAGGTGAATTTTTGGAATTATTAGGATTGGCTACTAGCTCTTCTTCATTTAATTGCTTTGTTAAGTGTTTAAATCTGAATATTTGAGTTTGAATTGTCTGTTGTGTATCTGCTGGTTTTGTTTTGAATTGTCCTCTCTTTTAGACTAAAGAACCGTTTATCCTGTAATCATGTTCAAATGTTTAGATCAAGTATGTATAATTGCTAAATTGGTGTTGTGAATTCCTTCTCTATTAAGCTTTGAAATTCTCAGTAGGTTAAAGTTGGATATTCAAATTGTTAGAAGCTAAGAGATAGTTTGATGTTTACTATTGATAATTAGTCAATGTTAGCGTTTCATTTGTAATCCCATAGATCTATTGCTCAAGTGTTTTGAAGAATCTGGATGTGCTTTTTCGATTGAAATAAGTTCCGAAATTGAAATAGGTTCTGAAACTGAAATCCTCAGATTAAATGAAATAATGAAAGCGTCAGTATCAAGTCATGAGTTTGTTTATGGCTTGAGCAGATTTAAAATTTAAAGGAAGCTGAGCGTGTCCATCCCTATATTGATTGGCTTCAATTGAGCTAAACCTTTAGTTCTGAATTTGTTGGAATCAAGCTTAAAATAGCGTTCCCATGTTTGTGGTAGATGTATAAAGTCAGTTGGTAATTTTATGTTCTCAAAGTCTCATTTGGTTCAACTGGTATGAGTTTAGGCTAATTGTTGATGAATTTTGAATTACAACATCTCCTCCAACCCAATACATGGCTCTGTAGCTCTCAACTTTAACACACGATCTTGAATATAGAAAAGTAATTGATTTTATGAACATCTATAGATTGCTTTAATTGAGTACAAATCTTTTAAAATAAATTAAGGTGTGCCATATACAAATAAAATTCATAACCCATGGCCCTCACATTAATATTGACTTAGTGAAGAAAACATTTTTTAGACATTCGTAGTTTGCTTTAGGAATGTTTATAATAAAATCATCATAGCTACGGGTACGGTTCCCGTGACATAGTTGTGATACCTAATTTCCAAATCCGGTGGTACATTTATGTGACCCGGCCACAACTTTTAATAACTTAAATAAATTAAATATGTTGTAGATCGTGGGTACAATTCCTGTGACATGATTCGCAATGTGTATCAAACAAACAAGTGTACGACAATCGTAACTTGTTCCAGAATAATTCCATAAAATAATTAAAAGCGGTTATAAAGCTAAAAATGCACAATAGGTTTAAAATGTGTAGTAAATCAGATAATAGGCCAATTGATAATAGTTAAAGCGACCGTGCTAGAAAAATGAAAACCGGGAATGCCTAACACCTTCTCCTGGGTTAACAAAATTCCTTACTTAGAATTTCTAGTTCGCTGACTTTTAAAAATAAAGTCAAAATTTCCTCGATTTATGATTTTAAAATAAAATGGTGACTTGGGACACCAAATAAACTATTTCAAGTGGTGACTCTGAGAAATTAAATTAAATAATCCCATTACGATTAATGTCACTTTAATTGGACAAACTCCCATATACCCTCGGGTGTAAAAAGGAGGTGTGACAGCTCTGGCGACTCTGCTGGGGATAAACTACCCAGAATTTCCAGTTCAGGGTTCAAAAATTCGAGCTTAGAATAATTGTTATAGTTGGAAATTGTTTATTATTTGATTTTCTACATGCTTGGGCCTAATGTGCTAAATGCCGTTTTTTACCGCTTTGATATTATTTCAACTTTATATAAACTGCTGTGAAACATTTCTCTTCTCATCTCCGGGGAAGTGCATGCTGGCGTGACTTCTGTTCTGTTAGTGTCATACCCTAATTTAAAAAGATGTTCGGACAAGTTACAAAGCTGGATGACCTTTTGGTGCCCAGTACATAGCCCCACCGGCTCAAGTTGTCCGCTCGGGTGCACAAGTCTAGAACAACAAACCCAGGTTTTGAACCTAGAATAACTCAGCCTCATGCCGGATCCCTAGTAGGAACGCTTGTTTGCATCATGTGCTTTTGACTTTGGGGACTCAACACAGGGGTTGGGTCCGTCTAGGACAGGTGCACCCGAAGTAAAAAGACCATCCTAATGCATCTTACGTGCTACTTGCACACCTGTTTGTTTCGGCTTGCATGTTGACCGGCTTCTAGAATAGGGAAAGAAAATAAAAAAATAAAAATAAAAAAATAAAAAGAAAACTAGAGTGAGCTAGGAAAGAGAAAATTCACCAGGTTGTGAAAAACTCAAGTATTTAAAAATCTTGAAACTCTGCCGAAATTCTGAAAAAAAAGAAAAAGTCATTTCAAAATGAGCCAAAATTTTCAAGTGCCATGATTCCCTTGTTCCGTCAAAACTGACCGAACTACGCGCGTCTGATGCTCACCGGATGTGAGACGCATAGACAAACCTCATCAGTTCCGACCCCAATTTTCAAAAAAAAAAATCCAAAAATATTTTCCATTAGTTCTTTCTTTAAAAATCTTTCCTTAGAAAATTTAAAAAAAAAAGATGTTTTAAAAACTCAAAAAAAGTAGTTTGCTTCTTTCTGAAGTCTTTCATATGGAAAAAAAAAAGAAAAATCAAAAAATCAAAATCCAAAATACAGGTTTCCTTTATTTTGAAGTATTTTTCCAAAAAAATCAAAAGAAAATCAAAAAAAAGAGAATCCAAATATATATATATATTCCTTTCCTTCTTTAAAAGTTTTTCTTTCGTAAATGTCAAAAAAACTAGAAAATGTGAAGTCCAAAAATATTTTCGTTTTTATTTAGAAGTACTTTTGTAAATAAAATAAATAAATAAATAAAACTCAGAAATCCAAATTATTTTTTTTAAAAAGTCCCTCTTTCGAAATTAAGGGGCAACATCCAAAATCCAAAAAATATTTTCTTTCTTCTTTAGAAAAAGAGAAAACAAATGAAAATTCAAAAAAAATATTTTCCTTTTACTTTTGAAATTCCCAAAGTTCCAATCAAAAGCAAATGAATTTTTATAAGTCTTTCTTTCAAAAATAAAAGAAAAAATCAAAATCAAAATTTTAAAAAAAATTCTTTTCTTCTTTTAAAGCATTTCTTTCGAAAATTCCAATAAAAAAAACAAACATAAAAATCAAAAAATCAAAAAAAAAATAATATGTTTTTCTTTTGCCTTAAAGCTTTCACGGTATGAGTTTTATAAAAAGTAAAGAAAAAAAAGAATAAGAGTTAGCTTATTTACTCCATTCTCAATCTTCTTGAACTACGCAAGATCTGATTCATGCGCCATCATGATACGTAGGCAATCCCCATCAGATTCGATCATAGCTATAAAATAAAACTGAGTGAAAAATAATTTGAAAAAAGAGAGAAAGAAAAAAAATTGAGTGAAAAAGAAAGAAAAGAGCGAAAAAAAGAGGAGCGACAAGATAAAAAGTGACAAACAAAAGAGAAAAAGAGACTACCAAAAATAAAAGAGCGGCAAAAACGAGATGAAAAATCAAGAGTAATTAGAGAGAGGCAAAAATGAAGAAAAGGGGTGCAGATTGATAAAAAGGTTAGTAAGGCCGGGATGAAACATGCAACCGTTCAAACACATGATAGAAATGTTTAACTGTTTAGGTGCATTTGCATCCAATGTGTGATTTCCTATCTGCTAAGTGTCTTAAAACTAACAAGGCTATTGGGTGTGCAAACTAGCCTTGTTTTGTTGGTTGGTTTTGTTGGTAGTCTTGCCTCCCCTCTTTCACAAGATTCAAAGGCACAGATGGCCTCGGCAAGCAATCCACCAATCATCGGTCCTGAGGATAGCCCAATATCGGCTATTCTGCAGCTAGAATCAGCAGTTGCTGAAGAGAATAAGATGTTGTGTCTCCGCATATTGGAAATGTGGGAAGCCTGGTCTAATGGTAGGGAACCTCCAAGTGCAATTCCTGAGTTCCCTGAGTTGATCCCCAGGTCAGGCGAGGTTACCAATGCCCCTATGTCCAACCCTCTCATCCTATGCGGGCACCCTCCAATGCCCTCCAATGATCCTGGCATTCCTTTTGTGGTTCGCACCCAGGCACAAGTTTCAAGGGCACCGCCTACAATGTTCATCTTTCAGGGTCTACAACTTCAACCAGAAATAACATATGTGACCCCGTACTCCTTCACTCAACCTCCGCAATATGATCGCTCGGTGGAGCAAGAAAAGGTTGTTAAAAATCCCGAGCAAGAGGAAATGGCTCGGAGATGAAGAGCCTAGAACAAACCTGAAAAACATGCAAGGTATGAGTGGCCAAAAGAGTGTCTCATACTCTGACCTCTGTATGTTTCCCCATGTTCACTTGCCAGCTGGCTTCAAGATGCCAAAATTTGAAAAGTACGACGGGTATGGAGACCCGATCGCTCACCTAAAATGATACTGTAACTAGTTGAGAGGCGCTGGTGGAAAAGAGGAGATGCTAATGGCCTATTTTGGAAAAAGCCTCACCGGAATCGCTTCTGAGTGGTATACGGATCAAGAAATTACTCATTGGCACATGTGAGACGATATGGACCGAGAATTTGTCCGCCAGTTCCAGTATAATGTGGACATCGCTCTCGACAGAAACCCTTTGTCCAATTTAAAAAATAAAACTGCGGAAAGCTTCCGCGAATATGCTGTCAAATGGCATGAGCAAGCTTCCAGGGTAAAGCCTCTAATGGATGAAATTGAAATGGTTACAGTCTTTCTACAGGCCCAAGAGGTTGACTACTTCCAGAACATGATGTCTGTTGTGGGTAAGTCGTTCGCTGAGGCTATCAAAATTGGGGAAATAGTTGAAAACGGTTTAAAAACAGGTCAAATCTTGAGTCATGCTGCTTCTGCTCAGAATGGTTCAGAGGGTTTGATGAACAAAAATGGGAGTGAAGAGGGAGCCATGATAGTTTCAAGCTCGAGGGGGCCCGCAGGTCATTCAGCCAATCATATGTGCCTCTTATCGTCCCACAACACTATTATCCCCTTCAAGATGCTGCTTATGCCATGGCACCGCATCCCTATGCGTTGATGAAAGTGCAACCTTACCCGCGGCCACAACATTATCCACAAAGCCGAGCTCCACCTCCCAGAAATGCCCATCCTTACCATGCTCCATATAATCCTCAGAAAAATGATCCCCAAATCAATACTCGCCCAAGAGAGCCTTTTAGAAAGAATCAGTTCACCCCTATTAGTAAATCGTATTCAAGCTTGTTCCAAAAGCTAATCAGGATAGATCTATTGCAGCCAGTGGCCCCGAACCGGCCGAGCCCCGAGTCCCCAACACAACAAGCTGATGTTAGATGTGAATACCACTCTAGAGTAGTAGGATACAATACAGAGAACTGTTGGGCCCTTAAAAGGGCAGTTGAAGACTTCATTGAAGCTGAAAGAATCATTTTTTTAGATGAAGAAGTTCCTGATGTGATGAACAACCTGTTGCCTGCTCACAACGCTGGGTAAATAGTCGGAATGATTTGTGAAGATGAGTAATTTGATCCGGCATTGAAGGCTATTGCAGCCATTGCCGAAACAGAAAAAAAGCCAAAAGACGGTCGCCAAGCCTGAAAGTTTCCCATCAGACGGGAGTCTCGGTAGCCAGTCTTGCTATCCTTTTTGCATCCGGATTATCTCAGGGTGTGATCCGGATGTTTTACTTTATTGTCTTACTTTCCGATGTAAACCCTTCTATCTTCAAAAAATTGAAAAAAAAATCAAAAATCAAAAATCAAATGAAATTAATATTTCATTGTACAAGAATGTCTCTTTTCTTAATCTTGTCATTTTTCTTATTCTCTTTTTAGTGCTGTTAAATGCATATTTCAATAACATGACATGCTTGCGGAGTTCATGCCTAGATCCTAAAATGTTGTCAAACCTCGAAATAATGAATCAAGAATTAGATCGCAATGAAGATAAGTTTAATGTAATAAAACAAAGAGTTGGAACAACTGAAGGAAAATTTTTTCCAGATTGGAAAGGTCTATACATTGCAACAAGAGTACTGCCAAAAGAGTACATTGTACTTGGGACACATCGAAGGAAATGTCCCTGAAACAACTGTCAATACAAATGTAGTCAAAAGGTACTATGTTGGATCCTTTATATAGCACTAATGTTCTCCGATTGGGATGTAGAAGGCTTTCTTTCTCACTATCCAAATATTCAACCCTTTGCGAACCCTTTGAGACGGCTCCAATTCTTTGATTACCCTCTTTGAAACCTGAAAGTTATTATTGAAAAAATGATGAACGAAAAAAAAATGAAGAAAAAGAAAAATACAAAAAAGGAAGAAAAGACAAAGAAAATGAAATGAAAGAAAAATGAAAAAAAAAGGAAAAAGGAAAGGAAAAAGAAAGAGAAAACAAAACAAAATAGAAAAAAACAGAAGAAAAACTAAAGAAAATCAAAAACAAAGTTTCCTGAACTACGTTCGACTTGATTCCGAAAGGATATGTAGGAAGCCTTTCTGGGGTTCAGTCACATCAAAATAAAAATCCAAAATTCCCCAAAAGTTGAAACTGGGGCAGAAGTTACAATGGTTCGGCGATGGTTTCGACTAAAATGTTCCAAAGATGTAATTCAATCCAAATGCTTTTTACCCCAAATCCTGTTCAAGTCCTACCGATCAATCAATGAGAATGTTCAAGGATCGGAGAATGCAACTAATTGGGTCTGATGCAATCAATATAAGAGAAATAAAATGAGAGAGTCTTATTAGTGAAAACCCACACGGGCACCATAAGGCGATGGTAAGCAGAGAAATTGAAAATGAGAGAGTCTTGTTAGTGAAAACTCGTAAAGGCGCCCCTGATCGAAAAGAGGATCCTCGCAACCATCAGCATCAACAGAGTCCTGGCGAGGTTCCTCAGTTTCAAGGCAAAGTTGTGATGAATTTCTGAGAGTCGGACGGTTTACACAAATCAGGCATCCAGCCAAAAAGGCATGTCATGTTCATTGAAGTCCGCATGCACTCCAGATAAGTCCTTCTTTCTTCTCCCCGAAAGGGATACCTCTCGTTTAAATTAATTACCTGTCCATTGTTTATATTTCTTTGAATTCCTTTCGGTCTAACTCTATTCCGGAACTAAGACAAATAAGGGATGGCAAAACTGATTTACAGGGTTCTCATTTGATGCAAGCTAATGTGCAACAAGGCACCCAGCCTCGTTAGGGGCATCAAGTCGACCTCGACTGGCCATGGTGGCCGATGCTTCGAAATCAAAACTATTAGAAGGAGAAAATCAAATTGAAATGCCCATAAAGGCAAAATGAAGTTGAAAAGGTTGAGTGCCATGTGGCTAACTGTCTCGGAAAAAGTTTGAAAAGCCAAGGCATAAAAATGCTCTGAAGCTAAAGTTGGAAGAAGGAAGCCAAAAATGAAAGGCCTACGAAGGAAAAATAAAGCTGGAAAAGGTTAAGTCCCACACGACTAGCCGTTGTGACAAAGTTTGAGGAGCCAAAAGTTCCCTAATGCTCCGAAGTTAAAAAAAAAAGAAAAAAAAAGGAAAACAACAAGTCAGAAGGGAAAGGCCCACAAAGGCAAAATAAAGTTGAAAGCTTGAGTCCCACGTGACTAACAATCATGGCAAAGTCTTGAAAAATCAGAAGTTCTCCAAGGCTTGAAATGAAATCAGTCCTTAGGGAACAAGCAGTTGCAGTTGAGATCCTCATCAAAGAAATCAGACCAAGATCAAGTGATTGAAATAATCAAGGCCACAAAACCAACCACTGTTTCAAACTGACAAATTGTTCTTTGATTTGAAAATAGAAAAATAGGTGCAGTCCAAAACAACCTTGCAAGAAGCAGGTGCAATAAAAGCAAGGTACGCAGAAACCAAAATGGGTCTGCAGCAAAAGTTGACTCGAAAAGGGAAGTCCTTTTTAAACTCTTCATTCATTCCCCTAAATAAAATGAAAAGTGAAGTAAAAAAAAGAGAGAAGGAGAAAAAAAGAAAGAAGAGAAGAAGAAAATTCAAAATTATGTTAGCCTAGGGTCTCCAATCTCTAGCTACGTTTTTCCAACATAGGGTCTCATTCCCTAGTCACTGCCAGCATAACCTGGTAGCCTTTTCCAGTATAGGGTTGCACTCCCTAGTTGATCCCCAGCATAACCCGATGACCTTTTTTTTCGGCATAACCCGATGACCTTTCCCGGCATAACCCGTGGACCTCCCCGGCATAACCCCAGGACCTTCTTTTTTCCGGCATAACTCGATGACCTTTCCCGGCATAACCCAAGGACCTTTTTATTTTCCGGCATAACCCGATGACCTTTCCCAGAATAACCCGCGGACCTCCCCGGCATAACCCATGGACCTTTTTCTTTTTCGGCATAACCCGATGACCTTTGCCGGCAAAACCCGTGGACATCCCCAGCATAACCCGAGGACCTTTTTCTTTTCCGGAATAACCCGTTGACCTTTCCCGGCATAACCCGATGACCTTCCCCGGCATAACCCGTGGACCTCCGTGGCATAACCCGAGGACCCTTTTTTCTTTTTCGGCATAACCCGAGGACCTTTCCGGCATAACCTGGTAATCTTCCCAACTTGGGGCCTCTGATCCTCATTTGATTGCATTTTAGATATAGGGTCTCCATTCCCTAATCTCCTTTTCTCAGGGATACACAATCCTTATTTTAATTGCTTTTAATTGCTTTTAATAAAGAAATAGTTTAGATTTTGTTACAATAACTCACAAAATTTTCATAGTGAAAATTGGGGCAGAAAAATTTCATTCGTTTGTTTGCTTTGGTGCCTGAACAGGTTTTTACCGTGAGGCACGAGGTTTGAGATGATTAAAAGAAGAAGGCTCAACCCAAATAAAAGAAAAGAAGAACAATAAAAGAAGTTGAACTCTAAGTGTAGAGCGGAGAAAAGATGCGGACTGCTCAAGATACGATTGAAGTCACAAGCTTTGCATGTCCCTCCTTGATCCAAAAAGCTGAAGGAGAATGAACCAGCGGTTGCAGCTATCGAGCATCAAGATTCGGATCAGAGTCTGCAGGAAGAACCAGTCAAGACTCAAGATCAAGCTTTAGAAGGTTTATAGATAGGAATCTTGTAACTCATAGTTGATAAGCTTAGTTATGTTTAGTTTTTCATCTTTCATTTTGGTGTAATAAGGAGCTCAGCAAGTAGAAACAGCGGCAACAACAGTTTCCCAGTAGTCCCGACTACCAAAACTTTCCAAACTACACTGATCTGATTCCTTTATAGCCAAGGATATGTAGGCAACCTCGGAAGCAAGTTTGGTCAAATCTTTCAAAAACTGCTTCCCACGGAGTACTTAAACAGGCAAAAATCGCTCGTAACCACTCACTTTATCTTTGCCCGAAAACTCTTCGTGTTTCCGAGCACAGAGGGGCGGCTGTGAGCACGTGATTTTCGCCCTATGTGAAATACTCCTACAAATTAAAGAAATAGATTTTTTTCCCAATTGTTTGCAATTTTATAGGATTTTTATTAATTGTTTGTATTTCTGTGCATGTTTACTTTTATTAAAATCATGAAAAAATACCAAAAATACCATGTATTATATTTAGATTTTGTGTTCATATTTTAGGATTAATTAATTAATTAATTGCTTTATTAAAAATGAAAATTACAAAAATAGCTCATTTTTACATTCTTAGCTTTTAATTTTGAATTATTAAGTTTTCTCTTTTAATTTAGGATCAACTAATTTTAATAAATATTATGGTTAGATAATTCTCTTAATTTATAATTTGAATTAATTTAGGAATTTATTTTAGGTTTTTAATTAATTAAAGAAAGAAAAAAAACAAAAAAAAAGGAAATTGAAAAGGGCTAGTTTTAAATTCAATTGTGCCAAACATTTTAGAAGCCCAAATTTTCCCCCAACCCAACCCAGACCGCGGCGACCGGACCCAACACCCAAGATCCGGACTCGTCTTCTTATTAAACTAACCTAATTTCTTAGACCCCTAGACCTAGAACACAGATCCGCCACTGAACACGAGGAGACCCCCCCCCCTCTGAATTTCGATCTTCTCCATCAAAATTAATAGCGGCTAAAAAAACCATCCAGCGATCCTCTTCTTTTCCATTCCAAAACCAGCGAAATCTCACTCTCTCCCTTCCATGACTTGAGCTTCAACCAACAACCAGACCCCAAAACCAACAGCCCTGAGCTCCCCTCCTTCATTCTGAGATCTAACTCCTCACCCTCCCTCTCTTCCTCGAAAAAACGCACACACACGCCCCATCATATACATTTGGAATAGCCTAGAAAGAGGGTCTGAAACTCGAAAAGCTGAGATTCAGAAACCAAAAAATAGAGAATGAACTCTGAAACGAAGAAGAAAAAGCAATAGAATTCTAGTTGTATTTTGCACTCAAAACAATTCAAAAGTGATAGTTGTGTCGAAGCTACAGTTCCTCTCATATTTCTGGTTTTTCCAAGCGGATTCAATGGTGATCTATTGTTTGTTCGCTGCTGATTTTTGTTGAGTCCGCGTAGCTGAGCTTTCTAGTTTCTTCTTCACCTTTGTTTGATTCCATTTTTGCATGTTTCGCTACTGTCCAGGTATTGTTGCTTTCGAATCTGTATTTCTGCCTAATAGGCGAATTTTTGGAATTGTTGGGATTGGCTACTAGCTCTTCTTCATTTAATTGCTTTGTTAAGTGTTTAAATCTGAAAATTTGAGTTTGAATAGTCTGCTATGTATCTGCTGGTTTTGTTTTGAACTGTCCTCTCTTTTAGGCTAAAGAACCGTTTATCCTCTAATCATATTCAAATGTTTAGATCAAGTATGTATAATTGCTAAATTGGTGTTACGAATTCCTTCTCTATTAAGCTTTGAAATTCTTAGTAGTTTAAAGTTGGATATTCAAATTGTTAGAAGCTAAGAGATAGTTTGATGTTTACTGTTGATAATTAGTCAATGTTAGCGTTTCATTCGTAATACCATAGATCTATTGCTCAAGTGTTTTGAAGAACCTGGATGTGCTTGTTCGATTGAAATAAGTTCCGAAATTGAAATAGGTTCTGAAACTAAAATCATCAGATTAAGTGAAATAATGAAAGCGTCAGTATTAAGTAATCAGTTGTTTAAGGTTTGAGCAGATTTAAAATTTAAAGGAAGATGAGTGTGTCCATCCGTATATTGATTGGCTTCAATTGAGCTAAACCTTTAGTTCTGAATTTGTTGGAATCAAGCTTATAATAGTGTTTCCATGTTTGTGGTAGATGTATAAAGTTAGTTGGTAATTTTATGTTCTCAAAGTCTCCTTTGGTTCAACTGGTATGAGTTTAGGCTAATGGTTGATCAATTTTAAATTATCAGCATCTCCTCCAACCGAATACATGGCACTGTATCTCTCAACTTTAACACACCATCTTGAATATAGAAAAGTAATTGATTCTATGAACATCCGTAGATTACTTTAATTGAGTACAAATCTTTTAAAATAAATTGAGGTGTGCCACACACAAATAAAATCCATAACCCATGGCCCTCACATTAATATTGACTTAGTAAAGAAAACATTTTTAGGACATTCACAGTTTTCTTTAGGCACGTTTATAATAAAATCATCATAGCTACGAGTACGATTCTCGTGACGTAGTTATGATACCTAATTTCCAAATCCGGGGGTACATTTATGTGACCCATCCACAACTTCTAATAACTTAAATAAATTAAACATGTTGTTGATCATGGGTACGGTTCTCATGACATGATTCGCAATGTGTATCATACAAACAAGTGTACGACAATCGTAACTTGTTCCAGAATAATACCGTAAAATAATTAAAAGCGGTTATAAAGCTAAAAATGTACAATTATTTTAAAATATGTAGTAAATCAAATAATAGGCCAATTAATAATAGTTAAAGTGACCGTGCTAGAATCATGAAACCCGGGAATGCCCAACACCTTCTCCCGGGTTAGCAGAATTCCTTACTTAGAATTTCCGGTTCGCAGACCTTTAAAAATAAAGTTGAAATTTCCTTGATTTGGGATTTTAAAATAAACCAGTGACTTGGGATACCAAATAAACTATTCCAAGTGGCGACTCTGAGAAATTAAATTAAATAATCCCATTTCAATTAGTGTCACTTTAATTGGACAAACTCTCATATACTCTCTGGTGTAAAAAGAAGGTGTGATAGCTCTAGCGACTCGAGGATATAAATGTGTGTGGGGGGTGTTGATTTAATCGCCGAGATTGAGAGGATGAAGACCCTAGAAGAGGAAGCTGCGGCCCTGTTTCCTTCCGAATGTGAGTCTAGCAACGACTCAGGAGGTAATGGAGATGGAGGCGAACTCCCTGAAGGGGAGGAGGCCGTTGGAAACCCGGAGTTTATGGTCAAAGCTGCTAAAAGCCTACTTTATGAGGAGGCCGTCGAAGGCGTAGCACCGGTGATAGATTAAGGTTTTCATTTCCTTTTTGCCTTCGTAAGGGCTCCAAATGTAGGGTTTGCAATTGTACATTTACGAATATTTTTATATGTGTGTCAATTTTTTTATCTTTTTCTGTTTTCCCATTGAATGACTTGTGACATTCGTTTGGCAATTGATCCGAAGTTGTGGGTCTCAAATTTAGACCCTTGGGTTCCTGCTACCGTCGAGCATTTCGCATTGGTTGAGAGTCGACTTGTAAGTTTGTTGTGTTTGCTCTGAGGCCATTTGCGCGGATTTTTTAGATTCTCACGTGTCGGGTCGGTACGACCTTTTAATGTAAGTTGGCGTCTTAGGCTTTTATGATTTTGCTCTTTGGCATATTCAGTTAACTGCTTCGGGCTCAGTCTCCGAATTGGGTTTCGACTCGAGCTCATTGATCCTTAAGTTTTTGAATTTAAAATTGGCCCTTAGGCTCTTACGCAATAGGTCGGTGCGACCTCTCATATGAGCTGACGATAATGGCTCTTATGCATTGAGTCAGTATGACCCTTTATACGGGATGGCGACAATGGCTCTTATGCATTAGGCCGGTACGACCCTTTATATGGGCTGGCGACAGTGGCTCTTATGCATTGGGTCGGTACGACCTCTAATATGGGCTTTATTTTTCCCTTGTTAAGGACTTTTTGAAATTGTGTTTGCCTGACTCTTTGACGGTTCGATAAAAACCTTGATTGTGAGTCGCTATGTGACGATGAACGAGTACCTCGGAAGGTTTTGCTCGGTGGCTGAGTGTTTCGAATCTATAGTTTGGAGCTGACATGGTCGAAGCTCCTTTGCCTATGTCGAGGGAAGCATGCTTAACAAGTTCTTTTCGAAGTATTTTCAAAGCAATTGAATGCTTGTGTTTGTAGTGATGGTCGGGCGTCCTCGAGTCGCGTTAGTTTGGACGGAGCCTTATGACCGTGGTCATTTTTAATTCCCGAATGAAGTAGTTTTAGTGGCTATACCGAGGGTATGCCTTTTTAGGGGTCTTACAAGTTTGAATATATAGCCTTAACTTTAAGGTCAGGGTACTGCCTTTTGTAAGGTCTTATGTTTTGGTTACTTGGTACAAGTATAGCTCATGCCTTGTTTGAGGTCTTACAGATATTATTACTTGGTACAAGTATAGTTCATGCCTTGCTTGAGGTCTTACAGATATTGTTACTTGGTACAAGTATAGTTCATGCCTTGCTTGAGGTCTTACAGATATTGTTGTTGCCTTATATAGGTTTGACGAGACCGAGGTTGACCACATGGGACCTTATTGCTTCGGGTTTTTGATAAGTCGATGAGGTGGCGATTGGCGATAGTACACGAGACATTGTTGGTTTCTTGACGCCAGTCCCCGAGTGTTCGGGATGCCAGTCCCCGAGTGTTCGGGATATTTTTTAATTCTAGAGCCATTTTTGCAAACTTCGTATTGCCTGATTAAGGGCTTACAAGTTTCAAGCTTCCGACCTGGTGGTCATATGGCTTCGAGTTTTTTATGCCAGTCCTTGAGTGTTCGGGACATTTTGGGCCCTGAAGCCATTTTTGTAAACTTGGTGTTGCCTGATTGAGGGCTTACGAGTTTCGAGCTTCCGACCCGGAGGTCATATGGATTCGAGTGTTTGATACCAGTCACCGAGTGTTCGGGATATTTTGGGCCCTGGAGCCATTTTTGTAAAAAATAGCAAATTTATTTGAAACGTGAAATGCTTTGACGGAGGGGAAATTATTATTTAATTACTTGATACAAGTATACATGTCCTCGTTGTCAGGGGCTCGATTATTCTATACATGCACGGTTCGTTCAACTGTTTGGCCCGGTACATCATTTTCCTATCGAGACCTCATTTAGCATGTATTGGCTTCTCCGAGGAGGTGACCTTCCGTGGGGGATGCCCCCCAGTGTTCGAGGTTGATTGAAGAGAAGCCTTGAATACTTGTTGAGTCTTACTTAGGTAGCATGTAGATGTTTCCTCATTAAAAACCTTGTCGATAAAAAACCCTTTTTTTGGAAGAAAAGCCCGATCGAAGGAAAAGAGTCCAACACATGCCTTCGAAACCTAGGGCCTTTGAGCTTTTAGCAGTAATAGCGTTTGAGCATTGATACATTCCAATTGCTTGGAAGTTGTTCTCCTTCCATGGTGTCCAGTTTGTAGGACACTTTGCCAACTACCCCGAGGACGCGCTACGGTCCTTCCCAGTTTTGACCTAGCTTTCCTTCATTAGGATTTTGAGTATTCAAGGTGACTTTCCTTAGGACTAAATCCCCGATTCCAAAATGTCAGAGATTTGTTCTACTATTGTAATATCTTTCGATCCTTTGTTTTTGTGCGTCTATCCGGACCAGCGAGGCTTCTCGCTTTTCACCTAATAGTTCGATAGCAATAATCACGGCCTCATTGTTCGAGCTCTCGGTGGTGTGTCAGAATCTGGAGGTAGGTTCTACGACCTCGACCGGTATCAAATCCTCGATGCCATATACCAAGGAGAAAGGTGTTTTCCCCGTGCTTGACTTTGAAGTTGTTCGATATGCCTAGAGCACTTTGGGTAATATTTCTCTCCATCTTCCTTTTGTGCTTTCCAACTTCTTCTTTATGTTTTGAATGATGATTTTGTTTGTGGACTCAGCTTGGCCATTTGCACAAGGGTGGGAGGGTGTTGACAGGATCTTTTTGATCTTGTTGTCCTCGATGAACTTAGTCACTTTGCTTCCGATGAATTGCTTCCCGTTATCACACGTTATTTCGGAAGGAATTCGGAATCGACAAATGATATGGTCCCAGATGAAATTAATGACTTCTTTTTCTCTTATTTTTTCCAAGGCATGTGCTTCAACCCGTTTTGAGAAGTAGTCAGTCATAAATAAAATAAATTTAGCTTTACCTGGTGCCGTTGGTAGAGGTCCGACGATGTCCATCCCCTATTTCATGAATGGTCATGGCGACAAAACTGAATGTATTTGTTCATTGGTTTGGTGAATCATTGTGGCGAATCTTTGGCATTTGTCGCATTTGCAAACAAATTCTTTGGTGTCCTTCTCCATGTTGTCCCAATAGTAGCCTGCCCTGATTATTGTTTGAATTAAGAAATCGGCACCGGAGTGATTTCCACAGGTGCCCTCGTGGATCTCTCGGAGCACATAGTCTGTATCTCCCGGTCCCAGACATACTGCTAGAGGGCCATCAAAAGTTCTTATGTAAAGAGTTCTACTTTCGTTGAGCGAGAACCGGGCTGCTTTGGTTTGCAGGGCCCTCGACTCTTTTGGGTCTGCGGGTAGCTTCCCGCTCTCCAAATAATCGATATATTTATTTCTCCAATCCCATGTTAGGCTAGTGGAGTTGATATCGGCGTGACCTTCCTCGATCACTGATTTGAACAGTTGAACAATAAATCCGGAGAGTATGTCATCTTCCTCGACAGACGATCCCGGGTTTTTGAGTGCATCGACTTCGCTATTCTCCTCTCGAGGTATGTAGACCAGGATCCATTCTTTGAAGCGGTGCAATGTGATTTGAATTTTGTCTAAGTATCTTTGCATCATGTCTTCCCGAACCTCGAAGCTCTTATTTACCTGATTTACCACCAGGAGGGAATCACATTTTGCTTCAACGACTTCAACTCCTAGGCCTTTGGCCAATTCCAGACCTGCAATCATAGCCTCATACTTGGCTTCAATGTTAGTTAACTTTATGGTTTTTATAGATTGTCTAATCACGCCGCCCGTAGGTGGCCTTAGGACTATGCCGAGCCCGGACACTCTTATGTTCGAGGCTCCGTCAGTGAACAGGGTCCATATCTTGGAAGATGTGCCCAGTTTTAGCAAAAGTTCTTTCTCGACCTGGGGTACGAGAGAGGGAGTAAAGTCGTCTATGAAGTCTGCCAAAATTTGAGATTTTATAGCCGTTCGAGGATGATACTTGATATCATATCCCCCGAGTTCGATGGCCCATTTGGCAAGTCGACCCAATAATTCGAGTTTATGCAATATGCTTCGAAGGGGATACGTTGTTAATACGCAAATATTATGGCATTGGAAGTAGGGTTTCAATTTTCGAGACTCACTTATTAATGCAAGAGCTAGTTTTTCCAGGTGCGGATACCTGGTTTCAGCATCACCCAGGGTCCGACTTACATAATAAATAGGGAATTGTGCACCTTGTTCTTCTCGAACCAGTACACCACTTACCGCTATCACGGATACGACCAGGTATAAATATAATGTCTCATCCTCTTTTGGGGTGTGGAGCAAAGGCGGGCTTGTCAGGTATCGCTTTAACTCCTCTAAGGTGCGTTGGCATACCGGAGTCCATTCAAAGTTGTTTTTCTTTTTGAGCAAGGAAAAGAAATGGTGACTCTTGTCTGACGACCTTGATATGAACCGGCCTAGGGCTAATATCCGTTCGGTCAGTATTGATCTCTATTCCTCTGTTCAATACCATGAAGCCTAAGAATTTTCCCGATCCTACCCCGAAGGTGCACTTTTCGGGATTGAGTTTCATGTTGTAACTTCTAAGGATGTCGAATGTTTCCTGCAAATGAATCAAATGGTCCTCTGCGCATAGGGATTTAACTAGCATGCCGTCAATATAAACTTCCATGGACTTGCCTATTTGATGTTCGAACATCTTATTAATTAGGCGTTGGTATGTGGGCCATGCGTTTTTTAGCCCGAAGGGCATCACATTGTAACAGTACGTACCGTACTTTGTGATGAACAAAGTCTTTTCTCTGTCCTCAGAGTTCATCTAAATTTGATTATACCCCAAATAGGCATTGAGAAAAATAAGGGTTTCATGGCCGGCCTTGGCATAGATCAAACGGTCGATGTTGGGAAGTGGGAATGAGTCCTTTGGGCACGCCCTATTTAGATCCTTATAATCTATGCACATTCTCAGTTTATTACCCTTTTTGGGAACTAACACCACATTGGCCAGCCATTTAGGATATTTTACTTTCCTAATAGACCCTATCTTAAAGAGCTTCGTTATCTCATCTTTGATGAATGCATGCTTTATCTCGGACTGGGGTCTCCTTTTTTGCTTCACCAGTTTGTACCTGGGGTCGACACTTAGTCGATGGGTAGTTATCTCCGGTGGGATCCCTGTCATGTCTAAATGGGACCAGGCAAAGCAATCGATGTTGTTAGTAAGGAATTGAATGAGTTTTTTCTTGAGTTTGGGGGTTAGTCCCGTCCCAAGGTATACCTTCCAATCTGGGAGATTCTCGATCAATACGGCTTGCTCCAATTCTTCAATAGTTGACTTTATTGTATCCGATTCTTCGGGGACAATGAAGGTTGTGGGATCGAGGAAATCCTCTTCATCATCCTCGAGGGTTTTTTTGCTTTCTAACTCTTTCGAGGTGGAGTGTACAAAATTTGGTACCTCTTCATAGACCGCGAACATTTCCTTTGCCGCATGTTGCTCTCCATACACTGTCTTTATTCCGTCCTTTGTTGGAAACTTCATCATCTGATGCAGGGTCGATGGTACTGCTTTCATGTTATGTATCCATGGCCTACCGAGCAAGTCATTATACCTCGTGTCACCCTTAATGACGTGGAACCTAGTATCTTGAATTGCGTCAGATATGTTAACTGGGAGGGTGATCTCTCCTTCTGTTTCTTCGCCAACCATATTGAAGCTGCTGAGGATTTGGGAGGTAGGTATGACCTGATTGAGTAATCCAAGTTGTTCTACCATCGTTGATATAATTACGTTGGCCGAGCTACCTGGATCCATGAGTACACGTTTAATTTGGATATTATTTAAGATAAACGAGATTAGCAGTGCATCGTTGTGTGGATGAGAGAGAGTCTCAAAGTCTTCTTCGCTGAACGCGAGGATGTCCTCAGATGCCCGGCCCCAGGTTTGCCCTTGCGTTGTCGTAGAAACCTTTGTCCACTTGATCCTGGGCCCCTAGGGAACGTTGGTCCCCCCGATAATCATATGAACGATGTTCTGAGGTTTTCCCGCTTGGCTTCCCCTATTTGGCTCTCTTTATTCCTGGGTGAGGTTTTTCCGAGTGTCTAGTTGATATTTTCGGCGTATACGCCTGTTGGTATGGGAACTTACGCCAATGTGTTGAGTGTTGTGTGAGACCATAGCGATGGGAATTGGTTCTGGTGTAACCTCAGGGTTTCATGATGGTACACCATTACCTGGAATAGCTACACCATACTCTCTATGGTATTCGAGACTGTTGTTGTCATGTGAATTTTTTGAGTTAGACATTTTGACCTGAAATCAAAGATTCTTGGACAAGAAAGGGTGTGAAAGATAACTTGCGTTATGTAGTAAACCATCAAGAATTAATCACTATTATTTTTAGCTCCACAGTGGACGCCATACTGTTTACCTTGAAAATGGTAATAACAATTAGATTTGATTTTGTGGTTCTAAAAATATGTGATCTATTTTTATGCTAATTGTTAGGCAATAGATGCTAAGTGAAAGATTAGATAAATAAGATAAAAGTTTGTAGTTGATGTAATAATCAAACCAAATGGCTGGAAATTGGGGCCTTGAGCTTGCGTATACGGGGCCTCGAGGTCGAGTCAGATGCCCGACAAAGGGCAATCGATGGAGGATTAATAGTTATAATAAATTTGATGGCGGCTCTTTATAACCAATGATGAGCAATAAAAGAAGAACAATTAATGAAATGTAAAAAAAATGTGAGAAATACAATAAATGTAAGCAATAGGATCAAACAGAGAATATGTTTAAGTTAGAGAGCAGAGAATGTTCTTGTATTGGATGTAGTGTGTAATGATATTGTGTATCCCCCTACTAAAATGACAAGAGTCCCCTTTATATATGAGGGGAAAATTCCAATATGACACATGCGTAATTATTACATAAAGTAGCTGGTACAAACACCCAATCAGCATGGTACAGGATGTCACTGTTTGTGCAGGCATTGTCAGAAAATACCGCTCCTAGGGAACTTGCCGCTTACTTACGATAAGAACCGATTCGTTCTTTCCCAACACCGGGCACGAAGAGTCCTCGAAGACTCTGAACCCCGAGCTATTCTCCGGGCCCTTCGAGGTGAAATTACGTAGTGCCTTGTTGACCGTAAAATTGGTCTTCCCGATTTTAGCCGCATACAGGCTGCATCAGCTTAAGTTCGAATAATCATTCGGGGTCTATCGATTAGAAATGGTCGAGGGTAGTGCTTATTATCGGTCCTCACCATCCCAAGCCTTGTACCCTCAAATACAACTTCATAATTTTATGTTAAGGCATTTTGACCCTTTACATAAATTAACAAAAAGACAACAGATTCAGAAGCCATGGAAGGGAATTTTTTTTATATATTCATCAAAATCTTTTTATAAGGGCAACACGGCCCGATATAAGTTCTTTACAAAAGGCTAAAGCGGCCTCGACAGAAATACAAAAACTATTTAAATGCCTAAGTGGCATGGTCATCCCCATTCCGGGAGTGGCATCTCCGCCCTCGAGGTCTTTCACACTTTCGGATTCGCTCAAGCTTTGAGATTCGTCATCATCATCAAGATAAGCTAATTTCTCAGCCTCAGCTTCAAGCTTCTTAGCGTTCTCGATCTTGCTTGAAAGATCAAATCCCCGAGCATAGATCTCTTCAAGAGTCTCCCTCTAAGACTGGCATTTGGCGTGCTCGGTGACCTAATTTGCTCGAACCTGAGCAGCCTCAGTGACCTCCTTTGCTTGAACCTAAGCAGCTTTATCATCATCCCGGAAAATAGCCACCATTGCATCAACATTGGCCTTATTTGGCCTCTTCGAGCTTTGTGACCAGCTTCTCCTGATCGGACATTGCTGAACCCAACTGAGATTGGAGCTTCTCGATTTTCTTGGCTTGTACCAAGGTTTTCTCTTTCACACTTCGAAGTTGGATTTCAGCTGAGACCAGTTGGGCCCAGGTAGTCTCCTTTTCTGAGGCAAGGCGATCCATATTCTTCTTCCATTCTTCGGCCTTAGTCTTCACCGCGACTACTTCCTCACGGAGTTGACCAATCACGTCGAGCTTTTGTTGGACCTATGGGTTTGAACCATTAGCCACCATGCCTGAGTCACTGTCACTAACTTCAAAGAATCTTTTTACTTGCTCGGCCAGTTCAACGTGTTATTTTTGAGCTGTTTCTAGTTCAACATGGAGGCCTTTAGTTTCCCTTCTATTTTCTCACTAAGCTTGAAGGCAACCTTTTCCTTAGTTAGCCCTTGGATTTCGGCCTTATACCGACTCAGCTCCCCTTAGGATTGGAGGAAAGCCTCATGATGAAGCATCGAAGCCTACAAACATATAAAAAGGAGTTATATAAAGGGAGAAAAATCTAAGTGCAAAAATTAACAAGGAAACCTGGGATTACCCGGTTTAGAGCCTGTGGGGTTTTGTTGAAAAGGCAGAGTGCCTCCACCTCATCCATCTTAGCTTGGTCTTCTTCGATGACCAAGCATCGAACATAGCTAGCCACCCCTAGGGGGAAAAATAACCCGAGCATCCTCCGTGACCGAGATGATAATTGATCGCTCATGCCTGGAGTTGACATTGGGGGCCAGATATTGATTGGTCAGTTTAAAGCTCAAGGAAGCTACAAGCTCTTCCTCGGTACCTCCAAGACACCCAGACTGGTGACATCTTCCACTCAAACAAAATAACCACGGAAAGGGTCTTCTACTCCATATACCCCTTCCCTATGGCAAGTCTGCACCGCCTAAGCGTCATGTACCATCGACTCAGTGAATGAAGGAAACAAGGGGGAATCTCCAATATCTATCACCCCAAGTAAATTTTTGGGGTTACACCTTCATCTCGGGGAGCCTCGAGCCCGGTTTCTATACCAGCAGCAACCGCTTACTCAGTGGCCTTCTCACCTCGAGGCGAAGCGTCTTCAGCTATTTCTGGCTCGGGGACTTTGGCCGAGGCCTTCCCATCAACCTCATCAAGTCTAGCTAGAGCATTCTTAGATCCCACCGGCTTAGTAGTCCCTCAAATCTCGATGATAGCTCGCACACGGGCCACCAGCCCGAAGTATTCTTCTTTTTCTTTTTCTCCAGGCTCTTCCCTTAGCCGTTAGACTGAGTCTAAAGCTAAAGGGATGATTTTCCTCTTGGGTTTACGGGCTATTTTCTTTTTGGGATTTCGCCCCTCTGAATTCGTGGAATTCGAAGCCCTTTTCCTCTTCTTCTCCGGCTTCGAGACAGATGGTGGGGGAAGAATTTCTTCATCACCAGATGGGGCCTTATTTCCACTTCTTTCCCAAGACCTACAAAAAGAAAAAAGAAATATGAGTAAGCTCAAGAAGAAATTCAAACAATGGTCAACTCATTGAGTCAGAGAGGAAATTTTACCATGGCTACGGGCCTCCCATCGACCTTTCGACAAATCGCGCCATGTACGCTCAACATGCGTCGACTGTGATACTAGGCTCCTTACCCAATTCTTGAGTTGGGGAACCGCACCCAACATCCAAACAATGGCTGCATCAAGTAAAACACTGACAAGAAAGGGTGAAAAATGAAGGCAATAAACAGAAATTAAGGACGGAACTATACTTATGATTCATATTCCATTTCTCAGGGAATTGTATACTCTCAGCTGGGATCAAGTCTGAGGTCTTCACTCAAACAAATAGGCCCATCTAGCCCCAGTCTTTGTCCTTATCTATGCTTGTGAAAGGTGCCCTAGTGGCCCGACGTTGAAGCTTTATTAGTCCTCCTTGACAGAGTCGGGGGCTATACAGGCGTATGAGGTAGTCGAGTGTAACGACCTGGCCGGTTGTTTCATGAGTTACCACTCTATTTCCCCCATTTCTGCTTCTTATTGTCTTGTTCAACTATATAATGTGTTGTGTTGGTTGGTTCGGGTTCGGAGAGGTTTTGGAAAGGAATGAGACACTTAGTCTCTTTTGAGTAAGCTTAGATTGGAAAAGTCAACCGGATGTTGACTTATGTAAAAAAGGGCTCAGATGTGAATTTCGATGGTTCAGATAGCTTTGGGGGGTGATTTGGGCATAGGAGCATGATTGGAATGGGTTTTGGAGGTCCGGAGTAGATTTAGGCTTGAATTGGCGAAATTGGAATTCTGGTGTTTTCCGATTGATAGATGAGATTTTTATATAGGGGTCAGAATGGAATTCTGGAAGTTGGAGTAGGTCCATTGTGTCATTTTTGACATGTGTGCAAAATTTTAGGTCATTCGGACGAGGTTTGATAGACTTTTTGATCGAAAGTGAAATTTGGAACTTTTTGGAATTATTAGGCTTGAATCCGATGATGATTTGGTATTTTGATGTTGTTTTGACCATTCCGAGGGTAGAAACAAGTTTGAATAATGTTATGGGATATGTTGGCATGTTTGGTTGAGGTCCCGAGGGCCTCGGGTGAGTTTCGGGTTGTTGAACGAATCAAATTCATGTTAGAGAAGTTGCAGATTTCTGTTGTTGGTGTTGCAGACAATTGGCCTTCATGTTCGTGAGTGGGCCCTCGCGTTCGCGAAGGGATGTGATGTGAGGCAGTAAGTTTGGCCTTTGCGTTCGCGATGTGGGTCCGGTGTTTGCAAAGGGTTGGTTTGAGCGTTCATCGCGAACGCAATGAGTTTCCCGCGTTTGTGTAGAGTATTTGGAGTAGTTGGGATTCCAGGAGCTTTGTGCTTCGCGTTCGTGTAAGTGAAGCATTGTGTTCGCGAAGGTTTGGTCAGCCGAAGCATCGCATTCGCAAGGAGTCTTCCGCGTTCGCGTAAGAGGATTTTGGTCAACGGAATTTTTGTGCTTTGTGAATGCGAGGCTTTGACTATGTTCGCGAAGAAGGAATTAAAATCGCTGGGCAGAATGTTTAAAAGGCCATTTTCGCAATTTTTGGCCATAGTTCACTATTTTTTAGTCGGTTTTGGAGCTTCTTGAGAGAGATTGAAGAGGGAATTCAAGAGAACTTCTTGGAGATAAGATTTATGGACTTAATACTCGATCCTATTGTGAGTTTTACCTAATTAAACATGAAATTTGGGGGATTTTGGGGAGTTAGGGCTTGGAAATTGGAGACCTTAATCTAGGGATTTGAGGGGTCATTTATGGTTGGATTTTGGTATTCTTGGTATGTATAAACTCGTGAGAGTGTAAGGATTCTAGTTTTGCAATTTTTATCGGAATCTGAGGTGCGGGCCCAGGGGTTGGGTTTTGACTAATTTTGGGATTTTGATGTAATTTTATTATTTTCGAGTGGGCTTTGTTCCCTTAGCATATTTTGATGGTTATATACTGATTTTGGCTAGATTCGAGGCAATTGGAGGCCGAATCGAGAGGAAAAGGCATCGCGGGCTAGAGTTTGGCTTGGCTTGAGGTAAGTAATGCTTCCAAACTTGGTTCTGAGGGTTCAAAACCCCGAACTATGTGTTCTATGATTACTATTGAGGTGACGCAAATGCCAAGTGATGGGCGTGTGGGCGTGTACCGTGAGAAATACGGCTTGGGTCATTCCAGAGCACCGCTTAGTGACTCTTTCTTGCTGATATATGTGATGTATCTATGTGATTAATTCAATGAGCTACAAATCATGCTAATTACAATGTTAAGGCTTCATGCCAATACTGTTGAGACCCGAGAGGTTGTTTCTTGCTGTCATGTCATCAGTTTCATTTATATTCTATGCTTAGTCCTGTTCATGCATATTATGTCATGCCTCAGTCTCGATTATTTCTATTTGACATATCATATCATTGTTCGGGCTTGTATCATGACATCTTAGCCCATGTGTGTGAGACTGGAGAGTATTGACTACGTGAGGCTGAGAGCCTGATATTAATTGACAAGTATGGGATCGGGCTGCACACCGCAGCAAGATATTGATCATGCCTTCGCTAGCGTTGATATAGTGCTTGGGCTCAGAGAAGCCCCTCCGGAGTCTTTACACCCCCAGTGAGCGCAGTTGATGATATTGAGGGATGGATCTTCCCTGGACATGGATCTTGTCCTAAGTACTGGATGGAGATGAAACTTCTCCATAAGGCTGGATTGGCTTGTTTCCTCGGTACTGGGTGACTTATAGTCCGTGATGTATAGATATTCCGGGATGGATCTTTCCTAGGCCGAATGGGCCATATACAGTACCGAGGGGTTGGGCACTGTAAGTGGAAGTATTATACGTAATATTGATCATATTATCTGTGCATTTGTACTTAGAGGTTTCTAAGCTTTATACTCTGTATTGTTATAATGTGCCTAGTCATTGCTGAGGATTTACTTGAACTGTAAGCATGTCTACTTTTCTGTATAATTAAATGTTGCTACCTGATTGAGGTTTGGTTCGTCACTACCGTCAGTCTATAGCTTGGACTTGTTACTTACTAATTGGTGTACTCACGTACCCCCTGCACCCATGTGTGCAGATCCAGGTATCTCGGGGCACGGTAGCGGTTGCTGATCTTGCTAGTTGGAGGCCTTCTGTGGAGATTGCAAGGTAGTTGCTTGACGACTACAGTTCCGCCTTCTCCTTCCTTATCTTCCTTATAGTACTTTTATTTAGACATTCTCAGACTATGTAGTCTTATATATTTCAACAATTGTAGTATTTTGCTCATGGCTTAGTGACACCCGTGGTCGGGCATGTATTTCTTTCCGCTGGATTTGTGTTCTATTTTTATCTTATTGGATTTCTGTTTTAAAACTATGATTTTTCATAAGTCTTTAATTGGAAAATGGAGTGAATGGGTAATAATTGGCTGGCCTAGTATCACGATAGGCAGCATCACGACTGAGTCAATTTTTGGGTTGTGACATCGAGGGTGAAGGGAATCCCATCGACTTTGCTTACAAAGAAACGAAGTAGTATCACTATCCTCCAGAAAGAGGGATGAATTTGACTGAGGGTCACCTTGTATTTCTTGCACAAATCTATGATAATCGGATCAAAGGGACCCAACGTGAAGGGGTGAGTGTAAACACTTAAGAACCCTTCCACGTGGGTGGTGATTTATTCTTCTAGAGCAGGAACCACCACATGTTTCTTACCCCAGTTGCAATTTTTTTTAACTTGGGAGAGGAGTTTATCGGTTATCGAGAAAATATACCTCGATACCGGCTCGCATCGGTCTGGCACCAAGGAAGTCTTTTCGATTATGAAATCAAAATCGATAACACACCCTCCGGAAAAAAACTCTTCAGGGCATGGCTCCGCCGCCGGTTCATCATAGGCTGGCCGCGACAATGAAGCAGTCTCCTTTTGTGGAACGATTTTTGAAGTCTTATCCATTTAATATTTTTATGGATGAAGAAGAATAGAGATTGGAAAGGAATACTTGGTATTTTGAGATAGGAAAAGTGAAGAAACACCAAGATCTAAAAGAGCAAAGCTCTAAGGGAAGCGAAGGATTAGAAGATAACAATGAAGAAGATTTGAAAATAAAGTTTGGGCAAAAGAAGAAAGGTGCATTTATAGTTTTAAGGTAAAGGTTCAAATCCGGCAGTGGCCGACCGTCGACTTACGCACATTAAATGCCTGGGAAATTGTACCGACGAGATGTTTTGGTTACCTCTGCTGCTTATGTCATGATGCTTATGTCATGATGTATCGAGGTGAAGATTGGGGGCTCAAATTGTTTCTTGTCATTACTCTCCAAAAAATAAGGGGACTACTTGTATACGGTCAAAATCGGGCTTGACCTTTTTGTTATGATTAACCGAGACCAGGGCGTGGCAGGCTAGGGTTGGACCCCATGTCAGACTAGGCCGTGACATAAAGTTAGGTTGCCGAGCTCGAGACCCAGAGACCGATTAAAATCGAGACTGACCAAAACCAAGACCGACCAAGATTGAGATCAGCCAAGATCGAGACTGAATAAGATGGAGATCGAGGGAAGTTTACTGGGTTGAATAACAGAAAGACGAAATATCAGCAATCGATCAAGGATCACGACGCAAATCGTGACACGTATCAAGAAGAGGTCGATTAATCAGCTAATCATGATGATAATTTGACCTAAGGAAACCAAAAAGAGTCTATTCTGGTACAACAATTAGCAGTAACTCTTTTTAGTAATTATATTTTTAAACAAAACTGAGTATATCTCAATGATTAACATGATATACGCTCCTGATACCAATTGTTAGAACCAAAACTTTAAAGATGAAGAATCTCATATTTTACCCAAGCCTTATCATGTCAAATCATCAAGAACAAATACTAGATGCAAAAGCATACCTGAATACATGAGTGTCGCTGATTGAATCTTTCGGTCTACAATCTTTCAAACCAAGATGTAAGCCATTCTACTCTTTCTAGTGACGTCTGATTTGTGGACCATAACCCATTTAATAGGTGCACAATTTTATGTATTTCTAATTTAGCCCATCACTAAACTATAAATAATATTCGGGTATCTATACATAGGACCCCCATACTTTATAAGGTATCCTTTTGGCCCATTTAACTTTAAACCTTAGTTGATCACTTTAATTTAGGCCAATCTTATAGTGATAATAACCAATACACAATTATTCTTAATACAATATACATGCTTCTATAGGTAAAAGTAACAATGAAAATTATATGTAACACCCTATATAATAAAAAACGTGGAACACACTTAGGAAGATGTATCGTCATTAGATATATCATAATCTGAATCTATCACGGTCCAAATCACATAATAGGTCGTGATGGTGCCTAATGATACTGCTAGGCAAACCCACGCGCGAAGCATCACTTAGTTATATATTTTAATTCTTAAAAATCAATAATTTCATTAAATAAATAGAATAAAATCTAGCACTCATAGAAACATGCTCTTTTATTTACTAAACATCTGAGTATAAATAAATCATAAAGTAAAGTGATAATAATAACATGAAATACAACTATGAACATTCATTAGAAACCTCCAAAACCCCATGTCACAAGTGCATAAGCATCTACTAGTGAGTACAATACTAATACAATACATGTCTGGGATATAAATAGACAGTATAAAATAAATAAATAAATAAATAAATATGATGGAGACTCCATATGCTGCGGATCGTAACATAGAGTGCAGCTCACCTCCCTGCAGCAGTTGCGCCTATATGCCAAGATGACAACCAAATAAACTTGTCTCAGTACCCGCACAATTAATGCAAAAGTGTAGCGTGAGTACGTAAATCAACGCATACTCAGTAAGTATCTAGCTTAACCCCGAAGAATTAATAACGAGGGATCGACATCGACACATACTAGTGGTCCAATAAATCATGTATACTGAAAGTAGGCATGGATGAAACATAGCAAGTAAAAACAATGAAACAGATATAAGTGCATAATATTGTCCTCAACAGGAGAATAAACTCGAGGTCCTCAATAACCGAATACTTCCTCAAATAGAGTAAATAATGGCCAACACCAAATAAATGCTCACATCTCAATTCAGAAAAACCCATAGGTACACTAACTTCATATAAGGTATTATGCACGAATCTGCTCAGGGGAGTGGCTCGGTCCCATAAGAGTAAAGGCACGAGTTCCTGCCGTATCGTATGGCCCGATCCTACTAAGGTCATTCATCCTGATCCCATAATAGTGTATACTGCCGAGGATCGACCGATGCGAACCATAGATGCATCTCATAATACTGCTGAGGTTGTATGGCCCGATCTGTAAAAGTACTGCTGAGACGCTCATCCCGATCTCATAGAATGGTGAAACTTGACGGGTCACTGGCCCCACTCACGAATATATGTGTGATTTATGAAATTTCAAGAAACTTTCGGATAAATTCGTACAATATAGGAGATATCCTTAAAAAGAAAGTATAATCTCTACTTATAATCAAGTAGTTCGCCAGACATCCAAACTATAAAGTATGATACTCTACGCAAGTCTAGTCTCAGGCAACAATATATTCTTAAACAATTAAGCAGGAGAGGATAACTCAAATATTACAATTAAGGCATGGCGTGAGTCTACGTCTACCTAGACCTAATCATGGGTTCTAGCATACGCATGGACACTTGTCACCTCATATGGATATAGCCCTCACAACAATTAGCACATGGAAAACATAATTCCGGTCCCTTCTCCGAACCTACGGGAGTGCTTTTACGATCCAACCTCTGCATCTACAGACTCCCATGACTTCGCCCACGTTCACTTCTGCACCCTCTCTTCCGCATTTGTGGACTAGCAGATGTGGCAATCATCTCATATCTGTGGTCCTACCCAAGTCCAGACTAACCCGCTTCTGCAATCACCAAGCCACTTCTACGGCCACGTACTTACGGCCAATCCTTCGCAGGTGCAATTGCACCAGAACTCCAAAATTTCAGCTGTCTTTCAAAATTAAAAAAGACCCGCCAACAATCCAAAACACACCTGAGGCCCTCGGAACCCCAACCAAACATACCTACAAGTCTTACAACACAATGTAACCTACTCGAAGTCTCAAATCACATCAAATATCACTAAAATCATGAATCGCCCTCCCCCCCCAATCTCTAAGCCTAATGAAACTAATGAACTTTCAACTTCCAAAACGCATGTCGAACCATATCAAATCAACTCCGAATGACCTCAAATTTTGCATGCAAATCCCAAATTAGACAACAGACCTATTCCAACTCCCGAAACCAAAATTCGAACCTAATATCCACAAAGTCAACTCCCAATCAACCCTCTCAACCTTCCAAACCTTCAACTTTCCAACTTTCGCAAAAAACACCAAACCAATCTACGGACCTCCAAATCCAAGTCTGTATATATGCATAAGTCCAAAATCACCATATGAAGCTATTGAAATCATTAGAAATCCATTTCGGAGTCGCCTACAAAAAGGTCAAATTCAACTTAAGCTTCCAACTTTGGGACTAAGTGTCCCAATTCGCTCTAAAATCTCCCCGTAACCAAAGCAACCACCCAACAAGTCACATAACCACAAATGCACAAAGAAGAATCAATAAATAGGGGAAGGGGCTAAAATACTCAAATCAACCGACCGGGTCGTTACATTCTCCCCCTCTAAAAAATGTTTGTTCTCGAACGGGTCTTGAATCATACCTGGAGTGTCAAATATGTGATGATATCTGCTCTGCATCTCTCACTCGATCTCCCAAGTAGCCTCCTTAACTGGCTGACCTCTCCAATGCACCTTCACTGACGCTATATTCTTTGACCTCAACTTCCAAACCTGCCAGTCCAAAATGGCCACCGGCTCCACATCATAAGTCAAATCCCCATCTAACTGTACCATGGAGAAGTCTAAAACATGTGACGGATCACCATAATACTTTCGGAGCATATACACATGAAACACTAGGTGAACTCTAGATAGACTACGTGGCAAGGCAAGTCTATAGGCCACCTCTCCACCACTCTCAAGCACCTCAAAAGGACCAGTATACCCTAGGGCTCAACTTGCCCGTCTTTCCGAACCTCATCACACCCTTCATAGGTGAAACACCGAGTAGAACCTTCGCACCCACTATATATGCAACATCACAAACCTTTCTATCAACATAACTCTTCTGTCTAGACTGTGTTATATGAAGTTGCTCCTGAATCACCTTCACCTTTTCCAAGGCATCACAGACCAAATCAGTACCTAACAACCTAGCCTCCTAGGCTCAAACCAACCAACCAGAGAACAACATCGCCTCCCATATAAAGCCACATAAGGAGCCATCTGGATACTCGACTGATAGTGGTTATTGTAGGCGAACTCTGCTAATGGAAGAAATTGATCCCATGAACCTCCAAAATCAATAACACAGGCATGTAACATGTCCTCCAAGATCTGAATAGTACGCTAGAACTGCCCGTCTATCTGGGGATGAAATGTTGTACTTAACTCTACCCGTGTGCCCAACTATTACTGCACCGCTCTCTAAAATAGCAAATGTGAACTGAGTGCCTCAATCCGAGATAATAGACACGTGGGCACCATGAAGGCGAACAATCTCACAAATGTAAATCTAAGCCAGTTGCTCTGAAAAGTAGGTAGTCACACTGGAATGAAATGTGCAGACTTGGTCAATCTGTCCACAATACCGCATCAAATTTCCTCAAGGTCCATGGAAGTCTAACTACAAATCCATCGTGATATGTTCCCACTTATACTCCGGATTATTAAGGCTCTATAGCAAACCATCGGGTTTTTGGTGCTGGTACTTCACCTGCTGACAGTTCAAACACCGAACAACATATTCAACAATATCTTTCTTTATCCTCCACCACCAATAGTGCTGCCTCAAATCCTTATACATCTTCGCGGCACCCGGATGAATGGAATACCGCATACTATGAGCCTCCTCAAGTATCAACTATCACAAGCCATCCATATTTGGAACACAGATCTGACCCTGTATCTCAATATCCCATCATCTTCAATAGTAACCTCTTTAGCATCACCTCATTGCACAGTGTCCTTCAGGACAAGCAAGTGGGGATCATCATACTGGCGTGCCTTGATGCGCCCAAACAAAGAAAACCGAGAAACCACGCAAGCAAGAACCCGACTAGGCTCCGAAATATCCAAACTAACAAATCGATTGGCCAAAGCCTGAATATCCAATGCTAATAGTCTCTCCCCAACTGATATATAAGGAATACCCCCATGCTCTCAGCCTTCCTACTCAAAGCATGGGCCACAACATTGGCCTTCCTCAAGTGATAAAGAATTGTGATATTGTAGTCCTTTAGTAGCTCCAACCACCCATGTTTCCTCAAGTTCAGATTCTTTTGTTTGAACAAGTGTTGTAGACTCCTGTGATTTGTAAACATCTCACAAGACACGTCGTAAATATAGTGCCTCCAAATTTTCAATGCTTGAACAATGGATGCCAACTCCAAATCATGTACAGAGTATTTCTTCTCATGGGGCTTCAACTCACCTGAAGCATAAGCAATAACTCTACCCTCCTACATCAACACATAACCAATGTCAATCCTTAAAGCATCATAGTAGACAATGTAAGAACTCGATCTTAAAGGTAGAACTAGAACTAGAGATGTAGTCAAGGCAGTCTTGAGCTTCTGGAAGCTCTACTCACACTCCCTAGACCACCTGAATGTGGCACCCTTCTGATTCAATCTAGTCGAAGGTGCAGTAATAGATGAAAAACCCTCTATAAAATGGAAATAATAACCAGCCAAACCAAGAAACCTCCAAATCTCAGTGGTAGATGACAGTCTGGGCCAACTCTAAACTACCTCAATCTTCTTCGGATCTACCTTAATCCCCTTACTGGACACCACGTGCCCCAAAAATTCCACTGAACTAAGCCAAAACTCACATTTGGAGAATTTAGCATATAACTTCTTCACCCTCAAAGTCTAGAGCACGATCCCCAAGTGATGCTCATGGTCCTCCTAGCTGCACGAATACACCAATATATCATCAATGAAAATTATTACAAAGGAATCAAGCTATGTTTGGAACACGATGTTTATCAAGTGCATGAAAGTTGTTGGTGCATTAGTTAGTCCAAAAGACATTACAAGAAACTCATAGTGACCATAGCGGATTATGGAAGCCATCTTCAGAATGTTTGAATCCCGGATCTTCAACTGATGATACCCCGACCTCAAATCAATCGACGAGAACACTCTAGCACCCTGAAGTTAATCAAATAAGTCATCAATGCACGGTTGTGGCTACTTGTTCTTAATAGTAACCTTATTCAGCTGCATGTAGTCCATACACATCCTTATAATACCATCAATATTCTTCACAAATATAACATGTGCAGACCAAGGTGACACACGAGGCCTGATGAAGCCCTTATCAAGCATTTTCGACAACTGTTCCTTCAACTCCTTAAACTCAGTAGGTGACATGCGATACGATCAAATAGAGATGTGTTGAGTTCCCAGCACCAAGTCAATACCAAAATCAATGTGCTTGTTGGGTGGCATGCGCGGCAAGTCTGGTGGAAACACATCTACGAAGTCTCGCGCAACCAGAACTGAATCAATGGTAGGAGTATCCGCACTAACATCCCTCATAAAGGACAAGTACACTAAACATCCCTTCTCAACCATCCGTTGAGCTTTCAAATACGAAATCACTGTCCTAGGAACGTGATCCAGGGAGTGTCTCCACTCTAACTTTGGCTCCCCCGGCATCGCCAATGTCATGGTCTTAGCATGATAATCAAAGATGGCGTGATATGGAAACAACCAATCCATGCCCAAAATCACATCAAAAGCAACCATGCTAAGTTGTAAAAGATCAAATCTGGTCTCATAAACCCCGATAATCATCACACACGACCAATATATGTGGTCCACAACAATAGAATCACCCATCAGTGTAGATATATGAACAAGAATAACTAATGAATCAGGAGGCATACAAATAATAAGCAAAGTATGATAACACATATGAATAAGTGGAACCAGGATGAAATAATACAGAAGCATCCATGTGGCACACTGAGACAATACATGTGATCATAGCATCGAAAGTAACTACCTTTGTTCTGGCGGGAAATGCATAGAAATGAGCATGACCACCACCTGACTAACTTCCCCCTATAGGGCGACCTCGACCTATACGACCTCCACCCCGAGTTGGCTGAGCGAGTGGTGTAGTAATTGGTGCGGGAGTCATAGCCTGACCTCTTTTCTACAGGGGACTTCTAATAAAATGGCGGCAAAACCTCCTCACATGCCCCAAATTCCCACGCTCATAGCAACCTCGACCTAGGGATGACTGCGGGGCCTGAACCGAACCTCGAGAACTAGAATAACTACTAAAACAACCTGGTACTGACAAACCTTGAACTGATGGAGCATGGTACGAGCTTTGGGCTGGGAGTGCACTAAAAGATGATTGAACTAGACGAGGTGTTGTACATACCATAGCTAGCTGATAAACCACGAGGAACCTAATGAGCCATCTAAGCAGGCCTAAAAGAACGACCTATGTTATGATATGACTGGCCTCCAGTACCACTAAAACTACCAAAACCACGGAACCTTTACCTTTTCACTCTTCTCGCTCAAGCCTGCGAACCAATTTCAAGTGCCTAGCAACCTCGAGCACCTGGTCAAACCTAGCATCCGTCAGCCTCTCAAGCCAAACTGTAATGTAGACTATAGTTGAGTCCATCAATAAACCTCCTAATCCTCACCCTCTCTCAATGGGAACCAACTATACTGCATGACGCGCCAAATCCATGAATCACATCTCATATTGAGTCACAATCATATCTCCTTGGTATAGCTGCAAAAATCTCTATACAGCTCCTCCCTGCGAGTCTAGGGAACAAACTTCTCTAAGAAGAGAACTAAGAACTCATGCCACGTAAGCGGTGATGCACCAGCTAGCTTGTTCAACTCATAAGCTTGCCACCATCTATAGGCTACCCCTATCAACTGAAAAGTAGTAAATGTAACCCCTCTTTGAACTCTAGCGGTTTAAGCCTCCCAAACTGCTCCAACCTCTTCTGCTCAATCAGTCATAGGTGGATCAACCTTCGCCCAAGCAACAACAACCGGATGAACTGGTAACAACCCTGGTGTCTGATTGCCCTGATCTAGCTACTCTAGAGTATGGGTAGTGGGAGTCTGAGCTCCTCCCCCTGCCTGTAAGGTAGTTGGTGCAGCTGGCATCAAAACCGCATGAGACAAGCTTGTGCACACAGACAAAATCTAAGCCAAAGCCTCCTAAAGACCAGGTAGCACAATAGGTACCACCGGTGTCTGAGCTGGTCCCCCCGAATCAATAGTATCTGGTATCTACTCCTCTAATAGAGCAACTGGTGGCTCTACAGGTGGGTAGTATAACAAATCTCCCTTGATTTTTCTTTAAGCCACGGTTCTTTTCCAAGGGTTTATGCCGAATCGGGCATATGTAGTTTTTCAGTTAGCATATATAGAAGAGAACTCATAGCGTTGACACACCTGAACACAATAGAACTTAGAGTGTAACGCTTAGTCTTAATTGTTGAATCTCACCGAAAGTGCCTTAAATTGTATGTTTGTACTGAATTGAATGCTCGTAATGGAGTGTCTTGATGAGCTGATCTGGAATGAGTCATATGCCATGTGTGGTGAGTATTTATGTAGTCCATGCATTGTATTTGTGTCTAGAACTTGCCCGGTATGTGAAATATTAGGTGATGCTCGATTTGAAAAATGATGTTAGGCTTTCTTTGACCTTTTTGAGCTTAATTGCTTATCACAAATAAAATTTATCCCTAGTTAACCCTTTTGAGCCTTTAGACTTTTGTTTGGCACCCGCATTACAGGCCTATACACTTTTGTTCTTAATTGACAGTGTTTTGATTCTTTTACCTCTTAAAGCACTTTAATTGTGAGAAGAACGCTAAAAGAAGTAAGAAGGAAATAAGTGTGGAGTGGCTTTTGAGTGGAACCAATAAAAGGATGAAAGGTACACTTATGTTGTAAATGAATACACCACTAGCAGAAATTAAGTGACAAGAAAAATTACATTGTGTTTTGCTCTAGTTAGTGGGAATGAATTAATAGAGTGTTTAAAGAAGAAGGACGTATTTGTGGGATGACATTGTGTATAAATGAGAAGTAGGTTGAAGAATTTATGCTGAAAAATTGTGGGTGTGATGTGTTAAAGTGCTTAGGGGTTGAGTCACTATTCCTAAATACATTTTACCCGTCCCTTAGTCCTCATTACAACCATGAAATAGTCCTAATTGATTTTGGATTGAGCTAGCCTACATTAGTAGAGATTTACATTAAGGGCAAGCTTATGGTACCAATTGCATGCATGTGACTTTTATTTTGAGAGTGAGTGTTTTAAATGATTATTATAAGTATATGACTGGAATGTGCGGATTAATTACCAAATATTTCTTATTGGCATGATGGTGAGGGCATATGACTTGTGACAGAAAAGAAATCTGGACTTCTGTGAAGAGCTAGTTGAGAAAGTTTGAATATGCATGGCACTTGAGATTCAACTTTAAAGCTAGGATTGTTCACTGCTAGGAGCAACATATGTACATTGTTCTCGGTGTAATGCGTTAAGGGAAATAGTTGAGTAAAGGGATCTTTAGAGATAGTTCTAATATAATAGTTTGATTGCTCGAGGACTAGCAATGGATTAAGTGTGGGGTGTTGATAATAAGCGAAATTTGGGTGATTTAGCTATTGTTTATGCTTCTGCTTGATGATATTCCAATGATATATTGTGATTAATTGATGAATTATGGGCTTTAATAATGAATTGTATACATTTCAGGTAAAGAAGCGTATATTACGTAAATCAAATATGATTGGAACCATTTTGGAGCAATAAATGAAAACCCCCTCGGAATTAATTATGGTGGAAGAACAAGAAAAGAATCAAGAATATGGGACAACTGGACTAGCGCGGTTAGGTGCGCGGCCGCGCTAGTCCAGATTTCGGGAAAGGTTGTTTAAAGGGGTAAAATTGGAATTTCTTCTTAATCCCACTCAATTTACATAAAGCAAGAACTCTATTATTGGAGTTAAGCTGATGGAGAGTGGAAGATCTGATTTTTAGAGAGAGAAGGAGGAGGAAACTCATCTTCAACTATCAAAAATCAATAGGAACATCGACTTGGAGCAAAGATTGAAAGAGTTTTTCTAAACCTTCTCTTAGTATTTACGTATATTATGTTTAAAGATTTTTATTGTTGTTATTTGTATAATTATGAGTAGCTAAAAACTCAAGTATTCTTGGATCATGGATGTTAGATGATCTTGTTGTTTGAAACTTAGATTGAAGATCTTGAGCCTATCGTTATGGGTTGTTTATTTGATTCGGCTTTTAATTATTTTACTGCATAGCTAACAGTGAAATATTATTTACGGATCTTGAGTTAAACTTGAAAAAGGAAATTCTTGATTGCATATAGAATCAAATAGAGCAAGATCCGGATCCTGGGCATCGGGTGAAAGATTTGCAATTAAGATAGACATATACTTAATTGCCTTGTTTGGTTGAAAAATAGGAGTTGTAAATGCATTCTTGCTAATATTAATACCATAGACATATAGGTATTAGTTTAACTTGAATAGATGCATAAGAACTCGAAAGATTCTTATGAATATTATTAACCCTATAATCAATAACCCGGATAATTCAATAAATCAATCTTAAGCTAAAATAGTAGCATGATCTCTAGCAAGTCCATGACCCTGGAATATCTTTACCAAAATTGTTATCAAAATATTGTGTAATTGGTGTAGTAATTTTGTGTTGAATTATTGTGCAATTATTAAGTAAGTTGTAAATTGGTTCTTTATATATTTTGTGATAATTTAGCTTGAATTGATAATTGTTTGAGTCTACATCAGTCGATAAGTTGATCACAATTCCTCGTGGGAACGATACTCTACTTACTACTATATTACTTGTCGATCGCGTGCACTTGCGTGAGTGTTTTGGTCGCAACAGTCTCTTCTGTTGACATACACATGCATAAGCCCCAGTTCTACCAGCAGGTTGCATCACATCCTGCTTGGCAAGAGGCCATGCTAAAGGAATTCCAAGCCCTTGAGGCAAACCAGACTTGGGATATTTTCCTTTTACCTTTTTACAAGAAGGCTATTCATTGCAAGTGGGTTTACAAAATCAAACAAAGGGCTGATGGTTCTATTGAGAGATATAAGGTCAGGTTAGTCATTAGGGGTGACACCCAAAAGGAGGGCATTGACTTTACTGAAACTTTTTCCCCTGTTGTCAAGTTAACCACCATCACATGCTTACTCACTTTGGCTGCTAAGTGGGGCTGGACTGTGTTCCAACTTGATGTGAACAATGCCTTCCTTCATGGGGATCTCTATGAGGAAGTTTATATGAAGGTTCCCCTTGGTCTTGATGTATCTGCTCCTTCTTCATCTCCTCCCCTGGTTTGCAGACTCAAGAAGTCCCTCTATGGACTTAGGCAAGCTTCTAGACAGTGGTTTTCAAAACTATCTGAAGCCTTGCACTCCAAAGGCTACATTTCCAGCATGAATGATTATTCGTTATTCACCAAGGTCTCCTCCAATTCTCTAATTGTCTTAGCTATCTATGTTGATGACATATTGCTAGCTGGTAATGATGTTGTTGAGATGAACTCTTTGAAGTCTTTCTTGGATGCCCAATTCAAAATTAAAGACCTGGGATCAGTTCACTATTTTTTGGGGTTGGAAATCTCCCTTATTCCTCAAGGTTATGTGATGAGCCAGCACAAGTACACTTCTGACCTCTTAGATGAGTTTAATTGTCAACACTTCTCTCCTGTTATGACCCCTTTAGATTCTTCTGTGAAGCTGGTGTTAAACATGGGGGAGCCTGTTTCTGATCCTAACTTATATAGGAGATTGATTGGAAAGCTCAACTTCTTGCAACATACTAGGCCTGATATTTCTTTCTTTATTCAACATTTGAGCCAATTTCTTCAAACACCTCAAGTTCCCCATATATTGGCAGCTTTACATGTTCTCAGATATTTACTCAATGATCCAGCTCAAGGGGTGCTCCTCTCCAGCTCATCTGATTTGTCTCTCACTACATATTCTGATTTTTATTAGGCTGCTTGTGCCATTTCTCACAAATCTGTCACTGGTTATTATATTACCCTTAGTGGTAGCCCAATTTCTTGGAAAAGCAAGAAGCAACCCACTATCTCCTTGTCCTCAGCTGAAGCTTAATACAGAGCTCTTCGCATGGTTTCAGCTGAGATTTCTTGGTTGCTCAGACTTCTGGCTGATCTTGGTTTGTTTATTTCCAGCCCAGTTCCCATTTATTGTGACAACCAGGTAGCTCTCTATATTTTCAAGAACCCAGTTTTCCACGAGCGCACAAAACACATTGAGATTGATTGTCATTATGTGCGCACTTGCTTGCAGGCTGGTCTGATTTCCTTGCATTTTATCTCCAGCTCCAATCAGTTAGCAGACATCATGACCAAAGCTCTTCATGGTCCTGTTCATCATGGTTTACTTTGCAAGCTTGGTGTTTTCTCACCCTCAAGCTTGAGGGGGGGTATTAGCCCAGATACAGTTCAGGCCCAACTGTCACAGGCCCAATCAGCTAAGGAAAAGCAGAAGGCCTTTTTATAGAGTTTTTACATTCTCATATATTTTCATTTTTCAGATTTTACATTACATTTTATTTTTTGTCTCTTACAGTGTAAATATAAATAGAGACTATTCAATAATAATTTTTAGTTTTTGGTCAATTAAGATTGACCGACTCATTTCAGTCATCTTCTTCTCTCAACCCTCCTAGGGTTTTCTTCTGTTGCTTTCCACCATAGCCATCGAGTTTCGAGTGTAACATGGTGTTGTTTCTTTTATGGGAGAGTGATCGTTTGGAAGATGAATTTGACTGATGATAACAAATCTTCCACAAACCTATAACTTTCTTTTGCTTTTGCTTTTCTTTTTCCAAATGTTGTCTAATCGGCTAAGCATAATGACATACTGCCAAATTCTCATGTTTTTTAGCAATATTTCCCTGTTTCCCATAACTTATATGAAAGCCAAGGTGTCATCTAGGGGTGTACAAATGAAACCGACAAATCGACCAATTCGATAATTCGAGTTAAACCGAGAAAAAACCCCGATTATGGCTTGGTTTGATTTTGTTTGGTGTTGGAAAAAAAAAACCTGACCATAATTGGTTTGGTTTGGTTTTAACTAAAGAAAGTCAAACCGAAACCAAACCAAACCGACATTCCATATATAGAAATTTTAGATATATTTAATATATAAATATACTTATTGTGATGTAATTTATAAATATTTCTTAAAAATATTCATAATTTTATCTTTTAAGGTATTATTTCAAGGTTGTACTTAGAATTTTTAAATGTTCCAATAAGTTTTAGGGAATTTTTCGTTCTTATACCATATAGGAAACTATATTACCAAATATGTTCATAGTTTGCATATTACCATTCATGCTAATAGTATTTCTACATAATATATACAATGCATTAAATAAGGAATCATTATAGTTGTAGGATTCCTTATTTAGGCGCGCTAAAAAAGGGGAATTAAATATTTTCCAGATCTTCCAACGCAGATCACGCACAGTAATCACTATCGTCGACTTCTTTACAAAGTTTTCGTACTCTGTTTATTGCGCTAAACTCTGTTTCAACATTTTCTCTGATTTCGCAAATCAAAATCGACAAAATTTTCTACAATTCTTCTGCAACAAAAGCAATTATGGTGAAAATACAAAGCAAAGGAAAAGAGAGCAACAATTCCACAATTGACAACCATTAAAAAGCTTTGAAGCTTTGAATTCAAATTTGGGTTTTCAAAAATCATTATTTGTTTGGATTGGGTGTTGTTGAAAATAATTGGGAATATGATTTGGAGTTTATATCTCAATTTTGAGAGGTTTTGGTGAAGATTAGACTTGGTTTTTACTGAATTTCAGATTGAAACTCGAAGAAGAAGAAGAAGAAGACGTATATTGCAGAAATTGTAGAATTTTTTTAGATAAATTGTAGAAAAATTATACGCAGTTGTTTATTTATTTTTCTCTTATTCATTTACCTATTGTATGAAAGTTGAACAACGTTGTATAAAAATTGTATTTAAGTGGATGATTTAGAATTGTTTTGGACAAAAATATGTATCAAAATGTGAAACATACATTTTAGGGGAAGCATTTCGAATCCAAATATGTACCCAGTTTGTAGATATTTTGTAGATTATTTGTATTCTGATTGTAGATGCTTTATTTTCTGTTTTCACAAATAAAAAAATGACTAAAACTTCTACAAATCTTCTGAAAAAACGCAATTATGTCAAAAATCCCAATTATGCTACAATTGAATGGGAATTGGGATATTAAAATTTAATATACCCAATTTGTAGATATTTTGTAGATAAATTATAGATTATTTGTATTCTGATTGTAGATATTTTGTTTTCTGTTTTCACAGATCAAAAACAACTAAAACTTCTACAAATTTTCTGCAAAAAATGCAATTATGTCGAAAATCCCAATTATGCTACAATTGAATGGGAATTGGGATATTAAATTCAATGTACCCAGTTTGTAGATATTTTATCGATAAATTGTAGATTATTTGTATTCTGATTGTAGATGCTTTGTTTTCTGTTTTCATAAACAAAAAACGACTAAAACTTCTACAAATCTTCTGCAAAAAACGCAATTATGTCGAAAATCCCGATTATGCCACAATTTTGTGATTCTCCTATATGCTCTTGTTACTCCTTACGAAACTGCTATGCTAAATATGGAATCCAAAAAAATATTTTTGCAATTTTTCTTCAAGAAAAATAAATAAACAACAGTCTACAATTTTTCTTCAATTTATCTACAATTTCTGCAATATACGACGTCGTCTTCTTCTTCTTCTTCTTCTTCTTCTTCGAATTTCAATCTGAAATTCAACCAAAACCAAGTCTAATCTTCATCAAAACCCCTCAAAATTGAGATATAAACTCCAAACCATATTTTCAATTATTTATAACAGCACCCAATCCAAACAAATAATGATTTTTGAAAACCCAAATTTGAATTCAAAGTTTCAAAGCTTTTTAATGGCTGTCAATGGTGGAATTGCTTCTCTCTTTTCCTTTCCTCTTATATTACTGAAGGAACCTGAAATCATAACCATCAAAAATTATTGTTGTGTATGAAACTTTGAATATTTGACTTCAATTTTGACTGGTTGTAGAAGAAAAAAACTTGATTTTGGACGTTAATGGTAGAGAGTTTCAATTGTTTTTCTAGTTTCTGTGTGTGTGGTGATACGTGAGTGAGGGTGTGGGGTTAGGGGAGAGAAACGTGGGGGGGGGGGACTTGGAGGAATATACGGTACCATAAATGTAGGAGTGATATAAGGTACAATTAATGTACAGTTAAAAAACCTTATGGTATAGAATTGATAATTAGGTATACTAAATGTAATTATATCAAACCTTAAACATTGAGGGTAATATAGTTTCCTATATGACGTAGGAATGTAAAAATTCCCAAGTTTTATAGCCATTAACACTAATAAATTAAGTAATGCTAACAAAAGCCCAAACCAAAATCAAATCAATAGTAATGCTTACAAAAGACATTCAATTCAGTACTACGAACGAGAATGTATTGAATATCGATTTTTTGTTTTGTAATAATTTAGATAAAAATGCATAACCTATTTTTATTTTTTCTTTAGCGTTTAATCATGTAATTAATACTCCCTTATTAATCTACTTATTTTAGCATGACTTAGTACTTTTAGATTATGTTTATTTTTATTAGTACTTTTAGATTATGTTTATTTTTATTATGGCTTTTTAATTAGCAATATTTATATTACATAATTTTATTGTTGAATATTTTAGGATAATGCCATGACACATCTCATATTTTGTACTATTTTCTTGAAAAATACTTTATATAGTTATATCTTACTAGGATTAAAGAAATATTCTGAGCATAATTTTATATGTTATGTTCTACGAAGATTTTACTGGAAAAAAAAAACCCCCGAAATAACCCGAAAACCCGAGAGGGAAAACCCCAAATTTTATTGGTTTGATTTGGTCTTTAGATTTAATAACCTGACACAATTGGTTTGATTTGGTAATTGTAAAATCCGAACCAACTCGACCTATGTACACCCCTAGTCTCATCTATCATTTTAGCTTGTAGATTATGTAAAACATAAAGAGAGGAAAGGTTAAACATGCCATTTATTAAAAGGACTTGAAATTGGCTTCCATTAATTGTGTGTATCGTGAATGAATAGGAAAAATCAAAAGAAGTTTTTTTTGTTTTTTCACACGGTATTCGATACCTATATTGGGGCCCGATTAAATCCGAATTCGCACCGGAAAATCCCACATTAGGGGTAAAGTGCTTCCTAACAAAGGCGACTCCACACCCAGGGACTCGAACTGAGACCTCTGATTAAGGATGAAGGAGAACTTACCACTCCATCACATCCTTGTTGGTTAGTCGAAAGAAGTTGAAAAAGGTTAGTTATGGAAAACAAAATGAATTTTCGCGAAAGGCAAAAACTAAAATCTTTCTTTATTCCTACTTTAATATCCTCTACCTTTCCCTCTTCTCTTTCCTTGTTTTTGCTTTTCACTTTTGACTTATTAGCTTCTTAGCTTCTTAGCTTTTGCTTTTTCAATAATTTCACTTGTCTTCTGTTACTTCAAGGATTAGAATCAAGAATCAATAGTAATATCAGTTGATGCCGGACGACAAGAAGATGCTGTGCTTACACTTTGACAATAACAATAACAACTTGGAATTCAGTTATTTAGTAGGCCTTTCTATATGGCTACCAGCTATTGCTTTGGTTTATTGTGTGCTGAAATTTCTTCTTCATTGGCTAAGTCATCCTAAAAATATATCACTGTCCAAAGAAGGAGAGATAGAAACAGCTAAGTATGATGAAAAGAAATACTCAAGTGTGAAGGATAGAGAAGGACAGTAAACTGTTCAGTACAGATTTAGGCAGAGACAGAAAAAGGTACAAAGAGAATCAACAAGTAAAGAGGAATCAGATTCTAAATTTGTCGCGAAGGAAGAGGAAGGGTGTGTGTCGAAAGTGGCTCGCGTTCGTGATGGTGATCTAAAGCATTTCAGCTACAGGCATCCTCTGCTAAGATTCCATCTCCGGGGTACACAAAATATAAGATGCAACATGTGTACTTTTATAATATCTGGAGTGGCTTATGGTTGTGCTCATTGTCGTTACTTTCTCCACGAGGTATGCTCTAACATTCCTAAAAGAATTCGGCATCATTTTCTCCCTATGCACTCACTTACCCTTCGTCCTATTCCCTCAATCGCTCTTTGTTATTTGAAAGTTGAAAGCGAACTGCTGGCTGTGGCCGAAAAGAGAGGTTTTGGAACTGAATTCCGTTGTGTGGCATGTGGATATAACAAGTCACTTTTTGGTTTTTACTATCATTGCGATGTGTGTAATTTTGACCTTCATCTTGAGTGTGCTTCTGTGCCAACAACATTGATCCATAAGGTTAAATATCCACTTGATCTCTTCACTATCTTTCCTCTAGAAAGTGAAGGTGCAGCCGTGTTTTGTGATATTTGTAACCAAGTTATGAATAGGGAATCCTCTTGGGTTTTCTACAATCGTGAGTTCGATTACATCTGTCATTTTGAGTGTGGTGCTGAAGAAGAGTTTGGGCTAATAGGGGATGACAGTTTCCTATCTGAAGTCCAGAAACTATTGGTTCTTCAAACAAGTTTACCTGGCCAAAAACCAAAAGTAAGACAGTTAGGAGAAGTTACACACTTCAGCCATCGCCATCCGCTGAAAGCAATCAAACATACGAACGAGGCATCAATCATGAGTTGCTGCATATGTTCAAACAAGTCTTCGTCCGGTTACATTTGCCAGCAATGCAATTACTTCATCGACGAGAGCTGTTTCCCTCTTCCACCAAAGATTCGACACCAATATCACCCGAATCACACCCTCATACTCGCCAGCTACACCGATCTTCCAAATATCCACTGCACAGCTTGCAGCCAAGAAGTTGGTGCAGCATACCATTGGTCTGCTTGTAAATTCAGTCTCCATCGTACATGTGCTGGTGCTCCCTTGGCATTAACGCTTGGCACAAACAAGAAAGTTAGTTATAAGCTCCTCTATTCGTTCCCATTTGAGGGTGAGATGGCTGTTATCAATTGCAGTGATTGCTCCAGTAAGTTAAACTCAAAGCACAGCTTCTTGTACTACAATTTCGACCTGGATGAAGTGCTCCATGTTCAATGTGCGCTTGATAGAGAGGCTGACACTTATGCTACTAAGCTCCGTTTAGCTAGTGAAAGACTGAAAAGCATTAGAATAGGAGAAGACTACTCCTGATTGCATGTACTGTAACTACAAATTAAGTTTTACCTATTTTATAAGTATTTAGTATTAACTTATGGCAGCAGGAATGTATTGCCTAGTTTGTATGGCTATTGATTTCTTTTTCCAAAAGAGAATGATTTGCAAGAACATCTGCCTATTTGTTATATTCTGAGGCCTTGCAGCTGTGATATTCACAAGGGTTTCTACCACATTCCACTACAGACATCAATCTTACCGGACATAGGTGGGTCGAGAATTTAAACTTGATTGGTTCAACTTATATGTTCACTTCCCAATAATATTGGGTTCATTGAACCCACTGATTTTATGTTGCATCCGCCCGTCACGATGACCTCTTCACCGGTGATCTGATTGTGGCAATCTAGATTGCCCAGTAAAAATCACCGGGAATGGAAGACCATTAAAGATAAACTAACCAACAAGGGTGTTGTGGTGGAGTGGTAAGTACTCATTCATCCTTAACAAGAGGTATCAGGTTCAAGCCCTGGGTATGGAGTCGCCTTTGTTAGAGAGCGCTTTACCCCCAATGTGGGACTTCCCAACGCGAATCCGGATTTAATCGGGCCTCAATGCGGGTATCAGACACCGGATGGGAAACCAAAAAAACTATATAAAAGATAAACTTTATCCGTTGGAACAAGTTCTATGTGACAGAAGATGTGTTTGCCAAAAAAAACATCTCTTTGTGTCTCCTTAATTCACACTTACAATAATGCTACCTCTACCAACTTTCTAGCCTGAAACACTTCGTGAACATAGAAAAACGACTTGAAAATTATATGATTGTTTTATAGGTTAATATATAATTCAAGCTTATAAGTGAAATCAAATTAAAACTATTGGAAATATTTACCATATATCAAAGGTGTAGCAGGGACCTCAATTGGTTGAGCTGGTTCACCCACAATTGATATAATTCTCTTCACTTTTAGCAATTCTAAATAAGGTCCTAGAGAATGCTTTGCTGATACTGTGTGCAGAATAAAATCCAGACTTCTTCTGTTCCTCTGCCAGCCACCAAAAAGAAATAAAGGAAGAAGAACAATTAATTACCAAAAACTAACACTATTTTGGGCAATCAAGTGACTTGTGGCGGATCTAGGATTTCTGGAAAAGAATAGAAGATAATCAGAAACAACAGAATTACATCTGCAACATTTTCTGATATGGTGGTTTTTGATTCACTTTGTGTGTGCTTTGATTACTTCTCCTTAACAAGACTTGAAACATATGTAAAGTAACACCTCATATTGTTTTCCTTAATTTTGCTAAGACTTGAACCTAGCTTAATCTTTCATAATTTTCCTCCGCTTTCATTGAACACTAGGCGCACCTGGAGTGCACCATATGGAATCTGTTGAGGCATTATTTAAATTATGTTCCTATTAGCTGAGTGGGATAATTTTCTCCCATAATACTTGGAATATGTCTTTCAAATATCTTACTTGAAAGATTAATAGTGGCGTAAACTGCCAAAATTTTGACAAGTTCAAGTTATTGTCCCTTGGCTGCAACTGTCAGGGGCAAACACACCTTTTGCTAAAAATTATACTATATATATATATATATATATAAGTAAGTAAAATATAATATTTTAGATATATATAACACATATTGAACACTCTTTATCAAGAAATATTTTTCACTTCTTTCAAGTCTAAACGCCCTTGAAAATTTTTCTGCCTTCGCCACTAGCAACTGTTACAGAATATTGGTAAGATTTGTACTCTCCAATATATCTTTGGCGCCTTCATTGTTTGATCAATTTTAATTCATCGTGGCTTTCAGATGTTGAAAAAGACTCGTCGGTAAGTTTCCCGTGAAGGCATTGCAAGAGAGATCTATGATTCGAAGCTCAAGAAAGATATTTTCAAACCCTGAAGTTCTTCTGGATCCATGCAATTTATTTGATCTCAAGCTTAAAACCTGCAGCTTCGGTAAAGTCCCCAACCACATTGGGAATGTATCATTGAGGAGATTAGCTCCTAAATCAAGATCTTCCAGTTGTTTGTAATTGACCAAAGATAGTGGGATTCTCTCCTCTAGTTCATTGCCATGCAAGTTGAAGCTTCTAAGTGAACTTCCAACGCTAAAATTTGTTAGAAGGGTCCCAGAAAGATTGCTGTGATGCATATCCAAAACATTGGAGCGACTGATATTACCCAAACAATGTGAAATTTCTTCTTTCAAGTTGTTTCTCGCCAAATATAGCATTTTCAGTGACGTCAACTTGCAAATAGAGAAGGGGATCTCCCCATTGAGATTATTATGCGACATGAAGAAGTATCTTGTGGAATTCAGGGGAATAGGTAGGGTACCTTGAAGCAAACTGTACCGCGATTCGAGTGTATAGAGATTGAAGAGGAATCGAATCAACATGCCACTACTAGAAATCAGGTGATTTTCGTCCGCAATTTTCGACCGATTTTAATTGGACAGAAAATGATGGTCGGAAACTTCAATGCGTTGACTAACTGTCAAACTTTAATTTTCGACCGAAAGCGGTCGGAAACTATTAAATATATTTTTTTTTAATTTTAAACAAGTTAGAGATTTAACACACTGTTTAATACTTTTGACTAACTCAGTATGCTGGTCAGTCCAAGGCTGTCTATGATCCTTTTTCAGCCTATCGTATAGGGGAGCTAGATCTCGTGATAAACTTTTGTAGAAAGGGGATATATAATTCAAACTTCCCAAAAATCTTTGTAATTGAGTCCTGTCAGTAATAACATCAGGAAATTTCGAGGCAAAATCAATTGATCTTTGTATTGGGGTAATTTTTCCCTGGCAAATATTATGACCCAAAAAACGAACATTCGTTTGGAATAGACTCATCTTTGGTTTAGAAATTACTAAACCGTTTTGTATAACAATTTTCTTAAAAATATCAAGATGCTTAATATGCATCTCCAAAGTTTTAGAAAATACTAATATGTCGTCAATATAAACGATGACAAAATCTAGATAAGGGTTAAAAATATCATTCATAATTTTTTGAAATTCAGAAGGGGTATTTTTTAAACCAAATGGCATAACATTCCATTCATATTTCCCAAATGGAACATTGAAAGCAGCTCTATAAGTATGCTCTTTAAATACTTGAATTTGCCAATAACCAGATTTTAAATCAAATTTTGAAAATATATTGGCGTCATAACCTAGATAGCAAGTCCAATAAAGGAAAAGAAATTTCTGATCTAACTGAAGAAAAATCTGATCTGTTTTTAGGTATGATGCAAATTATTACTGCACATAAATGGTATATTAAATGTACTATTTTGATCGATAATAATTTTTCTATAACTGATATAACTATGATTGATAGTGGTGCAGATGTAAGCTGCATTCAGGAAGGATTAATTCCAACTAAATATTTTCAAAAGACCACTCATTTGGTTAAATCCGCTTCTGGTCATGCTTTAGATATAGAGTACAAACTCCCAAATACCCATATTTGCCAAAATAAAGTCTGTATTCCCCATTTCTTCTTTTTGGTAAAAAACCAGTTATACCCTCCAATTATACTTGGAACCCCTTTTATTAATGCTATTTATCCGTTCAATAATATAGATGAACATGGGTTTTCTGCTACTTATCAAGATAAAAAGATAAGTTAAATATTTTAATAAAAGAAATGGGTACTAAGAAAGGACCAACTGATATGCCTCCACTACAGGAAGTAAAACAGTTGATCAAGCTATTCCTACTCATATTCAAAGACCTCCTGAGATTCAGGATTTTAAATTTAAATCTCTTGATGACTTAGCTCAGCTTTTAGATAAAAAGCTTTCTGGTTTAAACATTAGACCTATTGATTTATCGAAAAATTTTGCTGATAAAATTGAGACCGTTTCTGATTATAAAACCGAGACATGGTCTGGTAAATATGTAATAGATATGAAAGATTCAACATAGATATGAAGCTTTTGGAATGGATCTGGGAGAAACAAGTACTAAAGGTACTAGACTTGAAGAGGTAGATATACCTCAAAACCTTGATTTATTAAATAAATGGACAATTCCTAAAGTTTCTATAAAAACCATTTATGATTATGGTTGGTTTGATAAACTTTCTTCTAAACAATTGATAAAAACGACTGAGCAGTCTTTAGCATTAAATTCGTCTGAACAGACTATTCGTTTGTTAAACAAACATGATATAGATTTATATAAACATCATTACCATTATCTGCATATTGGTATGGTTCAAATTGCATTTAAAGCTTTAACCCTTAAAGGATTACCAGAGACCTTTTTAGCAGCTCTTAGAGATGCTAGAAATCTGAATTTTAGACAGTCTCTAATGGGTTCGATAGAATCTATAGTGGCCTATGGTCCAGTATATTTTAATACTCAGCCCAATCTGCAACTATCTCTTTCTGATGTTAATATTCTTGATGCTTTGACTTTAAATGTGAAAACGCATGGTTATAATTATGCACCTGGTTCTGAACTTATATGTATGTCCTATAGGATTTATTTCAAATTGTTATCTACTTTGAATCCTAGATGTAAGTTATACGATACATCGAATCAGACCATATTGGTAGAAACCAATTTTGCAAGGTCCAAGGTCACCACTAGGAGACCTATTAGGTGGGAAGAAATTAATTTTCTAACTACTTGGACTTTAAATTCTGTTATATCCCCAAGTCAGATTACTAACGACTTGTCAAATACTGAATTTTCGCATGTCACTCAAAATCCGGATGGTAGGATTTTTATTCACTTTGATGATAAGTCTACTATTTATAATAGACATTCATTTTCTAATCATAGACTTCTACCTGCTATTCAACATATTTCCCCTGTTGAACTAGTCTACTGTCCAGCTCGCAATCGTGCAGCTTCTTTACACACTATTGCTAGTGATAAGCCTGATCAAAAGGTTAAGAGGGTTGAAAAGGTTAAGATTAACCCTCAAACAAATATTGTTCAAGACAATGACAATATTTTAGATAAGGATATTCCTTCAGAAACTATATTAAAATTTCTTTATATTTTGAAAGAGTCTGGATTCTTCATGGTTAATATGCAAGAGAAATTAGTTCTTCAACATAGATATGAATCCGTTTAGCCGGACATAGTCACGGCTGGGGAGAGAAACTAAGTATTTAAAATACTAAAAAGAAATTAGAATAAGTACCTTGAAGGCCGAGAAGCAAGGCCCTGAAGATGAACTGAACTTCAAAACTTTTATTAATCTTTAACTGATTTACAAACTAATAAGCTAAATCTTTACAAAGGGAGTTGAGAGAGAGAGAGAGTAGAGAGAGAGTAGAGAGAGAGGGGGTTCCGACTCTTCCTTCTTCAAATGAAGAAGTCTTCTTATATAACAAAAAAAAAGAATCTAAAATAGTAAATTGGGTCCCACATCTGGGTCCCTACACAGTGTTTCTACTGTGGTTGAACAGTGTTTCTACTGTGGATGAACAGTGAATCTACTGTTGAGTGGGTCCTGGCGGCTGGTAAGCTGTCAAATCTTTTTCTTGTCCAAATTGTGCATTTGTTGTAGGAAATCTTCCACCTTTTCTATATCTCTGTCAGATAATATTATCTCTGGCTGTATTGGTTGTGTATCTTCCACGAGGTCATCACCACTTGTTTCACTTCGCATTGAAGTGTCTGATTTTTCGCACTGATCCAGTGTCTGAAGCAAGTTTCCTTTCACTTCTTCCTGGACTTAGATGTAAGACCCTTAGTGAATTTAGATGGTATAAAGACACTTTTATGAGAAGAGTCGGAACCCCCTCTGTCTCTACTGATTTTGTTTAACAACTCCTTTGAGTTTATTAAACTCTGACTATGTCTCGGTTTTATAATCAGAAACGGTTTCAATTTTATCAGCAAAATTTACTTTGAATCCTTTCAAATTGTTATGTACTTTGAATCCTAGATGTAAGTTATACGATACTTCAATGCGAAGTGAAACAAGTGGTGATGACCTCGTGGAAGATACACAACCAATACAGCCAGAGATAATAGAACTATATATAATGTTCTATTATACTAAGTGTATAGTATATAAGCTATATAAGCTATATTCTATATGACAGGGGTTTGTGATCAATTTGATGATATCGACTAAGGACCCCACATTCAAACAGTAGAAACACTAGTTACATAGTAGAAACACTGTATACACAGTAGATACACTATGTAAGGGACCCCACTTTACTGTGCATAGATTCTTTATATTTTTTTCTATAAGTAGGATCCTTCTCTCATTTTGAGGAAGCATCAGAAGAAAAACCCCTCTCTCTTCTCTCTTTAATCTCTTCTCTCTACTGTAAATCTCTCTCCTTTGTAAGCATTTAAAGTAAATAAACATTTAAAGTTATCATCTTCAGGCCTTGCATCCTAGCCTTAAGAGGTAATTATTTATTTTATTTTATTTGATACTTAGTTTCTCTCCTTAGTCATGACTATGTCCAGCTAAACAGATTCATATCTATGTCGAATGTCTAACTTCTCTTTTATATTAACCATGAAAGATCCAGACTCTATCAAAATATAAAAGAATTTTAATATAGTTTCTTGGCTTGGTTCCAAGATGGTGGTACAGTCGAATCTAGTACTACTCTTATTGGCTTTGCCTTAGTGGCTCCGTCTAGCCAGCTATGACAATAAAGCCCGCGGAAGTTGTTAAAAGGGCGTTCTCTTTCACAGTTAGAACTGCTAGACACATGAGCTCAATAAGAGTATGTATTAGATTTAGACAGGCCCCTTGCTTGGGGTAAAAGAATAGATTCTTCCATATAGTCATTAAAGCTATAATAAAATCCTTGTATATTCCGAAATTTACTGGTCGTGCGAACTACCGCAAATCTTTAAAGGTACTAAACAACTAGATCTGGATGGCCAGTAATGGATGACATTAGCTATATTAAGATGTCTATATATATATATATACATACTATATTATGTATCTTATATAGCTTATATACTATACACTTAGTGTATATATATATATATATATATATATATATATATATATATATATATATATATATAATACTACAACCTATACTATACTATATATAATATAAAAGCTCTTTATTATTTACACACACAAATATATAGTATAGTATAATATATATACTAAGTGTATAGTATATAAGCTATATTCGATATAACATTAGCTATATTAAGATGTCTCTCTCTATATATATATACACATATATATACACACACATACATAAATATATGATATAGTGTCCATATAAAAGTAATTTTAAAACATGCACACACGGAAATATATATATATATGAAGTAAGTATCAAAAATTATTTATTTAAAAAGTATTTATTATTTACTCACACACACACACAAATATTAATAAATTTATATTTTAATTTTTTTAAATCATTTTTCTGACCGATTTCGGTCGGAAATTCGGAAACTTTTTAATAAATAATTATTTTTGTACATTATATACACGCATGACCAAATATTTGACCAATTTCCGACCGAAATCGTCGGAAATTTTTTAATAAATAATTATTTTTGTACATTATATAAATATTTAATATATTTCTGACCGAATTCGGTCGGAAATATGGTAAAATTTCAATAAATAATTATTTTTGTATATTATATACAAGTATGACAAAATATTTAACCAATTTCCGACCGAATTCGATCGGAAATATGGTAGAACTTCAATAAATAATTATTTTTGTACATTATATACAAGTATGACCAAATATTTGACCAATTTCCAATCAAAATCGGTTAGATTTTTTTTGTTGTTGTTGTCAGGCAATTTTTGTTGACTTTTGCAACCAACTACTCTTATTTTCGAAAATAACCACCATCAACCGGATATTACGACGCGGATCACACTCGATATTGGCAGTAGATCATGTTTTCACTCAAGGTTCACGCTCGATATTGCTTGTAGATCGTGTTTTCATGAGAGAAAGTGAAGGAAATGATTTTTACCTTATGATCGCAACGGACTCAACCTAAGGAAGAGTGGGCGCTAATACTTTTACCCAATAGTGGTATCAGGGTCAATTTTGCACAGGGAGCTTCAATTTGGAGTTGAGTGCTTGTATGGTCTAGGACTATGTTTTAGCTCCTAATTGATCTTCTAACATTTTTTGTTTTCTTTTGATTATCAACTACAATTTATCAATTACAAGTTTAAAGCTAAATTAGGCTAAGATATTGATTCTAAGTTGTATGCAATATAGAGAAAGGCACTAGGGTCGTGGCATGTACCTAGGTGGTCAACTAACGGGTAGAGATTCCTAATGCAAGAATGATGAATATGGGACTTATGCTATAAACGTTGCACTTTTGCACCCACTCTCACACCTCTCGGTAGAGAGAGTGATTTTGTCCAATTGACTCTCTCGAGACCAATTGGGTAGGCCAATTTGCCCAAGCAACTTATGGTTCAAGTTGGGTAATTACTCTCTCGAGGTTTAACCCGTTAATTGGGACTACCATTCTCATGGGTCCATCCCAATTCCTTGTTGGAATTAATCTTGGGGTCATAGACTCTCTTTCTCAAGAAGAGTCAAGACTCACTATGCTAGACTTAGTGTTTGCAACCACCAAATCTTAATGAAAACATAAGATTAATCTCAATAACAAATACCCAACATCATTCATGCACTAAACAATCACATCCAGTAATTACCCACACTAGGGTTGAGCCACAACCCTAGCTAATGGGTTTAGCTAGCCATAATAGAAACAGAAATTGAAGAAATAGTAGATGAAATTGACATAATAATTAATTACAATGTTAATCTACTCAAATTCACGTTAATACTAGAAGAAATTGCCCAAAATAGGCTAAAACTATGAAGCCTTGAGTTCAGCTACTATCTGATAAAAACCAAAAAAACTCCCTCTCTAAAAAGTACAATATCCTATTTATACTACACAGGAAAAACCGGAAAAAAATACCCCTGAGGGTCTGGCGCGGACCGCGCACAAATGACGCGCGGCCGCATAGGGGTTTGGGTCTTCATATCTAGCTTCTGACACTGGGGACGCGGACCGCACAAATGTGACGCGCGGCCGTGTAGGGTGTTTTGGTCCAAATCCACCCTCTCTGAACTTCATCCACACAGACCATACTGATTAGGTGTGCGGCCGCGTGGGCTTTTGCCTGGAATGACTTAGTCTCTGACACTCTTGGGCGCAGACCGCGTGGAAAGGAGCGCGGACCGCGCATCTTGACTTGGAAATTGCATGGTCTCTGAACTATCCTGTGCGGCTGCGTGGCAAAGCAGTGCGGACTGTGCAGGTTGACCTTGAAATAACCCAGCGTCTGAACTCTCCTGTGCGGCCGCGTGACACATCAGTGCGGACCGCACAGGTCATTTTGTTCCCCACTTCAGTTGTCTTTTGACACTTGGCAGATTTCACTCCTTTTTGAGCCGATTTTTGGTATTTGTCATCTTGTCGCTCAAACCTGCAATCAAGCACAACTTGTAAGCATTTTGGGACTAATTTATGGCAGTTAATGCACAAAGCTTTGGTAAGAATGAGTATAAAACATGTAGAAATCACAGTTATCAACTCCCCCAAACTTAAACCTTTGCTTGTCCTCAAGCAAATAAAATGAGACCTACCCCTCAATGGAAAACACCCAAGTAAGTCCTATTTATCCTAAAGTAACTTCAACAAGCATCAATTGGGACTAACAATTTCCCTCAATGCGAATGCATCATTAACACATTTAAACTTTGAAAACTTGTGGATCAAGTGTGACACAAGAGCATCAAGAGTTGACACATTTCATCAAGGAACCTTTCTCAATTTCTTTGGTCATTGTGGAACCCAAACTCACACATCCTCGACTTTCCCTAAGTGAACCTCACCTTTTAGAGTATTTGCACACAAATCGAGGTGAATGGACTTCTCTCTCATCTCTCACAAAGAAAAGGCCCTAAGTCCGGCTCTAAGTACCATATGTTTGCCCCTTATGTAAGTATCCACTAATGTAGGCTTCCCTCAACTCAAGATCATATAGGGCTTTTGAGGAGTCATTGTGAAGGCTTTGGGTAAAGGTAGGACATGTTTTTGTTCAAATGGGTTCAATCTTCCCTTAAACACTTCTTTTGATTTATTTTGGCACACTTTCTTGACTCAATTGAGTAATTCACTTATTTCAAGGGGTTAGAGAGACACATTATCACTCTTTCTTTTGCAATTCAAACCCTTTCTCCTTTTTACCACTTTTCCACACCTTTTTCACTTTTTTGTTGTCCTTGGATTCCCTTTTTGGTTCTTATTCATTTTTGTCTTTCTTTTTGTCTTTTTCTCTTTTTTATTGCCTTCCTTTTCTTTTGCTTTTGCGCCTTTTTACCACATTGATGCCTTTCTTGTCTCTCCCCCCAAACTTAGACATTTTCCATTTACTCAAGGGAAGATTTGGGTGCCAAGAGAGGGTCTCATTAAAAACGGGTATAGGCTTGTAGCTTGGTTCATGAAAGAAAAAGGTTTAAGGCTCAAAAGGGGTGAACAAGGGATAATTTCATTGGTAGGTCATGGAAATTGTTCAAATTTTGCATTTTGGATCAAGGAGAGCCTATAATCACGTCTCAAGTCAAGTTCCACCTATATTCGCCTCAACAAACATTCAGGGCAAGTTCTAGGCCATCGGCTCGGTAGTTGGGCTCACAATTTGAATTCTCACTACACACACTCAAGGATTGCCAAAGACGGAGTCGAGGGCCCACAACGACCTTAGATATGATTCAAGCGCACAATGGCCCAAAATGACCACATGATGATTGTTTAGTCAACACAAGAGTCTCAAGGCCATAACTTTCACCATCCTAAACACAACATAATGTCTTTGACCATAGGATCAAAGGAAAATGTGTTAGGCCCAAGTGAAGCTTTGCCTGAGGTACCCTTAACTACAAAAACTTGAAAATCAAAAACGGATTCAAACCCTTAAGAAGGTCGTCACGCCATCTATCATTGGGAAGAGCCTCCCGGTTCGCACAACACTCTACCCTTGGAAAGAACCATGGCATTAAGAAAACCAAGGGCTTATTGCAAACGCCAAAACAAAACAAAAAGGCTACGAGCCTAACTTTGCAACTAAAATGAAAAATTTTAACAAAAAATAGAAAACCAGAATGAAAACCGAATGAATATGTACAAAAGGGGAGTAGAATATACAACTAGGGGAAATGAATATATACATAGAGTTTAAGAGCATCTAGAATGAACAGTTATATACAAGCCATCTACAACTATGAATGTGCTAAAAGTAAAAGAATATATACAGTAATCCAACAGTCAATCAAAATAGTAGGGCCACACTCCCACGAATAAAAGCTAGCATTGTCCCCAATGCTAACTATCAAAATAAGAACCAAAATGAAAGAAAGGATATAGAAAGGCCCCTCAAGCCTCATCCCTCACCCTGTGCTGGTCAGTGGCACCTAAGTCCTCTATACTGGCGGGGACCTCAGACTGGTCCCCGGCCTGCTGCTGCTGTGCTGCTGGGACAGGTGCTTGCTCAAGAACTGGCTCATCAACTGGTGGGGCAGTGGAGGGACTCTTCTGAACCGGTGCTACCTCAATCATAACTCCCTTAGTGCTGGGGAGTTTCCTCTTTTTCCTCGGCCTCTGCTCCTCCTCCTATACCTGTGCTAGTGCTGGCTCTACAGCCGGATCCCCAAATAGTAGGTCAATTGGCAACTGATTCGCCATGAGCTTGTCCACAACCACTCTCAACTATGTCACTGACTCCTTGGAAGCCTTTTGCTTCCTCAGCTTCTTGTGCTCCCGAGCCAATTTCTCTAACGCTTTGCCATGTGCCCCAACCGCCTTAGTCAAGGCATCCTGCATCGCCATCATCTTTTCCTGGTTGGCCAGGATCTTCTTCAGTGCATCCTCAATGGAGGAAGGAATCTCAACAGTAACTGGTGCTCCCTATGCCTGTACAGCAGTGGTCAATATAGACAACTTGGATGTCGCAGCTGACATCCAATTGTTCAAACTGGCAAGGGAATGGGTGAGCTGGTTTGCGGTGAACCAGTGAGTCTTTGATGAAGGGACTATCGGGTCAGCTGCAATAGAAGGACCAGCTGCTGACGACGGACCTGGAGGCAATGCCTCATCAGTAGCAAGAATGGTAGAAGGCTCACTGGGCTGCTCAATGACCGCTGGCTCCTCAGACTGGCCAGGTGCGGTGGAAGTGGATGCCACATTCTTCTTGCCCCTCTTCGGGTTGTCTGGACCCAACTGACTATACCATGAGTACGGGGCTACCGGAGGTACCTTGACATCATATTTCCTTTTCTTTACTTTCAATTCTTTGAAGTACAAAGAGAGTGTTTGGGAAGGGGTAGTTTGTTTGGTCTCCTGACCAACTGTAGAAATCACTCTCGACATAATGTTACCCACATTCAGAGGGAAACACGCCATGATATATGCTACCAAGACAGCACGAGGAAGGGGAATGGAGTGATCATGTGTAGACGAGTCAAGTCGACTACACACGAAAGTCAACCACCCTTTGGCTTCAAAGTTCAGGGTGTTCCTAAAGATCTTTTCTTGTGTTTTCAACCAGACTGGGACTATACCCGAGGCTGCCAAGGGCTCGGCCAACCAAGGACGAACCTCCTCTTTCATTGCTAGCTTTTCTAAATATTGCGATTTATCCTCTTATTCGAACCCCAGGAATTCATTCAACGATTTGCCATCAAACACAACTGTCTTGTCCCTCACTTTAGTTGTTTTTGAGTCTCGTACTATATGGTGAACATTGTTGTAGAACTCCTTTACCATATGCTCATTCGCCATCTCAACACGTTCTTTGAAGAAGCCCCAACCCTTTCTAGTGCGGAATTGTGCTTGCACATGAGGGTTGAGAGGGACAGGATCGACATCTATGAACTTCCTCTCTGGAATCAGTTTCCTTTTGGACCACCACTCCCGGAATTTGTGGAAAGCAACCTCACTAACAAACCTATCTGCCCATGCCTCCGGTTTTCTAGTACGCTCTATACCCCCGACCTGTGGCTCACCTCCCTCAGCATACCCTCTACTCTCCCCTGATAATGAAGTTGTGGGAGATGTGGAGTATTGATCTTCTTCTCTTGCTACGGACTCATCAGACGAGTCCAAGATGACATTAACCGGCTTCTTGGAGGAGGCTACATTACCATGATCCGGGGAAGGGGAATCACAGAGCTGAAATGAAGTGGACATGTGGGTAGGGGCAGACTCCGAGGTAATGCTCCGTGAAGGTGCATACTCACTCCCCGTGGAATGAGATGCAGCTCTATCAGTATACTGACACCCACACATACCTTTCTGAATAAACCGACGCGGTCCGCATTGATTTGGACCGCGACCGTGTTGGTTCAGTGCGGACCGCACAAAAATGGTACGCGGTCCGCGTAGGTGAAATACCCAAATGTTGACCTCTCTGAACTCTTCACACGTGGTCCGTACTGTTTTGGACCGCGGCCGCGCTGGGCTCACGCGGACCGCACACAAATGGCACGCGGACTGCGCAGAGAGGTTCATCATCTCTTAAACAGAGTCACGCGGACCGCGCACAAATGCTGCGCGGCCGCGTAGGGCTAATTTAACTGAGCCGGGTGTTTGTTCAATTAAATACAATTTTTGTTCACCTTTTTGGGTCCTAAGTGTCCCTACTCAGTTATTTAACAAGATTCCTTGCCCATGATTAAACTAAAACACAAAAAATCTAAGCTAACAGTTAAACTAAGAAGAAAAAGACGAAAGTAAGAAGTTACACTAGTAGAAAGCAATTAAACGAAACAAAAATTAGACTATGATTGAAATGAATGAGAGTTGTTACCAGGGATTAATGAATGTGCACAATTAGTCTTGATGAACAGTGAAAACAATAGCTCAGGTGTAAATTTGGCGAAAATGTTAAAATGAGGCCCAAGGCCTCTATTTATAGAAAAGCCCTGGGACCCAGTACCTACCTACCAGCACGGTCGCACAAAAAGGGACGCGGACCGCGCTGGATTTTGCATCCTACACATTAGCTGCTCAATCCACACAGACCACACTATTTTGGTGCGCGGCCGTGTGGAAGTCTTCAGAGACTTGGTACTTTCAGCCATCCCAGCGTGGACCGCACTAATTTGGTGCGCGGCCGCGTGGGAACTTTGTCGGAGAGCATGTAATTCTGGGTCCTCCAACGTGGACCGCATAGAAATGTCATGCGGTCGCGCTGGGTCTTCTGGGCCTTAACCCTTCAGCTGCTCAAACCTACGCGGACCGCACTGTTTTGCTGCGCGGCCGCATAGGCAATATTCAGAGACTGATCATTTTGCACTTTTGCCCTGCACCGATTCAACATTATCCCTGCAGCACTTCATATACTATCGGCTCAAAAATACTATTCTACAACAGAAAAACAAAGAAAAAGAAAAAGACATGGGTTGCCTCCCATGAAGCGCCTGATTTAACGTCGCGGCACGACCCATGTTACCATCACAGTCATTTCAAATGAATGAGTGCCACCACGTGGCTGTCATCAATCTTGCCCAAATAGTGCTTGACACGATGCCCATTGACCCGGAAAACTTCACCATTCTTATTTTTGAGATCAATGGCACCAAAAGAAGTTACACCAACCACTTCAAATGGGCCGCTCCACTTAGACTTCAGCTTGCCCGGAAATAACCTCAACCGGGAGTTGAAAAGAAGAACCATGTCACCAACTTTGAATTCCTTACCTCGGGCATACTTGTCGTGAAGGTACTTCACCTTGTCCTTATACAAGGACGAGCTGGAGTAAGCATGAAACCTAAACTCATCAAGTTCATTCAATTGCTCAACCCGGAGATTTGCAGCGACATCCCATTCTAAGTTCAACTTTTTCAGGGCCCACATAGCTTTATGTTCCAATTCTACCGGAAGATGACAAGCCTTCCCAAACACCAACCGATACGGCGACATACCAATCGGAGTCTTGAAAGCTGTACGATAAGCCCAAAGAGCATCATCCAATTTCTTCGACCAGTCGGTCCTATTTGCATTGACTGTCTTGGACAAAATACTCTTGATCTCACGGTTGGACACCTCAACTTGGCCACTCGCTTGAGGATGGTAAGGAGTGGTCACCTTGTGATTTACCCCATACTTGGCTAGCAAAAAGTCAAAAGCCCGGTTGCAAAAATGAGAACCCCCGTCACTGATGATATCACGAGGAGTGCCAAACCTCGTGAAGATACTCCTTTTCAAGAACGCCACCACACTTTGAGCTTCATTATTTGGCAAAGCTATGGTCTCAACCCATTTCGACACATAATCAACCGCTACCAAGATGTAGGTGTTGCCACAAGAACTTACGAATGATCCCATAAAGTCTATCCCCCAAACATCAAAAATGTCAACCTCTAGAATCGTGTTAAGGGGCATCTCATCTTTCTTCGAAATCCCTCCGGCACGTTGGTATTCATCACATCTTTTCACAAAGTCACCAGCATCCTTGAACAAAGAAGGCCAATAGAAACCACAACTCAACACTTTAGATGCTGTCCTCGCCCCGTCATGATGGCCACCATAGGGCAAAGAGTGACAAGCTTCCACAATACTCAATTGTTCTTATTCGGGAACACACCGTAGAATTACACCATCGGTGCAAATTTTGAAAAGATACGGCTCATCCCAATAGTAGTCCAAACAATCCCACTTGAGCTTCTTCCTTTGGTTAGAAGAGAGCTCATACGGAACCACACCAGTAACAAGATAATTGGCAATGTAGGCAAACCATGGCATGTCTAGTATTGAAACCGAGAGGAGTTGTTCATCCGAAAAAGCATCATTTATCTCAAGGCCGTCCAAAGGCCTCCCTTCCTCCTCCAATCGAGACAAGTGGTCCGCCACTTGATTTTCACTACCCTTTCTATCAACAATCTCCAAATCAAATTCTTGAAGAAGAAGCACCCATCTCATTAACCTCGCTTTTGAATCTTTCTTCGTCATCAAGTACCTAAGGGCGGCGTGATCGGTATGAATAATCACTTTGGCCCCCATAAGGTATGGGCAAAACTTCTCCATGGCAAAAACAATGGCAAGCAATTCCTTCTCGGTGACCGTGTAGTTCCTTTGAGCTTCATTCATTGTCTTACTTGAGTAGTACACCGGATGGAACATTTTGTTGATTCTTTGGCCCAAGACCGCCCCCACCGCAACATCACTAGCGTCGCACATGAGCTCAAAGGGCAAGCTCCAATTTGGTGTGGTAATGATCGGGGTAGTCGTCAACTTTTGCTTTAGAAGCTCGAAAGCCTCCATACATCTCTCATTGAACACATATTTGGCATCTTTTTCTAGCAATTTACACAACGGTTTAACTACCTTAGAGAAGTCTTTGATGAATCTTCAGTAAAAACCCGCGTGTCCAAGAAAACTCCTCACCCCTTTGACAGAAGTAGGGGGAGGGAGCCTTGAGATAACCTCAATTTTCGCCTTATCAACCTCAATCCCTCTTTTTGAAATTTTGTGACCCAACACAATTCCTTTTTCTACCATAAAATGGCATTTCTCCCAATTGAGATCCAAGTTTGTGTCTTCGCATCGGGCCAACACACGATCCAAGTTTTGCAAGCATTCAAAAAATGAGTCCCCAACCACACTAAAATCATCCATGAAGACCTCCAATATGTCCTCCACCATGTCGGTGAAGATTGCCATCATACATCGTTGGAAGGTCGCTGGTGCATTACATAATCCAAATGGCATTCGAGAGAAGGCGAATGTGCCATAAGGACATGTGAAAGTTGTCTTTTCTTGGTCTTCCGGGGCAATGAGAATTTGGTTATAGCCTTAATACCCATCCAGAAAACAATAGAAAGCCCGACCTGCAAGACGATCAAGCATTTGGTCCAAGAACGACAATGGGAAATGATCCTTTCTAGTCACCTTGTTCAACTTCCGGTAGTCCATGCATACCCTCCAACCCGTCACAGTACGAGTCGGAATAAGTTCTTTGTTGTCATTGGTCACCACCGTCATTCCTCCCTTCTTTGGCACACATTGTACCGGAGAAGTCCACGAACTATCAGAAATTGGATACACCACACCGGCGTCAAGCCACATGATGACTTCCTTTTTGACCACCTCTTGCATGGCCTCATTGAGTCTCCTTTGATGTTCAAGAGACGGCCTAGCACCCTCCTCCAATATTATCTTGTGCATGCAAAACGTGGGGCTAATACCCCGAATATCCGCCAAGGTCCATCCAATCGCCCGCTTGCGCTTTTGAAGAACCGCCAAAGTGGCGTCAACCTACACGTTAGTCAAGCAAGAAGAAAGAGTAACTGGCAAAGTGAAATTAGGACCCAGAAATTCATACCTGAGGTGAGGAGGAAGTGGTTTCAACTCTAATGCCAGTGGCTCCTCAATAGATGGCTTGGTGGGTGGAGTTTTGCGATTTTCAAGATCAAAAGATAACTTCCTCGGTTCATAATAATACGAGCCCATGCCATGTAATGCGTTCACACACTCCACCCTTCCAGCATCATCATCAACATCCATGTTCAATAGCACGACCTCGAGTGGGTCCTCAACATTTTCCATTGCGCTTGTGTCATCCACTATCACCACCGTGGCAATGTCAACAAACGAGCATACCTCGGTGCTATTTGGTTGCCTCATTAATTTGCACACGTGGAACACCACCTTTTCATCTCCAATACGGAAGGTCAATTCTCCCGCTTCCACATCAACCAAGGCCTTCCCCGTAGCTAGGAAGAGCCTTCCAATAATTATAGGCACCTCGAAATCCACTTCGCAATCCAAGATCACGAAATTGGCCGGCAATATGAACTTATCAACACGAACAAGGACATCATCAATAATCCCCAAAGGCTGCTTCATTGACCGGTTCTCCATTTGAAGCCTCATATAAGTTGGACGAGGTTGTCCGATACCCAAAGTCTTGAAGACCGAATATGACATGAGATTGATACTTGCCCCCAAGTCACATAGGGTTTTTTTGAAATCGGCACTTCCAATGGTACATGGTATTGTGAATGCTCCGGGATCCTCTAGCTTTGGAGCCATGGAATGTACAATGGAACTCACTTGGTGTGTCATCTTGATTGTCTCACACTTCATCGATCTCTTTTTAGTAACCAAGTCCTTCATGAACTTTGCATATCCCGACATTTGTTCAAGTGCCTCCACCAAAGGCACATTTATAGTCAAACTCTTCATTATCTCAATGAATTTTTTAAACTGGTTGTCACCTTTTTGCTTGGCCAACCTTTGAGGATATGGCGGAGGAGGTCTAAGTAAGGGTGCCTTAGCTTTTTGGCACCACTAGTTCGGGAATATCAATAACGTGTTTCCTAGATGGGTTCACGGCCTCTTGAGTCTCCTCCTCACCCTCATCAATTTCAATTCTCACAGCATCACTTGCACTTTGTTCAACAACATCCTCAACTACCAACGACATCTCATCATTTTGCAACTCTTCTTCATCAACCACAACTCGATTACCTCTTGAGGCTTGCACATCACCGCCTCTTCCGCTTCTCATGGTCACCGCCATCACATGATTATTATTTCGACCCTTGGGGTTTACTACCGTATCACTTGGTAGAGCACCCTTTGGGCGAGTGTTAAGAGATTGCAAAATTTGCCCGAGTTGTACTTCCAAATTACGGATTGAAGTGTTATGGGAGGCCAATTGAGCATCAGAGTCATGATTCTTTTTCATCATTTGCTCAAACATGTTCTCTATTCGACCCATGTCATTGCCCGACGAACTCGACCCTTGAGATTGAAACGGAGGCGGGTTATTGGGTTGTTGATACATTGGGGACCTTTGAAAGCCTTGCCCCCTATTACCTTGTCCATTATTGTTGTTCCAACCACCTTGAACACCATTGTTGTTGTTCCAATTGTTGTTCCTGTTCCAATTACCTTGATTTCCCGAATTATTGTTCCCCTAATTTCCTCCTTGATTGCTATTGTAATTCCAATTGGCACCTTGTTGATTGCCCCAGTTACCTTGGGGTCTCCATTGTTGATTCCCTTGAATACCTCTATTCCCTTGGTAGTTGTTGACATATTGGACTTCCTCACTTTGGTCATCAAAACCTTCATTCGAATATCCACCACCATCATCATAGTTGTCAAAATTTTCTTGAGGTTGTTGTTGCCCTCTTTGCCTTCTTTTCATCATATTCACTCCCTCCATGGCATTGACTTGGTGTGGATTTTGAACTTGTTAAAGTTGCGCTTTAGCCAATTGGTTCATTGTTGTTGTGAGTTCGGCAATGGCTTGACCGTGATCATGCAACTCCTTATGCAAGTGTATAACATTAGGATCACCTTGAGGAACATTAGCCCGACTTTGCCATGCCGAAGAAGTATCGGCCATTTCATCAAGAACATCATAAGATTCGTTGTATGGAAGCTTCATAAAATTATCATCGGCCAAATGATTGACAATGCACTGGTTTGTTGTGTTTATACCCCGATAGAACGTCTGTTGGATCATAACATCATTCATATCGTTGTTGGGGCACACTTTTACCATCATCTGAAACCTCTCCCATATCTCATGTAAAGGCTCCATCGGATCTTGCTTGAAGGCTAGAATCTCATCTCGAAGATCCGCCATATGACTAGAAGAAAAGAACTTGGCAATAAATTTATCGGCTAACTCATCCCACGTAGTTATGGAATGATTTGGGAGTCTCTCTAGCCAATCCAATGCCTTCCCCCGAAGTGAGAAGGGGAAAAGCCTTAACCTCAGTGCATCTTATGAAACATTTGTCTGTTTGCTCCCCAACAAGTATCCACAAACCCTTTCAAATGCTTGTATGCGTTTTGGTTCGAGGAGCCTGTGAAGTACCCTCGTTGTTCGAGCAAAGTGAGCATGACATTGGTAATTTGGAAGTTCCCCGCCCGGATTTGGGGAGGAACTATTGCACTTGCGTACTCTTAATTGGGTAGAACTCTTGGTGCCACTCTTGGTGGAGGTGGAGGAGGGTCTGGTATGTTGTCATTAACATTAACATTTGCATTAGCATTTCTACCCCGTCTTTGTGCTTGGGGTAAAACCTCCTCTTGTTGTACGTCTTCTACCTCCTCCACTCCCACATTAATAGCATCTTGTGCATTTAAAGCCATTGGTACCTGAGTGAATTAACACAAATAGAGTAAGTAAAAAGAAGGAAAAAGAAGCAAAACACAAAACTAGCTAACAAATAGTCAAACACCGTAAAGCTCCCCGGCAATGGCGCCAAAAAGTGATTGCAGCGGACTCAACCTAAGGAAGAGTGGGCGCTAATACTTTTACCCAATAGTGGTATCGAGGTCAATTTTCCACAGGGAGCTTCAATTTGGAGTTGTCTAGGACTATGTTTTAGCTCCTAATTGATCTTCTAACATTTTTTGTTTTCTTTTGATTATCAACTACAATTTATCAATTAAAAGTTTAAAGCTAAGTTAGGCTAAGAATTTGATTTTAAGTTGTATGCAATATAGAGAAAGGCACTAGGGTCGTGGCATGTACCTAGGTGGTCAACTAACGGGTAGAGATTCCTAATGCAAGAATGATGAATATGGGACTTATGCTATAACCGTTGCACTTTTGCACCCACTCTCACACCTCTCGGTAGAGAGAGTGATTTTGCCCAATTGACTCTCTCGAGACCAATTGGGTAGGCCAATTTGCCCAAGCAACTTATGGTTCAAGTTCGGTAATTACTCTCTCGAGGTTTAACCCGTTAATTGGGACTACCATTCTCATGGGTCCATCTCAATTCCTTGTTGGAATAATCTTGGGGTCATAGACTCTCTTTCTCAAGAAGAGTCAAGACTCACTACACTAGACTTAGTGTTTGCAACCACCAAATCTTAATGAAAACATAAGATTAATCCCAATAACAAATACCCAACATCATTCATGCACTAAACAATCACATCCATTAATTACCCACACTAGGGTTGAGCCACAACCCTAGCTAATGGGTTTAGCTAGCCATAATAGAAATAGAAATTGAAGAAATAGTAGATGAAATTGACATAATAATTAACTACAATGTTAATCTACTCAAATCTACGTTAATACTAGAAGAAATTGCCCAAAATAGGCTAAAACTATGAAGCCTCGAGTTCAGTTGCTATCTGATAAAAACAAAAAAACTCCCTCTCTACAAAGTAAAATGTCCTATTTATACTACACAGAAAAAACCGGACAAAAATACCCCTGAGGGTCTGGCGCAGACCGCGCACAAATGAAGCACGACCGCGTAGGGGTTTGGGTCTTCATATCTTGCTTCTGACACTGGGGACGCGGATCACACAAATGTAACGCGCGGCCGCGTAGGGTGTTTTGGTCCAAATCCACCCTCTCTGAACTTCATTCACGCGGACCGCACTGATTAGGTGTGCGGCCGCTTGGTCTTTTGCCTTGAATGACTAAGTCTCTGACACTCTTGGGCGCGGACCACGTAGAAAGGAGCGCGGACCGCGCATCTTGACTTGGAAATTGCATGGTCTCTAAACGGCCGCGTGGCAAAGCAGTGCGGACCACGCAGGTTGACCTTGAAATAACCCAGCCTCTGAACTCTCCTGTGCGGCCACGTGACACATCAGTGCGGACCGCACATGTCATTTTGTTCCCCACTTCAGTTGTCTTTTGACACTTGGCAGATTTCACTCCTTTTTGGGCCGATCTTTAGTATTTGTCATCTTGTCGCTCAAAATTGCAATCAAGCGCAACTTGTAAGCATTTTGGGACTAATTTATGGCAGTTAATGCACAAAGATTTGGTAAGAATGGGTATAAAACATGTAGAAATCATAGTTATCACCTTATAAAATTGTATTGGGGTTAAAACTCTCCTACTATATAAAGGGGAGGACCATTTTATTTTTTGAGTCATTGTTGGCACGCATATCAAATTAATAAAGTTTACTTTTATCTTTTAGTAATTGTTCAAGTGTTCTTCAGTTGTTCATTCATCTAGTTGTAACTGAGCTCCATTCTGAGGGCTCGATTGGGACTGGTCCTTAACATTCGAATCTAACACCAGACTTAATTATTTCGTCACATTTGGTTCGACCATTTTGTCTCCTTTTAATTCAATTACCTACTGTTCTTTGATCATTCGTGTTAAATTAAACTACGTATCCTTTAAATCGCATATAAATTTAATTGTTATCCTTTTTAAGGCTAAGCAATATGAAAGATAGAGAATAGAATGATTACGTCTGATCTGATCAAGCAATGTAATGACCCGACAGGTCGTTTCATGAGTTACCACTCTGTTTCTCCATTTTTGCTTCTTTATGCCTTATTCAGTTGTATTATATATTATCGTATTGGTTAGTTTGGGTTCGGAGTGGCTTGATAGAGAAATGAGACACTTAGTCTCTTAAGTTGGCCTTTTGTTTCAAAAGTCAATCACACGTTGACTTGTGAGTAAACGATCTCATAATTGGGTTTTTATGATTCGGATAGCTTCATGAGATGATTTCGGTATTAGGAGCATGATCGGAATGTAATTTGGAGATCCGGAATAGATTTAGGCTTGAATTGGCAAAATTGAAATTTTGGTGTTTTCCGGTTGGTAGCAGAGATTTTGATATAGGGGTCGGAATGGAATTCCGGAATTTGCAGTAGGTCTGTTGTGTCATATGTGATATGTGTGCAAAGTTTCAGGTCATTCGGATGAGGTTTGTTAGACTTTTTGATCAAAAGCAGAATTCAGATGTTTTTGGAAACCTTAGGCTTGAATCCAATGTTATTTTGTTGATTTGACGTTGTTTTAGGTATTTCGAAGATTGGTATAAGTTTATATAGTGGTATATGACTTATTCGTACTTTTGGTTGAGGTCCCGGGGGCCTCAGGATGATTTTGGGTGGTTGACGGGTAGTTTGGAGTTGGAAATTTTCAACTGAAACTGCTGAAGTTCCTGTCATAACCGCACCTGCGGCTTGGGGACCGCAGCTGCAGGCCCGCAGAAGTGCAAGGAGGGTCGCAGATGTGGCCAAGGTTGAAGAAGATTGGAATCGTAGATGCGGTGGTTCGAGCGCACCTGCGGCAGTACAGGTGCAGGATTTTAGTTGCAGGTGCGATTCTTGAGTGGTTAAGTGGATTCTGCAGATACGCACCTAGGACCGCAGGTGTGGATCCGCAAGCACGAGTTCTTGACCACAGAAGTGGTTTAGCTGGGGCAGAACATATAAATTAAGTCCTTCACGAATTTTTGAGTTATTCCACCATTTTCATATACGGGTTTGAGCTTGGGAGGGCAAATTGAAGAGGGAATGCAAGAGGGTTTCCTGGAGGTAAGAATTTTGGACCCTAAACTTGTTTCTATGACGGTTTTTAACTGTTTAAACTTGAAATCTATGGAAATTAGTAGCAAAATTGGGGATTTAGGGCTTGGAAATTGGAAACCTAAATTTAGGGATTTTAGGGGTCATTTGTGGTCGGATTTTGGTATTCTTGGTATGTATGGACTCGTGGGAAGATAAGGATTCTATTGGCGTAATTTTTATCGGATTCCTATATGTGGGCTCGAGGGTCGGGTTTGACCAATTTCGAGATTTTTGAGATAATTTGATTACTTTCGCATGGGCTTCGTTCCCTTAGCATATTTTGATGTCATGATTCTGATTTTGGATAGATTCAACGCAAGTTGAGGCCGAGTCGAGGGGCATGGGAATCACAGAGTAGTATTTCATCCGATTTTAGGTAAGTAACCATTGTAAATCTGGATCAGAGGGTATGAAACCCCGGTATTTCGTACTATTTTGATAAATGAGGTGACGCACATGCTAGGTGACGAGCGTCTAGGCGTGCACCGGTAGGGATTGTGACTTGGTCCGTCCCTTAGCGACTATTAAGCCGCGTATTTGATTTGAAATCTTGTGATATCCCATATATTTTTGATTTATACTATATGTTGGGTTGTACGCCGTGTTTGGGGCCTTGTGCCGACCTGTTTAGACCCTTAGGAGTATTTTTACTACTCTCCTTACTCTGTTTGATTTGAAAGCATATCTGCAGTCATGCTTTACCTGTTATTTGTTTAAAACCAGTTTCATCACTCTATTCTTAATATATGAAAATTGTTTGGGCCGGGTTCCCAGATTTTTCACTGATATGTCCGAGTGGCCGTGAGGTTAATGACTGATAGAGGTTTATGACCTAATGGTGAGGATTATATATCTATTATGGATCGGGTTGCATGCCGCAGCGATATTATATATATGGATCGGGCTGCCTGCCGCAACGATATATATATATGGATCGGGCTGCATGTTGCGGCAATATATATTGGATCGGGCTGCGCGTCGCAGCGATATGACGCTTGGGTTGTAGGAACCCTTCCGTAGTCTATACAGCCCTAGTGAGCATAGTCGACTATAAACTATGGATCAGGCTGCACGCCGCAGTGGTTATTATGATTATTACTATTATGAGATATTATCGAGCCGGAGTGCTGAGTGTGAGTACTGTTTGACGAGAGCTTAGTCACAAGTGACTGAGAGGCTTGTCCGAGAGGCTATATTTATGAGTGACACCCTGCCCGAGGGGCTTGTTTATAACTTTTGTTGCTTTCACTCTTCTCTTATACTGAACCTCTGTTGAAAAATGTTGGATAAATGTTTTCAAAGGATTTTTTAATCGAAACTAAAGTTTTACGAGATTACTGGCTTTTAAATTTCAGAATTTGACTTGATATTTCTATTGAGACTTATTATATGATTTTAACTGCTCGTCATTGCACTCAGACCTTATTTACTTTAGTTACTTACTGAGTTAGCGTACTCACGTTACTCCCTGCATCTTGTGTGCATATCCAGGTGCCCGAGCATCAGAGCGAGTGCTTCTAACAACCTCAGAGCTTTACCGGAGATCGCAAGGTAGCTGCACAACGTTCGCAGCCATGCCTTTCTCCTTCCTATTTTTGTATTTTGTTGTTTTGGACTTATTTTGTATTATTCATACAGTGTCTTGGTTGTATTTAGAGGCTCATGACTATTGACACCGGATTGTTGGGCTGTGTTGGTATATTTTGTACTGGTTTCCACATATTTCCGTTGATTTAGATATTTTATATGAGAATTTGAGACTTAATCGGTTTTAGAAAATGATTTTATAAAAAGAATTCAATGTAGTTAAATGTTGGGTTCACTTGCCTAGTACTGTGATAGGCACCATCACGACCAGGGTATTTGGGGTCGCGACAAGTTGGTTTCAGAGCCTAGGTTACATAGGTATCGCGAGCCATGAGCTAGTTTAGTAGAGTCTCGCGGATCGATACAGAGACATCTGTTTTATGCTCGGGAGGCTGCATAACCTTTAGGAAAAACTTCACATTCTTGAAATTCCTGTTGTGCGAATCTATTGATTCTAGTACTAAACATATGTTATTCTATTCTCTCACAGATGGTGAGGACACGTGCTACCGGTCAGGACGGATGACCACCAGTACCACTAGTTGGGGCCACTAGAGGCCGAGGTCGTGGTCGAGGCCGTGGTAGGGGCAAGGGTGTAGCCCGCACAACAGTTAGGGCAGCACCTGTAGATCCACCAGCCGCCTCAATTCAGGATCAGGTCCCAGTTGGGATGCTCCAGCAGCACCAGCTTAGACACTGGCTGTGCCTATTGTGATTCTAGGTCTTCAGGAGGCCCTAGCCAAGATTCTATCAGTGTGCACTAGCCTAGCTCAGGCGGTCTTGGTTACTATGGCCGCAACTACTTCTCAGGCTGGGGGAGGTACTCAGATTCTCGTTGCTCGCACACCTAAGCAGGTTGTGCAGGGACTTCAAACACCGGGGGCACCTCCAGCCCAGCCGGTTGCACTAGCCCAAGATTATGTGGTACTAGTAATGCCTGACGACGAGCAGCGTCAATTAGAGAGGCTTGGTAAACTTCAACCTCCGACTTTCAGTTGTACAAAGGGTGAGGATGCCCAGGGTTTCTTGGACAAGTGTTAGAAGATTCTTCGTACAACGGGTATTCTGGAGACTAACGGTGTAGCATTTACTACCTTTCAGTTTTCTAGGACTGCCTTTACTTGGTGGGAGGATTATAAGAGGCGTAGGCCTGTTGATGCAGTGCCCCTTACCTGACAGCAGTTCTCCGTTCTCTTTTTGGAGAACTATGTACCACAGTCTCGCAAAGAGGAGCTGAGCAGGCAGATCGAGCAGTTGCGTCAGGGAGATATGACTATGGCACAATATGAGATAAGGTTCACGGAGTTAGCTCTGTTACATCTCGCATTTTCGTACGTTAAAAGTTTCGTCTTTGGTTAATTGACGTAGACTCGGGGATGAGATCATCTTGACGTTAACGTACTTACGCTATTTATAACAAACGATAAATAAGTGTTATGAAGGATATAAAGGGGTACACAGATTAAAGAAAATGAGATTCGTTGAAAGTGACCAATTTGGAATAAAATACGGGTCGAGCGATAATACCCGATAATTATGAACTAATACAATGCAAGGTGCCATATGACCACGGTAGTATAATATATAAAGTATATATGTAGTATTTTAAAAATAAATAGAGTTTTAAGTAATTTGTGGTAATTTTTAAATTATGCAGGTAATTGATTAATTACCGGGTAACAGAACATTACCTAGTTAACTAATAAGCCGACAAAACTTAATTAATTATACCCAAAGGAACGTGGCACAAGGCCACTATTCAAGAGAGGTGAGTCATTATGACATGAGTATAGGTGTCTACCTAATATAACCAAGTCATGACTTAACATTAAAGTCATAAGTAAGACTTGTAGAATCTGATCCATAAAGATAATTTGCCTTTAGCTCTATTTTCGTTGCTTTGGCTTGAAACCAAGAGCATTGAAACAGAAATCAATTCATCCAAATCTTTAGCCAACATTTCAATTGAAATTTCAAGAGATTCAAGCAGAAATCTCGTTCAACATATGTCACTGAAGCAGAAGCTTCATCTCATTCGAATAATTCAGGGAATAGGTATGTTAAGGCCATCCCTTCTTTCTTTTGGCATGGTCCAAATTATACTGAAGAAATGAGCAAATACACAGTTTTCATAAATTACTCTATTCATGGAAATAGTGGGGGTATCTATTTTCTTAATTCCCCATGAAAAATATTATTATCTTCTGTTCGTGGGTCTCATAATAATACGCAGTTAAAAAAGTTTATCCGGAAGGAATATTGAGATTATTACGTATTTTTCATGCATTTCACTCATTTATACATGTGCATTGACCCATGACCAGATAGTGTAATATACGCATATATATATATATGTAAATATATGTATATGGGATATAGGAAAAGGTTATGGCGTTATATACGCACCACCACCTGATCAGCTGGTATATGTTGATGATATTGCCCACAATGGCCGAGATGATATGATGGGATGCCCTCAGTGGCTTGATGATATTATGTACACCCATACCTATGCATGGCACGATATTTATATGCACGTGCATGACATTATAAACGTTTCAGAATTTACAAAGTTATTCAGATTTAAAGATGTGTTTCTATATTCCATGTTTCCATCTATGTCATTTATGCACTAATTTTAATACCTTACACACTCAGTACATTTTTCGCACCGGCGCCCTATTTTACGGGGCCTGCGTTTCGTACCCGTAGGTGCTGGTAGGCCAGCTGATAGTCCCCCTTCTTGGGATCCCTGATCAACGAGAGTTGGCATGCTCCATTTGATTCAAGCTGCTTTTGATTTTGGTACGATACGTTTGTATATATACATGTATATAGGTATGATGTGGCTCAGTCCCGTTTTTGTACTGTTGTGTTTCTATTAGCGGTATGTAGACAGTATATCTTGTTGGGTTGCATGTGGCCTTGTCGGCTTTCAGTTTTGGATGTATAGTTGGCTATAGCAGCCTTGGCGGCTCACCCACTGTATTCTGCATGTATACGTACATATGCCTTGATGGCAGGTTTCCTTCACATATGTTAATTTTGTAATGCAATAGATGTTATTCAGGTTCATATCTTAGACGCATGCTTAGAGGTGTTTGACAGGTAAGACTCAGGCACCCATCGCGGCCCATTGGTTTGGGTCATGACATTATCGTCATGCTATTTGGTTGGTTCCTACGAATAGAGAGAGGATTCGGAGGTTCGTTGATGGCCTTACATATCAGCTTTAGATTCTCATGACTAAGGAGAGGGTGTCAGGTACTACTTTTGAGGAGGTTTTTGACATTGCTCGCGAGATTGAGTCAGTTTGTCGCCAGGAGCGAGATGAGAGGAAGGCCAAGAGGCCTCGGGGATCTGGTAGTTTTGGTGTTGCTCCTTCGAGAGGTCAGTTTCAGCATGGTAGAGGTCGTCCATTCAGACATACTCAGTCAGCTTGCCTAGTTCATCGTGGGGCATCATCGGGCCATGGTTCTCACAGCTCACCTCAGGGCCATTCATCACTCAGTGCCCTACAAGCCTAAAGTTCGTCCCATTCTCCTTTGGATCAGGGTTATTCCATGCTAGGTCCTTCTACTAGCCATTCCGGTGCCAGGGGTTCCCTTCAGTCCCCGTTCCCTGCACCAGGGAGTTGTTACGAGTGTGGAGAGTTTGGACATATGAGGAGGCAATGTCCTCGTCTTCTTGAGGGTCTGTCTCAGTAGAGGAGTTAGCCCTAGACTTCAGCTCTAGTTACTTCACCACCCGCTTAGGCAGCTAGGGTGGGGGTCAGTCAGCTAAGGGTCGCCCCAGAGGGAGAGGTCGATCAGGTGGAGGTCAGGCCCGCTTCTATGCACTCCCAGCCAGACCAGATGCTATTGCTTCAGATACTGTGATTACAGGTATAGTCTTAGTTTGCCATAGATATGCCTCTGTATTATTTTATCCTGGTTCCACTTTTTCATATGTGTCATCATACTTTGCTCGTTATTTGGATATTCCTCGTGAATCTCTTGTTTCATCTGTTCGTGTATCTACTTCGGTGGACAATACTATTATTGTGGAACGGGTTTACCCGTCGTGTGTGGTGACTATTAGGGGTCTGGAGACCCGAGTGAATCTATTGTTGTTATGTATGGTGGACTTTGATGTGATATTTGGCATGGATTGGTTATATCTGTGTCATGCTATATTGGACTGTCATGTTAAGACAATGACGTTGGCTATGCCTAGTGTGCCACGGATTGAGTGGCGAGATTCGACGGATTTTGTCCCCAGTAGGGTGATTTCATTTCTAAAGGCCCAGCGGATAGTTGGGAAGGGTTGTCTTTCATACTTAGCCTTTGTGAGGGATGTCAGTGCAGAGACCCCTAGTATTGATTCTGTTCCTGTTGTGAGGCATGCCACCGGACATGGATATTGATTTTGGTATTGATTTGGTGCTGGGCAGTCAGCCCATTTCCATCCCACCATATTGTATGGCACCAGCGGAGTTGAAAGAATTGAAGGAGCAACTTGAGGAACTCTTTGATAAGGGGTTTATTCGGCCTAGTGTGTTGACGTGGTGTGTGAATATTCTATTTGTGAAAAAGAAAGATGGCATGATGAGAATGTGCATTAATTACAGGCAGTTGAACAAAGTTACAATCAAGAACAAGTATATGTTGCCTCGCATTGATGATTTATTTATTTGACCAGCTTCAGAGAGCGAGAATGTTCTCCAAGATTGATATCCGTTCAGGGTATCACCAGTTGAAGATCATGGACCCGGATATCCTTAAGACAACTTTTAGGACCCAATATGGTCACTATGAGTTCCTTGTGATGTCTTTTGGACTGACCAATGCACCATCAACATTCATGCATATGATGAACAATGTGTTTCGGCATTATCTAGAATCGTTTTTGATTGTTTTTATTGATGTTATTTTGGTGTACTCACGTAATCGGGAGGAGCACGTGGAGTATTTGAGAGTTGTGTTGCAGAGATTGAGGGAGGAGAAGATTTATGCAAAGTTCTCCAAGTGTGAGTTTTGGCTCAGTTCAATGGCTTTCTTGGGGAATGTGGTGTCTAGTGAGGGTATTCAGTTTGATCCAAATAAGATAGAGGCGGTTCAGAGTTGGCCCAGACCGTCCTCAGCCATAGAGATTTGTAGTTTTCTTGATTTGGCGGGTTATTACTATCAGTTCGTTCAGGGATTTTTTCATCTATTGCATCACCCTTGACGAAAATTGACTCAGAAGGGTGCTTTATTTAGGTGGTCGAATGAGTGTAAGGCGAGCTTCCAAAAGCTCAAGACTGCCTTGACTATAACTTCAGTATTGGTTTTGCCATCTGCTTCATGTTCATATACAGTGTATTGTGATGCTTTGAGAGTGGGCATTGGGTATGTGTTGATGCAGGAGTGTAGAGTTATTATTTATGCTTCTCGTCAGTTGAAGCCTTATAAGAAGAACTACCCTGTTCATGATCTAGAGTTGGCTGCCATTGTTCACTCGTTGAAGATTTGGAGGCATTATTTGTATGGTGTATCTTGTGAGGTGTTTACTGATATCGTGGCCTCCAACACTTGTTCAAACAGAAGGATTTCAATTTGAGGCAACAAATATGGTTGAAGCTGCTAAAGAATTATGATATTACTTTCTTGTACCATCCGGGAAAGGCCAATGTGGTGGCCGATGCCTTGAGTAGAAAGGCAGTGAGTATGGGGAGTTTGGCATATATTCCTGTTGGAGAGAGACCTCTTGTAGTTGATGTTTAGGCCTTGGCGAATTGGTTTATGAGGTTGGATATTTTGGAGCCCAGTCGGGTATTGGCTTGTGTGATTTCTTGGTCTTCTTTATTTAATCGCATCAGAGAGCGCCAGTATGATGATTCTCATTTGCTTGTTCTCAAGGATAGAGTTCAGCGCAACGATGCTAGAGATGTGACTATTGGTGATGATGGGGTATTGAGGATGCAGGGCCGGATATGTGTGCCTAATGTAGATGGGCTTCGGGAGTTGATTTTGGATGAGGCCCATAGCTCGCGGTATTCCATCCATCTGGGTGCCGCAAAGATGTATCAAGATTTGAGACAGCATTATTGGTGGAGGAGAATGAAGAAGGATATTGTGGGATTTGTATCTCATTGTCTCAATTGCCATCAGGTGAAATATGAGCATCAAAGACCGGGTGGCTTGCTTCAGCAGATGGAGATTCCAGAGTGGAGTGGGAGCGGATCACCATTGACTTTGTAGTTGGGCTCCCACAGACATTGAAGAAGTTCGATGCTATTTGGGTGATTGTAGATCAGCTGACCAAGTCCGCGCACTTCATTCCTGTTTGTACTACCTATTCCTCATAGCAGAGATTTATATCCGAGAGATTGTTCGCCTACATGGGGTTACAGTTTCTATCATTTCAGATAGAGGTACTCAGTTTACTTCACAGTTTTGGAGGGTCGTGCAGCGAGAGTTGGGTACTCAAATTTAGTTGACCACAACTTTTCACCCTCAAATGGATGGGCAGTCCGAGCGTACTATTCAGATATTGGAAGACATGTTGCATGCTTTGGTGATTGACTTCGGTGGTTCATGGGATCAATTTCTACCGCTCGTATAGTTTGCATATAACAACAGTTATCAGTCGAGTATTCAGATAGCTTCATATGAGGCTTTGTATGGTAGACGGTGTAGATCTCCAATTGGTTGGTTTGAGCCGGGTGAGGCAAGGCTATTGGGTACAGACTTGGTGTAGGATGTTTTGCACAAGGTGAAGGTGATTCAGGAGTGGCTTCGTGCAGTGCAGTCGAGACAAAAGAGTTATGCTGATAGGAAGGTTCGTGATGTGTCCTACATGGTTGGGGAGAAGGTTCTATTGAAGGTTTCACCCATGAAGGGTGTTATGAGATTTGGGAAGAATGGTAAATTGAGTCCTCGGTTCATTGGGCCTTTTGAGGTGCTTCAGAGGATTGGAGAGGTGGCTTATGAGCTTGTTTTGCCGCCCAACTTGTCGAGTGTGCATCTGGTATTTCATGTTTCTATGCTCCAGAAGTATATTGGCGATCCGTCTTATGTTTTGGATTTCAATACGGTCCAGTTAGATGGTGATCTGACTTATGATGTGGAGCCAGTGGGTATTTTAGAGCGTCAGGTTCGAAAGTTAAGGTCAAAGGATATAGCTTCAGTGAAAGTGCAGTGGAGAGGTCGCCTTGTGGAGGAGGCTACTTGGGAGACTGAGCGGGAGATGCAGAGCAGATATCCTCACCTATTTGAGGCTTTAGGTATGTTTCTTGACTCGTTCGATAACGAATGTTTGTTTAAAAGGGGGAGGATGTAATGACCCGGCCAATCGTTTTATGATTTACCGCTCTATTTCCCTATTTCTACTTCTTTATGCCTTGTTCAGATGTATTATGTGTTATCGTATTGGTTAGTTTGGGTTCAGAGTGGCTTGGTAGAGAAATGAAACACTTAGTCTCTTAAGTTGGCCTTTTGTTGGAAAAGTCAACCGGAGCTTGACTTGTGAGTAAATGATCCCGGAATCAGCTTTTTATGATTCGGATAGCTTTGCGAGATGAATTGGGAATTAGGAGCGTGATCGTAATGTAATTTGGAGGTCTGGAGTAGATTTAGGCTTGAATTGGCGAAATTGGAATTTTGGCATTTTCCGGTTGGTATTGGAGATTTTGATATAGGGGTTGGAATGGAATTCAAAAAGTAGTAGTAGGTCCGTTGTGTCATATGTGATGTGTGTACAGAATTTTAGGTCATTCGGACGCGGTTTGTTAGACATTTTGATCATAAGCGGAATTCGAAAGTTTTTGGAAACCTTAGGCTTGAATCAAATGTTATTTTGTTGATTTGACATTGTTTTAGGTGTTTCGAAGATTGGTATAAGTTTTGATAGTGGTATATGACTTATCTGTACTTTTGGTTGAGGTCCCGGGGGCCTCGGGATGATTTCGGGTGGTTGACAGGAAGTTTGGAGTTGGAAATTTGTAGCTGAAGCTACTGAAGTTCCTGTCATAACCACACATGCGGCTTAGGGACCGCAGGTGCGGGCCCGCAAAAGCGCAAGGAGTGTCGCAGATGTGGCCAAGGTTGAAGAAGATTGGAACCGCAGATGCAGTGGTTCGAGCGCACCTGCGGCAGCGCAGGTGCAGGATTTTGATCGCATGTGCGATTCTTAAGCGGTTAAGTGGATTCCGCATATGCGTACCTAGGACCACAGGTGCGGATCCGCAGGCATGAGGTTTTGACCGAAGAAGCGGTTTAGCTGGGGCAGAACATATAAATTAAGTCCTTCGCGAATTTTTGGGTTATTCAACTATTTTCATTTACGGGTTTGAGCTTAGGAGAGCAAATTGAAGAGGGAATTCAAGAGGGTATCGTGGAGGTAAGATTTTTGGACCCCAAACTTGTTTCTATGATGGTTTTTAACTGGTTAAACTTGAAATCTATGGAAATTAGTAGCAAAATTGGGGATTTAGGGCTTGGAAATTGGAGACTTAAATTTAGGGATTTGAGGGGTCATTTGTGGTCAGATTTTGGTATTCTTGGTATGTTTGGACTCGTAGGAAGAAAAGGATTCTCTTAGCATGATTTTTATTGGATTCCGATACGTGGGCTTGGGGGACGGGTTTGACCAATTTCGGGATTTTTTTGATAATTTGATTATTTTTGCATGGGCTTCGTTCCCTTAGCATATTTTGACATCATGATTCTGATTTGGATAGATTCAACGCGAGTTGAGGTCGAGTCGAGAGGCAAGGGCATCACGAAGTAGTATTTCATCCAATTTTAGGTAAGTAACCATTGTAAATCCAGATATGAGGGTATGAAATCCCGGTATTTCGTACTGTTTTGATAAATGAGGTGACACACATGCTAGGTGACAAGCGTGTGGGCGTGCACCGGTAGAGAATGTGACTTGGTCCATCCTGTAGCGATTATTAAGCCGCGTATTTGATTTGAAATATTATGATATCCCGTATTTTTGAGATTTATACTATATGTTGGGTTGTACGTTGTGTTTGGGGCCTTGTGCTGATCTGTTTAGACCCTTAGGGGTATTTTTACTACTTTCCTCACTCTTTTTGATTTGAAAGTATATCCTTGGTCATGTTTGACCTGTTATTTGTTTAAAACTGGTTTCATCACTCTATATCTTAATATATGAAAATTGTTTGGGCCAAGTTCCCTGATTTTTCATTGCTGTACCCGAGTGGCCGTGAGGTTAATGACTGAGAGAGGTTTAGGACCTAATCGTGAGGATTAAATATCTATTATGGATCGGGTTGCGCGCCATAGTGCTATTATATATATGGATCGGGTTGCATGCCGCAACGATATACCTATGGATTGGGTTGGACGTCGCAGCGATATATATTGGATCGGGCTGCGCACCGCAGCGATATGATGCTTGGGTTGTAGGAGCCCCTCCGGAGTCTGTACACCCCCAGTGAGCGTAGTCGACTATAAACTATGGATCGGGCTGCACGCTGCAACGGTTATTATGATTATTACTATTATGAGATATTATCGAGCCGGAGGGCTGAGTGTGTGAGTACTGTTTGACGAGAGCTGAGAGAGGCTTGCCCGAGAGGCTATATTTATGAGTGACACCCTACTCAAGGGGCTTGTTTATGACTTTTGTTGCAATCACTCTTCTCTTATACTGAGCCTCTGTTGAAAATTGTTGGATAAATATTTTCAAAGGATTTTTACTCGAAACTGAAGTTTTACGAGATGACTGGCTTTTAAATTGCAGAATTTGACTTGATATTTCTGTTGAGACTTATTATATGATTTTAACTACTCGTCACTGCACTCATACCTTCTTTACTTTAATTACTTACTGAGTTGGCATACTCACGTTCCACTATACCTTGTGTGCAGATCCAGGTACCCGAGCATCAGAGTGAGAGCTTCCAGCACCCTCAGAGCTTTACCTGAGATCGCAAGGTAGCTGCACGATGTTCGCAGCCCTGCCTTCCTCCTTCCTATTTTAGCATTTTGCTGTTTCGGACTTATTTTGTATTATTCATACAGTGTCTTGGTTATATTTAGAGGCTCATGACTAGTGACACCGGATTGTTGGGTTGTGTTGGTATATTTTGTACTGATTTTCACATATTTCCATTGATTTAGATATTTCATATGAGAATTTGAGACTTAATAGGTTTTAGAAATTGATTTTATAAAAATAATTCACTATGGTTAAATGTTGGGTTGACATGCCTAGTACTGTGATAGGCGTCATCACGACCAGGGTATTTGGGGTCGTGACAGTCAATCGGTCTCGAATTACGGCTATGAAAAGAGCCACATTCGGCAAAGATTAGATGTGTTCGAATAAATCATTCGAATATTTTAACAAAGTCTTCATTTTATTTTTATCGGGTCCTCCGAAGCCAAAGCAACTCGAAGTCATTACTTAAACCAGACCCTATTCAGGCTTTGAAAGTTGAACAATTTAAGCAATGTCAAATTCTATGCTAAGGCATCGATGATATATTAAGTATGAGACACAAGTTATATATCCTAAGTCCTAAACATAAGCAAATGCAGAAATGTTAAAGGACACAATATGTAGCTGAAAGGAAATTTTATGTGTGTATATATATATACACACACACACACAAAGGTATTTACAGAGGAACGATAAAACGGCCCTGAAGTACAAAGCATACAACTACAACAAAAGACAAAAATAAGCTAAGGCATTTCCTGCTTAGTCTTCATCAGAGCCCAACTTGCTATCTGAACCATCAGGCTGGCATCTCACTTTGGCCTCGGCTTCTAGTCTCTTGGCCTCTTCGATCTCGGCCACTAAGTCGACCCCCGGTCTTAGATCTCCTCGAGAGTCTCTCTGCAAGATAGCCACTTCACGTACTCAGCCTTCATTATAATACGGTCTTTAGCTATCTCGACATCAGTCTTGTACTGGGTAATAACTTGCATGTAACAACTTGCAACTTTCAATTGATTGGGCAACATTAACTCGTGATCCAAATGCAAAATTAATTCCACCTTACTATATAAGTGACACAATATTTCCATCACCCTTGTTGTTACATCAATATCAGATGGATTTATACAAAAAAGGTATGTATTTTTCTCATGAAAAGTAAGTGCACTTAGGTCCACTGTTGCTTCTGAATCAGACGTTAAAAATCCTACACCTACTGAAGTACTTAGTGCACTTCATTTTAAATGTGTTGCTAAAGCAGTGACCGAAAACTTGGGTTCCTTTGTCCCTTCTAAATAGGGATGACAAAAGGGGCGGAGTGGGGCACGGGACAGGACAAAATCTTAATGGGGCAGGGCAAAGTCTTAATAGGCAGGGCGAGGTGGGGTGGGTCAAATTTTTTGAGTATAGTGGGACCCACTTATTTAATAGTTGAATGTAATTAGTTGTAACTACTCTTAGTTGTTAGTTAGTGTTAGTATAAATAGTGTAGTCAGTTAGTTATACTGTACACAACTATCATTTCCTTTCTTCTCAGTTGTGGAATAACATAGCTTTTTTCTTCATCTTTTTTCCTTCTTCTAGAATCTTCATCTGCCGTGGTTGTAGCTGCTTAACATGGTATCAGAGCCCAGTGCTCGATTTTCTTAAGCTAAATCGTGAGAAAACTTAGATTCCTTAGCTATATCAAATCATCCTCTCATCAATTTGATCGAGCTAGTTTCAATACAAAAATCTCTCCGCTCAATCTAGGGTTGGGGAATTTTGATTTTCTGGTTGAATCAAGGTCAAATTATGTCTAACAGTAAGTAATTTTGGATTTTCTGGTAAAGATCTCGCTGTTGTGACAATGTCGATCAATGAAGATGTAGATGGATCTCCTATTGCTACGTCAGCATCTGCAGAACTTGTCAATCAGAACCTCCTCTCTACATTCATCTATCTGATACTCAAGGTTCTGTTATAATTTCTATTCAACTTCAAGGTTCAGAAAACTATTCTATTTGGAGTAGATCTATAAAAATTGTATTGCATGGTAAAAAACAAGTTGCTCTAGGTACTGTCGCACCTCCTTTTCCGCGCCCGCGAGGGTACAAGGGAGTTTTCTCCAATTAAAGGACAGTCGAAACGGGATTTGTTTGTTTGTTTCAGAGTCGCCACCTGGGAATTTTAAGGCGTCCCAAGTCACCAATTTTAATCCCTGAATCGAGGAGAATATGACTCTGTTTATTATTCTGCGAACCAGAAATCCGGATAAGGAATTCTGTTAACCCGGGAGAAGGTGCTAGGCATTCCCGAGTTCCGTGGTTCTAGCACGGTCGCTCAACTGTTATATTCGGCTTGATTATTTTGATTTGTTAAATACATTTTTATTGCATGATTTTATTGTTACCGCTTCTATTTAGATTGTTTATAATTAAAGACCCTTCTTCGAATCGAATCACGCGTACGTGTATTCGTTTTATATATTATATATTTTTTAGCGTGAAAAATCGTATCACGCGTACGTATACACAATGATATTGATAATATAATAATAATTATTTTTTTTCGAAATTTTTTATTATAAAAAAAGAAGACTTAAGTTCGAAATTGTGCTAAAAATAAAATTAAAAACGTTCGTCGCTCTTGTATAATTAAATATTGAACCGCACATCTCGAGTTATATGAAATTAATATTGATATTCTCCGAAGAGCCCCCTTTTTATTAAATGTTCGTTCGAAGTTGCGCGAACGCATAATCCGAATTGCTTTTAGAAATATAATCAGGTTACGCGAACGCATCCCTAATCACGCAAAAGATTCTTAATAGTAGTATAGATTTTCCATAAATTGTTGAATGTTAACCGCAAATTATATTTTTTGCGTAAGAATTATATTTCTCCAAGCCATTCAAATTTAAAAGGGTAAAAATAAATGTGGGATTAATAATACCATTTTTCCGTAAATACAATATATGCATACCAAAAAAATGAATTGCATATAAAACTAGGAAAGAGAATTAATTTGATAAACAAACGATTCGTTTATAAATCACATGTCCTTCTCATGTATTTGTTTTAGTCCAAAGTTACAATGGTTTGGTTAATGTTTGCAATGGAAGATAAGAGTCAAGTTGATAAGAAAAAGAAATATTACAAACTGATTCAATAAAATTGCTTTATATACAACGTAGTTGTTCGTCGGAACCATTCATAATATTTTAACGTCGTAACAAGCTAATCAATTCGTCGGAACCATTCATAATATTTTAACGTCGTAACAAGCTAATCAATTCACCTTTCTTATGGTTATACATATACCCGTTATCTTACCATATATGAAAAAAATACAATCAACATCATTTTAACCTTATTCAACAACAGAGGTTAGAATGTAGTTTTCTTGATATTTCTATTCTACTTTACATTTAGCTAACAATGTTACGGGATGTAATCAATGGCCCATTTTTATGTCATATTCCCTATTTTGACAGTTCAAATATAACTATACTAATGAGATTTCGAAATGGACAATATTATTACAAAACTTATGCAAACTTTTAAAAAGAAAACGATTAGATAATAGTCTTCATGTCAAGCATACTACTTTGTTAACCAACTGAAACAAACTGAAATTTAAACTAATAAAATTTAAAGGAGTAGAAGACATCCTTATAATTCCAAACTTCATTTACTTGCCATGTTGAAGCTTTTCATGACATAAATTTACAGATATGTACCTGATATTGGAAGCAAAAGAAAATGAAGATGAGAATCAGCAGCAGTAATAACAGTACAACCGCAACAACTGCCCAGCAACAGTAACAACCCAGTAACAGACCGGTGGAGTAGTAATCCCAAAAACAAAAGCCTTAAGCTTTAAATGAAACAACAACCATTAATACTAATTTCAAACAAAGAAAGAAAGCAGTAGATTTTTTAGCTTTTATTTTTATTTTGAAAGCTTAAATATTTTTCGGAATTTTTCTCTCTTCTATTCTCTGTCCGTTTTTTTTCTCTATCTGTGTGTGTATTTTTTCTCGTATCTTTTCTGTTCTCTCTATTTCTGTTCTTGTCTTGTGTTCAAGACTTCATATATATATAATCTCATCCCATAAATCTTTTAATCAATTAAATCAATACTTTTTCTCTACCCAACCCATTATCTTTCCACTCATCCCCATTACATTAAATAAACATATCACACCACCCCATTATATTTTGTCCCCCATGCTTCATTTAAAATAATGCAAGATTCTCCCTTTAAATTAAATCTTGTCCCCCCTTTATATTAAACAACTATATCACAACCCACCCCATTTCATTTTGTCCCCCATGCTTTAAATAAATAATTTCAAAATGTACAATTCCTAAACTACCCCTCACGACCTTACTGAAATTACCAAACTACCCCTGAATGTACTACAAATTTACCAAACTACCCATCAGCTATAACACATCAATTAATCAAACTTAACCAAAATATAGACAATATGATCAATTTCTAACAATGTTCAAACAACAATATGAACACGGATGAACATCATAACAACAATATCACATGAACACGATTTTAACAACATTTCAACAACAAATTACATGAACACAAATTGAACAACAAAGAACAACTAAAATTTGATTGAACAATATTTTAGCAACCAATAATTCTATTTTCGGATTCAACAACAACAACAAACAAAGTATGAAGATTTCTAAATTCAATCATATTGAACTTAAAATCAACTCTAACAATATTACAACCAACAATTCCTATATTAAACTTAAACAACAAGATTATGAGACAAATTCAAGAAATAATCATAAATGATAAACAAGAAATCAAACTATACAAATTTCGGATTCAAGAACAATCAAACAAAGTATGAACATGAATTAAATCTATTTTAAACAACAAACATGATGGATTTAAACGATTAAACCAACATATTTCTCTAACACAACTAAATTCTTTAAACAAATAACAAGATCGATGAAGAAACAATTATGAACTTAAACTTGAACTTAACAATATTAAATTTCTAACAATACATAAACATATGAAACAAATTGAAGAAATAGTTAATTAAATTTCAATTTGAATCTAACAAACATTTAAACTAACAAATTTTTACCTTTTTTACAAAATGAATAAAATTAACATGACATAAACATGAAAAACAACTAATTAAATTTCCATTTGAAATCTGAAAATTAAATCAACAAAACACATGAACAAACAACACAAAAAATCAAATATCTAACGATTTTAGATTCGAGAAATATCAAAACGAAATACGGACAAACATAAAACTCAAAATCTACTAACCGGATCGAACGACATACGTACGGACTGTTTTGACGACCCAAGCATCGAGCGAATGACGATGAACTAGGATGGAAACAATCTGTCCGGAAACGAATCTCGCACCAAGATAACTTGACGCCGAAGATGACCACGAACGGACGACCAAAGAAGGTGGTCGTTTGGCATCGTTTTAAAAACGAAAAATGGAAGTCCGTCACAAGCAGAAGGCAGCAACAGTTCGATTAGTGAAGAAGACGAATGTGAGGCAGCATCGCGGCAACAACAGCTCGGAGGAAGGAGGAGAAGCAGCGGCGACGAAGGAGCTTGGTCAACGAACTATGGTGAAGCAATAGCGTTTGGTCGACGTCGAACAGCAGCAGCAGTGGGGTGTCGAGCAGCAGCAGTGTCGACGCGGACGACTCAGAGGCAGCAAGAAGAAGCAACAAACATGGCGTTATGGCCATGGCGATGGGTCGACGACGAAGACGCAGCCATGGACGAGCCTTTTGAGCTCGACATGGAGAAGATGGGCTTCTTGGTGGTGTGTGCGCTTGTGTCGAAGGAGATGAAGCTGCTGGAGCTTAGCCATGGCAGCCATGGATGTGTGTTTTAGAGTTTGGAGAAGAAAGAAGAAAAGAAGAAGAAGAATGATAGGGGGGCGGATGACTTAGGTCATTTTTAGGGTTTTTGGGTTTTTTTTTTTTTGTGTCTTTGAAATGCAAGATAGGGGTATTGGGTGTTTTGGGTTATGGACTGGGTCGACCCAGTTCGAAATGGACTGGGTCGTAGGGAAGATTGGGCCATTTTTTGGGCCTGTGGCTTGAAATTGAAGAAGAGGCCTAATTCCGACTTTCTTTATATTTTCGCTCTCTTTTCTTCTTTTATTTTTTCTAAAACTAAATTATAAAAATACTTAAACTATTATTAAGAACTAAATTAAGTTATAAAAGCGCAAATTAACTCCCAATAACAATTAACGCACAATTAAGTATTAATTAAGCATAAAATTGTATATTTGGACATTAAATGCTAAAAATGCAAACGATGCTTATTTTTGTAATTTTTAATTTTTGTAAAACAAATTTAATTACTAACAATTGTAGAATTGAATCCTATATGAAAAATGCGACATATTTTTGTATTTTTTATTAATTTAGCAAATAAACATGCACAGATAAATACAAATAATTATTCAAAATATCACAAAATTGCACACCAAGAAAAATTACTTTATTTTTGAATTTTTTGGGAGTAATTCTCATATTGGGCAAAAATCACGTGCTTACAGCTGCCCCTCTTTGCCTGAAGACACGAAGGGTTTTCGTGCAAAGATAAAGCGAGCGATTTTTGCCCATCCGAGTACTCCGTGTGAAGCATTTTTTTTGAAAAAGATTTGACCGAACCTTTGCTTCAAAGGTTTCCTACATATCCTGGGCTAAACAGGAATCAGGTCAATGTAGTTCGGGAAATTTTGGTAGCTGGGACTACCGTTGGACTGCAATGTTACTGTTGTTGCATGCTATTACTACTGCTTAACGATCTCCTTGTTACACCGTGCTTAAAAGAAAACAAGAAGCTAAGCTATACTGCAATTTTTCTTGTTGCCTTGCTTTCTTGTCTGCTTGCATTTTTTTCGGTGCTTTTCTTCTTTTTGACACATGCACTTGAGTTTATGCTGTGACCTCTTGTTGCAACCTTCTGTTTCCCAGTGCCGGGGAATTTTATTGTTTCCTGCTGGGGATTCCTATTGTAACCCTCTGTTTTATTGTCCTCTGACTTGATTTTGAAATGTATGCCTCTGTTATCTGGGCGGGCTCCCAACTTCAATACTTGAAAATTAAAGACTAGAAATGTATGCCTCTGTTATTTGGGCGGGCACCCAACTTCAACAACTGAAATGTAAAGACTGATATGTATGCCTCTGTTATCTGGGCGGGCTCCCAACATCAATAACAACTTTAGAAATAAACGCCATTCCTCTCTTCAGGCGGGCTCCTGACTTCAACCAATACATTGGCATTCCTTTCTTTAGGTTGGCAATATTTCAACAACTTTTTAAAAAAACGCCTTTCCTCTCTTCAGGCGGGCTCCTGACTTCAACAACAACTTTGAAAATAATCGCCATTTCTCTCTTCAGGCGGGCTCCTGACTTCAACCAATACATCGCCATTCCTTTCTTTAGGTTGGCAAGATTTCAACAACTTTTAAAAATGCCTTTCCTCTCTTCAGGCGGGCTCCTGACAACAACTTTGAAAATAATCGCCATTCCTCTCTTCAGGCGGGCTCCTGACTTCAAACCATACATCGCCATTCCTTTCTTTAGGTTGGCAAGATTTCAACAACTTTTAAAAACGCCTTTCCTCTCTTCAGGCGGGCTCCTGACAACAACTTTGAAAATAATCGCCATTCCTCTCTTCAGGCGGGCTCCTGACTTCAAACAATACATCGCCATTCCTTTCTTTAGGTTGGCAAGATTTCAACAACTTTTAAAAATGCCTTTCCTCTCTTCAGGCGGGCTCCTGACAACAACTTTGAAAATAATCGCCATTCCTCTCTTCAGGCGGGCTCCTGACTTCAAACAATACATCGCCATTCCTTTCTTTAGGTTGGCAAGATTTCAACAACTTTTAAAAATGCCTTTCCTCTCTTCAGGCGGGCTCCTGACAACAACTTTGAAAATAATCGCCATTCCTCTCTTCAGGTGGGCTCCTGACTTCAAACCATACATCGCCATTCCTTTCTTTAGGTTGGCAAGATTTCAACAACTTTTTTTTAAAACGCCTTTCCTCTCTTCAGGCGGGCTCCTGACAACAACTTTGAAAATAATCGCCATTCCTCTCTTCAGGCGGGCTCCTGACTTCAAACAATACATCGCCATTCCTTTCTTTAGGTTGGCAAGATTTCAACAACTTTTAAAAATGCCTTTCCTCTCTTCAGGCGGGCTCCTGACAACAACTTTGAAAATAATCGCCATTCCTCTCTTCAGGCGGGCTCCTGACTTCAACCAATATATCGTCATTCTGTTCTTCAGGTGGGCTCCTGACTTCTTCTTAAATTCTTCATCCTCGTTCTCCAGGTGGACGCCTGACTTCTTCTTAAATTCTTCATCCTCATTCTCCAGGTGGACGCCTGACTTCTTCTTTAATTCTTCATCCTCATTCTCCAGGTGGACGCCTGACTTCTTCTTCAATTTTTTTTTCATCCTCATTCTCCAGGTGGACGCCTGACTTCTTCTTCAATTTTTTCATCCTCATTCTCCAGGTGGACGCCTGACTTCTTCTTAAATTCTTCATCCTCATTCTCCAGGTGGACGCCTGACTTCTTCTTAAATTCTTCATCCTCATTCTCCAGGTGGACGCCTGACTTCTTCTTTAATTCTTCATCCTCATTCTCCAGGTGGACGCCTGACTTCTTCTTCAATTTTTTTTCATCCTCATTCTCCAGGTGGACGCCTGACTTCTTCTTCAATTTTTTTTTCATCCTCATTCTCCAGGTGGACGCCTGACTTTTTCTTTTCTTTTTCCTTCGCTCTGCTTTGTTCTTGCTTGCTGGGGATAATACCACTGTGGGAGTCTCCTTTCTTCCCCTCCTTCAAATTCAATTTTTTTTCAGAATTTATTTTCGCTCAACACTGCTAGGGATAAAAGTGTTATCTTCTTGAGATAACGTTGTTGAGGATAATGCTGATGGGGAATTTTATCCCTTCAAATCGATGCTTCATTCTTCGGGAAGCTGCTGAGGATGATAATGGTTTTTGCTTTTCTGAGCACAAATGTCATCCCTTTGTTCTGTCTGCTGGGGAACAACTTCTTTTATTAAAACTTGTTATGCTGGGGGTAAAACTGGTTCAAAGACCACTTCCCTTGAGACTGGTGCTATATTCATTTTACCCTGAATGGGTATCTGACTTCCAGAAAATTTTCCAAATGAAAGGAAAATTTTCTGCCCCAGTTTGACAGTCTCCCTTATGGCCTGCATTTCTGTCATCAATGCCACTTCCTTTACCTGTTTCAATTTAAACAAAATTTGTTAGTTTAAAACGCGGTGGTTGGTTGTGATACTCCCACTGGGATGGTTTTCCCTTTTCTCTTCCTTGCTCTGCGTTCCACAACTTGTTGGGGATGATATTATTTGCTGGGGATAATCCTTTTCTGCTGGGGATATCCCTCTTCTTTCGTGGCATGGCTCGGAAATTTGCATTTTCCCGACCTTTTAGTCTCGCATGAATTTCCCAAATCATGCTTATTGTTTTTCTTGTTTTGTCCACGGGCTCTGGTCTTGAGGTTTAATAACCTTTGATTTTGGCAAGGATATCCCTCTTGACACTCGTTGATCTTTTTGTCAATTCCCTTTTGCTGGGGATATCTTTTTTTTGACACTGGCCTCGCGCTTGTTCCTTGCTGACTATACCATTTGTATGTATTAGTCAGATCTTATCTTGGAAAGCTAATGGCCTATTTTGAAGTCATTTCCCACTGGTTCTGACCAAACAGACTCTACTGGGGAAATTTCTATGAAAGGAAAAGATAAAAGGGAACAGAATAAAAGACAACAGAAAAAGATGTCTCTTTAACAAAAGAAACTATAAATAAAAACCTATCAAACGCAAATACCGACTCTAATGGTCATGACATGCACATGTGGCCTATCCTTCGTCATCAATCGTCTTTCGAGATCTTCCCTTGACTTGGCGATTCCCCATCTGATTCCCAATCTTATTCGACTTGTAGTGCCCGAAGGGTTTTCACTATCAAGCCTCTCTCATTTTGGTTTTTCTCTCAGCTTGCGTCGCCTTATGGTGTCCGTAAAGATTTTCACCGATAAGACTCTCTCATTTGTATCACTTTCCAGCTGGGGATTTGGAGTGTTGCCGGTATGACTCTCTCTGCTGGAGATTAGAGTCCTTTCTGCTGCGGAACAGAATGTTATGTTCGCCGGTAAGACTCTCATTTGTCTGACTTGGCATCTTTTGCAGACTGATCAGAAGGTCTTTCTTTGGACCGTAATGTGGGTTTTTTGGATAGGCTTAGAAATAAAGGGTATTAAAGGCTCAAAAACAAATCAATTTGGGGTTCAAAATTACAACCTTCGAAATCATATTTGTTTATAACAAGCGCAACCCTTGCCCCAGTTTCTTGCTTGGGGATTATTTATTTATTATATATTTTTTAAAATTTTTTGGTTACACTATGCATACTACGTACATTATGCGCACTATGCACCCTATGACCGAGCCGTGAAACGCCTACGTATCCTCTTTGAGGAATCAGGTCAAACGTAGTTCCCAATTCCTCTTTTTTCATTTGACTTTCTTTTGTTTTTTTCCATTTTTCTTTTTCTTTATCGTTTTTTTTTTGATTTTTTCTTTACCTTCCTGACTCGTATTTCCTAGTCGTGGCTATTGATTCCGAACGAGGGGTATGAAAGAAAATAAATAAGGCTCAAAAGGGGTAACGAAGGATAAAGTGTTTAGGTAGCAGAATAAAATGTCTTCGTCATTCCAGTCTTCAAAACATGCCAAGTGCAAACAACACAATTGAACATAGATTTATAGTCTCTTCCGATGGTGCTGGACTTGACAATTATGTTAAACACTTGCTTTTTCATTTGTCATTTCTAAAGCACTGCTGGGCGACACTCTCACTCTCATGCACGACCCTCATGCCAATTTGGCGAATCTTGCATTTAACGGTTTTCTTTATGTTTTACTTGCCCCAGTTCCACATGACTCGGGCTTCAAATAATCTCAAACCGTTCTTATTTCCTTTAAATGCTTTGATCACCTTCCCAGGGTTTTATGATTAACTTTATAGACTAGGCCCAAAGTGTGTGCGCATGTCATGTCCCTAGAATCGGCATTGAACGAAAATAACAAAAGGACTAAATAAAAAGATGACTGGAAATAATAAAAGACCGGCTTTTGTATTAAACTTCAGGCGAAATGGTTAGAAAAACAAACAAAACAACCAGAATAAAATCTTAACACAACATCAACGAGACTTAAACAAACTGATACGACAAAAATGGAAAGATAAGAAGGTTTGACACAAGACAATATTCGGATTACAACCCTAAGAATAATCCGGATAACAGAAATGACAACAAAATAAACCACCAACAGCTTCTCTCTTGCTAACCAAGGAACGGAGCGTCCTCCCATTTTATCAAAATTGGCATCTTAGCCACTAAGCTTTGCATTAGTATTGCCAAGACCATTATCAGCTTCCATATCATCAACCTCCATCAACAAGTTCTCGATAGGGTTCGAGTGCTCCATGTTACTGTTATCGATCACAATCCGCCCTTCTTGGATCATTTTCTCTACTTCCCTTTTCAAATTACGACAACTCTCAATGTTGTGCCCTATGACATTGGAGTGGTACGCGCATCGCGCTGCCGGATCAAAGTTTCTTGCATGTGGATCTGGAGTATATGCGGGGAGCGGCTCAATCAAGCCAGCATGCTTTAGCCTTTCAAACAGACTTGCATAAGATACTCCGATAGGGGTGAGTGCATTTCCTCGTTTCAGCAACCTTTCGTTCCTAAATGCTTGATTGGGCCGGAAACCTGATCCAGGGGGCTTTCGGTAGGCTTGTGAGGGTGGATAAGCCTTCTATGGAGCTGGGTATTTGGAAAGTGAAGCCCGTCTTTGGGAATCTCGTGGAGAGAAGTAGCATTGGGGAGGGGAGTAGCGTGGACGAGTGATGGAGCTACTCGGGTAGCTAGGAAAGCTGTCATAAGTGGGTTGAGATGGAGAGTATGGGGGATGGGTAATGTCAGAGTTTGAAAAGCTTGGCGGTGATGGGGGTGGTGTTTTCCCAGTTATCCATGCCTGATACATGTCTGCCACATGTTGTCTCAGTATTTTCACTTCTTCTACCAATCCGTTGTTCTGTTCGACCAATTGTTGTCGGTCATCAGTACCGACCCACCCTGTTCTGAGGTTCTGTGTCATTTGCTTTGCAGGGAGGAGTTACCACAACCAACCACTTTTCTATATATGAACACAGCAAAGGGAAGCTATCACGTTAGTGTCAGGGCATTTGACAGATAATCATATATTAGAGATGCAATGCACCTAAGTAGTTAAACCGTTCTATTAGAGATGCGATGCACTTGCGCTTTCTTTTATTTTTCTTTCTTCCCTTTTTTTTCTTTTTCAGTGGTGGTCGAATCTTATGCAGATTGCCTACGTATCATGACCCCGCATGAATCAAGACCTTGCGTAGTTCGGACTAATAAAAGATAAACAATACTAATCATTTTTTTTCAATTTTCATATTAAAATAAACTGGGTTTTAAAGGTTTGAAGATGACCCACAAACTCGAAAATCAAACAACCCACATATTTTAATTAAAAGATTTACAAACTCCAAAACAAACGGCCAGCTTCCTTTCTCCGTTTGACAAATGCAATCGAACGGTTATTTTTGCAAACGTGGCCCCTTCAAATTTTGAGGCCAGAGAGGATTATTTTGACACTTTACAAACTTGTCCGTTCTTTTACGAAAATAGCCTTTCGACAACTGAAAGATACTCTAAGTCTATTTCGGCAAGAACGGTTTAAGACGCGGCCGAAGCTGGCTCGGCTTATTTTGACCAAAAAAATTCAAATGGTATTCACCTAACCGCTGACTCTTTGTTTATTTTTCAAATTACAATGAAAACGTGGTGTTGCAAACACGGCCCTTCAGCGCCTCGGGGACGAAGATTTTTAAGGCTGTGGGGGTCAACTGGACCAAAATCCTAAACATGACCCAAAAGGTGGCTGTTTATGCAAAGTCAGCCTTCCGGCGTCCTTTTCGGGAACATTCGGCTATGTCTTGATAAAACAGCGTCACCCGACTTCTTTATGACTAAATTAAAATTTGACATATTTTTTTTTCGGCTATTTTTAGCAAAAGGAGAGGTTAGACACCACTCGACTTATTTATGACAAAATTAAAATTTTGACACGTTTTTATTTATTTATTGATTTTTGGCTATTTTAGCAAAAAGGTGGGGTTGGACCCGATGAGGGTTGCCTACGTATCTCACATCCGGTGAGAATCAAACCCGCGTAGTTCGGGCAGGTCATGAATAAAGTAAGTAAACTAATTTTAAATTATTATTATTTTGAATTTGTAAAAGAACTGCTTTGAAAGAAGAAATGAAGTATATATATATTTTTTGAATTTTTGATTGATTTTCTTTTTGAAAGAAAGACTTCTAAGAATTCCTTTTCTTTTGATTTGAACTTTGAGAATTTCAAAAGTAAAAGGAAGATTTTTTTTTGTTCTTTCTTATTCTAAGAAGAAAGAAAATATTTTTTTGGAATTTTACCTTTAATAAATGAAATGCTTTCTAAAAAAAATATTTTTTTTTTGAATTTTGAATTTTCTTTTCAATTTTTAAAGAAGAAGGAAAATATTTTCGAATTTGTTTTATTTTATTATATATATATATATATATATATATATATATATATATATATATATATTATATATTTTTTTTTAATAATTAAAAAGACTTTCTAAAGAAGTCAATAATGGAAAATATTTTTGGATTTTTTGTTTTGAAAATTGGGAGTCTAAAAAAACTTTTCTAGACTTTTTGGCAGGACAAATATTTTTGCAACAAATAAAGATATATATACATTTTTTGGAAATAAAGAAAAACTTTTTGGATTTTTAAAACCACTTTATATATATATATATATATTTGCAACAAATAATAAAACCACTTTCAACGCGACTCTTTTTATTTTATTATTTTGAATTTTTCAGAAACGAATAAAAAAAACTATTTTAAAAGTAAGACTCTTTTTCATTGTCATTTTCAGGGGAAGACAAACTATTTTCCTTTATATATATATATATATATATATATATATATATATATATATATATATTTATTTTTTTATTTTTTTGAAAAATAAGACAGAACAACGATTTTTTTTTCTTTCTATTTTTTCTTTGGTTTTAATAAAACAAACTAATAAGACATTTTTTTTCATTTTCTCAAAATTTCGGCAGAGTTTTGACAGTATTTGGGCATTGGTTTTTTTTTCAAAAATAAACTGTCAATTCCCTAACCGCTATTTCTTTTTTCAATTTTAAAATATTATTCATGATATTCAAAAGTCAGTCAACACACAAATCCGGATCAAATAAATGCGCAAGTAGCAGCAAGTAAGATGCATCAGGATGATCATTTTTTTTGGTACACCTGTCCTAGACAGACCCAACCCCTGTGTTGAGTCTCCAAAGTCAAATGCACGTGATGCAAACAATCGCTCCTACTAGGGATCCGACATGAAGCTGAGTTATTCTAAGTTAAAAAACCTGAGGCATAATGATCTAGCCCTGGCTTACCCAAACGGACAGTTTGAGCCGAAGCGGGGGCAACGTACCGGGAGCACGAAAGTCTACCCGGCCTAGTTACTTGTCCCAACTTCGTCTTATTTGGTATGACTTTAACAGAAAGGTGGGCCACGCGCACGTGTGCACCATAAATTTAGAAGACTCAGAAAGAAGGGGGTTTCGTAGCAGTTGTATATATTCATAATTCAAATAATATTAAAGCGGTAAAAGTGTCATTTAGCACATTGGGCATATATCATGTAAAAAATCAGATAATAAATAAAGCCAACTATAACAATTATTTTAAGCTCGAATTCTTGAACCCTGAACCAGTGGTTCTGGGTTGTTAAATCCCCAGCAGAGTCGCCAGAGCTGTCGCACCTCCTTTTCCGCGCCCGCGAGGGTACAAGGGAGTTTTCTCCAATTAAAGGACAGTCGAAACGGGATTTGTTTGTTTGTTTCAGAGTCGCCACCTGAGAATTTTAAGGCGTCCCAAGTCACCAATTTTAATCCCTGAATCGAGGAGAATATGACTCTGTTTATTATTCTGCGAACCAGAAATCCGGATAAGGAATTCTGTTAACCCGGGAGAAGGTGCTAGGCATTCCCGAGTTCCGTGGTTCTAGCACGGTCGCTCAACTGTTATATTCGGCTTGATTATTTTGATTTGTTAAATACATTTTTATTGTATGATTTTATTGTTACCGCTTCTATTTAGATTGTTTATAATTAAAGACCCTTCTTCGAATCGAATCACGCGTACGTGTATTCGTTTTATATATTATATATTTTTTAACGTGAAAAATCGTGTCACGCGTACGTATACACAATGATATTGATAATATAATAATTATTATTTTTTTTCGAAATTTTTTATTATAAAAAAAGAAGACTTAAGTTCGAAATTGTGCTAAAAATAAAATTAAGAACGTTCGTCGCTCTTGTATAATTAAATATTGAACCGCACATCTCGAGTTATATGAAATTAATATTGATATTCTCCGAAGAGCCCCCTTTTTATTAAATGTTCGTTCGAAGTTGCGCGAACGCATAATCCGAATTGCTTTTAGAAATATAATCAGGTTACGCGAACGCATCCCTAATCACGCAAAAGATTCTTAATAGTAGTATAGATTTTCCATAAATTGTTGAATGTTAACCGCAAATTATATTTTTTGCGTAAGAATTATATTTCTCCAAGCCATTCAAATTTAAAAGGGTAAAAATAAACGTGGGATTAATAATACCATTTTTCCGTAAATACAATATATGCATACCCAAAAAATGAATTGCATATAAAACTAGGAAAGAGAATTAATTTGATAAACAAACTAATAGTTTTCGAAGAAATTATATCTCCTTCTCATCTACTTGTTTTTAGTCCAAAGTTATAATGGTTTGGTTAATGTTTGCAATGGAAGATAAGAGTCAAGTTGATAAGAAAAAAGAAATATTACAAACTGATTCAATAAAATTGCTTTATATACAACGTAGTTGTTCGTCGGAACCATTCATAATATTTTAACGTCGTAACAAGCTAATCAATTCGTCGGAACCATTCATAATATTTTAACGTCGTAACAAGCTAATCAATTCACCTTTCTTATGGTTATACATATACCCGTTATCTTACCATATATGAAAAAAATACAATCAACATCATTTTAACCTTATTCAACAACAGAGGTTAGAATGTAGTTTTCTTGATATTTCTATTCTACTTTACATTTAGCTAACAATGTTACGGGATGTAATCAATGGCCCATTTTTATGTCATATTCCCTATTTTGACAGTTCAAATATAACTATACTAATGAGATTTCGAAATGGACAATATTATTACAAAACTTATGCAAACTTTTAAAAAGAAAACGATTAGATAATAGTCTTCATGTCAAGCATACTACTTTGTTAACCAACTGAAACAAACTGAAATTTAAACTAATAAAATTTAAATGAGTAGAAGACATCCTTATAATTCCAAACTTCATTTACTTGCCATGTTGAAGCTTTTCATGACATGAATTTACAGATATGTACCTGATATTGGAAGCAAAAGAAAATGAAGATGAGAATCAGCAGCAGTAATAACAGTACAACCGCAACAACTGCCCAGCAACAGTAACAACCCAGTAACAGACCAGTGGAGTAGTAATCCCAAAAACAAAAGCCTTAAGCTTTAAATGAAACAACAACCATTAATACTAATTTCAAACAAAGAAAGAAAGCAGTAGATTTTTTAGCTTTTATTTTTATTTTGAAAGCTTAAATATTTTTCGGAATTTTTCTCTCTTCTATTCTCTGTCCGTTTTTTTCTCTATCTGTGTGTGTATTTTTTCTCGTATCTTTTCTGTTCTCTCTGTATTGTCTTGTGTTCAAGACTTCTTCTTATAACCCATCCCATAAACCTTTCAATTAATTAAAATCAATACTTTTTCTCTACCCAACCCATTATCTTTCCACTCATCCCCATTACATTAAATAAACATATCACACCACCCCATTATATTTTGTCCCCCATGCTTCATTTAAAATAATGCAAGATTCCCCCTTTAAATTAAATCTTGTCCCCCCTTTATATTAAACAACTATATCACAACCCACCCCATTTCATTTTGTCCCCCATGCTTCAAATAAACAATTTCAAAATGTACAATTCCTAAACTACCCCTCACGACCTTACTGAAATTACCAAACTACCCCTGAACGTACTACAAATTTACCAAACTACCCATCAGCTATAACACATCAATTAATCAAACTTAACCAAAATATAGACAATATGATCAATTTCTAACAATGTTCAAACAACAATATGAACACGGATGAACATCATAACAACAATATCACATGAACACGATTTTAACAACATTTCAACAACAAATCACATGAACACAAATTGAACAACAAAGAACAACTAAAATTTGATTGAACAATATTTTAGCAACCAATAATTCTATTTTCGGATTCAACAACAACAACAAACAAAGTATGAAGATTTCTAAATTCAATCATATTGAACTTAAAATCAACTCTAACAATATTACAACCAACAATTCCTATATTAAACTTAAACAACAAGATTATGAGACAAATTCAAGAAATAATCATAAATGATAAAAAAGAAATTAAACTATACAAATTTCGGATTCAAGAACAATCAAACAAAGTATGAACATGAATTAAATCTATTTTAAACAACAAACATGATGGATTTACACGATTAAACCAACATATTTCTCTAACACAACTAAATTCTTTAAACAAATAACAAGATCGACGAAGAAACAATTATGAACTTAAACTTGAACTTAACAATATTAACAATTTCTAACAATACATAAACATATGAAACAAATTGAAGAAATAGTTAATTAAATTTCAATTTGAATCTAACAAACATTTAAACTAACAAATTTTTACCTTTTTTACAAAATGAATAAAATTAACATGACATAAACATGAAAAACAACTAATTAAATTTCCATTTGAAATCTGAAAATTAAATCAACAAAACACATGAACAAACAACACAAAAAATCAAATATCTAACGATTTTAGATTCGAGAAATATCAAAACGAAATACGGACAAACATAAAACTCAAAATCTACTAACCGGATCGAACGACATACGTACGGACTGTTTTGACGACCCAAGCATCGAGCGAATGACGATGAACTTGGATGGAAACAATCTGTTCGGAAACGAATCTCGCACCAAGATAACTTGACGCCGAAGATGACCACGAACGGACGACCAAAGAAGGTGGTCGTTTGGCATCGTTTTAAAAACGAAAAATGGCAGCCCGTCACAAGCAGAAGGCAGCAACAGCTCGATTAGTGAAGAAGACGAATGTGAGGCAGCATAGCGGCAACAACAGCTCGGAGGAAGGAGGAGAAGCAGCGGCGACGAAGGAGCTTGGTCAATGAACTATGGTGAAGCAATAGCGTTTGGTCGACGTCGAACAGCAGCAGCAGTGGGGTGTCGAGCAGCAGCAGTGTCGACGCGGACGACTCAGAGGCAGCAAGAAGAAGCAACAAACATGGCGTTATGGCCATGGCGATGGGTCGACGACGAAGACGCAGCCATGGACGAGCCTTTTGAGCTTGACATGGAGAAGATGGGCTTCTTGGTGGTGTGTGCGCTTGTGTCGAAGGAGATGAAGCTGCTGGAGCTTAGCCATGGCAGCCATGGATGTGTGTTTTAGAGTTTGGAGAAGAAAGAAGAAAAGAAGAAGAAGAATGATCGGGGGGGCGGATGACTTAGGTCATTTTTAGGGTTTTTGGGTTTTTTTTTTTTTGTTTTGTGTCTTTGAAATGCAAGATAGGGGTATTGGGTCTTTTGGGTTATGTACTGGGTCGACCCAGTTCGAAATGGACTGGGTCGTAGGGAAGATTGGGCCATTTTTTGGGCCTGTGGCTTGAAATTGAAGAAGAGGCCTAATTTCGACTTTCTTTATATTTTCGCTCTCTTTTCTTCTTTTAATTTTTTCTAAAACTAAATTATAAAAATACTTAAACTATTATTAAGAACTAAATTAAGTTATAAAAGCGCAAATTAACTCTCAATAACAATTAACGCACAATTAAGTATTAATTAAGCATAAAATTGTATATTTGGACATTAAATGCTAAAAATGCAAACGATGCTTATTTTTGTAATTTTTAATTTTTGTAAAACAAATTTAATTACTAACAATTGTAGAATTGAATCCTATATGCAAAATGCGATATATTTTTGTATTTTTTATTAATTTAGCAAATAAACATGCACAGATAAATACAAATAATTATTCAAAATATCACAAAATATCACAAAATTGCACACCAAGAAAAATTACTTTATTTTTGAATATTTTGGGAGTAATTCTCATATTGGGCAAAAATCACGTGCTTACAGGTACCTGTAGAAAAAGCGGATATGACACTAGTTTACATGAATTGTGGGATAGGTGCAATGCTATTATACTTGCTTGGATAATGAACACAGTTTCACCAAGCTTAATTAGTTCAGTGATCTATGCTTCTGATGCCCACACAGTGTGGGAGGACCTTAAGGAAAGATTTAATAAGGATAATGCATCTAGGGCTTGCTATTTCACAAGGAAATTGCCACATTAACTCAGGGCATATCCTATGTGTATGTATACTACACTAAACTGAGAGAATTGTGGCATGAGTATGAGACTTTGACTCCTCCACCTACTTGTGGTTGCGCTGAATCGAGAAAACGTGTAGAGCACTATCAGATACAAAAGTTATATCAATTTATCACAGGGTAAAATGAGTCCTATGACAATGCAAAGAATCAAGTTCTCATGACTTGACCCTTACTTAATCTGAACCAAACTTATGCTATGATAGTCAATGTTGGAAGCCAGAGAATTAATCGAAAATGTGTATTTGTTGAAGGTAACGAAGCTGCTATGATGACTAATAAGGGGTATTCTAGAGGACATACTAACAATAATCCTAATGGAGGGTTCACATATGGATATAATGGTGGAGGACAGGTGAACACCAATTTCATTGGAGGCTATAGACTTAGAAATTCATTTGGTAAAGGTGTTGTTTGGTGTGACTACGACAAATATAAGGGTCACACTAGAGAGAACTGTTTTAAGCTTCATGGCTATCTTTTTGACTTCAAGATCAAGAGGAAATGAGGGACATCAAATGCTCAAGCTAACAGTGTGACTAGCTCTGGTGTTTCAAACTCAAATATCTAGGGTCAAGGACATCAGACACCAACAACATCTCTAGCTCACTTCTTTACTCAGGAACAATACCAGCAAATTCTGTATTTGTTGAACAAGGATAAGAAAGATGAACCTGTTGCCAATGTTGTCACTACAGCAACAATAGGTAGTATACATGCATGTATGACAAGCCTAATACATAGTAACTGGATTATAGACACATGAGGAACAAATCATAGGTTCATAGCCCGCACTTACTAGAGAAGTATGATGAAATACCAGAAAATGCTAGGAATAAAGTTCATTTACCAACAGGAGAACAAGTGTCTATTACTCATAATGGTATTTGTTCATTCTTCAAAAATACGAAGGTTCAGAATATCCTTCACATTGCAGAATTCAAATATAATCTCTTCTCAGTGTCCAAACTCACAAAGGAGTTGCAGCGTCTATTAGCATTTTACCCTGATTTCTATATCTTTCAGGAACTCTCAAGTGAGAAGGTGTTGGGGATTGGTAAATAAGAGTTGGGTCTATACATTCTCAAGGTAGAAGACATAGCTATAGTCCATCACCAAGGCACTCATTCAAATTCAATTGTACATACCATTCCAGGTGATATCAATAAATGTAGTAATCTAGCAAGTAATAAGACTTGTGATGTATCCTCTTTGTGGCATCAAAGATTAGGACATGCTCCTTTAAAGGTTTTGAGATCTGTATGTGGTTTTCATAATATGCAGCTGAAGGAACATCATTGTACTGTGTGTCTCATAGCTAAGCAATCAAGATTACCTTTCCCTACTAGCTCTTCTTGTTCCAAGTATATTTTTGATATTGTGCATGGTGATGTCTAGGGCCATATAGGGTGCCTACACATGATGGCAAGAGATACTTCTTGACCTTAGTAGATGATTACTCCAGGTTTACCTGGTTATTTCTGCTGCATTCTAAATCAGATACAGTTGAAGTAATCAAAAACTTTATAGCAATGGTCTCAACACAGTTTGATCACAAACTAAAATGTCTAAGAACAGACAATGGAACATAATTCTTTAATGATCAAATGTAGTTATTGCTGAAGACTCAAGATATAGTACATCAAAGATCTTGCACATATACCCCTCAACAAAATGTGGTCGTTGAGAAAAAACACAGGTATATTCTAGACATGGCTAGAGCACTCAGGTTCCAAGCCTTCCTACCTCTCAAGGTTTGGGGAGAATGTGTATCTACAACAACTTATCTTCTCAATCGTTTCCCTACTGTACTGCTACAAGGCAAATCTCCCTTCGAAAAGCTATTTCAAAATGTTCCTTCATTGCATCTGTTGATACCCAATTTTTCCCTATATATTGTTCATATGCAAAATACTTTCAAAATAGCATATGTATTCATATATAAGCATGTCCAAGTGTTTCATTATTTTTAAAAGATTTTTAAAACAATTTATCGCCTTATTTTATTAGAAAAAAAACCAATAATTATTTCCCAAATTATCACTTTTTGGTAACTCCTTTATTTTATTCTCATATTTATACCAGAATATAGCTAAGGTAATTTTTGCACAAATTTATTGAGTATTTTAACATTAAATTGCACATAATTGTAATTTTAGTCTATTTTAAGATTTAATTGCGTTTATAATTACATGATTGATCCTAGTATTTTTAGTTAAATATTTGTGTATTATTAATTAATTTAGTACCTTCAATTTATTTCCTGAAATCATTTTGCTATTTTTTATAAAAATAAAGAGGGAAAAGTGGCTATTTAATACTAGCCCTACCTATTTAAATTTTAGCCAAATCGACCCCGCAATTAACCCCAATTTCAATTTCAAATGGATCGGCCCAATTCCTAAACTACCCGCCCCCCATTAAATCTAGGTCGTTGATCAAAATAATCAACGGCCACAATCCCTCCTTTCCTTTTTTAATCCTCCAACACCCCTTAACCCTAAATCATTTCACCTAACTAGCCGCCTCTTAAACCCTCCCCTCTCTCAAAACGCTCTCGAACCTTCTCTAACCCTAGTCGCCTCCCATCACTTCTACCTTGAAACCCACCGGGATCCATGGCTTCTCAGGCTATGGAAGTCTTATACCCACCTCCTCTTGCTCCCACACGCCTGATACCTGAAGATTCGAGGCCTAACCATGAAGGGTTGAACACAGACTTCTGTCGATTCGAGGTTCCAGGGTCATCTCCGGCCTTGCTCCGGCGTACCAAGGCTATCTGAGTCTGTTTCTGACCTCTACGACTCGGATCAGTGGTCTTTCAAAGCCTTTCTCATTTTTAGGGTTCTTCTGAAACCCTAACCCTTCGAGGTTTTCTCCGATCTCTTTAGATCCGTTGTGTATCTGTGCTCTCTTTGAGTTTTTAAACGATCTCCCTAACTTTTCTTTCGAAAATTACTTTTCAAAGTCTTTCTTTTACGATTTAGGGTTTTCTAAAAATGCTTAAGTGTTTCTCTGACTTTCTTTTCTGTTTATTTTGTGTGTATTTGCCTCTACTGTGCTCCTATGTTTTTTATCTACCACATTCTCGTATGTTCTCCTACTGTGTTCTGTTCTTGTATGTCTTTCTACTGAGTTTTTATACTCCGTTCTTGTATGTTCTTTTTAATGTGTTTTATATATTCCATGCTTGTATGTTCTACTACCATGTTTTCCGTACTGTGTTCTCATATGCTTTTCTATTATGTTCTTGTATTTTTCTTCTACTATGTTCCAACATGTTTCTCCTAATGTACTTTCCTGCTAAGTTCTTAAGTTTCCTTACTTTCCTTCTACTAAGCCATGTTTAAGTTTCTTCTGAAAAACTTCTTAAGCATGTTCACTGTTCCTATTAGTGTTTCTCCTCTATTTTTTCTTTGAGTGATTCTATTGTGTTCTGCCTGTTACCTTGATATCATGCTTTCTCATGAGTTTTGTTGTTGATAGAAGCATGCAAGAGGTTTCAATTCTTCTCTGAAACATCTGAGCCCCCTTCGACCACTTGTTTTCTCATCTCTGTACTTGGTTCAAGGCGGAAACCCTAAAATTTGGGGGTTCTGCCAGGTTTGATCATATATTTGATTGAACTAGGGTTTTATTTTAGAACCCCTAACTCTTCGAGTCTTTTAATTGAGTTTGGACTTCTTTGTTTTCATATGATTCTGACATTTCTTCTAAAACTCTTCTACAATGGTTTTTCTTATTGATTTTACAGTGACATGAAAGTTTTCTTTCAGACTTAAAATGCTCACATGCTCTTTATATATGATGAATTTCCCCCTAAATGGTTTTCAAATTTGCAATTACTTCAAGCTTCCTTCTGAATATAACCTGATTGATTTCTTTCAGTTGTTTACTGATTTTATCTGTGATGCGACCTAAGTGAAACCCTTCTTCATCTTTTCTGACTTGGTTCATTCATACAAAATCTCAGACCCTTTTGATTTACTGGTTGTTAACTGATCTTCTTACCTTATTTGCACAAACCGTGCTTTTTAAAACCCTGTCCTTAAATAACTTTTATGTATTCACCCCTAATTGCCTACTTTGCACAAAGTGTTTGATTAATTTCTTTCCTTAATATGTTTATACCCGTTTAAATCTGAATCCCTTAATTAAGGGAGGTCTTGTGTAATTGATTGACAATCAGTTCTTCAAATATTTTCTTACCTTGTTTCCTCATGACTTTAACACTATAAAAGGCATGACCTTTCTTCACAAACGGACACTTCACAATTCACAATCTCTTCTGAATTCTCACTCTCACATAATAGAATTCTTCCTTCTTGTCTGCATTCTGACTTTCACAAGACTACTGCTTTTCCTTGTTTGTTTCTTTGAAACTGGTATGTCCTAATTTAACTTCATCATCACCACAATGTGTTTACTTACAGCTTTTTGCATCTATGTCTACTTTACTACTTCTGCAGAGTTAAATACTTAAACTAGCATGTTGATTTCGTTTTGTTTGTTTCTGCTATGAATCCCTATTCCCTATTTCCCTTTATGTGCTTTGAGTTACAGTTTAAAACATAGCAATATGAAAGTTATTGTCTATGGTTTGAACTTGATTCCTTAGGGGATCCTAACCTCTAAACAATGTGTTCCAGTAGGCTTATGGGTGTGCCAGCATCTCCCATTGCTGGGTTATGTTTACTAACCTGCTTTTTACCTCTTGCAACTCTTCATTCCCTATATCCCTATGTCTACTATTTCCCTTCCCCTTTCCCCTTTCAGAATTTTGCACTTGCACTCTCTCTTAGTTCCTAAGTTCTGCTCCCCTCTTGTGAGCCTTGCCTTGGGACCTTCAGTTCCCTCTGAACTTGGACACCTGAGGGTTGGCCCTTCCATACTGCACCATGGCTTAATTCGTGATACATTTGGGTATAAGCACTATCCGGAGTTCATATGAGACTCTTAGAGAACTTTGATACACCCCAAATAGGAGAAAGGCTTTGAAATATGATCTCTTGGAGTTGATTTACTTCATACTTCAGACAGGAAGTCCGAATCAGGCTCTCCTTGGTTGTACATTTTAATTTCTGATGTATTTTTCCTTTACTTTACTTTTTCTGGGTTGTAATAATTTTGTAATAAAACTCTCAAGGATGGTTAGTGAAAAAAAGGGGAATAACTATGTATGTAAAAGGGGTAGATATCATGCTCATAGGGAATTTCTGATCTCTGCATACCACATTGATATCCTGCCTATAGGAATTCTGCACTTTCATATGTAGATACTATGCCTATAAGGAATTCTGCACCCATATAGATATCTTGCCTATAGTTTTCAGAAATTCTACATTCATATGGATATCCTGCCTATAGTTAAATTTTTGCATCTCTCATATAGACACCATTCTCGTAGTTAACTGGAAATCCGAATCCTACATACGCATCTGTCACTAGGCAAACCTGTTTATAGGGCTTAAATAACTAACTACATCTAGATATCATGTTCATAGGCTTAAATGAAGTACAACATTTAAATGCCATGCCTATAGGATTTCTGCACTCTCGCTATGTCTGTAAAAGTGTCCAAAATCGACAACATATAGAAAGCATGCCTATAGGAGCTTCAATCGAATCTGAACCGCTTCATTTGCTTATAAGTTTAAAACCAGTCACAAATGACTTGTGCTTTTTTGCTAAAACTCGCCTTTCTTTAATAACAAATGATTTATTTTAAAACCAGTATGTATTCATGTTTACTTCATTGTTTCTGGACTCAGTAGATATCATGCCTATAGGGGTCTTCGTCTAACACTTAGGCAAGCCATAGGGTGAAAATTTATAAACTGAATCATACTTTTTATCAGCTACAACCAGCAGGTAGGCCTCATTCGAACTTCTTATCTGAACTATGTAATAAATCAATCTGCCTCCACCGTTTAAGTTTTAATCAGACCCTAAACAGTACATGCAAGTCATGCTACATTATGTGCTTTCTTTGGTTTAAAGGAGGTCTGTTTGAGCTTTTGTCTGTTTATATGCTTCCTCAAACTTGTTATATGTGTTTTGTTTGTCGCCTTAGTATTTTACCTTTTGAAACCACAAATAAGCCCAATACCTCCTCCATCTAGGATTAGTAGTCCCAAGTGCCTCCAGGGCTGATAGGATTGGGGCGGGTAATAGCATACAATAAGTAAACAAGACCATTTCGTGCTTTAATACCTTAAGGGAGTGGGAAAGGGTAGATATGGATATGATGACTACGCGATAACATCACGTGTAGCCCCTCACTGAGGAGTGATTACCGGATGTTGTGTGGGGTGATCCATATTATTAATAAACCTAGGACCCCCCTTCCCTTTGTTTTCTTTGTTTTAAATCTTCTTAAAACATTTCTTTTAAGAAAATCAACTCCTTTTAGTTCTTTTTTCTTACCTTTGTTTATTTGTAACCATTACATGAAAATCCTCTCTTATTTGAAGTCTTTATTTGCCTATATGTTATTTGTACTTAAGGCACAAAAATAGTTTGGTCGGGAACCACACTAGTGGATCCTGAGGGGTGCCTAACACCTTCCCCTTGGGATAATTTAAAGTCCTTACCCAATCTCTGATTACTCAAAACAAACCCCTCCTAGTGTCCTAATGCACTTTAATCATTAGGTGGCGACTCTTCAATTCAAAACCCAATTCCAGAACGGGAACGAGTTGTCTCCCAAATGTTATAAACCCAATTTCGCGAGAAAAAGGGGGTGCAACAACGTGGAGACTTTGCTGGGGATATCTTTTAGGTTTCTACCATTTCAAGCTATTACTATGACTTTATATTTCTTAGGTGCCTTATTTGTTTAATACCTTTAAGCATTTAATTCCCTCTTCTACTGCAAAAACTAACTTGTCTCTTATTTCTTTCCCTTGTTTCTTTCATTGTTTTCCTTTACTGCACTCCTTTATTACTGTTTTAAATTATTGTAATTATTACTTTACGAACGTGCAAATACGTGACAACTTGTTTTAATCATTGCATATGAATGTTTTCAACATCATATTCCACTCGTGTCAAACAAATACCACAACAACGCTTATAATGAGTGGTTGCGCTCTTCCGATATTATCACCCTTTAAATCCGGCAAAGGCGTATTTGAGGTAAAACCAGTCGATCAACGGTGTAGTCAATGGTTCCGTGCCTTTCCCTCTTGAGTTGTCCACTCAAGGGTACCAGTCTAAAACCCCATAGAAACCTTACTCTATTTAAACTGTGCATTCATCATGGTCAAACCTAGCCAAGTCAGTTATGTTGTCTGCATAATGACTCTTTAAGATAGCCTTGTCCAAAGTCCAATGGGTTTTCCAAAAAACCCAGACGGACACTATCACGTTTTGTGCATTTATTTGGAGAACTAAATGCTTTTATGCCAATTATTGGTATTTAATAGTCGAGTCTGGTGGGGGTAAGGGCCTAACCCTTTTGTCTTGCAGAAACATGAGGCACGAAGTCCCCAGATTCGGCATGGTCACAAATATCCACCCAAGGTTGCTAAGCTGGTGGGATGATCTTCACTCCAGTGATCATACTCTTGTCCGGAAATACCAAGGAAATCTACCTTCCCTCCTCGAGGTCCAACCCAACAACAAAATCATAGAAGCTGCTACTTTGTTCTGGATTGTGATAGGTCTGTGTTTCGCTTCGGAGAGATTGAGATGACACCCCTGCTAGAGGAAATAGGAGGATTGGCCGGTATACCATGGGAGACCCCGGGTTTGTTAATGCCGAAAAATCGCAATGGTAGAGGTTTTCTCAAAATGATGGGCCTAAAGAAGAATCCAGACTTGACATGTTTGAAGGAGTCCTACATTCCCTTTGATTATTTGTACTGAAAGGTACGGTCACAACAAATCCTATCGTGCACATCCAGATGAGTCCGCCCTTACATCGTTGGGGCGTATTCACCGAAGGGTATTTGTCTTCATGTTCTGCTTCTTATGGATGATAGTGTTTCCAATGAAGAAAGCAAGGATCCACACCAGGCTAACATGGTCACCAAAACTTTGATGGAGGGAATTGGTGGCATAGTGCCCATGATCATCGCAGAGATATACCGAGCCTTGGAAAAGAGTTAACAAGGAGCCCCACACTTCGAGGGCTACAATTTGCTATTTTAGCTCTGGCTCATGGAGCATCTTCAAAGGGGTGAATATCGGCAAGAGATTCAGCATAGAGACTAGGACGATCATATAGCCTTCCATTAACCAAGCCGAATGAACTACATGCCCAACATGTTTGCTCAGCCAGAAGATGCCAAGGGGTGGGTGGAGCTATTTGAAAAACTAACTGAGGATCAAATACAATGGATGTTCGAGTGGTTCCCTACTGAAGAGTTTAGCGCCCCATCCAGGGATGTACCATTTCTGATATTGATCAATTTGAGAGGAACCTACCCTTATGTCCCTCTCCGAGTTATGAGACAGGCTGGTAGGAAGCAGGTTATCCAAGGGTCGACAAGATGAGTCACTTTCGGGCTGACTTCCAAGCTGATGAAAGTCCTTATAATTGCCAAGCTCAGCATATGTGGCATTGCAAGATCATCATGGGAAGAGATACTATCGAACCAGACAGATACCATGCTGGCTACACCCCATACTATTCAGGCTGGCTGGAGGATAATCACAATGGTCCGGGTCAACCCGGGTTTGTTCGAGGTCACAGAATCATCGATGAAAGGGCTGAAGCACAGGTCAAATATAACCAACTGCGCAAGAGGATTCAGGAATGTGAAAGCGAGCACCGTGAGATTCAATAAGCCCACCAAAAACTGATTGAAGAGTGGAAAGACATGGCTGTCAGTGCCAATAAGCGATTAGGATTCCTAGAACGAGGTTTAGTAGAGCTGGAAAGGAAGTTTCTCAAGAGGATCAAGGACTGCCAGAATGCTGAAGGAAACGAGGGTGGACACCTGGCCAGAGCCTACCTGCTGTTGGGACTTCGTGAGCTGGTGAAGCTGTTCGATGGAGCCAAAGATGCCGATCTGGGGAAGGTCCTTCTGGAACCAAATAGATAGGAGTTTTCTTTTACTTTATGAAATGTAATAAGGCCAATGGCCACTAGTGACATTTTATTCCTTGTTATTTAGTGTCATTGTGTGATTTGTCTACTTTTTATCAATAAAATGAGGCATTTAGCATTCTAAATTCTCCAAATCAATTTGTCTCTAGGCTTACCTGGGGCACAACGAGGCTCCCAAATTAGTACGCGATTTACATTCTTGCACTATGTGTTTAAATATCGCAACAATTTCTTATAATCCCCACTGACTTGTTACCTTTTTGTTTTTACTTTTTTTTACTCCCCTCCCCAAAGGTTAGTTCATGCACTCTGGTATCGTCATCATATTCCACAAGATCAAAGGGCCCTCTACCCACTCCTTCTTCTAGTCCTATCAGAAGCAGGAACAAAGGAAAGATGGAAGATTTGAACAACACCAGAAAGGAAAACTCAACTGAACGGGTAGAGGTCACTCATGGTGCTCAGGTCTCCAAAGAAAGTGTGTCCCAACTCGAGCAAAAACCGGTGAAATTTCAGGAGGAACTTGATCAGGTTCGGAATCTGGCAAACTTGTCATTTTCCCTCACCACTCCAGATATCAATTTTCCAAGCGCTCAAAACCCCACGCCTCCACAAAACATCCCAAAATCACAAAATCATCCCGCTCCTCACCACCACTACAATACTTGCCACACTCCACTACTCATCCCAGAACCTCTGAATTCCACAAATGACCATTTCCACCATAACACCCCCATCTATGTGGAAACCATGCTACCCTCCACCCAACCTGTCTCAAGCACACCCGAGTCTGATGATAAAGACTCACTCATCAGGAACCTAGCTGCGGAACTCAAGAAATTGACTAGTCGAATTCAGGGTGTCGAAGGAAGTAAGGGGATTGAAGGGTTGAACTACGAAAATCTTTGTATACAACCGGATGTCGAACTGCCCGAGGGGTACAAACCTCCTAAGTTCGAAATGTTTGATGGTACAGGGAATCCGAGAGTCCACTTGAGAACATACTGCGACAAGTTGGTCCGAGTAGGGAAAGACGAAGGGATTTGCATGAAGCTTTTCATGAGGAGTCTGAAGGGAGATGCTTTGTCTTGGTACATTATCCAAGATCCAAAGAAATGGTCGAACTGGGTGAGTGTGGCATCCGACTTTATGGACAGCTTCAAGTTCAACACAGAAAATGCACCAGATATGTTCTACATTCAAAACTTAAAGAAGAAGCCCATGGAAACATTCCGTGACTATGCCACTCACTGGAGATCAGAAGTTGCTAAGGTCAGACCTGCTTTAGAAGAAGAACAAATGAACAAGTTTTTTGTCCGGGCTCAAGACCTGCAATACTATGAAAGGCTAATGCTGATTGAGAGCCAGAAATTTTCCGACATCATCAAGCTAGGGGAAAGGATCGAGGAAGGCATCAAAAGTGGTATGGTTACAAACTTTGAAGCTTTGCAGGATACCAATAATGCTTTACAGTCTGGTGGTATGTCCAAGAAAAGGGACGTAGGTGCCGTAATGGTTGACAAAGAGCCAAATCCCCTATCAAATACCAAGCTTATCCAATACATCCACTCACATATCAGCCTACCCTGAATTACCAAGCACCCTCACCCTCTTACCAAGCTCCATCACCTACTTACCAATCACCCCACCTTCTACATATCAACCTACATCACCCAGATATTCCCAACCCGCACATGTCTACCAAGCCTACAATGCTTAGCCATCCCACTATCAATCACTTCCCACACGTCAAAACTTTCCTAGACCTTGACCAAATTTCGACCGTAGACCCCTCAAACAGTATACCGCCATTGCTGAACCGATTGACCAGCTGTATGAAAGGCTCAAAGCTGCTGGTTATGTCACCCCTATCCCTTCTATAACCCTTGAAAACCCTTCTTAGTGGGTCAATCCAAATAAATCTTGTGCATACCATTCCAGCATGAAGGGACATACCATTGATGAATGCCGCTCTCTGAAAGATAAGATCCGGACTCCGATCGATAACAAGATCATTATAGCAAAGGATCCTACTCCAAATGTCTGCAACAACCCTCTACCGGACCATAAGGGTGGAGGTATTCACATGATTGAAATAGAGGATGATTGGGATCCCAAAGGATCGATCGGTTTAATCACAGAAGGTGACGAACGAAAGAAACCAATAGTCACCCTCAATCCGATTGTAGTCCAGACTCAGCCTTCTGGGGATGCCGAGGTAAACATGTCTGTACCACTTGAGTTTGAAGCACCACCCCCCACAAAGACACCAACACCAATTGAGGTAGAGTTTGGGTCTCCAGCATCCGCACCCGCACCGTTTGAAGTTGCGATTTTACCCTCCAAAATACATGCCCCGTTCGGAGTAAAGGTACCCATCCTAGTAACAATGTCGGCCGTAACACCGTTCCATACAAATTCCATACCTTGGGATTACACAGCCGAGGCGAGAAGGAAAGGGAAAGCTAAATTCAGGGAAAGAGTTGCGGCATAGGGTATGACAAGAACCGGCAGGGTTTATACTCCAGAATATTTAGCTGAGTCAAGTAAGCAAGCCTTTGGTTGGCCGACCATCACTGAAACTGGGCCCGATGATCTTTGGAGAAAGATACAAGCTAAGGAATACTCAATCATTGATTAGCTGAACAAAACACCGGCACAGATTTCTATCCTAGCTTTGCTGCAAAGTTCTGACGTACATAAGAATGCCTTTTTGAAGATGCTGAGTGAGGCATATGTACCAAGAAACATCACCGGAGGAGAAATGGCAAACATGGTAGGGCAGGTATTGGAAAGTCACAAGATCACTTTTCATGAAGATGAGTTGCCACCAGAAGGGTTGAGTCACAATAAAGCGTTGCACATCACGGTGTAATACGAAGAATATTTTATCACTAGGGTCCTGATTGATGGAGGGTCCAGCCTCAATATTTGTTCGTTGGTAACACTCAGAACCTTGGGAAAGGGTCTGCATGAGATCAAGGACGGGGCCATCAACGTCAAAGCTTTCGATGGTTCCCAAAGATCGACCATTGGGGAAATCAGCCTGTGTTTGCAAATGGGACCTACTTGGTTCGATGTTGATTTTCAAGTTATAAACGTGCCGACATCTTACAACTTGCTGTTGGAACGGCCGTGGATTCATGCCGCTGGGGCCGTATCATCGACACTGCATCAGGCGGTGAAATTTGAGTGGAACCACCAAGAGGTGATCATTCATGGCAACGGTAGCAATCCCATATACAGTCGCCAAACCATCCCAGTGATTGGAGGAAAGAGAAGGATAGGTAGGGAAACCCATCACCACATCGAGCGAGTCAAAGCCATCGACAAAGACAAGTGTTGGGGCAATAAAATTGAGAGCATACTAAAGTGGTGCGGATATGAACCTGGCAAGGGACTTGGCAAGAACCTCCAAGGAATCGCCAAGCCTATCAAATTGAAGAAACATGGCACCACTTTTGTTCTGGGATATGAGTATACTTGGGAGGAATTTAACAACTGGTCGCCACCATGGCGCGGTCTATACTACCCGCTGGAGCAGCCAATACCACATTTGGAGCAGACTTTCCAGCCGGCCGATGTTATCTATGGGTCGGAAGAAGAGGAAGCACTGGAAGCAGTAAGGAATTTGTTCTTAAAAGATGATGACATGGATGGTTGTGTCATTTTCAAGGAGAAGGGGGAGGAAGGCCCTTCCATACAGGCCGTAAGCCGAGGAGCACGCCTCAACAATTGGACCAGCAGAACCACCAGAGCTCGGAAAGCCTCAGGATAGCAAGGCTGAACAAAGAATCACGCATTATCTTTTATTTTTACTAGTTGATTTTCCTTTCGTATTTTTGAATTTTCACAATAAGATCTTCCAATGTTCAAAACAGTTATGAAATTTATCAAAGCATTTCGGTTTCCTTACAAATCTTACTCTTATTATTTTCTCTCATTACTTTACTTATACAGCATTACTATTATCTATCTTGATGAACCAATGGTTGTGACATGCAACGAGATAACACAACAAACAGACATAGATTCAGAGGAAGATGATATACCGGAAGAGATTGTTAAAGAGGTTGAAAATTTTGAGAACAGACCTAAGTCCAACCTGGACGAGACCTAGGTTGTTAACCTGGGAGATGCAGAAAATATCAAAGAAAATTGGATCAACGTTCATTTGTCACCGTCAGAAAAGGAAGAATACACAGAATTTCTGAAGGAATATGAGGACATATTCACCTGGTCATATGATGACATGACTGGTTTGAGCACATCTATTGTGGCCCACGAACTACCAACTGATCCGACATGTCCACCGGTAAAATAGAAGCTCAGAAAGTTTATACCCAACATGAGTCTGAAAATCAAGGAAGAAGTCACTAAGCAAGTCAAAGCTAAGGTCCTCAGGGTAGTAGAATATCCAACATGGTTAGCCAATATTGTGCCGGTGCCGAAGAAGGATGGGAAGGTCAGAGTCTGTGTCGACTACCAGGATCTCAATCGGGCCAGTCCAAAGGATGACTTCCCTTTACCGAACATACACATCCTGATCGACAATTATGCCAAGCATGAGTTGTAATCATTTGTAGATTGCTTTGCTGGATATCATCAGATCTGGATGGATGAAGAAGATGCTGATAAAATGACTTTCATTACGCCGTAGGGGATGTACTGCTATAAGATGATGCCATTCGGGTTAAAGAATGTAGGGGCCACCTACATGAGGGCCATGACTATTATCTTCCATGATATGATACACAAGGATATTGAGGTGTGTGTAGATGATGTCATCATAAAGTCCAAGAAAGCCACTGACCACATGGAAGATTTGAGGAAGTTTTTCAACAGACTGAGAAGATACAACCTAAAATTGAATCCCGCGAAATGTGCATTTGGGGTTCCTGTCGGAAAACAACTTGGGTTCATTGTGAGTCGTCGAGGGATAGAACTGGATCCATCTAAGGTTAAAGCTATTCAATAACTACCACCGCCAAAGAACAAGAAGGACGTAATGAGCTTCCTGGGAAGACTTAACTACATCAGCCCGTTCATAGCACAATCTATGGTCATCTGTGAGCCGATCTTTAAAATGTTAAAGAAAGACGCCCCTACCACATGGACTGATAATTGCCAAAAAGCTTTCGACAGAATCAAGGAGTACCTATCAACACCACTAGTCTTAGTTCTGCCTGAGCCGGGTAAACCTCTATTACTCTACCTTGTAGTATTGGATGGAGCGTTTGGTTGTGTTCTGGGGCAGCATGATGAAATAGGGAGGAAGGAGCAGGCCATCTATTACCTCAGTAAGAAGTTCACCCCGTACAAGGCTCGGTATTCTCTGTTAGAGCGCACTTGTTGCGCTTTAACTTGGGTAGCTTAGAAGTTGAGGCACTACTTCTATGCCTATACTACATATCTCATATCAAGAATGGATCCCTTGAAGTACATCTTTAAGAATCCCATGCTCATTGGCAAGCTGGCCAAGTGGCAAATCGTGTTAAGTGAATTTAACATTGTCTATGTGACTAAGAAAGCAATCAAAGGACAGTCACTAGTAGATCACCTTGCTGAAAATCCCGTGGACGGAGAATACGAACCCCTGAAAACATATTTTCCTAATGAAGAGGTATCATTGCAGAATCCTATGACGGTTGGAGAATGTTTTTCGATGGAGAGGCAAATTTCAAAGGAGTTGGCATAGGAGCAGTCCTAGTATCAGAAACCGATCAACGTTATCCATTATCTGCCAAGCTTAGGTTCCTGTACACCAACAACATGGCCGAGTACGAAGCCTGCATCTTAGGGCTCAAGATGGCCATTGACATGAACATCCAAGAATTGCTAGTAATTAGGGATTTAGACTTGCTTAGACATCAGGTCCGAGAAGAATGGGAAACTAAGAATTCCAAAATACTCCCTAATTTGTATCACATACAGGAGTTGAGAAAGAGGTTCACAAAGACAGAGTTCCAGCATGTTCCCAGAGTCCAAAATGAGTTTGCCGATATATTGGTTACCCTATCATCCATGATACAACATCCAAACAAGAATTTCATTGATCCCATTCCGGTAAAGATCTATGATCAGCCCGCTTACTGTGCTCATGTCGAAGAAGAAGCAGATAGAAAGCCTTGGTTTCATGATTTCAAGGAATACTTGGCAAAAGGAGAATACCCAGAGCTCGCAAACGCTATTCAGAAGCGCATGCTTCGGAGGTTATCCAACAATTTCTTTCACAGCGGAGGAATCCTGTATAGGAGGACTCCTGATTTGGGATTATTAAGGTGTGTCGATGCAACGGAAGTATCCAAGCTATTAGAGGAAATTCATGCAGGGACCTGTGATCCACATATGAATGGCTTTGTTTTAGCAAAGAAAATACTCTGAGCTGGTTACTTTTGGATGACTATGGAAACAGACTGCATCCACTATGTCCAAAAGTGCCACCGCTGCTAGATACATGCAGACATGATAAAGGTGCCTCCAAATGAGCTTAATGCAACAAGCTCGTCGTGGCCGTTCGCCGCTTGGAGAATGGATGTTATCGGACCAATTGAACCCGCCGCATCAAACATGCATAGGTTTATCCTAGTAGCGATTGATTATTTCACCAAATGGGTTGAAGTAGCATCTTACAAGGCAGTGACTGAGAAAGTCATGGCGGATTTCATCCGCGACTGTATCATGTGTCGGTTTGGAATTCCAGAGTCAATTATTATTGATAATGGCTCCAACCTCAACAGTGATTTGATAAAATCCATGTATGAAACCTTCAAGATCAAACACAAGAATTCTACAGCCTACAGATCTCAGATGAATGGAGACGTAGAGGCCGCCAACAGAATATCAAGAAGATACTAAGGAAAATGATAGAGAAGCATAAGCAGTGACACGAGAAGCTCTCATTTGCTTTATTGGGATACCACACCACAGTCCGCACATCGACAGGAGCAACCCCCTATATGTTGGTTTATGGTACAGAGGCAGTCATTCCCGCCGAGGTGGAAATTCCCTCATTAAGAATCATACAGGAAGCAAAGCTAGATGATGCAGAATGGGTGAAGAATCGTTACGAGAAGCTAGCTCTTATAAATGGAAAGAGAATGAATGCAGTTTGCCATGGTCAACTTTATCAGAACAGGATGTCCAAAGCCTTCAACGAAAGAGTTAAACCGAGACAGTTCACACCGGGGTAGCTGGTATTAAAGAAAATCTTTCCACATCAAGATGAAGCCAAAGGGAAATTCTCTCCCAACTGGCAGGGTCCGTACATGGTTCCCCGGGTTCTAGCAGGAGGAGCCCTCATACTTGTAGAAATGGACGGAGAAGTCTGGCCAAAGCCGATCAATTCAAACGCAGTCAAGCGATACTATGTGTAACCTTTATGCTTTATTTTATGGTGTAATTTGAACTAAGCCTAACCTGATTCCCGTTTAAGAGGGGATATGTAGGTAGACCTATGGGTTCGGTCACAATTTAATAAAATTTCCATTTCCCCCGCTATTGGAAACTGGGGCAGAATTTTGAGGAGGACCCTCAAAATTCCGAAGTTGATTCTAGCCATTTATCATTAAAAACCGTCAGGAGTAGCAACCCAGTAAACTGGGGCAGAATTTTGAGGAGGACCCTCAAAATTCCGGAGCAAGCAAAGTTGCAATGTCTTGAACCACGTCGCAGTCGTCGGTTCATCTAAAGAAAGTTATTCTTAATTATGCACTTATGTTATGCTTTTACTAAATCATGCATGTTTATTACTAAAATTGCATTGTTTAGCAATGCTACCCCAATGATACGTACAGTATAACCAGATCAAAGCCGAGAAGGTCAAGAAAATCTAGTAGGGATACAAACTAACCTTTCCCCCTTTACAAACTCACGATTTTTCTTTGGATACATGCACTTGAGTTGCAAAATCATCAAATATACTATATGCTCACTCACAAAGTTCAGGAATACAACTCTCTGAACCTTTGCCCTTGGTAGCAACTGCTATCCGCACAACAGTATCCCCAACAGGCACAATATACCCAGCAATGACGATACCGCAATCCGCTATCAGCTAAAAAAACTCTATTGCCATTTGCCATTTTTACTTCCTGCATAAGGCTGTCATTCTACCTTCTGAGGTTAAGTTCTACCTCCATCTGCATTCTCTGCACTGCATAAGGCGACCATTCTGCCTTTCGAGGTTAAGCTCTACCTCCATCTGCATTCTCTGCATTGCATAAGGCTACCATTCTGCCTTCTGAGGTTAAGCTCTACCTCCATCTGCATTCTCTGCATTGCATAAGGCTACCATTCTGCCTTCCGAGGTTAAGCTCTACCTCAATCTGCATTCTCTGCATTGCATAAGGCCACTATTCTGCCTTCCAAGACTAAGCTCTATCTCCATCTGCATTCCCTGCATTGTATAAGACTACCATTCTGCCTTTCGAGGTTAAGCTCTACCTCCATCTTGCATGGCTAAAAGATCACCACTTTATTTACATCTTGCATCGGCTAAAAGATTGCCACTTTATTTACATCTTGCATGGATGAAAGATCGCCACTTCATTTACATCTTGCATGGCTGAAAGATCGCCACTTTATTTACATCTTGCATCGGCTGAAAGATCAACACTTTATTTACATCTTGCATCGGCTGAAAGATCGCCACTCTATTTACATCTTTCATGGATGAAAGATCGCCACTTCATTTACATCTTGCATCGGCTGAAAGATCGCCACTTTATTTACATCTTGCATTGGATGAAAGTTCGCCACCTACTGCATCTCATAGGCTGAAAGATCGCCAAATCATCCGAAGGCGTCATTGTTTGGAGGAACCATTTTCATATCCCGAGAATACCATGCCATGGCCTGAGGACCCCTTTTATCTTTTGCATATCATTATTCAAAGGCTTCATAATTCGGAGGCATCATTCTCATAGCCCGAGAGCATTATTTCATGGCCTGCGAACCCTTTACTATACGCTTCATGGCCCAGGACGTCATGGTCTAAAGACATCATCCTAACCGTCCGAAGACAACATTCATGGTCCGATGGGAACTTACATCATGTTTAAATTTCCGCACAATACATTGTTTATTTGCAGGTAAACCGGAGAGCACGACCTTCTCAGTAGGAGCGATCCCGCTCCAGTTCCCGCAACCCCATTAGGCCTTGACCATCCAGCCCAACCTAAACATTGCGTCCGTTTTTGGAAAACCTCCATCGGCATACTCCGCCGACGGATACTGAACTACATATGGCCTGATTCCTGTAAGATCAGGGATACTAGGCAGCTCAGGAACCAGGGCACGGTCAACCTTTTCAAACCATTTCGTTCGGTAAAAATTGACCATCATATCTTTATCCGACAACTCTTTCATCCTTCCCGGGTAAAGTGGGGCAGCTGTTGATACCCAATTTTTCCCTATATAGTTTTCATATGCAAAATACTTTCAAAATAGCATATGTATGCACATATAAGCATGTCCAAGTGTTTTATTATTTTTTCAATTTTTAAAAGATTTTTAAATCAATTTATCGCCTTATTTTATTAGAAAAAACCAATAATTATTTTCCAAATTATCATTTTTTGGTAACTCCTTTATTGTATTCTCATATTTATATCAAAATATAGCTAAGGTAATTTTTGCACAAATTTATTGAGTATTTAAAATTAAATTGCACATAATTGTAATTTTAGCCTATTTTAAGATTTAATTGCGTTTATAATTACAAGATTGATCTCAGTATTTTTAATTTAATATTTGTATATTATTAATTAATTTAGTACCTTCAATTTGTTTCCCGAAATCATTTTGCTATTTTTTATAAAAATAAAGAGGGAATAAGTGGCTATTTAATACTAGCCCTACCTATTTAAATTGTAGCCCAAATCGACCGCCCAATTAACCCCAATTTCAATTTCAAATGGACCGGCCCAATTCCTAAACTACCCGCCCCTGATCCAATTAAGTTCAACCGGCCCGACCCCCCTTTAAATCCAGACCGTTGATCAAAATGATCAACGGCCACAATCCCTCCTTTCCTTTTTTAATCCACCAACACCCCTTAACCCTAAATCATTTCACCTAACCAGCCCCCTCTGAAACCCTAAATCTCCCTAACTTTTCTTTCGAAAATTACTTTTCAAAGTCTTTCTTTTACGATTTAGGGTTTTCTGAAAATGCTTAAGTGTTTCTCTGACTTTCTTTTCCTTTTCTTTTGTGTGTATTTGCCTCTACTGTGCTCCTATGTTTTTATCTACCACATTCTCGTATATTCTTCTATTGTGTTTTGTTCTTGTATGTTCTTCTACTGAGTTTTTATACTTCGTTCTTGTATGTTCTTTTTACTGTGTTTTATATACTCCATGCTTGTATGTTCTTCTACCATGTTTTCTGTACTGTGTTCTCATATGCTTTTCTATTATGTTCTTGTATTTTTCTTCTACTATGTTCCATCATGTTTCTCCTATTGTACTTTCCTGCTAAGTTCTTAAGCTTCCTTACTTTCCTTCTACTAAGCCCTTTTTAAGTTTCTTCTGAAAAACTTCTTAAGCATGTTCACTGTTCCTATCAGTGTTTCTCCTCTATTTTTTCTTTCAGTTCTTCTCTGAAACCTCTGAGCCTGCTTCGACCACTTGTCTTCTCATCTCTATACTTGATTCAAGGCGGAAACCCTAAAATTTAGGGGTTCTTCCAGGTTTGATCATATATTTGATTGAACTAGGGTTTTATTTTAGAACCCCTAACTCTTCGAGTCTTTGAATTGAGTTTGGACTTCTTTGTTTTCATATAATTTTGACATTTCTACTAAAACTCTTCTACACTGGTTTTTCCTATTGATTTTACAGTGACATGAAAGTTTTCTTTCAAACTTAGCATTTTCACATGATCTTTATATATGATGAATTTCCCCCTAAGTGGTTTTCAAATTTGCAATCAGTTTAAGCTTCCTTCTGAATATAGCCTGATTGATTTCTTTCCATTGTTTACTAATTTTCTCTGTGATGCGACCTAAGTGAAACCCTTCTTCATCTTTTCTGACTTGGTTCATTCATACAAAAGCTCAGACCCTTTTGATTTACTAGTTGTTAACTGATCTTCTTACCTTATTTGCCCAAACCGTGTATTTTAAAACCCTGTCCTTAAATAACTTTTATGTATTCACCCCTAATTGCCTACTTTGCACAAAGTGTTTGATTAATTTCTTTCTTTAATTGGTTTATACCCGTTTGAATCTGAATCTCTTCATTAAGGGAGGTCTTGTGTAATTGATTAACAATCAGTTCTTCAAATATTTTCTTACCTTGTTTCCTCATGACTTTCACCCTATAAAAGGCACGACCTTTCTTCACAAACAGACATTTCATAATTCACAATCTCTTCTGAATTCTCACTCTCACATAATAGAATTCTTCCTTCTTGTCTACATTCTGACTTTCACAAGACTACTGCTTTTCCCTGTTTGTTTCTTTGAAACTGGTATGTCCTAATTTAACTTTAGCATCACCACAATATGTTTACTTACAACTTTCTGCATCTATGTGTACTTTACTACTTCTACAGAGTTAAATACTTAAACTAGCATGTTGATTTCCTTTTGTTTGTTTCTGCTATGAATCCCTATTCCCTATTTCCCTTTATGTGCTTTGAGTTACAGTGTAAAACATGGAAATATGCAAGTTATTGTCTATGGTTTGAACTTGATCCTTTAGGGGATCCTAACCTCTAAACAATGTGTTCCAGTAGGCTTATGGGTGTGCCAGCATCTCCCATTATTGGGTTATGCCCACTAACCTGCTTTTTACCTCTTGCAACTCCCCATTCCCTATATCCCTATGTGTACTGTTTCCCTTTCCCTTTTCATAATTCTGCATTTGCACTCTCTCTTAGTTCCTAAGTTATGCCCCCCTCGTGTGAGCCTTGCCTTGGGACCTTGAGTTCCCTCTAAACTTGGACACCTGAGGGTTGCCCCTTCCACACTACATCATGGCTTAATCCGTGATACATTTGGGTGTAAGCACTGCCCTGAGTTCATATGAGACTATTAGGGAACTCTGACACACCCCAAATAGGAGAAAGGCTTTGAAATATGATCTCTTGGAGTTGATTTACTTCATACTTCAGACAGGACGTCTGAATCAGGCTCTCCTTGGTTGTACTTTTTAATTTCTGATGTATTTTTTCTTTACTTTACTTTTTTGGGGTTGTAATAATTTTGTAATAAAATTCTCAGGGATGGTTAGTGAATAAAAGGGGGAATAACTATGTATTTAAAAGGGATAGATATCCTGCTCATAGGGAATTTCTGATCTCTGCATATCACATAGATATCCTGCCTATAGGAATTCTGCACTTTCATATGTAGATACTATGCCTATAAGGAATTCTGCACCCATATAGATATCCTGCCTATAGGTTTCTGAAATTCTGCATTCATATGGATATCCTGCCTATAGTTAAATTTCTGCATCTCTCATATAGATACCATGCTCATAGTTAACTGGAAATCCGAATCCTGCATATGCATCTGTCATTAGGCAAACCTGTTTATAGGGCTTAAATAACTAACTACATCTAGATATCATGTTCATAGGCTTAAACGAAGTACAACATTTAGATGCCATGCCTATAGGATTTCTGCACTCTTGCTATGTTTGTAAAAGTGTCCAAAATCGACAACACATAGAAAGCATGCCTATAGGAGCTTCAATCGAATCTGAACCACTTCATTTTCTTATAAGTTTAAAACCAGTCACAAATGACTTGTGCTTTTTCGCTAAAACTCGCCTTTCTTTAATAACAAATGATTTTTTTTAAACCAGTATGTATTCATGTTTACTTCATTGTTTCTGGAATCAGTAGATATCATGCTTATAGGGGTCTTCGTCTAACACATAGCCAAGCCATAGGGTGAAAGTTTACAAACTGAATCAGACATTTTATCAGCTACAACCAGCAGACAGGCCTGATTCGGGCTTCTTATCTAAACTATGTAATAAATCAATCTGCCTCCACCGTTTAAGGTTTAATCAGACCCTAAATAGTACATGCAAGTCGTGCTACATTATATGCTTTATTTTGTTTAAAGGAGGTCTGTTTGAGCCCTTTTATTTGTTTATATGCTTCCCCAAACTTGTTATATGTGTTTTGTTTGACTCCTTAGTATTTTACCTTTTGAAACCACAAATAAGCCCAATACCTCCTCCCTCTAGGATTAGTAGTCCTAAGTGACTCCGGGGCTGATAAGATTGGGGCGGGTAATAGCATACAATAAGTAAAAGAGACCATTCCACGCTTTAATACCTTAACGGGGTGGGAAAGGGTAGATATGAATATGATGAGCACGCGATAACATTACGTGTAGATCCTCACCGAGGAGTGATTATCGGATGTTGTGTGGGGTGATCCATATTATTAATAAACCTAAGACCCCCTTCCCTTTGTTTTCTTTGTTTTAAATCTTTTTAAACCATTTCTTTTAAGAAAATCAACTCCTTTTAGTTCCTTTTTATTACCTTTATTTATTTGTAACCATTACGTGAAAATCCCCTCTTATTTGATGTCTTTATTTGCCTATGTGTTATTTACACGTAAGTCACAAAAATAGTTTGGCCGGGAACCACACTAGTGGATCCTGAGGGGTGCCTAACACCTTCCCCTTGGGATAATTTCAAGCCCTTACCCAATCTCTGGTTACTCAAAACAAACCTCTCCTAGTGTCCTAATGCATTTTAATCATTAGGTGGCTACTCTTTAATTCAAAATCCAATTCTAGAACGGGAACGAGTTGTCTCTCAAATGTCATAAACCTGATTTCGCGAGAAAAAGGGGGCGCGACAGTAGCATCTGAAAGTATTTGGCAGTCTGTGTTATGCAACTACCATGAAGAAAGGAGATAAATTTTGTCCCAGTGCAATTCCAGTTGTATACATGGGATATTCCTCAACTCAAAAGGGATATATTCTCTATTATTTGTGTTAAAAAAGGTTCTTTGTTAGCAGGGACACAGTATTCAAAGAAGAAGTGTTTCCTTTTAAGCATATGGCTTCGCATGATTCTTCCTTATTCCATGTCTTAGAGCTAGTAGAACAATCTACTCAGCCAGCAGATGATCTTAATTATGTTGAGTATCCTCAGCTTCTCCTAGCCAATTTCTTGCAATCTCACCCGGCCAACACTCTATAGATGTAGTTAAATCTTCTTCCTTTTTCCCCTATTCTACCTTAATTCCTTCAGACCTTGGCCAGCCTATTCTGTCTACACCAAGCTCTCTACCTCTATCTGCTGGTGCACCTTCTATTCCTTCCTTAGCACTAAGAAAATTATCAAGGAACACCAAACCACCTATGTGGCTAGCTTATTATGTGGTTTCGGCAACTAAGTCAGCATATCCTATTTCAAATTATGTAGCTTATGATAGGTTGTCCTCTGCTTATAGGCATTCTCTTGTTGCATTTTCAGCTATTGTAGGACCTAAATCCTTCTTAGAAGCCAATAGGGATCCCAAGTGGGTTGAAGCCATGAAAGCAAAAATCTCAGCTCTTGAAGAAAACAACACTTGGTCTGTTGTTCCTCTTCCTCCTAGCAAAGTTCCTATAGGGTGTAAGTGGGTGTTTAAAGTCAAATACAAATCATCTGGTGAAGTGGAGAGGTATAAGGTCGGGTTGGTGTCAAAGGTTACAGTCAACAAGAAGGTTTGAACTACATAGAAACTTTCTCTCATGTGGCAAAAATGGTTACTATGAGAACTGTGGTTGCATTAACTGCTACTTCAGGATGGTAGGTGTTTCAAATGGATGTTCACAATGCCTTTATTCAAGGTTATCTTCTTGAAGAGGCATATATGCATGTTCTTGATGGCTTTTCAAGTTAGGGGGAGTGTCAGTATGTGTGCAGATTGCATAAGTCACTCTATGGATTAAAACAAGCTCCTAGACAATGGAATCTAAAACTGACTGAAGCTCTTCTAGATATGGGATTTGCACAAAGACACTATGACTACTCCTTGTTTACTCGGAAGATAGATTCTGAATTGGTACTTATTCCTATCTATGTAGATGATCTTTTAGTGACTAGGAGCAGTCTAAGTCTGATCCAACAAGTCAGGAAGGATTTGCAAGATAGGTTCAAAATGAAAGATCTTGGTGAACTAAAATACTTTCTAGGAATTGAGTTTTCTAGATCCCATGAAGGAATTGTTATGTGCCAAAGGAAGTATACTCTGGAACTAGTCTCTAAACTAGGGCTAGCAGGTGCAAAGCCAGTAGCAACAACTCTGGATTTCAATCACAAGCTTACATCCATTGAGTATGACAAGCAAATAACAGAAGTTGGATCTACAGATGATAGAGAACTTGAAGACAAGGGAGGCTATCAGACACTAGTTGGAAGGTTGTTGTACTTAACCATGACAAGGCCAAATATTACCTTTGTGGTTCAAGTTCTAAGTCAGTATATGCATGCACCTAAGGTGTCCTGCATGGAAGTTGTACAAAGAGTAGTGAGGTACATAAAAACTGCCCCTGGATTTGGGTTGTTTATGTCTACAAAAGCAAGCAAACCCATGTATACATACTGTGACTCTGATTGGGGGGCCTGTGTAGAATATAGGAGATCAGTGACATGCTATGTAATAAAATTTGGTAATTCATTGATATCATGGAAATAAAAAAATAGGGAACTGCATCCACGAGCTCTACTGAAGCTGAATTTAGAAGTATGGCATCTATTGTAGCAGAGGTGGTGTGGATGATCGGACTTTTTATGGAGTTGGGAGTGGAAATAGTTTAGCTTTTACAGTTGCATTGTGACAGTAAGGCTGCAATACAAATGGTAGCTCATCTTATCTTTCATGAACGAACCAAACACATTGACATTGATTGTCATTTTGTGAGAAAGAAACTGGTTCAAGGCCTGATTAAAACTCAATATGTCAGAAAAACTTAGTAGTTGGTAGATCTGTTAAGTAAGAGTCTATGCAAGCCACAACATGAGTATCTACTAAACAAGCTGGGAATGAAAGATGTATTTCATCCCTCAGCTTGAGGGGGAGTGTTGAGTATAGTGGGACCCATCTATTTAATAGTTGAGTGTAATTAGTTGTAACTACTCTTAGCTATTAGTTAGTGCTAGTTCAAATAGTGTAGTCGGTTAGTTATACTGTACACAACTATCTCTTCTCAGTTGTGGAATAACAGAGCTTTCTTCTTCATCTTTTCCTTCTTCTAGAATCTTCATCTGTCATGGCTGTAGCTCCTTAATAAAAATAAATTTTCAAAAAAATAATTAATGGGGCAGGGTACGGATAGGGCAGGGTTAGTTATGTTTTTGCCTGCTATTGATGGAAAACATAAGGTTTATTTCAGAGGTTATATATGGGGCATAGGATCAATGTTATTACTATTAGTGATGCCATTTATTGATTTCCAGAGGATAATTAATAAGCAACTTGATACTATATACTTTCATGCTCTGTTTTGTTAAATTGTACGTACCTACTATCAACCTGCCACCATGTACACAAATCTCATGGTGAAAAAGATAACTAATTTATATTGCACAGTAAATCTAATTTCTGGATGTGTTTTCTGATCCCAAACAAAAATCAAATTTTACTTTCACTATAATTAAAGTTCAGTAATAATTCTTGAGATTAAACTCGACTAGCTTAGTGAAAGTTAACCGAAGAAGTCATGAATATTGTTAACGATCTGCAAACAATATAAGGGGAATTTTAATGTTTGATACATTATATAACATTGATAAAAATTATATTTTATTCAATAAATATGCATAAACAACTAAATAATATTTTGAATATTTCAATAGAAAGTTGAAAAGGTTAAAAACAATTAAAAGCATACTGCAAAATAAAAAATAAAATAGAATCTAAACGGGGTAGGGCCTAATAGGACGGGGGGAGGCAGGGCAAAATTTTGACCGAAGGCTAAATGGTGCAAGGCAGGGCAACTCAAAATTTTAGCGGGTCAAGACTTACCCTGGCCTATTTTCATCCCTACTTCTAAATTAATCCAATATGCAGATTTACGCGGAATGATTTCACCAAAGTTACCTCCAAACTCTATTGGAAATGTTTTGTCTCACTTTTCTACATATATTTCCAATGAGTCAGAAACAAACTTACTAGAAATAGTAAGTCTTATGAGGAAAGAAAATGCATCTCTTTAGGACCAGAGATAATATCAAACAAAATGCATGGGCTTGGAAATACTTGAATTAGCTAAAGGATTGCCAACACAGAAAAAGGAATTTGATGAGTACACTTGTAGCAGTGTGTGTAAATTTCTGTTCTATGATGTCGATTTTTGTTGGGGAAAACCTGTGGAAACTCCATACAATAAATTGTTCAACTTGATGAATTACAGAGATGATGGGATCGAAGATTCGAAGCATTCGTCATGTTGAGTGAACATATCAGTATTAGAGCGGGATGAAGAGTTACTTGAATTTGCTTCTCCATATGCAAATTATTTTTAGAAGTGTATACGGTAAAATTAGGTGCCCCCAATTTTGTGGGCTCGAAGGCTCATATCAAGGAACAGAAGGCTCACGTCGAAGAATAGACTCACTATGGACTGAGTTCGAGCCCAAGGACAGAACACGAGGCTCGAAGATTTAAGTGTTCGAGGAACATCGGAGCCTAGTATGACCAACCCCGAGATAATGTCATTATAGATTTGTAACAGAAGGAGCAAGATCCCTGCCACGTCCCCAAGATCGTGGAATAAATTACAGAATAGATTTGTATGAGTTAGTACTAATCCGTACTAGGCGGTTAGACAGTCGTCCCAATAAAAAATTTTACTGTAAATAGAAATATACCTTATTTAGGGTTCCCCTATTATATAAAGGGACTCCAATCATTTGTAACTGTCATCAATCATTGGCAAAGATTATATTCTCTTACTTTGTTGCTCATATTTCATCAGAATTGTCCTTTAAATTTATTGTTCTTGCTTTATTGTTCTTGACCTACCTCGAGATCACCTTTGCTCTAGGTCGAGACTGGTTTGCATACTGGTTTGGTTTTACTTACTTCTTTCATTTCTATATTATATTTCTTGGTTACTAATTAGTATTGAACTAAATCACATATATTTAAAACCACAAACAAGTTTAAGTGTTACTCGTATTTTTTGAGGTAAATAGTTTGGCGCCCACTGTGGGGCTAAAGATAATAGTGGTTATTTTAGTACTGATTTTGATAACACACATTATTTTCACACTTGTTCTTGTCAAGAATTTTTTGTTCCCAGTATAAAACATGTCAAACTCACAAAAAACGCTTGTACACGGCGATGATGGTCCTGGATTTCATGGGGGAAACGACAATGTAGCTGCTCCGGGAGCAGATGTACCACCGATTAATCCTAGGGAAGTGCCAAATATGGAACTAGTCGATGTTAGTTCACACATTACTTTAAATGCTGATTTAGACGCATATCCCGGGGGAAGTGTACGCAGGGAATTCAGATCTGGTGGCCAAGGAACACAGTGTATAAGAGATGGGGGAGTCATCCTCCAGGTGATATTTGAGATGTTACAGGCTCAACAGATTGCTATCGCTCAGCTTCAAAGTCAACATAAAACTCTGAGTGTATTCGAACCAAAAGTCACTCGCCGAACTAAACCTGTGCCAGAGAGATCGAACGGTAACAGCTCGGGGACTGATCCCACGATTATGAGGATGCTTGAGGAACTCACCAAGAGAAACGAGTCGGGGGAGAAAAAGATTGAGGATAATGACAAAAAAGTGGAGACTTACAATTCCCGTGTTGATCAAATATCGGGGGAACCCCCAGTCTTGAAAGGTTTGGATGCCAAGAAATTCATACAAAAACCATTCCCTTTGAGTGCGGCTCCGAAGCCCTTTCCTAAAATATTTTGTATGCCTGATATACCCAAATACAATGGGACAACCAATATTAATAAACATATTAACTCATACACTTGCGGTATTAAAGGAAACGACTTAATGATGATGAGATCAAGTCAGTATTGTTGAAAAAATTTGGGAATATTTTGTCAAAGGGAGCAATGATTTGGTATCACAACTTGTCACCGAACTATATCTATTCATTTGCTATGTTAGCAGACGCCTTCGTGAAAGCACATGTCGAGGCCATAAAGGTTGCGACAAGGAAATTAGACGTTTTTAAGATAAGACATATGAATGATGAGATGCTAAGGGAGTTCGTTTCCCGATTTCAAATGGAGCAAATGGATTTACCACTGGCCTCGGATGATTGGGCGGTACAAGCTTTTATGCAGGGGTTGAACGAGCGGAGTTCGATCGTGTCATGATAGTTGAAGAAAAATTTGATTGAGTACCCAGCTATGACTTGGTCAGATGTACATAATCGTTAACAATCAAAGATCAGGGTCGAGGACACCAATTGGAAACTCCTTCGGGTTCAGTTCATCCTAATAGATTGGTAGTTAAAGCCTCGAAGGATATGGACAGGGAGCCAAGATCAAATAGGGAACAGTATCAGCCATATGTCGATCGAAGAAACAATGGTTCGGGGCATAATTCTCCTCGGAACGATCGAAGAAATGATCGAGGTCAAAGCTCTCGGGGACTTATGAATAAGAACGGTTTTAATAAACACACCGATCCGGCGGAAGCACCTCAGTTGTCGAAGTATAATTTCAATGTAGATGTATCGGGGATCGTGTCTGCTATCTGAAGAATCAAAGATACTAGGTGAACCAAGCCTATACAAACCGATCCTTCTCAAAGGAATTCAAACTTGATGTGTAAATATCAATGCACACATGGCCATAAGAACGGAGACTGCAGGTAGCTGAGGGAGGAGGTAGCTCAATTGTTCAACAAGGGTCATCTTTGCGAGTTTCTCAGCGATCGAGCTAAGAACCACTTCACGGAAAGAGATGCAAATAGAAAAAATGAGAAGGAAGAACTACAACATGTCATTCATATGATTGTTGGCGGTGTCGATGTTCCACAAGGGCCTATATTCAAATGCACCAAGGTGTCGATCACTAAAGATAAACGGACTCGGTGTTATGTGCCTGAGGGCGTCTTATCATTCAATGACGAGGAAGCGGAAGGCATATCTCAATCGCACAATGACGCCCTAGTGATTTCTAATTTGTTAAATAAAATTCAAGTTAAACGTGTTCTAGTGGATCCAGGTAGCTCAGAAAACATAATCAGATCGAGGGTCGTAGAGCAACTCGGCCTTCAGGACCAAATTGTACCTGCATCTCGAGTCCTAAATAGCTTCAACATGGCAAGCAAAACAACGAAGGGGGAGATAATCATACCAGTGAACGTGGCCAGGACCATCCAAGATACAAAATTCCATCTCATCGAAGGCGACATGAGATATAATGTACTACTTGGGATGACATGGATCCACAACATGAGGGCGGTACCTTCAACCCTTCATCAAATGATGAAATTCCCAACAATGGATGGTGTGAAAATGGTTTACAAAGAACAACACGCTGCAAAAAAAATTTTTCAGTCGATGAGGTGACACCGATATCAGTGCCTTCGACCTCAGAAAAATCGAGCACCAAAGATAAGCAGACAGCCAAATACCAACCACCCACCCCAGCATTGACCGAACCGGAGGAACAGGTAATCGAAGAAGAAGAAGAAGAGGTTTTCCTCACTCCTCGAACTTTCATTGTTCTCGAAGAGTCAGATGCAACCACTTCAATGGTCGAGGAACTGGAACAGGTCATACTGATCGAGTACATGCCCGAGAGAAAGGTATACCTAGGAACGGAGTTAACCCCCGAACTCAGGAAAAAACTCATTCAATTTCTTATCGATAATATGGATTGTTTTGCTTGGTCTCATTTAGACATGATAGGGATCGCACTGGAAATAACAACACACCGGCTAAGCCTCGACCCCAGGTTCAAACCGATAAAGGAAAAGAGGAGGCCCCAGTCCGAGATAAAGCATGCATTCATAAAGGATGAGGTAACTAAACTTCTTTAAATAGGGTCTATTCGGGAGGTAAAATACCCTGAATGGTTAGCCAACGTGGTTGGAGTACCTAAAATGGGAAACAAACTTAGAATGTGCGTAGATTATAAGGATTTGAACAAGGCATGCCCTAAAGACTCTTTTCCACTACCTAACATTGATCGCATGATCGATCCACGACCGACCATGAGATCCTTACCTTTCTCGATGCCTACTCCGGGTATAATCAAATTTAGATGAACCTGGAGGACCAGGAGAAGACACCGTTTATCACTAACTTTGGAACATACTCTTACAATGTAATGCTCTTCGGGCTAAAAAATGAGGGAGCCACGTACAAACGCCTAGTTAATAAAAGGTTCGAGGAATAGATAGGTAAATCAATGGAACTTTATATTGACAATATGTTAGTTAAGTCCTTGCCCGCAAAGGACCATTTAGCTTATTTGCAGGAAACATCCAAAATCTTGAGGAAGTACAACATGAAGCTTAACCTAGAAAATGTGCCTTCGGAGTCGGCTAGGGAAAGTTCCTCGGCCTCATGGTATCCAATCGGGGAATCGAGATCAACCCCGATAAGATCAAGGCCATCGAAGATATCACAATCGTGGATAGTGTGAAAACCGTGCAAAGGTTAACGGGACGAATAGCCTCCTTGGGTCGATTCATTTTGAGGTCATCGGATCGAAGCCACAGGTTTTTTTCCTTGCTCAAAAGGAAAAAAAATTCCGCGTGGACCCTAGAATGCCAACAAGCACTGGAGGAATTAAAGCGATAGTTGTTGAGCCCACCTCTGCTTCGCACTCCGAAGGAAGATGAAAAGCTTTACTTCTATTTGGTTATGTCCGAGATAGCGGTAAGTGAGGTACTAGTTCGGGAAGAGCAAGGTACGCAGTTTCCTATTTATTATGTAAGTCGAACTCTAGAAGATGCTAAAACTAGATATCCGCACTTAGAAAAATTGGCACTTGCATTAATAAGTGCATCTAGAAAGTTAAAGCCATATTTTCAAATGTCATCCCATATGTGTGTTGACCACTTATCCCCTTCGAAATGTTTTGCATAAGACTGAACTATCGGGTCGGTTGGCCAAATGGGACGTCGAACATGGCGGGTACGATATTGAGTATCAACCCCAAATGGCCATCAAGTATCAAATCCTAGCTGACTTCGTGGCCGATTTCGCGTCGACCCTCGTACCTGAAGTAGAGAAAGAACTTCTGCTAAAATTGGGACATCATCGGGGGTATGGACCCTTTTCACGGACAGTGCCTCAAATGTGAAAGGGTCCGGGCTTGGCATTGTTTTGAAGCCACCAACAGGTAATACTATTAGACAATCTATCAAAACTTCTAGGTTGACTAATAATGAGGCCGAGTATGAGGCCATGATCGTAGGTCTCGAGCTAGCAAAAAGCTTGGGGGAAGAAGTCATTAAAGCCAAGTGCAATTCTCTGTTGGTAGTAAACCAAGTAAACAAAAGTTTTGAAGTTCGAGAGGATAGGATGCAAAGGTACTTGGATAAGCTATAGGTAACCTTGCACCACTTCAAGGAAAACCTCTAGATCATGTGCCTCGAGAACAAAATAGTGAGGCTGATGCACTTGCTAACGTAGGGTCATCAGTAGAAGAAGAAGATATTGTCCCGGGGACTATCGTCCAATTATTGAGATCTGTGGTCAAAGAGCGTCATGCTGAGATAAATTCCACAAGTTTGACTTGGGATTGGAGGAATAAGTATATCGAATATTTGAAAAATGTAAAGCCCCCATCGGATCATAAAGAGTCAAGGGCTCTACGAACCAAGGCTACTAGGCTCACATTGGATGAAGATGGAACATTGTACAGGAGGATGTTTGATGGACCATTGCCGGTATGTTTGGGGCGGGAGATACCGATTATGTTCTATGAGAAATACACGAAGGCACTTTTGGGAATCACTCCGGTGCCGAATCTTTGATTCACAAAATTATTAGAGTAGGGTATTATTGGGATAGCATGGAATAAGACACTAAGGAGTTTGTTAAAAAGTGTGATAAATATCAAAGATTTGCACCGATGATTCATCAGCCCGGAGAGCAAATTCACTCAGGCATGTCCCTGTGGCCTTTCATGAAATAGGGAATGGATATAGTCGTTCCTCTACCAACGACCCCAGGTAAAGTTAAATTCATTTTGTTTATGATTGATTACTTTTCTAAATGGGTGGAAGCACAGTCCTTCAAGAAAGTCAGAGAAAAGGAAGTTATTGACTTTATCTGGGATCACATTGTGTGCCGATTTGGGATACCTGAAAAAGTTGTATATGACAAGGAGAAGCAATTCATCGACAACAAGGTAACGGAATTCCTCGAAGCACACAAAATAAAGAGTATCTTATCAACGCCAAACCACTCGAGCAAGAACGGACAGGCCGAGTCAACTAACAAGACTATAATTCAAAACATAAAGAAGAGGTTGGACGATGCAAAAGGAAAATGGAGAGAAGTTCTATCCGAGGTTCTTTGGGCGTAACGAAAGACATCGAAGTCCACCATGGGGGCGACCCTATTCTCATTAGTATACGGCTCCGAGGCCTTGATTCTAGTCGAGGTCGAGGAACCCAACGCCAGATTTCAACGTGCATCGGAGAAGTCAAATCACGAGGCTATGAGTACCAGCCTCGAACTACTAGATGAAAAATGAGAAGCTGCACTTGTTCGAATGGCGGCGCAGAAATAAAGAATCGAGAGATATTATAATAGAAGGACTAACCTTTGATACTTTGGAATCGGGGACTTAGTTCTACGAAAAATCACCCTCAATACTCGAGATCCAAATGAAGGAAAACTAGGCCCGAATTGGGAAGGACCGTACCGAGCCATCAGAGTTGTCGGCAAAGGATCTTACAAACTTGGCACGATGGAAGGCGAACAATTGTCCAACAATTGAAATTTATCACTACTCAAACAATATCACTGCTAAGGTATGACCTTCTCCTTTATCCCATTTGAATTTAAGACAAACTCATTGCAAGTGTTCGATCGAAGACGACGAGGGCACCTTTCTACACGAAGACCTTAAGTTTTAAAGCACGCCTTACACTTTTTTTCCCTTAGATCGCGTTTTATCCCAAATGGATTTTTCCGGCGAGTTTTTTAACGAGGTAACAACTATGTGCTACATAAGGAGAATTCAACAGTATCCATGTCTTGTTTTCAATCAACCTCGAATACTAGGGGGCATCACTCTCGGAGATTATATTTTTGAGGAAAATATTTCACGCCAAAGAGGACCTCGATAGGAAAACTTTGTAATGGGCCAAACGGTCGGATGAACGGTGTTCATATAGAATAGTTGAACCCCGATGGAAAAACATGTACGCATGTATAAAATTATTCAAAGAAGCATTCTTTCTATATCAAAACACTTTGTGTCTCAAAGAACTATTATACGAGCTACATACTTGTAATTCTGTGAGAAACGGCTTAAGGGCCGAAATGCAAACACACCTCAAACACTTGAGGATTGTCATCAATGGTCAACACATTCGAATATCTAAAACTCAAAGTTATAAGACCTCAAAGAGGCATCCCCCGATGGAAAGGCAAGGCCATCATACCCGTGTACTAACCTTTTGGATAATTTCGAAAGGTTATCGGGAAACAAGTCTAAAAGACGCATCTGAAGGCTACGACCATATTAAAGACCACGGTCTTATAAAAAAGGCTACAGCCGAAATAATGCGGCTCCGAGATGTCTGACTTCTACCATAAGTTAAAGGTGTGTATGGTGAAATTGGGGGAACCCATCTCCCGCCCTTGAGGTATATTCGAAATGTCGTGACAGCACCTCGAGGCTGTGGGATCGTGATCGGGCCCCTTATCTCGAGGATCATTCGCGGTCCCGCAGTGGTTCCGAGGTTGAAGGATTCGTCCGCGGCCCATCAAAGCTTATAAAGATGGGGGACTCCCGAGGCAAGCAGCTAGAATCAATAGAACCTAGTGTCTTGTCTAGTTGTCCCGTCCCCGTATCTTTACATTTAATGCACTATGTACCATGCCGGGTTCCCTCGCCTATATAAGTGGAACCCATACCATCTTGTAAAGGGCTGATGCTGCTCCATTTCTCCACAAGTGCAGTAATCTCTCTCTCTCTCCCTCTCTCCCTCTCTCTCTCTCTCTCTCTCTCTCTCTCTTCTTCTAAATGGTTCATCCTCGCAGGGTCGAGACCTCCTTAGCATTTATCATTTTCTTACTTGTTCTTCACTGTATCGTTTAGTATTGGCAATATAGAGCCTTGCTTAATCATACCTCTAACTGTTATCCCATCCCCGGCCATCCCTGATAGACCGGGATCGATACCAACGCCGACCCCGAGGTCCCATCGACCATCTCCAAGCTCGGGCAATAGGCCCCTTTGGTTTGATTACTGCCTCACCTTAACTCGCATTTTATCTTTATATTTCACGCTCTTAGCATTAACTGCTTTAACCACTAGCTCGGGGAATAGATCACGTACTTTTAGAGTCCCATTTATAAATTTAATTGTTGTTATCATTTTCACGGTAAACAGTTTGGTGCCCACCGTGGGGCTAAAAATAATAGTGATTATTTTTTTTTTGGTTTCGTGACACAAATGCACATTATCTTTCACACTTTTTCTTGTCTAGGACCCTTTGATTTCAGGCCAAAATGTCTGGCTCGGTAAACAAAGTTGAGAACGACAACATCGAAAATCACGTGGAAATGGTGTGGCTATCCCAGCCGCTGGAGCACCACAAAGTATTCCTGATATTGCTCCCGGACCAATCCTAGCGGATGCACAACGAGTCGACGAAACTTCTCAGACCAACAGGAAGCACAAAAAAACCCCGGCCTGGGTAGAACAGGAAGTTAGTCTTCATGTTATTTTTGAAATGTTGCAGGCACGACAGTTGGCTATCGCTCAAATGCAAAGACGCTCGGAGACACCCCCTTACGATGAGCTAGTACACAAGGGATCAAGTAACAACGGGTCAGCAACCGACCCCGCCGCAGTGAGGATGCTTGGGAACCTCTTCAAAAGGATCAAATCAGGTTCGTGGAAGCTCTTACAGCAACCGTTTCCCGAGGAAACAATCCTGGAACTTGCTTCGCAGAAACCTGAAATGTCAAACTCCCTAGGTGCGATAGGACCTTGGATCCCTACGGGCGCACCACTGCTTGCGTGTGCTCGTTCCAAGGCAGCGATATCCGAGGCGATGGGTTCGAGCCCGTCTTGTTGAGAAAGTTCAAAGAAACTTTTTCGAGAGGAACTGTGATGCAACGCCATTGCCTGGAACTTGACTTCACATACTCGCTTACTATACCAGCGTGGTCCTCTACAGAATCACGCGCCAAAGACACCAAAGCAGTACCGAGAAGGCCTAATACACCTGAGGCCGACCGAAGAAGAAATGAAATGTCGTGGGAAGCCGCACCCTATCCCCTGATAAGACAAATGAGATCTCTCCTAGTCTCAGATGACTGGATAATATAGGCCCTCACCCGAAGCCTAAGCAAAGCATGCCTAATGACTCTGTGGCATTTCGAGCAGATCCCGATCAGGTACCTAGACGAGGTTCGGTTGGATACCCACACCCGGCACCAGTCCCGAATCGGGGCCATGGACAACCCTTCAGGAACCCCCTCGGGTTCGTTATATCCAAGCAGACCCCCGATGAAGGAGCTGCTACAAAGCAGATGGAGGTATCATCCATGCACGGCAAATGGAAAGAATGACTTGAGAAGCAACTTACCTCGCAACAGCAGGGGGATGGCCCGAGGAAAGCAGCGTCGAGGAACCTCCAAAGGAACCAAATTCAACAAGGCATAGCTGGTAGGGAAACCCCACCCAGACGAGCGCAATTTCAGCATTGTCGTACCGAACATCGTGATCACCATAAGCGAATCCGGAAATGCCAGGCGGCTCAGACCTGTTCGACCAAGACTCCTCCAAGAGAACTATGGCCTGGCGCAAGAACCACAGGATACGCGGGATCACCAGCCCAAAAGAACAACAACCATGTTATTTAATAGAGGTTGCCACCAAGTATCATCGAGTAGTCAGGCTCGATTCCAACTCCAAGGGAGTAAGGATATCGGGAAAAATGAAGCCGAAAAGTCAAAACGTATTGCCACGATAGTAGAGGGGCGGAGACACCCTTCAAAGTTCCGTAAAATGCAAAGAGAAAGCAATCATCGCCAGGAAAAGGTGGGTCCGAGGAATATACCCAAAGGATACACTTGCATCCAGGGAAAGGGACACCGAGACTTTGCCTCGTCCTTGTATTCGCGCATTGGTACCCCCTCCCCCCTCATTTGACCTATTCTAAATAAAGCATGTGTTCATGAATGTAGGTGTTTCAACCAACTACACTGACAGCGTCAGGCCAAAGCCAATAAGGTAGTTCAGACAAACGAACCAAATCACTCCCACACCTCAAATCCTTGATGGATTCTAGACGTCGATCGCCAAAACAATCAGGAAGGTCGCTCCCTCTACATACCTCGCTTGAGCTCGGACTGGAACACCGAGTCCGTGAAGCGTGGACATTTTTATTCGGACTACAATGGGCGCACCGCCCAGAGGCGATTTCGACCCCACTCCGCCAAAGGGGTGAAACTCCCTGACAAAGGTGGGACAAAGGCATTCGACAAAAAGCTACACGCGATGTGAGGAAATCCCTCACCATGTAACATGTCGCCAGCATCAATGACTCTGCCCTCGAAGTGATCAGAGGGTAAGCAGAACTACCTCTTTGGCCGAGCCTGGTTTAACGCGGTAGAAGGCTGCATTAGGGCTCGCACCTCGAAACGGCAGGAACATACCTGACCTCAAAAACGTCGCCTACACACCCTGTAGCAGGGAAGAACTACTCCTCTCTTTTGTTGCTTCTTTTCTTTTACTAACCTACATGCAGGAAGTTGGCCAAGGCGTTCAAAAATCCTAAACTCCACTGGGAGAACCGAGGGCTCCGAGGGACCCGCCGAGCTCTCTCTCCTCAACCAGGTTTTTTAGCCTAAAGGTCCTGCCAGTGAGATTATTAGCGAAGCAACATACCCCTAATAAAGGGATTCGAGAAGATCGCAGTCCTTTCTTCTACAGTCGGACGACACTCGATGACCTCCTCTTAAGGGCACCATCCCCTCAGAAGGGCCAATAATTAGCAAACTAAGTTCAAAAAACGGAATCATGTAAATGGATCATATAATCAGAAGAGCCGCACCCATGCGGGCCGAGCTCGCGACAATGGGACAATATGTATTTACATCATATATTTATGCGAAGCAATAAGGAATACCCTTTCGTCATTTCTTATTTCGGGAAGATTTCGACATATTCGCAGCAAATGCTTCTCCTTTAAATAAGCCCCGATATACTCGGAGACTCAGGATCAGCAATTCGACAACTTGCATGACCTCAGGGTCGGAACTTCGGGCTCATCAAGGCCCTAGAAGGCAACTCCGAGCTCACGAGAAGCTGTTTTCAAGATCAAACAAACGCGATGACTTGGAGACTGCTGTTAATCGCCATACAACTAGAAAACCCGAAACTGTAAGACCCCTAGTGGCCAACCTCGACGTAACCAGATCTATTCTACAAACTGTAAGACCTCAATAAGTATGGCAAACTGTAAGACCTCAATAGGCATGGCAAACTGTAAGACCTTAACAGGTATGAAAAATCCTGAAATTTAGGCTATACATCGTATTTGTAAGAATCCCTAAAGGGCATATCCTCGATGTAGATGCCTAAACTATCACTAGGGATCAAAAATGGCTACGGCCAAATTCATATAACTATGGTCTAAATGGCTGATACAGCCAAAATAACGCAACTCGGGGACGCCCGATTGTCGATAAAAAATTGCAAGCCACTACTCCGAATATACTTTGGAAAGAACCGGTTAAAATAGGCTTCCCTCCACAGGCAAAAATGAGTTTCGACAATGTCGGCTCCAAAACACAAGAGCGTTTATCTACTCGACCTACGAGCTATGAACCTTACGAGGTGCTCAAAACATCGCCGACAACGACTTGAAATTAAGGTTCCTCTGGGACCGATGACGGGTCAGGCAAAAATATTATAAAAAGACCTTAACGAGCGGAATCAAAGCCTACAAAAAGCCCACGGGCAAAAACAGCGTAAGAGCCATTGTCGCCAGGTAAGCAAGCCTACGGGCCTCATATTGAAAGTTCTCTACGACCAAACAGCATAAGAGCCATTGTCGCCAGCTAAATAATCTTGACAGCTTGAGGATTAAAGTGAGCTCGAATCGTAACCCGATTCGGAGACCGAATCCAAAATAGTTAACTATGCAAAGCCTCCTGGCCACATACTAAAAGGTCTCAAATGACCTAATGGCATGAATGCCACTGTCGCCGACCAGAAATTCAAGGCAATTCGAAGGTCGATTACAGCTCGGATCGCAATGCGACCCGGAGACTGGGCATAAAAATTGCAAAAACGCCCAAGGGCAGGAAATAAAAACCAGCATCGCCAGCCCGAACGAGCGCAAAACTCGAGGGTATATTAAGCTCGAGTCGGACCCCAACTCGGAGACTGAACCCGAAGATGGTTAAAGCATGCAAGCCTAAGGGCAAATCTGGGATCAAATCGACTCGGTAATGACTCCAACAAGTAGGAATACAGAACATACAAGTTGCGGGGTTTCTCTTATTACTACATATTGATGATGAGGCGCAATCTCGGCATGCGTCGTATAATGAAAGATATATATACACAACAAAGAAGGCATGGAATATTCATTCCGGTAGCTACGGCCAGACGGTCTTTTCCTCATCATCCTCATCGTCGGATATTAGGAACTTGGCATTGAACTCCTCTCTTTTGGCTTGTCTGATCTCCTCCGAAAGATCAAAGCCCCTGGCATAAATCTCCTCGAGGGTCTCCCTCCAGGATCTGCACCTCTCATATTCCCTACGGTTGTTTGCTCCATCGAGGGTCTTCATCAGCTCAACCTTAGCAGTAGCGGCACTCCTTGAATGAGCCGCCATTTTTTGCCCCGCCCTGGTATTATTCATTACGACCTCGGCTTGGACGTTCACCACCTCAGTTTTTGCCCTTGATAACTCGGATGCGAGTCTTGCAATCATCTTTTCCAGAGCAGAAACATTTGCATGAGCGGCCTTAATTTGCGCCTCAAGAGCGGATGTCGCGGCTTGAGCCCTCTCTTTGGCTTTAGAATGGGCACGAACACGCGTTTGCAGCTCAGTGAATTCACGTTTGGCTTTGCCGACCTCACCCCAGAGTTGTTCTAGTTCCTCCGCCTTGTCCTCCAACAAAAACGGCGGCACGTCAAAAATAGCAGGACAAAAAGGGGAATACAGGCCAGCGCGGGATGCAACATACCTATTTCTCCAAGAGGGTCTCCCGAGTGCAGCTTCGATTTGCCCCACACCGTAAAGATGCGAGTTCATTTTCCTTCTACACATAAAGAAGTTTGAGGGATTTTTCCCTTTCTCGAGCCTCCCGCAATGGGGCCTTGCAACGAAATAGCACAGCTTTGAGCCTATCAAAAGCCTGAAGAAACGAAGCTAGGTGAGTAAAGGGAAGAGAAAGGAGCAGGGGGCCAGAACATCCCTACCACAACCGAAAACTCACCACAAGACCAAGACGGTGAGTCTCGCCGAGGGCCGAAACAACATCCGATAATGCATCAATCTCGGAAGCTTGTCGGCCGACCAAATTGCTTCCCCTCAATCGCTGCGGAGGAGGAGCCTCACCGCAAACCTTCTCACACCATGAGATGCCTTTACTTTTGCCAGCACTCCTCGATCCTTGGGCCAATAATCTCTTCTCCTTATCCGAGGAATCTAGTCTCGCCTTGAATGAACTCCCAACACCTGCGACAGAGGAATCAGGCGAATCATCCAAAATGAAGTCGTCCCCAGAAAAGGAGGGGGAACGCCAGACACCTACCATGATGCTTCGCCTCCCTTCTCCCTTTTGAAAGATCTCGCCACCGGCGCCTATCATGAGCCCAGCAAGCTGCCAGCCTACGAGACCATTCGGCTAAATCAGGGACCCCTCCAGGCGACCAATGGGTTGCTGTAAACAAAGGACAGAAAAACATCGTTATGGGGCCAGCTTCATATGAAGGGAAAGGCGGTTCGAACAGAATGCTTACGTACGGAGTTCCATTTCTCAGGGAACGGTGAAAATTCGCCAGGAATAATATTTGTCATATGGATTCGGATGAACTGACTCATCCACCCACGGTCATTGTCCTCCTTACTACCAAACGCGGAAGCTTGAGTGCACCCACACTGAAGAGCAACTAGGCCCCAATAACGTAATGGTCGGTACAACCTTATGAGGTGATTGAGGGTAAACTCTATCCTAGCCTTATTAGAAAAAAATCTCATTGACTGCACTATCCTCCAGAGAAAGGGATGAATCTACGCCAAAGTTACTTGGTACCTTCTACAAAAATCAAGCACGACCTGATCTGTGGACCCCGACGCAAGGACATGGGTATACACACTCAAAAAACCCTCAATATGTGTCATAACACTTTCCTCAGAGGAAGGTACTTGTAGAATCACGCCTTCCTCCCATTCGCACTTTCTCTTGATCGCCCCAAGGTTCTCCTCCCTTACCGATAGAGCAATCATTGACAAGTGTTCCCGATGGCCTGGAACATTGGGAGGCTTCCCTGGCGTGGTGACCCTCTTCACGATAGCACGCTCCGGGCCTCGCTCCCCTAACATCGGGAGAGGACTGCTGGCACCAATCAAAGGTAGAACACAGGAAGGAATCCCCCTCATCTAGGGATCAGGTGTCGAAGCAGCGGCCATGGCCACGATCCGGAGAAGAAGAGGAGGGTTTAGGCAAAAACTCCCTGAAGCAAAGAAATGGAGGAACTTGCACAATGCGCCAGGATCTACAAAGGAGATAGGCTTACCAAACAACTGCAAAATCATTTCTTGAAGGGCGGATAGATAAATATATAGGGGCTAGGCAACAAATGCTTAATTTCCCAAGAAGGCAAATTAATTCTGGCCGCGTTAAACGTCACCTTCTCCTTGGGGATTGCATCGGCAGAATCATCTCAGACTCCCATATGACTCATAAAGTCAAGGGACCTCGGGAGACCCCCGACGTTGCAAGTATCGGTTCGGAGGAGCTATCAACTCAACCTCAGGACATGGCTGGTCTCGGGGCACCCGGCCCGTCCTACAAAAAGGCTCCAAGGGGGAAGGAGAAAGGGAAAGCAGCAAGAAGGACTAACAGAATAAACGCTCTTTTCGTGCATTAACAAAAAGGAAAAATGCCTTTTCACACTATTAGTCTCCCTGGGAGGGAGAGCGCATAAAAAAAAAGAAGGCATACAAAAAAAAGGGGGGGGGGCTCGGAGACTACTCCTCACCATTATCATCTTCACCCCCGCCGGGGACAATCAAAAGCGCCATCCTTCCCTCCATCACGCGAGCCTCCTCTAGATCAGCAGATATCTCAAAGCCCCTGGACTCGAGTTCTTCCAGGACCTCCCTCTTCACCTTCGCCTTGGCATGGTCGACAGCTCGTGCTAGTTTTTGCCCAGCTGCCAGGGATATGTCACGAACCATTGCATGTGATGTAGCCACATCCTCCCTATAAGTGACATAGTCTCGCTCGGCCTTAGACTTAGCCGTAGCCAATGTAGCAATCTCCCTGCGGGTATCCGAGAGAAGGCCCCGGGATGTCGCCAATTCCCCAATTACAGTCTCTCTCCGCTCCTTCAACCCGGAGACCTCTGCTTCCAATTGACTAATCCGCAAGTTGCTCTGCTCAACCTACAAGGAAAGGCAAGATGGTGAATATGTGAATAACAAAACACGTATGGATACAGAGTAAAAGGGGAAGGTTTGAGCAAGGTAGAATACCTTGTCAGCAAGAGCGGCCTTCTCCCGAAGAGCCGCCTCCAAAGAGGCCTGAAGCTCCTCCAACTCTTTATCTCTTCGGGCGCCACGAGCCTCCGAGTCTTGAAGTTTAGAAGCAATGTTATTGCGCTCCTTCTTCTGGCCAGAAAGTTCCTCATGAAGCCAAAGGATGGCATGATCATACGCCTCTTTACTCTGCGGCACAATGAGAAAATTGAGAGAAATGACGAATGATGCCCGAAAACGAAAAGAAACGCGCAAGGAAAAATTATCACCTGCAGTAGGGACTTCTCCGCCTCTTTAACGGCGCCAAAAACATCAAGGCCATCTTCGTCGGTTACGCCATCAAAAATGTTGGCAATGAAGCCTTCCCCTCTGAAAGGAGTACCAACCATGGCGCCAATCATCCCCTTGGCATCCCTCAACTCTTCTGATGAGACTGGGAAGTTCTGAATAAAATCATTTGGGTCGCCGATGTCTCCTAATAGCAGTCCATGTCCTTGGAAAGTCCCGAACCCCGACCCATCGGGACCAACGTTTCTGCTAGCAGAAGCCACATCAAATCCGGCCGCACAATTCGAAGTCACATCAACATTCTTTTCGAGGACCCCCAGCTCTTTAGTCCTGCCGGACCCAGTCATCCCAGACTCAGTAGCCTCCGACTAAGCATGTGTAAATCCCTCACAATGGACCTCGTCCTCCTTCTCAATGGACTTCTATCCTCGTCCCCCACCCCCTCAACATCGGGGTTCGACAGGAATGTTAGGGTCGTGGTTTCATCAGGACAAGCAGTGGCTGCCCTGTATTTCCTTTTCTTGTTCATATCAGGCCCCAAGGCCTCCGCTTCACCATCGGGGGTGGCCTCATCTGCATATTCTCCCCAAGGCCTGCACCGGCACATGAGATGCAACATGCCGCTACTTAGAGTTCAGAAAAAAACACAAAAGGTAAAGCACGAGCAACGAAGAAGCCTCACCGTGATTCTTAGCCACCTATTGCTTATTGGACATGATGATCCAAGACCGGAGACGATACGAGAATCTTGCATCCAAACGCCTGATCCATTCTGCCAAGTCTGGGACCGCCTCGGGATGCCAAGCAACAGCTGGAGAGAGCACAAAAGGTTTTGTCGTGACAAATAGAAGAATAACTGAGAAGTGGCTAAAGAAAAGTTCACTCACGTCGATCGTTCCATCGCTCTGGAAAGGGAATTCTCTGAGCCGGGATGATATCCGAGGTCCTCAGTCGAACGAACCTACTCATCCATCCCCGGTCCTTCCCCTAATCAACGCTTGTGAAGAAAGATTTTTTGAACTGCTGCCGGAGCTTGATTAAGCCTCGATACAGTCGCGGGCGGTACAATCTGATCAAATGGCTGAGGCTAAAGACCTCACCTGTTACCCCTTCGGTAAAATTCCTAAGCATCAACATGATCCTTCAAAAGGACGGGTAGATTTTACCGAGAGTCACCCAATATTGAGCGTAGAAGTCAAGGATAATCGGATCGATTTCCAAAGGAGGAGATTCAACAGATTTATCAGGACCCAGGGTGAATGAATAAGTGTACATGTAAAGAAAGCCATCCTTGAAGTCGGTAATGTTGTCGCTGGGGTTAAGAATTTCTACCTCCACTACCTTACTCCATCGGTAGCCCTCCTTCACTTTGTCAGCATTGGTCACGATGCTAACATATCGAGGACATGCTCACATCGACCCAGTGTAGACGAGGGAGTTTCTATGTCGAAATCATCCGACGTGTCAATATCGGGAGGGGTCCATTGCTCCAAAGTGGGAACCGATTTACTTTCCCCCTCAGACAATCGGGACGACGACGTAGCATCATTCCGTCGAGGAACCATCCTAGAAGTCTTGGCCATAAGAAATGGTAAAACCTTTCCGTAAAGAGAAGAAAAAATGTTAAGGTATTAAATAGCGAAATTCTGGTTTACAAGCTTGAGGGAAGGATGAAGATGGGGAGTATCTAGCAACCGGAGCATTTAGAGGAACCGGTGGGGAAGCAGAAGAGACGAACCTACGGCAGTTCAGGGTTTTCTCGATTACCACATTTGACGGCGGCCCTACACACTTCCTTGGAACATAGCATTTAATGCTCTTAGATGGTTGACGTCATGGCAATAATGGCCTCGAGACGATGATTCAACATTGTTTCCTATCACTTTGTTCTAGGAAATACGGAGACTATCTGTGTATGGTAAAATCGGGGGAACCCATCTCCCGCCCTTGAGATATATTTAGAATGTCGTGACAGCACCTCGAGGCTGTGGGATCATGATCGGGCCCCTTATCTTGAGGATCATCCGTGGTCCCGCAGTGTCTCTGAGGTTGAAGGATCCGTCCGCAGTCCAGCAAAGGTTACGAAGACGGGGGATTCCCGAGACAAGCAGCTAGAATCAATAGGTCCTAGTGTCTTGTCTAGCCGTCCCATCCCCGTATCTTTACATTTAATTCACTCTGTACCATGCCGAGTTCCCTCACCTATATAAGAGGAGCCCATACCATCTTGTAAAGGGCTGATGTTGCTCTATTTCTCCATAAGTGCAATAATCTCTCTCTCTCTCTCTCTCTCTCTCTCTCTCTCTCTTTTCTTCTAAGTGGTTCATCCTCGCAGGCTCGAGACCTCCTTAGCATTTATCATTTTCTTACTTGTTCTTCACCGTATCGTTTAGTATTGGAAATATAGAGCCTTGCTTAATCATACCTCTAGTTGTTATCCCACCTCGGCCATCCCCGATAGTCCGAGATGGATACCAATGTTGACCCTGAGGTCCCATCGACCATCTTCGAGCTCGGGCAATAGGCCCCTTTGGTTTGATTACTGCCTCACCTTAACACGCATTTTATCTTTATACTTCACGCTCTTAGCATTAATTACTTTAACAGCTAGCTCGGGAATAGATCACGTATTTTCAGAGTCCCATTTACAAATCTAATTGTTGTTACCATTTTTACGGTAAACAAAAGGCCTTCTAATACTTTGAAAAACCTGGTTAAAAAAGGCTACCCTCGGCAAAGCAAATAAAGAAGGGCTTCGATAAAATCAGCCCCTCAAATAATTTAAAGGCTTCGATAATGTCAGCCTTCGAAAAAGCCTCAAAGAGGTATTAAATTATCGTAACACAAACGGATTACAAATGGGGTTCCAATCGATTGAACCCTCGAAAAATCCAATGGGTACAAAAACACATGCTAAGGCATAATAAATCTCACTAAGTCTTTTAGCCGAAAAGAGGGAAAAATTATAGCTTCCATAGAGGTCGAATTGACCCAACTTAAAGAGCTTAAGGGCCGACATGAAAGATCCTAAGGGCTGATTTGGTAGGCCTAAAAGGTCAATACAATTAGAGTTCGAGACCTCACTCTCACTCAATTCGAACTCAAGGGTTTGATTACCCCAAACCTAAACAAGTAATGGTTCGACCATGGCTTGGGGACTCACCATTACCCGGTATGATCCCGTAAAGGCCTACGCCCAAAAGCTCAAACTTATTCGAGATCGACCATGGCAGTTTCGAAGAAAACATCTAAGATAATATCTCTAACACGCAGCTAAAAGGGATAAAGTCATTGCAAGAATTGTACAAGGAAAGAAATATCAAAATTCTTCTTTTATATATGTTGAAAAAGATACATATAAGGACTGATAAAAGGTCTTACAAAAAACGATACAATAAGAAAGGAAAATACTATATATGCCCAAGGTTGGTCTCTCCTTCGGGGGAAGCTTCCTCTTCGGGCCCTGCCTCATTACCGGACCCGCTCTGGCTGCCTTCATCGTTGTCATCGTCGGAGGAGGAGACGAGAAACTTGGCATCAGCCTCAAGTGCTTTTGCTTGGTCTATCTCATTGGTGAGGTCGAAACCTCGAGAGTGGATCTCTTCGAGGGTCTCCCTCCAGAATTGACACTTGGCCAAATCATTGACCCGTTTCTCCTGGTTAGAGGCTTCCCTTAGTTCATTTTGAGCAGGCTCGACGTCTTTTAAGTACATAGCAATGGTTTTGTTAGTTGTGGCCTTTGTCCTCTCGAACTCGGCCCTAGCTTCAGCAACCTTCATCCCGGTGTGGCAAGTTTGGCCTCGAGTTCATCGATCTTCTTGGCCTGGGCCAGATTTTTCACTTTGACTCCCCGAAGCTGTGTCTCAGCCAAGGCTAGGTTGGCTAAGGCAGCCTCTTTCTCACCAGCAAGCCGATCCATGTTTTCCTTCCACATGTTGCAGTCAGCCTTAACTTGATCGTCCTTCGCTCGAGTTGCCTAATTATGTCCAATTTTTGCTACAGCTAAGACACTGAAGTGTTAGCTTCCATAGATGGGTCAATTAGACCATAATCTTGCAAAATGAGCGTTATCTGCTTGTCCAGCTCGGCCTCATTTCTACGAGATTTGGCAAGATCTTCTTGTTAGCCTGTGAGCTCCTCCTCCATTTTATTGCAAAGGAGCCTCATGGCCTTCCCTTCATCCGAGGATCTCTTGAGCTTGGCCTCACATTGGCTTAACTCAGCTCTAAACTTAGTAATGGCCTATAGAGAAAAAAAAGAGATATCAGTTAATGCAGAAGGAGAAGAAAACAAGAAATTTTGCAACGATAAAAGTTAGTGCTTATCCGAGAGAAGAGACAATGAGCCTCTTCAAAGAGGGTATATGTGTCATTGAGTTTGGTGGCATCCTCGACCCCAATAAAACAATCCTGAAAAGGATCTTCTTCGAGGACTTGCTCGGGTCGGGTGTTCACAGAGCTCAAGCATCCTTTATTGCCTCCTCGGAATAAGATGGTAAAGAAGGGGAGTGACCCATTGTCATGGCCCCGAGCTCCTCATTCGGGGCGCTCTGCTTAGCCTCGGGATTCTCAGCACTTTCCCCCTCTAGTGTACTTGTTGAAGACGGTGGAATAACCTGGATCTCAGGGCACTCGGGGGCTTTGCCTGAGTCTTTTTTTGGAGTTTCCTCACCACAAGTCTAGGTCTCCGGTTAGGAGCGCTTAGCGGCCTCAACCGGTTTCCTAGTTCCGGTCACTAGCGCTGATTCTTCGCCCTCGTTTTCTTCATCATCTAGAAATTAGTGGGCCAAATCTACATCCACGTGAATAAGTTTTCTCCTTGGACTTCGAGTAGGGGCACCCTTGCCCCGGGGGTCTTCGAGTTTCGAAATCCTTTTTCTCTTATTATCTTTCTCCGGTTTGGGAATAGGGGACTCGGTCTTTTCCCCGAATGGGGCCAGCCTTATTTCAGAGGCATCTCCAATACCTATATGGATAAAGAACAAGCATGAATAAGGCAACATATATGGCAAAGGGGAAAGTGTCAAAAGTTTGGGAGAGGGACTTACCATGGTATTTGGCCTCTCATTTGCCTTTCGACAAATCATGCACTTATCATACGAGGAAGTGGCGGCCAATTTACGAACCCAATCTTCAAGGTCGGGTATCATGTGGGGAATCCAAGCAACCACTGGAAGAAGGGGTAAAGGTGTTACACAATGCAGAAATAGAATATAAGAAGAAACAGAGGGGAAGACTTCACTTACGATCAGGATTCCATTTCTCCGAGAACGGCATTTTATTCTCGGAGATGATATCCGAGGTCCTCACTCGCACGAACTGGCTCATCCAGCCTGGTCTTTTTCATCATCTTTACTAGCAAAGAAGGCCTTTATCGATCGGCGTTGAAGCTTGATCAGCCCTCAAAAAATCTGAGGTCGGCACAATGTGATAAGGTGATTGATTGTGAACTTTATCCCCTCGGCCTTTCTAGAGAAGAAATGGAGCACCTTCACTATACGCCAGAAAGAAGGGTGAATCAGGCCAAGGGTGACTTGGTATCTTTTATAGAAATTGATCACAACTGGATCGAGGGGACCTAGTGTGAAGGGGTAAGTGTAAACACTTAGAAACCCCTCCACATGAGTGGTAATGCTCTCCTCGGGGTTGGGAATCTTTACCATAACCTTCCCCCCCCCCAAACCACACTCTTTCTTAATGGTTTTGATGTGCTACTCCATTATCAAACACATATATCTCGATATATGCTCGCATCGACCGGGAATAGCAGGAGGATTTTTGATTCTGAAGTCCTTCTTTATAACATAAGGGCCGGGAATGATTTCGTGAAGGGCTGGCTCTTTATCATCGGCTAGCTGGGAAGAGGAGGAGGAAGCTTTCTCCTTTTGGGGAACTGTCTTTGAGCTTTTCACCATTGATTCGAGTCAGAGGAAGTGGAAGTAAACAGAGTTTGGTATTTTCGGACACTAAAAGGAACGGGAGCAGCAGATAATGATAGAAAAGTGATGGAAAGAAGGAGATATAGAAAAAGCTTAGAGATGGTTTGAAGATTGAAGTAAAGCTTTCTCTGAATTTAAACCCTATATTTATAGGCAAGCGGTGACGGTTCAACAGCGTTAGTGGCCGACCACCACTAGAGAAGCATTTAATGTTTTGCGGAAGCCAACCGATGGGACATTTCGGTCATTTCGAGCGCCTACATCACGGGAATGATGTCATCATCAAAGACTCCGGAAAATCGAGGTTCAAATTGTTTCTTATCATTTTATACTAAGAAACGCGGGGACTATCTGTATACGGTAAAATTAGGTGCCCTCAATTTTGTGGGCTCGAAGGCTCACATCAAGGAACAGAAGGCTCGCGTCAAGGAATAAACTCACTATTGGATCGACTTCAAGCCCGATGACAGAACATGAGTCTCGAAGATCTAAGTGTTCGAAGAACGTCGGAGCCTAGTATGACCAACCCTGAGATAATGCCGTTATGGATTTGTAACAGAATGAGCAAGATTCCTGCCACGTCCCCAAGATCGTGGCATAAATTTCGGAATAGATTTGTACGAGTTAATACTAATCCATACTAGGTGGTTAGACAGCTGTCCCAATAAGATTCTTTATTGTAAATAGAAATGTACCTTATTTAGGGTTCTCTTATTATATAAAGGGGACCCCAATCATTTGTAACCATCATCAATTATTGGCAAAGAATATATTGTCTTACTTTCTTGCTCATATTTCATAAGAATTGTCCTTTAATTTTATTATTCTTGACCTAACTCGAGATCACCTTAGCTCGAGGTCGAGATTGGCTTGCATACTGGTTTGATTTTACTTCTTTCATTTCTATGTTAGATTTCTTGGTTACTAATTAGTATTGAACTATATCACATATCTTTAAAACCACAAATAAGTTTAATTGTTACTCGTATTTTTGAGGTAAACAAGAAGTTAGGTTTTATGTTCTGAATCACAGTGTTGAATAATAACCCCAGTGTATTAAAAGGCGTGGGCGTGTAGCGAGGCATATGCCTCAGCGTGGTGTAAGCCCCAAACCATGGGTATTTAATTTTTAATATTTTATAGAATAATATAATTACCATAAATATTTTTAAAAAGCCAAAATTGCATAAAAATTTAAATAAGTGATATATATATATATGTGTGTGTGAGAGAGTGAGAGAGTGACACGCGCGCACTCCATCCCCACAAAAAACTAGTCAAATAATTTATTATACGCTACTTACAAGCACAAGTAACTTGAGTTGAAAAGAATAAAGTTTTCTACATGGAAGAACAAAAATTATTACTAACCTACAATTTGAACTTTAAACTTGCTACTATGGAGGAGAACAGAATTTTCTTTGAATTTAAAAAAAATTGATTGTTTGTTACTTTTGGGAGATAGTAGCAGATTAACGGACAAGATAAATGTCACGCCCCAAAATCCGAGGAGCGTGACTGGCGCTTAACCGAGTAAACCCAACTGAGCAAGCCTGTTAGGTTTCATTCTACCCAAATTAATTCATGAATAAATAGGAGTATGGACTCCATTAATAATACTTAGTAAGTATTCCATTAACAACTTCCATTTTATTTCCATTAGCAGCTTAAATCATAATTATCAAAATATTATAAGTGTTATAAATCATTGCCAACCATCAATATTTCTACTTTAATTCCAATACCCGACACTACCTACAGCCTGTCTACGGAGCCTCTAAACACAAATGAAGAGTAATGTAATATGGAAATGCCAGTAACAAGGCTCCAACTATACCTCAAATACAAAGTACATGATGAACAGATGAAACAGGACCTCGAAACAAAGTGGGGCTCACAAAGTCAGCTGAAAGGATGATGTGGCACTAGCTGCGACCAATACAGTCTGCTATAAAAACACCTACATCCATTAAAGAACTATCATACAAGAACAAAGAAATCATAAACACCTTCTCATAAGAAAGAACTATCAAACAAGAATAGAGAAATCATAAAGGTCAATCAAAAGCTTTAACAATCACCACACCATCAAATAAAAGAATCATACAACTTCCACATCATTTTTCCATAGCTTTTTAGTTTGGGGTATTCCATACTATTCATCATATGTTTCCAATACCACCGCTATCTTGACCGGAGTCCAATCTCGACCCGATCGGCTAGGTCACCTCATTTGAGATATATGCTTCAATCACAATCTCATTTTCCTTCTTTTCCGGAATTCATTCACAATACCTTTCCAATACCACCGCTATCTTGAGCGGAGTCCGATCTCGACCCGATCGGCTAGGTCGCCTCATCAAGGAATTGTTCCCTTCTCATAAATCATTTCATTTCACATATAGCATTTCATAGGCACTTAGGGCCACGACTTATCAAATCATTCTTGGCACTAGGCCGCATTTTACATCCTCCACATATACAACATTAGCTTTCCCACTTAGGACAGTAGGTGCACACAAGAGCAGTCTAAATCATAAGCATAGATAAGACTTTACGTAGATGGCTCAACAATGCAACTTCAATCTAAATTTAAGGTCTAAGCATTTCAATACATGATTCATATTCCATAATTCACGTTTTACATCGTTCCCATTTTCAACATTTACTTTTCCACTTAAAATCATAGGCGCATACGAAGGCAATTTAAATCATAAGCATAGAGAGGAATTCGTCAAGTTTGGCATATTAGTCCCAAAGTAACCTTGGCATGACATTTAGGCATTAGCACATAGACCATGTTCTCCACACATCCTCCATATACAAAGAATAACACATTAAACACATGAAGAAGTACCTACCACATACATTTTCACAATAATAATCCACTTGACATAACAAGTACTGTATCAATCACGTTTCGAACTTACAACATTTACATGGGCACCATGGAAACTCAATTTCTAAGAGACGGGGTTTTAGCCATACATACTTCAATAAAGCTTTCCTTATTCCTTACAAAATTCCGGAACTTTTAGCACTTTGATCTATTGTGTAAGAATTACAAATTAAACCGAGAATTAGAGACAAGATTGAGTTTCTAGCTTGTTTTGAGCATACTATAAAAAACTAAAGGTGCATTGTGATCTTAGGCCCTTTTGAGAGAAATTTCAATCATTTTATACCCCAATTGTTTTCTTTTTAGTTCACTACCTCCCAATATTCTATGGTGTGATATGCATGCAATAAATTCATTCTTATACCCATAAATTACTTCACGTGTGATCCCTTATTGCTAAGCATAGGAATAAGAGCTGAGGTAATGAAGTCTTACCTCTTGGGATGAAGATTTAGGTGCTCTCACTTGATTATCTTCAAAGATTTGGCAAGGTTTCATGGAGTAGTTTGATGGGAAGCACTTCCCTCTCTAAGACCCTCTCTCTCTCTCTCTCTCTAAAAGCATCAGGAAATATGCTCAAAATGAGCTATAATACCGAATATATCGATAAGGGGTCGGGTTTAAAATTTAGAAAATTGGAGCCCCAAGTCAAGTCTGCGATCGCAAATTAGTGGAAATACGGCCCGCAGAATGGACCGCAAAAGCTCCCTAAATCTGAACACACTGCCTGGATATGCGGCAGAAATGCGGTCCGCATACCCATTCTGCGGTCGCATAATGCACCGTAGAATTGCCCCTCACAAAATCGCAAGGGAAATGTGCGACGACTATGCGGTCCGCATATCGGTTATGCGATCGCATACTTGACCTCAAATTTGAAAAACACACTGACTCACTTTGCGGCGATTATGCCCCCTATGCGGTCTGCATACCTGATATGCGACCGCATTCTCGACCGCAAAATCGCACTTCTCTGAAAAACATTATTTCTTGACTTTTTAATGCACTGTTCAATACCAAGGTGTCCGAACCGCGGCGAGCTTAGAATTTTTATGATTCCTAACACATGCTCCTAACTTGGCACCATGGGATTCGAAGTTCTGAGTAGGAAATTCACGGGGCCTTAAAATAAAGAATGGAAAGACCGTAAATTAGGGCTTCTAGCAATAAAAAAAGGTCTTTATTAAAAAATTTAATATTTTAGTATCTTTTTAAATTTTTGAGTAAATACAAGATGACTTTTGAGAATTTGGGTATTATATTGAGGACTTATTTAGAATATTTTAATTTAATTTGAATAAGACTCTTGAGCTTATGCCTCAACGCCCAAGCATATGCCTTGAATTGTTGGGCGTACGCCTCTTTAGACTTTCGCCCCCCATCATCGCCTTGGGAAAGTTTTGGTGCATCTCGCCCTAAGGCTCGCCCCAAAAATACCTTTTAAAATATTAATCTTCTTATCATACTATTCTTAATTGTCATGCTAAGATCATGACATTGTCCATGCTGAGTTTCTAAGGTTGGAATTAAAAGGTTCTCTTACGCATACTTCTAGTAGGGTGGTTTCATTCCTAAAGGCTCAGTCGATGGTTAAGAAGGGCGTTTGGGGTACTTAGTGTTGGTTAGGGATGTTAGTGCTGATACTCTTACCATTGAGTCAGTTCTAGTAGTAAGGGAGTTCTTATATGTATTTCCAGTAGATCTACAAGGCATGCCACCCAACAGGGATATTGGTTGCTGGATAAAGGGTTCTTCAGGCCTAGTATATCATCGTGGGGCGCACCGGTGTTTTCGTGAAAAATAAGGATGGTTCCATGAGGATGTGTATTGACTACTAGCAATTGAAAAAGGTTACCATTAAGAACATGTATCCATTGGCTCGCATTGATGAATTATTTGATTAGTTTCAGGGAGCTAGGGTTTCTCGAAGATTGGGTAGAGATCAGAGTATCACTAACTGAAGATCAGGGCTTCGGACATTTCTAAGACGACTTTCCGGGCCCGTTATGAGCATTATGAGTTTTTGTGATGTCTTCTGCTTTGACTAATTTCCCGCAACCTTCATGCATTTGATGAATATTGTGTTCTAGTTGTACTTGTATTCTTTTGTCATTGTGTTCATTAATGATATCTTGGTGTATTCGCGTAGTGCTGAGGAGCACGAGCAACATTTGAGGACCGTGCTTCAGATTTTAAAGGATAAAAAGCTATATGTTAAGCTCTCCAAGTGTGAGTTTTGGCTAGACTTGTTGGAATTCTTGGGCCATGTGGTATCTAGTGGTGTGATCAAGGTGGATCTGAAGAAGATTAAAGTAATTCGAGGTTGGTCTAGACCTTCTACTGCCACTGAGATCAGGAGTTTCTTAGGCTTGGTTGGGTATTATCACCGCTTTGTAGAAGCATTTTCATCTATTGCAGCCTCATTAACTTAGTTGATACAAAAAGGAGCTCCTTTCAGGTGGTTAGACGAGTGTGAGGAGAGCTTTCAGAAGCTCAAGACAGCATTGACTATGTCTCCAGCTTTGGTATTACCCTCAGGATCGGGTCGTACACAGTCTATTGTGATGCTTCAAGGGTAGATCTTGGGTGTGTATTGATGCAGGATGGTAGGATAATTGCCTATGCATTGTGCTAGTTAAATCCCCATAGGAAGATCTATCCGGTGCATGATTTAGAGTTAGCAACTATTATACACGCGCTCACGATCTGGAGGCATTATTCATATGGCATGCCTTGTGAGGTGATACGGATCATCAGAGTCTCCAGTATCTGTTTAAACAAAAAGATTTCAATTTGAGGTAGCAGAGATAGTTGAAGCTATTGAAGGATTATGATATCACTATTCTCTATCATCCGAGGAAGGCCAATATAGTAGTTAACGCCTTGAGTAGAAAGGCGGAGAGCATGGGGAGTTTGGCATTCAATCTAGCTGTGGAGAGATTGTTAGTTATGAATGTTCAGGATTTGGCCAACTGATCCGTGAGGTTGGATATTTTGAAGCCTAGGAGCAAGATTCGTGCTTGTGTGTTGTCACAGTCATCCTTGTTTGAGCGCATTAGGGCTCTCTATCCCCACTTACTTGTCCTTAAGGACATGGTGCAACGAAGAGGTGCTAAGGAGGTGACTATTGGTAATGATGGGGTATTGAAGCTTCATGATCGGATATGTGTTCCTAATATGGAGGGTTTGAGAGAGTTGATTCTTGAGCAGGCTCACAACTCGCGGTATTCTATTCACCCATGTGCTACGAAGATGTATCGTGATTTGAAGTAGCATTATTGGTGGAGAAGGATGAGACATGCATTTTTGGGCATGTTGCATGGTGTTTGAACTACCGGAAGATCAAGTATGAGCATTATAGACCAGGTGGTTTGCTTCAGAGATTAGATATACCGGAGTGGAACTGGGAGCTTATCACTATGGATTTTTTGGTTGGGTTGCAATGGACCTTGAGGAAATTTGATGTTGTGTGGGTCTTTATGGACAAATTGACCAAGTCTGCATATTTCATTTCGGTCATGACTTCCTACACTTTTGATCAGTTGTCTTGAATCTATCTTAGTGAATTTTTTTGCCTGCATGGTGTGCCTGTGTCTATCATCTCGGAACAAGGCACTAAGTTTACATTGCATTTTTGGAGAGTTGTGCAGCGTGAGTTGGGCACACAAGTTGAGTTGAGTACTGTATTTCACCCTCAGATGTATGGGCAGTCCGAGCGAACCATTTAGGTCATGGAGGATATGTTGAGAGCCTGCGTCATTGACTCTGGGGGCAAATGGTATCAATTTTTACCGTTAGTAGAGTTTTCCTACAACAATAACTACCAGTCGAGTATCCAGATGGCTCTATATGAGGCCTTAAATTGGCGGAGGCGATCGCGTTCTCTGATTGGTTAGTTTAAGCCTAGAGAATGTTTTTGTACAACGTAGTTCAGGCAAAAGAGTAATGCAGATAGGAAGGTTCATGATGTAGCTTTCGTGGAGGGTGAAAGGGTTCTTCTCAAAGTTTCGCCTATGAAGAGCGTGATGAGGTTCGTGAAGAAGGGACAGTTAAGCCCTCGGTAGACAGGTCCATTTGAGGTTTTGGAGAGAGTGGGTGAGCTGTCTTATAGGCTTGCTTTGCCACCCAACTTATCGGGAGTTCATCAAGTGTTTCATGTTTCCATGCTTCAGAAGTATCATGAGGATCAATAACATTTGTTAGATTTTAACTCAATGTAGTTGGATGAGAACTTGGCTTATGAGGAGAAACCAGTTGCCATTTGGATAGGTAGATTCAGAAGCTGAAATTGAAGGATATTGCATCGGTGAAGGTTCAGTGGAGAGGTCAACCGGCCAAGGAGGCAACTTGGGAGACCACGCATGATATGCGGAGCATATATCCTCATATTTTGGCATTCCAGGTGTGCTTCTAAACTTGTTCGAGCATAAATGTTTGCTTAAAAGTGGGAGAATGTAATGACTCGACCGATCATTTTGTGTATTTGAGCCACGTTCCCCTATTTGATATTTTTGTATGCGTGTTTGTTGTTCTATAAATTGCGGGGATGATTGGTTTGGCTTCGGGAAGGTTTGGGAGTGATTTGGAACACTTAATGTTATTTATGGAAGGTTAATTTGTAAGAGTTAATTGAGAATTTGACTTTTATGTAAATGACCTCAAAATGGTATTTGGATGGTTCCAATAGGTTTGTATGGTAATTTTGGACTCAGGCAATATGTCTGAATTTTGATTTGGGGGTTCCTAGGTTGATTTGGCCTTATTTGGTAAAAGTTGGAAAAATTGAAGGTTTGGAAGGTTCGTGGGTTTGGCCGGGAGTTAACTTTGAGGCTATTGGGTCAGATTATTGTTCCGGGAGTTGGAATAGGTTTTGTATGTCATTTAAGGCTTGTGTCTAAAATTTGAGGTTATTTCGAGTTGGTTAGACGTGGTTCGACAGGAGTTTTGAAAGTTGGAAATTGATTAGTTCATTAAGCTTGAATTGAGGTGCAATTTGTAGTTTTGATGTTACTAGGTGCGATTTGAAACTTCTGATAGGTCTGTGTTATGTTTTGGGACTATTTGGTATGATTGAACGGAGTCTCGAGGGGCTCGGGTGAGTTTTGGATGGGTTTTGGATCATTTGAGATTGAATTGGCAGTTCTGATGTTTGTGTCTTTGCACCTGCGAGGCATGATGCTTAGGTGCGAGTCCAAAGGTGCAGACTGGTGGTCGTAGATGTGAAGTATGGCTGGGAGCAGGAGGTTAGTACAGACGAGGCTTTGTGTGCATCTGTGTGATCGCAGATGCGGAGTGCTGGGTGCAGAAGTGGAGTAGGCAAGCTTGAGTTGTTACGCAGATGTGGGATCTTTGGTCACACCTGCGATACCGTAGAAGTGGATGAAAGTTTAGGTGTGAAAGGTCAAGGATTAAGTGAAATCACAGAAGCGAGAATTTGATCGAAAAAGCGACATCGCAAAAGAGGCAGATTTGGTCGCATGTGCGATAATCGTAGGGCAGAACTTTTATAATCGAGGGTTTTATTTTATCACGTTTGAGATTGGGAGTTCATATTGGAGAGATTTTTGAAGCAATTTTCACCACTTAGATTGATTCAAGTGTTCTTGACTTGGATTTAACTTATTTCATGATTCTATCTTTGATTTTGGCTTTTGGTTGATGAAATTTAAAGGAGAAAATGAGGTTTTGTGAGAAATTTTGGAGAATGATTAAGTGTTCTGTCACGACCCTAAATTCGGACCCGGTCGTGATGGCGCCTCTCGTGAAGACAAGGCCAGTCAACACTTCCCATTTTTCCAATTATTTACAATTTAGCATTTAGAAACAGTCTAAACATGAATAGATAATCCAAAGTAGCAGATAATATCATAAATACGCGGAAGAACAACCCAACACAGCCCTAACCGGGGTCTTACTAGTCATGAGCATATATAAGTCATAATACAAATCCGCTAAGTCAATAAACTAGTACAACTATCTAAAAATATATAGAAGCGATAAAGGAGTAGAGACACGAGTCTGCGGACGTCAGCAGCTACCTCGTAAACTCCGAATATCCGTCGGGTGCTCTCAACTCGCACTGGCAGGATCAGCAATGCCTGAATCTGCACACATGGGTGCAGGGAGTAAAGTGAGTACTCCAACTCAGTGAGTAACAAATGGAAAAAAAGACTGAAAGAAAGAAATCATGTAAGGCACAAAGCATTCTATGATGAAGCTGTAAAACCATTTAAAATCAGTAAATCAGTGAAAGATAGGTAAAATCCTTTAACTCAAATGTAGTTTCATGAAAAGCCTTTTTTCAATAATTAAGCAGGTAATTAATAGTCAATTATGAAAATAAACACATAAAGGCTCGCCCCTCAGGCACAGTGTCAACAAATTTGCCCCTCGGGCAACATCTCAGAACAGTACCAGCCCCTCGGGCAATCCCATAGAACAGTACCAGTCCCTTGGGCTCAATCTTACATCACAATGGGTACCCGTGCTCACTAGGGGTGTGCAGACTCCTAGAGGGGCCCCTTACGGCCCAAGCGCAATATCAAGCCACCTCGTGGCATTATCACTAGGTCCTCGGCCTCATATCAATCAAGCCACCTCGTGGCGTACATATCTCAGGCCCTCGGCCTCATAATCATTATCAAATGTTTTCTCACAACATAAACCCTCGGCCTTACACAGTCAAAAATCCTCACAAGCCACTCAGGCAGTAGTGAAACATGTTTCTCCGCCCAAAAATATCGTTTAAAAGATCATGTAAGTGTTTAAAATAGAGTAAACATGGCTAAGTACGAAAAAGTGAAATATAACATGACTGAGTTCAAGTATAAAGTCAAAAAAGTGAGGAAATACCAGTAAAAATCCCCAAAGGGCTCAAATAGTTGGCACTAGGCCCAAATATGGCATTCAGCCCAAATAATGATGAAAACAAGTAGATTTCAGTCAAATACGCGGTAAAATCATCAGTCGGGACGGACAAAGTCACAATCCCCAATAGTGCACGATCCCACGCTCGTCATCAAGCGTGTGCCTTAGCTCAATATAGCACTGCGATGTGCAATCCAGGGTTTCAAACCCTCAGAACATCATTTACAATCATTACTTACCTTGAACCGGCTAAATCTCTAGCTCGCGATGCCTTTGCCCCTCGAATCGGCCTCCACGCGCGTTGAATCTATCCAAAATCAGAACGAGTACGTCAAAATATGCTAAGGGAATGAAGCCCAAGCGAAAACAATCAATAAATGGTATAGATCCCGAAATTACCAAAACCCGACCCCCGGGCCCACTTCTTGAAATTCAATAATTTTTACACCAATAGATTCTTTATCTCCCCACGAGTTCATACATATCAAAAGTTCAGAAATCCGACCTCAAATGGTCCATCAAATCCTCAGTCATAGGTCTCCAATACTAAACCCTAGGTTTCCCCAAATTTTGCCCTTAATTTCAAAAATTTCTAGCTCTAATCCATGGAATAATAGCATAGGAACGAGTTTTAAGTCCAAATTCCTTACCTCAATGGAGTTTCCTTGAAATCCCTTTTTCAAATCGCCCAAAAAGCTCCCGAGCCGAAGTCAAAATGGTGAAATAACTCAAATTTGCGAAGAAGACAATTTATATGTTCTGCCCAGACCTTTTCGCATCTGCGGCACAATACCCACTTCTGCGGTACCGCATTTGCGGTAAAATCCTTTGCTTTTGCAGAAATCACTTATCCAGCCTAAATCGCATCTACAGCCACATTTCCATATCTGCGACATCGCAGATGCGGTCACCTTACCACTTCTGCGGTCTTAGCTCACCTGACCATTTTTCGCTTCTGTGACCAACTCTTCCCTTATGTGGTGCCTCACCTGCGGTCCCCAATCCGCAGGTGTGAAAATACCAGAAGCAGCAAATTCAGTTGTTGTAACAAAATTCCAACTTCTCCGTTAACCATCTGAAATCACCCCGAGGCCTCCCAGGACCTCAACCAAAAACACAAACATAACCCAATACCTTATTCAGACTTGTTCCAATCACAAAAACACCTCAAAAAACATTAAATCACCCAAAACACATCGGATTCAAGCCTAACTTTAAAAATCTTCCGAATTTCTCTTTTGATCAAAAACCCAATCAAACCACGTTTGAATGACCTGAAATTTTGCACACACATCCCAACTGAAACAATGGAGCTACTGCAACTCTCGAAATTCCATTCCGATTCCTATATCAAAATCTCGCCTACCAACCGGAAATCGCCAAAATATCAACTCCACCAATTCAAGCCTAAAACTACTCTGAACCTCCAAAACTCATTCTGATCACACTCCTAAGTCATAAATCACCTCCCGAAGCTAACCGAACCATCAGAACTCATATCAGAGCCCTCTAAAACATAAGTCAACATCCGGTTGACTTTTCCAACTTAAACTTCCTTAAAAGAGACTAAGTGTCTCAAACCTTACCAAAATCACTTCGGACTCGATCTGACCAACCCGATACCACAAAACACGGATAACGAAGCATAAAGAAGTAGAAATAGGGAAAACGGAGTGGTAACTCATGAGACGACTGGCCGGGTCATCACATGTTCAAAGTTGGATTTGGATAAAATTTGTATATTTGAACTAGTATCATATTGGGTGTTCGGGATTTGTGAGTGTGGTCGGGTTTCGGGAGGGGGGTCTGACTTGACTTGTTGGTTGACTCTGTGTATTTGATTAAGATCTGGTCTTTATCATTTGAGTTCGATTACTATGGCTTTGTTTAACACTATTGAGTTTTATTTGGATAGATTTGGCTCGTCCGGAGGTTGATTTGAGAGGAAAGGCTATTTTGAGAGATTAGAGGCTACTGGGTGGAGTTAAGTTTCTTGGCTAACCTTGTTAAGAGGTAAATCCCTAGGATTTGACTTGTTTGCTATGTGTTTATAGTGATGGGGGTAGTGTATATACGTGATAGCGAGCGTATATACATTTACCGAGTTTATATAATGACCGGGGTAGAATTAGAATATTTTATGCCTTATTTCGGCCATGTGCTCATTTGATTCATGAATTATTTGTAGGGGTGTTCATAAAAATCCGAAAACCCGAACCAAACCGAAAATTAAATCAAACCGACCCAAAAAACCGATACTGTTTTGTTTGGTTTAGTTTTGGTTTTGAAATTTAAAAACTGATCAAATTTGGTTTGGTTTTGATTTTAATAAAAAAAATCGAACCAAACCGAATATAGGAGTAGCTATTTTAAATTTATTATTACACCTATATATATGTATACCTTTATACAAAGTTTCAAAAATTTTATAGTAAATGTTAATCGTTTGCACTTTTAGTACAGGTCTTTACCTTTACATTCTAGTTTGATTGGTAGTTTTCTTTTGTTAAGTGTAAGAATCTATTTCATATTAAAAATAATATATTTTTAATTAAGTCCTTAAATTATTCATCACTATTTGATTCAATTATCATCAATATATCTTGATAAATAATAGATTTAGCAATTGATTTGATAGTATTACGTTGAAAATGTGATCGTCGAAATATGTGTTTGGTAGTGTATGTCTTATATTTAAGAAAAAACCGACAAATAACCGAAAAGACCGAATCAAGAAAAAATCAACTTAATTGGTTTGGTTTGGTTCTAATATTTGAAAAACCGACTTACTTGGTTTGGTTCTTTTTAGGAAAAATCCGATCCAAACCGAACCATGAACACCCCTAATTATTTGTCTTATATGACTACGTCTGCTCTCTTACTCATGTTAGAAATCATGCCTAGGTTTACGATCAATTGCAAAGACATTGGAACTTATTCTTGATATATTAAATTGCATAATTATCCGTAGTCACTTAGACATTTCTTGAGCATATATCCGTATGATATTTATTAAGTCATTTTTCACATTTTATCTATAATTCTTAAGAATATACATGCATTTAAATAATGGAATCGTGATTTGGATTAAGGATTTTGGCACCAAGGTAAGCATATAGATGAGATACAATTATGGCATATTAGACATGTCGATCGGCTATTGATTTATGAAGGATGCTATCATGCCCCTCTTTGCGCTTGGATTTGGATTTGTCCCTACGGAATCAGGTGATTACCCATGTTACCTTAGGCCCTATGAGCGTGTCCGATATATGAATTTTGTACTGGATCGATACATAGATTTTGTATCGGGTTATGTTGATACACGAATTGTGTATCGAGGTACATAGATCTTGTACCCGTTTTTGAGCATGCGCTCATATAAATGACTCGTTTAGAAATATCTATTTAACTATTAGTTATTGCTTGACATCCTTTTATGCCAGTTGAGAGTCTCGGATCCATTTATTGAGCATGCTATCTATTATTTATATATCTCCACAACATTATGGTTATTTCTGGACTAGAAAAGCATGCTTGATACTTTTCAACTGGTGATATATGTGATTCTTATTACTTATTGCTTCAGATGTTAATTCAATTTTTACACTTGTGTGGTAAGTATTCGAAAGCATCTAGCCTCGCCACTACTTCTTCGAGGTTAGACTCGATACTTACTGGATACTGGCTAGGCACTAACTGTGGTTTACTGATGGTAGGCTAGGAACCTGTATTTTAGCTATATTTTACACTCTAATTACTACACTTTGAATGTATTTGAGTCTAATTGTTATTTCTTTGTACTTATTATATGTTTTATGTTGTGTAGTATGTGATTTCGAAATGGATGATTTGAAGTTTTGTAGTCTGAGCAGAAGCCCAAAAAATTAAGTTGGGATCAATTCGAGGGTCGAAGACCAAGTCTGGATGTCAAAAAGTGAGAAAAAAGATTATTCTGAGAAATATGCACTACCGCCCCGTGCCGAACGCTGTGGGCGCGAGATGCTAGTGCAAAATTCCTGTAGAGTGAAAAAAATAGGCATCTAAAATTTCCCAATAAAGTGGCACATGGTGCGTCACCCGGCACCCCGCGGTAGTGTATTTTCTCGTCCAACTTTTTCCACTTAGGTTAGAGAGAGTAGTTTCATCCAGACCCATTTATATATGGTATAAATAACCAAAAATACGATTTTGAGGGGACGTTTGACCTACAGAAGATTGGAAGAGCATTGGAGACTCTAAGGCACAAGGATCCATCATTCTTTCCTCAACTCAACCACGAGTTTGGATTGAATTCATGTTTTCTTATTCTTAACTCTATTTGTGATGACTTTCTCCATGATTATGGATTATTTTACTTTACGGGTTGACGGATATGGTATTTTTATTGATATTTATGGATTTTAACTCTAGTATTTTGTATGAATTCATTTATAGAGCTTTGAATTGATTGCAATTTGTTCACCAAATTATTTAATCGAAAGAGGAATATTTTGGGTGATTATCTTTGCACTATTTCATTTGGTTTAATTCAATGAATCTTCTAAGTAATCGAAAGAGCTTGTCGAATTGTTGATTAAATCAAGTTAGGAGAATATTCGAGAGACATTTTTCTAAAGACTAGTCCATTAATGTGTTCTTGCATATTTCATAGTGTTTTATATTAGTTCACCTCGTAGAGTTATGATTAATCAAGGGAGGAGTCTTGGCTACACGATTGAATTAATCATTTAGTGAATTCATGAGAATCGTTAGAATATTAGAGTGAATTGAACTAGAGTTAGATCCCGAATAGCTATCTTGCACCTATCCTGTCCCAACCCTTATTTCTCCCATTGATTATTTCGGTGTTGCTCAACTTGTCTTTCTATGATCAATTGTTAATTACTTTAGTTTAATAGTTAATTTTAGTTCATAATCATTCCAATCAAAATGTTAATTATCTTGAATAGCATTTAAGCCAAAATTAAGAACAGTATTTAAATCCAATCCATGTGGAGACGATAATTAAAATATACTATCTTTGGCTAGCGAGCATCAATTTCGTGTTGTGTTTTGCGCTTGCCAAAATTTTTGCGTCGTTGCCGAGGATTGGTAATTAATAGTGTTCAAAATACTTTTTGGTGCTAATTTGGGAATTAGTTTTTATTTTTATTTTTTATTGTTTTCCCCTTTATTTTTTATTTATTTATTAGTTAACTTCTCTTCAAGATGTCTTTTATAGTACCTGACAAGTTTTGATACCCAATTTTGCCCTCATATTTTTAATACATATATACTTCCAAAATAGCATATTTGCATCATCATTTAGTCTACAAACCTATACAAGCATTTTCTATAATTATATAAATATCTAGCAATTATCCCTTAAACTACTTTGTGATGACTTAATTACCCAAAATTATTATTTGCATCCATAATACATATTTCAAATATTTTTATCCTATTTTTATAATTGCATTAGCATTATTAAGCTATTTAACTAATTTTGCAATAACGGCCTATATTCTACAAGTAATTGCGTTTATTATATTAACTATATCAAAGTATCATTTTTATATTTTTATAATATCGAGTTATTATTTTAAAATAGTTTTACAGCATAAATATTATTTTTGCCATTTATTAAAAGTTTTAATAATTTATTTTAATTATTTTCAAGGGTTTCAAGAGCTAGCCAAAAATAAGCCAAAATTTCGAACCAAATTAATGGCCTAAACACCCAAATCACTAGCCCAAACTATATAACCCATTAACTCAATCCCAATTAAATATAAACCGACCCAGATCCCTTTATATCCTGGCCATTGATCTCTGAGATCAACGGCCCTCATCCTTTCTTACCTTTTTTAATTCAAACGACCCCCCTAACCTAGTCATTTTGTTAAATCCTCCGCCCCTAAATTCCTCTTCTTCTCTGTATCTCTGAGACCTAATCCTAACCCTAGTCGCCGCCACCCAAAACTAGCCCTAACCTCTGTGATTCCTATACGATCCATGGATTTCCATGGCCGTTTTAGGCTCCTAATGACCTTCTACGTCTCCTGGTTGCTCATTCTATGATTCCCTGGGAAAATCTCGAAGAGATCTAACCATATTTAGTCAAGGCTCTCTGAGAACCTATCTATGGTTGTGAGTATTGCTATCTCAATGTCTTTATGATCCAAATCTTTGTTTGGGACTGGATTCCCTTTACCCTCTCATTCTTTCTTCAAAAACCCTAATTTTTTAAACACGGATCCTTCCAGATCTTTGTAGATCTAGAAAGGTTCTGAGTCCGTAACCAATTTTTCTTTAATATTCTTCTGTTTTCCCTACTGATTAACTGATTTTTAGCACTGTATTACTTTATATTTTGGTTTCTTTGTTATCTACTATTTGAATCTCTGCTTCCTTGAAACATTTTCATGTTTCCGTGATTTTTCTTTAAGTTTCTTTTAATCTTTTACTATTAATCGATTTTTTAGAAATATGATACTTTAGGTTTGATTTCTCTAATTTTGTTGTTCGAATCTCTGCATGCTCGAAGTGCTTTCTGTTTTTTCTTATCATTATTCAATTTTAGTGACTTCTCATAGCTAGGGTTTGTCTTAAGTTCTTTTCGAATAATTTTTTCTTAATTTTCAAGTGTTAAACCTAATTCTTCCTTTACTGGTTGGGCCAATTTTCGTGTATGTGCTTAAACCCTAGGTACTTCTGTTTAGGGCACCGATTTCTTCAACTTCCCTTTCGTCATGTGTTTATTTCTATCAATTAAATATCTTGAATGATTTTGTTAGGGATTTGGATCGTATTTTCCCATTCAAATCAGTATTTCCTTGTGATTTGCTTGTTTCATGACTTTAATTAGTACCATGTTCCTTAATTAGACTATTACTCTGATTTAGAAGTTTATATGGTATGACTGATTCCCTCACCTTATTTGAGCCTCAATTTGTACCGTTGATTGGCTCTCCCTATTTTAAAGGGGTCTTTCCCGGATTCTTCCGTATGATTTGATTGGTCTCTGATTATCCGTGTTGCCTTATTTGCAAAACTGATTACTTGATTTAAGGTTTTTGACCCTAATTGTGTGTGTGTGCATTCTCATTCTACTGAGGACACGAACATCAGTTCATAATACACACATACACTAAAACTCATCTCCTTCTTGGCTACTTGTGTTACTTGTGCTATTGTGAGTCTAGCCGGCTGAAAGCCAAGGCTAGATAGTGAGACTATACTTGCTCTATATTCTGCACTATTTTTCCTCAACGGGTATGTCTCTAGTTAAAATTGAAGCCCAAACTCTATGCATTTCATCCATGCATTAGTTCAAATTCAATGAATTTGACCTATCCTCTTATTCACTCCTTTATTTAAGCATGCCTAAATTCTGTCATGTTCAATGTACAAGTAGTATGTCTACACTTTACATGTTTATCTGATGCTTGACCAACCTGTTTGTTGATTTATGATTAATCCTTTAGCTATGTGATCATGTTATGCATATGGTTAATCCTACTTGTGTGTCTGATTCTGTCCTCTATATCTTTGCTCCATATCTTGATTGCCTACTATCCTGGTTAATTTGTTAAGGCTATGAATCTCCTAAGTGTTCTATGCATATTGTTGTCTACATTCCTCCCTGCCCCTATTCATGTACCCTCAATGAGATTCCTATATGTTCTCAATCCCTTTCACCCATGTGTGCAAACTTGCCTACTATAGTACATGTGAACCTGAACATTCTATGATTGACTGGCTGTCTACTGAATTTGCTCTCTGCTGAACTGATTTCAGAATGCTATCAGTATTTTTCTTAAAACTGGTCTATTCTAGAAAATCATTTTCAATCCTAAGAAGTTATCTCCACATTGATTTCACTAAGTCTTTTCAAGTACTCTCACTTACTCTTAGGTTATTAAGTTCTGACCCTCTGGTATGTGTACTGCTTAGGGATCCTTGAGATCTCTCTGAACTTTGGCATACCAGGGTTGTCTCTTCCACGCTGCACATAATTAGTCCCTACTTGAGAAAAGTCTTGTTGTGAGCACTGCCTGGGATCCTTGAGGTCCTTAGGGAACTCTGACACACCTGGACATTTGTTGGCTATGAGATTTCTGAGCATTTGAGACTACATTGAAGGCCTGGATACTCCCAGGTTTAGTTTGGGCCTGCTTCAGGCTCCCTATATTATTACTTTACGTTTCATCTGTGTAATTTATGATCTGTAATAATTATCTGTAAACGGATATTGGGGTAACTAGTGAAAGGGGAAGTTTGCTATGTGATTCTGTGGGATAAATTTGGTAGAAACCATGTTCTAGGTTTTACATTATGTTGAGTTGTTGTAGAAATCATGTTCTAGGTTTGTATGATGCATTAGATATCATGATTTAGGATTGCTATGCTTACTCGCATTAAACCATGCAAAATTTGTGCATTAGATACCTTGATTTAGGACAATCACGTTTATTGCTTCTGCATATCACATGTTATAGTTCATCATCTCGCTTCTGATTCTGTATAAGTCACTATCACTTAGAAATCATGCCATTAGGTTACTAATACTGTTTAAATAAAAATAACCTTATCTATGTACAACAGAGATCATCTTTTAGGACTACACGTGCATTTGCCTTTAGACATGTCGCTAAAATAAATAGGTTAAAATAGCCCCCACACATATGTATCATGTTCTGGTATGAATCGGTGTAAAATCACCTGCTATAATATTCATCACTTAGATAAGCATGCCTATAGGATGAAAGAACTTCAAACTATTTAATTATTCCTCATATTTGTGACTGCATATACACACCTAGGTAAGCCTTAGGATGTTAAATAATTGTGAAACCAGTTCTATTTATGTGTGAAATTATCCAGGCTTAACAGGATAAAAACCAGTAGGCAAACTGGTTAGGATTTTGCCACTTCCCTTAAAACAAACACTGCATATCATGTATCTGTAACATTCATCTAGATATCATGTTCTTAGGCTTTCTGAACTTCTTCAAAATCAGTTGTTTGAGACGTGTTGTTTATTTGCCTATGTATATGTGGAGGTAAACATGAGCCGTTTACTTGCTTCCTTAATTGACAGTCCTATATGTTATTCGTTGTCGCCTAGACTTTTCCCTTTAAACACCTTAGGATTGTCTAGAAATGCCTAAGTTTAGAGGTCCTAAATTCCTCCGGAGCCACAAGGAAGGGACGGGTAACAGCACGCTTAGAGGTTGTTAATCAAATTCACTTATATAACCATTAAGGGGAGGGTAATGGGTAGTAAATGGATATGATGACCTGCGTGTTAATGTCACATGTAGCCCCTCTAGTTGAGGAGGATTATCGGGCATTGCACAGATTGATCCTGTAGTCTAATCAACTTAGGACTTCCCTTTCCAATTCCTATATGTGTTTAAATTATCTAAACTTCTTTCATACGTTTGCATTGGATCATTTCAACTTCCGTGATCATATATGTATTTAGACTGTAAAAACTACCTTTATTTGCAAATATGTGCTAAGACTTCTTACTTGTTAATTGACTAATTTCACATAGTTTAAGTTCGGCCCGGACCTATCGTTGTGGATCGCGAGGGGTGCCTAACACCTTCTCCTAAAGGTTATTTCGAGCCCTTACCCTAATCTCTGGTAATGTTAAACTGGTTACATGATTTAATTGCTCTAGGTTCCCTAATGCACCTTAATCCATTAGGTGGCGACTCTTCAAATACTCAATTCCCAAAAGGAAATGAGTTGTTCCCCCATGAATGTCGAAACCCGGACTTCCTCGCAAAAAGGGAAAAAAGGGGCGCGACAACAAGTGCTAGGGAGAAAGTTTGAAGAAAATATTCATGATGGAACTCTAAATGCTATGAAGATGGAGCACAACTGGCCTAAGAAAACTATTGCAGAGTTAGAAGTTAAACATTATCACAAGTCTACTATTTGCTTTGTATATAATGGAAATCATCTATGGGTTGACTGTTGTTTACCGTGAAAATGGTAATAATAATTAAATTTGTTGATGGGACTCTAAAAATTGTCATCTATCTTTATGCCAGTTTGTTGAGCAGTTGATGCTAAGTATATCAGATCTAGAGACGAAATAAAGTGAAGAAGGGAGCTACAATCAAACCGATAGGTTGGTTAACCAGGGCCTCAGGCTTGTTGATTTCGACCCTTAAGGTTGATATCAGGGCTCGGCTACGAGCTATTGAGGGAAATCGCTATGTGACTAACATTTATAATGAGATTGATAGAGGCTCTTTATAGCCAATGATAAGAAATAAATGGTGAACAAATGTGAAGATGATAAATGAGAGCAATAATATCAAGAGAGTATGTTAGAAAGGAAAGAGAAGATTCTTGTATATTTCTTATGGAACGGCTAAGGCAACAGAGTTTACAAAGTGCCAAGGATCCCCTTTATATAGGAGGGGAAATCCCAACATAGTACAAAATACATTAATGATAAAGAAAATAGGATGGGACAGCTGACTAGCTTCACGATGCAGGCTCAGACTAGCTTGAGACTAGCCTCATAGATTTTGTCGGCCACTGCTGCACTCTTCGGAAACTCCCCATGCCCGTTGGGGTCATGGCCAACATTATCCTGAGGCCGGGTGTTGATAGACCCCGAGGAGGGGGTACTCAGTCTGTGATCTCGAGCCTTTGAGGTGATCTTCTGAGAAGCCTTATTAACGAGAAATTGGTTCCCCCGATTTCACCGTATACAGGTAGTCCCCGCGTTTCTTAGAGAGGAGCGACAAGAAACGATTTTGACATCCCACTCTTCAGGCTTCCCGTAATGACGTCATACTGATGACGCAAGCCTTCATAATTATCGAAATGTTCCGTCGTTTTGCTTTTCCAGGACCATTCAATGTGTTGCGGTTTCTCATTCTTCAGAGCCATAATGTCGCCGTCAATTCAGCTCCCATGGACGCATTGAATGCGCCTGTTGTTCCGTTTCTCAAGGGAGATAATGGTGTTATCGGTTATGTTGCCCTTTCTATAAATGGGGCCTCCTGGGGCCAGCCTTTTACCCAAGTACCTTTTGTACATATCCATTCTTCCTTTCTTTCTATCTTTATTCTGTGTCATTCACCATGTTTGAGGCCCATGGCCTCAAGATTGTATGGTGTTACTTCTATTAGGCATGTCGTAGCCTATCTCCAGGCCCTTCTTTGGTCGAGCGAGATTATGTTGTTTTGTTGTTGTTGTTGTTGCTGTTATTGTTGTTGCTATCATCGTTGGCTCGGGACGACGAAGTAGAGGGCTGATTTCCTTAGACCCGAGGAAATATTTGGATTATACGTTGTTGCTCAAGAGGGGGGCGGACTATACACCGCTGCTCACCTCTCCTGATTATCCGGTGTGAAACCTCGCTCCCTTCTTTTTCCATGGAGTGAGGTGGTACTATCTACTAACTATTGCATCCCGTACCGGGGCAACGTCTCAAGAAGTCGCTTTACAATAATAGCCTGGCGAAATCCATACTAGCCAGATTTTTCACCCAGCCACTTCTTCGTTCCTTCCTGCCACTTTAGCGTCACTTTGCTCTTCTCCATCGCTTTCCTCTTCGTCGTCTCCCATTTTGAAGATGCCATTCTAGGTAATTGAGATAATACTCCCGAGGGGTTGTGTTTGGAAGATATTGCCTTTGAGGATGCGTGCCTGAGGAGACGATGCCCAAAAATATTGCTATCGAGGACGTACCTTTGAGAATAGGCTAGGCTCTTAGGCTTTTATTATATGTTCACCTTCTTTCTTCTTTATTCCGTGTAAGGACCCTTCATGGGCTTTTGTAATCATATGTAAGGACCCCTCGTGGGCTTTTGTAACTGAATATTCATGAATACAGAGATATTTCCTCAATTTTTATCTTTGATGCTTGCTATATTCTATTGCGTTTGTGGGGATTCTGCGTGCACGACCATGTCTGTTGTTGCTAGTACCGAACTCGGGTGCGAGTATTCCTTCTGGCCTTTGGTCGATTAATATGGCCTTGCGCGAAACCCTTTGCGATCCCTTGGATCGAACCTGAATCGGGCCGATGAACTTGGGTCGCCGGGACCTTGACTTCGAGTAGAATGAAGGCAACGTTTTGGGCCTTGGAATCATGGTTTATTACTTAGACTCTGTGGTAACCTTTGAGAAGAAATTTGCTTGGAGGCCTTTGGACAGGTTCTGCCTTTGATCTGTCAAGGGCAGTCCTTGAGCGGAGGTTCGTCCAAATTCGAACCACCTGGAAACTCGCTCTGGGCTTAGTGTAAATATCCTTAGGGCATTGTAGATAGATCTTGAAAGAGGGTTTGTTCGATCTCAGACGGTACCCCGGGACCAAGCCCATACGGGTGGGGTTTAAACGTTTATTTCCTTGGAGCCTAAAACCCCTGAGGTCGGGTACCACCTCGGGTCTTGTAACAATGTCACTGCTTTTTGGAGCCTAACCTTGTTCTGATGGAGGTCCTCGAGGTCGGGCACCACCTCGGGACTGGAGAAGGTGTCATTGGCTTCTTGGAGTCTAACCTTGTTCTGACGGAGGTCTTTGAGGTCGGGTACTACCTCGGGACTGGAGAAGGTGTTATTGGCTTCTTGGAGCCTAACCTTGTTCTGATGGAGGTCCTAGAGGTCGGGCACCACTTCGGGACTGGAGAAGGTGTTATTGGCTTCTTGGAGCCTAACCTTGTTTTGATGGAGGTCCTCGAGGTCGGGCACCACCTCGGGACTAGAGAAGGTGTTATTGGCTTCTTTGAGCCTAACCTTGTTCTAACGGAGGTCTTCGAGGCCGGGTACCACCTCGGGACTGGAGAAGGTGTTATTGGCTTCTTGGAGCCTAACCTTGTTTTGATGGATGTCCTCGAGGTCGGGTACCACCTCGGGATCGGCGAAGGTGTCATTGTCTTCTTGGAGCCTAACCTTGTTCTGACGGAGGTCTTCGAGGTCAGGTACTACCTCGGGACTGGAGAAGGTGTTATTGGCCTCCTGTAGCCTAACCTTGTTTTGATGGAGAGCCTAACCTTGTTATAACGGAGGTCTTCAAGGTCGGGTACCACCTCGGGACTGGAGAAGGTGTTATTGGCTTCTTGGAGCCTAACCTTGTTCTGATGGAGGTCCTCGAGGTCGGGCACCACCTCGGGACTAGAGAAGGTGTTATTGGCTTCTTTGAGCCTAACCTTGTTCTAACGGAGGTCTTCGAGGCCGGGTACCACCTCGGGACTGGAGAAGGTGTTATTGGCTTCTTGGAGCCTAACCTTGTTTTGATGGATGTCCTCGAGGTCGGGTACCACCTCGGGATCGGCGAAGGTGTCATTGTCTTCTTGGAGCCTAACCTTGTTCTGACGGAGGTCTTCGAGGTCAGGTACTACCTCGGGACTGGAGAAGGTGTTATTGGCCTCCTGTAGCCTAACCTTGTTTTGATGGAGGTCCTCGAGGTCGGGTATCGCCTCGGGACTGGTGATGGTGCTTTTATCCGATTTTGAGGCAAATGGAACGTCGCCATTTTTTTATATATATATACATGGACATTTTTTCTTTTTAGGGGATCCCCCTACTTTAAGCAATTGCCCTTCTTTTTCTGCGCTAGCCTTTTGCTACTCCGGCACTAACGCACTTGAACATATTCCAACTTTTGTTTTCTAATTTCATCATAGCCACGGCTGCTATGTCGAGGTCTGTCCGACAGGGAGGGGAGAGCTCCGCCTCCGGCATTTAGTACCAATGAGAGTATGCCTTGAAGGTTGCTTCTTCGATAGGAGAAGAACATCTTAGGTTAGTGAGAAAAGACTGCGGATGGGGGGAAAAGGTAGTACCACAGATACTTCCCCCGGGTGAGGGCATCACGGACCGTGCCGATGGATTCTTGAATGTGTACACATATCCTTTCACATTGGTCCCCCTTGACAGGGTTGTGCTCGACTTCTGCCTAGAATATCGGGTTACCTTGGCGCAGATCCATCTGTCATTTTGGCGAACAATGCTGATGATGAGATTTTTTTGCGGAGAAGGTGGGGCTTGACTTTACTCTTAGTCCCCTTATCAGGCTATACCGGCCCTTCCACCATTGAGGTCTACTGACCTTGCGATGACGATCGACCACGTCCTTTGTTGTTGACGATGAAGAAGATGGAGATTAGGGATGGATGAGTCATTTCGTCTGAGTGAGGACCACTGACATTATCCCAGTGGAGCTCATGCCATTCCCTGAGGAATGGAATTATACTTGTAAGTGGTGCATCTCATGCTTTATCAGTTTTGTCTATGATGAAAGCCTAGTTTCGTAACCGTGCCTTCTTTTCTTTTCCCGTAGCGGTTTCATGGGCGTTGGGTGATGTTTTGGATTTGCCGGACTAGATCCGAAAGTTGGCGACCTACTCGACTTGTGACGAGCGTAGGTGGCGAGCTGCGTCCCGGGGCAGATGGGAAGCAAAATACCATGGTGAGTGCTTCTCTATTCTTTCCTTTCCCTTCTTTCATGTGGAGAAGCATATCTCCTTTACGCGTATTAATCTTACTGTTATAGGCATTGGAGAGCCTTTCGAGGTGAGGTCCTGCTCCTCTGGAGAGGGGGAAGGGTTGTCGACTTCTAGGCTGAAGAACGGTAATAATGAACGAGAGGTGCTTTCATAGGGCAATGGCGCTCAAAGTAAGGCAAAGCGAGACTGGGGCTTCAGAGTGGAAGCATAATCTGAGCATGTCGTGCTCGCGACTCCTGGTTCTGGAAAGAGGTTTCCCCATTGCTATAACCTTCTTTTCCCATTGATAGCATTTTGGGAGATGCTGGAAACTCGGAGTCGCATATACCGAGCGACCATACTTCGATCAGAGCAGGCTCTTTCAGGGCCGAAGGGACTGGATTGGCAGATGTGCATTTGTCCTTCGAGGAAGCCCAGCGGCTTCACTTTGCGGTGAGTTTCGGCACAGGTCTTTCGAGCTTTGCGCCCCCCCTTCCTCATTGAGCTTTCTTTTGCAGGCATTCAACAAGCTTAAGTCCAGGCTGCTTCATTGTGAAGCCAGGCTACGGAAAGCTCTAGATGAGGAGAGGTCCCTAAGGCTCCTTTGTGATGAAAAAGAGGTCGAGTTGGTACATTTGCAGTATGAGGTGGGCCGGAGCTTGAATTACAAAGACCACCTGAAGAAGCAGGCAGTTTTCTGTCCCAGGTGAGTGTGTATTCTTCCCCCTGGATCCTGGGGCTAATACATAGTTTATTTCAGTTTCAGAAAAAGACGGAGGCCCTGGAATGCCTTCGAGATGAAGTTGATCGGGCCAGGCATGAGCGTGATGAATTGAAAGCTCGGGCGGAGGCTCAGGTTGTAGGAGGGAAGGAAGCTTTGTCCAAAGTTCCTACTTTTGAAGCCCAACTTCGCCTAGCTTGTGAAAATGCTTTGGTTCAGACAGAAATGACCGCAAAGCTCGAGTCCGAGCTTTCGAAAGTTAGGGCTAAGATCGTCGATGCCTGAGTAGAAGCTGTGATGAGCCGGACTAAAGATAACTGGGAGATGGTGATCCATTCAAAGGATGCTGCCGATGCTCAAACTGAGTTGAGAAGGATCTACGACCGTGAAGGGAGGGTTGAAGAATATGCGCGCTGCAAATCTCGAAGAAAGGCCCTCGAAGAGATCTGTGTTAGGGGCTTCGCCTTCTCGGAGGAATTGGCACTAGAAAGGGCGGACGAGCGTGATGCTCAGTTTCTTTTTCCCGATATCGAAGAAAGCGAAGATGAGGCCGGTAGGCCGTAGCCCCCCGGGGGGCATGGATTTTGTCATTTGTATGTAGCATTTTCGAAGCATGTTTATAGACGGAGATTGCGCTTTTTCGCACATGTGTATAAAAGAAAACCTTGCGGCTTTACTCCTTTTGTATCTTTTTCTGTCTCTATTTTGTCCAGGTGAGTTGGTTTTTGCATTGGTAGGAATCCTTAGAATAGTGATGTGGCCCCGAGGCTCATTGGACTGGCCCGTAGGCTCTTACGCTTTGGGTCGAAGCGGCCTTTTAATGTAAACGGGCAACAATGGCTCTTACGTTTTGCCCTTAGACATATATAGTTAACTATTTTGGGTCCAGTCTCTGAATCGGGTTATGACTCGAGCTTATTTTGACCCTCAAGTTTTCAGATTTCAGGCTGGCGACAGTGGCTCTTATGCACTTGGTCGAAGCGGCCTTTTGTGTGTGTGGCCCTGAGGCTCATTAGGCTGGCGACAATGGCTCTCACGCTTTGCCCTTAGGCATATATAGTTAACTATTTTAGGTCTAGTCTCTGAATCGGGTTATGACTCGAGCTCATTTTGACCCTCAAGTTTTCAGATTTCAAGCTGGCGACAGTGACTCTTATGCTTTAGGTCAGAGCGACCTTTTATGTGTATGGCCTTGAGGCTCATTAGGTTAGCAACAATGGCTCTTATGCGCTTCGTCGATGAGACCATTTATGTAGGCTTTATTTTCCTCTTGTTAAGGACTTTTGAAGTAAATTTTGTCTGACTCGTAGTCGGTTCGGGAAGAACCTCGATTTCGAGTAACTTGCGATGATGTTCGAGCACCTCGGGAGGTTTGGCTTGGAGGCTGAGTAGCTTTAAGCCATTAATTTAGAGCTAACATGGTCGAAGCTCTTTTGCCTATACCAAGGGTAGCCTATTTAACCGGTTCTTTTCGAAGTAGATTCGGAGTAATTGAAGGCATGTGTAGGCTGGCGGCAATAGCTCTTATGCCTTGTAGCGATGGTCGAGCATCCCCGAGTCGCATTAGTTTGGCTGGTGCAGCCGTATGACCGGAGTCATTTGTGTTTGGCCGGAAGCTTTAAGTCCTGAGTAAAATAGTTTCGGCATCTATATCGAGGGTATGCCTTTTTAGGGGTCTTACAAGTTTAATATATAGCCGAGACTTGGGGTTCGGGGCTATGCCTTTAGTGAGGTCTTACAGTTTTACATGTCATTGAGGTCTTACAGTTTTTACATGTCATTGAGGTATTATAGTTTTTACATGTCGTTGAGGTCTTGCAGTTTTTACATGTCGTTGAGGTCCTACAGTTTTTACATGCCGTTGAAGTCTTACAGTTTTTACATGTTGTTGAGGTCTTACAGGCTTGTCACTTGGTACAAGTGTGATTCATGCCTTGCTTAAAGTCTTATAGATGTAGTTGTTGCCTTGCATAGGTCTTACGAGACCAAGTTTGCCCGCTTGGAGTCTTACGGCCTTGGGTTTTGATAAGTCGATGGAGGCGGCGCTTGATGGTAGTCCCCGAGTCGTCGAGAGTTTCTTGAATCGGGAGTCATTTTTTGCAAACTTTGCATTTCCTCATCGAGGACTTATGATTTTGGAGATTCCGACCCTAAGGTCGTGCGTGTTTCTTTTGAGATTTTGATGACAGTCCCCGAGTATTCGAGGTACTTTTGGCATTGGAGATGTTTAGCAATTTACGCGTTTCCTTATCTAAGGGCTTACGATTTTGGAGTCCCGACCCGGAGGTCGTTTAAGTGTTGAATTGTTGACGCCAGTCCCCGAGTGTTCGGGACGTTTTCGGTGGAGCAGTTGTTTTTGAGAAGGTGTTTAGCCTCTTTTGGAGGGTGAGATGCTTTGATAACAAATATTCTTCAATTATTTGGTACAAGTGTACACGTTTTCCCCATTGGGGGCCCAGCAGTACGGACATGGTTTGTTCGACCGTTTGGCCCGGTACATCATTTTCCTATAGGGGCCTGATTCGCATCTCTTGGCTTTTTCAAGCGGATGACCTTCGGGGGGATGCCCCTCAGTGTTCGAGGTTGATTGCAAAAGAAGCCTCAGACACTTGTTGAATCTCCCTTAGGCAGCATGCAGATGTTGCCTCGTTAAAAACCTTACCGGTAAAACCCTTATTCGGTCGAAGGAAAAGAGTGCAACAGATGCTATAAAACCTTAAGGTCTTCGAGTTGGGTTAACGTTCTGACTGCTTCGATCAGTCGACTGTACAAGGGTTAGTCTAAAATACGAAATGAAAAGGGAGATGGTTGTACCTTAGTGTGAGACGCGTCGACGATGTTTTGAGGATAGATATGTTCCAATCGCTCGAGATAAGGATGCGGTATGTTCCTTTATTTTGTTTAATCGGTCTTGATCAAGGTTGTGGCTTGATTACCTTTTGGCTCTTTTGCGAGCGGAGGTGCGGGCACCGGTGCCACATCGTCCACCGCGAACATTTCCCTTGCTGCATGTTGTTCCCCGTAGACAGTTTTAATTCCGTCCTTTGTTGGGAATTTCATTATTTGGTGGATAGCGGATGGTACTGCTCTCATGCAGTGTATCCACGGTCGTCTGAACAAGGCGTTATACCTCATGTCTCCTTCGATGACATGGAATTTGGCGTTTTGTGTCATGCCGGCCACGGTGATTGGGAGTGTGATTTCTCCTTTTGTTGTTTCGCTTGCCATGTTCAATCCATTGAGGAATCGAGTGGTGCTCACGATTTGGTTAAGCAGTACGAGCTGCTCTATCACCCTCGACCTGATAATGTTGGCCGAGCTACATGGATCCACGAGTACACGTTTTATTTGAAAAGAATTTACAAGGAAAGAGATTACCATTGCGTCATTGTGAGGCTGAGACAAGGTCTTGATGTCCTCTTTGATGAAAGTGCCCTCAAGAATTTATCCCCGAATCTGCTTTTCTCTGGTGATGAATATCTTTGTCCTTTTCATTATTGGTTCCTACGGGGCATCGATGCCTCCTAAAATCATGTGGATGACATGCTGTGGCTTGTTTGCTTCGTTCTTCTTGGCCACCTCTCTTTCTCAAAACTGATTTTTGGCTCGGTCGCTAAGGAATTCCCGGAGATGACCTTTGTTAAGTAGTCGAGCTACCTCTTCTTAGAGTTGGTGGCAATCCTCGGTCCTGTGGCCATGCGTGTTGTGAAACTCACACACTAAGTTATGATTCCTTTGTGAAGGATCTGATTGTATAGGCCTAGGCCATCTGGCGTCTCTGATCTTATTGATGGCGAACATGATGTCTGATACATCGATGTTGAAGTTGTATTCTGACAAGTGAGGTTCCCCTGTTGGCCCTGCGTTCCTATCGAATCTAGCTCTGTTAGTGAGTCCCCGAAGATCCTATCCTCGATCATTGCGAGGTAGATTACGCCTCGGGGTATTCCTCCTATCTTCGATGTATGGCTTGTACCTTTCTTTGTTCGGCTTTGGCTCCTTCATCGGAAACCTGCTTGGATATATTGAGCCCGATGGGGCTCCTAGTGGATCGTCTTCAGCCCTGATCTTCGACTTGTATCGATTGTGGACGTCCGACCAGGTCACGGCGGGATATTCGATCAAATTCTGTTTCAATTGTTTTGAATTCGCTGAACTTCGTTCGTTTAGGCCTTGAGTGAAAGCCTGCACTGCCCACTCGTCAGAGACTGGCGGTAGTTCCATCCATTCCATTTGCAAGCGAGATACGAATTCTCACAACATTTCGTTCTCTCTTTGCTTAATCTTGAAAACGTCGGATTTCCTCGTTGCTACTTTGATGGCACTGGCGTGTGCCTTTATAAAGGAGTCTGCTAGCATGGCGAATGAGTCTATGGAGTTAGGAGCTAAGTTTTGATACCACATCATGGCCCCCTTCGAGAGTGTTTCCCCGAACTTCTTTAACAAGATGGACTCAATTTTGTCGTCCTTTATGTCGTTGCCTTTCACTGCACAGGTGTAGGCAGTAACGTGTTCATTGGGATCTGAGGTACCATTGTACTTCGGGAGTTCTGGCATTCTGAACTTCTTTGGGATGGGTTTCGGGGCCGCTTCCTCAGGGAACGGCATTTGAATAAACTTCTTTGAATCCACTCCTTTCAGGACCGGGGGTGCGCCCGAAATTTGGTCGACCCTGGAGTTGAAGTTTCGACCTTTTTGTAGTTGGCTTCTATCATCTTCTCGCCCGACTCGATCCTCCTGGTGAGGTCCTCGAGCATTTTTACGATGACGGGATCGGTCATCGACCCATTATTGCTTGATCTCTCTGGTACCTATTCAGCTGGGGGAGCCGTCCCCGGTGCTACCGTGCTGGGAGTTTTCTGGTGACTTTGTAGCTGAGCAATAGCTAGTTGTTGTGCCTGTAACATTTCAAAAATAACATGAAGGCTAACCTCACGTTCTTCCCTGGTTAGGGTTTTTTGAGCTTCTTGTGGATCTCCCTGATGCACGCTCCTGTCGGTATGCGAGCCTATGTCGTTGCGTTGGGCGTCGCGCGAGATTGCGTCCATGGGGACTGGTTCAGAAAAATTCCCAAGGTTTTGTGGTAGCACACCAACACCCGAAACATCCAAACCATTCTCCCTATGGTCCTCGAGATTGTTGTTTTCGCCTCCATTCACTGAGTTAGACATATTGACCTGAAATCGAAGATCTTGGAGAAGAAAAGGCGTGAGAGATAACTCGCGTTGAGTGACAAAACCATCAAGAAAATAATCACTATTATTTAGCCCCATGGTGGGCGCCAACTGTTTACCGTGAAAATGGTAATAACAATTAAATTTGTTGATGAGACTCTAAAAATACGTGATCTATTTTTTTGCCAGTTTGTTGAGAAGTTGATGCTAAGAATATGAGATCTAGAGACGAAATAAAGTGAAGGAGGGAGCTATAATCAAACCGATAGGTTGGTTACTCAGGGCCTCGGGCTTGTCGATTCTGGGCCTCGAGGTTGATCTCAGGGCTCGGCTATGAGCTATTGAGGGCTATTGCTATGTGACTAACAGTTATAATGAGATTGATGGAGGCTCTTTATAGCCAATGATAAGCAATAAATGATGAACAAATGTGAAGATAATAAATGAGAGAAATAATATCAAGAGAGTATGTCAAAAAGGAAAGAGAAGATTCTTGTATATTTCTTATGGAACGGCTGAAGCAACAGAGTTTACAAAGTGCCAAGGATCTCCCTTATATAGGAGGAAAAATCCCAACATAGTACATAATACATTAATGATAAATAAAACAGGATGGGACAGCTGACTAGCTTCACGATGCAGGCTCAGACTAGCTCCAGACTAGCCTGATAGATTTTTCCGGCCCTGGCTGCACTCTTCGAAAACTCCCCATGCCCGTTGGGGTCACGGCCAACATTATCCCCAGGCCGGGTGTCGATAGACCCTGAGGGGTGGTACTTGGTCCGTTATCTCGAGCCTTCGAGGTGATCTTCCGAGAGCCTTACTAACGAGAAATTGGTTCCCCCGATTTCACTGTATACAACTGTCAAGAAGGTAAGTATTCCTCCTATGGTTCATTTTTTGAAAAGTTTCAGTCTGTTTCTAATCCGTACAAGTATGAGGTTTGGCATAAGCTTAACTCTGAATGGAATGAATACCCTTATTATGACTGGAATAAAAGTGAAGTGAGATAACCACCTCAAGAGGAGAATGATAGTTTAGAAGAGCTTATGTATAAGTTCATGAATAGTGTTGAAGAGAGACTTATACAAAATGATGAAGCCCTTAAGAAAATAATACTAATGCAAGTGAGTCAAATAGTAAGTACACTTTCATAAAGCTCATTGCATTGTAATGATAAATATATGGAGGAGATACCTTTTGAGAATGAGCTTGCCCTAGAGGATGAGCATCCACAGAGAGAACTTGCCACTCTGCAAAAGGACTCTGATTTAATTAAGATGCATGATTGAAGATAAGGCTTTGGTTGATTGTGAAGCAATAAAAGAAGAGTTCCCCCCATCCACCTTTCCTTACAATCTTTAGTAGAAGAGAATGAGAAATAAATGGTCTTGGACATACCACAAGAATATTCACATGACCTTTCTTCTTTGTTTTCTTATTCTAACCTTGATCATGTGAATTTTATTTTTGGGGATTTATAGGAATATGTATGGATTGGTCCTGTGAAATAATGCAGGAACAAGTTGAGGATTATCCTGAAGAAGTAATTTATAACTCAAAATTAGACCAATAAAGAAAGAAAAGAGTGGCTCTTGCAGATATCCTTAGAGGTTTTTGGCCTAGTGAGCTCCATAAAGAATTCTAAGGAGCGGAAACAAGGAATGAGTTCAGAATTAGGGGTTGAGTTCATAAGTTCTAGAAAAAGAAAAATTCAGGAGAGTTTCCTTTACCTTTTATTTTTTACTTGTGTGTCACGGGGACATGCCATAATTAAAAATGTGGGGTGGGGGATGTAAATATGTGTATGTATTTTGTTTTCTTATCTTTATGTTTTTTGTTCTTTTAAAAAAAGTTAGACTTTTCCCGACAATAGATCTCCTCAACTGTTTTCTTGAGGAATTAAAGTCGAACAAAAAAATTTAAAAATAAAAATTCAAAAATTTGTCTTTTATTTTATTTTATTTTCTTAGGTAGTTTTATAATTTCTCCTTGGTTTTTCTTTCTATCACGGTTCTTTTCTAAGGGTTTTGCTTGAACAGGGTATAATTGGGTTTTTTTGTAGAAATAAGGAGTCTTGTGTCGTAATGCTAAGTGGAGATAACTTTTCTCGACTTTGTTGTGTCTTGAGAGAGGTGATTGACTTAGTTGTGATGCTTCGGCTCATTTCTCGACTTGTATATAAGTGTCTTAAATTATTCGATTTTGACTTTATTTAACTCCTTTGACTAGAGAGTCGGGATAAATCCGGTCCGGAGTGAGTTATGTGCTAGGTGTGAGTATGGTTTGTGGATATTCTATGCATGTCAGTTGACATCTAAAACTTGCCCCGCGTGTTTGTAAAGCAAAATGGTAGTCTTGTTAGTCTAGAAAGTGGTAGAGGTTTTTTTTTTAACAACTATGAATATTATCATGAGCTTATGTATAGGTGGCGGTAAACATGAGCCTTTTACCTGCTTCCTTAAGTGACAGTCCTATATGTTATTCGTTGTCACCTAGACTTTTCCCTTTTAAACACCTTAGGATTGTCTAGAACTGCTTAAGTCTAGAGGTCCTAAATTCCTCCGGGGCCACAATGAAGGGACGGGTAACAGCACGCTTAGAGGTCGTTAATCAAATTCGCTTATATAACCACTAAGGGGAGGGTAATGGGTAGTAAATGGATATGATGACCTGCGTGTTAATGTCACGTGTAGCCCCTCTAGTTGAGGAGGATTACCGGGTATTGCACAGATTGATCTTGTAGGCTAATCAACTTAGGACTTCCCTTTACAATTCCTATATGTGTTTAAATTATCTAAACTTCTTTCATACATGTGCATTGGATCATTTCAACTTCCTTTATCATATATGTATTTAGACTGTGAAAACTACCTTTATTTGCAAATATGTGCTAAGATTGCTTACTTGTGAATTGACTAATTCACATAGTTTAAGTTTGGTCGGGACCCACCGTTGTGGACCGCGAGGGGTGCCTTACACCTTTTCCTCAAGGTTATTTCGAGCCCTTACCCTAATCTTTGGTAATGCAAAACTGGTTACATGAGTTAATTGCTCTAGTTGCCCTAACGCACCTTAATTCGTTAGGTGGCGACTCTTCAAATACTCAATTCCCAAAAGGAAACGAGTTGTTCACCCATGAATGTCGAAACCCAGACTTCCCCGCAAAAAGGGAAAAAAGGGGGTGTGACAACATGGCGACTCTGCTGGGAATTTTTTAGGCTCTTACCATAACGAACTTATTTTTGTGAATTAGTCTAAGAATGTTTTATCTCGTGTACCCTTTCCCCTTTATTTGGATTTAACTGCTTATCTATGATTTCTTTTATTTCCTGAAACTGATTTGTCGATTTGTTTTCTTTTTCCGTAACTGTCTTTCAATTATTTAAATACTGCATTTATCATTTTTTACGTGCAAATACTTGACAACATGATATTTATTGTTGCATAAATCATGCTCAACATCATATTCCACTCGTGCGTAATCAATCCCATAGCAACGTTTGATGAGTATTTGCGCTATTCCTATATATCACCCTTTAAATTTGGAAAGGCGTATTTGCGGTAAAACTAGTCGATCAGCGGTACGTTCGACGGTTCCCTGCCTTTCCCCCTCAAGTTGTCTGTTTGAGGGTCCCAGTCTAGACCTCTATAGCAGCCTTACTCTGATTAATTGTACATGCATCATGGTCAAACCTAGCCGGGTTAATATGTTGTCCGGATAATAACCCTTTAAGACAAGCCTCGTCCAAAAGTCCATTGGGTTTTCCACAATCCCAACGGATGTAACCACGATTGTGTGCATTAATTTGGAGAAATAAGTGCCAATATGCTAATCATTACTGTATAAATAGACGAACCTGGAGGGGAAAAGGGACTAACTATCCCTTGTTTTGCAGAAAATGAGGCACGAAGTTCCCTGATTCAGTATGGTCGGTAGCATACCCCCACTTTTGCTAGATTGGTGGAGGGATCTTCCCTCAAGTGACCAAAATCATGTGAAAAGAGTATTAGGGAATTTGTCGTCACTATTGGATCTTCAACCAAACAAAATGTTGATCGAGGCAGCCACTTTGTTTTGGGACAAAGAAAGGGTTGTGTTCCGTTTTGGGGATATAGAAATGACTCCCCTCCTAGAAGAAATAGGAGGATTTGTTGGGTTGCCTTGGGATAGCCCTGGTCTGTTAGCACCTGAAAATCGCACCACTAGAGGATTCCTTAAGATGATGGGGCTGAAGAAAAATGATGATTTAGAGTGCCTGAAAAACTTCTACATACCTTTTGACTTCCTTTATGAAAGATACGGTCACAGCAGCTCTTACCGCGTATTTTTGATGATGAATTCTCAATCACCTCTTTGGGCTGGGTTCATCGTAGAGTCTTCATGTTCATTATGTGATTCTTGGGCATGTTGGTATTCTCAATCCAAGGGGATAGAATTCATACTAGGCTGTCCATGGTGGCCAAAACTTTAATGGATGGGATCGAGGGGAAGACATATACTATTATCCCTAAGATCATTGCGGATATATACCAGGCCTTGGAACGCTGTCAAAAGAGGTCCAGATTCTTTGAGGGTTACAATTTATTGTTACAAGTTTGGCTGTTAGAACATCTCCAAAGGGGTCAATACCGCCAAGAGTTTCCACGAAGGTCGTGGAATGACCACATAGCCTTCCATCACCCTAAGAGAATGACTTGCATTCCAGACATGTTCGCTCAACTTAAGGATGTTGTAGGATGGGTGCATTTTTTCAACTAGTTGACTGAGGACCAAGTTCAGTGGATGTTTGAGTGGTTCCCCACCGACAAGTTCATCATAAGATCTAGAGGCGTCCCATATTTGGTGTTGATTGGGTTAAGAGGGATATACCCTTATTCCCCCCTCAGGGTTATGAAACAGGAAGGCAAGAGACAGGTCGTACCACTGGTCGCTAAAATGAGTCACTTCATAGCTGATTTATAGGGTGACGCCATCCCATATAAAAATGAAGCACAACATATGTGGACTTTGAAGATTATTGTGGAGAAGGATACCATCGAGTCGATCTGATATCATGTCGGACATTCATTCTTTTACCCCTCATGGTTGGATGATAATCTATCAGGAATCTTTGAGCCAAAGGTTGGTCCAGGAAATCGGGTCATAGATGAGTTTGTTGAAGCAAAGGTGAAGTACAACAAGTTGCGCAAAAGAGTTTGAGAGTACGAAGCTGAGCACATGGCACAGCATAAGGTCGATATGGAAATGATTAACGAATGGAAAGAAAGAGTTGTTAAATCCAGCGAGAGGCTAGAATATCTGGAGTAAAGTTTAATGGAATTGGAAGGGAAGATAAGGAAGAGGGTCACCGACTGCTAGAACACTGAAGGAAATGAAGGAGGGCATTTGGCAAGGGCATTCCTACTGCTGAACCTGCACGAGCTGGGAGAGTTGATCGACAACAGTATCCGGTCTAGAGAGGGTCCTTCTAGGACCAAGTAGATTAGATTTACTTGCTTTCTTTTTAAATGTAATAAGGCCAAGTGCCATTAGCAACATTATCTTATTTAGTGTCGTTTTGGGTTGTTTATTTTTACATTAATGAAATGAGGCAATTATTGGCACTAAATTTCTCCAAATTTATTTGTCGCTAGGCCTACCTTGGACACAACAAGGCTCCCAAATTAGGACGCGAATTTACATTCCCGCAATATGTGTTTAGATACTGCAAACATTTTAGAACCCTTACTGACTTGTTTACCTTTTGTTTTTCTTTATTCTTTATTCTCATCCCCTAAGGTTGGTTCACACATACTGGCATCATCAGCGTATCACACCAGATCTAGAGGCCATCCACCTTCTCCTCCTCCAAGTAATACAAAGAGCAAAGGGAAAGCTAAAATGGACGACTTAAGTGGTATTCGAATGGAAAATGTGGAAAATGTAGAAACTTCAGACGGATGGAGTAATCCGGTACCAAATGATTTAGTTTTAAGATTAGAACAAAAGATACTGGAGCTACAGGAGAACTTGAGCAGGTCCGCAACTTGGAAAACCTATCACTCACCCTGAATGTACCCGATGTCAACCAACAAAATACTAATAACCCAGCACCTCCCAAAATACACCAAACCAGCATCCGCAAAACCCTCCCGCACCACATCAATATGCAACTCCACCTCAAAATCTCAATCCCTTACCAACACCAACTCTGCCACAACACCATCATCAACCAATCCAGTACCCACCAACCATACTTATCACACTCCCCATAACACACCACAACCCATTCCCGATCCTCAAAACTCAACCAATGAGCACCACTACACCCAGGCTCCTAGCACTCACCAAAACAACCCTATATACATGGAAATCGTACCTCACTTTATCCAACCAACCTTTTATACACTAGAATCCACTGAGAAGGACCTGCTCATCAAGAACATGGCTGAGGAACTCAAGAAATTGAGTCGAAGGAGGCAAAGGGATAGAAGGTTTGAACTATGAAGACATCTAGCCAGATGTAGAACTACCGGAGGGTTACAAACCTCCCAAGTTCGAGATGTTTGATGGTATAGTTGATCCCAGGGTTTATCTAAGGACCTATTGTGACAAACTTGTCGGGGTCGGAAAGGATGAAAAGGTCCGGATGAAGCTTTTCATGAGGAGTCTTACGGGAGATGCTTTGTCCTGGTACATCAGCCAGGATCCTAAGAAATGGTCCAACTGGGTGAGTATGGCGTCTGATTTCATGGACCAATTTAGGTTCAACATAGAAAATGCACCATATATTTTCTACATTTAGAACCTCAAGAAGAAGCCCACCGAGACTTTCCGCAAGTATGCTACTCATTGGAGGTCGGAAGCAGCCAAAGTCAGGTCATCTTTGGACGAGGAACTGATGAACAAATTTATTGTCAGAGCACAGGATCCGCAATACTATGAAAGGTTGATAGTTATTGAAAATCATAAATTCTCTGATATCATCAAACTTGGGAAAGGATCGAAGAAGGCATCAAAAGCGGGATGGAAACAAACTTTGAGGCATTACGGGCCACAAACAAGGCATTACAATCAGGCGGCATATCGAAGAAGAAAGACGTTGGGGCAGTAATGGTAGTTCAGGGCCCGAAATCTCCACTCACATATCAAACACCTCCACCTACATATCAAACACCCCTACCCACATACCAAGAACCTCCACCTATATATCAACCCTCATCTCCCAGATATTCCCAACCAGCCACTCTCTATCATACCTATAATTCCCAACCATCTCATTTCCAGTCACCTCCAACTCGCCAAAATTATCCAAGACCACGACCCAATTTTGACCGCAAGCCACCCAAACAATACACTACTATTGTTGAACCCATCGACCGGTTGTATGAATGGTTAAAGCCACTGGTTACGTCACTCTCATTCCCGCTATAGCATTAGAAAACTTATCCCAATGGGTCAATCTAAAAAAACATGTGCATATTATTCTGGTATTAAGGGGCACACCATTGACGAGTGTTGAATATTGAAAGACAAAATCCAGACACTGATTGACAACAAGGTCATACAGGCGAAAGAAGCTACACTCAATGTCCACAACGACCCTCTCCCGGATCATAGGGGTGGTGGGATACATGTGATAGAGATGGATGAAGAATGGGATCCTGAGGGATCAATCGGGCTTATTCGAGAAGGCGATGACTTTAAACCCGTAGTCACATTTACTCCTATCATAGTACAAACTCAGTCACCAATCGAGGTTGAGGTGACTGCATTTGTTCCATTTAAGGTAAAGGTAGCTCCACCTACAGCCACCCTGTTCCATTTGAAGTTGAAGTGACCACACCTTTGACAGTGACAGCATCAATCACACCTCCTTTCAATTCAAAAGCAATACCCTAGGATTATGTTGCCGAAGCTAGGTGAAAAGGAAAGGCAAAGATGGAGGAATCCGATGTTGCATAAGGAATGACTATGACTGGAAGAATATATATACGCCTGAACACTTGGGAGGGCCAAGTAAGGATGCCACTACCAAGCAACCTGCCATTGAAACGGGACCAGATGACCTTTGGAAGAAAGAACAAGCAAGGGAATACTCCATCTTCGATCATTTGAACAAAACCCCAGCTCAGATATCCATACTATCACTAATGCAAAATTCAGAGGCGCACAAGAATGCTTTGATGAAGGTGTTGAGTGTCACACATCCTTTTTACACACCCGAAGGTAGTACAAGGATGTTTTTCCATTTTAAGTGACATTATTCGAAATGGGATTTTTTTATTTATTTTATTTAGAGTCTCCACTTGGGATGGTTTGCTTTCTGGTGTCCCAAGTCACCTGTTTATTTTAAAATCACAAATCGAGGAAAATTCTACTTTCCTTTTGAAGTCTGCGAACCAGATTCAACGTTATCAAAAACATGTATTTGAACCATGCCACATGAAATGCACCCGCGGTCCGCGACACATTTTATTTAACGTTGTTGATATTTGGATTTGGGTCACATGAAATGCACACCCGAGTTTAGGAGAGTAATTTTTAAAATAGCGCGTCTAAAGCAACTACGCACTTTATTTGCGAGGGCCATGAAAAATTCAACTAAATGGCACGCCTCGATTTCTAAGGATTAAAATTAATTAAATGAGGGCTATGCGTTTTGAGATTTTATTAGGCATGATGCACTTCAATTTATTCTAACCCAAAGGATTTCTAAAATAGCATTTTAAGGGCCATAAATTAAAACTTGTCTACATATGGCGCCTCAATCTATTTAATGGAATCTAATTAATTAATTAAGGAAGGCTTAATGGAATTCTAATTATTTTTAACTAAAAGGTTCGACCCTACTTATCAACTAACAAGCATCATGTTTAAATAATCAATTACCAAGAACCAATGTTACTGGCAGAAGCAAACATGAAACGAGAAAAAGGGAACTGGGCTTGACGAAATGCAATAGGCCCAGACAACATGAGATGTATGATCCTATTTGCGGGTTCCCTTCAGGCTTGGGCCCAAAATGAGCCCAAATCTTTCAAGAATTTTGGGTTAGGGAAGGCTGGACTCGAGATCGAGTCCCAAAGCATGCTAAAGTATCCAAAAGAATCAAGAGCATCAGCATGAGCCCAACTGGCTTTTAACAATACACCAACTGCACAACAATTATTTTCAAAATGATTTCCAATTAACTCAACAGACGATTTATATGTGACTTTAGCTTCAATTGAGCCTCTTTTCAACACATGCAATTGCAAATCATGTTTCATGAGACTGTTAAGTAAACCAAAGCTAAATTTAAGCCTAAACATGCTTACAAATGACTGGAAGCAATTCTGCACAGGGCTGGTCCCTTTAAGTAATCAAACAGACCATTTTTCTCATTCAAAATGATTATAGATTAAACAACTAACTTGGAGGCCATTCTCTTAGCATTTCAGGAAGTAAAGCACTACATGGTTTCTAAGTAACGGAATGTCACACTAGGATAAATTCCAACTTAACAATTTATGGTTTCAAACCTTGTGAATATCAACTCCAGCAGACTTAGACCAGAATCACAAAAAAAAAACATTGATTCCCAAAACAGCCTAACATGGATCTAAACAAATTCATTTCTACTAGACTTAGTAGCTACAACGAATTCATATCTCCTTAGTAACTTGGTTCATTTGAGCAACACAAACTGAAGGACAACATATTCATACAAAACAGAGTATTAACTCTTCTAAAACCAAATTACTGAAGACCAAACACTTATTCATTTTTTAAAGCAGAACTTAAAGTTACAAGAGAAAAGATCAAACAAGCGTACGAAGGAAACTTAGTTAATTACATGAGCAAATATTTGTAGAAAAGTAACATCTATGTACAAATGTATCGCTAAATTTTGAGCTCAATCAACAGCTTCAAAGCCTTTCATTTCAACATGTAATGAGGTGCAATGAGTACCTAGTTACAGTAAATAAACAACACCAAAAGCATGAAGTTATGAGTCAGCGGCAGTAGTAATTCAACGAAGAAGAAGAAGCGATAGAATCGACTCAAAAATCAGCAATGGAACAGTGATCAATAACCTTCAAACCCCTCTTTGAATCCCAGAATAAACTAGAAAGTCTTTGAAGGTTTCAGAATGGAGAGATTAATTGCAGAAACAGGCCAATTGCTACCAAAATGCAAGAATTTTCAACGTTCTTTTAGCTCAGCCGTGTTCAGCTTTTTTTCAGGATTTTTTTTTAATCTCTAAAGTCTGCCTTGCTATTGAAGAAAAGTGCCTTTATAGGCAAGCTTTTAGGGCAGCAGAACTGAGCTAAGTTTTGCACTTTTACCCTTTTGAAATTTTTAATTTTGTTGTTTAATCCTTAGTGTAAAATTCAGATTTTCACATAGGTTCCAATGACACCTGCCTAGCAGCTTCCTAATTTAGTTACTGAGATTCCCCCACCTACAATTCCTAAAATGACCCTTAATACCCCTGTTTTTACTTCTGAAACCAGACAAGTATGGGTCAAATTGACCCAATTCAAAATATTATGGGTCTGTAAATCTGGGTTTGGGCTTCAAATTTTCAGGGGCTGAGTCCACTTGAACTCAAACAAACCCAAATTCAAAATCAACAATCAAAAATTATCGGCTTAAATGACCTACTGAATCATAAAGACTCATTAGGTCTTGGGATCAACGAAAATAGAAACAAAACAAAATTCGAACAAAACTTAACACAAAATAGGATCATGCTAATTAAAACAACTTAATACTAACATGCATAAAGAAAATGACCCTAAAGAACTAGAAAAATGAGAAAGAATCCAGAAGAAAATAAAGAAACAGAAGATGGAAAAAATGAAAGAAAAAATGAAGAAAAGATTAAACCAAAGAAAAGGGGAAAATACCTACAATAGCTCGGACAGCAAAGAATGGAAACTGAGTCTTCAAATCTTCCAATTTTCGGCCAAGTTTGATGTTAACCGTGTGTTCTTATCAAGAACACACGAATAAAGTCAAACTAAACCTAAATATTCACTGAAATCTCGATTTTGAGGTTTTTGGGATTTTATGGATAAAGTCAGATTTAAGATTCGAAGAGATTCAAGACGATTCGAGGGAAAACAATTAGAAATTTAGGATGGGGAGGTGAAGGGGGGTCTGTGGTGTGGATTTGGGGTGATTTGAGGGTGGCGCCGCCGGCCGACGAGTGGAGAAATTAAGGGCAGCGCTAGGGTTTAATTTGGTTGTCTCTGAAAAAAGGGGTGATATGAGAGAGAGATGAGTTTAAGAGGGGGGAGGCTTAGGACAGTTATATATCGCATGGGGTTCAGTTCTGGATCGTTTGATCAAATGAGATCAACGGTCCCGATCAATGGCTATTAAAAATGGGGTCGTTTGGATTATGTGTGCATTGGACCGGGTTGGAGTGGATCTAGGCCTGGTTTAATCGGGTTTCAGGGTGACCGCTTGGGCCTGAGGAATTTTGGCCCAAACGCGGGCTCATTCTTTTTCTTTTTCCTTTTCATTTTTCTTTTCAATTCCCTTTTTTTTTAAACAAAAATAAAAATAAAACCTAAATTAATTCCTAACCCAAATTGTCCTACCAAATTAAATTACTTAACTCTAATAATTAAATACCAAATCAAAAGAAAAACTACCAAAATTCGAACTCAAAAATTAAAAATGCAAAAAAGAGTTATTATTGTGATTTTTTCCATTTTTTGTAAAACATACTAATTTACTAATTAATATAAAAATGTAAAATTAAATCCTAAATGCAAATGCAATGTATTTTTGTATTTTTATGATTTAAATAAAATTAAACATGCACACAAAATGTAAACAAACAGAAAAATTCTACAATAATTCTTAAATAACAAATAATTAAATGGAAAAACCTAATTTTGGGAGTTTTGTAGGAGTAGTTCATGTGAGGCAAAAATCACGTGCTCACAACTGCCCCTCTTTGCTCGGAGACACGAAGGATTTTCGGGCAAAGATAAAAATGAGCAATTATGAGGGATTTTTGCCCGTTTGACACTCCATGAGAAGCATTTTGAAAAGAATCTAACCGAATCTTGCTTCAAAAGTTGCCTACATATCCTTGGCTATAAAGAAATCAGGTCAGTATAGTTCTGGAAATTTTGGTAGATGGGACTACCGGGAAGTTGTGATTTCACTGTTCTTGCTGCTACTACTGCTTGCTGACCTCCTTATTACACCAAAAGGAGAATCAAAAGCTAATTTAGCTAAGCCTATCAACTACGAGTTACAAGATTCCTATCTATAAATCTCTTGAAGCTTGATCTTAAGTCTTAGCTGATTTTTATTGTTGACTCCGATCTGAATCTTGATGCTCGTTAGTTGCGTGTGCTGGTTCTTTCTTTAGCTCATGGATCAAAGTGGGACACATGAAGCTTGTGACTCCAATCATATCGTGAGCGGTTCGCATCTTTGTCCGCTTCAGCATTTTGAATTCATTTTTTTGTTCTTTTTCTTCTTTTCTTTATTCTGGATTGGGGCTCATTCTCCGGCTACCTCAGATCCCGTGCCCCAAGGTCAGACCTACTCAGATGCCAAAACAAACAAACGAATGAAATTTTTCTGCCCCAATTTTCACTAGGAAAATTTCGTGAGTTATTTGTGTCAAAAGTCTGAACTTATTCCTTTTTTTCTTTTTTCTTTTTTTGAAAGCAATAAAATAAGGATTGTGTGTCTTTAGGAGGTAAAAGATTAGGGAATGGATCCCTATATCTAAAATGTCAACTCAGGGATTAGAGCCCTAATGTTGGCGAAAAAGGTGACTAGGGAATGGAGGCCCTAGGTCTAAAAACTCAACTCAGGGATTGGAGCCCTAATGTTGGCAAAAAGGCGACTAGGGAATGGAAGCCCTATGTCTAAAAATCTCAACTCAGGGATTGGGGCGCTAATGTTGGCAAAACGGTGACTAAGGAATGGAGGCCCTATGTCTAAAAATCTCAACTCAGGGATTGGAGCCCTAATGTTGGAAAAAGGCGGCTAGGGAATGGAGGCCCTATGTCTAAAATCTCAACTCAGAGATTGGAGACCTAATGTTGGCAAAAAGGCGACTAGGGAATGGAGGCCTTATGTCTAAAAATCTCAACTCAGGGACTGGAGCCCTAATGTTGGCAAAAAGGCGACTAGGGAATGGAAGCCCTATGTCTAAAAATCTCAACTCAAGGATTGGATCCCTAATGTTGGCAAAACGGCGACTAGGGAGTGGAGACCCTATGTCTAAAATCTCAACTCAGGGATTGGATCCCTATGTTGGCAAAAAGGCAACTAGGGAATGGAGGGCCTATGTCTAAAATCTCAACTCAGGGATTAGAGCCCTAATGTTGGCAAGAAGGCGACTAAGGAATGGAGGCCCTATGTCTAAAAATCTCAACTCGGGGATTGGAGCCCTAATGTTGGCAAAAAGGCGACTAGGGAATGGAGGCCCTATGTCTAAAATCTCTACTCAGGGATTGGATCCCTATGTTGGCAAAAAGGCGACTAGGGAATGGAGGCCCTATGTCTAAAATCTCAACTCAGGCATTGGAGCCCTAATGTTGGCAAAAAGGCGACCAGGGAATGGAGGCCCTATATCTAAAATCTCAATCAGGGATTGGAGCCCTAATGTTGGCAAAAAGGCGTAAAAGATTGAGATTAGGGATTCCGAACTATCATTTTGTTCGGATTTTCTTCTTTTCTTCTTTTTTTCATTTTCCTTTTTTATTTCATTTTATTTCAATAAAATGCAGGAAAGAATTTTGAAGTAAAACTTCCCTTTTGGATTAATTGTTACTGCGAAGCTGTTTCTAGCTTTTGCGCAGCTTTTCTTTTGGCTGCAGCTGCTTTTGCACGGTTGCCTTGGGCTGCACCTATTTCAATTTTGAACAAAGAACAATTGTTAGTTTGAAACAGTGGTTGGTTTTGTGTCCTTGATTGTCTCGATCACTCGATCTCGGCCTGAACCTTTATTGAGAACCTCTGGTGTTTGGTGGTTTTCTGAAGATTGATCTATCTTTCAAACCGAGGGACTCAACTTTTAAGATTTCATGTCGGCTCATCCGAGTGGGGCTTCGACCCTTTCACTTTATTCTGCCTTTAGGACTTTTGCCTTTTGCTTTCTTTTCCTTTCAATAACTTTGATTTCAGAGCATCAGCCATCATGGCTAGTCGGGATCGACTTGATGCACCCGCTGAGGCTGGGTACTTTTCTTTAGCTTTTGTTAGGCAGAACCCTGTAAAGCCAATCTTGCCACCTTTTCTTTGTATTAGTTTTAGAAACAGAGTTAGACCGAAAGGGATTCAAAGAAAAGTAAGCAAAAGGCAAGAAAATGAATTTAGAGAGAAGTGTCTCTTTCGGGAAAGGAGGAAGGACTTATCTGGGGTACATGCGGGCTTCAATAGACATGACATGCTTCTTGGACTGGATGCTTGACCTGCACAAACTTTCCCAATTTCTCATAAACCCATTGTGAGCCACATTTCCAAATCGAAAAACCTAGCCAAAACTCCAATGGTGGTGAGGGGTGTCTTCTTCTCGATCGACGGTGCCCTTTGCGGGTTTTCGCCAATCGACCTCTCTCATTTCTCTTCTCACGGTCGCCTGATAGTGCTCTTTATGAGTTTTCACTAACCAGGCACTCTCATTTCCAATTTCTCTCCTCATCGTCGCCTTATGGTGCCCATAGGTTTTCACCTATAAAACTCTCTCATTTTATTTCTCTCACTTTGATTGTATCAGATCCAAGCAACTGTGTTTTCTAATTCCGATGCCTTTGCTGATTAATCAGAAGGACTTGGACAAGGTTTGGGTAAAAGAGAATTGGACCGCATTACAACTTCGGAACTGTTCTGGCGGGATCATCGCCGAAACATTATATCATCTGCCCCTGTTTCACTTTTTGGGGAAAGTTGGATTTTTGTTTTGGTGTGACTGAACCCCAAAGAGAGGTTGCCTACGTCCTTTCGGAATCAAGTCGAACGTAGTTCAGGAAGCTTTGTTTTTTTTCGAGTTCCAAAGAGGGTAATGAAAGAAAAGTAATCGGCTCAAAGGGTTAGCAAAAGGATTGGAGTGTTTGGGGTAGCGAGAGTTAAAGCCTTCGTCATCCCAATCGGATAGTGCTATTGTTGCAGAAGGACTAGACATAGTACCTTTTGACCGCGTCTGCGTTCATAGCCGCCTCGGGGTCGTTTCATTCGATATCTCCCAGATATAACGCTCATCTTGGTAATATCTTTCGGATAATGTATGGGCCTTTCCAGTTATGAGCAAATTTCCCTTTTGCTTCCTGATGATGAGGAAGAATACGCCTTAAAACAAGTTGTCCCACTTCAAAATTTCTGGGCCGTACTTTCTTATTGTAGGCACGGGCCATTCTTTGTTGGTACAACTACCCGGGGTAGACTGCGGCCATTCGCTTTTCATCAATCAGGGTTAACTGTTCGAGACGGGCTTTGACCCACTCACTATCTTCAATTTTAGCTTCAACAATGATCCGGAGAGAAGGGATTTCAACTTCCGCAGGTATTACGGCTTCAGTTCCATAAACCAAAAGGTACGGGGTTGCTCCGACCGATGTGCGCACAGTAGTGCGATACCCCAATAATGCAAACGGCAACTTTTTATGCCACTGCCTGGAACTTTGAATCATATTTCTCAAAATCTTTTTGATATTCTTATTTGCTACTTCAACGGCACTGTTGGCTTTGGGACGATAAGGGGTAGAGTTCCGATGTATTATCTTGAACTGTTCGCATATCTCCCTCATCAAATGACTATTCAAATTTGCAGCATTATCCATAATGATAATTACATGAATACCAAAATGGAAGATGAGGTTAGAGTGCACGAAGTTTACCACAGCTTTCTTGGTGATAGATTTGAGAGTAATTGCTTCAACCACTTTGTGAAATAGTCGATGGCGACCAATATGAATTTATGCCCATTTGAGGCTTTTGGCTCGATTGGCCCAATGACGTCCATGCCCCATGCAACAAATGGCCATGGTGCTGACATGGGATGCAGTTCTGTGGGAGGTGCATTAATCAAATCCTCGTGCACCTGACACTATTGACACTTCCGAACAAAGCTAAAACAGACATTTTCCATGGTCATCCAATAATAGCCCACTCGGAGGACTTTTTGCCAAAACATACACATTCATGTGGGATCCGCACACTCCTGCGTGTACTTCATACATGATTCTTCCGGCCTTTTCGATGTCAACACATCTCAACAAATTGAGATCCGGAGTCCTTTTGTACAAAACATCACCGCTCAAGAAGAAACCGCTTGTGTGACATCTAATGGTTCTCTTTTGGTCTCCAATTGCTTGCTTATGGTATTCTATAGTTTTCAGAAACCTCTTGATGTCATGATACCATGGCTGAATATTTGGTTCTGCCTCAACAGTATTGCAGTAACCGTGCCTTTCTCGGATTTGGATTTCCAAAGGATCAATGTGGGCATTGCTTGGGTATGGCAGCATCGAGGCCAAAGTGGCAAGTGCATCAGCTAATTCATTGTGACAGCGAGGGATGTACCTGAACTCTATTGACTTGAATCGCTTGCCAAGATCTTTTACGTGTCGCCTATAAGGAATAAACTTGATATCTCGGGTTTCCCATTCTCATTGAGCTTGTCGGATAATTAAATCCGAGTCTCCCATGATTAACAATTCTTTGACATCTTGGTCGATTGCCATGTTCATACCCATAATGCAGGCTTCATACTCGGCGGTGTTGTTTGTGCCAAAAAACCGAAGCCAAGCTGTGGTTGGATTATGCTGGCCGGTGGGTGAGATCAAGATTGCCCCAATTCCAACACCTTTTGCGTTTACCGCCCCATCAAAGAACATTTTCCAAGCATGGGTGTCTTCAGATATTGCCTCAACTAAATTTACCTCTTTATCTAGGAAGTAAGTACATAAAGGTTGGTATTCATCATCAACCGGGTTCTCAGCCAAATGATCTGCTAACGCCTGGGCTTTCATTGACATGCGAGTGACATAAACTATGTCAAACTCCGTGAGCAAGATCTGCCACTTTGCTAATCTCCCAGTGGGTATTGGTTTCTGAAATATGTATTTTGAAGGATCCAACCTGGTTATAAGGTAAGTGGTGTAAACTTGCAAATAATGCCTCAGCTTCTGAGCGACCTATGTTAAAGCGCAGCAAGTTTTTTCCAATAAAGTGTACTTGGCTTCATAACTGGTAAACTTCTTGCTCAGATAGTAAATGGCCTGTTCTTTCTTTCCGGTCACATCATGTTGCCCGAGGACACAGCCGAAAGAATTTTCCAAGACTGTCAGATACAAGAACAGAGGCCTCTCTGGCTCAAGTGGGACCAATACTGGCGGATTCGATAGATATTCTTTGATTTTATCAAAAGCCTCTTGGCACTCATTTGTCCATTTGATTGCTGCATCTTCTTTAACAATTTGAATATGGGTTCACACGTGGATGTCAACTGAGCAATGAATCGGTTGATGTAGTTCAATCTTCCCAACAAACTCATAACATCTTTCTTGGTTCTTGGAGGAGGCAAATCTTGAATAGACTTTATCTTTGTTGGGTCCAACTCGATACCCCTCCGACTGACTATGAATCCCAAGAGTTTACCGGATGGTACCCCAAATGCACATTTGACTGGGTTCAGCTTCAAATCATATTTGCGCAACCGCTCAAAGAATTTTCTCAAGTCCCGAATGTGGTCGTCCTGGGTTTTGTATTTGATGATTACATCTTCCACATACACCTCTATCTCTTGGTGCATCATATGATGAAAAATGGCAGTTATGGCCCTCATGTAGGTTGCCTCGGCGTTCTATAGACCAAATGGCATGACTCTGTGATAGTATGTACCCCAAGGTATGGTAAAAGCTGTCTTTTCTGCATCTTCTTCATCCATCAACACCTAGTGATATCCTGTGTAACAATCCACGAAGGATTGTATCTTATGTTTGGCGCAGTTATCAACAAGGATGTGGATGTTCGGCAAAGGGAAGTTATATTTGGGACTTGCCTTGTTTAGATCCCTGTAATCCACACACACCCGGGTCTTCCCATCTTTCTTTGGCACTAGAACTACATTAGCTAGCCATGTGGTATACCGAACTACTCGAATCACCCCCGCTTTCAGCTGTTTCGTGACTTCTTCTTTGATCTGGTCATTGATGTCAGTTTTAAACTTTCTTTGATTTTGCTAGATAGAGGGGTAGTTAGGGTAGTTAGGGTAAGTCGGCAACTTATGAACCACCAAATCAACACTTGGTCATGGCATGTTGTCATATGACCAAACAAACACATCTTTGAACTCAAACAGGAGTTAGATTAATGCGTCCCGAGTTTTTCTATCTGTGTGAATGCTTACCTTGGATTCCCTGATTTCTTCAGAACTACCCAAATTAACCGGCTCGGTATCATTTAAGTTTGGCTTAGGTTTATTATCAAATTGCTCCAATTCTCGATTGATTTCCCTAAAAGCCTCTTCTTCATCGTATTCCATTTCTTAGTTTATTATTTTATAGTTAGATAGCGTGTTTGGATCTGGGCATGAAGTCCGCAAGTATGTCATGTTATTTAAAGCCGCATTATTAGAACTGAAAGAAGAAATAAAAGAGAAAAATTACCAAATTAGAAAGAATAAAGAAAGATGGACGATGAAATTTTGATTTTATTTCATTGAATTTGAAGATAACAGGGTTTACATTGGAAATTAAAAGATAGGAAACTAAAGAAAACATCCGAGTTACACCCTAGAATAACTCGTGATGCAGAAAAAGTGGCAGGACAGGTCTACCGGGACTCCCGCCTGATTGGGAATGGAGTAGCCTTCCAATTCTACAATTTGGCATTAGATCCCATATACATCACATCAGCGGTGCTTGAGCCTTCCCCTGGTTGAACCATGTGGGCTTCATACAGTATCTTCCTCATGGCCCCATAGATTTCTTCGATTTCTCCGGCCATAAAGGCCTTATCTTCCTCTTCTTCATTGTATTTCGGCTTGACAAATGTTCTGTACAGATGCGGCACCAGCTGAGGCAAGACCCAACCATCATTCTTTCTATCATCTGCCCATCTTACATCAGCTGGAATAGGTCGAAAGCCTACCCCAAAGAACTTTTCACTGGCGGTCAGGGTGATAGGTTCAGCTATTCCTTGCAACGATTTCCCAAGCCCTTTTCCCAGGTTTGTAGCTGTGCCTGATCATTTATTTGGCCACCATGATTGATGCATTAGAAAGGAAGGGTTGAGGGCAAGGTTTTCCTTCTTCGCACTGATCAGCGACCACGATTTCAAAGGCCTGATAGACTATGTGCTCGCACCCCTCTCTTGATTCAAGACACGGGACTGATGGGTCCCGATAAATTGATTACTCATCTTCCTCGTGGACCATAATCTCTTGATCCTCGTGCTCGAACTTCACCATTTGGTGAAGAGTAGAGGGTACAGCCCCCGCTGCATGGATCCACGGCCTCCCCAAAAGAAAGTTGTAGGATGTGTCCATGTCCAGAACCTGGAAGGTTACTTTAAAGACTATTGGGCCGATGGTCAGAATCAGATCAATCTCTCCAATGGTGTCCCTTTTGATACCACCGAAGGCACGTACACAGACGTTGTTGGGTCGGATTCTTTCGGTACCAATTTTCATACGCTGCAGAGTTAAGAGTGGGCAAATGTCTACCCCGGAGCCTCCATCCAACATAACCCTTTTTCACGTAGTACCCTTCGCATTTGACTATCAGGTGCAGTGCTTTGTTATGTGCGGCCCCTTCTGGGGTCAAGTCAGTTTTGCTGAAGGAGATTCGGTTGATTGCGAAAAATCTTTCGGCCATTCTCTCCAATTGCTCTACAGAAGTCTCAACAGGTATATATGTTTCGTTAAGGGTCTTGATCAATACCTTTTGATGTTCAGTGGAGTTCATCAACAGAGATAACAAGGAGACTTGTGCGGGGATTTTCGAAGCTGTTCGATCACCTCATAATCTGCCATTTTCATCTTTTGAAAGAAGGCCTCCGCTTCTTCGGCACTCACAAGCTTCTTAGATGGGAAGCGCTTTCTAGTGGCATTGTTCACCTCTTCCAAATTGAAATACTTTTCAGCCGGGTTATTTTCTTGAACTTTTCTCAAGATTTCTTTGCCTTTGTAAGTCACCACTGATTTGTTGTAGTTCCAGGGCACAGCGGTAGGATTCGTCATGGGCTTTTGTGGTGCGCAGCCAATAACCACGGGCTCACTCAGCCTTGGTGGAATAATTGGCCCCCGCATCACATAAGCTCCCTTGGGTACATACATTTTGGTTGTCTTATTCAGCTCGAATCTCCTGGGAGGACTCAAAGTCATCTGCACATAGAGGACAGCATCTTTGGGAGGCATTGCCCCAGTTTCAATTTCAACTTTCTTATTTGACTTTGGAGGGGTGGTTTTGTTCTTTTTCTCCCCTTTGTCTTGCTTTAGGGCAGCCTTTGGTTTCTTTTCTACATCAACGATGGCAATGATGGACTTTAACGCTGGGTCAAATTCCTTGTCCTTACAAATCATTTCGATTACCGGCCCGTTGTTGTGGGCCGGTAGTGGGTTGTTAGTCACATTGGGAATATCTTCATCCCTTAGCACTATCTTCGTTTGTTCTATCAAGTTCTCCACAACTCTCTTCAGAGTCCAGCAATCATCTGTGTCGTGCCCTTTTGCCCCTGAGTGATAAGCGCATCGGGCACCGGCTTTGTGAGTGGGTGATGCTGGGTTTTGCCTGGTTTGAGGAATAGGCTGTAGCAGACCCATTTGAACAAGCTTTGGTAACAGGCTAGAGTAGGGTTCGCCAATTGGTGTAAAATTTGGCCTCTTGGGTAGTTCACGAGGGTGGAAATTGTTTTGTGGAGGCCGGGGGTTGTTGTGTCCAGACATAAGGTTGAGCATTCATGACCGTGTATGACTGAGGAGCATAGGCTACATCTTGGTAGGGGTAATAGTGTTGCGGGTCCTTTATAAGGAAAGGGATCTAGAAGTATGGTGTTTTCTTGCACCCGACGCTGCCATGGATATTTCTTCCTTTTTCTTGCCCTTCGCTACTCCTCCAGACCCACCCTGAATGGCTTGGGAGGTAGCTCTGATGGCGGATTGGCTCAAAATTCGCCCTGGTTTCAACCATTTCGCCAATTTAATGGCTTCGGCGAATGGCTTACCCATTACGGACATCATGTTTTGAAAATAATCAGACTCTTGGGCTTGGAGGAAGACCATGACCATTTCAATTTGGTCCATTGCAGGCTTTACCCTGGAGTCTTGCTCACGTCATTTTATAGCATACTCTCAGAATCTTTCCAAGGACTTCTTCTTTAGATTTGTCAATGAGTTCCTATCAGGGGAAATATCAATGTTGTACTGAAACTGCCTGACGAAGTCCCGAGCAAGGTCATCCTAGATATGCCAACGGGATATATCTTGATCCATATACCATTCAAACGCGATTCCGACCAAACTCTCTCTGAAGTAGGCCATGAGGAGCTCCTCTGTTCTGCCCGTTCCCCGCAACTGGTTGCAATATCTTTTGAGTCAATGGGATCTCAGTGCCCGTCATATTTCTCAAACTATGGGGTTTTAAATCCCAATGGTAGATGCACGCGAGGGAACATACATAAGTCGGCATAGGATACACTTTTTATCCACTCAAACCCTATATGTTTTTTAGACTCTGCTCCATGTTTCTCATCTTTCTCGCAATCTCCTCTTGCTCAGGGGTTTTGGTGTCTTTCTCTTGCCCTGTGGTGAACTCATACCGGGGTGGTTGGGAGTAACTATAGGTGGGAAATTGTGTAGGTTCCAGTGGGAAAGATGGTGTTTGGAAGGTGAAGGATGATGGGTCAAAGCTGGGCCTGGGCAGTGTAGGTTGTGCCGTAGCCGAGCAAGGCGGAGCAGTGAAGATATTCGAAGCTGCACCTGAAGCTAACACCTGGGGGCGAGCCTCAGAAGGTGTTCCCACAAAGTTGGCAAAAATAGTAGGGTATCCTAATGGGGTATTTGGATAGTTTATGGGGATGTTGGAGGTCCCACTTGCCCTGGGAAAAAGCTCTGGAAATCCAGGGATTGCACTTGGTGGTTCTCTTCCGTTTGCCCAGGCATCCCACATTTCCATCATGCGGAGACGCAGTAACCTGTTTTCTTCGGCAGCTGTCGATTCTGAAGTTGGGATGCCCGAGATCGGACTCTCATCCGCAATAGGAACTGTTGGCAGAGTCATTTCTGAAGACATTTCAATGTTTCCCTTCGACCTCGTGAAGTATGGATGCGAAGCCAGACTACCACAAAACCAACTACCTTTCTATAAAACCTGAGCTTAACAGTAGACAACAAAAAGTAAGTTTGAAGCAAATAACACATAGGTAATCGCACGTTGGGTTGTGATGCACCTATACAGACAAATGTGTTTCTACATGTTTCGCAACGGTTGCATGTTTCATCCCGGCTTTTCTTATTTTCCCCGATTTTCTCTTTTTTCCACTTCCCAATCTTCCACTTTTTTTTTCTTTTTTCTCGCTCTCTTTTCTCATTTTTCCTTTGATTTTCCTTCGGCTCTCTTTTATTCCTTTTTGGGTTTTTCTTCTGGGTCTTTCTTTTCACATCCCTCTCTTATTTGGGTTATTTACAAAATCATGATCGGATATGATGAGGATTGCCTATGTATCACGATGCCGCGTGAATCAGATCATTACGTAGTTCAAGAAAATAAATGCAAAAAATAAAGAAACAAAAAAAAATTGGGGGGAATTTTCGATTTTCATTAATAAAAACTCCTAAACTTTCTATTACAAAAGACTTCAAACTACTCATTTTCTTGAAAAAACTACGAACAAACTCAAAATAAACCAAAATACAGATTCGATAAGTGAAAAATCAGGAATACATTAAGGCTTTGACTCCTGGGGGCCCCGGGACATCATTCGCTCTCGGCACGGGCCTATATGCGAGATCCCTTTGAAGCCACTCCAAATCATTCATTATCTGGCGGACAAATGTCATCACTACAGTGAAGAAAGTGGTTCGAGTCATGTTCGCACATGCTTGGCATTTCATGACAATGTAGGTGGCAATGGCTCTAATCCTCTCTCGGATTCTACCCTTTTCCTGAAGCAGACACCCGACCTGCTGATTCCTGGCTTCTAATACCTGAGTGTCGTGATGGTTTTGATTTTGCAATTGTTGCATTTCTTCCTCCATCTGAGCCATCAAAGCATAACAATGTTCCCTATCAGCTTTAAAGTCCTTGGCCTGCTTGGCCGCCTCATTCTCAAGGGTAGTTAACTTTCTCTTCAGATTGGTGATTGTCCCTTCATATTTTCTTTTCATTTGATGCACAAATTGTGCCCGCCCTTCTGCGTTCTTTGTCAATTGGGCCTGGACTTTTGTTAGACTGGCTTTAGACTTTTCTATGTCATCTTGACACTCAACTGCTTTCTTTCTCAGACTTCTTATAAGCCTTTCGTCCGCTCGGCTTCTTTCCGAGTTTCTAGCAGCTATTCTCATTTTCTGGATTTGAGCTTTGAGGGCTTCATTTTCCTGAGTTAGCTTTTTCTTTTCCCCTTCATATGCGGCAGCCTGGATACTGTTGCCAAACTTGAGGTCCCTGATTTGTCCCTCTAATTTACTTATTTTTGCCCTATAGCTTTCTTCTTTTGCCAACCAGTCCCACTACTCTTGCGAGTCGTTGGTGAATTGTTGAACATGAGCTCTCTTAGCAGGTCTCTCAGGAATTTGGTACCTTTTACCGAACCAAATAATGTACTTAGGGTCTACTTCACCTCTAGCTAGATCCCGCACCATAGTCTTAGGTTCAAGAAATCTACATTCATTCCACATTTGGAGAACTCTTCCTTCCGGAAATACGGCCTTTGGGCCCAATTCGACGACATGTCCACTCAAATCTTCATCATGGGGGACGGTTTGAAATCTGCCCAATTGACGCAAAACCCTATGAGGAGCATATGGATGGATGCTCCGGATGCCCATTAGGAGAAGATAACATACTTTGGCTGACATGTACACAACCTCGGTGACAGGGAGCCATCCGAATGCCCATTCAATTTTATCAGAAGTCAAAGAGCTCAAATGTGCCAACCAAGCCTCGGTACCCTCGAGAAATCCAACACCCACCACTCGGCTTTCAAATTCTTCGATGCAGTTCAAACCGGTCATGCCATAATTCATATACCCGGCCCGGTGGCAGAGATGTTCCTGTATCCACAACTGTAGTAATAAGCTACAACCTTGGAAGAACTTTCCACCTTCTCGACAGATGGTCAAAGCTCGGTAAATTTCAGACAAAATTAAGGGAACCAGAGTGCTATTAGCTTTCTTGATTGCGACGTCATCCATTCCCACTAGGCCCAGTTCTATGTTGTGGTCTTTTCGCGGACAGATTATAATTCCCCAGAATGCTACTATAAAGACCAAGCCTCTCCTTGCCTCCCATTTATCTTTATTTCCAGCATGAGTCAAACCAGTGTTTGGTGCTTCAAAGCCTTGGGGGTTACCATAACGTTGGTACAAGAACTAGAAAGTGCATAACCCTTCAGATAAATTCTTATCCTGAATATCCCGGCTAATACTCAACATATCCAGAAACGTGTGGGGAGATACCGGCCATGGTGACACCAGATACCGACTTCTAAGATTTCCATTAAGGCCAGCGTAACCCGCAATTTCTTCTAGTGTGGGTGTGAGCTCAAAATCATAAAAGCGGAACATATTTCGAGTCGGGTCCCAAAAAGGTATCAAGGCTTCAATTATGTCCAATCTTGGCTTGATGTTCAACAGTCCGACAAGACCACCCAATACTTTAATCACAGTTCCTCTACTGCCTTTTCTCAAATCATTCCACCACATATGAAGTTGTAAGGGGATTTTCTCAAGAGCTGCGAAGGGTTCATTTTCGTTTGTGCTCATCCTGCACATTTATTAGGGTGATTTAATAACTCATTGTGACTCAAGAAAAGATTAACACTTTTTTTTCAAATGTTTTCATTCCAAAAACAAAAATTCGGCTTTGCAAATACGGCCTTTCAGCACTTCGGGGAAGAAGATTTTAAGGCTGTACTCGACAACCAGTCAAAAATTTGAAAAAGAGACCAAGGCGATTGTTCTTGCAAAAACAGCCTTTCGACGCCCTTTTAGGGACATTCGGCTATTTTAGACAAGAATGGCATCACCTTACTTATTCACAATAAAAACAATAATATTTTTGTTCTTTTTGGGCTATTTTTGCAAAAAGGGAAGTTGGACCCGATGAGGGTTGCCTACGTATCCACATCCGGTGAGAATCAAACTGGCGTAGTTTGGGCAAATTTGTCGAAAAATAAAACCAACTATTTTTGAAAACAAGATTTCCTTTTCCTTTTTTTTTCTTAAAAATTTTGGCAGTGTTTCAGTACCTTTTGGACATTGGTTTTTTTTCAAAACGAGAAATTATCTCTCTAAGCCCTCACACTGCTATTTCTTTTCCCTATTTCTTCTATTATCCATAAGCCGGTCAACATGTGAATTCAAAACAAATAAATGCACAAGTAGCAAGTAGGATGCATCAGGATGGTCTTTTCATTTCAGGTACACCTGTCCTAGATTGACCCAACCCCCGTGTTGAGTCTCCTAAGTCAAATGTGTGTGATGCCAACAAACGTTCCTACTAGGGATCCGGCATGAGGCTTTGTTATACTAGGTTTAAAACTTGGGTTTATTGTTCTAGACTTGGCTTACCCGAGCGAACAACTCAAGCTGGGGGGGCCAGCGTACCGGGAATACAGAAGCTTCACCGGCTTTGCAACTTGTCCGAATCTCATTCTAAAATGGGATAAGACTCTATACAGAAGAGAAGTCACATGAAGTGCACCTTTCTCCATGATTTAGAAGACTCAGAGAGAGGAAGGGTTGCGTAGCAGTTTATATACAATTCAACAAAATATCAAAGCGGTAAAAGCATTTAGCACATTAGGCTCAAACATTTAGGAAAATCAGATAAAAAGTAAAACCAATCATAACAGCTATTCTAAGCTCGAATTCTTGAACTCTGAACCAAAGATTCTGGGTTATGATCCCCAAAGAGTCGCCAGAGCTGTCACACCTCCTTTTTACACACCCGAAGGTAGTATAAGGGAGTTTTTTCATTTTAAGTGACATTATTCGAAATGAGATTATTTTATTTATTTTATTCAGAGTCGCCACTTGGGATGGTTTGCTTTCTGGTGTCCCAAGTCACCGGTTTATTTTAAAATCCCAAATCGAGGAAAATTCGTCTTTCCTTTTGAAGTCTGCGAACTAGAAATTCTGAATAAGGAATTCTGTTAACCCGAGGGAAGGTGTTAGGCACCCCTGGATTCGTGGTTCTAGCACGGTTGCTTAAACTATCATAATTGGAATATTATCTGATTTTAATACATGTTGTAGCCTATGGTATGATTTTAAATTATTAATCGCTTTTAATTAATTTTAGGAAGATTCAACGTTATCAAAAACATGTCTTTGAACCATGCACATGAAATGCACCCGCGGTCCGCGACACATTTTATTTAAAATTGTTGAGATTTGGATTTGGGTCACATGAAATGTACACTCGAGTTTAGGAGAGTAATTTTTAAATTAGTGCGCCTAAAGCAACTACGCACTTTCGAATTTGCGAGGGCCATGGAAAATTCAACTAAATGAAACGCCTCAATTTCTAAGGATTAAAATTAATTAAATGAGGGTCATGCATTTTGAGATTTTATTTGGCACGACGCACTTCAATTTATTCTAACCCAAAGGATTTCTAAAATAGCATTTTAAGGGCCATAAATTAAAACTTGTCTACATATGGCGCCTGATCACTGCCAACTCAACGCTACACTAAGGTAGGAAGAGCGGGTCGCAATAGCTTTTACCCAATATGAAAGTCGGGATCGAATTCCTCAGGGAGCTAGTAGTGGAGTTGGATTGTCTGTTTATCCTAGAGATGTGTTTGTACTCCTAATGTCACTTCAAACATTTTTGGGTTTTCAAATTATAACTATTTTTGTAAAACTATTGATTAACACTAAATTATGCTACGAGAATATTGCTAAGTTGTATCTAAAAGGAAGAAGGGCACTAGGGTTGTGACACTACCTAGGTGGCTAACTGACGGGTAGATGTTACTAAAATTCGATTGACATAATTGGGGCTTATGCTATAACTGTTGCACAATTTTACCCACTCTCACACCTCTCGGTAGAGAAAGTGACTTTGCCCAATTGACTCTCTCGAGACCAAATGGGTAGGCAAATTAAACCAAGCAACTAGGGTTCAAGTAGGGTAATTACTCCCTCAAGGTTTAACCCATTAATTGAGACTATCATTTCTCATGAGTCCATTCCAATTCCTTGTTAGGTCAATTTTAGGGTTATAGACTCTCTTTCTCAAGAATAGTTAAACTCACAAAGCTTGAATCAGTGTTTGCAACCACCAATTCTAGATTAAAACATAAAATCAACCCAAATAGCAAACACTCATAGTCAATCTAACACTAGATGGCAACACCCATCAATTACCCACACTAGGGTTGAGCCACAACCCTAGCTAATGGGTTTAGGTACTCATGCTAAATAAATAAATTGAAGAAATAGATGAAGAACTAAGCATATTAATTAATTGCTAAAATTAAATTGCAAGAATTTATCATAAATGTAAAGCAAAAGTGCCAAAAATGGCTACAAAATACGTTCTAACGAGCATAGCTTTCTACTGATGTATCTGATTACCTAAAAAATGGTAAAATATTCTATTTATACTAGGCTAGAAAAACTGGACAAAAATACCCCTGCGGGGTCAGTGCGGGCCGCATTAAATGGACCGCGGCCATACTGGGCTTACTTCTACTTCTATGAACTTGGACTCAGCGGACCGCGTTGAATGGACCGCGGCCGTGGAGGGATCTGGCTCGGTCTACGCAACCACGATCGCGGATTGCATGGCACTGGCTTTGCAAACTTCATCTCTTTGAATCTCATGACCGCGGACCGCACAAAAGAGTAGTGCGGCCGCGGAGCCTTCACCGCGGTCCGCGAGATGTGTACCGCGGCCGCACTTCTTCTAGCCTGATTCACCAACTCTCTGAACCACCTAGTGCGGCCGCATTCCACTTTGCGCGGCCCAGGCCTTCTTTTCTTAATATTTCTTGGTCTTTGATACTTGAGCAGGTTTCACTCCTTTTTGAGCCGATCTTTGACATTTCGTCACTTTGTCGATCAAACCTGCGATCAAGCACAACTTGTGAGCCTTTTAGGACTATTTTGTAACAATATATGATCAAAGCATAGGCAAGTAGGGGCATAAAACATGTTAAAATCCTAACTTATCAACTCCCCCAAACTTAAACCTTTGCTTGTCCTCAAGCAAACAAAATAAGACCCATCCCTTAAAGGAAAATCCAAGTAATTCCAGTTGTCCTAAAGTAACCTCAACAAGCATCAATTGGGACTAACAATTGCCCTCAATACGAATGGATCATTAACAAAATTTAAACTTTGAAAAACTATGGATCAAGTGTGACACAAGAGCATCAAGAATTGACTCATTACATCAAAGAACTCTCTCAATTACTTTGGTCGTTGTGGAACCCAAACTCACACATCCTCAACTCTCCCTAAGCAAACCTCACCTTTTTAGAGTATAAGCACGCAAACCAAGGTTAATGGGAAGTCACTCATCTCTCTCAAGGAAAGGTCACAAGTCCGGCTCTAAGTACCATATGCTTGACCCTCATGTAAGTATCCACTAATGCGAGCGTCATCCAACTCAAGATCATATAGGGCTTTTGTGGAGTCAATGTGAAGGCTTTTGGTTCAGGGTAGGAAAAGTTGTTGGTCTATATGGGTTTCATCTTCCCTTAAGCACTTCTTTTTATTCATTCTGGCACAATTCTCTTTGACTCTTTGAGTATTTCACTTCTTTTAAAGGGGTTAGAGAGACACATTGTCACTCTTTCTTATGCAATTCAAAGCATTTCTCCTTTTTCTACTTTTTTCCACACCTTTTTAATTTTTGTTTTTCTTGAATCCCGTTTTATTCTTTGCACATTGGGCTTTCTTTTAGTCTTTTTCTTTTCTTTCTTTTTCATCGCCTTCCTTTCCTTTTGCTTTTGTTCCTTTTACCCCTTTGTTTCCTTTCTTGTCTCTCCCTCCCAAACTTAGACTTTTTCCATTACTTAAGGGATAATTTGGGTGCCAAGAGAGGGTATAATTTAGAACGGGTATAGGCTTGTAGCATTGGTTCTTGAAAGAAAAAGGTTTAAGGCTCAAAAGGGTTAGCTAAGGATTATATCATTGTTAGGCTATGGAATTGTTAGACTATTGTTTGGATCAAGGAGAGCCTATAATCACTTCTCAAATCGAATTTCACTCAAAATTTCGCCTCAACAAACATTCAGGGCAAGTTCTAGACCATTGGCTTGGGACTTGGATTCACAATTCGGTTTCTTACCTCACACACTCAAGGATTGCTAAAGACATAGAGTCGGGGGCCCACAACAACCTTAGACACGATTGAGCACACAATAGTCCCGAAAGACCACATGATGTTTGTTTGGTCAAAACAAGAGTCTCAAGGTCACTATGTTCACCATCCTAAACACAACCACTTGTCTTTGACCATGGGATCAAAGGCAAATGTGTTAGGACCAAGTGAAGCTTTGCTTGAGGTACCCTTAACTATAAACTATTAAAAACGAGGGAAAAATCAAAGATGGACTCAAACCCTTAAGAAGCTTGTCACGCCATCCATCATCGGGAAGAGCCACCCGGTTCGCACAATACTCCACCCTTGGAAAGAATCGTGGCATTAAGAAAATCAAGGGTTTATTGAAAGCGCCAAAACCGAAACAAAAAGGCTGCGAGCCTATCTACTAAGCTAAGAATGAAAAATTTGACGAAAATAGAAAATATAATAAATATTTATAATAGGGGATTAGAATATACAACGGGGGATGAATATATATATACAAAAATGTAACTTTATATACAGACCAAAGAGAAGATAAAAAGTGCGATAAAAGTAACTAAATGTAAAGTTATATATATACCAAATAAAAAAATCAACAGAAACATAAACTAAGTCAACTAATATATATACAATCATCTAGATTAAAAGTAGGGCGTGTCACACCTCCTTTTTCCGCACCCGGGGGGCGCAGGGGAGTTTTTTCCAATTAAAGGACAATCGAAACGGGATTTGTTTATTTATTTCAGAGTCGCCACTTGGGAGATTTAGGGTGTCCCAAGTCACCAATTTTAATCCCGAATCGAGGAAAATAATGACTCTATATTATAGTCTGCGTACCAGAAATCCGGATAAGGAATTCTGTTAACCCGGGAGAAGGTGTTAGGCATTCCCGAGTTCCGTGGTTCTAGCACGGTCGCTCAATTGTTATATTCGGCTTGATTATCTGATTTTATACAAGTATGAACTTATGTGCAAATTTTGACTTTTAACCGCTTTATTATTATTGTTTTTACAAGAATGTGAACATCGCTTAAAACACGTCTTTGGACTGCGTCACATGAAATGCACCCACAATCCGGAACACATTTTATTTGATGTTTTGGGATCAGATTTGGGTCGCATGAAATGCACACCCGAGCTTAAGAAAGTAAATTATTAAACACGCGCCTAAAAAGACTATCGCGTTATTATTTTGGGAAGGCCACGAAATTCACTAAGCGGCCCTCCTGAATTCTAAGTAATTTAAAACAAGTATTTACTGAGGGCCCCGCAATTTGTGTTTTTATTCGGCGAGGCTCGTCTCATTCTTATTTTTTAAAAGGAATTTGCAACGTCATGGAAATGCGTCTCGGGCCACGCCACAATCAATGCGCCCGTGACTAGAGACACATTTCGACTCCGTTGAGATTTGGATTTGGGTCACATAAATGTGCACCCGAGTTCAGGGAGATAACATTATTAAAGGCGCGCCTAAAGCAACTAGCGCATTATTATTTTGGGGTAGGGCCGTGAAATTTACTAAACGGCCCGTCCCGGAATCTAAGTATTTAACACATATATTTTGCAAGGGCTCCGCAATTTGTACATTTTTATTTAGCGAATCTCGTCTCTTTTTATTTTTTTATTATTATTTATTATTTATTTTTATATTTTTTTTATATTATTTTTTTTTTTTTAAAAAGACAAGGCTAAAATGACTACATTTCTTTGCTACTTCGCGAGGTCATGGATCGTAGATTAAACTTATTTGATGAAACGAGTATTTTTTCGCGGGATTAAATTACTACTATGATTTTAACATTGCTACTACATGTACAAACAACTATTAAGACAAACATTGAGATAACAACAATCTGAGCATGAAGAAACAAAATGCCGAATAACTCCTTAACATGACAGAACAAAAGAAATACATTCCCGAACAAATTTCAATATCATACGGAGTTAATTAACAAGAAATAGCAACTTACAAACATCATGTGAATATGTCTCGCTCATTTGCATACTATTCGCATGAACTAGGATTGTATCTCAACGAACACATGTTCATGTTACTAAACAACAAATATGAAGGACATGGACAGAGATGACCTACTTGATATTATCGTCCGATGCGTTGGACCCGCGACGAAAACCTTGGACAACAACCTCGACGTACTGGACCTCGACGAACCAAAGATGACCTCAACGGACCTCACCCCGGACAGCACTTCTGGGCTACCTTTTCGTGCGTTTTCAGTTAGGCTTCAGCCGGTGTGTGTGTGTGTGTTTTTCAGTCAGCCATGGCAAAGGGGGGAAGGGTCGTTCATGGCTGGATGTTGCAGGCAGTCGTTTGGATGTAGGGGTGCTACTGGATGGTCACCTTGGGCAGTGACGACGAGGTGAGGGTTGTTCGACGATGGTTTAGGGTGGTGGAAGGGCTGGTTTCGTTTGGTGCTATTCTTGGCGTTGGTGAAGGTGACTTGGTGGTCGTTTGGTGCTGGTGTTTGGTGAGCAGTTGACGGAGTTGGAGGAGTGGTCGTGGTCGACGGGGCTGGGGTTGCGACGATGGAGGTTCGTTGGAAGCTTGGTGGTCAGTGGTCGACGATGGCGGAGCTCGCAACGGCAACAATGGCGGATTCAAGGAGGAGGAGTGAGCTGGTCGGGTAGGGCTTTTCTTCTTCTTCTTTTGAAGAAGAAGATGAACAGTGTTCGTTAGGGTTTTTGCTTGGAAGAAGATAGGGAAATTTTTTTTTCTTCCCGGGTTTTCGCTGGTTTTTTCTCTTTTTGTCGGTTTTTTTTTTCTTCTTCTTCATAAACAAGAAGATGTACAGTACTCTTTCTTTAAAAATTCCCAAAAATCCTCCTGCCCGTTCTTTTCTTTCTTTAAGATTTCCAAAGTCCCCTCTTTTTCAAATTCCAAGTCTTTTCGTTGGTCCCCCCTTTCTTTGTGTTTGTCCGTGTATTTAGCATGGGCTTGTCAAGAAAAATGAGCCCACGCGTGGTGGGGTTCGAGGCATATGTCCCCCACGCGTGGTGGGGTTCCCCATGTGTCCTGGACACGGTTTATTATGGGCTAGGTCCGAAAATTAGGCCTAAAACCGGGTAGTTTGAACCCGAATATTATTCTTTTGCCCGAACCCGAGAAATAGGAACACGTTGCTTAACTAGTCCTATGTAAGCAAAATAACTACCAAAAATAATACTAGTATTTAAACAAAACTATATCTTTTTAAATATTTTTCAAGGTTTAAAATAGCTACAAAATATTAATAAAACTATTTGTAATTTTCGTTTTTTAAATATTAAGATAAAATATGAAGTAATTTTTGTATTTTTTTTCAAAGTTAAAATGACTTATAGAATATTAATAAAACTTATATTTTTTGTAATTTTCGTTCTTTAATAAAGACAAAAAATATGAAGTAATATTTTTTTGTATTTTTCAAAATTATAATGACTATAAAACCTTAATAGAACTATATTTTGTTTTATTTTTTTGTAATTTTCGAAATTATATAAAGTAAAAAATAAAGTGCAATTTTTGATTTTTTCAAGTTTATGAGGGATACATAAACTAAAATTTATATATATATATTTTTTGAAATTTTTCTTTTTGCAACGAAATAAAGTAAAAATAGTTAGAATAGCTATACTAGACCCAATTTCACATATTCACGCTAAAAAATGTGAATCCTCGGGGAGGGTCAAAAATCACGTGCTTACAGCTGCCCCTCTTTGACTGGAAACACGAAGAGTTTTCCGACAAAGAACGACTAGACGTGTTTTTGACCCGACCATTACTTGGACGGACTACACTTAAGGAAAGGGAGGGAATATGACCGAGCCCTGGTATCTGAGCTGCCTACATATCCTTGGTTATACAGGAATCAGGCCACGTGTAGTTCGGGAATGAGAGAGATAGTGAAGTGTACCGAGGTGGAGAGCCGATCGAGGTGCCGTTCCGTTGAGGTTCCGGTCTGCGGTCCTGTCATTACAACAAAAATGAAAACTGAAAAAGACTAACTAAGCCTATCAGCTACTAGTTACAAGGATTCCTATCTCTTAAGTCTTATGAAACTTGGTCTTGAGTCTTGAATGGTGCTTCATACAGACTTTGGATCTGAACCTTGATACTTGCTAGTTGTAGGTGCTAGTTCTTGAGCATACCACATTTGTTCTCCACTTCCGTAATTTGGGTTCTTTTCTTTTTTTCTTTTTCTCTCTCTTTTTTCTTCTTGTTTTTTTGTTTTTTGGTGACCAGCTTCTGTTGATCATCCCAGACTGTTGACTGGCATTCTTGGGGCGAGCTTCTTGTTGCTTCTATCTTGGATTGAGTGCTGGGGATTTTTGTTGTAACCTTCTGCTTTCCAGTGGGTCACTGCTTGATCTTGAAAAATGTTTCCCCGTTCTACAGGCGGACTCCTGACTTCTTCTATCTTCGACACGCAACAACCTCCGTTCTATAGGCGGGTCCCTGACAATTAAAACCAACAAAATTTCCTAACCCAGTTTGTACTGGGAAGGTTTGTGAGTCGTTAGCAAAATCGTAACCTACTTACACTACTGATGCAATGATGATAGTAAACTAAAGACTAGGCTAGGATGTGCATCTCCTATGAGTAAAACCAAAACTCTTGCTAGCAAATGTGTCTGCTAAAATAAAAACCTCAACGACTTAAACTAGAAAGTGTGTCTTCTATGGTTGAATCGGAATGAGCTAAACTAGGAAGTGCGTCTCCTAAGGGTGAAAACTTCAGTGACTAGAAACTAGGAAGTGTGTCTCCTATGAATAAAATCTCGATTAGGAAGTGCGTCTCCTACGGGTAAACTTCAAAAACTGGACTAGGAATTGTGTCTCCTATGGTCGAACTTAAAATGATTCAAACTAGGAAGTGCATCTCCTAGGGTGAAATCTCAATTCCGGAAGTGCGTCTCCTGAAATAAAATATAATCTAAAAAGCCAAACTAGGGAGTGCGTCCCCTAAAGCAAAAGTATAACCTGAGTGAACCAGACTAGGAAGTGTGTCTCCTAATAATGAAAACTTAATTCAGGAAGTGTGTTTCCTGTGCATGGAATTAAACTTAGGAAGTGCATCTCCTAGGGGTAAAACTAAACTTTAGGAAGTGTGTCTCCTAATGGTGAAACTGACTTAGGAAGTGCGTCTCCTATTGATGAAACTTGCTTAGGAAGTGCGTCTCCTATTGGTGAAACTTGCTTTAGGAAGTGCGTCTCCTATGGTGAAACTGAACTTTAGGAAGTGCGTCTCCTATGGTGAAACATATCTTAGGAAGTGCGTCTCCTATGGGTGAAATGAACTTAGGAAGTGCGTCTCCTATGGTGAAACTGAACTTTAGGAAGTGCGTCTCCTATGGTGAAACTGACTTAGGAAGTGCGTCTCCTATGGGTGAAATGAACTTAGGAAGTGCGTCTCCTATGGGCAAAACTAAACTTTAAGGAAGTGCGTCTCATGTGGGTACAATAAACTTAGGAAGTGCGTCTCCTATTGGGGAAAACTGTTCTTAGGAAGTGCGTCTCCTACTGGGTGAAACTGTTCTTAGGAAGTGCGTCTCCTACTGGTAAAACTTGCTTAGGAAGTGCGTCTCCTATTGTTTGAAACTTGCTTAGGAAGTGCGTCTCCTATTGGTGAAATTTGCTTAGGAAGTGCGTCTCCTATTGGTGAAATTATTTTTAGGAAGTGCGTCTCCTCTGGGTGAAACTTATCTTAGGAAGCGCGTCTCCTCTTGGTGAAACTTACTTAGGAAGTGCGTCTCCTACTGGTGAAACTTAACTTAGGAAGTGCGTCTCCTATTGGTGAAACTGAACTTAGGAAGTGCGTCTCCTATTGGTGAACTATTCTTAGGAAGTGCGTCTCCTATTGGTGAAACTTCTTAGGAAGTGCGTCTCCTATTGGTACAATGGATCTAGGAAGTGCGTCTCCTATTGGTAAAACTTAACTTAGGAAGTGCGTCTCCTATCGGTGAAACTTAACTTAGGAAGTGCGTCTCCTATCGGTGAAATATTTTTAGGAAGTGCGTCTCCTATTGGCGAAACTGAACTTAGGAAGTGCGTCTCCTATTGGGTACAATAAACTTTAGGAAGTGCGTCTCCTATTGGTAGAACTAAACTTAGGAAGTGCGTCTCCTATTGGTGAAACTGCTTAGGAAGTGCGTCTCCTACTGGTGAGATATTTTTAGGAAGTGCGTCTCCTATTGGTGAAACTGAACTTAGGAAGTGCGTCTCCTATGGTAAAACTGAACTTGGGAAGTACGTCTCCTATCGGTGAAACTGAAACAAACCTAGGAGGAAATGCGTCTCCTATGGGTGAAACTAAAACTTAGGAGGAAATGCATCTCCTATGGGTAAAGAAAGACTAAATGACTGAATGTATGCCTCTGTTATCTGGGCGGGCTCCCAATTTCAACACTTGAAATAAAAAGACTAAATGTATGCCTCTGTTATCTGGGCGGGCTCCCAATTTCAGCACTTAAAAATAAAAAGACGGAATGTATGCCTCTATTATCTGGGCGGGCTCCCAACTTCAACACTTAGAAGTAAAGTGAAATGTATTTCTCTCGTTATACAGGTGGGTGCCTGGCTACATGAAATGCAAATACTGAAATGTATTCCTCTCGTTATTCAGGTGGGCGCCTGGTGGTAAAGATATGAAAAATGATATGCCCGCATTATACTGGTGGGTGACCTAGAATAGAAATGAAGAAACAGAAATGTATTCCCGCATTATACTGGTGGGTGACCTAGAACAGAAATGAAAAGACAAAAATGTATTCCTCTCGTTATTCAGGTGGGCGCCTGTCTTCAACAATAACTTTGAAAATAAGATCCTATTTGAGGGCGGATGAACCCGACATATCCTATTTGAGGGCGGATGAACCCAACATATCCTATTTGAGGGCGAATGAACCCGACAGATCCTATTTGAGGGCGGATGAACCCGACAGATCCTATTTGAGGGTGGATGAACCCGACATATCCTATTTGAGGGCGGATGAACCCGAAATATCCTGTTCGAGGGCGGATGAACCCAAAATATCCTGTTCGAGGGCGGATGAACCCAAAATATCCTGTTCGAGGGCGGATGAACCCAACATATCCTATTTGAGGGCGGATGAACCCAACATATCCTATTTGAGGGCGGATGAACCCAACATATCCTATTTGAGGGCGGATGAACCCGAGAGATCCTATTCGAGGGCGGATGAACCCAAAATATCTTTAAGACTTGAAAATGTCTTACCTCGAATACTTGCTGGGGATTGGGATGAATTTTCCTTTTCTATTCTTTTTGTTTTTCTTTTTATTATTCTTTTTTTTATTCCTTTTTTGTTTTGTTTTTGCATAGCTTCTTCCTTCAAAGACTACCTCCCTTGATTTACTTACCTGTTGGGGGGTAAAATGTTATCAGCTGGGGGTACCTGACTTCCAGAAAATTTTCTAAATGGAAGGAAAATTTTCTGCCCCAGTTTGATAATATCCCTTGTGGCACGCAGTTCTGGCATCAATGCCATTTCCTTTACCTGTTTCTAATCAAACAAAATTGTTAGTTTAAAACATGGTGGTTGGTTGTGATACTCCTACTGGGATGGCTTTTCCCTTTCTCCTTCCTTGCTCTGCATTCAACAACTTGTTGGGGATGATCTTATGTGCTGGGGATAATCCCTTCCTGCTTGGGGATATCCCTCTTCTTTTGTAGCATAGCTTGGAAACTGGCATTTCCCCGACCTTTTCGTCTAGTATGGATCTCGCTAAATCACGCTCACCGCTTTCCTTGCTTTGTTCATGGGCCTTGGCCTTGAGGTTTATAACTTTTGTTTTGGCAAGGATATCTCTCTTGACGCTTGTCAATCCTTTTGTCAATTCCCTTTGCTGGGGATATTTTTTGACACTGGCCTCGCGCTTGTTCCTTGCTGACTATACCATTTGGATATACTAGTCAGATCTCATCTCGGAAAGCTGATGGCCTAATTGAGGTCATTTCATACTTGTTCTGACCAGACAGACTCTATTGGGGATTTTTCGGAGAAAGATAAAATGGAACAGAATATAAAGATAAAGGGAAAAAAACGTGACTCTTTAACAAAAGAAATTATAAATAAAAAAACCCTATCAAATGCAGATACCGACTCTAATGGCCATGACATGCGTATGTGGCTTATCCTCTACCGTCAATCATCTTTCAAAATCTTCAATTGGCGATTCCCCATCTGATTCTCAATCTTATTCGACTTGTAGTGCCCGGAGGGTTTTCACTATCAAGTCTCTCTCATTTTTGGCTTTTCTCTCAGCTTTCATCGCCTTATGGTGCCTGTGAAGGTTTTCACCGATAAGACTCTCTCATTTGGAGTGTTGCCGGCATGACTCTTTCTTTTGGAGAGTAGAGTCCTTTCTGCTGTGGAACAGAACGTCATGTTCGCCGGTAAGACAACATTTTTCTGACTTGGCATCTTTTGAAGACTGATCAGAAGGTCTTTCTTTGACCGTAATGTGGGTTTTGGATAGGGCTAGAAAGAAAAGGGTATTAGAGGCTCAAAAATGCATTAATTTTGGGTTATTAATTACAACCTTCGGAATTAGACTTATTTACAACAAACTCAACTTTTGCCCCAGTTTCTTGCTTGGGGATATTTTAATCGATTTCTCTTTTTCATTTTTCAAACTATGACCGAGCCGTGAAGCGCCTACGTATCCTCTTTGAGGAATCAGGTCAAACGTAGTTCCCAACTCCTCTTTTCATTCCGACTTTCTTTTGTTTTTCTTTTCCGTTTTGCTGTTTTCTTTTCTTTCTTTTCTCTTATCTGCCATGCTTGCGTATTCTAATCGCTGCTACTAATTCCGAACGAGGGGTATGAAAGAAAATAAATAAGGCTCAAAGGGCTAACGAAGGATAAAGTGTTTGGGTAGCAGAACAAAATGCCTTCGTCATTCCAGTCTTCAACACATGCCAAGTGCAAACAACACAATTAAATAATAGATTTATAGTCTCTTCCGATGGTGCCGGACTTGACAATTATATTCAACATCTGTTTGTTCACTTGTCACTTCTAAAACACCGTTGGGCGACACTCTCATCCTCATTATTATGAACGACCCTCATGCCAATTTAGGCGAATCTTTCTTTAACGGTTTTCTTTGTGTTTAACTTGCCCCAGTTCCACATGACTCGGGCTCCAAATAATCTCAAACCGTCCTTATTTTCTTTAAATGGTTTGATCGCCTTTCTGGGGTTTTATGATTAACTTTAAAGACTAGGCCCAAACTGTGTGCGCATGTCGTGTCACTAGAATCAGTGCTGAATAAAAATGACATAATGACTAAACAGAAAGATGACTGGGAATAATCAAAGACTGAATTTTTTTTGCATTGGACTGAACAAATGGTTTTAAAAACAAAGCAATAAGGAATAAAATCCTAGACAACTTGGACAAAACTTAAACAAACCGCTATGACAAAACGGAAAGATAAGCGGAAAGTCATTGACACAAAACAAATCCGAATTACAATCCTAATAATCCGAACAACGGAAATGAAAACAAAATAGACCATCAAAGATCCTCTCTGGTTGACCCAAAATGGAGTGTCTTTCCAACTATCCAAGCACGGCATCTCCGGCTGACCCAAAATGGAGTATCTTCCAACTGCAAAGCATGACATTTTAGCCATTGAGCTCTATATCAACATTGCCAAGACCATCCCCAACTTCAGTATTATCAACATCAATCAACAAGTTCTCAAGATGATTCGCCTGCTCCCTGTCACTGTCGTCGATCACAATTGCCCCTTCCTGAATCATTCTTTCGATTTCCTTTTTCAAAGAACGACAATCTTCAATGCTATGTCCTTGGACATTAGAGTGGTACATGCATCGTACAGCAGGATTGAACCCTTTTGCATATGGATCTGGAGTATAGCCAAGGAGCGGCTCAATCAGTCCTAAAAGCTTTAGCTTTTCAAACAAACTTGCGTAGGACTCCCCAATTGGCGTGAAATTGTTTCCTTGCCTTTGTTTTCCCCCATGCCCCTGTTTTCTAGGGTCGTTGGGTGCTTGGAAACGATGTGAAGGCAAGAATGCATTACGTGGTGCTGGCTCTCGCCAGCCGGGGTGACCTGATGGTTGACCCTGCGACCGGACCTTGTTTGGAGGATAATATTGAGGCGGATTATATGGAGCTCGGGGGCAGGCTTGGGCATGATAGGCTGAAAAGAGTGGCTCTGATGGTGGGTAGTAGGGTTGTGGAAGGTTGTATGGAGTGCGTGGATAATTTGGATGACTGGGTTTGGGCTGGCAGTGAGAGGAAGGACCTCTGAATTTGGACCTAGTACCTGCTTCGACTGATGCGACCTCGCGCGCACCTCCCGTGCCGCTCTGAATAGCCTGGGTCGTTGCCTTGAGCGCTGAGTAATTTAGGATCTTGTTAGACCTTAGGCCCTCCTCTATCATGACCCCTATCTTTACCACTTCATTGAAGGATTTCCCAACCGTTGTCACCAAGTGACCAAAGTAAGTTGGATCAAGTGTTTGCAAGAAGTAGTCCACCATTTCTCCCTCTTTCATGGGAGGATCAACTCTGGCCGCTTGCTCTCTCCAGCGGAACCCAAACTCACGAAAACTTTCCCCAGGCTTCTTTACAGTCCTCAGCAATATGAGACGGTCAGGGACTATCTCGAGATTGTATTGAAAATGACCTGCGAAAGCCTGCGCCAGATCATCCCAAGTATACCATCTGCTGGAATCCTGCCTAGTATACCATTCTAGTGCCGATCCACTCAGACTTTGGCCGAAATAAGCTATCAGCAGCTCATCTTTGCCACCTGCCCCTCTTATTTTGCTACAGAATCCCCGCAAATGCGCCATGGGATCACCGTGCCCTTCATATAAATCAAATTTAGGCATCTTGAACCCGGCTGGGAGTTCGACGTCCGGGAAAGGGCATAGATCCTTATAGCCCACGCTGACCTGGTTGCCCAAACCGTGCAGGTTCCTGAAGGACTGCTCCAGGCTTTTGAACTTTCTCAACACCTCATCCTGTTCAGGGGCTTTAACCGGCTTTTCGATCTCTGCCGGTACCTCCAAGTGTGGATTGTAAGCATGTGGTTCGGGGGCATGGAATGTAGGCTCAGGGGGATAGTATTGCGTATCGTGAGCCTGAAACAATGGCTCACTGGTCGTTCTGTGCAAGGGGGCTGGTGTGGGTCCCACAAAAGTGGGAATATCGGGTGTGGGGAGAGGTTGATGGGGTGGTGGAGCCTGGGAATCATGAGAGCTTCTTTCTTGATGGTAACGGGGATTTGGGAGGCTTGTTGAAGGGCCGGAGTGAGGGTATTCCGGCATGTGCCCCAATGGCTCAGGGCTCTTTTGTGCTTTGGCTAGAGCTAGCTGCATTGCATTCATCTCTAGTCCCATCCTTTCTATCTTTCCCATCGCTTCCTTTAACAACTGGCTCATCGGCCTTTCTTCCTCGGTACTATTCTCTGAAGTAGTCATGCTTGTTGTTATCGGTCCTTTCTAGTTTGGTAAGGGTGTGTTGCCAGAATTCTTTAACAACTAACTGTTTGAGATTCGGAAAACAACAAACTTGTTAGCGTTTAGAGTTTAAAAGATTTGATAACAACACATTGAGGATGCAATGCCCCTAGGCAGTTAACGGTTTCTAACATGTTTTGCTTCAAACAACATGCGTCATCCTGGCTTGCTTATTTGCCCCTTTGAAGTACTTTGGGAACCCCTGTATTTTATTATATTTTGTATTTTCTTTTTCTTTAGATTTTTTCATTTTTTTTCTTTTCTCTTTTTTCTCTTTTTTCAAAATTTTTTTCTTATTTTTTTTATTTTTTTGTTGTGGTCGAATCTTATGGAGATTGCCTACGTATCATGACCCCGCATGAATCAGACCTTGCGTAGTTCGTGCCGCTGAAAGATAAACAATACTAAACATTTTTCATATTAGAACAAACTGGGTTTCAAAGGTTTGAATATGACCTACAAACTTGAAACTCAAGCAACCCACATTATTCTAATCAAGAGATTTATAAACTCAAAAACAAAAGGCTAGCTCCCTTTCTCTGTTCGACAAATGCAACCGAACAGTTATTTTTGCAAATGTGGCCCCTTCCAATTTTCACATGAATTTTGAGGCCGGGGAGGATTATTTTGACACTTTACAAACTTGTCCATTCTTTTACGAAAATAACCTTTCGACAACTGAAAGATACTCTAAGGCTATTTCGGCAAGAACGGTTTAAGACGCGACCGAAGCTGGCTCGGCTTATTATGACAAAATTTGAACGGTATTCACCTGACCGTCGACTCTTTTTTTTCAAATTATAATAAAAATTTGGTGTTGCAAAACACGGCCCTTCAGCGTCTCGGGGACGAAGCTTTTTTTTAAGGCTGTGTGGGTCCATATCTCAAAATAACCCAAAGGTGACTGTTTATGCCAAGTCAGCCTTCCGGCGTCCCTTTCGGGAACATTCGGCTATTTATGACAAAACAGCATCACCTGACTTATTTATAACTCTTTTTCATCGTTTTTCAAATTAGAAAAGTCAATATTGCAAACACGGCCTTTCAACGTCTCGGGGACGAAGATTTTTAGGCTGCGGGGGTCAACTGGACCAAGTCTTAAAAATGACCCAAAATTGGCTGTTTATGCAAAGTCAGCCTTCCGGCGTCCCTTTCGGGAACATTCGGCTATGTCTTGATAAAACAGCGTCACCCGACTTCTTTATGAAATTTGACATACATATTTTTGCTATTTTTTTTTTTGTAAAAGGGGAAGTTGGACATCACCCGACTTATTTATGAAAAAATCTTGACATGTTTTTTGTTTATTATTATTATTTGTTTTTGGCTTTTTAGCAAAAAAAGGGGGTTGGACCCGATGAGGGTTGTCTACGTATCTCACATCCGGTGAGAATCAAACCCGCGTAGTTCGGGCAATCAGGAATAAGTAGATGAACTAACTCCTCTTTTTTTGTGAATTTGTGAAAGAACTACTTTAAAAGAAGAAATGAAGTATATTTTTTTTTGGATTTTTGATTGATCTTTTTTGAAAGAAATACTTCTAAGATATATTTTTTGAATTTCATTTGCTTTTTTTTTTATTCTAAAGAAGAAGAAGAAAATATTTTTTGAAATTTTACCTTTAATAAAAGAAATGCTTCTAAAATGTTTTTTTTTTTTTGAATTTTGAATTTTCTTTTCAATTTTTTGAAAGAAGAATCAAAATATTTTCGGATTTGTTTTTTTTTATATATTATATATATTTTTTTTATATATATTTTTTTTAAAAAAACAATTAAAAAGACTTTCTAAAGAAGTCAATAATGGAAAATATTTTTGGATTATTTTAAATTTGTCATTTTCATAAACAAATAAATAAAACATATTTCAAAACAAGACTCTTTTTTTTCATTTTTTTTTTAAGAAAAACAAGACAAAGCAGTGATGATTTTTCCTACTTTTCCTTTGCTTTTAATAAAACAAACTAATAAGACATATTTTTTATTTTTCAAAATTTCGGCAGAGTTTCGACACTACTTGGACATTTGTTTTTTTTTCTAACAATAAGTAGTTATATCTCTACACTGTTACTTTCTCCTCTTTTCCACTATTTTCTAATTTTGTGGCTGATGATGAAAACATACACAATCTTCTTTTTTTGAATTTTCAATGTTTATATATATATATATATATATATATATATATATATATATATATATATATATATATATATATATATATTTTATTTTTTTTATATTTATTATATTTTCAAAAATGTGGCATGGGGGACATAGGGAATTTCAAGACTTCTTGGATTCCGCAAATGTTCCTCATGTGCTTTTCCCAAAAATGAAGCGTGGGGGACATAGTGGAATTTCAAGACTTCTTGGATTCCGCAAATGTTCTCCATGTGCTTTTTCCAAAAATGAAGCGTGGGGGACATAGGGGAATTCCAAGGCTTCTTGGATTCCACAAATGCTCCCCATGCTTTGATTAAAATAACACCATGTTGGAAATGACCAAATGACTCATTCGCCCTTGACTAAATACAACATGTAGCACATAGGATGCCGAAAGATGGTCTATTATTTTCAGGTTGCTTGTCCTAGACGGACCCAACCCCTATGTTGAGTCCCCTAAGTCAAATGCACATGATGCAAATAAACGTTCCTACTAGGGATCCGGCATGTGGCTTTGTTATACTAGGTTCAAAAACCTGGGTCGGTGTTCTAGACAGTGTACCCGAGCGGACAACTCGAGCTGAGGAAGGAGCTCCTTTCCGGGAACCAAAAGGCCAGCCGGCTTAGAAACTTTCCGAGCCTCTTTTATTCAGGGTATGACACTAATAGAATAGGGAGTCTCAACCAGTAAGCACATCCCCGGAGGTAAGAAGAGAAAGGTTTCGGCACAATTTATATACAGTTCAAATAATATCAAAGCGGTAAAAGCAGCATTTAACACATTAGGCTCAAAACACGTAATAAAATTAGATAATAAACAAAGCCAAATAATAACAATTATTCTAAGCTCGAATTCTTAACCCTGAACCAGTGGTTCTGGGTTGTTTCCCCAGTGGAGTCGCCAGAGCTGTCACACCTCCTTTTTCCGCACCCGAGGGGCGCAGGGGAGTTTTTTCCAATTAAAGGACAATCGAAACGGGATTTGTTTATTTATTTCAGAGTCGCCACTTGGGAGATTTAGGGTATCCCAAGTCACCAATTTTAATCCCGAATCGAGGAAAATAATGACTCTATATTATAGTCTGCGTACCAGAAATCCGGATAAGGAATTCTGTTAACCCGGGAGAAGGTGTTAGGCATTCCCGAGTTCCGTGGTTCTAGCACGGTCGCTCAATTGTTATATTCGGCTTGATTATCTGATTTTATACAAGTATGAACTTATGTGCAAATTTTGACTTTTAACCGCTTTATTATTATTGTTTTTACAAGAATGTGAACATCGCTTAAAACACGTCTTTGGACTGCGTCACATGAAATGCACCCACAATCCGGAACACATTTTATTTGATGTTTTGGGATCGGATTTGGGTCGCATGAAATGCACACCCGAGCTTAAGAAAGTAAATTATTAAACACGCGCCTAAAAAGACTATCGCGTTATTATTTTGGGAAGGCCACGAAATTCACTAAGCGGCCCTCCTGAATTCTAAGTAATTTAAAACAAGTATTTACTGAGGGCCCCGCAATTTGTATTTTTATTCGGCGAGGCTCGTCTCATTCTTATTTTTTAAAAGGAATTTGCAACGTCATGGAAATGCGTCTCGGGCCACGCCACAATCAATGCGCCCGTGACTAGAGACACATTTCGACTCCGTTGAGATTTGGATTTGGGTCACATAAATGTGCACCCGAGTTCAGGGAGATAACATTATTAAAGGCGCGCCTAAAGCAACTAGCGCATTATTATTTTGGGGTAGGGCCGTGAAATTTACTAAACGGCCCGTCCCGGAATCTAAGTATTTAACACATATATTTTGCGAGGGCTCCGCAATTTGTACATTTTTATTTAGCGAAGCTCGTCTCTTTTTATTTTTTTTTATTATTTATTATTTATTTTTATTTATTTATATATTTTTTTTTAAAAAAAAAAGACAAGGCTAAAATGACTACATTTCTTTGCTACTTCGCGAGGTCATGGATCGTAGATTAAACTTATTTGATGAAACGAGTATTTTTCCGCGGGATTAAATTACTACTATGATTTTAACATTGCTACTACATGTACAAACAACTATTAAGACAAACATTGAGATAACAACAATCTGAGCGTGAAGAAACAAAATGCCGAATAACTACTTAACATGACGGAACAAAAGAAATACATTCCCGAACAAATTTCAATATCATACGGAGTTAATTAACAAGAAATAGCAACTTACAAACATCATGTGAATATGTCTCGCTCATTTGCATACTATTCGCATGAACTAGGATTGTATCTCAACGAACACATGTTCATGTTACTAAACAACAAATATGAAGGACATGGACAGAGATGACCTACTTGATATTATCGTCCGATGCGTTGGACCCGCGACGAAAACCTCGGACAACAACCTCGACGTACTGGACCTCGACGAACCAAAGACGACCTCAACGGACCTCACCCCGGACAGCACTTCTGGGCTATCTTTTCGTGCGTTTTCAGTTAGGCTTCAGCCGGTGTGTGTGTGTGTGTTTTTCAGTCAGCCATGGCAAAGGGGGGAAGGGTCGTTCATGGCTGGATGTTGCAGGCAGTCGTTTGGACGTAGGGGTGCTACTGGATGGTCACCTTGGGCAGTGACGACGAGGTGAGGGTTGTTCGACGATGGTTTAGGGTGGTGGAAGGGCTGGTTTCGTTTGGTGGTATTCTTGGCGTTGGTGAAGGTGACTTGGTGGCCGTTTGGTGCTGGTGTTTGGTGAGCAGTTGACGGAGTTGGAGGAGTGGTCGTGGTCGACGGGGCTGGGGTTGCGACGATGGAGGTTCGTTGGAAGCTTGGTGGTCAGTGGTCGACGATGGCGGAGCTCGCAACGGCAACAATGGCGGATTCAAGGAGGAGGAGTGAGCTGGTCGGGTAGGGCTTTTCTTCTTCTTCTTTTGAAGAAGAAGATGAACAGTGTTCGTTAGGGTTTTTGCTTGGAAGAAGATAGGGAAGTTTTTTTTTCTTCCCGGGTTTTCGCTGGTTTTTTCTCTTTTTGTCGGTTTTTTTTTCTTCTTCTTCATAAACAAGAAGATGTACAGTACTCTTTCTTTAAAAATTCCCAAAAATCCTCCTGCCCGTTCTTTTCTTTCTTTAAGATTTCCAAAGTCCCCTCTTTTTCAAATTCCAAGTCTTTTCGTTGGTCCCCCCTTTCTTTGTGTTTGTCCGTGTATTTAGCATGGGCTTGTCAAGAAAAATGAGCCCACGCGTGGTGGGGTTCGAGGCATATGTCCCCCACGCGTGGTGGGGTTCCCCATGTGTCCTGGACACGGTTTATTATGGGCTAGGTCCGAAAATTAGGCCTAAAACCGGGTAGTTTGAACCCGAATATTATTCTTTTGCCCGAACCCGAGAAATAGGAACACGTTGCTTAACTAGTCCTATGTAAGCAAAATAACTACCAAAAATAATACTAGTATTTAAACAAAACTATATCTTTTTAAATATTTTTCAAGGTTTAAAATAGCTACAAAATATTAATAAAACTATTTGTAATTTTCGTTTTTTAAATATTAAGATAAAATATGAAGTAATTTTTGTATTTTTTTTCAAAGTTAAAATGACTTATAGAATATTAATAAAACTTATATTTTTTGTAATTTTCGTTCTTTAATAAAGACAAAAAATATGAAGTAATATTTTTTGTATTTTTCAAAATTATAATGACTATAAAACCTTAATAGAACTATATTTTGTTTTATTTTTTTGTAATTTTCGAAATTATATAAAGTAAAAAATAAAGTGCAATTTTTGATTTTTTCAAGTTTATGAGGGATACATAAACTAAAATTTATATATATATATTTTTTGAAATTTTTCTTTTTGCAACGAAATAAAGTAAAAATAGTTAGAATAGCTCTACTAGACCCAATTTCACATATTCACGCTAAAAAATGTGAAAATCCTCGGGGAGGGTCAAAAATCACGTGCTTACAGGGCGTATCCCCACAAATAAAAGCTGGCATTGTCCCCAATGCCAACTAAACAAATAAGCATAAAAAAATCAAGAGGAAAGGATATAGGAGCTCCCTAAGCCTCGTCTGTCTGCATGGGAACATGAATGGTCCCCTGGTCATTTGTATGTACGGGAACCTCAGACTGGTTCCCGGGCTCATGCTGCTCAGCTGCTGGGACTGGGGCCTGGACCTGTATGGGCTGAATATCAAGAACATCTGATGGCTGACTGGTGGAAGCCTCCGGTGGATCCGCCAACTGGATGATTGCCTCATCTGTACTGGGCAGCTTCCTCTTCTTCTTTGGAAGCTGTTGTGTCTCTGCTACTGGTGCTGCTGCTGGGGCTGGATCCTCGAATAGCAAGTCTAAAGGCAGCTAGTCTGCCTTTAGTTTGTCAACATCCTCCCTCAGTGCCTTCACAGACTCCTTGGAAGCCCGTGTTTTGCGCATCTTCTTGTGCTCTCTGGCAAGCTCCTTCAGGGCCTTGCTATGTGAATCCCCCGCCTTAGCCAAGGCAGCCTGAGAATCAAGGATCTTTTGCTGGTTGGTAAGAATCTCCTTAAGTGAATCCTCGATAGACTGGGGCACCTACACTGGTTGTGGTGCCAACTGAGTCGCAATGGTAGAAGTCAAGGTGGACAACTTGGATGAAGCAGTCGCCATCCAGTTGTTCAAGCTATGAAGTGTCTGGCTTAGCTGGTGGGCGGTGATAGGATGGGCTTGGGAAGATGGAATCCCCAGTCCAGCTGAAGTAGAGGGACCAGGAGTAGTGGAAGGTCCGGGAGGCATGTCAGCAACTGTAGAAGTAGGCTCAGTGGAGGGCTCTACCGCAATCGGCTCTTCAGACTGGCCGTTGGGGAAGAAGCAGGCGGCTTGTAATTTTTGTCCTTGGGGTTGTCTGACCCCTTCAAACTTTACCATGAGAATGGAGCCCCAGGTTTGACCTTTACGTCAAAAGGTCTCTTCTCCACCTCCAGGTCCCGGAAATACATAGTGAGGGTGCTGGGAAAAGGGTAGTTCCGGTCATGCTCAACCCCCACTGCAGAAATGACGCGGGACATCACATTGCCCACGTTGATAGGATATCCTGCCATAATAGAAGCAACAAGAACATCCCGGGCAAGTGGAATAGTCTGATCATGGGTAGTGGGGTCGAGCCGACTACACACAAAAGTCAACCACCCTCTAGCCTCAAAGTTGAAAATTCTCCGAAGTATTTTGGCTCCTGCTTGTAACCACTCTGGAACCGTACCCGGGATTTCTAGGTATGAAGCTAACCACGGACGAACCTCCTCACCCATTGCCAACTTTTCATTATAAAGGGACTCATCTTCATCATTGAACCCCAGGTATTCATTTAGTGCCTTCCCGGTAAATATGACATTTTTGTTTCTCACTTTGGTCACCTTAGTGCCCTTCAAGATATGGCCCACATTACTATAGAATTCCTTGACCATATGCTCATTCGCCTTTACACAATTATCTTTAAAGAACTCTCAACCCACTCGAGCCTGAAACTGTCTATGTACATTGGGGTGTAAGGGTAGGAGGTCTTTGTCAGTGAAACTCCTCTCAAGAATCAATTTCCTTTCCGACCACCATTCCCTAAACTTGTTGAACTCCACCTGGCTGACGAATCTATCCTCCCAAATAGCGGGATTCCTAGTTCGGTCAACACCCCCAACCTGCGGCACACCACCCCTCGATAACTCCCCATCTCCCTCATTACCTCTAGCACCCTCTCTAGATATTGATGTTGTGGGAGAGGTAGAGCAGTCATCCCCACTACCTGCCGCTGAGCCCTCAGACGACCCAGAAGAATGTTGATTAAGGCTCGAGCATCGGGGGAAGATGGGGGAGTGTCTCTATGTATGGCATTCTCCGGATATGGGATGTATAGAGGGACTGAATCTGAAGAGATCTCCGGGAGGGCTTGTACTCACTCCCCGAGGTGTCAAGGGCTCTATCAGCCGCTTTGATTGTTTTCCTTATGTCCTTTATGTTTTGTCTAGCATGGGGGGTGAGTTTTACCATCCGTTTCTTCCCTCCCCGGGAGGAATTACCTCGACCGGGTTGATTTGAACCTTTACCTCGTTGTTTGACCATTATCTACAAGCATACACATCTAACATGGTTAGTATTAGCACAGGCAGTGAAACAAGTCTTGAAATTGAATTGCAGACAGCAAGTTAAATGTTGCAGAAACAGTTGTAGAACATGGAACCGCGGCCCGCACAAACAGGAGTGCGGCCGCACTGGAGGCACCGCGGACCGCGCAAAGGCAACCGTGGTCTGCATTGGGACAAGGCCCTGGACAACATCTCTCTGATTCTCCCCACCGCGGCCCGCACAAAAAGTAGTGCGGCTACCTTGGGGCACTGCGGACCGCATAAAAGCGACCGCGGTCCGCACTGATGTAAGGACTGTAACACCATCTCTCTGAATCCAACCACCACGGCCGTCACAAAGTAGCACCGCGGCCGCGGTGGGCCAGCGCGGACCGCATAAAGTGCAATGCGGCCGCGCTGGGCATAGGTTCAATTTCAATCACATGGGCACCGCGGTCCGCGCAAAATGGTAATGCGGACCGCATTGGGGCACCGCGGACCGCACAAAGGTGACCGCAGGCCGCGGAGAGTAATTTGAACAGGCACTAAGTTAGGGTTTAAGTTTTTGCTATTTTTGTTCAAGTTTTCCACCTAACTTGTCCCTACTCATTTTACCCAGTTCACAAAGGTCTCTAAATACACAATATCCAACCATTACACTTTCTGAGGCTAACAAATGAAATAAAAACGAGAAGAAGAATAGACTCTAGCTACTGGGCATGAAAAACAAAACGAAATTATAATATAAAACAAATAAAGATGATGAAATGTTACCAGATTGTGATGATGAGATGCAATTAATCAGGCTAAACAAGAATTACTATCAGAAGAGAGAGTGAACAATAGCTTTTAGGGGTCTGAATGTTAAAATTTCGAAAAGTGTAAGTTGTGACCCTTGGGCTCTATTTATAGAAAAACAATGGGACCCAGCCTTACCTACTAGCGCGGCCGCACAAAACCAATCGCGGACCGCGCTGGGTTTGTTCAGAATGAAGCTTGAGCAGGCAACCTCCGCGGTCTGCACAAAACAGACCGCGATCGCGGAGGTCCACTGCGGTCTGCACTAAATGGAATGCGGCCGCGGTGGCAAACTTCAAAGAATACCACTTTTCACCATCACCAGTGCGGACTGCACAAAAGCAACCGCGGTCGCACTGGCAATCTTCAGAGACTGTTCAACTCTTTTTTTTCAAACTATTTTGCACTGAATTAACTCAATCCCTGCAACATCTCACAATCAGTTAGCTCAAAAATCAAACCTACACTACCAAGAAAACATAGAAAACAACAAAAAGGAAAAGATATGGGTTGCCTCCCACACAGCGCCTGATTTAACTCCGCAGCATGACGCATGTTACCAGCACATTACTTTAGATGGAGAAGTGCCACCACGTGGCTATCATCAAATTTCCCAAGATAATGCTTGACCCGATGTCCATTGACTCTGAATACTTCACCATTCTTGTTCCTTAGATCAAGAGCACCAAATGGGGTCACGAACACAACTTCAAACGGCCCACTCCACTTTGACTTGAGCTTACCCGGAAACAGACGTAACCGGGAATTGAACAAGAGAACCATATCTCCAATCTTGAACTCCTTGCCCCGAGCATATTTGTCGTGAAGGTACTTCATTTTATCCTTGTACAAGGACGAGCTGGAGAACAAGCTTTCCCAAACACCAACCGATACGGTGACATATCAATCGGAGTTTTGTAAGCCATCCGATAAGCCCAAAGAGCGTCATCCAACTTTTTTGACCAATCGGTCCTATTAGTATTGACAGTTTTAGATAAGATACTCTTAATTTCTCTGTTGGAGACTTCCACTTGGCCACTAGCTTGAGGATGATCGGGGGTCAAAACCTTATGATTGACACCGTACTTAGAAAGCAACGTGTTGAAAGCCTTGTTGCAAAAGTGAGACCCCATATCACTAATGATAGCACGAGGAGTGCCAAACCTTGTGAAGATACTCTTTTTTAAAAATGTCACAACACTCTGGCTTTATTGTTGGGCAAAGCCACGGCTTCAACACATTTTGAGAAATAGTCCACAGCCACGAGAATGTAAGTGTTCCCACAAGAGCTCACAAAAGGACACATGAAATCGATGCCCCAACCATCAAAAATATCCACTTCGAGAATTGTATTGAGGGGCATCTCATACCTTTTAGAAATTCTGCCGGCTCTTTGGCACTCATCACATCTCTTCACCAAATCGCATGCATCTTTAAACAAGGTAGGTCAGTAAAATCCGCAAATGAGCACTTTAGAAACTGTTCTCGCCCCGCCATGATGGCCATCATAGGGAGAGGAATGGCAAGCCTCCAAAATACCCAATTGTTCCTCCTTTGGGACATATCATCGAATCACACCATCCGTGCAAATCTTGAACAAGTATGGCTTATCCCAATAGAAATTCAAACTATCCCGCTTGAGCTTCTTCCTTTGGTTAGAAGAGAGCTCACACAAGATTATTCCGGTCACAAGGTAATTGGCAACATCGGCAAACCATGGCATATCTTTCATTGACACCGCAAGGTGTTGTTCATTGGGAAATGAATCATTGATATCAAGGCCGTCACAAGGCCTCCCCTCCTTCTCTAAACGGGACAAGTAGTCTGCCACTTGATTCGCACTACCCTTCCGGTCAACAATTTCTAGATCAAACTCTTGAAGAAGTAACACCCATCTCATCAATCTCACCTTGGAGTCTTTATTGGTCATCAAATACCTAAAGGCAACGTGATCGGTGTGAACTATAACTTTGGCCCCCATAAGGTAAGGTCGAAACTTTTCCATAGCAAGCACAATAGCCAACAATTCTTTCTCGGTGACTGTATAGTTTCTTTGAGCCTCATTCATGGTCTTGCTTGCGTAATACACTGGATGAAACATCTTGTTGATTCTTTGGCCCAAAACAGCCCCAACCGCAATGTCACTAGCATCACACATGAGCTCAAAAGGCAAGCACCAATTTGGTGCGGTAATGATGGGGGTAGAAGTCAATTTGAGCTTAAGAAGCTCGAATGCGTGCATACAACTCTCACTGAACAAGAACTTTACATCTTTCTCTAGCAACTTGCACAACAGATGTACCACTTTAGAAAAATCTTTTATGAACCTCCGGTAGAAACCCGCGTGCCTAAGGAAACTCCTTACCCCTTTGACAGAAATAGGGGAAGGGAGCCTCGATATAACCTCAATCTTGGCCTTATCAACTTCAATTCCTCGCTTCGAGATCTTGTGACCCAACACTATACCTTCTTCTACCATAAAATGGCACTTTTCCCAATTGAGAACAAGGTTGGTGTCTTTGCATCGGGCCAACACTCTATCAAAGTTTACCAAGAACTACTCAAAAGAATCCCCAACCACGCTAAAATCATACATGAAGACCTCCAAGATATCCTCCACCATGTCGGTGAAAATAGCCATCATGCAACATTGAAAGGTCGTCGGAGCATTATACAATCCAAATGGCATACAAAAACTAACTAAACAGTTAGTCAACACCCTAAGCTCCCCGGCAATGGCGCCAAAAAGTGATCATTTCCAACTCAACGCTACACTAAGGTAGGAAGAGCGGGTCGCAATAGCTTTTACCCGATATGAAGGTCGGGATCGAATTCCTCAGGAAGCTAGTAGTGGAGTTGGATTGTCTGTCTATACTAGAGATGTGTTTGTACTCTTAATGTCACTTCAAACATTTTTGGGTTTTCAAATTATAACTATTTTTGTAAAACTATTGATTAACACTAAATTATACTACGAGAATATTGCTAAGTTGTATCTAATGGGAAGAAGGGCACTAGGGTCATGACACTACCTAGGTGGCTAATTGACGGATAGATGTTACTAAGATTCGATTGACATAATTGGGGCTTATGCTATAATCATTGCACAATTTTACCCACTCTCATACCTCTCGGTAGAGAAAGTGACTTTGCCCAATTGACTCTCTCGATACCAAATGGGTAGGCAAATTAAACCAAGCAACTAGGGTTCAAGTAGGGTAATTACTCTCTCGAGGTTTAACCCGTTAATTGAGACTATCATTTCTTATGAGTCCATTCCAATTCCTTGTTGGGTCAATTTTGGGGTTATAGACTCTCTTTATCAACAAGAGTTAAACTCACAAAGCTTAAATTAGTGTTTGCAACCACCAATGCTAGATTAAAATATAAAATCAACCCAAGTAGCAAACACCCATAGTCAATCTAACACTAGATGGCAACACCCATCAATTACCCACACTAGGGTTGAGCCACAATCCTAGCTAATGGGTTTAGCTACTCATGCTAAATAAAGAAATTGAAGAAATAGATGAAGAACTAAGCATATTAATTAATTGCTAAAATTAAATTGCAAGAATTTATCGTAAATGTAAAGCAAAAGTGCCAAAAATGGCTACAAAATACGTTCTCACAAGCGCAACTCTCTACTGATGTATCTGATTACCTAAAAAATGGTAAAATATTCTATTTATACTAGGCTGGAAAAACTGGACAAAAATACCCCTGCGGGGTCAGTGTCGGCCGAATTAAATGGACCGCGGCCGCACTGGGCTTACTTCTGCTTCTCTGAACTTGGACTCCGCGGACCGCGTAGAACGGACCGCGGCCGCGGAGGGAGCTAGCGCGGTCCGCGCAACCACGACCGCGGACCGCATATCACTGGCTTTGCAAACTTCATCTCTCTGAACCTCATGACCGCGGACCGCACAAAAGAGTAGTGCGGCCGCGGAGCCTTCACCGCGGTCCGCAAGATGTGTACCACGGCCACGCTTCTTCTAGCCTGATTCACCAACTCTCGGAACCACCTAGTGCGGCTGCATTCCACTTTGTGCGGTCCGCACTAGGCCTTCTTTTCTTAAATTTCTTGGTCTTTGATACTTGAGAAGGTTTCACTCTTTTTTTAGCCGATCTTTGATATTTCGTCACTTTGTGGATCAAACCTGCGATCAAGCACAACTTGTGAGCCTTGTAGGACTATTTGGTAACAATATATGATCAAAGCATAGGCAAGTAGGGGCATAAAACATGTTAAAATCCTAACTTATCAGTGCCTCAATCTATTTAATGGAATCTAATTAATTAATTAAGGAAGTCTTAATGGAATTCTAATTATTTTTAACTAAAAGGTTCGACCCTACTTATCAACTAACAAGCATCATGTTTAAATAATCAATTACCTTAGAACCAATGTTACTGGCAAAAGCAAACATGAAACGAGAAAAAGGGAATTGGGCTTGACGAAATGCAATAGGCCCAAACAACATGAGATGTATGATCCTATTTGCGTGTTCCCTTCAGGCTTGGGCCCAAAATGAGCACAAAACTTTCAAGAATTTTGGTTAGGGAAGGCTGGACTCAAGATCGAGTCCCAAAGCATGCTAAAGTATCCAAAAAGAAATCAAGAGCAACAGCAGAAGCCCAACTGGCTTTTAACAATACACCAACTGCACAACAATTATTTTCAAAATGATTTCCAATTAACACAACAGACGATTTATGTGTGACTTTAGCTTCAATTGGGCCTCTTTTCAACACATGCAATTGAAAATCACGTTTCATGAGACTGTTAAGTAAACCAAAGCTACATTTAAGCCTAAACATGCTTACAAATGACTGGAAGCAATTCTGCACAGGGCTGGTCCCTTTAAGTAATCAAACAGAACATTTTTCTCATTTAAAATGATTATAGATTAAACTACTAACTTGGAGGCCATTCACTTAGCATTTCAGGAAGTAAAGCACTACATGGTTTCTAAGTAATGGAATGCCACACTAGGATAAATTCCAACTCAACAATTTCTGGTTTCAAACCTTGTGAATATCAACTCCACCAGACTCAGACCAGAATCACAAAAAAAAACACTGATTCCCAAAACAGCCTAACATGGATCTAAACAAATTCATTTCTACTAGACTTAGTAGCTACAACGAATTCATATATCCTTAGTAACTTGGTTCATTTGAGCAACACAAACTGAAGGACAACATATTCATACAAAACAGAGTATTAACTCTTCTAAAACCAAATTACTGACCAAACACTTATTCATTATTTATAGCAGAACTTAAAGTTACCAGAGAAAAGATCAAACAAGTGTACGAAGGAAAATTAGTTAATTACAGGAGCAAATATTTGCAGAAAAATAACATCTATGTACAAATGTATCGCTAAATTTTGAGCTCAATCAACAGCTTCAAAAACTTTCATTTCAACATGTAATGAGGTGCAATGAGTACCTGGTTACAGCAAATAAACAACACCAAAAGCCTGAAGTTATGAGTCAGCGGCAGTAGTAATTCAACAAAGAAGAAGCAGCAACAGAATCGACTCAAAAATCAGCAATGGAACAGTGATCAATAGCCTTCAAACCCCTCTTTGAACCCCAGAATAAACTAGAAAGTCTTTGAAGGTTTCAGAATGGAGAGACTAATTGCAGAAATAGACCAATTGCTACCAAAATGCAAGAATTTTCAAAGTTCTTTTAGCTCAGCCGAGTTCAGCTTTTTTTTAGGATTTTTTTTAATCTCTAAAGTCTGCCTTGCTATTGAAGAAAGAGTGTCTTTATAGGCAAGCTTTTAGGGAAGCAAAAATGAGCTAAGTTTTGCACTTTTACCCTTTTGAAATTTTCAATTTTGCTGTTCAATCCTTAGTGTAAAATTCAGATTTTCACATAGGTTCCAATGACACCTTCCTAGCAGCTTCCTAATTCAGTTACTGAGATTCCCCCACCTACAATTCCTAAAATGACCCTTAATACCCCTGTTTTTACTTCTGAAACTAGACAAGTATGGGTCAAATTGACCCAATTCAAAATATTATGGGTCTGTAAATCCGGGTTTGGGCTTCGAATTTTCAAGGGCTGAGTCCACTTGAACTCAGACAAACCCAAATTCAAAATCAACAATCAAAAATTATCAGCTTAAATGACCTACTGAATCATAAAGACTCATGAGGTCTTGGGCTCAAAGAAAATAGAAACAAAACGAAATTCGAATAAAACTTAACACAAAATAGGATCATGCTAATTAAAATAACTTAATAATAACCTGCATAAAGAAAATGACCCTGAAGAACTAGAAAAACGAGATAGAATCCAGAAGAAAAGAAAGAAACACAAGATGGAAAAAATAAAAGAAAAGATTAAACCAAAGAAAAGGGGAAAATACCTACAATAGCTCGGACAACAAAGAATGGAAACTGAGTCTTCAAATCTTCCAATTTTCGGCCAAGTTTGATGTTAATCGTGTGTTCTTATCAAGAACACACGAATAAAGTCAAACTAAACCTAAATCTTCACTGAAATCTCGATTTTGAGTTTTTTGGGATTTTTAGGGCTCAAGTCAGATTTAAGATTCGAAGAGCTTCAAGGCGATTCGAGAGAAAACAATTAGAGATTTTTTTATGGGGAGGTGAAGGGGGGTCTGTGGTGTGGATTTGGGGTGATTTGGGGGTGGCGCCGCCGGCCGACGAGTGGAGAAATCAAGGGCGGCGCTAGTGTTTAATTTGGTTATCTCTGAAGAGAGGGGGTGATATGAGAGAGATGAGTTTGAGAGGGGGGAAGGCTTAGGAAAGTTATATATCGCATGGGGTTCAGTTCCAGACCGTTTGATCAAATGAGATCAACGGTCCTGATCAATGGCTATTAAAAACGGGGTCGTTCGGATTATGTGTGGATTGGACCGGGATGGAGCGGATCTGGGTCTGGTTTAAATGGGTTTCAGGGTGACCGCTTGGGCCTGAGGAATTTTGGCCCAAATGCGGGCTCTCTTCATTCTTTTTCTTTTTCCTTTTCAATTTTCTTTTCAATTCCCTTTTTTTTAAAAACAAAAATAAAAATAAAACCTAAATTAATTCCTAACCCAAATTATCCTACCAAATTAAATTACTTAACTCTAATAATTAACACAAATAATTAAATACCAAATTAAAAGAAAAACTACCAAAATTCGAACTCAAAAATTAAAAATGCAAAAAAGAGTTATTTTTGTGATTTTTTTCATTTTTTGTAAAACATACTAATTTACTAATTAATCTAAAAAAATGTAAAACTAAATCCTAAATGCAAATGCAATGTATTTTTGTATTTTTATGATTTAAATAAAATTCAACATGCACACAAAATGCAAACAAACAGAAAAATTCTACAATAATTCTTAAATAACAAATAATTAAAAGGAAAACCCTAATTTTGGGAGTTCTGTAGGAGTAGTTCATGTGAGGCAAAAATCACGTGCTCATATTGAGTAAAGCTTATGTACCCAACAATATCACCTGCGGAGAGATGGCCAACATGGTAGGGCAGGTGCTGGAAAGTCATAAAATAATTTTCCACGAGGATGAGCTACCGCCTAAAGGGTTGAATCACAATCGAACATTACATATCATGGTACAATTTGAAGACAAATTTATCGCCAGGGTCTTGATTTATCGATGTTCAAGCCTCAATATTTGTCCGTTGGATACTCTGAAAAGATTGGGCAAAGGTTTCCATGAGATACGGGCAGGAAGCATGAACGTAAAAGCCTTCGATGGGTCTAAAAAGGCCACTATTGGGGAGATTAATCTTTGTCTGCAGATGGGGCCAACTTGGTTTGACGTTGAATTCCAAGAGATTGATATATCAGCTTTATACAATCTTCTGTTGGGCCGACCATGGATACATGTCGCTGGGGCTGGGGCTTCCACACTATACCAAGCCATGAAATTCGAATAGAACCATCAGGAGGTGATCATTCACGAAGACGGGAGTAACCCCATTTACACCAGTCAAACCATCCCGGTTATCGGGAACGGAAGAAAGCTAGGAGGGGAAACCTATCATCACATCAAACGTGTAAACGCCATTGAGAAAGACAAATGGTGGAGTAACAAAATAGAAAGCATACTGGCATGATCTGGCTATGAACCCGGCAAGGGGCTTGGGAAGAATCTCCAAGGCATCACAAAACCAATACAGCTAAAACGTTATGGTACTACTTTTGGCTCGGATACTAGTATACATGGCAAGAGTATGATGATTGGTCACCTCCATGGCACGGACCCTATTAACCTCTCAAGCAACCAGTACCACATCTAGGTCAAACTTTTCACCAAGCTGATACAATATGGGGAACTGTAGAAGAAGAAGCATTAGCTGGGCTAAGGAATTTATTCTTGGAGGACGCAGACATGAATTGCAGTGCAATAATTGAGGAGAGATGGAAGAAGGCCTCACTATTCAGACTGTGGACTGCCGCACCATCCCGGGTCCGCCGAGTCCCTGGGTAGCTTGGCAGATTTTATTTCCATAGTCATTCTAAGCATCTAAGATTTTTAGTAAATTTGTTTTTTTTAAGACTTACTTGTTTCAAAATAAATGCTCGATTCATCGAGCCGTACTTGTTTGGATGTTTTCAGTTTTAATCAAATGCATTGCTCTTTATTATTTATTATTATCTTCCACACTTTTTCTTTCTACAGCATTATTATTACTTTTCCTGATGAACCGGTGACTGTGACATGTAATAAGGCAACGCAATATGAGGATAGTGATTCAGATGAAGAAGATGAAATACCTGAGAAAGTTGTCAGGGAGGTTGAAAACTTTGAGAATAAGACTAAGTCCAACCTGGACGAATCAGAAGCAGTAAATTTTGGGGGACGCCGGGATCGTCAAGGAGACTCGCATCAGCATTCACTTATCACCGACGGAGAAAGAAGAGTACATTCGTTTCTTAAAGGAATATGAGGACATCTTCGCATGGTCATATGATGACATGACCGGTTTGAGCACGTCCATAGTGGCTCACAAGTTGCCTACTAATCCCATGTGTCCGCTACTAAAGCAGAAACTCAGAAAATTCAAATCAGATATGAGCCTGAAAATCAAGGAGAAAGTTACTAAGCAAATTAAAGCCAAAGTCCTCAGGGTGGTTGAGTACCCAACCTAGTTAGCCAATATTGTACCATTTCCAAAGAAAGATGGGAAAGTCAAAGTATGTGTTGAATATCGAGAATTAAACAGAGCGAGTCCCAAGGATGACTTCCCATTACCAAATATACACATCCTGATCGAAAATAGTGCTAAGCATGAACTCCAATCCTTTGTAGATTGCTTCACGGGTTATCACCAGATCTGGATGGATGAAGAAGACGTTACACTATGGGGGTATACTATTACAAAATGATTCCATTTGGTTTAAAGAATGCTGGAGCTACTTACATGAGAGCCATGACAACTATCTTCCATAATATGATACAAAAGAAATAGAGGTGCATGTGGACGACGTCATTATCAAATCCAAGAGAGTCGCGGATTACATAACGGACTTGAGAAAGTTCTTTGACAGGTTAAGGAGGTACAACTTGAAACTAAACCCCGCAAAGTGTGCATTCGGGGTTCCTGCAGGAAGGTTACTGGGATTCATTGCTAGTCGTAGAGGGATCAAGCTGGACCCGTCTAAGGTTAAGGCCATTCAGGAGTTACTGCCGCCTAGGAGAAAAAAGGACGTGATGAGCTTTCTAGGACGTCTCAACTATATCAGTCGCTTCATAGCACAGCCCATAGTCATATTTGAACCCATTTTCAAGATGCTGAGGAAAGATGCCGAAACAAGCTGGACCAAGGATTGTCAGAAAGCTTCGTCAAAATCAAAGAGTACTTGTCCACACCACCAGTCTTGGTCCCGCCAGAACCACGACGGCCTTTGCTACTCTATCTATTTGTATTGGATAGAGCCTTCGGATGTGTTCTAGGACAACATGATGAGAAAGGGAGAAAGGAGCAAGCCATATACTACCTAAGTAAGAAATTCACACCTTATGAAGCACGATACTCTCTGCTGGAATGCACTTGTTGTGCTTTGACCTGGACGACCCAGAAATTGAGGCACTACTTATGTGCCTATACCGCGTACCTCATATACCGGATGGACCCTCTAAAGTACATATTTCAGAAACCCATGCCAACTAGGAAGCTAGCCAAATGGCAGATACTGTTAAGTGAGTTCCATATCATTTATGTAACTCAAAAGGCGGTCAAAGGACAAGCATTGGTAGACCATCTTGCTAAAAATCCGGTGGGAGGAGAATACGAACCTTTAAAAATGTATTTTCCTGATGAAAAAGTGTCATTCGTAGGAAAGGACATTACTGAAGTATACGACGGCTGGAGGATGTTCTTTGATGGAGCTGCAAATTTCAAAAGAGTGAGCATTGGAGCAGTTTTGGTATTAGAAACAAGTCAACTTCATCTGGTGTCTACTAAACTTAGATTTCCCTACAGCAACAACATGGAAGAATATGAAGCCTACATATTGGGGCTCAATATGGCAATCGACATGAATATTTCGGAGTTGTTGGTAATTTGTGATTCAGATTTGCTCGTGCACCAGGTACAAGGAGAGTGGGCCACCAAGAATTCCAAGATATTTCCATATCTGCACCATGTGCAGGAATTGAGAAAGAGGTTCACGAAGATAGAGTTTTGGCATGTGCCCAAAATTCAGAATAAGTTTCCCGATGCATTTGCCACTTTGTCATCCATGATACAACATCCGGAAAAGAATTTCATTGATCCCATCCCAGTAAGAATTCATAATCAACCGGCGTATTATGCCCACATTGAAGAATAAATAGACGGGAAGCCTTGGTCTCACGATATCAAGGAATATTTGGCAAAAGAAGAATAACTGGAGCATGCGAACAATACTTAGAAACGCACACTTCGTAGATTGTCCAATCACTTTTTCCACAGCGGAGGAAACTTATACAGAAGAACTCCTAATTTGGGATTGCTAAGATGTGTCGATGCAAAAGAGGCTTCTAAGCTACTTGAGGAGATACATGTTGGGACCTGCGGCCCGCATATGAATGGTTTTGTCTTGGCCAAGAAGATACTTAGGGCCAGTTACTTTTGGATGACTATGGAGACAGATTATGTCCAGTATGTCCGCAAATGCTACCAATGTCAAGTGCATGCCGATATGATAAAAGTGTCGCCGAATGAGCTCAATGCAACAAGCTCACCTTGGCCATTCGCCGCCTGGGGAATGGATGTCATCGGTCCTATCGATCCCACTGCTTCAAACGGGCACAGGTTTATCCTAGTAGCCATTAACTATGTCACAAAATGGGTAGATGTTGCATCTTACAAAGCTGTAACCAAGAAAGTCGTCGCAGACTTTGTCAAGGATCGTATTGTTTCCCAATTCGGAGTTCCCAAGTATATTGTCATTGATAATGTTGCCAATATCAATAGTGATCTTATGAGATCCATGTGTGAAACTTTCAAAATCAAGCACAAGAACTCCATAGCATACAGACCTTAGATGAACGGAGCCGTACAAGCCGCCAACAAAAACATCAAAAAGATACTAAGGAAGATGGTAGAAAACCACAAGCAATGGCACGAGAAACTACCCTTTGCTTTGTTGGGATACCGCACTACAGTTCACACATCAACCGGGGCAACTCCCTACATGCTGGTTTATGGTACCGAAGTTGTCATCCCTGTTGAGGTAGAGATTCCTTCTTTAAGGATCATACAGGAAGCCGAACTCAGCGATGCAGAATGGATAAGGAGCCGCTATGAGCAATTGGCCCTTATAGATGGAAAAAGAATGAATGCAGTATGTCACGGTCAGCTCTATCAGAACAGAATGTCCAGAGCTTTCAACAAAAGGGTCAAACCAAGGCAATTTGCACCAGGACAGTTGGTGCTGAAGAAGATCTTCCCACATCAAGATGAAGCAAAATAGAAATTCTCTCCTAACTGGAAAGGTCCCTACATGGTTCACAGGGTACTAACAGGAGGAGCACTCATACTTGCAAAAATGGACAGAAAAGTTTGGCCAAAACCAATAAATTCAGACACAGTCAAGAGATACTATGTTTAGACTGCTCACATTTCTTCATCTAATGTAATTGAACTACGCTTGACCTGATTCCCGTTTAAGAGAGGATACGTAGGCAGCCATGTGGGTTCGGTCATATTATAATAAAATTTCCATTTCCCCTCAAGTTCATAAACCGAGGTAGAATTTTGAGGAGGACCCTCAAAATTCCGGAGCAAGTCCAGCCAATGTCAGCATATGTCAGGCAGTCAGAAATTGGTTAGGAAACTGGGGCAGAATTTTGAGAAGGATTCTCAAAATTTTGAAGAAGGTTGAACAAGTTTCGTTACTCACAAACGGCCGAAGGATCATCTACCAGACTGGGGCAGAATTTTGAGGACCCTCAAAATTCTAACACGGGAAAGCTGCAATGTCTCTAAAATGTGTTACAGTCACTAGTTCATCTAAAATTACTGGATACTTCACCATGTTTCTAAAATAACTCTATTTTTTATCAATAATTGCATATTTTCGAAAACTCTATTTCTCGTAAGAGCCAGGTGCTACCCAGGGAAACTCAAACAAGGTATCAAGAACGGAGGAGCAAAGCCAGCAGACGAAGGCACAAATCGACCTCCCTTACGAAACTTACAATTTTTCTTTGAGCGCAGGCATATCTGATGTAGCAGTAGCATTCACAAATATATGTACATGGAGCAAAATCACTATCAATCGGGCCACCAGACACAGAATATATCTCCAGCTAAGAAATACTCTACTCTTATTTGCAACATGTTCTTTGCATGGGACTAAACCCTGTCCCACATCTTGCATGAGACTAAGCTTTGTCTCCAATTTTGCATAAGGCTAAGATCTGCCTTCCATTTGCATGGGACTAAGCCCTATCCCGAACCTTGCATGAGGCTAAGCCCTACCTCCATATTTGCATAAGGCTAAGCACTGACTTTCATTTGCATGGGACTAAGCCCTGTCCCGAACCTTGCATGAGACTAATCCATGCCTCCATATTTGCATAAGGATAAGAATTGCCTTCCATTTGCATGGGACTAAGCCCTGTCCCGAACCTTGCATGAGATTAAGCCCTACCTCTATATTTGCATAAGGCTAAGCATTGTCTTCCATTTGCATGGGACTACGCCTTGTCCCGCATCTTTCATAAGGCTAAGCCCTGCCTCCATATTTGCATAAGGCTAAGCTCTGCCTTCCATTTTCATGGGACTAAGCCCTGTCCCGAACCTTGCATGAGGCTAAGCCCTGCCTCCCTATTTGCATAAGGCTAAGCACTGCCTTCCATTTGAATGGGACTAAGCCCTGTCCCGAACCTCGCATGAGGCTAAGCCCTGCCTCCTATTTGCATAAGGATAAGCACTGCCTTCCATTTGCATGGGACTAAGCCCTGTCCCGAACCTTGCATGAGGCTAAGCCTTGACTTCATATTTGCATAAGGCTAAGCACTGCCTTCCATTTGCATGGGACTAAGCCCTGTCCCGAACCTTGTATGAGGCTAAGCCCTGCCTCCATATTTGCATAAGGCCAAGCTCTGCCTTCCATTTGCATTGGACTAAGCCTTGTCCCGAACCTTGCATGAGGCTAAGCCCTGCCTCAATATTTTCATAAGGCTAAGCATTTCCTTCCATTTGCACGGGACTAAGACCTGTCCCGAACCTTGCATGAGGCTAAGCCCTGCCTCCATATTTGCATAAGGCTAAGATCTGCCTTCCATTTGCATAGGACTAAGCCATGTCTCGAACCTTGCATGAGGCTAAGCCCTGTATCTATATTTGCATAAGGTTAAGCCCTGCCTTCCATCTGCACGAGACTAAGCCATGTCCCGCATCTTGCATGAGACTAAGCCATGTCTCCGATTTTGCATAAGGCTAAGCATTTCCTTCTCATGGGACTAAGCATTGTCCTTGCATAAATGTTGCTCTATTCTGGCACTATCCATTTGCTCCTCTTTCGGGCTAAGCTCTGCCCTCAACCTCACAAGACCAAACCTTGTCTTGCTAACTTTAGCATCATATTATTGCATCGCATGGGCTGAAATATCGCCAACCTGTCCAAATGTGCCATAGTCTAAAGGCATCATCCTCATAGCCGGAAGACACTATGCCATGGTCTGAGGATCTCTCAAATTTTTATATCATTATTCAAAGGTGGCATGGTTCGGAGGCACCATTTTCATGTCCGAGAACATCATTTCATGGCCTGCGAATCTCTTATCTGAACAATTCATGGCCCAAGACATCATGGTCTAAGAACGTCATCCTTAACCGTCCAAAGACAACTTTCATGGTCCGGAGGGAATCTGCATCATGTTTAAATTTTCGCACAAATACATGTTTGTAGCATCTCTTTATCTGCAGGTGACCAGTAAGCAACCGCTATCCTAGCAGGAGCGACCTCGCTCCAGTTCCTTCAACTGTCTCAAACTTGATTGTTCACCATAACGACTCTTTCATCCATCCAAAATATCGTGTCCATTCTTGTAATGACTTCATCGGTACATTCCGCCGATGGATCTGAAACTACGTATGGCCTGATTCTTGTAAACCAGGGATATGTAGGCAGCTCAAAGACCAGATTCCGGCCTCTATCTTTTAAGACATCCCATTCGGTCAAATTGACCATCATTTCTTTACCCAAAAACTCTTTCATCCTTCCAGGGTAAAGCGGAGCAGCTGTTGATACCCAATTTTGCCCTCATATTTTTAATACATATATACTTCCAAAATAGCATATTTACATCATCATTTAGTCTACAAACCTATACAAGCATTTTCTATAATTATATAAATATCTAGTAATTATCTCTTAAATTACTTTGTGATGACTTAATTACCCAAAATTATTATTTGCATCCATAATACATGTTTCAAATATTTTTTATCCTATTTTTATAATTTCATTAGCATTATTAAGATATTTAACTAATTTTGCAATAACGGCCTATATTCTACAAGTAATTGTATTTATTATATTATCTATATCAAAGTATCATTTTTATATTTTTATAATATCGAGTTATTATTTTAAAATAGTTTTACAGCATAAATATTATTTTTTACCATTTATTAGAAGTTTTAATAATTTATTTTAATTATTTTCAAGGGTTTCAAGAGCTGGCCCAAAATAAGCCAAAATTTCGGACCAAATTAATGGCCCAAACACTCAAATCCCTCGCCTAATTCACAAAGCCCAAACCAAATAACTCATTAACCCAACCCTAATTAAATATAACCTAACCCAGACCCCTTTCAATCTTGGTTGTTGATCTCCAAGATCAACGGCCCTCATCCTTTCTTACCTTTTTTAATTCAAACAACCCCCCCCCCTAACCTAGTCATTTTGTTACATCCGCCGCCCCTAAATTTCTCTTCTTCTCCGTCTCTCTAAGACCTAATCCTAACCCTAGCCGTCGCCACCCAAAACTAGCCCTAACCTCTGTGATTCCTATTCGATCCATGGATTTCCATGGCCGTTTGAGGCTCCTAGTGACCTTCTACGTCTCCTAGTTGCTCGTTCTTATGATTCCCTAGGAAAATCTCGAAGATATCTAACCAGATCTAGTCAAGGCTCTCTGAGAACCTGTCTATGGTTGTGAGTGTTTCTATCTCAATGTCTTTATGGTCCAAATCTTTGTTTGGGACTAGATTCCCTTTACCCTCTCATTCTTTCTTCAAAAACCCTAATTTTTTAAACATGGATCCTTCCAGATCTTCGTAGATATGGAAAGGTTCCGAGTCTATCACCAATTTTTCTTTAATGTTCTTCTGTTTTCCCTACTAATTAATCGATTTTTAGCACTATATTACTTTATATTTTGGTTTCTTTACTATTAATCGATTTTTAAAAACTATGATACTTTAGGTATGATTTCTCTGACTTTGTTGTTCGAATCTCTGTATGCTCGAAGTGCTTTCTGTTTTTTCTTATCATTATTCAATTTCAGTGACTTCTCATAACTAGGGTTCTTCTTAAGTTCTTTTCGAATAATTTTTTTTTAATTTTCAAGTGTTAAACCTAATTCTTCCTTTACTGGTTGGGCCAATTTTCGTGCATGTGCTTAAACCCTAGGTACTTCTGTTTAGGGCACCGATTTCTTCAACTTCCTTTCCGTCATGTGTTTATTTCTGTCAATTAAATATCTTGAATGATTTTGTTAGGGATTTGGATCATATTTTCCTGTTCAAATCAGTATTTCCTTGTGATTTGCTTGTTTTGTGACTTTAATTAGTACAATGTTCCTTAATTAGACTATTACTCTGATTCAAAAGTTTATATGGTATGACTGATTCCCTCACCTTATTTGAGCCTCAATTTGTACTGTTAATTGGATCTCCCTATTTTAAAGGGGTCTTTCCCGAATTCTTCTGTATGATTTGATTGTTCTCTAATTATCCGTGTTGCCTTATTTGCGAAACTGATTACTTGATTTAAGGTTTTTGACCCTAATTGACTATGAAACCTACTTCTTGCCTTATTGGAAACTCAATTAGAGTTATTTATGGTGTAATTCTCTAATTTCCTACCCCCAATCAAGCTTAATTGATTGTTTGATTATTTTCTTGCCTTATTTTTGCAATGACAATCTGTCTTGCCTTACTTACCTATACTATTCGACTCTCTCTCTATATATATATATACATATGTGTGTGTGTGTGTATGTGTTCTCTCATTCTACTGAGGACACGAACATCAGTTCATAACACAGACATACACTCAAACTCTTCTCCGTCTTGGCTATTTGTGTTACTTGTGCTATTGTGAGTCTAGCCAGTTGAAAGTCAAAGCTAGATAGTAAGCTATACTTGCTCTATATTCTGCACTCTTTTTCCTCAACTAGTATGTCTCTAGTTAAAATTGAAACCCAAACTCTATGTGTTTCATCCCTGCATTAGTTCATTATGAATTTGACCTATCCTTTTATTCACTTCTTTGTTTAAGCATGCCTAAATTCTGCCCTATTCAATGTACAACTAGTATGTCTACACTTTACATGTTTATCTGATGCGTGACCAGCCTGTTTGTTGATTTATGATTAATCCTTAAGCTATGTGATCATGTTATGTATATGGTTGACCCTACTTGTGTGTCTGATTCTGTCCTCTGCGTGACCAGCCTGTTTGTTGATTTATGATTAATCCTTAAGCTATGTGATCATGTTATGCATATGGTTGACCCTACTTGTGTGTCTGATTCTGTCCTCTACATCTTTGCTCCATGTCTTGATTGCCTACTATCCTAGTTAATTTGTTAAGGCTATGAAGCTCCTAAGTGTTCTATGCATATTGTTGTTTGCATTCCTCCCTGCCCCTATTCATGTACCCTCAATGAGATTCCTATATGTTCTCAATCCCTTTCACCCCTGTATGCAAACCTGCCTGCTATAATGCATGTGAACCTGAACCTTCTATGATTGATTGGCTGTCTACTAAATTTGCTCTTTGCTGAACTGATTTTAAAATGCTATTAGTATTCTTCTAAAAACTGGCTTTCATTCCTAGTATTTTCCTAAAACTAGTCTATTCCAGAAAATCTTTTTCGCTCCTAAGAAGTTATCTCCACATTGTTTTCACTAAGTCTTTTCAAGCACTCTCATTTACTCTTAGGTTATTAAGTTTTGCCCCTCTGGTATGTGTGCTGCTTAGGGATTCTTGAGATCTCTCTTAACTCTGGCATACCAGGGTTGGCTCTTCCACACTGCACATAACCAGTTCCTACTTGAGAAAAGTCTTGGTGTGAGCACTGTCCGAGATCCTTGAGGTCTTTAGGGAACTCTGACATACTTGAACATTTGTTGGCTATGAGATTTCTGAGCATTTGAGACTACATTGAAGGCCTGGTACTCCCAGGTTTATTTTGGGCCTGCTTCAGGCTCCCTATAATATTGTTTTACATTTCATCTATGTAATTTATGCAATTCTGATCTGTAATAATTATTTGTAAACAGATATTGGGGTAACTAGTGAAAAGGAAAGTTTGCTATGTGATTCTGTGGGATAAATTGGGTAGAAACCATGCTTTAGGTGTTATATTATGTTGAGTTGTTGTAGAAATTGTGAGCACGTGATTTTTGTTTTACGCGACAATCGCTCCAAAAGAATTAAAAATGTATGTGTCATGCGTAATTTAAACCATGACCCGTTTGTTAGATGGAAAATTACAAAAATACGCATTTTTTCTTTTGTCCTGATTTGTTGCCGTGCTTAATTTTGCCTACTTTTAACATTTTATCCGCGTGAAATAAATATGTTAAGTGTTAATTAGTGGTGCTTGGTTTTATTTAATTAGTTTGTGTATTTAGGAAATTAGAAATAAAGAAAAGAAAACAAAATTTGTTGTAAAACGAATTTGGGCCGTGCCCATTTCAAAATCTGGAGCCCAATTGAACAGCCCAAACCCCCAGTCCAAACAGCCCACCCCCAGGACACAAAACGACGTAGTTTAATACCAAAACTACGTCGTTTCAAGGCCGATCCATCTCAACCATTCAAACCAAACTAATCCAACGGCCAAGATCTCACACCCCGTACCCACTAACAAACCCGACCCGTCTCACCCGGACCGAACCCAAACCCTCAAAACGACACTGTTTCCATTTAAGCCTTCAGATCCAGACCGTAGATCTAGATTGATCTAACGGCCGAGGTTCACCCACCCACTAACTATATAAGCCTAGATCCTTACCCTGCCCCCCTAGCCAACACCCCCGCCTTTGTCTTCACCAAACCCATCCCCTTCAAACCCTAGCCGCGGCCTGAACGCCGGTGACCTCCACCTGAACACCATAGAACCCCCATGCCATCCTGAACCTAAATCTACCAACCACACACTTCGAATCACCCCCAGGTCCTCGAATCTTCATTTGAAGATTCGAGTCAAAACTCGATCTACACCAACCAACCCCAGCTTCATACCAGACACTCCCCGGACCCTCCTCGTGACCAAACCATATTTGGTTTGGTCCGAATCTAACCAGGGAAGCACGAATATTAGATCTGAGTTTTGAAACCACAAGGTCCCTCGTCACTGGTTCAAAACGGTTCAAACCAAAGAGATTAAGGTCTAATGGACCTTAATCGAAGTGTTCCTCATCTGAGAAACACTTCGATTAAAGTCCGTTCAGCCTTAAGAAAGGTCCGTCCAAATCCGGGTTCAAACTTTTAACTTTTCAAGTTTAAGGTGAATCTGCTTTCTTTTCCTTTATTTGTTTTTAGCCCGTGTGATTTGTTTTAAAAGACTGTTCATATTTGTTTTAATTTTATCAACTTTTGTTTGTCCACTTTGTTTGAACCTCTGTGTTTGTCTGAATCCCTTCCCTCCTATTCTGATGAGGCATGTGTATTGGTTGTATTCCAAATTTGTACTGACTAACTAATTCCTCGAAGTACAATTCTGTTTTAATCAGTATGAGTCGAGTCATGTGTCCCACACTTCTGAATGTCTGATTTTTGGCTACGATTGTGTATGTTAATGCTAATATAGTCGAGTCGACATGAGTCGTCAATTAGTTTCAACTGTCTGAGCATAGTAAATCAACTAGCTTCTGTTGAACACTTGTTGAACCAATTAAAAACCAAATTTGTTTACTTATAGCTGTTGATTTGGATCAGTAATGTAAAAGGGATGTTTGGTTTAAATGCTGAATTGGAGGGCATGTGCACTCTTGCACAGCATGTGCATTGGTGCACCTCATGTGCATTGGTGCACAGCCTGTGGCCTGCATAAAGGTTTTTGTTTAATTTTAAAATGGTTTGACAGCATATGCTGTCAACATATCCTACTGCCCATACTTGCTTTTAGTTAAATAAAATGGAAAAGTTAAATCTGCCAGGGAATGATGGGGTTTTTATACCTAATTAACTAAAGTGGAACTGAAAAAGTTTAAAGGCACATGGGAGGGGTATGGTAATAGTCTGAACAGGCTGTTTAAAAGGGATAGTGTTGAGGCCTATAAGAGAGAGAGGTGAGGAGACAGAAAGGGGGGATAAAAAAAGGAGGACTGACTTTTGAAGGTTTAAAAAGAAAAACACACTGTGAAGAGTTTAGGGAGGAGAGCTGGAAATACATACAAATAGATACACATAGACAGAGAGAGTGGAAGGGATAGAAGGGGTACAACCAACAATCAGAAGCTTTTTCCTCCTATCATTACTGGGTTTCAGTTGTTCAACCTGTTTCAAATCAATTCTGATTCTTTGAAATTCCAGTTGTGTCTATTAGTCGAGTGTTTTCATTGGTTTACTACTGGTCTGGTCTGTCTGGATTTCTGATTCTATTCCACTGGGTGTTGCTGCTATTTGGCTATTACTTTCTATTGGCCATATTTGCATCTCTGCACTCGAGCCTGTTTCTTGCTGTATTGTTTTGCCTGCTGCTATTCTGCCCTGTTGCTGTTGGTGTTGTTACTGCTGCTGCATTTGTTCATTGTTACTCTACTGATTGCCCTTTTTCTTCAATTGCAAATATTCCCAGGTACACAACCTTTGAACCTTGTATTGTTGAAAGTTTGAAGTTGAAGCAGAAATAAAGAAATGAACACCAGTTTATGTTATAGCATTGGTATAAAAAGATAGTTCGAATGTTGGTTGGGCCTGTATTCTTACTGCGAACTACAAATATTCTGTATAAACTATCATACATTCTGTTTAAGATGAACTGTTAGATAGCATGGCTCAATAGTAATGACAGTATGACATAGACAGCATGTTTTGATTTAGTATACATTCAGTTCAGTATAACACTTGTTTGATTTAGTATGACTGTATAACATAGAGTCATGGTAAGCATTGTATGTATTTTGCCTAGACCACTGAATTGACAAAACTGTGATACTGGGTCCGGGATAAATGTATCCCCAAACAAACTCCCATACAGTCACACTAAGAGTATGGCTATGAATGCCAGTTCTCTTGTCAGTTTATTCGTTCCAATACAGGTTCGATACTGGGTTTCGGTACAGATTTTTATTTCGAAATGATGTAATGATTGTTGAGAAAAACTAATAATCATTTTTGAGTTCAATCAGTAGTAATTTTTCCTAATAAAACAGCCGATTTCTTTTATCAATTTCAAATAGGTTAGAGTGTTAAGAATAGAACTTGGAGGTCGCTAAACATAACTCAATATATGTTGTTAGTTTGTTTGCAATCTCCCTTAGCGAATTAATAAGCATATTCACTTGTTGAAAACAAAGCATGCCGTAGCTCTCACCTCATGAACAATCAATCAGGTAACCAAACAAGTTTAGGTTCGGCAAACATAATAAGGATTCAGTCCGTATTTGTCTAAACCAGCAAAATTCGGTATCATCCTTCTCTTTAAAGATAAATGTAGTAAAAATGTAGTCATTGTAGGGTACCCTTCTAAAATAATGAGACGAGCCTCGCCGAATCAAAAGGCGAATTGCGGGGCCCTCAATAATTGGTCATAATAAATACTTAGAATTTGGGACGGGCTGTTTAGTGAATTCCACTGCCCTCCCCGAAGACAATAACGCGTTAGATTCTTTAGGCGCGACTTAATCAAATTACATTCTTAAATTCGGGTGCGCATTTATGTGACCCAAATTCAAATCTCAACGGAGTCAAAATGTGTTAACAACTACGGGTGCATTGATTGTGACGTGGTTCGAGATACATTTTCACGACGTTGCAATTCTATAAAAATAAATGATAATAATAAAAGCGGTTAAAACTTAATAAGAGCACATAAGTCACAACATGTATTTAAATCAGATATTTAGCCATTATAACAATTTAAGCGACCGTGCTAGAACCACGGGATTCGAGGGTGCCTAACACCTTCCCTCTGGTCAACAGAATTCCTTACTTAGAATTTCTGGTTCGTAGACTTCATTTGGAAAAGTCGAAAATCTCCTCGATTTGGGATTCAAGATAAACCGGTGACTTGGGACACCAAAAGCCAAACCTTTCCCAAGTGGCGACTCTGAATTAAATAAATAATCCCATTTCGAATATTGTCACTTAAATTGGAAAAACTCCACCCGCGCATCATAACCCTTCGGGGCCGGGCGCGCAAAAAGGAGGTGTGACAGCTCTGGCGACTCTGCTGGGGATGTTGACCCAGAACCACTGGTTCAGGGTCCAAGAATTCGAGCTTAGAATAATTGTTATATCTGGCTTATTATCTGATCTTTATTACATGTTTTGCATAAAAGTGCTAAATGTTGTCTCTTACCGCTTTTGATATTATCTGAACTGTATATAAACTGTGCTGAAACCTTTCTTTTCTTACCTCCGGGGAGAAGCTCGCTGGTCGAGACTCCCTATTCTGTTAGTGTCAATACCCGAAATAAGAAAGAGGTCGGACAAGTTACAAAGCCGGACGATCTCGCGGGTCCCCGGTACGTAGCCCCCTCCTCGACTCGAGTTGTCCGCTCGGGTACACAGTCTAGAGCAAATACCAAGGTTTAAACCTAGTATAACGAAACTTCATGCCGGATCCCTAGTAGGAACGCTTATTTGCATCATATTGCATTTGACTTAGGGGACTCAACACAGGGGTTGGGTCCGTCTAGGACAGGCAACCTGAAATGGAAAAGACCATCATGCTGCATTCCTATCTGTGTTGTGCATTTATTTGCTTCGGTTCCGCATGTCGACCGGTTCTTAAAAAAAAAGGGAAAATAGCAGCGTAGGGGAGATAATTACTTATTTTTGGAAAATAAAACCAATGTCCAAGTAGTGTCAAAACCTCGCCGGAATTTTTCTAAAAAAACTGTCTTGTTTATTGAGACTTGTTAAAAAAAATATATATATAAAATTCTTCTTTTATCACTTTCAAAAATCAAAAAAAAAGAGGTATTTATTTTAAAAGTAAAAAAACAAAAAAAATCGAAAATTCATAATTTAAAAATGTGTTGTTTCTTTTGTAGTACCCCTTTTACGAATTCAGACTAATAGTCCAAATTTTTTTTTTTATTTCTTTTTTAAAAAAAAAAAATATATATATATATATATATATATATATATATATATATATATATATATATAAAATAAAAAAAATATATATAAAAAAAATAGTTCCTTTAATCTTTATCTCTTTTCAAAAACAAAAAAATATATATAAAAAATACGTATTCCTGATTTCTAGGTTTATTCGATTTTTCCGATTTTTACAATATTCCCGAACTACGCCGGTTTGATTCTCACCGGATGTGAGATACGTAGGCAACCCTCGTCGGGTTCAACCCCCATTTTGCTAAAATAGCCAAAATCAAAAAAAATATATGTTTCAAATTTTTAAAGAGTCATAAATAAGTCAGGTGATGATGCTTTGTCATAAATAGCCGAATGTTCCCGAAAGGGACGCCAGAAGGCTAACTTTGCATAAACAGCCACCTTTGGGTCATTTTTAAGGTTTAGTCCAGTTTGACCCACACAACCTTAAAATCTTCGTCCCCTAGGCGTTGAAAAGACGTGTTAGCAATATTGAGTTTCCTAATTTTTAAAAAAAATGATAAAAAAAAGAGGTCGTAAATGAATAGGGTGACGCTGTTTTGATATAAATAGCCGAATGTTCCCGAAAGGGACGCCGGAAGGCTGACTTTGCATAAATGGCCACTTTTGGGTTTTGTTTATCATTTTTATACCCACACAGCCTTAAAATCTTCGTCCCCGAAGTGCTTAAAGGCCGTGTTCAAAGCTTGGTCCCCTCTGTAAAATATTTTGAGTCAGTCATTTTTGTTAAAATCACCTTAATAAATGTGCAGGATGAGCACGATGCAAAATGAACATTTTTCAATAATGACCAAAATCCCTGTCAAGTTACGGCTATGGTGGAATGATCTAGGTGTTGAAGGGCAAAATGAGGTTAAGAAATATCTGAAAGGTCTTGTGGGTTTGTTGGAAATCCAGCCTCGGGGAGATATCATAAGAGCTTTGGTTACCTATTGGGACCCGGCGCACAATGTTTTCCATTTCTCTGACTTTGAGCTCACCCCAACTTTGGAAGAAATGGCCGGATACATCGGGAATACTGAACTTCCTTTGAGGGAAAAATACTTGGTCGCCCCGAGAGTCGTCACGGTACATCGGTTCCTAGATTCATTGAAAATACCTAGAACAGTCCACAACCCGGATCTAGCAGCCGGATTCTGTACTCCATGCTTCATATATGATAGGTACGGTCATGAGGGGGGATTCAATAATCCAATCAACAAACTGTGTAGCAAAGGAGTTCGTCAGAAGTGGGACGAGCACAGACGGGTAGCATTCATGATGATGTTCCTGGGCCTTCTGTATTTCCAAGGAAAGATGGAAACATTGATTTGAAGATATCTGGGGTCGTCAGCACTTTACTCACGCAAAGTGACAGTACTCTCGCGCCTATGGTGGTATCCGACATCTTTCGAGCTCTCACAGCCTGTAAAGCTGGGGGAAATTTCTTCGAAGGTTGTAACTTGCTCCTACAGATATGGATGACCGAGCACCTCTGCCATCATTCCGAGATTTTGAGCCATGATTCCCCGGAAAAGACCCGCATAGAAGAATCTTACACGAGAACCAAAGAAATCAGTTTGCCCAAAGGAGTCCTGGCATGGACCTCGTTCTTTCAAACTCTTACGGCCAGCCAAATACAATGGACGTTGGGATGGTTGCCTGTTGATGAGATCCTATATATGTCTGCAGCTAAAATTCATTTCTTACTGATGGGGCTTAAGAGCATTCAACCTTACGCACCTTGCCGAGTTTTAAGACAGTTCGGAAGATACCAGACAGTACCTCATGAGGAAGATCTAAGCACTCAAGCAGTTGAGATAAGTCCTAACGGACAGTTCCCAGAAGCAAAGATTCGCCAAATCTGGAATGAGGGTCAATATTTGAAATCAGATACTTGCGTGCGGGATCGAGCCAAAGGAGAAACGGCGCCAGGTTACCTCGCATGGTACAGAAGGGAACTCGAACATGAAAGGCCAGCTAAGAGACCCCACATCCAGAATTTTACCGAATCATCACAAAAGCAGTGGGATTGGTTAGCAAAAGAAAGAGGCTATTGCGCCGAAATCAGCAGGTTAAAGCAACAAGTGGAAAACTTGAAATATGAACACAACGTGCAAGTTGCTACCGATCTGGGAGAGCGGAACAGGTTGATTCAAGAAAATGAAAATCTCAGAGCCCAGATCAAACAGATAAGGTTGGATGCAGATAAACAGCCAAGGCGTCGATCAGACGAGCACCTGATAAAAAGGCTAAAAAGCGAGATCAGAGAGTGGCAAGATGGTTTGGAAAAATCTGAAAACGTCATAGCAGAGCTCAAAGCACAGTGGGATACAAGAACAGATAAGCGTCGCAGATACCTGAATCAATTGGAAGGCGACCACGAGAAGACTGTTGTTAAGATAAAGAGAGAGATGGCAGCACTTGAGATCAAAGCAGCTAGGCAGGCCAAGGATTTCCAAATTGAGAGCAGATACTGGTATGACTCAATAGCCCAGATGAAGCTGGAAGTACGGCGATTGGAGCATCAGCATATACAGGATATTCAAGTATTCGAGATATGCAGCGATCAGATAAAACGCCTACTCATAGAAAAGAAGCAAACCAGAGATAGGATCAAAGCCATTGCCCATGCCATCACCAGACGATGTCTGCGATGTGAGAACATGTCCAGTGTTACCTTCCCCTCGGCAGTAATAGTTTATGTCAAGCAGACTATGCATGAGCTGGAGCAACTTGAGAGGGATTTCACGCCTAGGACCGCGGCGAGGCCGAATGATGCCCCGCGGACACCAATTTTCAAAACCATAATGCACTCATAAGTCAAGCCTGTATCTTAGCGTCTTCTGTTTGTTTTTCCATCAGGGTGATTTTTTTTAGTCTATTTTTTGAGTCTAGGTTTATTTTTTCAAAGTTTGATTTTTGCAGAATGTAGTTTGTAATAGACTGCTTCAATAATAAAGAGTTTGCTTCTTTCACGCTCATTTGTGTTTTTCGAACTACGTAATGATCTGATTCACGTAGGCATCGTGATACGTAGTGCAATCCTCATCGGATCCGGTCGCATTACTACAATTACTACAATAAAAAATAAAAATAAAAAAATAAAAAAATAAATAAATATATATATAATAAATAAAATAAAGGGAAAACAAAAGAGAAAAGAAAAGAAAAGAAAAACTAATAAGAGAAAAAATGCCGGAATGACGCATGCTCTCGTAGCAAACATATAGTAATCCACTTAACTGTATAGGTGCATCATGCCCAACGTGAGATTAACTATCTATTATTTGCTGCAGAATTAACCGTGCGTTTGTCATTGAGCAATATTTTCAGGGTTTTCGAAAAGACGGTTGGTTTGGTGAAAGTCTGGCCTCGCACTCATACTTCACGAGGTCAAGGAGAGGTGTTCAACTACCTGTTGTTAGGACCAGAAGCAGTACTCACACTTACTTCACCAGGTCAAGAGGAAGTGTGGAAATGTCTTCGGAAATTCCATTGCAAATAGTCCCCGTCTCTGAGGAGAGCTCAATCTCAGCCGTCCTCACACCTGAGTCCGCAACTGCGGAGGAAAATAGGATCCTACGGCTCCGCATGTTAGAAATGCTGGATAACTGGAACAATGGGAAAGAGCCGCCAAGTGTCGTCCCCGGATTCCCTGAACTATTCTCCAGGTCAAGTGGGACTTCTAATATTCCCATAAATTACCCTGCTACCCCATTTGGGTACCCAGCCACCTCCGCCTTCTCTGCAGGATCACCTTCTGAGCCTCATCCCCGAATGTCGGCCAATGATGCAAGCATGAACATCTTTACTGCATCGCCTTGCCCAGATACGGCACAGCCTGCCACGTACAAGCCAAGCCTTGACTCATCCTCTTTTACATTCCAAGCACCGTCGTTCTCAATGGAACCAACTAGGTTCGCTACCAGTACTAATCCTCTACCGCCTCAGTGCGAGCTTGTACCAGGGCAGGATCAGAACCCCAGAATTGTAGAACAAAATGAGATGGCCAAAAGGATGAGAAGCCTTGAGCAAAGTCTGAAGAATATGCAAGGATTGAGCGGGCAAAAGAGCGTCTCTTACGCCGACCTATGCATGTTTCCTCACGTACACCTGCCAACGGGTTTCAAGACCCCCAAGTTTGAGAAGTACGATGGGCACGGTGACCCCATTGCACATCTTAAGAAATACTGCAACCAATTGCGGGGAGCCAGCGGAAAAGAAGAACTGCTAATGGCATACTTTGGTGAAAGTTTAGTAGGGATAGCTTCGGAATGGTATATGGATCAGGAAATGTCCCGATGGCTTATATGGGATGATCTCGCCAGAGATTTTGTAAAACAATTCCAGTATAACATCGACATTGCGCCAGACCGAAACTCTCTTTCAAATTTGAAGAAGAAGCCTTCGGAAAGCTTTAGAGAGTATGCTATTAAGTGGCGTGAACAGGCGTCGAGAGTGAAGCCTCCCATGGATGAAGTGGAAATGGTCACTACCTTTCTCCAGGCTCAAGAGTCTGACTATTTCCAAAACATGATGTCGGCCATGGGTAAGCCATTCGCGGAAGCGATCAAGATTGGAGAGATGGTGGAAAATGGGTTGAAAACAGGAAGGATTTTGAGTCAAGCAGCCATAAGGGCAACCTCCCAGGCCGTTCAAAGCGGGTCTGGAGGAACAACAAGGGGGAAGAAAAAAGAAGAAACGACTATGGCAGCCTCCGAAGCAAGGGAGTATCGTCATCCCAGGCCCCATTTTCCGGAAAGAGCCCCACAACACTATTACCCCCATTCAAATTCGGCATATGCTCATCAACCTTATATGGTCATGAATGCCCAACCTTATAACCATCCACCACAACAAGCCAACCGAGGCCCAGCTCCGCCTCCCAGAAATCAGCCTCCTTACCGCAACCACTATAACCCACAACCCCCGCAGAATAACTACCGCCCCCAAGAGCCACCTCGACGTCGGACTTTCACGCCCATCGGTGAGCCATACTCAACTTTATTCCCAAAGTTGTTCCAGTTGGGTTTCTTGCAACCCATCCCTCAAACAAGGCAAAACCCGACATCTCCTTCTTACAAAGCCGGAGTTAGATGCGCCTATCATTCAGGGGCCGAGGGACATGATACAAACGACTGCTGGTCATTGAAAAGAGTGGTCGAAAATTTGATAGAGCAGGGGAAAATAGTGCTAAGGGACGAGGAGATCCCGAATGTAACAAACAATCCATTGCCCGCTCACAATAATGGGCCGCTGATCGGCATGATTTGTGAAGACAAAGAGTTCGATCCTGCTTTGAAAGCCATAATTGCCATTGTCGACACGGGGAAGAGGCCTGAAATAGACCAAAAATCAGAAAAGGGGGAGGAGGCCAAGGTTACAGAGAGCAAGTCTGAAAAGAAGGTGGAGAAGAAAGTGGTACCAGCAAAGGGCGGAGTTCTTTACATACCGCAAGGTCAAGCTGGGAAGACGCAGAAATCCGGGATCAAAAAGACAAAACCTATGTACGTGCCAAAAGGGGCCTATATGGTCCGGGGGACGATTCAACCACCTCGGCTGAATGAGCCAGTGGTTATCGGACGCGTGCCACAAAAGCCAATGACCAACCCGTCCACAGTGCCGTGGAATTATCAAAAGACTTTGGTAATGTACAAAGGCAAAGAGGTCATGGGAGAACTTCCAGAAAATACTTTCATTGGGGGGTACTCAAATACCCAAGAACTGAACGACGCCACACAAAGGCGCTTCCCTCCAAAGAAGCCTGTGAGTGTTGAAGAAGCGGAAGTGTTCTTCCAACAAATGAAGATGCCGGATTACGAAGTGATAGATCAGCTGCGCAAGCACCCTGAGCAGGTGTCCATGCTATCATTATTGATAAGGTCGGCCGAGCATCAAAAGATCTTACTGAAGACCCTGAATGAGGCATATGTGCCGGTTGAAACCTCGGTTGAGCAATTAGAGCGGATGACAGAAAGATTCTTCGCCATCAACCAAATCTCCTTCAGCAAGAACGATCTACCCCCGGAAGGAGCAGCACACAACAAGGCATTGCATTTAACAGTCAAATGCGAGGACTACTATGTCAAGCGGGTAATGCTGGATGGGGGATCAGGTGTTGACATTTGCCCGCTCTCTACGCTGCAAAGAATGGAAATTGAGACCGGAAGAATCCGACCCAACAACGTCTGCGTAAGAGCTTTCGACGGCATCAAGAGAGACACCATGGGAGAAATAGACTTGCTGCTGGTCATAGGACCGGTCGAATTTCGAGTCACTTTCCAAGTGATCGACATGGACACATCCTACAATTTCCTCCTTGGCAGGCCTTGGATCCATGCGGCAGGAGCCGTGCCTTCCACTCTTCACCAGATGGTGAAGTTCGAGTACGAAAACCAAGAGATCGTGGTCCATGGGGAAGACGAACATGTCATTTATCGGGACCCATCCATCCCGTATCCTGAACCGAGAGAAGGGAGCGAACATACGGTCTATCAAGCTTTCGAGGTTGTACTGGCAGAGCAGCACGAATAGGGAATACCCTGCCCCCGGCCTTTCTTGTCTAATGCTTCGGTTATGGTGGCCAAAGAGATGATCCGACACGGATTTAGGCCAGGGAAGGGACTTGGACGAACCCTTCAGGGAATAACAGAACCCGTTACTTTACCAGTCATCAAGAAACCTTTTGGACTAGGTTTCAAACCTACTCCAGCAGACGAAAAATGGGCAAAGAAAAGGAGAAATGAGGGCTGGAAGTTGCCTCAACCACTCCCGGATTTATATGCGACTTTCATCAGGCCAAGGTACGCTGAAGAAGAAGATGATGAGGTCTTCACAGCTGAGGAAATCGAGGAAATATGTGGGGCAATGAGGGAAATGCTTTACGAGGTCCACATGGTTCAACTCGGTGAAGGCACAAACACTGCTGAGATGATGTACATGGGGCCAAACGCCAAACTCCAAAACTGGGAGGCCACGCCATTCCCGACTAGGCGGAAGTCCGGGTAGACCTGCCCTGCCACCTTTCCTATGTCACAAGTTATCTCCGGGACATAACTTGAACAGTTTCTTCTTTTTATTTGTTGTTTTGAATTCCTAGTTGTAAACATTGTTGTCTTCCAACTTTCTAAAGAAAATATACAAAATACAAAAAAAAATCATCATTTGCTTTCCTATTCTTTCTTTTGTTCTGATTTTTATTACTTTTCCTCTTATCTTCCTTTTCAGTCCTAATAATGCGGCTTTAAATATGACATGCTTGCGGACTTCACGCCCAGATCACAATGAGTTATTTAACTGCGAATTAATGAACCCAGAACCAGAATATGATGCGGAAGAGGCTTTTAGGGAGATAAACCGAGAGTTGGAATATTTTGAGAATAAACCTAAGCCGAATCTGAATGACACTGAACCGGTAAATTTAGGAACCCTGGAAGAAATCCGGGAGACCAAGATAAGCATTCACACGGACAAGAAAACGAGAGAGGCGATAATTCAACTTCTTTTTGAATTCAAAGACGTGTTTGCTTGGTCATATGATGACATGCCGGGACTAGGTGTCGATCTAGTGGTTCACAAATTGCCGATTCATCCTGATTGTCCTCCAGTTCAACAAAAGCAACGAAAGTTCAAAACCGAGGTCAGTGACAAGATTAAAGAGGAGATCACCAAGCAACTGAAAACAGGAGTGATCCGGGTAGTCCAATACACAACATGGTTGGCGAATGTGGTTCCAGTGCCAAAGAAGGACGGGAAAACTCGAGTATGCGTAGATTACCGAGATCTGAACAGAGCAAGTCCTAAAGATAATTTCCCGCTGCCCAACATCCACATCCTCGTTGATAATTGTGCCAAACACGAGATACAGTCTTTTGTAGATTGTTATGCTGGGTATCATCAGGTACTGATGGATGAAGAGGACGCCGAGAAAACCGCTTTCACCACGCCGTGGGGCACCTACTGTTATCGGGTCATGCCATTTGGTCTAAAGAATGCTGGGGCTACTTACATGAGGGCCATGACTGCCATTTTCCATGACATGATGCACCAGGAAATAGAGGTGTACGTGGACGATGTGATAGTCAAATCCAGGACGCAGGATAATCACATCCAAGACTTGAGGAAATTCTTCGAGAGGCTAAGGAAGTATGACTTGAAGCTAAATCCAGCCAAATGCGCTTTCGGAGTTCCGTCGGGCAAACTTTTGGGTTTCATCGTAAGCAGGAGAGGTATCGAGCTAGATCCAACTAAGATAAAATCCATCAGAGATTTGCCTCCTCCAAGAACAAAGAAAGACGTGATGAGTCTGTTGGGCAGGTTGAACTACATCAGTCGGTTTATTGCCCAGCTGACAAGCACGTGTGAACCCATATTCAAGCTGTTAAGGAAAGATGCGGCGATTAAGTGGACAACAGAGTGTCAAGAAGCCTTTGATAAAGTCAAAGAATACCTTTCGAATCCCCCAGTCTTGGTCCCTCCAGAACCGGGAAGGCCACTTTTCTTGTATCTGACAGTCTTAGAGAACTCTTTCGGCTGTGTCCTCGGGCAACACGACGTAACCGGAAAGAAGGAGCAAGCAATCTACTACCTGAGCAAGAAATTCACCGGCTACGAGGCCAAATACACACTGTTGGAAAGGACATGTTGCGCTCTCACATGGGTTGCTCAAAAGCTGAGGCATTATCTCCAAGCCCACACTACGTTCCTCATAAGCAGGTTGGATCCCTTGAAGTATATATTTCAGAAACCAATGCCTACTGGGAGACTGGCTAAATGGCAAATCTTGCTTACGGAATTCGACATAGTTTATGTCACCCGCACGGCAATGAAAGCCCAGGCGTTAGCAGATCATTTGGCCGAAAACCCGGTCGATGAGGAATACCAGCCATTGGATACCTACTTTCCAGATGAAGAGGTAAACACCGTAGAGTTGATCTCGGAGGAAGCTTATGTATGGAAGATGTTCTTCGACGGAGCCGTGAATGCCAAGGGTGTAGGGATTGGGGCGATTTTGATCTCGCCTTCCGGTCAGCATTATCCCGCCACAGCTAGACTTCGTTTCTTCTGCACAAATAATACAGCTGAGTATGAAGCCTGCATTATGGGAATGCATATGGCAATCGATCAGGATGTTGAAGACTTACTGATTATGGGAGATTCTGACCTGATCATCCGGCAAGTCCAAGGAGAATGGGAAACTCGGGATGTCAAACTTATCCCATACCGACAACATGTGGAGGACCTCAGCAGGCGCTTTACCTCAATAGAGTTCAGGTATATTCCGAGGTGTCACAATGAACTGGCAGATGCACTTGCTACTCTGGCTTCTATGCTACCCTACCCGGGCAACGCCCACGTCGATCCTTTGGAAATCCAAATCAAGGAAAGACACGGTTACTGCAGTGTAATCGAGGCGGGATCAAATACGCAGCCTTGGTACCATGACATCAAGAGATTCCTGAAGACGCAAGAATACCCAGAGCATGCTACTGGAGATCAGAAGAGGACCATTAGGCGACATGCAAGTGGTTTCTTTCTAAGCGGTGAATTGTTATATAAGAGGACCCCAGACCTCAATCTCTTATGATGCGTCGATATCGAGGAGGCAAAAAGGATCATGCACGAAATACACGCAGGTGTGTGTGGACCTCGCATGAACGGGCATGTCTTGGCGAAGAAAATCCTTCGAGCAGGTTATTATTGGATGACCATGGAAAAGGATTGCTTTAGTTTCGTTCGGAAGTGTCATCAGTGTCAGGTGCACGGTGATTTGATTCATGCACCTCCCACGGAACTGCATCCCATGTCCGCACCATGGCCATTTGTCGCCTGGGGCATGGACGTCATTGGACCAATTGAACCAAAGGCCTCGAACGGACACAGGTTTATACTAGTTGCCATAGACTACTTTACGAAATGGGTAGAGGCTGTCACTCTCAAGTCGGTCACCAAGAAAGCTGTGGTGGATTTTGTACACTCAAGTCTTATCTGTCGCTTCGGTATTCCTGCGACTATCATTACAGATAATGCAGCAAACTTGAACAGTCACTTGATGGGAGATGTGTGCGAGCAATTCAAGATAACACACAGAAATTCCACTCCTTATCGGCCAAAAGCCAATGGTGCTGTGGAAGCTGCAAATAAAAACATCAAGAAGATTTTGAGGAAAACAATACAAAATTCCCGACAGTGGCATGAGCAGTTACCTTTTGCATTATTGGGGTACCGCACTACGGTACGCACATCAGTAGGAGCAACTCCTTATCTTTTGGTTTATGGGACCGAGGCCGTAATACCGGCAGAGGTAGAGATTCCTTCACTTCGAATCATTGTCGAAGCAGAAATCGAGGACAGCGAGTGGGTTAAGAATCGACTGGAGCAATTAACGTTGATTGATGAAAAGCGGATGGCTGCAGTTTGTCACGGACAGCTATACCAACAAAGGATGGCCCGTGCTTACAACAAGAAAGTCCGACCCCGGAATTTCGAAGTAGGTCAGCTAGTACTGAGGCGTATTCTGCCGCATCATGAAGAAGCAAAAGGAAAGTTTGCCCCAAATTGGAAAGGCCCATACATCGTAAGGAAAATATTGCCAAGAGGAGCATTGTATTTAGGTGATATCGAAGGAAATGACCCCGACACAGCAGTAAATGCAGATGCGGTCAAGAGGTACTACGTCTAAATCATACTCCAATAGTCCTGACACGTTGAAAATGGCGAAGGTGTTTATTCCCCACTACTCCCCAAAAACTACCCAATTCTCTCTACCAACTTTTGAGCCGCTTACAAAACAAAACAAAACAAAAAAAAACAAACAAAACAAAACAAAATTTGATTAAGGCCTGAACTACGTTTGACTTGATTCTGAAAGGATACGTAGGCAGCCTCTCCCTGAGGTTCAGTCACACCAACAATAAAATCCCATTCACCCTGAAATTGAAACCGGGGCACGTCGAGCAGTTTAGAAGTTAGTATCATCTACCTCTCTTTACCAAGCACAAGCTTTCAAATCAATTACCAAAGATAGTGGGAAGCCAATAAGCGTCACAAATGGAGACCGACACACTCTGAATTGAGAGAGATAAAATGAGAGAGTCTCGTCGGTGAAAACCTTCGGGCACCGCGAGGCGACGGGAGTAGAGAAACCAAAATGAGAGAGCTTGTTTAGTAAAAACTCGCAAAGAGTGCTATCAAGCGATGACAGGAAGATAAATGAGAGAGGTCAGCCAGCGAAAACCCGCAAAAGGGCGTTGTTGGCCGAAAAGAATGACGCCACTCCAAGAAGGTCTCGGCAAAGTTCCACCGGTTTTGGAATCACAGATCTGTTCTGGTTCAGGAAAACGCAAGCTTTTAGAAGGTCAAACGTCCAGTCCAAAAAGCATGTCATGTCATTTAAAGCCAGCGTTATCTTCCTCAAATAAGTCTTTCTCATCCCAAAAAGGGTATTCCTTTTCTGATTTGTTTTTCCCTTTCTTTGTTTTCTTTTCGAATCCCTTTCGCATTTTTACCCCGAGTTCAGGACACACCGGAAAGGACAGGTGGCAGGTTTGTTTGCACGGAATCCCGTCTCATGAAGGAAAGCACCTCATCTCGTTGATATGATTACCCAAGCATGATGAATCATGACGTTTGATGGTGTTCCGGAGTAAAGAAAAAAGAATGAAATCTTGGAATCTTCCCCAGCAAGTCCACCTTCGGACAAATCCCCACAGAGTCTCCCCCTGTACAAAACCCCACAGAGTTTCTCTTGTGTACAATCTCCCACAAAGTCTCCCCAGTATAAAAGAAAAAAATAATTAAAAAAAAAAATCCCCGTTGGAATTTCATCAACACATCCCCAGCGAGTCCTTTTGTAAATATTCCCCAACAAGCTTACCCCAACAAACCCTGGGAAACCCGTTTTGAAACAAAAACCCAGCACACCCCATTGTACAGAATCCGCACAAAAGGATCCATTTTGTAAATATTTCCCCCACAGAGCGTCCTTTTGTATAAATTCCCACAGAACACCTCCAATGAAACCCCCGTTGAGAACCCTCAATCAAAACGGGACACAAAAAAAAAAAAAAAAAGGGGGCCTCACGAGGCAAATCATCACAGAATCCGGAAATACAAGCCTGAGCAGTCTAAAGGTTTCGCCATTTGAATCGAATCAATGGCGGGACTTCGCAACAGAAGTAAAGATGCAACGGAGCAATTGGGAACGATCAAGGTCACCGAACCAACCGTCATTTCCGAACTAACAATTGTTCTTTGTCTGAGAAGTTGAAACAGGTGTTAATCCAAGACAACCGTGCTAGAAGCAGGTGTCGCCCAAAGAAGAAGGTACACGGGTACAAGAAACATTTTGGCAATAAGGAATTCACTCAAAAGGTAAGTTCCCGCAAAACTCCCTTTTTCCTTCTATTAAAACGAGAAAACTCAAAATAGGTCGTGTAGTATTCTCAAGCTTTATCCCCAGCCAATCAGCATTAGGGTTTTAAACCCTAAACTGAATGTTCCTTTTAATCAGCATTAGGGTTTTAAACCCTAAACTGAATTTTCCTTTTAATCAGCATTAGGGTTTTAAACCCTAAACTGAATTTTCCTTTTAATCAGCATTAGGGTTTTAAACCCTAAACTGAATTTTCCTTTCAGCCAGCATTAGAGTTTTAAACTCTAAACTGAGCTTTTCCATGCAATCAGCATTAGGGTTTTAAACCCTAAACTGAATTTTCCTTTCAGCCAGCATTAGAGTTTTAAACTCTAAACTGAGTTTTTCCATGCAATCAGCATTAGGGTTTTAAACCCTAAACTGAATTTTCCTTTCAGCCAGCATTAGAGTTTTAAACTCTAAACTGAGCTTTTCCATGCAATCAGCATTAGGGTTTTGAACCCTAAACTGAATTTTCCTTTCAGCCAGCATTAGAGTTTTAAACTCTAAACTGAATTTTCCATGTAGTCAGCATTAGGGTTTTAAACCCTAAACTGAACTTTTTCCTTTCAGCCAGCATTAGCGTTTTAAACTCTAAACTGAGCTTTTTCATGCAATCAGCATTAGGGTTTTAAACCCTAAACTGAATTTTCCTTTCAGCCAGCATTAGAGTTTTAAACTCTAAACTGAGCTTTTCCATGCAATCAGCATTAGGGTTTTGAACCCTAAACTGAATTTTCCTTTCAGCCAGCATTAGAGTTTTAAACTCTAAATTGAATTTTCCATGTAGTCAGCATTAGGGTTTTAAACCCTAAACTGAACTTTTTCCTTTCAGCCAGCATTAGCGTTTTAAACTCTAAACTGAGCTTTTTCATGCAATCAGCATTAGGGTTTTAAACCCTAAACTGAATTTTCCTTTCAGCCAGCATTAGAGTTTTAAACTCTAAACTGAGCTTTTTCATGCAATCAGCATTAGGGTTTTAAACCCTAAACTGAATTTTCCTTTCAGCCAGCATTAGAGTTTTAAACTCTAAACTGAGTTTTTCCATGCAATCAGCATTAGGGTTTTAAACCCTAAACTGAATTTTCCTTTCAGCCAGCATTAGAGTTTTAAACTCTAAACTGAGCTTTTCCATGCAATCAGCATTAGGGCTTTAAACCCTAAACTGAATTTTCCTTTCAGCCAGCATTAGAGTTTTAAACTCTAAACTGAGCTTTTTCATGCAATCAGCATTAGGGTTTTAAACCCTAAACTGAATTTTCCTTTCAGCCAGCATTAGAGTTTTAAACTCTAAACAGAGCTTTTCCATGCAATCAGCATTAGGGTTTTAAACCCTAAACTGAACTTCTCCCTTTCAGCCAGCATTAGAGTTTTAAACTCTAAACTGAGTTTTTCCATGCAATCAGCATTAGGGTTTTAAACCCTAAACTGAATTTTCCTTTCAGCCAGCATTAGAGTTTTAAACTCTAAACTGAGCTTTTCCATGCAATCAGCATTAGGGTTTTGAACCCTAAACTGAATTTTCCTTTCAGCCAGCATTAGAGTTTTAAACTCTAAACTGAATTTTCCATGTAGTCAGCATTAGGGTTTTAAATCCTAAACTGAACTTTTTCCTTTCAGCCAGCATTAGCGTTTTAAACTCTAAACTGAGCTTTTTCATGCAATCAGCATTAGGGTTTTAAACCCTAAACTGAATTTTCCTTTTAGTCAGCATTAGGGTTTTAAACCCTAAACTGAATTTTTCTTTTAGTCAGCATTAGGGTTTTAAACCCTAAACTGAACTTTTCCTTTTAGTCAGCATTAGGGTTTTAAATCCTAAACTGAACTTTTTCTTCCAGCCAGCATTAGGGTTTTAAACCCTAAACTGAACTTTTTCCTTTCAGCCAGCATTAGCGTTTTAAACTCTAAACTGAGCTTTTTCATGCAATCAGCATTAGGGTTTTAAACCCTAAACTGAATTTTCCTTTCAGCCAGCATTAGAGTTTTAAACTCTAAACTGAATTTTCCATGTAGTCAGCATTAGGGTTTTAAATCCTAAACTGAACTTTTTCCTTTCAGCCAGCATTAGCGTTTTAAACTCTAAACTGAGCTTTTTCATGCAATCAGCATTAGGGTTTTAAACCCTAAACTGAATTTTCCTTTTAGTCAGCATTAGGGTTTTAAACCCTAAACTGAATTTTTCTTTTAGTCAGCATTAGGGTTTTAAACCCTAAACTGAACTTTTCCTTTTAGTCAGCATTAGGGTTTTAAATCCTAAACTGAACTTTTTCTTCCAGCCAGCATTAGGGTTTTAAACCCTAAACTGAACTTTTTCCTTTCAGCCAGCATTAGCGTTTTAAACTCTAAACTGAGCTTTTTCATGCAATCAGCATTAGGGTTTTAAACCCTAAACTGAATTTTCCTTTCAGCCAGCATTAGAGTTTTAAACTCTAAACTGAGCTTTTTCATGCAATCAGCATTAGGGTTTTAAACCCTAAACTGAATTTTCCTTTCAGCCAGCATTAGAGTTTTAAACTCTAAACTGAGTTTTTCCATGCAATCAGCATTAGGGTTTTAAACCCTAAACTGAATTTTCCTTTCAGCCAGCATTAGAGTTTTAAACTCTAAACTGAGCTTTTCCATGCAATCAGCATTAGGGCTTTAAACCCTAAACTGAATTTTCCTTTCAGCCAGCATTAGAGTTTTAAACTCTAAACTGAGCTTTTTCATGCAATCAGCATTAGGGTTTTAAACCCTAAACTGAATTTTCCTTTCAGCCAGCATTAGAGTTTTAAACTCTAAACTGAGCTTTTCCATGCAATCAGCATTAGGGTTTTAAACCCTAAACTGAACTTCTCCCTTTCAGCCAGCATTAGAGTTTTAAACTCTAAACTGAGTTTTTCCATGCAATCAGCATTAGGGTTTTAAACCCTAAACTGAATTTTCCTTTCAGCCAGCATTAGAGTTTTAAACTCTAAACTGAGCTTTTCCATGCAATCAGCATTAGGGTTTTGAACCCTAAACTGAATTTTCCTTTCAGCCAGCATTAGAGTTTTAAACTCTAAACTGAATTTTCCATGTAGTCAGCATTAGGGTTTTAAATCCTAAACTGAACTTTTTCCTTTCAGCCAGCATTAGAGTTTTAAACTCTAAACTGAGCTTTTTCATGCAATCAGCATTAGGGTTTTAAACCCTAAACTGAATTTTCCTTTTAGTCAGCATTAGGGTTTTAAACCCTAAACTGAATTTTTCTTTTAGTCAGCATTAGGGTTTTAAACCCTAAACTGAACTTTTCCTTTTAGTCAGCATTAGGGTTTTAAATCCTAAACTGAACTTTTTCTTCCAGCCAGCATTAGGGTTTTAAACTCTAAACTGAGTTTTTCCATGCAATCGACATTAGGGTTTTAAACCCCAAACTGAATTCTTCCTTTGTTCGGCATTAGGGTTTTAAAACCCCAAACCGAACCTCTCCCCAGCTAGCCGGTGTTAGGGCTCCAACCCTGAACTGAGCATGCGTATCCTCTTTCATCAATTTTATGAATTTCCTGGTGAATAATTAACGAAATTTTCCTAGTGAAACTGGGGCAGAAAATTTCGTTTGTTTGTTTGTTTTTTCCTGCAGGTCTAACCTCGAGCCACACTGATCGAAATGACCTACGAGATGAGTCTCAACTCAGAATCAAAGAAGAAAACGACAAAAAGAAGACATTCCGAGATATCAGAGTGAATGGAGAGCGGATCGACTCCAACGTTTAATTAAGGGCCTGAACCTTGCCAATCGCGTCTCACTCAGTATCCTAGAGGTTACACAAGTCGCCGCAACTCGCAAGCATCAAGATTCAGATCGGAGTCTACAAGCAGAATCAGCTAAGACCCAAGATCAAGTCGTAAAAGAATCATATATAGGAATCTTGTAACTAGCAGTCGACATGCATATAAGTAGTTAGTTCAGTTTCCAATTTTCGTTTGATTGTAATAAGGCGGTCAGTGACGTAGCAGTGACAACAGCAACAGCGTTAGCAGCAAGCATTGCAATCCCATGGTAGTCCCAGCTACCAAAACTTCCCGAACTACATTGACCTGATTCCTGTTTAGCCCAGGATATGTAGGAAATCTTTGAAGCAAGATTCGGTCAGATCTTTCAAAAAAAAAACATGCTTCATACGGAGTAGTCCATAGGCAAAAATCGCTCATACACGCTCACTTTATCTTTGCACGAAAACTCTTCGTATTTCCGAACAAAGAGGGGCAGCTGTGAGCACGTGATTTTTGTTTTACGCGACAATCGCTCCAAAAGAATTAAAAATGTATGTGTCATGCGTAATTTAAACCATGACCCGTTTGTTAGATGGAAAATTACAAAAATACGCATTTTTTCTTTTGTCCTGATTTGTTGCCGTGCTTAATTTTGCCTACTTTTAACATTTTATCCGCGTGAAATAAATATGTTAAGTGTTAATTAGTGGTGCTTGGTTTTATTTAATTAGTTTGTGTATTTAGGAAATTAGAAATAAAGAAAAGAAAACAAAATTTGTTGTAAAACGAATTTGGGCCGTGCCCATTTCAAAATCTGGAGCCCAATTGAACAGCCCAAACCCCCAGTCCAAACAGCCCACCCCCAGGACACAAAACGACGTAGTTTAACACCAAAACTACGTCGTTTCAAGGCCGATCCATCTCAACCATTCAAACCAAACTGATCCAACGGCCAAGATCTCACACCCCGTACCCACTAACAAACCCGACCCGTCTCACCCGGACCGAACCCAAACCCTCAAAACGACACCGTTTCCATTTAAGCCTTCAGATCCAGACCGTAGATCTAGATTGATCTAACGGTCGAGGTTCACCCACCCACTAACTATATAAGCCTAGATCCTTACCCTGCCCCCCTAGCCAACACCCCCGCCTTCGTCTTCACCAAACCCATCCCCTTCAAACCCTAGCCGCCCCTGCACACCTTCACCAGAAACCCGGCGGCCTGAACGCCGGTGACCTCCACCTGAACACCATAGAACCCCCATGCCATCCTGAACCTAAATCTACCAACCACACACTTCGAATCACCCCCCAGGTCCTCGAATCTTCATTTGAAGATTCGAGTCAAAACTCGATCTACACCAACCAACCCCAGCTTCATACCAGACACTCCCCGGACCCTCCTCGTGACCAAACCATATTTGGTTTGGTCCGAATCTAACCAGGGAAGCACGAATATTAGATCTGAGTTTTGAAACCACAAGGTCCCTCGTCACTGGTTCAAAACGGTTCAAACCAAAGAGATTAAGGTCTAATGGACCTTAATCGAAGTGTTCCTCATCTGAGAAACACTTCGATTAAAGTCCGTTCAGCCTTAAGAAAGGTCCGTCCAAATCCGGGTTCAAACTTTTAACTTTTCAAGTTTAAGGTGAATCTGCTTTCTTTTCCTTTATTTGTTTTTAGCCCGTGTGATTTGTTTTAAAAGACTGTTCATATTTGTTTTAATTTTATCAACTTTTGTTTGTCCACTTTGTTTGAACCTCTGTGTTTGTCTGAATCCCTCCCCTCCTATTCTGATGAGGCATGTGTATTGGTTGTATTCCAAATTTGTACTGACTAACTAATTCCTCGAAGTACAATTCTGTTTTAATCAGTATGAGTCGAGTCATGTGTCCCACACTTCTGAATGTCTGATTTTTGGCTACGATTGTGTATGTTAATGCTAATATAGTCGAGTCGACATGAGTCGTCAATTAGTTTCAACTGTCTGAGCAAAGTAAATCAACTAGCTTCTGTTGAACACTTGTTGAACCAATTAAAAACCAAATTTGTTTACTTATAGCTGTTGATTTGGATCAGTAATGTAAAAGGGATGTTTGGTTTAAATGCTGAATTGGAGGGCATGTGCACTCTTGCACAGCATGTGCATTGGTGCACCTCATGTGCATTGGTGCACAGCCTGTGGCCTGCATAAAGGTTTTTGTTTAATTTTAAAATGGTTTGACAGTATATGCTGTCAACATATCCTACTGCCCATACTTGCTTTTAGTTAAATAAAATGGAAAAGTTAAATCTGCCAGGGAATGATGGGGTTTTTATACCTAATTAACTAAAGTGGAACTGAAAAAGTTTAAAGGCACATGGGAGGGGTATGGTAATAGTCTGAACAGGCTGTTTAAAAGGGATAGTGTTGAGGCCTATAAGAGAGAGAGGTGAGGAGACAGAAAGGGGGGATAAAAAAAGGAGGACTGACTTTTGAAGGTTTAAAAAGAAAAACACACTGTGAAGAGTTTAGGGAGGAGAGCTGGAAATACATACAAATAGATACACATAGACAGAGAGAGTGGAAGGGATAGAAGGGGTACAACCAACAATCAGAAGCTTTTTCCTCCTATCATTACTGGGTTTCAGTTGTTCAACCTGTTTCAAATCAATTCTGATTCTTTGAAATTCCAGTTGTGTCTATTAGTCGAGTGTTTTCATTGGTTTACTACTGGTCTGGTCTGTCTGGATTTCTGATTCTATTCCACTGGGTGTTGCTGCTATTTGGCTATTACTTTCTATTGGCCATATTTGCATCTCTGCACTCGAGCCTGTTTCTTGCTGTATTGTTTTGCCTGCTGCTATTCTGCCCTGTTGTTGTTGGTGTTGTTACTGCTGCTGCATTTGTTCATTGTTACTCTACTGATTGCCCTTTTTCTTCAATTGCAAATATTCCCAGGTACACAACCTTTGAACCTTGTATTGTTGAAAGTTTGAAGTTGAAGCAGAAATAAAGAAATGAACACCAGTTTATGTTATAGCATTGGTGTAAAAAGATAGTTTGAATGTTGGTTGGGCCTGTATTCTTACTGCGAACTGCAAATATTCTGTATAAACTAGCATACATTCTGTTTAAGATGAACTGTTAGATAGCATGGCTCAATAGTAATGACAGTATGACATAGACAGCATGTTTTGATTTAGTATACATTCAGTTCCGTATAACACTTTTTTGATTTAGTATGACTGTATAACATAGAGTCATGGTAAGCATTGTATGTATTTTGCCTAGACCACTGAATTGACAAAACTGTGATACTGGGTCCGGGATAAATGTATCCCCAAACAAACTCCCATACAGTCACACTAAGAGTATGGCTATGAATGCCAGTTCTCTTGTCAGTTTATTCGTTCCAATACAGGTTCGATACTGGGTTTCGGTACAGATTTTTATTTCAAAATGATGTAATGATTGTTGAGAAAAACTAATAATCATTTTTGAGTTCAATCAGTAGTAATTTTTCCTAATAAAACAGCCGATTTCTTTTATCAATTTCAAATAGGTTAGAGTGTTAAGAATAGAACTTGGAGGTCGCTAAACATAACTCAATATATGTTGTTAGTTTGTTTGCAATCTCCCTTAGCGAATTAATAAGCATATTCACTTGTTGAAAACAAAGCATGCCGTAGCTCTCACCTCATGAACAATCAATCAGGTAACCAAACAAGTTTAGGTTCGGCAAACATAATAAGGATTCAGTCCGTATTTGTCTAAACCAGCAAAATTCGGTATCATCCTTCTCTTTAAAGATAAATGTAGTAAAAATGTAGTCATTGTAGGGTACCCTTCTAAAATAATGAGACGAGCCTCGCCGAATCAAAAGGCGAATTGCGGGGCCCTCAATAATTGGTCATAATAAATACTTAGAATTTGGGACGGGCTGTTTAGTGAATTTCACTGCCCTCCCCGAAGACAATAACGCGTTAGATTCTTTAGGCGCGACTTAATCAAATTACATTCTTAAATTCGGGTGCGCATTTATGTGACCCAAATTCAAATCTCAACGGAGTCGAAATGTGTTAACAACTACGGGTGCATTGATTGTGACGTGGTTCGAGATACATTTTCACGACGTTGCAATTCTATAAAAATAAATGATAATAATAAAAGCGGTTAAAACTTAATAAGAGCACATAAGTCACAACATGTATTTAAATCAGATATTTAGCCATTATAACAATTTAAGCGACCGTGCTAGAACCACGGGATTCGAGGGTGCCTAACACCTTCCCTCTGGTCAACAGAATTCCTTACTTAGAATTTCTGGTTCGTAGACTTCATTTGGAAAAGTCGAAAATCTCCTTGATTTGGGATTCAAGATAAACCGGTGACTTGGGACACCAAAAGCCAAACCTTTCCCAAGTGGCGACTCTGAATTAAATAAATAATCCCATTTCGAATATTGTCACTTAAATTGGAAAAACTCCACCCGCGCATCATAACCCTTCGGGGCCGGGCGCGCAAAAAGGAGGTGTGACAGCTCTGGCGACTCTGCTGGGGATGTTGACCCAGAACCACTGGTTCAGGGTCCAAGAATTCGAGCTTAGAATAATTGTTATATCTGGCTTATTATCTGATCTTTATTACATGTTTTGCATAAAAGTGCTAAATGTTGTCTCTTACCGCTTTTGATATTATCTGAACTGTATATAAACTGTGCCGAAACCTTTCTTTTCTTACCTCCGGGGAGAAGCTCGCTGGTCGAGACTCCCTATTCTGTTAGTGTCAATACCCGAAATAAGAAAGAGGTCGGACAAGTTACAAAGCCGGACGATCTCGCGGGTCCCCGGTACGTAGCCCCCTCCTCGACTCGAGTTGTCCGCTCGGGTACACAGTCTAGAGCAAATACCAAGGTTTAAACCTAGTATAACGAAACTTCATGCCGGATCCCTAGTAGGAACGCTTATTTGCATCATATTGCATTTGACTTAGGGGACTCAACACAGGGGTTGGGTCCGTCTAGGACAGGCAACCTGAAATGGAAAAGACCATCATGCTGCATTCCTATCTGTGTTGTGCATTTATTTGCTTCGGTTCCGCATGTCGACCGGTTCTTAAAAAAAAGGGAAAATAGCAGCGTAGGGGAGATAATTACTTATTTTTGGAAAATAAAACCAATGTCCAAGTAGTGTCAAAACCTCGCCGGAATTTTTCTAAAAAAAACTGTTTTGTTTATTGAGACTTGTTAAAAAATATATATATATAAAATTCTTCTTTTATCACTTTCAAAAATCAAAAAAAAAAGAGGTATTTATTTTAAAAGTAAAAAAACAAAAAAAATCGAAAATTCATAATTTAAAAATGTGTTGTTTCTTTTGTAGTACCCCTTTTACGAATTCAGACTAATAGTCCAAATTTTTTTTTTTATTTGATTTTCTAAAAAATATATATATATATATATATATATATATATATATATATATATATATATATAAAATAAAAAAAATATATATAAAAAAAATAGTTCCTTTAATCTTTATCTCTTTTCAAAAACAAAAAAATATATATAAAAAATACGTATTCCTGATTTCTAGGTTTATTCGATTTTTCCGATTTTTACAATATTCCCGAACTACGCCGGTTTGATTCTCACCGGATGTGAGATACGTAGGCAACCCTCGTCGGGTTCAACCCCCATTTTGCTAAAATAGCCAAAATCAAAAAAAATATATGTTTCAAATTTTTAAAGAGTCATAAATAAGTCAGGTGATGATGCTTTGTCATAAATAGCCGAATGTTCCCGAAAGGGACGCCAGAAGGCTAACTTTGCATAAACAGCCACCTTTGGGTCATTTTTAAGGTTTAGTCCAGTTTGACCCACACAACCTTAAAATCTTCGTCCCCTAGGCGTTGAAAGGACGTGTTAGCAATATTGAGTTTCCTAATTTTTAAAAAGAAACGATAAAAAAAAAAGAGGTCGTAAATGAATAGGGTGACGCTGTTTTGATATGAATAGCCGAATGTTCCCGAAAGGGACGCCGGAAGGCTGACTTTGCATAAATGGCCACTTTTGGGTTTTGTTTATCATTTTTAGACCCACACAGCCTTAAAATCTTCGTCCCCGAAGTGCTTAAAGGCCGTGTTCAAAGCTTGGTCCCCTCTGTAAAATATTTTGAGTCAGTCATTTTTGTTAAAATCACCTTAATAAATGTGCAGGATGAGCACGATGCAAAATGAACATTTTTCAATAATGACCAAAATCCCTGTCAAGTTACGGCTATGGTGGAATGATCTAGGTGTTGAAGGGCAAAATGAGGTTAAGAAATATCTGAAAGGTCTTGTGGGTTTGTTGGAAATCCAGCCTCGGGGAGATATCATAAGAGCTTTGGTTACCTATTGGGACCCGGCGCACAATGTTTTCCATTTCTCTGACTTTGAGCTCACCCCAACTTTGGAAGAAATGGCCGGATACATCGGGAATACTGAACTTCCTTTGAGGGAAAAATACTTGGTCGCCCCGAGAGTCGTCACGGTACATCGGTTCCTAGATTCATTGAAAATACCTAGAACAGTCCACAACCCGGATCTAGCAGCCGGATTCTGTACTCCATGCTTCATATATGATAGGTACGGTCATGAGGGGGGATTCAATAATCCAATCAACAAACTGTGTAGCAAAGGAGTTCGTCAGAAGTGGGACGAGCACAGACGGGTAGCATTCATGATGATGTTCCTGGGCCTTCTGGTATTTCCAAGGAAAGATGGAAACATTGATTTGAAGATATTTGGGGTCGTCAGCACTTTACTCACGCAAAGTGACAGTACTCTCGCGCCTATGGTGGTATCCGACATCTTTCGAGCTCTCACAGCCTGTAAAGCTGGGGGAAATTTCTTCGAAGGTTGTAACTTGCTCCTACAGATATGGATGACCGAGCACCTCTGCCATCATTCCGAGATTTTGAGCCATGATTCCCCGGAAAAGACCCGCATAGAAGAATCTTACACGAGAACCAAAGAAATCAGTTTGCCCAAAGGAGTCCTGGCATGGACCTCGTTCTTTCAAACTCTTACGGCCAGCCAAATACAATGGACGTTGGGATGGTTGCCTGTTGATGAGATCCTATATATGTCTGCAGCTAAAATTCATTTCTTACCGATGGGGCTTAAGAGCATTCAACCTTACGCACCTTGCCGAGTTTTAAGACAGTTCGGAAGATACCAGACAGTACCTCATGAGGAAGATCTAAGCACTCAAGCAGTTGAGATAAGTCCTAACGGACAGTTCCCAGAAGCAAAGATTCGCCAAATCTGGAATGAGGGTCAATATTTGAAATCAGATACTTGCGTACGGGATCGAGCCAAAGGAGAAACGGCGCCAGGTTACCTCGCATGGTACAGAAGGGAACTCGAACATGAAAGGCCAGCTAAGAGACCCCACATCCAGAATTTTACCGAATCATCACAAAAGCAGTGGGATTGGTTAGCAAAAGAAAGAGGCTATTGCGCCGAAATCAGCAGGTTAAAGCAACAAGTGGAAAACTTGAAATATGAACACAACGTGCAAGTTGCTACCGATCTGGGAGAGCGGAACAGGTTGATTCAAGAAAATGAAAATCTCAGAGCCCAGATCAAACAGATAAGGTTGGATGCAGATAAACAGCCAAGGCGTCGATCAGACGAGCACCTGATAAAAAGGCTAAAAAGCGAGATCAGAGAGTGGCAAGATGGTTTGGAAAAATCTGAAAACGTCATAGCAGAGCTCAAAGCACAGTGGGATACAAGAACAGATAAGCGTCGCAGATACCTGAATCAATTGGAAGGCGACCACGAGAAGACTGTTGTTAAGATAAAGAGAGAGATGGCAGCACTTGAGATCAAAGCAGCTAGGCAGGCCAAGGATTTCCAAATTGAGAGCAGATACTGGTATGACTCAATAGCCCAGATGAAGCTGGAAGTACGGCGATTGGAGCATCAGCATATACAGGATATTCAAGTATTCGAGATATGCAGCGATCAGATAAAACGCCTACTCATAGAAAAGAAGCAAACCAGAGATAGGATCAAAGCCATTGCCCATGCCATCACCAGACGATGTCTGCGATGTGAGAACATGTCCAGTGTTACCTTCCCCTCGGCAGTAATGGTTTATGTCAAGCAGACTATGCATGAGCTGGAGCAACTTGAGAGGGATTTCACGCCTAGGACCGCGGCGAGGCCGAATGATGCCCCGCGGACACCAATTTTCAAAACCATAATGCACTCATAAGTCAAGCCTGTATCTTAGCGTCTTCTGTTTGTTTTTCCATCAGGGTGATTTTTTTTAGTCTATTTTTTGAGTCTAGGTTTATTTTTTCAAAGTTTGATTTTTGCAGAATGTAGTTTGTAATAGACTGCTTCAATAATAAAGAGTTTGCTTCTTTCACGCTCATTTGTGTTTTTCGAACTACGTAATGATCTGATTCACGTAGGCATCGTGATACGTAGTGCAATCCTCATCGGATCCGGTCGCATTACTACAATAAAAAATATATATATATAATAAATAAAATAAAACAAAAGAGAAAAGAAAAGAAAAGAAAAACTAATAAGAGAAAAAATGCCGGAATGACGCATGCTCTCGTAGCAAACATATAGTAATCCACTTAACTGTATAGGTGCATCATGCCCAACGTGAGATTAACTATCTATTATTTGCTGCAGAATTAACCGTGCGTTTGTCATTGAGCAATATTTTCAGGGTTTTTGAAAAGACGGTTGGTTTGGTGAAAGTCTGGCCTCGCACTCATACTTCACGAGGTCAAGGAGAGGTGTTCAACTACCTGTTGTTAGGACCAGAAGCAGTACTCACACTTACTTCACCAGGTCAAGAGGAAGTGTGGAAATGTCTTCGGAAATTCCATTGCAAACAGTCCCCGTCTCTGAGGAGAGCTCAATCTCAGCCGTCCTCACACCTGAGTCCGCAACTGCGGAGGAAAATAGGATCCTACGGCTCCGCATGTTAGAAATGCTGGATGACTGGAACAATGGGAAAGAGCCGCCAAGTGTCGTCCCCAGATTCCCTGAACTATTCTCCAGGTCAAGTGGGACTTCTAATATTCCCATAAATTACCCTGCTACCCCATTTGGGTACCCAGCCACCTCCGCCTTCTCTGCAGGATCACCTTCTGAGCCTCATCCCCGAATGTCGGCCAATGATGCAAGCATGAACATCTTTACTGCATCGCCTTGCCCAGCTACGGCACAGCCTGCCACGTACAAGCCAAGCCTTGACTCATCCTCTTTTACATTCCAAGCACCGTCGTTCTCAATGGAACCAACTAGGTTCGCTACCAGTACTAATCCTCTACCGCCTCAGTGCGAGCTTGTACCAGGGCAGGATCAGAACCCCAGAATTGTAGAACAAAATGAGATGGCCAAAAGGATGAGAAGCCTTGAGCAAAGTCTGAAGAATATGCAAGGATTGAGCGGGCAAAAGAGCGTCTCTTACGCCGACCTATGCATGTTTCCTCACGTACACCTGCCAACGGGTTTCAAGACCCCCAAGTTTGAGAAGTACGATGGGCACGGTGACCCCATTGCACATCTTAAGAAATACTGCAACCAATTGCTGGGAGCCGGCGGAAAAGAAGAACTGCTAATGGCATACTTTGGTGAAAGTTTAGTAGGGATAGCTTCGGAATGGTATATGGATCAGGAAATGTCCCGATGGCTTATATGGGATGATCTCGCCAGAGATTTTGTAAAACAATTCCAGTATAACATCGACATTGCGCCAGACCGAAACTCTCTTTCAAATTTGAAGAAGAAGCCTTCGGAAAGCTTTAGAGAGTATGCTATTAAGTGGCGTGAACAGGCGTCGAGAGTGAAGCCTCCCATGGATGAAGTGGAAATGGTCACTACCTTTCTCCAGGCTCAAGAGTCTGACTATTTCCAAAACATGATGTCGGCCATGGGTAAGCCATTCGCGGAAGCGATCAAGATTGGAGAGATGGTGGAAAATGGGTTGAAAACAGGAAGGATTTTGAGTCAAGCAGCCATAAGGGCAACCTCCCAGGCCGTCCAAAGCGGGTCTGGAGGAACAACAAGGGGGAAGAAAAAAGAAGAAACGACTATGGCAGCCTCCGAAGCAAGGGAGTATCGTCATCCCAGGCCCCATTTTCCGGAAAGAGCCCCACAACACTATTACCCCCATTCAAATTCGGCATATGCTCATCAACCTTATATGGTCATGAATGCCCAACCTTATAACCATCCACCACAACAAGCCAACCGAGGCCCAGCTCCGCCTCCCAGAAATCAGCCTCCTTATCGCAACCACTATAACCCACAACCCCCGCAGAATAACTACCGCCCCCAAGAGCCACCTCGACGTCGGACTTTCACGCCCATCGGTGAGCCATACTTAACTTTATTCCCAAAGTTGGTCCAGTTGGGTTTCTTGCAACCCATCCCTCAAACAAGGCAAAACCCGACATCTCCTTCTTACAAAGTCGGAGTTAGATGCGCCTATCATTCAGGGGCCGAGGGACATGATACAAACGACTGCTGGTCATTGAAAAGAGTGGTCGAAAATTTGATAGAGCAGGGAAAAATAGTGCTAAGGGACGAGGAGATCCCGAATGTAACAAACAATCCATTGCCCGCTCACAATAATGGGCCGCTGATCGGCATGATTTGTGAAGACAAAGAGTTCAATCCTGCTTTGAAAGCCATAATTGTCATTGTCGACACGGGGAAGAGGCCTGAAATAGACCAAAAATCAGAAAAGGGGGAGGAGGCCAAGGTTGCAGAGAGCAAGTCTGAAAAGAAGGTGGAAAAGAAAGTGGTACCAGCAAAGGGCGGAGTTCTTTACGTACCGCGAGGTCAAGCTGAGAAGACGCAGAAATCCGGGATCAAAAAGACAAAACCTATGTACGTGCCAAAAGGGGCCTATGTGGTCCGGGGGACGATTCAACCACCTCGGCTGAATGAGCCAGTGGTTATCGGACGCGTGCCACAAAAGCCAATGACCAACCCGTCCACAGTGCCGTGGAATTATCAAAAGACTTTGGTAATGTACAAAGGCAAAGAGGTCATGGGAGAACTTCCAGAAAATACTTTCATTGGGGGGTACTCAAATACCCAAGAACTGAACGACGCCACACAAAGGCGCTTCCCTCCAAAGAAGCCTGTGAGTGTTGAAGAAGCGGAAGTGTTCTTCCAACAAATGAAGATGCCGGATTACGAAGTGATAGATCAGCTGCGCAAGCACCCTGAGCAGGTGTCCATGCTATCATTATTGATAAGGTCGGCCGAGCATCAAAAGATCTTACTGAAGACCCTGAATGAGGCATATGTGCCGGTTGAAACCTCGGTTGAGCAATTAGAGCGGATGACAGAAAGATTCTTCGCCATCAACCAAATCTCCTTCAGCAAGAACGATCTACCCCCGGAAGGAGCAGCACACAACAAGGCATTGCATTTAACAATCAAATGCGAGGACTACTATGTCAAGCGGGTAATGCTGGATGGGGGATCAGGTGTTGACATTTGCCTGCTCTCTACGCTGCAAAGAATGGAAATTGAGACCGGAAGAATCCGACCCAACAACGTCTGCGTAAGAGCTTTCGACGGCATCAAGAGAGACACCATGGGAGAAATAGACTTGCTGCTGGTCATAGGACCGGTCGAATTTCGAGTCACTTTCCAAGTGATCGACATGGACACATCCTACAATTTCCTCCTTGGCAGGCCTTGGATCCATGCGGCAGGAGCCGTGCCTTCCACTCTTCACCAGATGGTGAAGTTCGAGTACGAAAACCAAGAGATCGTGGTCCATGGGGAAGACGAACATGCCATTTATCGGGACCCATCCATCCCGTATCTTGAACCGAGAGAAGGGAGCGAACATACGGTCTATCAAGCTTTCGAGGTTGTACTGGCAGAGCAGCACGAAGAGGGAATACCCTGCCCCCGGCCTTTCTTGTCTAATGCTTCGGTTATGGTGGCCAAAGAGATGATCCGACACGGATTTAGGCCAGGGAAGGGACTTGGACGAACCCTTCAGGGAATAACAGAACCCGTTACTTTACCAGTCATCAAGAAACCTTTTGGACTAGGTTTCAAACCTACTCCAGCAGACGAAAAATGGGCAAAGAAAAGGAGAAATGAGGGCTGGAAGTTGCCTCAACCACTCCCGGATTTATATGCGACTTTCATCAGGCCAAGGTACGCTGAAGAAGAAGATGATGAGGTCTTCACAGCTGAGGAAATCGAGGAAATATGTGGGGCAATGAGGGAAATGCTTTACGAGGTCCACATGGTTCAACTCGGTGAAGGCACAAACACTGCTGAGATGATGTACATGGGGCCAAACGCCAAACTCCAAAACTGGGAGGCCACGCCATTCCCGACTAGGCGGAAGTCCGGGTAGACCTGCCCTGCCACCTTTCCTGTGTCACAAGTTATCTCCGGGACATAACTTGAACATTTTCTTCTTTTCATTTGTTGTTTTGAATTCCTAGTTGTAAACATTGTTGTCTTCCAACTTTCCAAAGAAAATATACAAAATACAAAAAAAATCATCATTTGCTTTCCTATTCTTTCTTTTGTTCTGATTTTTATTACTTTTCCTCTTATCTTCCTTTTCAGTCCTAATAATGCGGCTTTAAATATGACATGCTTGCGGACTTCACGCCCAGATCACAATGAGTTATTTAACTGCGAATTAATGAACCCAGAACCAGAATATGATGCGGAAGAGGCTTTTAGGGAGATAAACCGAGAGTTGGAATATTTTGAGAATAAACCTAAGCCGAATCTGAATGACACTGAACCGGTAAATTTAGGAACCCTGGAAGAAATCCGGGAGACCAAGATAAGCATTCACACGGACAAGAAAACGAGAGAGGCGATAATTCAACTTCTTTTTGAATTCAAAGACGTGTTTGCTTGGTCATATGATGACATGCCGGGACTAGGTGTCGATCTAGTGGTTCACAAATTGCCGATTCATCCTGATTGTCCTCCAGTTCAACAAAAGCAACGAAAGTTCAAAACCGAGGTCAGTGACAAGATTAAAGAGGAGATCACCAAGCAACTGAAAACAGGAGTGATCCGGGTAGTCCAATACACAACATGGTTGGCGAATGTGGTTCCAGTGCCAAAGAAGGACGGGAAAACTCGAGTATGCATAGATTACCGAGATCTGAACAGAGCAAGTCCTAAAGATAATTTCCCGCTGCCCAACATCCACATCCTCGTTGATAATTGTGCCAAACACGAGATACAATCTTTTGTAGATTGTTATGCTGGGTATCATCAGGTACTGATGGATTAAGAGGACGCCGAGAAAACCGCTTTCACCACGCCGTGGGGCACCTACTGTTATCGGGTCATGCCATTTGGTCTAAAGAATGCTGGGGCTACTTACATGAGGGCCATGACTGCCATTTTCCATGACATGATGCACCAGGAAATAGAGGTGTACGTGGACGATGTGATAGTCAAATCCAGGACGCAGGATAATCACATCCAAGACTTGAGGAAATTCTTCGAGAGGCTAAGGAAGTATGACTTGAAGCTAAATCCAGCCAAATGCGCTTTCGGAGTTCCGTCGGGCAAACTTTTGGGTTTCATCGTAAGCAGGAGAGGTATCGAGCTAGATCCAACTAAGATAAAATCCATCAGAGATTTGCCTCCTCCAAGAACAAAGAAAGACGTGATGAGTCTGTTGGGCAGGTTGAACTACATCAGTCGGTTTATTGCCCAGCTGACAAGCACGTGTGAACCCATATTCAAGCTGTTAAGGAAAGATGCGGCGATTAAGTGGACAACAGAGTGTCAAGAAGCCTTTGATAAAGTCAAAGAATACCTTTCGAATCCCCCAGTCTTGGTCCCTCCAGAACCGGGAAGGCCACTTTTCTTGTATCTGACAGTCTTAGAGAACTCTTTCGGCTGTGTCCTCGGGCAACACGACGTAACCGGAAAGAAGGAGCAAGCAATCTACTACCTGAGCAAGAAATTCACCGGCTACGAGGCCAAATACACACTGTTGGAAAGGACATGTTGTGCTCTCACATGGGTTGCTCAAAAGCTGAGGCATTATCTCCAAGCCCACACTACGTTCCTCATAAGCAGGTTGGATCCCTTGAAGTATATATTTCAGAAACCAATGCCTACTGGGAGACTGGCTAAATGGCAAATCTTGCTTACGGAATTCGACATAGTTTATGTCACCCGCACGGCAATGAAAGCCCAGGCGTTAGCAGATCATTTGGCCGAAAACCCGGTCGATGAGGAATACCAGCCATTGGATACCTACTTTCCAGATGAAGAGGTAAACACCGTAGAGTTGATCTCGGAGGAAGCTCATGTATGGAAGATGTTCTTCGACGGAGCCGTGAATGCCAAGGGTGTAGGGATTGGGGCGATTTTGATCTCGCCTTCCGGTCAGCATTATCCCGCCACAGCTAGACTTCGTTTCTTCTGCACAAATAATACAGCTGAGTATGAAGCCTACATTATGGGCATACATATGGCAATCGATCAGGATGTTGAAGACTTACTGATTATGGGAGATTCTGACCTGATCATCCGGCAAGTCCAAGGAGAATGGGAAACTCGGGATGTCAAACTTATCCCATACCGACAACATGTGGAGGACCTCAGCAGGCGCTTTACCTCAATAGAGTTCAGGTATATTCCGAGGTGTCACAATGAACTGGCAGATGCACTTGCTACTCTGGCTTCTATGCTACCCTACCCGGGCAACGCCCACGTCGATCCTTTGGAAATCCAAATCAAGGAAAGACACAGTTACTACAGTGTAATCGAGGTGGGATCAAATACGCAGCCTTGGTACCATGACATCAAGAGATTCCTGAAGACGCAAGAATACCCAGAGCATGCTACTGGAGATCAGAAGAGGACCATTAGGCGACATGCAAGTGGTTTCTTTCTAAGCGGTGAATTGTTATATAAGAGGACCCCAGACCTCAATCTCTTACGATGCGTCGATATCGAGGAGGCAAAAGGATCATGCACGAAATACACGCAGGTGTGTGTGGACCTCGCATGAACGGGCATGTCTTGGCGAAGAAAATCCTTCGAGCAGGTTATTATTGGATGACCATGGAAAAGGATTGCTTTAGTTTCGTTCGGAAGTGTCATCAGTGTCAGGTGCACGGTGATTTGATTCATGCACCTCCCACGGAACTGCATCCCATGTCCGCACCATGCCCATTTGTCGCCTGGGGCATGGACGTCATTGGACCAATTGAACCAAAGGCCTCGAACGGACACAGGTTTATACTAGTTGCCATAGACTACTTTACGAAATGGGTAGAGGCTGTCACTCTCAAGTCGGTCACCAAGAAAGCTGTGGTGGATTTTGTACACTCAAGTCTTATCTGTCGCTTCGGTATTCCTGCGACTATCATTACAGATAATGCAGCAAACTTGAACAGTCACTTGATGGGAGATGTGTGCGAGCAATTCAAGATAACACACAGGAATTCCACTCCTTATCGGCCAAAAGCCAATGGTGCTGTGGAAGCTGCAAATAAAAACATCAAGAAGATTTTGAGGAAAACAATACAAAATTCCCGACAGTGGCATGAGCAGTTACCTTTTGCATTATTGGGGTACCGCACTACGATACGCACATCAGTAGGAGCAACTCCTTATCTTTTGGTTTATGGGACCGAGGCCGTAATACCGGCAGAGGTAGAGATTCCTTCACTTCGAATCATTGTCGAAGCAGAAATCGAGGACAGCGAGTGGGTTAAGACTCGACTGGAGCAATTGACGTTGATTGATGAAAAGCGGATGGCTGCAGTTTGTCACGGACAGCTATACCAACAAAGGATGGCCCGTGCTTACAACAAGAAAGTCCGACCCCGGAATTTCGAAGTAGGTCAGCTAGTACTGAGGCGTATTCTGCCGCATCATGAAGAAGCAAAAGGAAAGTTTGCCCTAAATTGGAAAGGCCCATACATCGTAAGGAAAATATTGCCAAGAGGAGCATTGTATTTAGGTGATATCGAAGGAAATGACCCCGACACAGCAGTAAATGCAGATGCGGTCAAGAGGTACTACGTCTAAATCATACTCCAATAGTCCTGACACGTTGAAAATGGCGAAGGTGTTTATTCCCCACTACTCCCCAAAAACTACCCAATTCTCTCTACCAACTTTTGAGCCGCTTACAAAACAAAACAAAACAAAAAAAAACAAACAAAACAAAACAAAATTTGATTAAGGCCTGAACTACGTTTGACTTGATTCCGAAAGGATACGTAGGCAGCCTCTCCCTGAGGTTCAGTCACACCAACAATAAAATCCCATTCACCCTGAAATTGAAACCGGGGCACGTCGAGCAGTTTAGAAGTTAGTATCATCTACCTCTCTTTACCAAGCACAAGCTTTCAAATCAATTACCAAAGATAGTGGGAAGCCAATAAGCGTCACAAATGGAGACCGACACACTCTGAATTGAGAGAGATAAAATGAGAGAGTCTCGTCGGTGAAAACCTTCGGGCACCGCGAGGCGACGGGAGTAGAGAAACCAAAATGAGAGAGCTTGTTTAGTAAAAACTCGCAAAGAGTGCTATCAAGCGATGACAGGAAGAGAAATGAGAGAGGTCAGCCAGCGAAAACCCGCAAAAGGGCGCTGTTGGCCGAAAAGAATGACGCCACTCCAAGAAGGTCTCGGCAAAGTTCCACCGGTTTTGGAATCACAGATCTGTTCTGGTTCAGGAAAACGCAAGCTTTTAGAAGGTCAAACGTCCAGTCCAAAAAGCATGTCATGTCATTTAAAGCCAGCGTTATCTTCCTCAGATAAGTCTTTCTCATCCCAAAAAGGGTATTCCTTTTCTGATTTGTTTTTCCCTTTCTTTGTTTTCTTTTTGAATCCCTTTCGCATTTTTACCCCGAGTTCAGGACACACCGGAAAGGACAGGTGGCAGGTTTGTTTGCACGGAATCCCGTCTCATGAAGGAAAGCACCTCATCTCGTTGATATGATTACCCAAGCATGATGAATCATGACGTTTGATGGTGTTCCGGAGTAAAGAAAAAAGAATGAAATCTTGGAATCTTCCCCACAGAGTCTCCCCCTGTACAAAACCCCACAGAGTTTCTCTTGTGTACAATCTCCCACAAAGTCTCCCCAGTATAAAAGAAAAAAAAAATAAAAAAAAAATAAAAAAAAAATCCCCGTTGGAATTTCATCAACACATTCCCAGCGAGTCCTTTTGTAAATATTCCCCAACAAGCTTACCCCAACAAACCCTAGGAAACCCGTTTTGAAACAAAAACCCAGCACACCCCATTGTACAGAATCCGCACAAAAGGATCCATTTTGTAAATATTTCCCCCACAGAGCGTCCTTTTGTATAAATTCCCACAGAACACCTCCAATGAAACCCCCGTTGAGAACCCTCAATCAAAACGGGACACAAAAAAAAAAAAAAGGGCCTCACGAGGCAAATCATCACAGAATCCGGAAATACAAGCCTGAGCAGTCTAAAGGTTTCGCCATTTGAATCGAATCAATGGCGGGACTTTGCAACAGAAGTAAAGACGCAACGGAGCAATTGGGAACGATCAAGGTCACCGAACCAACCGTCATTTCCGAACTAACAATTGTTCTTTGTCTGAGAAGTTGAAACAGGTGTTAATCCAAGACAATCGTGCTAGAAGCAGGTGTCGCCCAAAGAAAAAGGTACACGGGTACAAGAAACATTTTGGCAATAAGGAATTCACTCAAAAGGTAAGTTCCCGCAAAACTCCCTTTTTCCTTCTATTAAAACGAGAAAACTCAAAATAGGTCGTGTAGTATTCTCAAGCTTTATCCCCAGCCAATCAGCATTAGGGTTTTAAACCCTAAACTGAATGTTCCTTTTAATCAGCATTAGGGTTTTAAACCCTAAACTGAATTTTCCTTTTAATCAGCATTAGGGTTTTAAACCCTAAACTGAATTTTCCTTTTAATCAGCATTAGGGTTTTAAACCCTAAACTGAATTTTCCTTTCAACCAGCATTAGAGTTTTAAACTCTAAACTGAGCTTTTCCATGCAATCAGCATTAGGGTTTTAAACCCTAAACTGAATTTTCCTTTCAGCCAGCATTAGAGTTTTAAACTCTAAACTGAGTTTTTCCATGCAATCAGCATTAGGGTTTTAAACCCTAAACTGAATTTTCCTTTCAGCCAGCATTAGAGTTTTAAACTCTAAACTGAGCTTTTCCATGCAATCAGCATTAGGGTTTTGAACCCTAAACTGAATTTTCCTTTCAGCCAGCATTAGAGTTTTAAACTCTAAACTGAATTTTCCATGTAGTCAGCATTAGGGTTTTAAACCCTAAACTGAACTTTTTTCTTTCAGCCAGCATTAGAGTTTTAAACTCTAAACTGAGTTTTTCCATGCAATCAGCATTAGGGTTTTAAACCCTAAACTGAATTTTCCTTTCAGCCAGCATTAGAGTTTTAAACTCTAAACTGAGCTTTTCCATGCAATCAGCATTAGGGTTTTGAACCCTAAACTGAATTTTCCTTTCAGCCAGCATTAGAGTTTTAAACTCTAAATTGAATTTTCCATGTAGTCAGCATTAGGGTTTTAAACCCTAAACTGAACTTTTTCCTTTCAGCCAGCATTAGCGTTTTAAACTCTAAACTGAGCTTTTTCATGCAATCAGCATTAGGGTTTTAAACCCTAAACTGAATTTTCCTTTCAGCCAGCATTAGAGTTTTAAACTCTAAACTGAGCTTTTTCATGCAATCAGCATTAGGGTTTTAAACCCTAAACTGAATTTTCCTTTCAGCCAGCATTAGAGTTTTAAACTCTAAACTGAGTTTTTCCATGCAATCAGCATTAGGGTTTTAAACCCTAAACTGAATTTTCCTTTCAGCCAGCATTAGAGTTTTAAACTCTAAACTGAGCTTTTCCATGCAATCAGCATTAGGGCTTTAAACCCTAAACTGAATTTTCCTTTCAGCCAGCATTAGAGTTTTAAACTCTAAACTGAGCTTTTTCATGCAATCAGCATTAGGGTTTTAAACCCTAAACTGAATTTTCCTTTCAGCCAGCATTAGAGTTTTAAACTCTAAACTAAGCTTTTCCATGCAATCAGCATTAGGGTTTTAAACCCTAAACTGAACTTCTCCCTTTCAGCCAGCATTAGAGTTTTAAACTCTAAACTGAGTTTTTCCATGCAATCAGCATTAGGGTTTTAAACCCTAAACTGAATTTTCCTTTCAGCCAGCATTAGAGTTTTAAACTCTAAACTGAGCTTTTCCATGCAATCAGCATTAGGGTTTTAAACCCTAAACTGAATTTTCCTTTCAGCCAACATTAGAGTTTTAAACTCTAAACTGAATTTTCCATGTAGTCAGCATTAGGGTTTTAATTCCTAAACTGAACTTTTTCCTTTCAGCCAGCATTAGAGTTTTAAACTCTAAACTGAGCTTTTTCATGCAATCAGCATTAGGGTTTTAAACCCTAAACTGAATTTTCCTTTTAGTCAGCATTAGGGTTTTAAACCCTAAACTGAATTTTTCTTTTAGTCAGCATTAGGGTTTTAAACCCTAAACTGAACTTTTCCTTTTAGTCAGCATTAGGGTTTTAAATCCTAAACTGAACTTTTTCTTCCAGCCAGCATTAGGGTTTTAAACCCTAAACTGAGTTTTTCCATGCAATCGATATTAGGGTTTTAAACCCCAAACTGAATTCTTCCTTTGTTCGGCATTAGGGTTTTAAAACCCCAAACCGAACCTCTCCCCAGCTAGCCGGTGTTAGGGCTCCAACCCTGAACTGAGCATGCGTATCCTCTTTCATCAATTTTATGAATTTCCTGGTGAATAATTAACGAAATTTTCCTAGTGAAACTGGGGCAGAAAATTTCGTTCGTTTGTTTGTTTTTTCCCGCAGGTCTAACCTCGAGCCACACTGATCGAAATGACCTACGATATGAGTCTCAACTCAGAATCAAAGAAGAAAACGACAAAAAGAAGACATTCCGAGATATCAGAGTGAATGGAGAGCGGATCGACTCCAACGTTTAATTAAGGGCCTGAACCTTGCCAATCGCGTCTCACTCAGTATCCCAGAGGTTACACAAGTCGCCGCAACTCGCAAGCATCAAGATTCAGATTGGAGTCTACAAGCAGAATCAGCTAAGACCCAAGATCAAGTCGTAAAAGAATCATAGATAGGAATCTTGTAACTAGCAGTCGACATGCATATAAGTAGTTAGTTCAGTTTCCAATTTTCGTTTGATTGTAATAAGGCGGTCAGTGACGTAGCAGTGACAACAGCAACAGCGTTAGCAGCAAGCATTGCAATCCCATGGTAGTCCCAGCTACCAAAACTTCCCGAACTACATTGACCTGATTCCTGTTTAGCCCAGGATATGTAGGAAATCTTTGAAGCAAGATTTGGTCAGATCTTTCAAAAACATGCTTCATACGGAGTAGTCCATAGGCAAAAATCGCTCATACACGCTCACTTTATCTTTGCACGAAAACTCTTCGTGTTTCCGAACAAAGAGGGGCAGCTGTGAGCACGTGATTTTTGTTTTACGCGACAATCGCTCCAAAAGAATTAAAAATGTATGTGTCATGCGTAATTTAAACCATGACCCGTTTGTTAGATGGAAAATTACAAAAATACGCATTTTTTCTTTTGTCCTGATTTGTTGCCGTGCTTAATTTTGCCTACTTTTAACATTTTATCCGCGTGAAATAAATATGTTAAGTGTTAATTAGTGGTGCTTGGTTTTATTTAATTAGTTTGTGTATTTAGGAAATTAGAAATAAAGAAAAGAAAACAAAATTTGTTGTAAAACGAATTTGGGCCGTGCCCATTTCAAAATCTGGAGCCCAATTGAACAGCCCAAACCCCCAGTCCAAACAGCCCACCCCCAGGACACAAAACGACGTAGTTTAACACCAAAACTACGTCGTTTCAAGGCCGATCCATCTCAACCATTCAAACCAAACTGATCCAACGGCCAAGATCTCACACCCGTACCCACTAACAAACCCGACCCGTCTCACCCGGACCGAACCCAAACCCTCAAAACGACACCGTTTCCATTTAAGCCTTCAGATCCAGACCGTAGATCTAGATTGATCTAACGGCCGAGGTTCACCCACCCACTAACTATATAAGCCTAGATCCTTACCCTGCCCCCCTAGCCAACACCCCCGCCTTCGTCTTCACCAAACCCATCCCCTTCAAACCCTAGCCGCCCCTGCACACCTTCACCAGAAACCCGGCGGCCTGAACGCCGGTGACCTCCACCTGAACACCATAGAACCCCCATGCCATCCTGAACCTAAATCTACCAACCACACACTTCGAATCACCCCCAGGTCCTCGAATCTTCATTTGAAGATTCGAGTCAAAACTCGATCTACACCAACCAACCCCAGCTTCATACCAGACACTCCCCGGACCCTCCTCGTGACCAAACCATATTTGGTTTGGTCCGAATCTAACCTGGGAAGCACGAATATTAGATCTGAGTTTTGAAACCACAAGGTCCCTCGTCACTGGTTCAAAACGGTTCAAACCAAAGAGATTAAGGTCTAATGGACCTTAATCGAAGTGTTCCTCATCTGAGAAACACTTCGATTAAAGTCCGTTCAGCCTTAAGAAAGGTCCGTCCAAATCCGGGTTCAAACTTTTAACTTTTCAAGTTTAAGGTGAATCTGCTTTCTTTTCCTTTATTTGTTTTTAGCCCGTGTGATTTGTTTTAAAAGACTGTTCATATTTGTTTTAATTTTATCAACTTTTGTTTGTCCACTTTGTTTGAACCTCTGTGTTTGTCTGAATCCCTCCCCTCCTATTCTGATGAGGCATGTGTATTGGTTGTATTCCAAATTTGTACTGACTAACTAATTCCTCGAAGTACAATTCTGTTTTAATCAGTATGAGTCGAGTCATGTGTCCCACACTTCTGAATGTCTGATTTTTGGCTACGATTGTGTATGTTAATGCTAATATAGTCGAGTCGACATGAGTCGTCAATTAGTTTCAACTGTCTGAGCATAGTAAATCAACTAGCTTCTGTTGAACACTTGTTGAACCAATTAAAAACCAAATTTGTTTACTTATAGCTGTTGATTTGGATCAGTAATGTAAAAGGGATGTTTGGTTTAAATGCTGAATTGGAGGGCATGTGCACTCTTGCACAGCATGTGCATTGGTGCACAGCCTGTGGCCTGCATAAAGGTTTTTGTTTAATTTTAAAATGGTTTGACAGCATATGCTGTCAACATATCCTACTGTCCATACTTGCTTTTAGTTAAATAAAATGGAAAAGTTAAATCTGCCAGGGAATGATGGGGTTTTTATACCTAATTAACTAAAGTGGAACTGAAAAAGTTTAAAGGCACATGGGAGGGGTATGGTAATAGTCTGAACAGGCTGTTTAAAAGGGATAGTGTTGAGGCCTATAAGAGAGAGAGGTGAGGAGACAGAAAGGGGGATAAAAAAAAGGAGGACTGACTTTTGAAGGTTTAAAAAGAAAAACACACTGTGAAGAGTTTAGGGAGGAGAGCTGGAAATACATACAAATAGATACACATAGACAGAGAGAGTGGAAGGGATAGAAGGGGTACAACCAACAATCAGAAGCTTTTTCCTCCTATCATTACTGGGTTTCAGTTGTTCAACCTGTTTCAAATCAATTCTGATTCTTTGAAATTCCAGTTGTGTCTATTAGTCGAGTGTTTTCATTGGTTTACTACTGGTCTGGTCTGTCTGGATTTCTGATTCTATTCCACTGGGTGTTGCTGCTATTTGGCTATTACTTTCTATTGGCCATATTTGCATCTCTGCACTCGAGCCTGTTTCTTGCTGTATTGTTTTGCCTGCTGCTATTCTGCCCTGTTGTTGTTGGTGTTGTTACTGCTGCTGCATTTGTTCATTGTTACTCTACTGATTGCCCTTTTTCTTCAATTGCAAATATTCCCAGGTACACAACCTTTGAACCTTGTATTGTTGAAAGTTTGAAGTTGAAGCAGAAATAAAGAAATGAACACCAGTTTATGTTATAGCATTGGTGTAAAAAGATAGTTCGAATGTTGGTTGGGCCTGTATTCTTACTGCGAACTGCAAATATTCTGTATAAACTAGCATACATTCTGTTTAAGATGAACTGTTAGATAGCATGGCTCAATAGTAATGACAGTATGACATAGACAGCATGTTTTGATTTAGTATACATTCAGTTCCGTATAACACTTTTTTGATTTAGTATGACTGTATAACATAGAGTCATGGTAAGCATTGTATGTATTTTGCCTAGACCACTGAATTGACAAAACTGTGATACTGGGTCCGGGATAAATGTATCCCCAAACAAACTCCCATACAGTCACACTAAGAGTATGGCTATGAATGCCAGTTCTCTTGTCAGTTTATTCGTTCCAATACAGGTTCGATACTGGGTTTCGGTACAGATTTTTATTTCAAAATGATGTAATGATTGTTGAGAAAAACTAATAATCATTTTTGAGTTCAATCAGTAGTAATTTTTCCTAATAAAACAGCCGATTTCTTTTATCAATTTCAAATAGGTTAGAGTGTTAAGAATAGAACTTGGAGGTCGCTAAACATAACTCAATATATGTTGTTAGTTTGTTTGCAATCTCCCTTAGCGAATTAATAAGCATATTCACTTGTTGAAAACAAAGCATGCCGTAGCTCTCACCTCATGAACAATCAATCAGGTAACCAAACAAGTTTAGGTTCGGCAAACATAATAAGGATTCAGTCCGTATTTGTCTAAACCAGCAAAATTCGGTATCATCCTTCTCTTTAAAGATAAATGTAGTAAAAATGTTGTCATTGTAGGGTACCCTTCTAAAATAATGAGACGAGCCTCGCCGAATCAAAAGGCGAATTGCGGGGCCCTCAATAATTGGTCATAATAAATACTTAGAATTTGGGACGGGCTGTTTAGTGAATTCCACTGCCCTCCCCGAAGATAATAACGCGTTAGATTCTTTAGGCGCGACTTAATCAAATTACATTCTTAAATTCGGGTGCGCATTTATGTGACCCAAATTCAAATCTCAACGGAGTCGAAATGTGTTAACAACTACGGGTGCATTGATTGTGACGTGGTTCGAGATACATTTTCACGACGTTGCAATTCTATAAAAATAAATGATAATAATAAAAGCGGTTAAAACTTAATAAGAGCACATAAGTCACAACATGTATTTAAATCAGATATTTAGCCATTATAACAATTTAAGCGACCGTGCTAGAACCACGGGATTCGAGGGTGCCTAACACCTTCCCTCTGGTCAACAGAATTCCTTACTTAGAATTTCTGGTTCGTAGACTTCATTTGGAAAAGTCGAAAATCTCCTCGATTTGGGATTCAAGATAAACCGGTGACTTGGGACACCAAAAGTCAAACCTTTCCCAAGTGGCGACTCTGAATTAAATAAATAATCCCATTTCGAATATTGTCACTTAAATTGGAAAAACTCCACCCGCGCATCATAACCCTTCGGGGCCGGGCGCGCAAAAAGGAGGTGTGACAGAAATCATGTTCTAGATTTGTATGACGCATTAGATATCATGTTTTAGGATTGCTAGGCTTACTCGCATTAAACCGTGCAAAATTTGTGCATTAGATACCTTGATTTAGGACAATCACGTTTATTTCTTCTGCATATCACATGTTATAGTTCATCATCTCGCTTCTGATTCTGTATAAGTCACTATCACTTAGAAATCCTGCCATTAGGTTACTAATATTGTTTAAATAAAATAACCTTCTCTATGTGCATTAGAGATCCTGTTTTAGGACTACACATGCATTTGCCTTGAGATATGTCGCTAAAATAAATAGGTTAAAACAGCCCCCACACATATGTATCATGTTCTGGTATGAATCGGTATGAAATCATCTGGTATAATATTCATCACTTAGATAAGCATGCCTAGAGGATGAAATAACTTCAAACTGCTTAAGTATTCCTCAGATTTGTGACTGCATATACACACCTAGGCAAGCCTTAGGCCGTTAAATAATTGTAAAACCAATTTTGTTTATGTGTGAAATTATCCAGGCTTAACATGTTATAAAACTAGTAGGCAAACTAGTTAGGATTCTACTACTTCCGTTAAAACAAACACTACATATCTTGTATCTGTAACATTCATCTAGATACCATGTTTTTAGGCTTTCTGAACTTCTTCAAAATCAGTTGTTTGAGACGTGCTGTTTATTTGCATATATATATGTGGGAGGTAAACATGAGCCTTTTACTTGCTTCCTTAATTAATAGTCTTATATGTTATTCGTTGTCACCTAGACTTTTCCCTTTTAAACACCTTAGGATTGTCTTGAACTGCCTAAGTCTAGAGGTCCTAAATTTCTCCAGAGCCACAAGGAAGGGACAGGTAATAGCACGCTTAGAGGTCGTTAATCAAATTCGCTTATATAACCATTAAGGGGAGGGTAATGAGTAGTAAATGGATATGATGACATGCGCGTTAATGTCACATGTAGCCCCTCTAGTTGAGGAGGATTACCGGCATTGCACAGATTAATCCTGTAGGCTAATCAACTTAGGACTTACCTTTCCAATTCTTATATGTGTTTAAATTATCTAAACTTTTTTCGTGCACGTGCATTGGATCATTTCAACTTCCTTGATCATATATGTATTTAGACTATAAAAACTATCTTTATTTGCAAATATGCACTAAGATTGCTTACTTGTTAATTGACTAATTCACATAGTTTAAGTTCGGTCGGGACCCACCGTTGTGGACCGCGAGGGGTGCCTAACCCCTTCCCTCAAGGTTATTTCGAGCCCTTACCCTAATCTTTGGTAATGCAAAACTAGTTATGTGAGTTAATTGCTCTAGGTGCCCTAACTCACCTTAATCCATTAGGTGGCGACTCTTCAAATTCAATTCCCAAAAGGAAATGAGTTGTTCCCACATGAATGTCGAAAACCAAACTTACCCGCAAAAAGGGAAAAAAGGGGGCGCGACAACAAGTGCTAGGGAGAAAGTTTGAAGAAAATATTCATGATTGAACTCTAAATGCTATGAAGATGGAGCACAACCGGCCTAAGAAAACAATTGCAGAGTTAGAAGCTGAACATTATCACAAGTCTGCAATTTGCTTTGTATATAATGGAAATCATCTATGGGTTGACTGTCAAAAAGGTATGTATTTATCCTATAGTTCATCTTTTGAAAAGTTTCAGTCTGTTTCTAGTCTGTACAAGTATGAGGTTTGGTATAAGCTTAACTCTGAATGGAATGAACACCCTTATTATGACTGGAAAAAAAGTGAAGTGAGATAACCACCTCAAGAAGAGAATGATTGTTTAGAAGAGCTTATGTATAAGTTCATGAATAGTGTTGAAAAGAGACTTATACAAAATGATGAAGCCCTTAAGAACCTAATAATGCAAGTGAGCCAAATAGTAAGTATACTTTCAGAAAGACCATTGCATTGTAATGATAAATATATGGAGGAGATACCTTGTGAGAATGAGCTTGCCCTAGAGGATGAGCATCCACAGAGAGAACTTGCCACTCTGCAAGAGGACTCTGATTTAATTAAGATGCATGATTGAAGATAAGGCTTTGGTTGATTGTGAAGCAATAAAAGAAGAGTTCAAATCCCTCATCCACCTTTCCTTACAACCTTTAGTGGAAGAGAATGAGAAATAAATGGTCTTGGACATACCACAGGAATATTCACATGACCTTTCTTCTTTGTTTTCTTATTCTAACCTTGATCATGTGGATTTTATTTTGGGGGATTTATAGGAATATGTATGGATTGATCCTGTGAAAGAATGCAGGAACAAGTTAAGGATCTTCCTGAATGAGCAATTTATTGCTCAAAATTAGACCAATAAAGAAAGAAAAGAGTGGGTCTTGCAGATATCCTTAGAGGTCTTTGCCCTAGTGAGCTCCATAAAGAATTCTAAGGAGTGGAAACAAGGAATGAGTTCAGAATTAGGGGTTGAGTTCATTTAATCTAGAAAAAGGAAAATTTAGGAGAGTTTGCTTTACCTATTATTTTTTACTTGTGTGTCATGGGGACATGCCACAATTTAAAATGTGGGGTGGGGGATGTAAATATGTGTATGTATTTTATTTTCTTATCTTTATGTTTTTTTGTTCTTTTGAAAAAGTTAGACTTTTCCCAACTATAGATCTCCTCAACTGTTTTCTTGAGGGATTAAAGTCGAACAAAAAAAATTAAAAACTAAAAATTCAAAAAAAATCTTTTATTTTTATTTTATTTTCTTAGGGAATTTTATAATTTCTCCTTGGTTTTTCTTTGTATCACGGTTCTTTTCTAAGGGTTTTGCTTGAACGGGGTATAATTGGTTTTTTTGTAGAAATAAGGAGTCTTGTGTCGTAATGCTAAGTGGAGATAACTTTTCTCGACTTTGTTGTGTCTTGAGAGAGGTGATTGACTTAGTTGTGACGCTTAGGCTCATTTCTTGACTCATATATAAGTGTCTTAAATTATTCGATTTTGACTTTATTTAACTCCTTTGACTAGAGAGTCGGGATAAATCTGGTCCGAAGTGAGTTATGTGCCAGGGTGTGAGTATGGTTTGTGGATATTCTATGCATGTCAGTTGACATCTAAAACTTGCCCCGCGTGTTTGTAAAGCAAAATGGTAGTCTTGTTAGTCTAGAAAGTGGTAGAGGTTTTTTTTGGTAACAACTGTGAATATTATCATTTATAACAAAATCATTACACCTAAGGACCACTTAATACCACAACCACATTCTAGGAAGGGTGCTTTGGAAACTAAACCTCTAGACAAATATTACTTACAATTATATAGTGATCCTTTGCAGAACTTCTATACATGTATGAGCTTTTTTTTATCTACCTTTTGTATCTATTCTTTCTATAACATCTTGCTTAGTCTGTCTTATTACATCCTCTGTATTTACATTGACACCTTTGAATAATTTTTAGTTTCTAGCCCTCCATGTATGGTAGAACATTGATCCAAATATTGCTGCTACTATTTCTTTCTTGGTTAGCTTTCAATTCTTCCTCTTTATTCTCTCCAAAGTCTTCCTGATATCTTCCTCATGTATTTGAACACCAGCTCAAACTATAGCTGCTCCTCTGAGTGATATGATCCAGCTACATGCAACAAACAAATAATTATTGTCTTCTTCTGCTCCTGCATCACATAAACAGCAGCTTCCATCTTTAACTTGGATATGCAGTTTTCGAAGCCTATCCTTTGTTAATAGTCTGCCCTGTGCTCCTAACCACATAAACAACAAGTGCTTTAGTTGTGCAATTTCACTCCATATTAAGTCTGCTATGTTCAATTTGGGCATATCTCCTAGTAGAGATATATAACTTCTAGTTATTGAGTATACTCCCAGAAGTTAGAGAATAGTGGTCTCGCTCATACCATGCCTTAATTTCATCTTTTAAGGAGTTATTTTCCTCCAGTACCAGCTACTATCCAAAGGTGGCTTATGGTTCCAAATATTAGTATTGGTCTTCATATAGATTCCATGCACCCACTTCACCTAAAAGGATTCTTGTTTATCAATCAATTGCCATAACAATTTTTCAACAGATGCTACATTCCAAAGTCTGCTTCCTTTCACATTCAACCCTCCATATTTCTTTCGAAAGTATATTGTTTTCCAAGACACAAGGAAAACTTTTTTCTTTTCCTCTGAACTTCCTCATAGATATTCCCTGAAAATTTTATCAACTTCCTTAACTACACTCTAGGGCAATATGAAAACTGCCCCCCAAAAATTATGGATGGAGAATAACACTGAGTTGATTATTTGAAGTTTTCCTGCATAGGACAAATGCTTGCCATATATAGTTTTAATCCTACTTGTTATTTTTATCCACCATTGATAGCATTCCAATTTTCTCCATTTCTTGAATGACAGAGGCACCCCGAGGTATCTTATAGGAAATGTACCTTGTGTGAATCTTGTCATATTTAGCAGCTGCTCCTTAGTCACCTCATCAACCTTACTATAAAAATATTTGACTTCTCTAAGTTTGCAATCAGGCCAGATGCCTTGTTGAAGTGTGACAGTGCTTCCATAACTCTTGTTACTGAGGCAATGTTACCTTTGAAGAAGATCATAAAATCATTTGCAAAGATCAAATGAGTTAGTTTAAGTTGTTTACACATAGGATGAAGCGTAAGTCAGGTAAATTACTCATGAACTTCAAAGTTTTAGATAAGTATTCCATCACTAAAATAAATAATAGAGGATACATGGGATCTCCTTGCCTAAGCCCCTTTCTTCCTTCAAAATATCTATGTCCTTCACCCTTGATCTTAATAGAAAACTTTGTTGATGTAACACAAGTCATGATCAGTTGTAGGAACCTCTCAGGGAACCCAAAGCCTTTCAGTACTTCCTCCAAGAACTTCTAATCCACCATATCATAAGCTTTTCCCAAATCTTTCTTCATTAAACATCTAGCAGAAGTTTTTTATTATAGTGCCTCAATAGGTCATGGCATATAAGAATATTGTGCATCATGAATCTGTCTGGGATAAAGGCAGCCTGATTGTCTGCTTCTAGCTGGGTAACTACATGTTTAAGTCTGCTACATAACATCTTTGAGATGCCTTTATACACTACATTGCAACAAAAAATGGGGCTGTACTGACTTGTATATTCGGGAACCTCCACATTTGGTATCAATACTATGTTAGTTGAGTTCAGTTGTTTCAGTAACTTCCCATTATGGGAGAATTCCAATATTGTTGCAATGATATCCTCTCCAACTATACTCCACGCTGCCTTGAAAAAACCACTCCCAAAATCATGTAGACTTGGTCTTTTACTACTGTCAATCTGAAATATTATTTCCTTGACTTCCTTAGCATTATATGATTTTAGCAAGTCTACTTGTATCTCTATGGTAAGAACTGATCCCATTTTTATGAATCCTTCTCTTGTTTTAACTCTAGTTGGAGAATTTTGCCCCAGTAGCTCTACATAGTAATTCACAATATTTTTTGCAATTACATCTGGATCACTTTGCCAATCTCCATGTTCATTTTTAGTTGAGCAGTAGCCTGTTTGAACCTCTTGTGCTTGATTACTGAATGAAAATATTTAGTATTATCATCTCCTAACCTTATCCAATTTGTCTTGCTTTGCTGTTAGAGGTATAGTTCTGCCAAATAGGAAAATTCCCTAAATTTCTTGTATGCTTCTCTCTCCTATTTTTGAAATTCAGTATTCATAAGGTATCCCTGTAGCTTTTCTTGAGCTTTTTTAAGATTTTTCATGTCTTCATCTGCTTCTGGCACTATGTTTCTGAAGTATTGAAAATTCAACTGTTTTAATCCTCTTTTCATCATTTTCAGTTTCTTGATTATCAGTAACATTTTGTATCCCTGAATTTGCACTTCCCATCCTGCTTTTACCCTCTCTAAAAAGAGTGGGTGTTGAGCCCATACATTGCAATATTGGAATAATCTCTTAGCTCTGTCTTTTTCCGCTGTTAGTGATATCTTTGCTGGATAGTGATCACTAATACCCTCATGCAAATATCTTACCATGAATGGAGGAATATCTTCAAGCCAATCCCCATTTATAAACACCTAATCTATTTTTGAGAAAATTCTTTGGTCAACATGTTTATCATTCCATGTGTAATGATTCCCTAAGTGGGGCATTTCTATTAGTCCACAAGTGTCAACACAATTATGGAAATCCACTATTTCCACCCATGTAACAGAGTTGCCCCTATTTTGTCATCCTCTCTTAGCACAAAATTAAAATCACCCACAAGCATCCATGATTTTGTGCACAACTTACATTGCTCCATGATATTATCCCATAAGCTCCTCCTATCCTCCTTAGTATTAAAAGCATAGATCATTGATAACATAAAGGTCAATTGTTGAGGAATGAATTGCACCTCACATGTTACCATTTGAGCAATTATATGCACAGGTATCACCTTGTAATAATCCTGCCTCCATGTAATCAGAATCCTACCATTATAATGAGATTCTAAGTTTGTAATATACTGCCATCCCCAAACTTTTGTTGGACCACTTGGTCTATTTTGGCTTCCTTTATTTTTGTTTCCAACAGACATATTAACCCAACTTGTTCAGCATTGCAAAGGAGTTTCACCTCCTTTTGCTTATTAGGGGCATTTAAGCCCCTTGTATTCCAACATAACATGTTAACCATCCCCAGAATGGGGTGTGGTCGTACCTCCCTCTTTTCCACCTACTTCTTCCTCCCCTTGTCTGCTTTTTCCAGGCTTATCCAACACCTGAAATGTGTTTATCCTCGCAATATGTTGGCCTTGTATTTGAGTGCTTTTGCTCACTCTTGAAGGTGTTATCCAAGTAATATTTGGTGTTGCCTCCTTATTTCCAACTTGTTGTTTTCCATTGTCCTGTTTGGTTTCTAACTCAGATCTGTTGCTTCCCAATTCTATTCCAGTGCTCGCACTTTTTCCTCCATAATTCCTCCTTTGTGTCGATGCTGACATTGCCATTAGTGCCTTCTGAGATAGTACATGAGATCTTGTCCCCATGGCTGACGCACGTTAGTTACCTACGCCGAGAGAGAAGCATACGTTTAGCAGAAGTAGAGGTATTGTTTTGTTGAGCCATATACATGACTTTTTACTCACCTAATTATATGTATTCTAGTTAGCCCCGTTTAGCCTATAATCGTATTTCTTTGGCAACCACATTACAAGCCTGACCCCTTTGTTTGAATTGATTATCTATTTGAACCTTTTAACTTTCTTGAGCACTTGAAATATTTATGAGCTAAATAAAAGCTAAATGAAGGTATGGTTGGGTTTTTGAGTGAAACTGAGAAAAATAGAGAAAGTGCAATATTTGAAAAGTTATGAGAGCCACGTGTAAGGAATTGGAAAAAAAAGGTAAATTTGCTTGAGGAAAAAAAATCATAACTTTGAAATAAAAAAGATATGTATTAGAAAGAAAAAATTAATTCCTTGCTAGTGGTAGTTCTCATCTTGTATGTGCGTAAAGAATGGGAGTTTGATGCTATTATGTTGTGAAGGTTGGGTTTTGTTCAACACAAGAGTGAGATTTGAATTGGTAAAATTGTATGTATTAAAGTGCTTAGGGAGCTGTATTAACTATTATCTATATATATTCTACCTGTCCCGCAGCCTACATTACAATCAAATAAAATCATACTTGATCCTTGACTGAATGAGCTCATATTAGTAGAGTATTACACTACGAACAAGCCTATGGTACATCTTTTCTGGCACCTGAATTTTGTTTCTTATAGTGAATGAATTGTTTCTATCTTGAGTTCAAATTTGTTCTTAAACTTTGTTGTGTATGGAACTACTCTTTATTATTTTTGTGAGAGAACATGACGTGTGAAAGGAAAGGTAATGTCTTTGGCCTCTATGTTAGAGTAAGTGAGTCAGTTTTTTGAAAAATATGTGGTGCTTGTGAGTTGAGTCTTGAGGTTAGGATGTTACGGTATGGTGCTTAATGTGCTCTAATTATTCTTGGCAGGATGAGTTAGGAGAGTTGCTCAAAAAGGTTGTCTACACTTGAAGTGTAGTTTGATTGCTCAAGGATGATACTTATTGAGTACTGATTGTGGTGTACTGATGGTAGGCTAGGAACCTGTGTTTTGAATATATTTTGTACTCTACTAACTACACTTTGAATGTATTTGAGCCTAATTGTTAGTACTCTGTATTTATTATGTATGTTATGATGTGTAGGATGTGATTTCGAGTGAAAAAACAAGTTTGGAGCTTTGAATTCTGAGTAGAAGTCCAAAAAATTAAGTCGGAATTACATTTAGGGGTCGAGGACCAAGTCTAGATGTCAAAAAGTTAGAAAAAAAAGATTACTCTAAGAAAAATGCTCACTGCACAGTGCCACACCCCACATGGCGCGTGTGCTAGTACAAATTTTCTGTAGAGTGAAAAAATAGGCCTCTCAACTTTCCCACCAATGCGGCATATGGTGCGCCACAGTAGTGTATTTTCTCGTCTAACTTTTTTCAATTCGGCTCAGAGAGAATAGTTTCATCCGGGCCCGTTTCTACATGGTATATGGATTCATCATTCTTTCTTCAACTCAACCATGAGTTTGGATTGAATTCATATTTTCTTATTCTTTAACTCTATTTATTATGACGTTCTCCATGATTATGGAGTAGTTTACTTTAGGATTTGACGGATATGGTATTTTGATTGGTATTTGTGGATTTTAACTCTAGTATTAAGCATGAATTCATTTATGGAGCATTGAATTGTTTGCAATTTTATTCATCGGATTATTTAATCGAAAGAAGAATATTTTGGATGATTATCTTTGCACTATTTCCTTTGGTTTAATTCACTGATTCTTCTAAGTAATCGAAAGAGCTTGTCGAGTTGTTAATTAAATCAAGTTAGGAGAATATTCGAGAGACGTTTTCCTAAAGATCAGTCCATTAACATGTTCTTGCATATATTCACAGCGTTTTATATTAGTTCACCTCGTAGAGTTAAGATTTAATCGGGAGAGGAGTCTTGGCTACACGATTGAACTAATCATCGAGTGAATTCATGAGAATCATTAGAACATTTGAGTGAATTGAACTAGAATTAAATTCCGAATAGTTATCTTCTACCTATTATGTCACGACCCTTATTTCTCCTATTGATTATTTTGGTGTTGCTCAACTCTTGTCTTTCTATGATTAATTGTTGGTTGCTTTAGTTTAGTAGTTAATTTTAGTTCATAATCGATCCAATCAAAGTGTTAATCATCTTGAAAGCATTTAAATTAGAAATTACTTGAACATTATTTAAATTCAATCCCCGTAAAGACAATAACGAAACTATATTATCTTTGGCTAGCGATCATCAATTTCATGTTCTATTTTGCGCTCGCCAAAATTCTGTTCATACTACGCTTCTGCACATCTTTTGGTATAGATCCTCAGGTAGGTCCTAGCATATCTTCATAATTGAGCTAGGAGATTTCACGGAGACTTAGGGTGAGCTGCAATTCATGGATCTACTTTGCAGTTCCTGAGTCCCTATCCCTTTATTGTTCATGTCTACTGTATTACAGACCAGTTGTTTTGTATACAAACTTGATCTCGTTCCGTAGTTTGCTCATGTGCTTGTGACACTTAGTCTTGGGGGCTATTGTATAGGCCATGCTTGGGTTTTATCAGATATTATTATTGTTTTGAGGCCATTTCCATCTTTTATTGTTATATATCTTTGTTGGTAATGAAAATGGACTTTATTTGTTGTTTGTGAGTTGGCTTGCTTAGCAAGTTCGGCTAAGTGTCATCACGACCTTGAGATGGAATTTTGGATCGTGACAGTTGAAACTTGTCCCAAGTGTTTATTTTATTCTTTGATAGAGGCTCCATAGATAGTTGTGTTAGTTGTAATAATAAAATTATACACGACATACATAAAAGAATAATTATTTATTTGATTTCATCATTTTCATGAAATGTTGTACGTATGGTTCTGGCTATAAAAAATACTTCATGATTTGATTTGAAAATGTATATGATTTGAAAATGGCTTTCGTGGTTAATTACTTTCCATGCATGTGGCTGGGGTTCATCAATGGGTTGATTCGCTCGAATCGGGTAATATGCTAGGAACCAATTACGTGAGTTTTGATCATGACACACAAAATTTAAAAGTTTATAATTATTTTAAAAAAAGGTTAAAATTGCCCTTCAACCATCGAAAATAGACCACTTTTACCATCCTTTGTCTTTGCTACCAATTAAGTCCTTAGTAGCTTATTCATTCACAATTACCCTCCTTACTAATAAACTTCCAACTTATGCAATAACTGGGCCAAATAGATAGACAACCCTTAAAGTTGTCAATTTCATTTAGACACCTCAAGTGAAATAGTTACCTATTAAACACCTAACCTATATAAAATGTGTATCTACTAAACATAAATTTTATAGTGCCAAACCAACACTAATTGCGTGAATCTCACTTTCTTGCAACTTCTTTGACATAGCGAGTCCAACCAATAAAAGGATTACATATCAGCCAAAATAAAAAAAGGCATGTCAAAAATATAAAAATAAAAGAGAAAAAATATTTTTCATAACCCTTCTTTTTGTCATTTTCTTTCCTCACCACTAGCTCAACCACCACTGCGGCATTGCCGGGGCTGTCACTAAGGCTCCGAAAAATGCCCTTTCAGTAAGGCTCTAAGAGTGAGTGAATTGTTTCTATCTTGAGTTCCTATTTGTTCTTGAACTTTATTATGTGTGGAACTACTCTCTATTATTTTTGTAAGAGCACATGACTTGTGAAAGGAAAGGTAATGTTTTTGGCCTCTATGTTAGAGTTAGTGAGTCGGTTTTTTAAAAATATGTGGTGCTTGTGAGTTGAGTCTTGAGGCTAGGATGTTATGGTATGGTGCTTAGTGTGCTTTAATTATTCTTGGCAGGATGAGTTAGGAGAGTTACTTAAAAAGGTTGTCTACACTTGAAGTGTAGTTTGATTGTTCAGGGATGATACTTACTGAGTACTGATTGTGGTGTACTGATGGTAGGCTAGGAACCTATGTTTTGAATATATTTTACACTTTAGTTACTACACTTGAATGTATTTGAGCCTAATTGTTAGTACTCTGTATTTATTATGTGTGTTATGCTGTGTAGGATGTGATTTCGAGTGAAGAAGCAAGTTTGGAGCTAAAATGGATGATATGGAGCTTTGAAGTCTGAGTAGAAGCCCAAAAAATAAAGTCGGGATTACATTCGGGGGTCGAGGACCAAGTCTAAATGTCAAAAAGTGAAAGAAAAAAAAAAGATTACTCCAAGAAAAATGCTCTACCGCTCAGCGTCGCGCCCCACAAGGCGCGGGTGCTAGTGCAAAATTTCTGCAGAGTGAAAAAATAGGCCTCTGAACTTTCCCACTAATGCGGCGTATGGTGCGCTGCCCAGTGCGCCACAGTAGTGTATTTTCTCGTCTAACTTTTTCCAATCCGTATTAGAGAGGATAATTTCATCTGGACCCATTTCTACATGGTATAAGGATTCATCATTCTTTCCTCAACTCAACCACGAGTTTGGATTGAATTCATATTTTCTTATTCTTTAACTCTATTTATATGACATTCTCCAGGATTATGGAGTAGTTTACTTTAGGGTTTGGCGGATATGGTATTTCAATTGGTATTTGTGAATTTTTAACTCTAGTATTACATGAATTCATTTATGAAGCTATGAATTGATTGTAATTTTATTCACCGAATTATTTAATCAAAAGAGGAATATTTTGGATGATTATTTTTGCACTATTTTATTTGGTTTAATTCAGTGATTCTTCAAAGTAATCGAAAGAGCTTGTCGAGTTGTTGATTAAATCAAGTTAGGAGAATATTCGAGAGACATTTTCCTAAAGACTAGTCCATTAACGTGTTTTTGCATATATTCACAGCGTTTTATATTAGTTCACCTCGTAGAGTTAAGATTTAATCGGGAGAGGAGTCTTGGCTACACGATTGAACTAATCATCGAGTGAATTCATGAGAATCATTAGAACATTTGAGTGAATTGAACTAGAATTAGATTCCGAATAGTTATCTTCTACCTATTATGTCACGACCCTTATTTCTCCTATTGATTATTTTGGTGTTGCTCAACTCTTGTCTTTCTATGATTAATTGTTGGTTGCTTTAGTTTAGTAGTTAATTTTAGTTCATAATAGATCCAATCAAAGTGTTAATCATCTTGAAAGCATTTAAATTAGAAATTACTTGAACATTATTTAAATTCAATCCCCGTAAAGACAATAACGAAACTATATTATCTTTGGCTAGCGATCATCAATTTCATGTTCTATTTTGCGCTCGCCAAAATTCTGTTCATACTACGCTTCTGCACATCTTTTGGTATAGATCCTCAGGTAGGTCCTAGCATATCTTCATAATTGAGCTAGGAGATTTCACGGAGACTTAGGGTGAGCTGCAATTCATGGATCTACTTTGCAGTTCCTGAGTCCCTATCCCTTTATTGTTCATGTCTACTGTATTACAGACCAGTTGTTTTCTATACAAACTTGATCTCATTCCATAGTTTGCTCATGTGCTTGTGTCACATAGTCTTAGGGGCTATTGTATGGCCATGTTTAGACCATGCTTGGGTTATATCAGATATTATTATTGTTTTAAGGTCATTTTCATCTTTTATTATTATATATCTTTGTTGATAATGAAAAATGGACTTTATTTGTTGTTTGTGAGTTGTCTTAGCAAGTTCGGCTAAGTGCCATCATGACCTTGAGATGGGATTTTGGATCGTGACAGTTGAAACTTGTCCCAAGTGTTTAGTTTATTCTTTGATAGAGGCTCCATAGATAGTTGTGTTGGTTGTAATAATAAAATTACACACGACATACATAAAAAAATAATTATTTATTTGATTTCATCATTTTCATGAAATGTTGTACGTATGGTTTTGGCTATAAAAAATATTTCATGATTTGATTTGAAAACGTATATGATTTTCAAATGGCTTTCGTGGTTAATTACTTTCCATGCATATGGTTGGGTGCATCAATGGGATGATTCGCTCGAATCGGGTAATATGCTAGGTACCATTTACGTGAGTTTTGATCATGACACACAAATTTTAGAAGTTTATAATTATTTAAAAAAGGAGGTTAAAATTGCCCTTCAACCATCGAAAATAGACTACTTTTACCATCCTTTGTCTTTGCTACCAATTAAGCCCTTAGTAGCTTATTCATTCACAATTACCCTCCTCACTAATAAACTTCCAACTTACGCAATAATTGGGCCAAATAGATAGACAACCCCTTAAAGTTGTCAATTTCATTTAGACACCTCAAGATATTAAACTACCTAACCTATATAAAATTTGTATCTACTAAACATAAATTTTATAGTGCCAAACCAACACTAATTGCATGAATCTCACTTTCTTGCAACTCCTTTGACATAGCACGTCCAACCAATAAAAGGATTACATATCAGCCAAAATAAAAAAAAAGACATCTCAGAAATTTAAAAATAAAAAAATAAAAGAGAAAAAATATTTTTCATAACCCTTCTTTCTGTCATCTTCTTCCCTCACCACTGACACAACCACCACTGCGGCATTGTCGGGGCTGTCACTAAGGCTCCGAAAAATGCCCTTTCTCTAGCACACTATCCCCTCGTCGTCTCTATCTCCTGTATCATCTTCTTCCACCAGATCTTATCTTCCCCCCTCCCCCCCCCCCGGCCAGCCCACCACCACAACATCTTCTTGCGTAAAAAGAAATTAATGTTGTTGTTGTTTTCTGTATAGTACTTCTTATCTGGTATAAATATGGAATGATGGAAAATCAAGTTTTAACTTTTCCACTCTTAGATATATATTATCCTCTTTATCAGCTACCTACAACAGTAACATACGTAAATATAAATGATATAACTAAAACAAAAATTAATTCGAGCCCACTGAATTCACAGTGTTTCCTTAAGGAATTTAATCCCCTCTTAGTACCCAAGGTTATGAATTATTTCCTCCCAGGATAGAACGAATTACACACTGGTGTAGCGGTACTTCAAACCCTAGTATTTCAGCGAACGCAAAGTTCGGCAGCAAATCACACTTACAGTTGATTTGTTTGTAGTTTTAAAACAATGCAGAACAAGGGAGGAGAACTCAGAAGTCGAATAGAAATTCTGAGAGGAAGAAATGCAATGTATAGCCGATGTTGAATTCTTACTGAAGAGGATATCAGATTGTAATTCGTTTTTCCAGTGTATACACAGTGTATACAGAGTGTAGTTTGAGTGTATACATAGTGTATATCAATTATATACAGAGTGTATATCAATTGTATATTGAGTGTTTCGAGTGTTTTTTTCTGGTGTGTTTTTCTTTCTCTACAACTTTTGCTCTATTTATAGCAGTCATGTGAGAGAAATCCTCCCCCTCCATGGTGGAACAAGCATTAGGATATCATGGAGGAAGCACTTACATGGTGGAATGAACACTTTCTTGGTGGGAGGAGCACTTGGCCATGGTGGGAGGTGCACTAGGCATCTTGTTGCTTTCTTGGTGCAACACAATACACGGATTAGAAAACATCCATTACAAACACGGATTATATCACGTTAATATTCACTATTAACAAATAAATTTGGTCCAAATAATTAATCAATCGATCGATCATCAAATCCGAATCCAAATCCAAATCTAAATCTCATTTCCCATTCACTCTCATTTTAAGACTATTTCATCTTAAACAAAAACTCAACAATCCAAAACTCAACAATCCCCCACATGAATGGGGAATGGCTATATCACGGAAGTATGCATGAAAAACTTGTGTGATTTGCAAGCAAGAATTAATTGCATCTGGATAAGTAGGTTTCCCTTTGAACTTTCCGTAGTGAACTTATGTCGGATATACTCGGTCAATCGGTAGATTTGATATCTTTGAACCGTCGAACTTTAGTGTATACCTAGACAACCATAAGTCACACAATCAATCCCTTAACCGTCTTTGGTTCTCATTGTTGTGTTCTTTTCATCCATGAACACTGCCTTTTCATAAGTACGTAGAGAATTGGCCTTGCAAAATTCTCCTTGAAGTGGCTAACACTTCACACTTACATAGGTGATTCCAAAACGTGTCATCCCGTAGATACACTATTTGATATACCCTGTATCAAATTTAGAAATCATTAAAAAGCATTAATGCTTTATCCTTGATACTGAACATTGTCTCATCACGAGAATGGACTAAAAATTTTTGTTGACAATGTTGAACCGTCATTAATGACTTTGTTTGATCTCCTTGAACCTAGATCTTGGGATCTCCAGTCTTCTAGGTAGAGTTACCGCCACAATGACTTGTTCTCGGCCATAGTCTCATTTCCCTCGATGATTTATCAACTACCTCTCTAGTTAGGCCTTTTGTAAGTGGATCTGACATATTATCACTTGACTTTACATAGTCAATCATGATAATTCCTCTAGAGAGAAGTTGCCTAACGGTTTTATGTCTTCGTCGTATATGACGAGATTTACCGTTATACATAACGCTCCCAGCCCTTCCAATTGCCGCTTGGCTATCACAGTGTATGCATATTGGTGCCAACGGTTTGGGCCAAAATGGAATGTCTTCCAAGAAATTCCGAAGTCATTCAGCTTCTTCACCGGCTTTATCTAAGGCTATGAACTCAGCCTCCATTGTAGAGCGGGCAATACATGTTTGTTTGGACGATTTCCAAGATACCGCTCCTCTACCAATAGTGAATACATATCCACTTGTGGACTTCGAATCAGTTGAACCGGTGATCCAATTTGCATCACAATATCCTTCAATCACCGCAGGATATTTACTGTAGTGCAAATCAAAGTTTTGGGTATGTTCTAAGTATCCCAAAACTCGTTTCATTGCCATCCAATGAGATTGACTTGGATTGCTCGTGTATCGACTTAGTTTACTTATAGCACAAGCTATATCTGGTCGTGTACAATTCATGATGTACATTAAGCATCCCAACACACGAGCATAATCCAATTGTGATATGCTTTGGCCTTTATTCTTTGCTAGTGCAAGATTTACGTCAATTGGAGTCTTTGCAACTTTAAAGCCCAAGTGCTTGAATTTTTCAAGTACTGTCTTAATATAATGAGATTGTGACAATGCCAGACCTTGAGGAGTCTTTTGGATCTTAATCCCCAGAATTAAATCCGCAATTCCCAAGTCCTTCATATCAAACTTGCTAGTTAGCATACGCTTAGTAGCATTTATGTTGGCAATGTTATTACTCATTATCAGCATATCATCCACATATAGGCAAACAATGACTATGTGATTTGGAACATTTTTAATGTACACACATTTATCACATTCATTTATCTTAAAACCATTTAACAACATTGTTTGGTCAAATTTCGCATGCCATTGTTTCGGTGCTTGTTTTAGTCCGTAACGGGACTTAACAAGTCTACATATCTTATTTTCTTTACCTGGAACCACAAACTCTTCAAGTTGTTCCATGTAAATTTCTTCCTCCAACTCTCCATTTAAGATGGCCGTTTTAACATCCATTTGATGAATTTCAAGACCATACACTGCAGCTAATGCTACTAACATCCGTATGGACGTAATCCTTGTAATTGGGGAGTATGTATCAAAGTAGTCAAGACCTTCTCGTTGTCTATACCTTTTGACAACAAGTCTTGCCTTAAATTTATCAATAGTGCCATCATCTTTCATTTTTCTCTTAAAAATCCATTTAGAACCCAAAGGTTTATTTCCAGGAGGAAGATCAACCAATTCCCATGTATGGTTGTTCAATATGGATTCTATTTCACTATTGACTGCCTCTTTCCAGAACAATGATTCCGAAGATGACATAACTTCTTTAAATGTTCGAGGCTCATTTTCCATAAGAAAGTCACAAAATTTGGTCCAAACGAAGTAGACGTTCTTTGACGTTTACTACGTCTTGGATCCCCCTGATTAAATGTACTTTCTTTTGTTTCTTCCCGAGGTCGTTTAGATCCTTCACCAATTGACTCGCATTCCTTTTTATACGGATATATATTTTCAAAGAACTCAGCATTATCTGATTCTATAACCGTATTATTATGAATGTCGGGATTTTCTGATTTATGAACCAGAAATCGATATGCTTTACTATTAGTCGCATATTTATAATGATCGATCGATTGATTAATTATTTGGACCAAATTTATTTGTTAATAAGTGAATATTAACGTGATATAATCCGTGTTTGTAACGGATGTTTTCCAATCCGTGTATTGTGTTGCACCAAGAAATCAACAAGATGCCTAGTGCACCTCCCACCATGGCCAGGTGCTCCTCCCACCAAGCAAGTGTTCATTCCACCATGTAAGTGTTTCCTCCATGATATCCTAATGCTTGTTCCACCATGGAGGGGGCGGATTTCTCTCACATGACTGCTATAAATAGAGCAGAAGTTGTAGAGAAAGAAGAACACACCGGAAAAAAACACTCGAAACACTCAGTATACAATTGATATACACTCTGTATATAATTGATATACACTCTGTATACACTCAAACTACACTCTGAATTTAATCTCCTCTTAGTACCCAAGGTTTATTTTCTCCCAGGATAGAACGAATTACACACTGGTGTAGCGGTACTTCAAACCCCAGTATTTCAGCGAACGCAAAGTTCGGCAGCAAATCACACTTACAGTTGCTTTGTTTGTAGTTTTAAAACAATGCAGAACAAGGGAGGAGAATTCAGAAGTCGAATGGAAATTCTGAGAGGAAGGAATGCAATGTATAGCCGATGTTAAATTCTTACTGAAGAGGATATCAGATTGCAATTCGTTTTTCCAGTGTATACAGAGTGTAGTTTGAGTGTATATAGTGTATATCAATTATAGACAGAGTGTATATCAATTGTATACTGAGTGTTTCAAGTGTTTTTTTCTGGTGTGTTTTTCTTTCTCTACAACTTTTGCTCTATTTATAGCAGTCATGTGAGAGAAATCTGCCCCTCCATGGTGGAACAAGCATTAGGATATCATGGAGGAAGCACTTACATGGTGGAATGAACACTTTCTTGGTGGGAGGAGCACTTGGCCATGGTGGGAGGTGCACTAGGCATCTTGTTGCTTTCTTGGTGCAACACAATACACGGATTGGAAAACATCCGTTACAAACACGGATTATATCACGTTAATATTCACTATTAACAAATAAATTTGGTCCAAATAATTAATCAATCGATCGATCATTTGATCAAATCCAAATCCAAATCCAAATCCAAATCTCATTTGCCATTCACTCTCATTTTAAGACTATTTCATCTTAAACAAAAACTCAACAATCCAAAACTCAACAATTAAAGGATTAAATAATTCACATGCTTCTAAAACAAAGGAATTTTAATTTGATAGTATTTCAAAAATGAGGCAAAGGGATTTATAACAAACGTTAGCATCAACTTGTATATATGTCTTTAAACTGGCCTTATCGACGTATGGGCTACTAGCTAGGGTTGGCAATTTGTGTTATTTAGTTTTGTCCCCAGCTTTTGTAAGGAGGGTCTTGCACCAACTTGAATTTTCTGACTAATCTTATGAGTAAAAGGCAGATAAAAGTAAAGATTGAGAAAAGGGGTATGGAGTTTACCAGTCAATGTCACCTTCAAAAGCTGGTGAACTATCGATGGTATTCATCTATTAGCACCCTGAAATCTTGCAAAAGATTTATTATGTTGTTTTCGAAGGAGATACATATTCCAATCCAAATTGGATTTCATTCTTTTAAAGATCTATAGGAATCGAGTAGCTCTAATCCATTCTCTCTGCCATAGAAATTGTTGAAGGAAGAACCTTTCTTTTCAGTTCTTTTTTCAAGAAAGAGAAATAATAAGTCAAATTTATCTACTCCATTTCTCTATTATTTTTCAGTTCGTAACACTGGTATAATAGATAACTAGTAGTAAGTAGTGAAGAAGGGGGAAGAAGATGTTGGCGGATTCTGTTGAAAATGAAATAGGGGAAGAGAGAGAAAAATAATTCAGTAATTCACGAATCACTCCTTATGCCACATTTGCTTGAGACGCTTAATAACACATTTCTTATATATGTAAGGTGTCTAATAGGTCGTGTCTAGATAAAAAAATATGGACTAGTTTAAGGGGCTTTCTATGTATTTGTATATATATATATATATATATATATATATATATATAACTTCTTTTTTTTTGCTGAGATGGATGTTTATTTGGACAAATTTGTAAAATTGAATTTTTCTCTCTCTCTCTCTTCTATTTCATTCTTTTTTCTAAATCATTCTTCCTAGTTTCCTACTTCACTTCAAGTAAGAATTGGTTTCCATCTCTTTACCAATAATCGTTTTTATAGAACTCTCCAAATTCAATCTTTTAAAATTTTCATTCATTTAACCAACTTAATAGCAAAAAAGAAAGTGCAAAGACCAATTTCAATTGAGAATGGCGATTTACTTTCTATTTGTTAGAGCAAATAAATGCTAAACCAATTAATGATAAGTTAAAAGGGTAAATCTTAGTTGAACTTAATAAATTCTAGACCAAATAAAATAAAGCTCTTGTATAACGAGTAGAGTTCAGGAGCATTAAATAGTGAATTTAATATGCTATGATTGACGGAATATGTAATATCATAAATATATAATAAATGCAAGAAATGACAAGGATTATAATGGAAAGGAACTATCACCCAATGATTGTATGATTGGGGTGTTCTCTTTCTCTGACGGCGACGTGAAAAAGCAAGAGGTCAAAATGTATATGGGATCTTGAGATTTATGGATAAAGATGGAACAACATGTGCTTATTTATTATACATTTATGATATTACATATTTTGTCAATCATAGTATATTAAGTTCACTATTTAATGCTCCTGAACTCTACTCGTTGTACAAAAGTTTTATTTTATTTGGTCTAGAATTTATTAAGTTCAACTGAGATTCACTCTTTTAACTTATCATTAATTTGTTTAGTATTTATTTGCTCAAACACTATTTTCGATAGTTTAAGAATATTTTTTGATTTTTTCCTTAAATTTTATTATTAATCAAATATTTTTACATAAATGGAAAAGGAGGAAATAATATTAGTTCAGATCATAGATTAGTTTAATCTATTAATATATAATAGGAGAGGCAAAGAAAGATTATGATGACAAGTGACATAACATTAAATTAACATTTCTAAATTTTTTGGACAATTCTCCAACTTTGTTGGAGTTTCAGATTTATTTTAAAAAAGTGAAAATTTTGAAGAATGCAGTTATTTCGATTTTTTTTCTTTTAAAATAGAATAGGAACTTCAAACCTAGCAGTTTATTTCTGCCAATTCCAAAAGTTTTATTTTGAATTCAAATTTATTTTAAAAAAGTAAATTTTTTGAAGAAGGCAGTAATTTCGAATTTTTTTCTTTTAAAATAGAATGGGAACTTCAAACCTAGCAGTTAATTTCTGCCAGTTCCAAAAGTTTTATTTTGAATTTTTTTTAAATGTGTAAAAACTGCCCATCGTCAACTGCTTACCTTTTTGGTGGAAAAAATTGTGTTTCTTTTCCACAGGCTCTATAACTTCTCAGACAAAGTTGAGTTAATTGCTTTTTTTTTCCAAGCACAATAGAACTTCAAATTAAGTTCAGTTTGCAATTTGACATGGAATATCAGAAGAAAATCTTAATAAAAAATAAAATAGGTATACGGAAAGTCTGAATTGCTTTTTCTTTTCATCCGATAACAATGATATGAACTTTTGCCCTCTTTTTTCTTTGTTTGGCTTACATTAAAATTTTCTTTTGTAGTACTTTTTAGATATATACTATATTGCCAGGTTGTGACAGAAATTATGGAGCACAAAGATTTTTGTCTAACATTTTTCCAAGCAGAATGAGGTAGACCGAAACTCTTACCATGTAGGCATATAAGTGCTTTGTAACTATAGCAATACTTAAGTGCTTTGTAACTATAGCAATACTTACAAAGGAAAAGAACTCTGTAATAGAAAGATTTTAACTTGAATTGTGTTGGAGTCCCTAACAAGAACAACCGAAACTTGATTTAAAAAAATATAGTTTCTCTTAATTGTATTCACGTTTAAGCTCATTTTTAAGTATGCGTAATCAATATCTTTCATTTTACAGAGAATGTTGGTCTCACATTTGGTAGAGGTAATGAAGGATAAAATAGTTCCTCCTTCGTCTGATATAATAAATTATAAATGGGCAGTTTCAAATTACATATAAGGTTGTTAAATATTAATTCAAGTTTGCGTTATAACATGATTCCTTTAATTCTGAGATAATCATGAACAATTGTCAAGTCCAGAATAAGTTATTGTTTCTTTATCACAAGTCTTCACCTTCTTTAGCCGAAGGTCTATCGAAAACAGTCTCTCTGTCCTTCCAAGGTAGGGGTAAGACGGCGTACATCCTACCTTACCCAGACCCCACTTGTGATATTATACTGAGTGGTTGTTATTGTTGTTGTTGTTGTTCTTCTTCTTCATCACAAGACACAACCACTTGCATATAAACCAAAGTCCCTTCCCCTGCGACAATTACGAAATTGTTTGCCTTTCTTCATGTCTTGTTTCTTAATTTCGATCTAATTATTATCTATAATTATTTGAAAGAGCTAGAATCATAAGTTAAATGAAAATCTTAATTTGTTTATCGCAGACTTTAAGTTGTTCATCTTCAAATGCAGACCAAGACAAGGGTAAAGGCCTATTGGTTCACGAGAACACAAATTCAGCTCATTATGCAATATAAAAAATTAATTTTCAACATTGCTACTTCAAAAGACCATTTAAGTTGTTTTGGTAAGTGCTCAAATCTTTTGAATAATTTAAAATAGATTAACATAAATTTATAAACTATGGTTTGATGTAGGTGGAATCCAATAGAATTCTCAGTGGTTGCCTTTGATTAGGATATTTTTTTTGGTAGAATAATCTTGAGATATAAGATTCAAACTTGTAAAGTAATTTTTTAACACTAATGGGAGAAAAAGTTAATGTTTATGTCAACCAACGAAGGGACCGAGAACATTCAGAGTGTCCAGGCAAAATTATCATCAACTCGAAAACTTATTACAACTAGATGTATCTACCCCAAAATTTACACAATTGTACATTTATGATACAAAAATGACATAAAAAATAGAATTCATACTATCAGTTTAGTAAAATCTAGTGCTTATTTTTTTTGTATGGATAAAGGCATAAGAGATAGCCATTCTGACCTTCTTTTCCTGAACTGCCTTAATTGTGAGGATGCCTATTCTGTTGGGTGTGGCACATAAGAGCCTCAACTATTTTCTTTGAAGTTTTCTATTAAATGTATTTATTCTATTGTTGCTTTGTTATCACATGTCAATTTGTGTCACAAGCGATCTTTTTCAACATCTTATTCAAATACATCTCTATCCTTATTAAATTCAAATACATATTCCTTAGTCCTCTAATGACTCTTGGTGAATGTGAGCACGTGATTTTTGTTTCGCACGACAAACGCTCCAAAAAGAAATAAAAAATAATAATTGGCCCTGCTGTACAATTTTGGATTTCTGTGCGGCACTTTGTTGATTTATTTGTGACTTTGGCCCATTTTATTTATCTACTTTATTAAAACAAAATGGAAAAATGTGTACGTGGCATGCATAATTTGAACCGTAACATGGTTTAAATAGAAATGCATAAACAGGCACCTTTGTCCGTGATTTTGTTTTGTTTGATTTTACTTGTTTTGAAATATTTTAGTGTGCAAATAATTGTATTGAGTGTGTATTTAATTTTAATTTGATTTTTGGTTTAGTTTTGTTTAAAATAAAAAGGAAATAAATAATAAAAAAAAAATATAAAGAAAGGACCCTTTCCCTTCCGGACTTGGGCCAATTTTAACAAAATTGGCCCAAACAAACAGCCCAAGACCCAGGCCTGCCCGGTCCAGACCACCTGATACCCAGGGTGTCCAAACGACGTCGTTTGAGTCGTGCCTGATCTGGGCCGTTGATCTCAAATTGATCAACGGCCAAGATCAATTCCCCATAACCCACCAATAAACCCGACCCGTCTCACCCGGACCGACCCCAACCCTCAACCCTCAAAACGACACCGTTTCATTTAAGACCATCAGATCCAAACCGTAGATCTAGATTGATCTAACGGTTGAGATCAACCCACCCACTAACTATATAAGCCTAGATCCTTACCCTGCCCCCCTAGCCAACACCCCCGCCTTCGTCTTCACCAAACCCATCCCCTTCAAACCCTAGCCGCCCCTGCACACCTTCACCAGAAACCCGGCGGCCTGAACGCCGGTGACCTCCACCTGAACACCATAGAACCCCCATGCCATCCTGAACCTAAATCTACCAACCACACACTTCGAATCACCCCCAGGTCCTCGAATCTTCATTTGAAGATTCGAGTCAAAACTCGATCTACACCAACCAACCCCAGTTTCATACCGGACACTCCCCGGACCCTCCTCGTGACCAAACCATACTTGGTTTGGTCCGAATCTAACCAGGGAAACACGAATCCCAGATCTAAGTTTTTGAACTCCAGTTTTCCCTGTGCATGTTCCGTGCTTTGTTCAAACCGAAGAGATTAAGGTCTAATGGACCTTAATCGAGGTGTTTCTCATCCGAGAAACACTTCGTTTAAAAGTCCATTCAACCTTAAAGGAGGTCTGTTCAAACACCAGTGGATTTTTCTGATTTGTTCCTTAAAAAGATTTGAGGTGAGTCTTGTTTTCTTTTCTTTATTTTTTTGTTTTATTCCGTGTGATTTGTTTTTAAAAGTCTGTTCATATTTGTTTTAATTTTATCAACTTTTGTTTGTCCACTTTGTTTGAACCTCTGTGTTTGTCTGAATCCCTCTCCTCCTATTCTGATAAGGCATGTGTATTGGTTGTATTCCAAATTTGTACTGACTAACTAATCCCTCGAAGTACGATTCTGTTTTAATCAGTATAATTCGAACCATGTATCGATACTGTTTAAATGTCTGATTTTTGGCTACGATTGTGTATGTTAATGCTAATATAGTCGAGTCGACATGTGTCGTCAATTAGTTTCAACTGTCTGAACAAAGTAAATCGATTTGCTTTTCCATGCAATCAGCATTAGGGTTTTAAACCCTAAACTGAATTTTCCTTTCAGCCAGCATTAGAGTTTTAAACTCTAAACTGAGCTTTTTCATGCAATCAGCACTAGGGTTTTAAACTCTAAACTGAATTTTCCTTTCGGCCAGCATTAGAGTTTTAAACTCTAAACTGAGCTTTTCCATGCAATCAGCATTAGGGTTTTAAACCCTAAACTGAATTTTCCTTTCAGCCAGCATTAGAGTTTTAAACTCTAAACTGAGCTTTTCCATGCAATCAGCATTAGGGTTTTAAACCCTAAACTGAACTTTTTCCTTTCAGCCAGCATTAGAGTTTTAAACTCTAAACTGAGCTTTTCCATGCAATCAGCATTAGGGTTTTAAACCCTAAACTGAATTTTCCTTTCAGCCAGCATTAGAGTTTTAAACTCTAAACTGAGCTTTTTCATGCAATCAGCACTAGGGTTTTAAACCCTAAACTGAATTTTCCTTTCAGCCAGCATTAGAGTTTTAAACTCTAAACTGAGCTTTTCCATGCAATCAGCATTAGGGTTTTAAACCCTAAACTGAATTCTCCCTTTAGCCAGCATTAGAGTTTTAAACTCTAAACTAAGCTTTTCCATGCAATCAACATTAGGGTTTTAAACCCTAAACTGAATTTTCCTTTCAGCCAGCATTAGAGTTTTAAACTCTAAACTGAGCTTTTTCATGCAATCAGCACTAGGGTTTTAAACCCTAAACTGAATTTTCCTTTCAGCCAGCATTAGAGTTTTAAACTCTAAACTGAGCTTTTCCATGCAATCAGCATTAGGGTTTTAAACCCTAAACTGAATTCTCCCTTTAGCCAGCATTAGAGTTTTAAACTCTAAACTAAGCTTTTCCATGCAATCAACATTAGGGTTTTAAACCCTAAACTGAATTTTCCTTTCAGCCAGCATTAGAGTTTTAAACTCTAAACTGAGCTTTTTCATGCAATCAGCACTAGGGTTTTAAACCCTAAACTGAATTTTCCTTTCAGCTAGCATTAGAGTTTTAAACTCTAAACTGAGCTTTTTCATGCAATCAGCATTAGGGTCTTAAACCCTAAACTGAACCTTTTCCCTTTCAGCCAGCATTAGAGTTTTAAACTCTAAACTGAGCTTTTTCATGCAATCAGCATTAGGGTTTTAAACCCTAAACTGAATTTTCCTTTAGTCAGCATTAGGGTTTTTAAACCTTAAACTGAATTCTTCCTTTGTTCGGCATTAGGGTTTTAAACCCTGAACTGAACCTTTCCCCAGCTAGTCGGTATTAGGGCTCCAACCCTGAACTGAGCATGCATATCCTCTTTCATCAATTTTATGAACTTCCTGGTGAATAATTAACGAAATTTTCCTAGTGAAACTAGGGGCAGAAAATTTCATTCGTTTGTTTGTTTTTTCCCGCAGGTCTAACCTCGAGCCACACGGATCGAAATGACCCACGGGATGAGTCTCGACTTAGAATCAAAAAAAAAAAAATAGAGACAAAAGAAGACATCCCGAGATATCAAAGTGAATGGAGAGCAGATCGACTCCAACGTTTAATTAAGGGCCTGAACCTTGCCAATCGTGTCTCACTCAGTATCCCAGAGGTTAAACAAGTCGCCGCAACTCGCAAGCATCAAGATTCAGATCGGAGTCTACAAGCAGAATCAGCTAAGACCCAAGATCAAGTCGTAAAAGAATCATAGATAGAAATCTTGTAACTAGCAGTTGACATACATATAAGTAGTTAGTTCAGTTTTCTAATTTTCGTTTGGTTGTAATAAGGCGGCCAGTGACGTAGCAGTGACAACAACAGCAGCAGTAGCAACAAGCATTGCAATCCCATGGTAGTCCCAGCTACCAAAACTTCCCGAACTACATTGACCTGATTCCTGTTTAGCCCAGGATATGTAGGAAATCTTTGAAGCAAGATTCGGTCAAATCTTTCAGAAACATGCTTCATACGGAGTAGTCCATAGGCAAAAATCGCTCATACACGCTCACTTTATCTTTGCACGAAAACTCTTCGTGTTTCCGAACAAAGAGGGGCAGCTGTGAGCACGTGATTTTTGTTTCGCACGACAATCGCTCCAAAAAGAAATAAAAAATAATAATTGGCCCTGCTGTACAATTTTGGATTTCTGTGCGGCACTTTGTTGATTTATTTGTGACTTTGGCCCATTTTATTTATCTACTTTATTAAAACAAAATGGAAAAATGTGTACGTGGCATGCATAATTTGAACCGTAACATGGTTTAAATAGAAAGGCATAAATAGGCACCTTTGTCCGTGATTTTGTTTTGTTTGATTTTACTTGTTTTGAAATATTTTAGTGTGCAAATAATTGTATTGAGTGTGTATTTAATTTTAATTTGATTTTTGGTTTAGTTTTGTTTAAAATAAAAAGGAAATAAATAATAAAAAAAAAATATAAAGAAAGGACCCTTTCCCTTCCGGACTTGGGCCAATTTTAACAAAATTGGCCCAAACAAACAGCCCAAGACCCAGGCCTGCCCGGTCCAGACCACCTGATACCCATGGTGTCCAAACGACGTCGTTTGAGTCGTGCCTGATCTGGGCCGTTGATCTCAAATTGATCAACGGCCAGGATCAATTCCCCATAACCCACCAATAAACCCGACCCGTCTCACCCGGACCGACCCCAACCCTCAAAACGACACCGTTTCATTTAAGACCATCAGATCCAAACCGTAGATCTAGATTGATCTAACGGTTGAGATCAACCCACCCACTAACTATATAAGCCTAGATCCTTACCCTGCCCCCCTAGCCAACACCCCCGCCTTCGTCTTCACCAAACCCATCCCCTTCAAACCCTAGCCGCCCCTGCACACCTTCACCAGAAACCCGGCGGCCTGAACGCCGGTGACCTCCACCTGAACACCATAGAACCCCCATGCCATCCTGAACCTAAATCTACCAACCACACACTTCGAATCACCCCCAGGTCCTCGAATCTTCATTTGAAGATTCGAGTCAAAACTCGATCTACACCAACCAACCCCAGCTTCATACCGGACACTCCCCGGACCCTCCTCGTGACCAAACCATACTTGGTTTGGTCCGAATCTAACCAGGGAAACACGAATCCCAGATCTAAGTTTTTGAACTCCAGTTTTCCCTGTGCATGTTCCGTGCTTTGTTCAAACCGAAGAGATTAAGGTCTAATGGACCTTAATCGAGGTGTTTCTCATCCGAAAAACACTTCGTTTAAAAGTCCATTCAACCTTAAAGGAGGTCTGTTCAAACACCAGTGGATTTTTCTGATTTGTTCCTTAAAAAGATTTGAGGTGAGTCTTGTTTTCTTTTCTTTATTTTTTGTTTTATTCTGTGTGATTTGTTTTTAAAAGTCTGTTCATATTTGTTTTAATTTTATCAACTTTTGTTTGTCCACTTTGTTTGAACCTCTGTGTTTGTCTGAATCCCTCTCCTCCTATTCTGATAAGGCATGTGTATTGGTTGTATTCCAAATTTGTACTGACTAACTAATCCCTCGAAGTACGATTCTGTTTTAATCAGTATAATTCGAACCATGTATCGATACTGTTTAAATGTCTGATTTTTGGCTACGATTGTGTATGTTAATGCTAATATAGTCGAGTCGACATGTGTCGTCAATTAGTTTCAACTGTCTGAACAAAGTAAATCGATTTGCTTCTGATGAACATTTGCCTTGAGTCAATTAAGAACCAGTTTTTGCTTACTTATAGATTGTTTGAATTGATCAGTTAATGTAAAAAGGATTGTTTATGCTTAAATTCTGAATTGGAAGGCATGTGCACTTGTGCACAGCATGTGCATTGGTGCACCTCATGTGCCTTGTGCACAGCCTGTTTTTCTGCATTAAGAAGGCTTTTTAGTTTTAAACAATTTGACAGCATATGCTGTCAGATATATTCTACTGCCCATACCTTGCTTTAAGTTTAAAAAGTGTTAAACCTTTTAAAAGTTAAATCTACCAGGGAATGTTGATGGGGTTATATACTTAAATAACCAATTGGAATCTAAAAATGAAAAAAGGCACATGGGAGGGGTACTGTGAGATTCTATCAAGCTGTTAAGAGGGGTAATATGAAGGCTTATAAAAGAGGGAATCAGAGGACAAAAAATGGGGGGACAGACATACAGAAAGAGGACTGACTTTGAAGGTTGTAAAAGAAAAACACAATGTGAGGAGTTTGGACAGGAGAGCTGAAATACATACAAAATAGATACACATAGATAGAGAGAGTTTAAGGGATAGAAGGGATACAACCAACAATCAGAAGCTTTTTCCTCCTATTATTACTGGGTTTCAGTTGTTCAACCTGTTCAAATCAATTCTGATTCTTTGAAATTCCAGTTGTGTCTATTAGTCGAGTGTTTTCATTGGTTTACTACTGGTTTGGTCTGTCTGGATTTCTGATTCTATTCCAGTGGGTGTTGCTGCTATTTGGCTATTGCTTTCTATTGGCCATAGTTGCATCTCTGCACTCGAGCCTGTTTCTTGCTGTATTGTTTTGCCTGCTGCTATTCTGCCCTGTTGCTACTGATAGTGTTGTTACTGCTGCTGCATTTGTTCATTGTTACTCTACTGATTGCCCTTTTCTTCAATTGCAAATATTCCCAGGTACACGACCTTTGAACCTTGTATTGTTGAAAGTTTGAAGTTGAAGCAGAAATAAAGAAATGAACATCAGTTTATGTTATAGCATTGGTGTAAAAAGATAGTTCGAATGTTAGTTGGGCCTGTATTTTTACTGCGAACTGCAAATATTCTGTATAAACTAGCATACATTCTGTTTAAGATGAACTGTTAGATAGCATGGCTCAACAGTAATGACAGTATGACATAGACAGCATGTTTTGATTTAGTATACATTCAGTTCAGTATAACACTTGTTTGGTTTAGATATGACTGTATAACATAAAGTCATGGTAAGCACTTGTATGTATTTTACCTAGACCACTGAATTGACAAAACTGTGGTACTGGGTCCGGGATAAATGTATCCCAAACAAACTCCCATACAGTCACATTAAGAGCCTGGCTATGAATGCCAGTTCTCCTGTCAGTTTATTCGTTCCAATGCAGGTTCGATACTGGGTTTCGGTATAGATTCTTTGTTTCGAAATGATGTGATGATTGTTGAGAAAAACTAATAATCATTTTTGAGTTCAATTAGTAGTAATTTCCCTAATAAAACAGCCGGTTTCGTTTTATCAATTTCAAATAGGTTAGAGTGTTAAAAATAGAACTTGGAGGTCGTTAAACATAACTCAATATATGTTGTTAGTTTGTTTGCAATCTCACTTAGCGAATTAATAAGCATATTCACTCGATGAAGACAAAGCATGAGGTAACCCTCACCTCATGAACAATCAATCAGGTAATCAAACAAGTTTAGGTTCGACAAACATAATAAGGATTCAGTCCGTATTTGTCCAAACAAGCAAAGTTCGGCATCATCCTTCTCTTTAAAGATAAATGTAGTAGAAATGTAGTCATTGTAGGGTACCATTCTAAAATAATGAGACGAGCCTCGCCTAATAAAAATGCAAATTGCGGGGCCCTCAATAATTGATCATAATAAATACTTAGAATTTGGGACGGACTGTTTAGTGAATCCCACTGCCCTCCCCAAAGACAATAACGCGTTAGATTCTTTAGGCGCGACTTAATTAAATTACATTCTTAAATTCGGGTGCGCATTTATGTGACCCAAATTCAAATCTCAACGGAGTCGAAATGTGTTAACAACTACGAGTGCATTGATTGTGACGTGGTTCGAGATGCATTTTCACGACGTTGCAATTCTATAAAAATAAATGATAATAATAAAAGCGGTTTAAACTTAATAAAAGCACGTAAGTCACAACATGTACTTAAATCAGATATTTAGCCATTATAACAATTTAAGCGACCGTGCTAGAACCACGGGATTCGAGGGTGCCTAACACCTTCCCTCGGGTCAACAGAATTCCTTACTTAGAATTTCTGGTTCGCAGACTTCATTTGGAAAAGTCGAAAATTTCCTCGATTTGGGATTCAAGATAAACCGGTGACTTGGGACACCAAAAACCAAACCTTTCCCAAGTGGCGACTCTAAATTAAATAAATAATCCCATTTCGAATATTGTCACTTAAATTGGAAAAAACTTCACCCGCGCATTTAACCCCTTCGGGGCCGGGCGCGCAAAAAGGAGGTGTGACAGCTCAAATCAGTTATTTGCGGTTCAACATGTGCTTTAGGTATGTGCCATTGGCATTTCTTTTGAAACTTGTGCTTTTAAGGCTCATAAAATGCTTATTCAAAATGCAAGTTTATTTTCGTGCATCAAATTCACTCTCACAAGCTTATACGGTCCATTAGAATCATTTGGTTGACATTCCAAAAATGATGAATTTGACAAATCCTGATCTTTAAAGGAAAAACATGCCAATTGTTACAGCTATTGGTATATAGTAGCAACCCAAAACATAAGGTAGGTGTAAAGTTCCAAAAAGTATGCAAGAACTTTGGGGCAAGACAAAAATTAGCAAATTAGGCAGTGCACTTTGAGCAAAGTTGGTGTGTATTTTGATTTACTTTCTGTAAAATTAAAATTATATTGATTTCAATTTTTTTTATACCTTTTTAATTTTTTTACAAGTGAAAACTATTACATTTGCATAACTCAACACATTTCTATTTTACTTATTTTTTCATCTTGACAAGCACAAACAGAATACCGCGTTGGTCAAGAGCAAAAAATAGAGATGCCAAGATAAATTTGGTTGACATCAAGTCTATAAGTTATTCTTAAAATTTTCAATAGTCTATGTGCCACTAACATTTTTATTTCTTCGTGCAAGTAGACAAAGACTTATCTAAGAACGGTAAAGCCCCAAAATTTGCTTTACAGCGTTAGCATGAAGCTTTAAGTAAATATTATTTAGGCTAAATCTTGATATTCTCTTTGTTTGAAACATATAATATGTTTGGATTATGTACTTAAATATTATAAAGACAAAAAACTTCACAATATATAACAAGCCAATAAATATTATAAAATTAGATTTTTATCATGCTTTTTTGTTCAAGTAAATTTTGTTACTATTTTTATTTTCATAAATCTCTACGCAACGCGCGCGTAGGAATACTAGTAATTGTTAATGAGAAAAGGCAAAAGCAAAACAACAAACGGCCTTCGTGTTTCTCTTCATCACCTTTCACGATTCAGATCTGTTTGACCCCAAACTTCACTTCCCCCAACAACACGCACATTTTCCTCACACATTTACACTTTTTCCTCACACATATATAAGCACACACAGCAAAACAACTGAAATCAAAAAGTGCAAATTTGATTCTAGGGTTTACTGTTCTTTAAAATGGATGGTCCAGCTCATCAAGCGGACACCGTGATGTCGGACGCGGCGCAGCAACCAGCTCCTCCGCCACAGCCGGTTGCTGGAATCGATAACATTCCGGCGACGTTAAGCCTTCGGGGCCGGGCGCGCAAAAAGGAGGTGTGACAGCTCTGGCGACTCTGCTGGGGACGTAAACCCAGAACCACTGGTTCAGGGTTCAAGAATTCGAGCTTAGAATAATTGTTATATTTGGCTTTATTATCTGATCTTTATTACATGTTTTTGCATAACGTGCTAAATGTTGTCTTTTACCGCTTTGATATTATCTGAACTGTATATAAACTGTGCCGAAACCCTTCTTTTCCTCACCTCCGGGGAGAAGCTCGCTGGTCGAGACTCCCTATTCTGTTAGTGTCAATACCTGAAATAAGAAAGAGGTCGGACAAGTTACAAAGCCGGACGATCTCGCGGGTCCCCGGTACGTAGCCCCCTCCTCGACTCGAGTTGTCCGCTCGGGTACACAGTCTAGAACAAATACCAAGGTTTAAACCTAGTATAACGAAACTTCATGCTGGATCCCTAGTAGGAACGCTTATTTGCATCATATTGCATTTGACTTAGGGGACTCAACACAGGGGTTGAGTCCGTCTAGGTTAGGCAACCTGAAATGGAAAAGACCATCATGCTGCATTCCTATCTGTGTTGTGCATTTATTTGCTTCGGTTCCGCATGTCGACCGGTCCCTAAAAAAAAGAGGGGAAAAATAGCAGCGTAGGGGAGATAATTACTTATTTTTTTTTGGAAAATAAAACCAATGTCCAAGTAGTGTCAAAACCTCGCCGAAATTTTTCTAAAAAAAAAACTGTTTTGTTTATTGAGAGTTGTTAAAAAAAATATATATATAAATTTTTTTTTTCTTTTATCACTTTCAAAAATCAAAAAAAAAAGAGAAAAGGTATTTATTTTAAAAGTAAAAAAAAAAGAAAAAAAATCGAAAATTCATAATTTAAAAATATGTTGTTTCTTTTGTAGTACCCCTTTTACGAATTCAGACTAAGAGTCCAAATTTTTTCTAAGAAAAAAATAAAAAAAAAATATAAAAAAAAAATAGTTCCTTTAATTTTTCTCTTTTCAAAAACAAAAAATATAAAAATACGTATTCCTGATTTCTAGGTTTATTCGATTTTTCCTATTTTTACGATATTCCCGAACTACGCCGGTTTGATTCTCACCGGATGTGAGATACGTAGGCAACCCTCGTCGGGTTCAACCCCCATTTTGCTAAAATAGCCAAAATCAAAAAAAAATATGTTTCAAATTTTTAAAGAGTCATAAATAAGTCAGGTGATGCTGTTTTGTCATAAATAGCCGAATGTTCCCGAAAGGGACGCCGGAAGGCTAACTTTGCATAAACAGCCACCTTTGGGTCATTTTTAAGGTTTAGTCCAGTTGACCCACACAACCTTAAAATCTTCGTCCCTTAGGCGTTGAAAGGTCGTGTTAGCAATATTAAGTTTCCTAATTTTTTTTAAAAAAAAAACGATAAAAAAAAAAGTCGTAAATGAATAGGGTGACGTTGTTTTGACATGAATAGCCGAATGTTCCCGAAAGGGACGCCGGAAGGCTGACTTTGGTAAATAGCCACTTTTGGGTTTTGTTTAGCATTTTTAGACCCACACAGCCTTAACATCTTCGTCCCCGAAGTGCTTAAAGGCCGTGTTCAAAGCTTGGTCCCCTCTGTAAAATATTTTGAGTCAGTCATTTTTGTTAAAATCACCTTAATAAATGTGCAGGATGAGCACGATGCAAAATGAACATTTTTCAATAATGACCAAAATCCCTGTCAAGTTACGGCTATGGTGGAATGATCTAGGTGTTGAAGGGCAAAATGAGGTTAAGAAATATCTGAAAGGTCTTGTGGGTCTGTTGGAAATCCAGCCTCGGGGAGATATCATAAGAGCTTTGGTTACCTATTGGGACCCGGCGCACAATGTTTTCCATTTCTCTAACTTTGAGCTCACCCCAACTTTGGAAGAAATGGCCGGATACATCGGGAATACTGAACTTCCGTTGAGGGAAAAATACTTGGTCGCCCCAAGAGTCGTCACGGCACATCGATTCCTAGATTCATTGAAGATACCCAGAACAGTCCACAACCCGGATCTAGCAGCCGGATTCTGTACTCCATGCTTCATATATGATAGGTACGGTCATGAGGGGGGATTCAATAATCCAATCAACAAACTGTGCAGCAAAGGAATTCGTCAGAAGTGGGACGAGCACAGACGGGTAGCATTCATGATGATGTTCCTGGGCCTTCTGGTATTTCCAAGGAAAGATGGAAACATTGATCTGAAGATATCCGGGGTCGTCAGCACTTTACTCACGCAAAGCGACAGTACTCTCGCGCCAATGGTGGTATCTGACATCTTTCGAGCTCTTACAGTTTGTAAAGCCGGGGGAAATTTCTTCGAAGGTTGTAACTTGCTCCTACAGCTATGGATGACCGAGCACCTCTGCCATCATTCCGAGATTTTGAGCCATGGTTCCCCGGAAAAGACCCGCATAGAAGAATCTTACACAAGAACCAAAGGGATCATTTTGCCCAAAGGAGTCCTGGCATGGACCTCGTTCTTTCAAACCCTTACTGCCAGCCAAATACAACGGACGTTGGGATGGTTGCCTGTTGATGAGATCTTATATATGTCGGCGGCTAAAACTCATTTCTTGCTGATGGGGCTTTAGAGCATTCAACCTTACGCACCCGGCCGAGTTTTGAGACAGTTCGGAAGATGCCAGACAGTACCTCATGAGGAAGATCTTAGCACTCAAGCAGTCGAGATAAGTCCTAACGGACAATTCCCAGAAGCAAAGATTCGCCAAATCTGGAATGAGGGCCAATATCTGAAATCAGATACTTGCGTGCGGGATCGAGCCAAAGGAGAAAAGGCGCCAGGTTACCTTGCATGGTATAGAAGGGAACTCGAGCATGAAAGGCCAGCTAAGAGACCCCACATCCGGGATTTCACCGAGTCATCGCAAAGGCATTGGGATTGGTTAGCAAAGGAAAAAGGTTATTGTGCCGAAATCAGCAGATTAAAGCAACAAGTAGAAGGCATGAGATACGAGCACAACGTGCAAATTGCCACCGATCTGGGGGAGCGGAACAGGTTAATTCAAGAAAATGAAATGCTCAGAGCCCAGATCAAACAAATAAGATTGGATGCAGATAGACAACCAATGCGTCGATCGGACGAGCAACTGATAAAAGGACTAAAAGGTGAAATCAGGGAGTGGCGAGATGGTTTGGAGAAATCTGAAAACATCATAGCAGAGCTCAGGGCACAGTGGGATACAAGAGCAGATAAGCATCGCAGATACCTGAATCAATTGGAAGGTGACCACGAGAAGACTGTTTCTAAAATAAAGAGAGAGATGGCAACACTTGAGATCAAAGCAGCTAGTCAGGCCAAGGAGTTCCAAATTGAGAGCAGATACTGGGACGACTCTATAGCCCAGATGAAGTCGGAGATACGGCGATTGAAGCATCAGCATGTACAAGATACTCAAGTCTTCAAGATATGCAGCGATCAGATAAGGCACCTACTCATAGAGAAGAAGCAAACCAGAGATAGGCTCAAGGCCATTGCCCATGCCGTCACCAGACGATGTCTACCATGTGAGAACATGTCCAGCACTACCGTCCTCTCGGCAGTAATGGGTTATGTCAAGCAGACTATGCACGAGCTGGAGCAACTTGAGAGGGATCTCACACCTAGGACCGCGGCGAGGCCGAACGATGCCCCGCGGAAACCAATTTTTAAAACCATAATGCATTCATAGGTCAAATCTGTATTTTGGCATCTTCTGCCTGTTTTGTTTTTCATCAAGGTGATTTTCAGTCTATTTTGAGTCTAGGTTCATTTTCCAAGTTTGCTCTTTCTTTTGCAAAATGTAGCTTGTAATAGAACGTTTCAACAATAAAGAGGTTGTTTCTTTTACACCCATTTGTGTTTTTCGAACTACGTAATGATCTGATTCACGTAGGCATCGTGATACGTAGGCAATCCTCATCGGATCCGGTCGCATTTCCTTACTGCAAAAAACAAAAAAAAAAACACACATAAACAAAAGAGAAAAGAAAAGAAAAGAGGGGGAAAGACTAATAAGAGAAAAATGCCGGAATGACGCATGCTCTCGTAGCAAACATATAGTAATCCACTTAACTGTATAGGTGCATCATGCCCAACGTGAGATTAACTATCTATTATTTGCTGCAAAATTAACCGTGCGTTTGTCATTGAGCATTTTCCCAGGGTTTTTGAAAAGACGGTTTGTTTGGTGAAGTCTGGCCTCGCACTCATACTTCACGAGGTCAAGGAGAGGTGTTCAGCTACCTGTTGTTAGGACCAGAAGCAGTACTCACACTTACTTCACCAGGTCAAAAGGAAGTGTGGAAATGTCTTCGGAAATTCCATTGCAAACAGTCCCCGTCTCTGAGGAGAGCTCAATCTCAGCCGTCCTCACACCTGAATCCGCAACTGCGAAGGAAAATAGGATCCTACGGCTCCGCATGTTGGAAATGCTGGATGACTGGAACAATGGGAAAGAGCCGCCAAGTGTCGTCCCCGGATTCCCTGAATTATTCTCCAGGTCAAGCGGGACTTCTAATGTCCCCATAAATTATCCTGCTACCCCATTTGGGTACCCAGCCACCTCCGCCTTCTCTGCAGGATCACCTTCTGAGCCTCATCCCCGAATGTCGGCCAATGATGCAAGCATGAACGTCTTTACTGCATTGCCTTGCCCAGCTACGGCACAGCCTGCCACGTACAAGCCAAGCCTTGACTCATCCTCTTTTACATTCCAAGCACCATCGTTCTCAATGGAACCAACTAGGTTCGCTACCAGTACTAATCCTCTACCGCCTCAGTGCGAGCTTGTACCAGGGCAGGATCAGAACCCCAGAGTTGTAGAACAAAATGAGATGGCCAAAAGGATGAGAAGCCTTGAGCAAAGTCTGAAGAATATGCAAGGATTGAGCGGGCAAAAGAGCGTCTCTTACGCCGACCTGTGCATGTTTCCTCACGTACACCTGCCAACGGGTTTCAAGACCCCCAAGTTTGAGAAATACGATGGGCACGGTGACCCCATTGCACATCTTAAGAAATACTGTAACCAATTGCGGGGAGCCGGCGGAAAAGAAGAACTGCTAATGGCATACTTTGGGGAAAGTTTAGCAGGGATAACTTCGGAATGGTATATGGATCAGGAAATGTCCCAATGGCATATATGGGATGATCTCGCCAGAGATTTTGTAAAACAATTCCAATATAACATCGACATTGCGCCAGACCGAAACTCTCTGTCGAATTTGAAGAAGAAGCCTTCGGAAAGCTTTAGAGAGTATGCTATTAAGTGGCGTGAACAGGCGTCAAGAGTGAAGCCTCCCATGGATGAAGTGGAAATGGTCACTACCTTTCTCCAGGCTCAAGAGTCTGACTATTTCCAAAACATGATGTCGGCCATGGGTAAGCCATTCGCGGAAGCGATCAAGATTGGAGAGATGGTGGAAAATGGGTTGAAAACGGGAAGGATTCTGAGTCAAGCAGCCATAAGGGCAACCTCTCAGGCCGTCCAAAGCGGGTCTGGAGGAACGACAAGGGGGAAGAAGAAAGAAGAAACGACTATGGCAGCCTCTGAAGCAAGGGAGTATCGTCATCCCAGGCCCCATTTCCCGGAAAGAGCCCCACAACATTACTACCCCCACTCAAATTTGGCATATGCTCATCAACCTTATATGGTCATGAATGCCCAACCTTATAACCATCCACTGCAACAAGCCAACCGAGGCCCAGCTCCACTCCCCAGAAATCAGCCTCCTTACCGCAACCGCTATAACCCGCAGCCCCCGCAGAATAACTACCGCCCCCAGGAGCCACCTCAACGGCGGACTTTCACGCCCATCGGTGAGCAATACTCTACTTTGTTCCCTAAGCTAGTCCAATTGGGTTTCTTGCAACCAATTCCCCAAACAAGGCAAAACCCAACATCACCTTCTTACAAAGCCGGAGTCAGATGCGCCTATCATTCAGGAGCAGAGGGACATGATACAAACGACTGCTGGTCATTGAAAAGAGTGGTCGAAAATTTGATAGAGCAGGGGAAAATAGTGCTAAGGGACGAAGAGATCCCAAATGTGACTAACAATCCATTGCCCGCTCACAATAATGGGCCGCTGATCGGCATGATTTGTGAAGACAAAGAGTTCGACCCTGCTTTGAAAGCCATAATTGCCATTGTCGACACGGGGAAGAGGCCTGAAATAGACCAAAAATCAGAAAAGGGGGAGGAGGCCAAGGTTGCAGAGAGCAAGCCTGAAAAGAAGGTGGAGAAGAAAGTGGTACCAGCAAAGGGCGGAGTTCTTTACGTACCGCGAGGTCAAGCTGAGAAGACGCAGAAATCCGGGATCAAAAAGACAAAACCTATGTACGTGCCAAAAGGGTCCTATGTGGTCCGGGGGACGATTCAACCACCTCGGCTGAATGAGCCAGTGGTTATCGGACGCGTGCCATAAAAGCCAATGACCAACCCGTCCACAGTGCCGTGGAATTATCAAAAAACTTTGGTGATGTACAAAGGAAAAGAGGTCATGGGAGAACTTCCAGAAAATACTTTCATTGGAGGGTACTCAAATACCCAAGAACTGAACAACGCCACACAAAGGCGCTTTCCTCCAAAGAAGCCCGTGAGTGTTGAAGAGGCGGAAGTGTTTTTCCAACAAATGAAGATGCCGGATTACGAAGTGATAGATCAGCTGCGCAAGCACCCTGAGCAGGTGTCCATGCTATCATTATTGATAAGGTCGGCCGAGCATCAAAAGATCTTACTGAAGACCCTGAATGAGGCATATGTGCCGGTTGAAACCTCGGTTGAGCAATTAGAGCGGATGACAGAAAGATTCTTCGCCGTCAACCAAATCTCCTTCAGCAAGAACGATCTACCCCCGGAAGGAGCAGCACACAACAAGGCTTTGCATTTAACAGTCAAATGCGAGGACTACTATGTCAAACGGGTAATGTTGGATGGAGGCTCAGGCGTTGACATTTGTCCGCTCTCCTCGCTGCAAAGAATGGAAATTGAGACTGGAAGAATCCGACCCAACAACGTCTGCGTAAGAGATTTCGACGGCATCAAGAGAGATACCATGGGAGAAATAGACCTGTTGTTGGTCATAGGACCAGTCGAATTTCGAGTAACCTTCCAGGTGATCGACATGGACACATCCTACAATTTTCTCCTTGGCAGACCTTGGATCCATGCGGCAGGAGCCGTGCCTTCCACTCTTCACCAGATGGTGAAGTTCGAGTACGAAAACCAAGAGATCGTGGTCCATGGGGAAGACGAACATGCCATTTATCGGGACCCATCCATCCCGTATCTTGAACCGAGAGAAGGGAGCGAACATACGGTCTATCAAGCTTTCGAGGTTGTACTGGCAGAGCAACACGAAGAGGGAATACCCTGCCCCTAGCCTTTCTTGTCTAATACTTCGGTTATGGTGGCCAAAGAGATGATCCGACACGGATTTAGGCCAGGGAAGGGACTTGGACGAACCCTTCAGGGAATAACAGAACCCGTTACTTTACCAGTCATCAAGAAACCTTTTGGACTAGGTTTCGAACCTACTCCAGCAGACGAAAAATGGGCAAAGAAAAGGAGAAATGAGGGCTGGAAGTTGCCTCAACCACTCCCGGATTTATATGCGACTTTCATCAGGCCAAGGTACGCTGAAGAAGAAGATGATGAGGTCTTCACAGCTGAGGAAATCGAGGAAATATGTGGGGCAATGAGGGAAATGCTTTACGAGGTCCACATGGTTCAACCAGGCGAAGGCACAAGCACTGCTGAGATGATGTACATGGGGCCAAACGCCAAACTCCAAAACTGGGAGGCCACGCCATTCCCGACTAGACGGAAGTCCGGGTAGACCTGTCCTGCCACCTTTCCTGTATCACAAGTTATCTCCGGGACATAACTTGAACGTTTTCTTCTTTTTTTGTTGTTTTGAATTCCTAGTTGTAAACATTGTTGTCTTCCAATTTTCCAAAGAAAATATACAAAAAAAATCATCATTGCTTTCCTATTCTTTCTTTTGTTCTGATTTTTATTAGTTTTCCTTTTATCTTCCTTTTCAGTCCTAATAATGCGGCTTTAAATATGACATGCTTGCGGACTTCGCGCCCAGATCACAATGAGCTATTTAACTGCGAATTAATGAACCCAGAACCAGAATATGATGCGGAAGAGGCTTTTAGGGAGATAAACCGAGAGTTGGAATATTTCGAGAATAAACCTAAGCCAAATCTGAATGACACTGAACCGGTAAACTTAGGAACCCCGGAAGAAGCCCGGGAGACCAAGATAAGCATTCACACGGACAAGAAAACGCGAGAGGCGATAATTCAACTTCTTCTTGAATTCAAAGATGTGTTTGCTTGGTCATATGATGATATGCCGGGACTAGGTGTTGATCTGGTGGTTCATAAATTGCCGATTCATCCTGACTGTCCTCCAGTCCAACAAAAGCAACGAAAATTCAAAACTGAGGTCAGTGACAAAATTAAAGAGGAGATCACCAAACAACTGAAAACGGGAGTGATTCGGGTAGTCCAATATACAACATGGTTGGCGAATGTGGTTCCAGTACCAAAGAAGGACGAGAAAACTCGAGTATGTGTAGATTACCGAGATTTGAACAGAGCAAGTCCTAAGGATAATTTCCCGCTGCCCAACATCCACATCCTCGTTGATAATTGTGCCAAACACGAGATACAGTCTTTTGTAGATTGTTACGCTGGGTATCATCAGGTACTGATGGATGAAGAGGACGCCGAGAAAACCGCCTTCACCACGCCTTGGGGCACCTACTGTTATCGGGTCATGCCATTTGGTCTAAAGAATGCTGGGGCTACTTACATGAGGGCCATGACCGCCATTTTCCATGACATGATGCACCAGGAAATAGAGGTGTACGTGGACGATGTGATAGTCAAGTCCAGGACGCAGGATAATCACATCCAAGACTTGAGGAAATTCTTCGAGAGGCTAAGGAAGTATGACTTGAAGCTAAATCCAGCCAAATGCGCTTTCGGAGTTCCGTCAGGCAAACTTTTGGGTTTCATCGTAAGTAGGAGAGGGATCGAGCTAGATCCAACTAAGATAAAATCTATCAGAGATCTACCTCCCCCGAGAACGAAGAAAGACGTGATGAGTCTGTTGGGCAGATTGAACTACATCAGTCGGTTTATTGCCCAGCTGACAAGCACGTGTGAGCCCATATTCAAGCTGTTAAGGAAAGATGCGGCGATTAAGTGGACAACGGAGTGTCAAGAAGCCTTTGATAAAGTCAAAAAATACCTTTCGAATCCCCCAGTCTTGGTCCCTCCAGAACCGGGAAGACCACTTTTCCTGTATCTGACAGTCTTGGAGAATTCTTTCGGCTGCGTCCTCGAGCAACACGACGTAACCGGGAAGAAGGAGCAGGCAATCTACTACTTGAGCAAGAAATTCACCGGCTACGAGGCCAAATACACTCTGCTGGAAAGGACATGTTGCGCTCTCACATGGGTTGCTCAAAAGCTGAGACACTATCTCCAAGCCCACACTACATTCCTCATAAGCAGGTTGGATCCCTTGAAGTATATATTTCAGAAACCAATGCCTACTGGGAGACTGGCTAAATGGCAAATCTTGCTTACGGAATTCGACATAGTTTATGTCACTCGCACGACAATGAAAGCCCAGGCGTTAGCAGATCATTTGGCCGAAAACCCGGTCGATGAGGAATACCAGCCATTAGATACCTACTTTCCAGATGAAGAGGTAAATACCGTAGAAGTGATCTCGGAGGAAGCTCATGTTTGGAAGATGTTCTTTGACGGAGTCGTGAACGCCAAGGGTATAGGTATTGGGGCAATTTTGATCTCACCTGCCGGTCAGCATTATCCCGCCACAGCTAGACTTCGTTTCTTCTGCACAAATAATACAGCTGAATATGAAGCCTGCATTATGGGCATGCATATGGCAATCGATCAGGATGTCAAAGACTTACTGATTATGGGAGATTCTGACCTGATCATCCGGCAAGTTCAAGGCGAGTGGGAAACTCGGGATGTCAAACTTATCCCATACCGACAACATGTGGAGGACCTCAGCAAGCGCTTTACCTCAATAGAGTTCAGGTATATTCCGAGGTGTCACAATGAACTGGAAGATGCACTTGCTACTCTGGCTTCTATGCTACCCTACCCGGGCAACGCCCACGTCGATCCTTTGGAAATCCAAATCAAGGAAAGACACGGTTACTGCAGTGTAATCGAGGCAGGATCAAATACACAGCCTTGGTACCATGACATCAAGAGGTTCCTGAAGACGCAAGAATACCCAGAGCATGCTACTGGAGATCAGAAGAGGACCATTAGGCGACATGCAAGTGGTTTCTTTCTAAGCGGTGAATTGTTATACAAGAGGACCCCGGACCTCAATCTCTTACGATGCGTCGATATCGAGGAGGAAAGAAAGATCATGCACGAAGTACACGCAGGTGTGTGTGGACCTCACATGAACGGGTATGTCTTGGCGAAGAAAATCCTTCGAGCAGGTTATTACTGGATGACCATGGAAAAGGATTGCTTTAGTTTCGTTCGGAAGTGTCATCAGTGTCAGGTGCACGGTGATTTGATTCATGCACCTCCCACGGAACTGCATCCCATGTCCGCACCATGCCCATTTGTCGCCTGGGGCATGGACGTCATTGGACCAATTGAACCAAAGGCCTCGAACGGACACAGGTTTATACTAGTTGCCATAGACTACTTTACGAAATGGGTAGAGGTTGTCACTCTCAAGTCGGTCACCAAGAAAGCTGTGGTGGATTTTGTACACTCAAATCTTATTTGTCACTTCGGTATTCCTGCGACTATCATTACAGATAACGCAGCAAACTTGAACAGTCACTTGATGGGAGATGTGTGCGAGCAATTCAAGATAACGCACAGGAATTCCACTCCTTATCGGCCAAAAGCCAATGGTGCCGTGGAAGCGGCAAACAAAAACATCAAGAAGATTTTGAGGAAAACGATCCAAAGTTCCCGACAGTGGCATGAGCAGTTACCTTTTGCATTATTGGGGTACCGCACTACGGTACGCACCTCGGTGGGAACGGCTCCTTATCTTTTGGTTTATGGGACCGAGGCGGTAATACCGGCAGAGGTAGAAATCCCTTCGCTTCGAATCATTGTCGAAGCAGAAATCGAGGACAGTGAGTGGGTTAAGACTCGGTTAGAGCAATTGACGTTGATTGATGAAAAGCGGATGGCTGCAGTTTGTCACGGACAGTTATACCAACGAAGGATGGCTCGTGCTTACAACAAGAAAGTCCGACCCCGGAATTTCGAAGTAGGTCAGCTGGTACTGAGGCGTATTCTGCCGCATCATGAAGAAGCAAAAGGAAAGTTTGCCCCAAATTGGAAAGGCCCATACATCGTAAGGAAAATATTTCCAAGAGGAGCATTGTATTTAGGTGATATCGAAGGAAATGACCCCGACACAGCAGTAAATGCAGATGCAGTCAAGAGGTACTACGTCTAAGTCATACTCCAGTTGGTCCTGACACGTTTGAAAATGGCGAAGGTTTTATTCCCCAATTCTCTCTACAAACCTTTGAGCCGCTTACACAAAAAAAAACAACAAAACAAAAGAAAAAAAAACATTGATTGAGGCCTGAACTACGTTTGACTTGATTCCGAAAGGATACGTAGGCAGCCTCTCCCTGAGGTTCAGTCACACCAACAATAAAATCCCATTCACCCTGAAATTGAAACCGGGGCACGTCGAGCAGTTTAGAAGTTAGTATCATCTACCTCTCTTTACCAAGCACAAGCCTTCAAATCAATTACCGAATACGGTGGGGAACCAATAAGCATCACAAATGGAAACCGGCACACTCTGAATTGAGAGAAATAAAATGAGAGAGTCTCGGCGGTGAAAACCTTCGGGCACCACGAGGCGACGGGAGAAGAGAAACCAAAATGAGAGAGCTTGTTTAGTAAAAACTCGCAAAGAGTGCTATCAAGCGATGACAGGAAGAGAAATGAGAGAGGTCAGCCAGCGAAAACCCGCAAAGGGCGCTGTTGACCGAAAAAGAATGACGCCATCCCAAGAAAGTTTCGGCAGAGTGCCACCATTTTGGAATCACAGATCCATTCTGGTTCAGGAAAACGCAAGCTCTTAGAAGGTCAGACGTCCAGTCCAAAAAGCATGTCATGTCGTTTAAAGCCAGCATTATCTTCCTCAGATAAGTCTTTCTCATCCCGAAAAGGGTATTCCTTTTCTAATTTGTTTTCCCCTTTCTTTGTTTCTTTTCGAATCCCTTTTGCATTTTAACCCCGAGTTCAGGACACACCGAAAAGGATAAGTGGCAGGTTTGTTTGCACGAAATCCCGTCTCATGAAGGAAAACACCTCATCTTGCTGATATGATTACCCAAGCATGATGAATCAGGACGTTTGATGGTGTTCCGGAGTAAAGAAGAAAGAGAGAAATCTTGAAATCTTCCCCAGCAAGTCCACCTTCGGACAAATCCCCACAGAGTCTTCCCCTGTACAAAACCCCACAGAGTTTCTCTTTTTGTACAATCTCCCACAAAGTCTCCCCAGTATAAAAATAAAATAAAAAAAATAAAATAAAATAAAATAAAAAAAATCCCCGTTGGAATTTCATCAGCACATCCCCAGCGAGTCCTTTGTAAATATTCCCCAACAAGCTTACCCCAACAAACCCTGAGAAATCCCGCTTTGAAATAAATCCCCAGCATGCTCCATTGTACAAAAATCCACACAAAGAATCCACTTTGTAAATATTCCCCACAGAGCTTCCTTTTTGTACAAATTCCCACAAAATACCCCCAATAAAATCCCCGTTGAGAACCTCAAATCAAAACGGGACAAAAAGAAAAAAAAAGAGGCCTTACGAGGCAAGTCATCACAGAATCTGGAAATACAAGCCTGAGTAGTCTAAAGGTTTCGCCATTCGAATCAAATCAATGGCGGAACAACGCAACAGATATAAAGACGCAAGAGAGCAATTGGGAACGATCAAGGTCACCAAACCGACCGTCATTTCCGAACTAACAAATGATTCTTTGTCTGAAAGTTTGAAACAGGTCCGATCCAAGACAACCGTGCAAGAAGCAGGTGTCGCCCAAAGAAGAAGGTGCACGGGTACAGGAAGTACTTCGGCAATGATGAATTCACTCGAAAGGTAAGCTTCCACGAAATTCCCTTTTATTTTCTATTAAAACAGGAAAACTCAAAAAAAATAGATCGTGTAGTATTCTCGAGCTTTATCCCCAGCCAATCAGCATTAGGGTTTTAAACCCTAAACTGAATTTTCCTTTCAGCCAGCATTTAGAGTTTTAAACTCTAAACTGAGCTTTTTCATGCAATCAGCATTAGGGTTTTAAACCCTAAACTGAACTTTTTCCCTTCAGCCAGCATTAGAGTTTTAAACTCTAAACTGAGCTTTTCCATGCAATCAGCATTAGGGTTTTAAACCCTAAACTGAATTTTCCTTTCAGCCAGCATTAGAGTTTTAAACTCTAAACTGAGCTTTTTCATGCAATCAGCACTAGGGTTTTAAACCCTAAACTGAATTTTCCTTTCAGCCAGCATTAGAGTTTTAAACTCTAAACTGAGCTTTTCCATGCAATCAGCATTAGGGTTTTAAACCCTAAACTGAATTCTCCCTTTAGCCAGCATAAGAGTTTTAAACTCTAAACTGAGCTTTTCCATGCAATCAGCATTAGGGTTTTAAACCCTAAACTGAACTTTTTCCTTTCAGCCAGCATTAGAGTTTTAAACTCTAAACTGAGCTTTTCCATGCAATCAGCATTAGGGTTTTAAACCCTAAACTGAACTTTTTCCTTTCAGCCAGCATTAGAGTTTTAAACTCTAAACTGAGCTTTTCCATGCAATCAGCATTAGGGTTTTAAACCCTAAACTGAATTTTCCTTTTAGTCAGCATTAGGGTTTTAAACTCTAAACTGAGCTTTTTCATGCAATCAGCATTAGGGTTTTAAACCCTAAACTGAACTTTTTCCCTTCAGCCAGCATTAGAGTTTTAAACTCTAAACTGAGCTTTTCCATGCAATCAGCATTAGGGTTTTAAACCCTAAACTGAATTTTCCTTTCAGCCAGCATTAGAGTTTTAAACTCTAAACTGAGCTTTTTCATGCAATCAGCACTAGGGTTTTAAACCCTAAACTGAATTTTCCTTTCAGCCAGCATTAGAGTTTTAAACTCTAAACTGAGCTTTTCCATGCAATCAGCATTAGGGTTTTAAACCCTAAACTGAATTTTCCCTTCAACCAGCATTAGAGTTTTAAACTCTAAACTGAGCTTTTCCATGCAATCAGCATTAGGGTTTTAAACCCTAAACTGAACTTTTTCCTTTCAGCCAGCATTAGAGTTTTAAACTCTAAACTGAGCTTTTCCATGCAATCAGCATTAGGGTTTTAAACCCTAAACTGAATTTTCCCTTCAACCAGCATTAGAGTTTTAAACTCTAAACTGAGCTTTTCCATGCAATCAGCATTAGGGTTTTAAACCCTAAACTGAACTTTTTCCTTTCAGCCAGCATTAGAGTTTTAAACTCTAAACTGAGCTTTTCCATGCAATCAGCATTAGGGTTTTAAACCCTAAACTGAATTTTCCTTTCAGCCAGCATTAGAGTTTTAAACTCTAAACTGAGCTTTTTCATGCAATCAACATTAGGGTTTTAAACCCTAAACTGAATTTTCCTTTAAGCCAGCATTAGAGTTTTAAACTCTAAACTGAGCTTTTCCATGCAATCAGCATTAGGGTTTTAAACCCTAAACTGAATTTTCCTTTCAGCCAGCATTAGAGTTTTAAACTCTAAACTGAGCTTTTTCATGCAATCAGCACTAGGGTTTTAAACCCTAAACTGAATTTTCCTTTCAGCCAGCATTAGAGTTTTAAACTCTAAACTGAGCTTTTCCATGCAATCAGCATTAGGGTTTTAAACCCTAAACTGAATTTTCCTTTCAGCCAGCATTAGAGTTTTAAACTCTAAACTGAGCTTTTCCATGCAATCAGCATTAGGGTTTTAAACCCTAAACTGAATTTTCCTTTCAGCCAGCATTAGAGTTTTAAACTCTAAACTGAGCTTTTCCATGCAATCAGCATTAGGGTTTTAAACCCTAAACTGAACTTTTTCCTTTCAGCCAGCATTAGAGTTTTAAACTCTAAACTGAGCTTTTTCATGCAATCAGCATTAGGGTTTTAAACCCTAAACTGAATTTTCCTTTCAGCCAGCATTAGAGTTTTAAACTCTAAACTGAGCTTTTTCATGCAATTAGCATTAGGGTTTTAAACCCTAAACTGAACTTTTTCCTTTCAGCCAGTATTAGAGTTTTAAACTCTAAACTGAGCTTTTCCATGCAATCAGCATTAGGGTTTTAAACCCTAAACTGAATTTTCCTTTCAGCCAGCATTAGAGTTTTAAACTCTAAACTGAGCTTTTTCATGCAATCAGCACTAGGGTTTTAAACCCTAAACTGAATTTTCCTTTCAGCCAGCATTAGAGTTTTAAACTCTAAACTGAGCTTTTCCATGCAATCAGCATTAGGGTTTTAAACCCTAAACTGAATTTTCCCTTCAGCCAGCATTAGAGTTTTAAACTCTAAACTGAGCTTTTCCATGCAATCAGCATTAGGATTTTAAACCCTAAACTGAACTTTTTCCTTTCAGCCAGCATTAGAGTTTTAAACTCTAAACTGAGCTTTTCCATGCAATCAGCATTAGGGTTTTAAACCCTAAACTGAATTTTCCTTTCAGCCAGCATTAGAGTTTTAAACTCTAAACTGAGCTTTTTCATGCAATCAGCACTAGGGTTTTAAACCCTAAACTGAATTTTCCTTTCAGCCAGCATTAGAGTTTTAAACTCTAAACTGAGCTTTTCCATGCAATCAGCATTAGGGTTTTAAACCCTAAACTGAATTCTCCCTTTAGCCAGCATTAGAGTTTTAAACTCTAAACTAAGCTTTTCCATGCAATCAACATTAGGGTTTTAAACCCTAAACTGAATTTTCCTTTCAGCCAGCATTAGAGTTTTAAACTCTAAACTGAGCTTTTTCATGCAATCAGCACTAGGGTTTTAAACCCTAAACTGAATTTTCCTTTCAGCTAGCATTAGAGTTTTAAACTCTAAACTGAGCTTTTTCATGCAATCAGCATTAGGGTCTTAAACCCTAAACTGAACCTTTTCCCTTTCAGCCAGCATTAGAGTTTTAAACTCTAAACTGAGCTTTTTCATGCAATCAGCATTAGGGTTTTAAACCCTAAACTGAATTTTCCTTTAGTCAGCATTAGGGTTTTTAAACCTTAAACTGAATTCTTCCTTTGTTCGGCATTAGGGTTTTAAACCCTGAACTGAACCTTTCCCCAGCTAGTCGGTATTAGGGCTCCAACCCTGAACTGAGCATGCATATCCTCTTTCATCAATTTTATGAACTTCCTGGTGAATAATTAACGAAATTTTCCTAGTGAAACTAGGGGCAGAAAATTTCATTCGTTTGTTTGTTTTTTCCCGCAGGTCTAACCTCGAGCCACACGGATCGAAATGACCCACGGGATGAGTCTCGACTTAGAATCAAAAAAAAAAAAATAGAGACAAAAGAAGACATCCCGAGATATCAAAGTGAATGGAGAGCAGATCGACTCCAACGTTTAATTAAGGGCCTGAACCTTGCCAATCGTGTCTCACTCAGTATCCCAGAGGTTAAACAAGTCGCCGCAACTCGCAAGCATCAAGATTCAGATCGGAGTCTACAAGCAGAATCAGCTAAGACCCAAGATCAAGTCGTAAAAGAATCATAGATAGAAATCTTGTAACTAGCAGTTGACATACATATAAGTAGTTAGTTCAGTTTTCTAATTTTCGTTTGGTTGTAATAAGGCGGCCAGTGACGTAGCAGTGACAACAACAGCAGCAGTAGCAACAAGCATTGCAATCCCATGGTAGTCCCAGCTACCAAAACTTCCCGAACTACATTGACCTGATTCCTGTTTAGCCCAGGATATGTAGGAAATCTTTGAAGCAAGATTCGGTCAAATCTTTCAGAAACATGCTTCATACGGAGTAGTCCATAGGCAAAAATCGCTCATACACGCTCACTTTATCTTTGCACGAAAACTCTTCGTGTTTCCGAACAAAGAGGGGCAGCTGTGAGCACGTGATTTTTGTTTCGCACGACAATCGCTCCAAAAAGAAATAAAAAATAATAATTGGCCCTGCTGTACAATTTTGGATTTCTGTGCGGCACTTTGTTGATTTATTTGTGACTTTGGCCCATTTTATTTATCTACTTTATTAAAACAAAATGGAAAAATGTGTACGTGGCATGCATAATTTGAACCGTAACATGGTTTAAATAGAAAGGCATAAATAGGCACCTTTGTCCGTGATTTTGTTTTGTTTGATTTTACTTGTTTTGAAATATTTTAGTGTGCAAATAATTGTATTGAGTGTGTATTTAATTTTAATTTGATTTTTGGTTTAGTTTTGTTTAAAATAAAAAGGAAATAAATAATAAAAAAAAAATATAAAGAAAGGACCCTTTCCCTTCCGGACTTGGGCCAATTTTAACAAAATTGGCCCAAACAAACAGCCCAAGACCCAGGCCTGCCCGGTCCAGACCACCTGATACCCATGGTGTCCAAACGACGTCGTTTGAGTCGTGCCTGATCTGGGCCGTTGATCTCAAATTGATCAACGGCCAGGATCAATTCCCCATAACCCACCAATAAACCCGACCCGTCTCACCCGGACCGACCCCAACCCTCAAAACGACACCGTTTCATTTAAGACCATCAGATCCAAACCGTAGATCTAGATTGATCTAACGGTTGAGATCAACCCACCCACTAACTATATAAGCCTAGATCCTTACCCTGCCCCCCTAGCCAACACCCCCGCCTTCGTCTTCACCAAACCCATCCCCTTCAAACCCTAGCCGCCCCTGCACACCTTCACCAGAAACCCGGCGGCCTGAACGCCGGTGACCTCCACCTGAACACCATAGAACCCCCATGCCATCCTGAACCTAAATCTACCAACCACACACTTCGAATCACCCCCAGGTCCTCGAATCTTCATTTGAAGATTCGAGTCAAAACTCGATCTACACCAACCAACCCCAGCTTCATACCGGACACTCCCCGGACCCTCCTCGTGACCAAACCATACTTGGTTTGGTCCGAATCTAACCAGGGAAACACGAATCCCAGATCTAAGTTTTTGAACTCCAGTTTTCCCTGTGCATGTTCCGTGCTTTGTTCAAACCGAAGAGATTAAGGTCTAATGGACCTTAATCGAGGTGTTTCTCATCCGAAAAACACTTCGTTTAAAAGTCCATTCAACCTTAAAGGAGGTCTGTTCAAACACCAGTGGATTTTTCTGATTTGTTCCTTAAAAAGATTTGAGGTGAGTCTTGTTTTCTTTTCTTTATTTTTTGTTTTATTCTGTGTGATTTGTTTTTAAAAGTCTGTTCATATTTGTTTTAATTTTATCAACTTTTGTTTGTCCACTTTGTTTGAACCTCTGTGTTTGTCTGAATCCCTCTCCTCCTATTCTGATAAGGCATGTGTATTGGTTGTATTCCAAATTTGTACTGACTAACTAATCCCTCGAAGTACGATTCTGTTTTAATCAGTATAATTCGAACCATGTATCGATACTGTTTAAATGTCTGATTTTTGGCTACGATTGTGTATGTTAATGCTAATATAGTCGAGTCGACATGTGTCGTCAATTAGTTTCAACTGTCTGAACAAAGTAAATCGATTTGCTTCTGATGAACATTTGCCTTGAGTCAATTAAGAACCAGTTTTTGCTTACTTATAGATTGTTTGAATTGATCAGTTAATGTAAAAAGGATTGTTTATGCTTAAATTCTGAATTGGAAGGCATGTGCACTTGTGCACAGCATGTGCATTGGTGCACCTCATGTGCCTTGTGCACAGCCTGTTTTTCTGCATTAAGAAGGCTTTTTAGTTTTAAACAATTTGACAGCATATGCTGTCAGATATATTCTACTGCCCATACCTTGCTTTAAGTTTAAAAAGTGTTAAACCTTTTAAAAGTTAAATCTACCAGGGAATGTTGATGGGGTTATATACTTAAATAACCAATTGGAATCTAAAAATGAAAAAAGGCACATGGGAGGGGTACTGTGAGATTCTATCAAGCTGTTAAGAGGGGTAATATGAAGGCTTATAAAAGAGGGAATCAGAGGACAAAAAATGGGGGGACAGACATACAGAAAGAGGACTGACTTTGAAGGTTGTAAAAGAAAAACACAATGTGAGGAGTTTGGACAGGAGAGCTGAAATACATACAAAATAGATACACATAGATAGAGAGAGTTTAAGGGATAGAAGGGATACAACCAACAATCAGAAGCTTTTTCCTCCTATTATTACTGGGTTTCAGTTGTTCAACCTGTTCAAATCAATTCTGATTCTTTGAAATTCCAGTTGTGTCTATTAGTCGAGTGTTTTCATTGGTTTACTACTGGTTTGGTCTGTCTGGATTTCTGATTCTATTCCAGTGGGTGTTGCTGCTATTTGGCTATTGCTTTCTATTGGCCATAGTTGCATCTCTGCACTCGAGCCTGTTTCTTGCTGTATTGTTTTGCCTGCTGCTATTCTGCCCTGTTGCTACTGATAGTGTTGTTACTGCTGCTGCATTTGTTCATTGTTACTCTACTGATTGCCCTTTTCTTCAATTGCAAATATTCCCAGGTACACGACCTTTGAACCTTGTATTGTTGAAAGTTTGAAGTTGAAGCAGAAATAAAGAAATGAACATCAGTTTATGTTATAGCATTGGTGTAAAAAGATAGTTCGAATGTTAGTTGGGCCTGTATTTTTACTGCGAACTGCAAATATTCTGTATAAACTAGCATACATTCTGTTTAAGATGAACTGTTAGATAGCATGGCTCAACAGTAATGACAGTATGACATAGACAGCATGTTTTGATTTAGTATACATTCAGTTCAGTATAACACTTGTTTGGTTTAGATATGACTGTATAACATAAAGTCATGGTAAGCACTTGTATGTATTTTACCTAGACCACTGAATTGACAAAACTGTGGTACTGGGTCCGGGATAAATGTATCCCAAACAAACTCCCATACAGTCACATTAAGAGCCTGGCTATGAATGCCAGTTCTCCTGTCAGTTTATTCGTTCCAATGCAGGTTCGATACTGGGTTTCGGTATAGATTCTTTGTTTCGAAATGATGTGATGATTGTTGAGAAAAACTAATAATCATTTTTGAGTTCAATTAGTAGTAATTTCCCTAATAAAACAGCCGGTTTCGTTTTATCAATTTCAAATAGGTTAGAGTGTTAAAAATAGAACTTGGAGGTCGTTAAACATAACTCAATATATGTTGTTAGTTTGTTTGCAATCTCACTTAGCGAATTAATAAGCATATTCACTCGATGAAGACAAAGCATGAGGTAACCCTCACCTCATGAACAATCAATCAGGTAATCAAACAAGTTTAGGTTCGACAAACATAATAAGGATTCAGTCCGTATTTGTCCAAACAAGCAAAGTTCGGCATCATCCTTCTCTTTAAAGATAAATGTAGTAGAAATGTAGTCATTGTAGGGTACCATTCTAAAATAATGAGACGAGCCTCGCCTAATAAAAATGCAAATTGCGGGGCCCTCAATAATTGATCATAATAAATACTTAGAATTTGGGACGGACTGTTTAGTGAATCCCACTGCCCTCCCCAAAGACAATAACGCGTTAGATTCTTTAGGCGCGACTTAATTAAATTACATTCTTAAATTCGGGTGCGCATTTATGTGACCCAAATTCAAATCTCAACGGAGTCGAAATGTGTTAACAACTACGAGTGCATTGATTGTGACGTGGTTCGAGATGCATTTTCACGACGTTGCAATTCTATAAAAATAAATGATAATAATAAAAGCGGTTTAAACTTAATAAAAGCACGTAAGTCACAACATGTACTTAAATCAGATATTTAGCCATTATAACAATTTAAGCGACCGTGCTAGAACCACGGGATTCGAGGGTGCCTAACACCTTCCCTCGGGTCAACAGAATTCCTTACTTAGAATTTCTGGTTCGCAGACTTCATTTGGAAAAGTCGAAAATTTCCTCGATTTGGGATTCAAGATAAACCGGTGACTTGGGACACCAAAAACCAAACCTTTCCCAAGTGGCGACTCTAAATTAAATAAATAATCCCATTTCGAATATTGTCACTTAAATTGGAAAAAACTTCACCCGCGCATTTAACCCCTTCGGGGCCGGGCGCGCAAAAAGGAGGTGTGACAGCTCAAATCAGTTATTTGCGGTTCAACATGTGCTTTAGGTATGTGCCATTGGCATTTCTTTTGAAACTTGTGCTTTTAAGGCTCATAAAATGCTTATTCAAAATGCAAGTTTATTTTCGTGCATCAAATTCACTCTCACAAGCTTATACGGTCCATTAGAATCATTTGGTTGACATTCCAAAAATGATGAATTTGACAAATCCTGATCTTTAAAGGAAAAACATGCCAATTGTTACAGCTATTGGTATATAGTAGCAACCCAAAACATAAGGTAGGTGTAAAGTTCCAAAAAGTATGCAAGAACTTTGGGGCAAGACAAAAATTAGCAAATTAGGCAGTGCACTTTGAGCAAAGTTGGTGTGTATTTTGATTTACTTTCTGTAAAATTAAAATTATATTGATTTCAATTTTTTTTATACCTTTTTAATTTTTTTACAAGTGAAAACTATTACATTTGCATAACTCAACACATTTCTATTTTACTTATTTTTTCATCTTGACAAGCACAAACAGAATACCGCGTTGGTCAAGAGCAAAAAATAGAGATGCCAAGATAAATTTGGTTGACATCAAGTCTATAAGTTATTCTTAAAATTTTCAATAGTCTATGTGCCACTAACATTTTTATTTCTTCGTGCAAGTAGACAAAGACTTATCTAAGAACGGTAAAGCCCCAAAATTTGCTTTACAGCGTTAGCATGAAGCTTTAAGTAAATATTATTTAGGCTAAATCTTGATATTCTCTTTGTTTGAAACATATAATATGTTTGGATTATGTACTTAAATATTATAAAGACAAAAAACTTCACAATATATAACAAGCCAATAAATATTATAAAATTAGATTTTTATCATGCTTTTTTGTTCAAGTAAATTTTGTTACTATTTTTATTTTCATAAATCTCTACGCAACGCGCGCGTAGGAATACTAGTAATTGTTAATGAGAAAAGGCAAAAGCAAAACAACAAACGGCCTTCGTGTTTCTCTTCATCACCTTTCACGATTCAGATCTGTTTGACCCCAAACTTCACTTCCCCCAACAACACGCACATTTTCCTCACACATTTACACTTTTTCCTCACACATATATAAGCACACACAGCAAAACAACTGAAATCAAAAAGTGCAAATTTGATTCTAGGGTTTACTGTTCTTTAAAATGGATGGTCCAGCTCATCAAGCGGACACCGTGATGTCGGACGCGGCGCAGCAACCAGCTCCTCCGCCACAGCCGGTTGCTGGAATCGATAACATTCCGGCGACGTTAAGCCACGGCGGCCGGTTTATTCAATACAATATTTTTGGTAATATATTTGAAGTTACTGCAAAGTATAAGCCACCTATTATGCCCATCGGTAAAGGAGCTTATGGCATTGTTTGGTAAATTTTTTCCTTTTTTCTAAACCGTTGACTTGCCTTTGTAAAAAAATTATGTTGATTTTTGATTGATGAAAATAATTTTTTTTGTATTGTATTTGTGATAGTTCTGCTTTGAATTCGGAGACGAATGAGCATGTTGCGATAAAGAAAATCGCGAATGCTTTTGATAACAAAATTGATGCCAAGAGAACTTTGCGTGAGATTAAGCTTCTTCGACATATGGATCATGAAAATGTCAGTGAGTGATCCCTTTTTTTTCTTAGTATTAATTTACTTATTGGAACAAAATTAAATTGTGGAATAGGTTAGGAAACATTTAATGTTACCATCTGCAGAAAAAGGTTAGGAAACATTTGCTTGTGTTATACTCCCTCCGTCTCTGTTTATGTGATGGTGTTTGACTGGACCCGAAGTTTAAAAAAGAAAAAGATACTTTTGAAACTTGTGGTCTAATACAAGCCATAGATATTTGTGTGGCTATACATCATTTTATTAAGGTTAAAATGAGAAACTTAAAGTTAAATTGTTTCTAAGGGTAGAAATATTTCTTTTTAGGATAGACAAAAAAGGAAAGAATGTCAGATAAAATAGGATAAAGGGAGTATTGTATTTCTATATCAGATGGAATAAAGAGTGATTTTGAAAGTATTCACTTTTCCTTTTAGGGACATTTGATAAAATTGGAACGATATAGATGGTGAACGTATTCACTTGATTCACTGTTATCAGCTTAATGATCTACTTAATTAATAAGGAAATAATGCTACGTTGACCTACTATGGTGAGAATGGAGGAGTAATATTTTTTTTCTATTTATAATGACATAAAGATAAAATAATTTTTGTAGCTAGTATCGCTTATGACACGAAGTCTTGGTTCTCTTTTCCTCCTTTTTCAACTGAATAATACTGTAAAAAACAATCATTTTAAAAAAAAAACTGTCGACCAATAAGGAATGCATATAGAATTATAAATATTTTCAAGTAATAGATGGAGCTACTTTATTTACAATTGGGAGTTAGATGCTTCATAAGAAAAAAGAAACATTAGATCACATAGTGTGTGTATAAAGGAGTATTTTAAGGCTAATTCAGCATCTTGCCTTGCAGATTGTTGCGATCAGAGATATAATTCCACCGCCTCAAAGAGAAGCATTCAATGATGTTTACATTGCATATGAGCTCATGGACACTGATCTCCATCAAATTATTCGCTCTAATCAGGGATTATCAGAAGAACATTGTCAGGTTAGAATTAGGATTATTTTATTCTCTCCAGGTGCCATTTAGAACATTACTGAAATGGGAGTATCCAATTATTTAAAAGCTTATAAGATTTGCTTATTATTCTTGAATTAAATTTAATTGGTTGATGTAACAAGCTTTTCAAATATTTGGTGGTTCTTTGCTCTTTTCTCTATTTTCCTTTTGCATGGTGGAGTTGGATAATACATGTATCAATCCTTGTGTTGATGGGAGTAAGCATTGTTCTTACTTCCTTTTTTCTTATGTGATCATTTTTGAAGCTTTTAGTTGTAGTATTGTTTTCCAGAATTGTAATGATTCATTTTCGTTGTGCATGATTACAACATTTTAACAAGAAACATTAGCATTTTCTCATTCGATGGAAATGATGTTCATATATCCTCTTCTTTGAGTGCTGAAATGTATGAATAAAAATCCATGCCCTTTTCACTTTTATATTTCGTTGGTGTCATTTCTATGTTGAACTTCAGTGGGTATGCAATTCTATCGTATTCACTTATATCAAATGGAAAGTGGTAGTGACATTCAATAGTAGACAATTTAGCTTCATCAGTATGCTGTTCTCAATCTTTTTTTCTTTTTCTTTTGATTGGTAGTTTGCTCTTTTCCTCTTATTTAGATTAGGACGTGGATCACATTATCATCTTTAGTTTCAGAGGATCAGTACCCTTCTAAAGCTAGGAAAAACATGAAATGTTTAGGAGTGCTTTTCATTGTCATGTTAGGGTGAGGCGGTGAGCATTAATTGACTGCAAATTTATGATTTCCGCTTAGACATATCAACTGAAAATTGTTAGTAATTGTCATCTGATAGCAGTATGCTGTTTGTATCTTTCTTCCTTTTCTTTGCATGGTTGGTATGCTCATTTTTTCCTTATTTAAATGAGTACATAGATCATATTATCATCTGTATCAATTTTCTTATAATCAGTACTCTTCTAAAGCTAGGAAAATCTTCAATGTTTAGGAGGGCACTTTGCTGTCGTTTTTAGGATGAATCTTAGTGAGTGCAAATCTACTATATCCCCGTAGAATCGTCAAGTGAAGATTGGTAGTAATGGTCAATCATAGACAATTTGACACAGTAGTGTTGTTCTTGATAGTTTTCTATTTTTCTTTTTGATCAACATTAATCTCTTTATTCCTTAAATTATTTCTCGGGATAAAGTAAGGTAAATTTAATTGCTTGTAGCGTCCAGAGTAAGGAGCATGTACAGATTAGGACATAGATCATATAACCATCATCATCCGTTTTTGTACAATTGCTGCCCTTTTGAAGCTAGGAAAAGCTTCAAGTGTTTGGAAGTGCTGAAATAAGATTGTTAGAGTGTAACCAACGTAATTGTGGAAGCATATATCAAAACATTAGGTGAAGCTATTTGGTAATACTGGACAAAAGAAAATGTGAAAGTGCTTGGGTTATCCTTCTTTTCTTTTCTCTTGATTGCCCAAGTATCAATTTATGAATTCACCAATAGGGTAGAAAAAGGCAGCCCGGTGCACAAAGCATCCCGCATTCACGCAAGGTCGGGGAAAGGGCCGCACCCCATGAGATGTGAAGTAGACACTCTACCCTAAACATAAACTAATGTGGTCTCCTGGCTGATCTACCCAAAATTTATAATAGAAGGCTTTCTTTCTTTAAACAAAGTGTGAATCATACAAAGAAGTGTTCTTGAAATTATTTAAACTTTTCTAGTTGTTCTTGTAAGTTAATCACACCATTTTGCATTAAAGAAAACATCAACAACTACTCTTTGATGCTTCTTATAAAAAACCAACTAGTCTTTGATGCTATGGACGTGTTATAAATGTATATTTCTTGTATGATATACTCTTTATATAGGTTTGCCTCTTAGGAATAAACTTATTGTACTTTCTTAATAAAAAATGTAATTTGCTGGTGTATAAACAACATAACAAATCATCTTACTTCTAGATGTAACATTAGATACCTATAGAAATAGAGGCGGAGGAGGAAGAGAGGGTAGCCATGGTAGAGAGGTCAACGGTAAATCTTTAGAAGAGAATAAGAGTTTAGAGTAATAGTGAGAGGCTAGAGAATGATATAAAAAGCCATCTCATTTCTAAGCTCTCTTTTCCATAATTGAACATGAAAGAAATTACAATAAGACTCTAAGTACAATATGGTTGCTAAATGGTTTACTATGTGAACTAAGTAGTTAATATATGTAAGTTTGGTACTTCGAGAATTCTTCGATGGAGATTAGTTGTCGAAGTATGGTCCAAGTTTAAAATCTTATATTGGTTATTGTTCAGTTTTTGATGAAATTGTAATCCAAGAATACACACTTCATTGCTTTATCTGTTTTAAGTGTTGCATCTTATATTGGTTATTTTAGTTTTCGGTGAAAACTGTCCAAGAACATACACTTGCTATATCTGCTGTTATGCTGAACAATACAGAAGTTTACTCTGTGTTTTTGTAATGATGTATTATGTTAGTTATCTTGTCTATATTTCTTATTATTCTATCTCCGTATCAGTCAGCGTTGCTTTTATACATACATACATACATACATATTATGGTGCCTTAATCTGCCAAAATTCAGCTGTATATTAATTAGTCAATATTTTTGGTGCAGTATTTCTTGTATCAGATCCTCCGTGGGTTGAAATACATACATTCTGCAAATGTTTTGCATAGGGACTTGAAGCCTAGCAATCTCCTCTTGAATGCCAATTGTGATTTAAAGATATGTGATTTTGGGCTAGCTCGTGTCACTTCTGAAACCGACTTTATGACCGAATATGTTGTGACAAGATGGTACCGACCACCTGAGCTGTTGTTAAATTCATCTGACTATACTGCAGCTATTGATGTATGGTCAGTGGGTTGCATTTTCATGGAATTAATGGACAGAAAGCCTCTGTTTCCTGGTAGAGATCATGTACATCAGCTACGTCTGCTTATGGAGGTATTTTTTTTTGTCAGAATTTATTACCAAACCATCTCCAACCTTCCCCCTAAACATTTACTTTTCTCTATGCTGTATACCTTTGCCTTTTTTCCCAGTGTCACCTTTTAGTGTTCATAATTACTGCCAGTTAGTCTTCATCAAAAATGATTACTACCAGTTAGTCCTCATAAAAAATGATTACTACTAGTTAGTTATGTGCAAATCTAGCTAGAAATGGAGAATACTATCAGGTTGTAGATCTAGGAAACCAGAAGGAAGTATGGAGTGAACGAGCATTTGTTTTTTTAACAGCCTGCTCATCTAGAGCATTGATAAGGAGCAACATGATATGTTACTTTTTCATAGAATGGATATGGATGCGTTCAGTGTTTTCTAAATGTCGACAAGATACAATGAATTAAGTTGCTAACCTCTTCTCCCCTCTCCAACTATTGCCAAGATGATTTGGTTCTTGGATTAATCATCTTTTAAGTTATTGATTTTTACACCTGAGTGCAATGACATAGAGCACTCTGCAATATTAGTTTCATATGAGGGAATTATTTGCAGTTGATTAGCTCCTCCCGAGGTCCAAACTGAGTATTTGAATGAGACCTCTCCAACTATTGACGAGATGATCTGACCCCTGGATTAAGCATCATTATTTGTATTATAAATTTATAATGCTTACTGCAATGACTGAGACTTGCTCTCTAATATTTAAGATCATGCTCAGCTGTGATTGTTCATACTTAAGTTATTCATATGAGGGAATGTTACCTTATTCAAAAAATTTATTCTTATGAGGGTCTTCTCTGCAGTTGATTGGCACCCCATCTGAGGCTGAAATGGAGTTTTTGAATGAGAATGCAAAACGGTACATCAGACAACTTCCTCTTTACCGTCGACAATCTTTTGTCGAAAAATTTCCACATGTAAACCCTGCTGCTATTGATCTTGTTGAGAAAATGTTGACATTTGATCCCAGAAGAAGAATTACCGGTGAGGAGCCCCTGACATCTACTAGCTGCATTATTCATTTCTGTATCTGCATGTTAACTTTTTCCTTTATGCATAGAAGATACTTGCGTGTCTTTGCTAGTATGTATATTTATCCACTTGTCAGACAAATAAAGTTACTACATAATGATAATTGTGGGAGATCACCCCCCAAAAGTATATCTTCTTATCTGTATACTGTGGTAGGATTCTTACCTTCTCATAATTATACTTGACGGATAACAATAGTCCTCTAACAATCCGCTGATTGCTTTGACATGCAGCTTATTATTGTAAATAGTGGTTATTTTGTTGTTGATGCTAGGGGTTTACTCCCACTTCGGTTTGCTTCTTATTAAATTATTTACCTTAAAAAAATGGGAAAAATACAATGATTTTGTTCCATTCTAAGTACTTATTTATCTGCCTTTTGGCAAGGGATTAAGGTATCAATTCTCGCAAGCGCTGAGTTTAGACTTTAGATGCCTATTTTTGGCTCATGCTATGTAGTGGTGAAAATTTATTTTCCAGACGTATTAGATATCATTCAATCTTTTGGAGGAATATGGAAAGTTTAGCGTCATTGCATGCCTATGGAAGAAAACAGGCGTGTTATGATTTATTATTCCTGCTGATGCTAGTAAGATTGGAAATCTGCTTTGTCAGTGTTAGAGATAGTTATGTAAATGTTAGAGATAGCTATGTAATTGTCCCACATTGGAATAGGAGTAGTATCCCCTTTGTATAGAGTAGCTATAAATAGCACCTCTTGTATTGCATCACACAATATCAATATATCATATTTTCTCCCGTGCCTTCTCACATGGTATCAGAGCTATCGTGAGAGATTTATCGCTGTGCATAAATTCCAGCGATTCCGGGAAGTAAAATCAGTCACCGGAACCCTTTTTTCCGGCGACTTTCAAAGTTGTTTTGCGTCTGCTTTGTCTCGGTCAGTGTTGTGCACAAAATCCAACACTACCACAAGAGTAGTCACTGTCCGGCGACCAAATCCCAGTGAAAATCTCCGGCGGTACTGTAGCTGTCCAAAGAAAATTTTCCGGCGAAGTTCCAACGTTGCGTGGGCCACCTTCCGGCCATTTTTTGGCGACGACTCTTCAGGACAGATTGTTTCCCTTGCAATTCCGAGCCTACCCATCCAGGTTACACCAAATTCCGACCACTTTTTTATTTTTCCGGCATGAATAGTGATTTCAAAAAGTTGACTTCCGGCCATTTTTTGGAAAAAGTTCCTTCAGAACAGTTGGGTCTTCTGGTAATTCCGATCCTACCCCTACTGTTTTTATTTCATTCCGACCACTTTGAATATTTTCCGGCTGCAACAGTAACTTTCCAACTGCTACAGTAGTTTACTATTCTGGTTCAGTGTTCCTTACTCTTATTTTCAGTGGATTACAGTTGATTATTTCTCTTATTTGGTAATAATTTACAAGATGTTTTTGGGAATTGATGTTTTTGGGTCTAAAAGCATGAGTTCTGGAAACTCTAATGTTATGATTACCTCGGAACCTTTAATGGGAGGTTCAAACTACTTAGCTTGGGCTTCATCTGTCGAGTTGTGGTGTAAAGGTCAAGGTGTGCAAGATCATCTGATTAAACAGTCTAGCGAAGGAGATGAAAAGGCGATAGCGCTTTGGGCAAAAATTGATGCTCAATTATGTAGCATCTTGTGGCGTTCTATTGATTCTAAGTTGATGCCTTTGTTTCGGCCATTCCAGACATGTTATTTGGTTTGGAAAAAGGCTCGTACGTTATACACTAATGATATATCTCGCTTCTATGATGTGATATCACGGATGACAAACTTAAAGAAGCAAGAATTAGATATGTCTACTTACTTGGGTCAGGTACAGACAGTCATGGAGGAATATGAGACATTGATGCCAGTTTCTGCTAGTGTGTCAAAACAACAAGAGCAGCGACAGAAAATGTTTCTAGTTCTTACACTCGCTGGACTTCCTCATGATCTTGATTCAGTACGAGACAAGATTTTGGCGAGTCCGACTGTCCCTACAGTTGATGAATTATTCTCTCGATTACTTCGCCTTGCTACAACACCAAGTCACCCAGTGATTTCATCACAGATACTTGATTCCTCTGTTCTTGCATCCCAGACAGTGGATGTTCGGGCATCTCAAGCTATGGAGAATAGACGAGGAGGCGGTTGTTTTGGGAGATCTAGACCCAAGTGTTCTTATTGTCACAAACTTGGACACACTCGCGAAATGTGTTATTCCTTAAATGACCGTCCACCCAAAAATGCCTACGTTGCTCAGAGCGAGACTACTGGTAACCAGGGCTTTTCTGTATCTAAAGAAGAATATAATGAGCTCCTTCAGTATCGAGCAAGTAAGCAAACATCTCCACAAGTAGCCTTAGTTGCCCAGACTGACACTCCTATTGCTGGTAATTTTTTTGCTTGTGTTTCCCAGTCTAGTACTCTTGGACCATGGGTCATGGACTCAGGCGCTTCTGATCATATCTCTGGTAATAAATCACTTTTGTCGAATATTGTATATTCACAGTCTCTTCCTACTGTTACTTTAGCCAATGGATGTCAAACTAAGGCACAAGGAGTTGGACAAGCCAACCCATTGTCTTCTATCACCCTAGATTCCGTTCTTTATGTTCCTGGTTGTCCTTTTAGTCTTGCATCTGTTAGTCGTTTGACTCGTGCCCTCAATTGTGGTATATATTTTATTGATGATTCTTTTATTATGCAGGACCGCAGTACGGGACGGACAATTGGTACAGGTCGTGAATCAGAAGGTCTTTACTACCTTAACTCGCTCAGTCCTTCCACAACATGTCTAGTTACAGATCCTCCAGATCTAATCCACAGACGTTTAGGACATCCGAGTTTATCCAAACTTCAAAAGATGGTGCCTAGTTTATCCAGTTTGTCTAGATTAGATTGTGAGTCGTGTCAGCTTGGGAAACATACCCGAGCTTCCTTTACGCGCAGTGTTGAGAGTCATGCAGAGTCTGTTTTCTCCTTGGTTCATTCTGATATATGGGGTCCTAGTAGAGTCAGTTCAACCTTGGGATTTCATTATTTTGTTAGCTTTATTGATGATTACTCAAGATGTACTTGGCTTTTCTTAATGAAAGATCGTTCTGAGTTATTCTCTATATTCCAGAGTTTTTGTGCTGAAATCAAAAACCAATTTGGTGTCTCTATCCGCATTTTTCGCAGTGATAATGCCTTAGAATATGTATCTTCTCAGTTTCAGCAGTTTATGTCTTCTCATGGAATTGTTCATCAGACATCTTGTCCTTATACCCCTCGGCAAAATGGGGTTGCAGAAAGAAAGAATAGGCACCTTATTGAGACTGCTCGCACACTTCTAATTGAGTCTCGTGTTCCGTTGCGTTTTTGGGGCGATGCAGTTCTCACAACTTGTTATTTGATTAATAGGATGCCTTCATCTCCCATCAAGGGTCAGATTCCACATTCAATATTGTTTCCCCAGTCAGCCTTATACCCTCTTCCACCTCGGGTTTTTGGGAGCACATGTTTTGTTCATAACTTAGCCCCGGGGAAAGATAAATTAGCTCCTCGTGCTCTCAAGTATGTCTTCCTTGGTTATTCTCGTGTTCAGAAGTGATATCGTTGTTATTCACCTGATCTTCATAGGTACCTTATGTCAGCTGACGTCACATTTTTCGAGTCTAAACCTTTCTTCACAACTGATGTCACTTCTGCTGACCACCATGACATATCTGAGGTCTTACCTATACCGACTTTTGAGGAGTTTAGTAATCCTCCTCCACCTTCAACCACAGAGGTTTCACCCATACCAACTTTTGAGGAGTCCAGTGTTATCCCTCCTAGTTCCCCAGCCACAGGAACACTACTCTTGACTTATCATCGTCGTTCGCGCCCTACATCAGGCCCATCTGGTTCTCGTCCTGCGCCTGACACGACTCCTACTGCGGATCCTGCTCCTAGTACACCGATTGTACTTCGAAAAGGTATACGGACCACACTAAACCCTAATCCTCATTATGTTGGTTTGAGTTATCATCGTCTGTCATCTCCCCATTATGCTTTTATATCTTCATTGTCCTCGGTTTCCATCCCTAAGTCTACAGGTGAAGCATTGTCTCATCCAGGATGGCGACAGGCTATGAGTGACGAGATGTCTGCTTTACATACAAGTGGTACATGAGAGCTTGTTCCTCTTCCTTCAGATAAATCTACCGTTGGTTGTCGTTGGGTTTATGCAGTCAAAGTTGGTCCCGATGGCCAGATTGATCGACTTAAGGCACGTCTTGTTGCCAAAGGATACACTCAAATATTTGGGCTAGATTACAGTGATACCTTCTCTCCAGTGGCTAAAGTGGCATCAGTTCGCCTTTTTCTATCCATGGTTGCAGTTCGTCATTGGCCCCTCTATCAGTTGGACATTAAGAATGCCTTTCTTCATGGTGATCTTGAGTATGAGGTTTATATGGAGCAACCACCTGGTTTTATTGCTCAGAGGGAGTCTCGTGGCCTTGTATGTCGCTTGCGTCGGTCACTTTATGGTCTAAAGCAGTCTCCTCGAGCCTGGTTTGGTAAGTTCAGCACGGCTATCCAGGAGTTTGGCATGACTCGTAGTGAAGCTGATCACTCTGTGTTTTATTGCCACTCTGCTTCAAGTCTATGTATTTATCTGGTAGTCTATGTTGATGATATTGTTATTACGAGCAATGATCAGGATGGTATTACTAATCTGAAGCAACATCTCTTCTAGGCAGATTGAAGTACTTTCTAGGTATTGAGGTTGCTCAATCTAGCTCAAGTATTGTTATTTCTCAAAGGAAATATGTGTTAGACATTCTTGAGGAAACATGGATGACAGGTTGCAGACCTGTTGACACGCCGATGGATCCGAATTCTAAACTTCTGCCTGGACCAGGGGGGCCGCTTAGCGATCCTGCAAGCTATAGGCGGCTGGTTGGTAAATTAAATTATCTCACAGTGACTAGGCCCGACATTTCTTATCCTGTGAGTGTTGTAAGTCAGTTTATGAATTCTCCATGTGATAGTCATTGAGATGCAGTTGTCCGCATTATCCGGTATATAAAATCGGCTCCAGGTAAAGGATTACTGTTTGAGGATCGAGGTCATGAGCAGATCGTTGGGTACTCGGATGCTGATTGGGCAGGATCACCTTCTGATAGACGTTCTACGTCTGGATATTGTGTTTTAGTAGGAGAAAATTTGGTGTCCTGGAAAAGTAAGAAACAGAATGTAGTTGCTCGGTCTAGTGCAGAAGCAGAATACCGAGCAATGGCTATGGCAACATGTGAACTAGTCTGGACCAAACAATTGCTCAAGGAGTTGAAATTTGGTGAAATCAGTCGGATGGAACTTGTGTGCGATAATCAAGCTGCACTTCATATTGCATCAAATCCGGTGTTTCATGAGAGAACTAAACACCTTGAGATTGATTGTCACTTCGTCAGAGAAAAGATACTCTCAGGAGATATTACTACGAAGTTTGTGAGATCGAATGATCAACTTGCAGATATTTTCACCAAGTCCCTCACTAGTCCTCGCATTGATTATATATGTAACAAGCTCGGTACATATGATTTATATGCTCCGGCTTGAGGGGGAGTGTTAGAGATAGCTATGTAAATGTTAGAGATAGCTATGTAATTGTCCCACATTGGAATAGGAGTAGTATCCCCTTTGTATAGAGTAGCTATAAATAACACCTTTTGTATTGCATCACACACAATATCAATATATCATATTTTCTCCTGTGCCTTTTCACAGTCAGAAAGGATGAAACAAAATTAATTTGTGGAACAAGAGTGAAACTGTTTCTGTAAATTGGTTGCACATATGAGCATGATCCGTACATAGATGTGTGAAGATGCATTATAAAGTGGAAGGAGCAAATTATACGGAAAGGGGGTGGAGCAAATTGTTTTTTCCGTCCTTAGATGAAGGGAGTTTCTGTCCTATCGTAACCATAAAGCTTTCTAGGTTATAATATTAGTCATAAGTAGTTGTTGCAAATGGTTAAAAGAAAATAGTTATCCACCCATATTAGTCAAAGTAGGGTAAGGTCTGCGTACACACTACCCTACCAGACCCCACTGTGTGGGATAATATTGGGTATGTTGTTATTATTATTCATTAAAAAGTTGGTTGGATAATGAACTTCTTTAAAACGGGTCCAATATGGTTAAGAACCATATTATCCACTTAGAAAATGGATAACCAATGGATAACTAATGAATTTAACTTTTAAATTTGTAAAGACTCAAATTGGGTGTTCCTCAAACTTGGGAGATTAGGAATTCTCCCAAAAGTGATCATATTCAAAAGCCAGGGATAATATAGTTAAACCATATTATCCGCCGATTAATCTGTTTTATATCCGTATTAAATATGGGTCGGGTCGGATAATTTACCCTTTTTGGCATTACCCATTTTTACCCGGCCATATTCGACCTGAACTGGCCTTTTGCCACCCCTAGTCATAAGATATAAATATCCATTGCTCTTTAGGCAGCCATAGCATTCCTGCAGAAAATAACTACTTGTGACAAATAGCAACTGCTGTATTGTTAATCTTGATTAGATACTCATGGGTAGGAATAAAAAGCAAAACTGATCTTTAGACCAAAAATAATTATTTTCTCTAAAGACTAGAAATTAACATGGCCTATAATTGCGATGACAAGTACAAGGGTGTGTGTGAATAACATGTTTGTTTTGTGAATACTTGTTTCTCCTACCTAGGCTATTGAAATATGTTGCTTCTCGAATTAGAGAAATTTGATTAGGAGATGAGAGGAAATATGTCTTTTCTCTCTGTACTTGTTTTTTAACAAGTGTATGTCCACCTCTTTATCAACGAGAAGAACGTAGTTACAAACTCTTCCGACCGTGAGTCATCAAAAGAATGATTGGGCACTGATTCAAGGGTTTTAGATGTGATGGACAGAAGAGTTTGAACGGGCCAAGGAAAGACCAGTCTACTACTAGGCCACTAGGGTTAAAACAGTTCATCCAGGTATGGGATAAAGGCAGTCCCCAGTGAAAGTCAGGTTGAAACATGCTTTAATATAAGATCAACTAACTCTAAAGAGAAGAAGGAAAAAAACAATTAAATAAAGGACAAACAAGATGGGTGGCCTCGCCTTGGGATGGCTGACAGTGCAACCATATTTCAGTCCTCGCCAGCAGTACTCTAGCTTAGAATTCTTGGGATCTTAAGACGCCTTCTATATCGAAGAATTTGATGAACCTCACCCTACCCTAGGCCCGAATATTGGCTGGAATTGCTAGAGTTTCAAAAAAGAAAAGAAGAAAAAAACAAAAAAACAATTTTGATAGAGTTTTCTGTAACATTTTGAGCATTAACTAAGAACTGAGAATTGTTAAACATAGAATAGTATGATCTTCTTTTGTGGACTATATGCTGGCCTGGGAAAGTGCTACTATTTGTTCTGTGGGTACTGTGTGGTTTTCTTGGTCTCTCAAGTAATGAATTATGGTTTGTAGTATACTGCTTATTGCTTTAAGTGATTTGTGGCATGATTGGAATTTGGAAAGGCGTTATGGCTAGCCTCCTGTGACGCCCATGACGGAGGGCGGGCTGATGAGGGCGAGTCAAGCAGGACTGACAAGCTAGGCTTGCAAGCTTCTGAAGAATGGGTGCACATGTCACCTTAAGCGAATTCCACATCGAATGGGAGAGGAAAGTGAAGAGCTATATAAGGCACGTTCACATGGTACGCGCGCTTTTGGGGCTCAATGTAGCATAGCCCAAAAGACAAATCCGTGCGGGCCTAGGCCCAAAATGGACAATACGTGTCATGCTTGGGTTGTGATACCTCCATCTTTTGGTGTTCACAGTTATCATATACTAATATTTTTTATCCTCGGCACTTATCAGAAATCACACTGCAATCAAATCTCCATATTTGCATCGTTTAACAGCATACGTCTTCGCTACATACTGATTCCTCTACTCTGCATTTTGTTTTTGGTTTCAGTTGAAGATGCGCTTGCACATCCTTACCTAACATCGCTTCATGATATTAGCGACGAGCCCGTTTGCATGACTCCTTTTAACTTCGATTTTGAACAGCACGCCCTTACTGAGGAACAAATGAAAGAGCTGATTTACAGGGAGGGTCTTGCATTTAATCCTGAATACCAGCACATGTGAGTACTCATTTGCTGTTGGAAATTTCTGTGACTTTCATTTTTTATGCAATCAGGTGGTTTATTTTTCCATGTATATACATGTCTTTTCCACCTGATGCCTGGATGGTGTTCTTTTTGAACGTTTTAATTTATGTAGCATGATCTGTGTATGACAATTGTTTGATGTATTTTAAGAGGTTGTTTACTTGTATCGGTACTGTTTATTACACTGAACTTCTACTACGCGATTTGGGTATTGAATATGTAATCTTGCTGCCACAGTTTTATTTTATTTCTTTACCCGCAATAAGTGCTTTTTATGCTTCGATACTGGTTACTGTCCCGAGGAACCCCCTCCAGAAAAAATTGGGTTCTAATAGTTTCTTGGATATCTGACACTAATTAATTCTGATATCTAATGAGCAATCCTTTGAACATGCTACATTATGGTTAGCACCTGAAATCTTCATATGCATATCATGTGTACTACACCTTTTTATTAAACATTGGAACAATTGTAAGGATTCATAATGAGTTTGTGAGTGGGAGAGAGGAAGTATATTCTTTTAGGCTTTGGGTGACAGGAGTGATGTTAATCCTTATTGTTTTATTTTTTGGGTCAAAAGGGAGAATATATATATTAAAATCTGCGTTACAGAGTGCTGGTTAACCGGGGATATTGCAATCCCCCTACTACAGATCCCCCTACTACAGACATGTTTTCTTCCATTTTATCAATATTACATGCCAAAAAATGTCTAATTACTTCAGTTCCTAGGATGTCTGGTCAAAACAATTTATTTGCAAACTTCGAAGGAACTGATAGCATGGTAGTTCTTCCCAAAAAACTTATTTTTGCTCCCTCCTTTGCCAATGCATCAGTCACCCTATTCTGCACCCTGTAATTGTGTCTCACTACTACTCTGGCCATCCTTTGGATCAACAACCTGCATTCACATATAATAGGATCATAAGTTATATTTCCTGTGATTAGCATTCTTATTACCTCTGATGAGTCGGTGGCTACTTCCAGTGGAGTCCACCCATTTTGTTCTACAATTTGGAGACCCTTTAGCAATGCAGTTTCTCTGCCATGGTGCTGGTGGTGTTTGATATGTTTTCCATATACCCCAGAATCCAGTCCCTATTGTGTGTCCTAAATACCCCACCAATTCCCCTAATGCCTGGGTCTTAGCCGCCCCATCAGTGTTGAGTTTGTAGTGGCCCCTTATTGGGGGGGGGGGGGGGGCTCCCACTTAACTCTGATAGGAAAAGTCTTCCTAACAGCTCCTTTGTGACAATATAGTACTCAGTTGATTTGGCAATGATGTTGTCAGTTGAGATGGCCTTTCCTATTATTAAATAAATTATGGTTCCTAGTTAGCCAAATGTGCCAGAAGCAGAAAGGGAGAATGACTTCCCAGGAGATAATGTTATTAAAAGGCAGCTTCCTTAACTTGCTCCATGTGGTTGGCCATAGATGTGCTGTAAATATAGGATTCAACTGTTGACTGTCCACAGATCCTTTTGAGATCAGTTCATGCCAGAATTGTGTTGCATTAGGGCATGTGTGCAACCTCATTTCTACCCTTAAATGATTGAATGAAAATATAATCCTTTTGAACCTCTTAATTGTTGCCAAAACCACTTGAATTTGAATAGATAAAACTACGTGTGAGAGAATAAAGTCACACTTTGTTTATGAAATATCTAGTACTAAATACCAAATTGAATGTGAACAATAATACTTCTTGTGGGAGAAGAAATTCATGCAATGGTCTTCTTCCCTTTTTCTCCAAGTTAAAACAAGTACTAGTCCATTATTATAAGCTGGGTGCTTTAATCATACAGTCCTTGTAGCAGTTGTAGAGGTTGAATTCGGTATCTAATTCAAGAACTGGATACAAAACTTTACCTCCAGAAATGATGATATGCAATTGCATCATAGCACACCAACCAGTACAGACAGGTCATAAATAAGACTAGTATCAGCTTTTCATGATCCCAAATGATCTTGAAAGCAGCAAAGGACCATCTAGCTCTTCGTTGTCACTAGTAGATTGCTTTGACCTCCAACTATGCATCTTTTTCATTCCTCTTAGATTTGATATTGGTTTTCTTGATTCTCTATTTTCACCCTGGGAGCCTTGGCGTAACTTGTAAAGTTACTGCCATGTGACCAGGAGGTCAGGGGATCGAGTCGTAGAAATAGCCTCTTGCAGAAATGCACTGCAAATGCAGGGTAAGACTGTGTACAATAGACTTTTGTGGTCCGGCCCTTTCCGGACCCCGCGCATAGCGGTAGCTTAGTGCGCACTAGGCTGCCTTTTTTTTCTATTTTCACCCTCACTACTTGTAGATTCAGAAATTGAAGTTTACAAGCTGGTAAGATCTCCTTGCTTGCTTAATTGGATATATGTCATTCAAGTTTTATCCTTGAAAAGTTTGATGATGAGTATGGGGTGACGCACATCCAAATCTTGATTGCAAGAGTTGTTAAGAATGCATGGAGAGAGAAGAAAGTTTCAAAGGGTTGTTAATTCATCGATGATGTTATTCAGGTAAAAACAAATAGGAAACGAGGTATATTTATGTCAAGTCCATTTACTTAAATAGTACCGCGAAGGCAAGCAAATTGGAAATAGGAAATATTTCTGTTAAGGGTCATTTGCTCATCAATGATACATTGCACGCGAAATCAAATATTGTTATTTTTTTGAAGATACTAAGAACAACGATTTCTTAGTTTGGGCGATAGCAGGCGTATTTAGAGTCTATTGTGACATTCAAGTTAGTAGAATTCTTGAAAGATAGCAGAAGCAACACAAAATAAACGGAAATAGGAATAGAAAAGATGAATGAACAAGTAGACAGTATTCATTAACTATGTTTCAATATTCTGTTATATACATGTTACGTGCCAAAATGCAGTGGTCGAAAGTCAAGACGACGACCCTGTTAGATGGAATGTCATCTCAAGTAGGACCCGTGGACAGCCAACATGTAATTAACGCGATTTAATAAAGTTAGATTGCGAAAATGCGCAAAAACAATTTTTTTGTACATTCATAAATGTTTGAATCTAGTTGACATAAGAGAAGTATAAGTTCAAATATCTGGTGTGGCTTTTTTGTATTTTGCTGAATCCCCTAGTAAAAATTTCTGGTTCCAATCACTTTGTGCATTTGTATAAGTGTATTTGTGTCTAAAGATATCACACGGGATTTTGAGAAGAAAATCTGGTAGTCGGGTGGAACCATAAATCAGTATTTCCAATCAACCATTATATGGAAATGGATTGGACAAACATAAAATTGGTTGGTCAGTCGAAACTAATTACATTGAGAGAATACACAGACCAAAAGTAATTTGTCGATTATTATTTTTGAGAGCGATTAGAAATATAAATTTTTCAAATGGATTAGTCCTATTGGCAGAAACGATCCACCCCGTTTGGGGCTTCGGGAACCCAAAACCGAAGTCTTCCACGAGCCTTGGGGCGGGTTTATAGTTCATTTTATGGTGCACGTGAATCCATGGCTTGTCTGTCAAACTAGATATTTTATGTACATATTTTGTAGAATTGATCTAATATTGTTTGCTGACACCCATACTTCAAAGAGGCTAAATGATGCACTTTTAAGTGCTGAGTTATTTATCTAGAGGAGCAAGGATCAATTCCCACATAATACTTTTTTTTTCTTTTTTTCTTTAGCGGTGTACCCATATTACAAAAATTTTAGATCCAACTCTGTCCGAGCCTCGTACTCTCCACGAATGGTCTGATATGCTTTCTTCCTTATTCCTCTACTTATCTCTATCACTACCTATAACCTATCTCCCCAATGAGTATAAGGGACAATTCCTGTACCAAAGTGGACTATATTCTGCATGTGTGGATAAGACAAATTTACAAAAGTGAAGCTGCAAATGCTAAACTGGATGTGCGATCTTTCTATTTTGTTTTAAGTATAAAATTTAGTGACAATTTTTCTTTTGATTTTGCTTTTTCGTCTTATAAGTTTAAGATATTTAGTTATGCAAGATAGATGAACTTTAATTTTATGACCTCACTTAATTCTCTTTTTTTCCCCATTATTTTACTACGTAGCAGATTCGGGGGATTTGCAGTCGTACACTATTTTTATGCCACCTTTTAACCTATACCATGTTTTTAAAAACTATTGATTTCCTAACCAACTAATAAAAAATCCGTAATAATATGACAATTATACCCTTTCCAAAACATATAAGAGTCCGTCTCTCCTCCGTATTCCCAGATTCAAATTCCAGATCTCCTCCGTATCTGTCCGTCTCTCCTGAGAACACGTCTCGCATTCAAATTCAAATTCAAATACATTGTAAGTATTCAAATTCATCTCCAGAATTCAAAATAGTTTTTGAATTATATGTTTTCTGATTGATTGATTGAAGTTGTTTGACAAACTTCACTGATATGCTGAATTTGCAATTCTAAATCTATTTGACGATGAATTCTAACATTCTAAGCTGAAGTTATTTAGTTAACGAGCTGGCAAATAACACAACGAAGAAGAAATTATATTAAATTTTATATGATTGTTTTGTTGCTGAAGTTTTTTTGTCAATAATTAAAAGCTGAAGTTTTTCTCGTATACTGGGTAAAAAACCATAAAACATAAGTTAAAATTTCATATTGCACCAAAAAAACTTCGGCCTAGTTTTCCTCCTACACTGGCTAAATTAAAAAATCATATTGCACCAAAAAAAACTTCGGCCTAGGTGCTGAAGTTTTTTAGTTATTACTTAAAAACTTAAGCAGGAGGGCTGAAGTTTTCCTCCCACACTGGCTAAATTTAAAAATCATATTGCACCAAAAAAACTTCGGCCTAGGTGCTGAAGTATTTTAGTTATTACTTAAAAACTTAAGCAGGAGGGCTGAAGTTTTTCTCCTACACTGGCCAAATTAAAAAATCATATTGCACCAAAAAAACTTCGGCCTAGGTGCTGAAGTTTTTTAGTTATTACTTAAAAACTTAAGCAGGAGGGCTAAAGTTTTCCTCCTACACTGGCTAAATTAAAAAATCATATTGTACCAAAAAAACTTCGGCCTAGGTGTTGAAGTTTTTTTCCCCTGCATTGATGAATCACCATCATAAAATAACTTCAGCCAATATGCTGAAGTTATTAAGCTTATCTCTAAAAACTTTAGAACTTATAAGTTGAAGTTTTCTTTGAAAGATTCATTAATTATGTCATACATCTTTTTCCAAAAAAAACTTCAGCAGAAGATGCCTAAGTGATTTAGTTTATTTGTAAAAACTTCAGCACAAACAACCTAAAAAATTCTTCTGTTCACTTTCCTAATACTTGCCACTAAACATGAATCTGCAGGATGAGTTCGATTTGCATTGTTATAACTTTCAATGGGAGTTGGACTCCTGATTTCAAATACTTGGATCATGATACAAAACTTGTTCTACTTAATAAGGACATATCATTCAATACTTTCCTGAAGAAAATTAGTGAAGTTGCAAATATTGATTCAACCAGATATGCATTAAAAGTATGGTTTGATATCAAACTAAATACAAGCAAATGAATGCTTGTAACTTCAGATGAAGAACTCAGTACGTGTATACATTTGCTTACAACTGATTCAGCCAACAAGAATTGCCATTTTGTCATCGAAAAAATACAACCTTCCGAATCAGCAGCATTCAACCAATCTCTTGCATATGCGATAGGTTCAGAACCTTTTGCTGACTATCAACATGAAGTACGAGTGCCAATAATGGAAGTAGACAACGGGCAACAACCTTCTAACATTACAACTGCTTCAGAATACATAGTGCTGCAACAATTACCCCCTACTCCAATAAATTCGTACCAGTTTGTCGATGACCAAGAAGAAGAAGGACAACTAATAATGCAAATTGACAACCAACACACAATCCAACAAAGTTTTTTTCACCTTCTGCAATGATAAACAACGATGAAGATGAAGTAAACATGGAGCTTATACCGATAACATCACATAGAATTGAAGAAATTGCTGAAAGTTCTTGTGCTTCTCAGAAATCAAGAAAAAGAGTGAGGAGAAAGGTGAAAGAATCTCCACCATGTAAAATACTTAGGCACGATGCGTTGCCTGAGGAAGTAAGAGTTGGATCAATCTTTGAGAACAAACAAAACATGACTAAATTTTTCTGCAGCTTAGAGATAAATCAAAAAAGTTGAATTCACTGCTGTTAGATCATGTTCCAAGAGATACGAGCTGAAATGCATCGTGGACAAATGTGGTTGGAATGTACGTGCTACCAGAATAAAAAATTCCACACTGTTCAGGGTGATAAAATATCATAACATCCATGAATGCTCAGTTGATGCAAGAAAATCAGATCAGAAGCATGCTACATCAAATTTTATAAGTGAACAAATTATAGAACATGTTCGAGACAAAAAGATAGAGGTTACACCAGCCTTTGTAGAAAATGAAATGAAAAAGAAATTTGGAATTGACATTGGTTATCACAAGGCATGACGTGCTATTCAAAAAGCTGTTGCTTGCATAAGGGGAACACCTGAAGAGAACTACCAGATTCTTCCTTCATACCTACACATGATGGTGGCCAAAAATCCAGGAACATACACAAGCATAAAAAGAGATGCGCAGAATAGGTAAGCAAAACAATACTAACCATCAGCCTAAAGTTTCAAATGTTACTATTTGAAAAACTTCACACCTTATAGTTTGTTTTTTGTGTTTCAATGTACAGATTTGCTTACTTGTTCTTCGCTCCTGCGGCATCAGTAGCTGGTTGGTCTTACTGTAGACCCGTTATTGCAGTAGATGAAACGTTTTTGAAGTCAAAATATCATGGTGTTCTATTTGTTACTGTATCAAAGGATGCAAACAATCAAATCTTTCCTCTATGTTTTGGTGTAGCAGATTCAGAAAACAATGAGGCATACATTTGGTTCTTCGGGGAAATGAGAAAAGCAATTCAAGTCCGTCGTGAACTGGTTTTCTTGTCAGATAGAAACCAATCGATCGCAAATGGTATTAGAAAAGTTTTTCCTGAAGCTCACCATGGTATCTGCCTCTGTCACTTTGAGAAAAATTTAAAGCAAATACATGTAAAAGCCACGGTAATAAATCTTTTTCAAAGTGCTGCAAGGTCATACAAACGTGAAGATTTTAATCAGTTAATGTCCCAACTCAAAAGTATTGACAAGAAAACATACAATTACATAATGGAAGAGCCTCCCGAGAGATGGGCTCGATCGTGGTTCCCACGACGACGTTATGATATGCTAACAACAAACATGGTAGAATCAATGAATTCCGTTTTACTAAAAGGATGAGAAATGCCTATTTTAAGAATGTTAGATTTCATCCAAGAAAAACTGGGAGAGTGGTTTTATGAACGGAGAAAAAAGACAAATGAAACTTTTCACAGAGTATCAATATGGGCAGAAGAAGAGATGACTAAGAAGATGAACTTGGCTTGGAAAATGTTTGTGAGTATATTTATTAACTTCAGCTTTTTATATCTGTTGCAGTGATTTACTGCTTACATTTAAAAAATTTCATACTTTTTCTTTTTGAAGCAAAATACACTAATATAATTTGTCTTAATTTTTTATTCCTTGTTAGGTGTTCAACCTTGACTCAATGTTGTTTAGAATAAATAGTGAAGGAATTGAATTCATTGTGGACTTAAAGAAGAGAACTTGTGACTGCCTGGAATTCTAACTTGATGAATTGCCCTGTCCACATGCAATTGCTGCTATTAATAAGAGATATTTGCAGAAATCTGATTACTGCTCAAATTGGTATTCAAGGGAAACATGGTTGAAAACATATGAAGGACATGTGAATACCGTGGGAGATCAAAAATCATGGGAAATACCACAAAATGTACAATCTGAGATCACAAAACCTCCCGATGTAGAGATTTTACAAGGAAGAAGACAAAAGAAGAGGCATATACCTGTGAATGAATCATCAGTACCATTCAAGTCTACCAAATGCAGTCGATGTAAACAAGTTGGGCATAACAGAACAACTTGCTTGTCTCTCCAGCACCTCATCCATATTCCAAGAAACACACTGAAAAATACTCCAAGCTTCAATAATCCTTGGTCTGAATTTAGACTTTATTTATTGTATGATATAATTCAAATGTGATTTTTTTCATAGGAATAAAAAAAATAAGCTCTTGGACAATTTTATATACTGCTAAAGTACAAATCACTCATTTTTGTTGCGCAGACTTACATGTTTTGTTGCATTTTAAAAAAGTACGCAATGACTTCTGCGAGAAAAAACTTCAGGTTACAGTATGTGAAATACATATCCTTAAACAAACACACACACACATATACATATGCGTACAATACACAGAAAGAAACGCATGTACAAACAAAAGTTGTAGCATCTCTAAGCAACTAAGAAGTATAAAGCAAATACCAACAAATAACAAGGATAATGCAATAGAAAGCTAAGAACAAAGAGGGTGACAATTACATTGATATAAAAAGAGGTCAGAACAACACACATTTACAAACAAAACTTTAGCTCTCGGGGCTGAAATTATACAAAATTAACCTAAAAAACTTCAGCTCTATGGGCTGAAGTAAACAAAAAGCATAGCATTGAAAACATAAAAAAAGGATTACAAACACTAACAATCATCACCATCATCATCGTCATCATCACAGTACTCCTCAATTTCTCTAAATATCTCATCATCATCACTATCTGAGATAACTATAGGGTAGTCGGGCAAAAGACCACTGAATCTAAGAAGATCAATCTTTAACTTGTTGAATTGATCACGCAGCTGACTTTGTTCGACGATTACTCTGTCCATAAGAGAAAGAAGAGTCTTCAGGTTGTTTTTCAGCTTGGAATAGTCATTCCAGTTGGGAAACTGAAAACTATCAAACTACTGCACAACCTTGTCGAACGAGGTTGAATAACTTCCACAACTACGTTCCATGTTAAGCCTGTTCTGGAATGATTGATTGGCAAAAAAATGTGGTCTGATTCTCTCCCAATCAGCCTTTATTTGATCCCACAAAAGCATAAGCTTAGACATCGGTTTGTTATTGTACCACTCACACTTCAAACTCTCCCACTTTTGCATAATTTCATCCATATTAGGCTTCCCACTTCCGCTTGCACCAGACATTTTTTCTTTAACAAAAGCTGAAAGACTAAGGATGAATACAAATTTAAAGAAATATGATAGAACTCTATGAATGACTATGAAATTTTCAAGTGAAGAGATTGTTAATATAGACAAAGAGTTCAACTAATCAATTTAATATCTATAAATGTAAAAGTAACTTTTCAGCTATTTTTACTGTTTTACGTTCAAAGAAATTGAATGAAACATGATAAGTAGGTGGTAAAAACAAGTATGTTGTAAATGCAAAAAGAAATGTAACTTCAGCCCTAGTAAAACCCACAGTTTTTCTATAGTAAAAAATAACTTCAGCCTGAAAAATAACTTTTCGGATCATTTACTATATGGTCAAACAAATTTAAATGAAAGATGAAGTAGTTGACAAAAGACAAAAAGTAGATAGTAAATGCAAAAAAGATAAGTATCAACTTAAAAAAATACCAAAACATGCTAAAGTTTTTGTCCTAAAGCTATTTCGAAAAACTTCGGCCCAATGTGCTGAAGTTGTTTAGTATATTTCCAAAAACTTCAGCACCTGTTAAGCTGAAGTTTTTCTATTGGATTCAATAGTTTTTGTCTTAATCTTTTTTCGAAAAACTTCGACCCAATGTGCTGATGTTTTTTAGTATATTTCCAAAAACTTCAGCACTTGATCGGTCTAAGTTTTTTGTTGGATTCATTAGTTTATGTCCTAAAGCTTTTTCAAGAAACTTCGGCCTTATGGGCTGAAGTTTTTTAGTATATTTCCAAAAACTTCGGCACCTGATAAATTGACATTTTTCTATTGGATTCAATTGTTTTTGTCTTAAGTTTTTTCAAGAAACTTCGGCCCTATAAGCTGAAGTTTTTTAGTATATTTCCAAAAACTTTGGCACTTGGTCAGCTGAAGTTTTTTGTTGGATTCAATAGTTTTTCTCCTAAATCTTTTTTCGAAAAACTTCGGCCCAATGTGCTGAAATTTGTTAGTATATTTCCAAAAACTTCAGCACTTGATCAACCTAAGTTTTTTGTTGGATTCATTAATTTTAGTCCTAAAGCTTTTTCGAAAAACTTCGGCCCATTGTGCTGAATTTGTTTAGTATATTTCCAAAAACTTCAGTACTTGATCAGCCTAAGTTTTTCTGTTGGATTCAATAGTTTTTGTCCTAAAGTTTTTTCAAAAAACTTCGGCCCAATGCGCTGAAGGTTTTTAGTATATTTCCAAAAACTTCAGCACCTGATAAGCAGAAGTTTTTGTGTCCGATTCAATGGTTTTCTTATGACTTTTAAACAAAATTTCAGCTCAAAAAGCAGAAGTCATGCTTAAGTTTTTTCAAACAAAAAATGTACTTAAAATTCATGATAAAAGACACAAACATATTTGTATGACAAAAAAGTGAACTAAAAAAATAATTAATGTATATTCACAAAATCCAAATTATGTACAACCAATCCTCTAATCAAAAAATTCACACAGAGTCTCTTCAAAATCTCCATAATCATGTCCTTCTCGTTCTACTGGAGTTTCATAGCCGCTATCTTTTTTCCACTTTCCATGAGCCCAAAGATTGGCAGCCAATTCTCTCCTGAATGCCAATGTTTGACTTTGATCGAAATTGAAGACATCTTCTCTCTTCAATCGGATATCAATAAACTTAAGAGCAAATATACCACAATCAACACTGCAAAAAACACATGAAAAAAGAAATTAAAGAATAGTTAACACAAGGGCAAAAAATAATAAACATAAGATGCATGGTAAAACATATGTGAAACACGTACTTGGTAGTCTGTTTCGGTGTGTTCATCCACTTAATTTGAAAATTTTCCACAGGACTGTCCCCATAAAATTTATTATGTTCCCCAAAATTCAAGCATTTGAGACAGTGTGGAATCAACCGGGCATAAATTTTGACATGTTCAAGTGCACGCTCGTATGTTGCATCGCCCATGGAATCATACACATATATAAATTTGTCTTCAAAGTCCAGAATTCCAAAAAAGTAGTGCGTAGATATCTGGCCCTCCCTTGGCTTAAGTCGAAATGGAAAGAATACTTTTTTGGCAGATGCCCATGAGATACCACAGGAAAGGTCGAGGCCTTTTACGTAGTTGACAACCTTTTCATTCGTTGATTCTTCCTCATACCAACAAAAGTCCGTAAGTGGCTTAATAAGCGCTTCTATTCTTCTTTATCTATTCTTCGGATATCTTCTTTATCTTTGATTTGCTCTTAAGAACCGCCATTCTCTTTTGCTTCCTTTTCTCAATTATCTTCAACTTTTCTTCTGAAGGATGAATACTATCCAGGATAGTCATATACTGATCGAAAAGTAAATCTGTTACTGCACATCTTGATTTTATATAATGTGGAAGGTGATAGCAATATTTTTTGCGCAAGTAATATACGCCCACATCAATATGCTGCAAATGGACAACGACAAATGATAACATGTGAAATTACTACTATGAAGTTTAGAAAAAATACATTACACAACTACAAACAGCATGACAAAAACTTAAGCATATTCAGTTTTAGCAATTAAGCTAAAAAACTTCAGCAGTTTACTATGAATAAAGCTATACTACAAAAAATAAGCTGAACTTTTGGGAAATACAGTTGAAAACCAATTCAAAAAACAAACTTAATAACTTACTTAATCCGCAAGATCAGAGTCAGGATCCATAAGCTCGGTAAAGAATGATTTTTGAATATCAAGTCCAGCTAATCTGAATGGATTGGAATCATATTCACTGGCATCCATCTCCAACCACTCTTTAAATCTTTGCATCAATCCACTGTCTTGATTAACATAATGGAAGGGACACCTTCTTCTATTCTTTCCTACTATCCAATCTTGCCCCCTTTGCTTTTTCTTATAAACTACATAAGGAGATCTTAACCAAATACTCTCCATACGCATCCTTTTCCCTTTTTATATTGTTTTCCTTTTGCTTGCTCTTCCTGTTGTTCCGTCACAACTAAATGCTGATGTTCAGCAGCAGGGGGAAACTACAGCCATCGTGGCAGATGCTTGACCAATTCCCTGTTGTTCACGACGTTCTTCTGTCTCTTCACGAACAACAATAAGCAACAGAATTACCTTCTGAATCAGTCCCTTGTGTACTACCAAGTGAAAATGAATATAAATTGAAGTTGGGGATATCACTAGTGTCACGCATAGGAGAACTAGAAATCTTCTTTCTTTTAGGTTTTGGAAGCAGGTCCGGTGCATCAGATGAGATCTGCAAAAGCAAGGATAAACATAAATAAAACTGATAGAGAACACACATTAGGCAATAAAACAGCCAGTAATCGAATTGCAGAAAATAATTACCTGGTCTAAGTGTTGCGACACAGATGGTGTTTGCATTCCAACAGATCCTGTATCTTCATGCAAAAAAAATAAATAATAAATAATACTGACTAAATTTTATAAAATAATACCAACACACTTCATACTTGTCTGTGAGTCAACAGGTGTGAATATATGTATTTCTCTTTTTTCATATTGCTGCAGAATCTCACCCAATTCTTTTCGAGCTGCCTCCAGTCTTTCTGAAAAATCATTCAAAAAAATAAAAAAGAAAATAAAATATGTAAAATTTCAAAATGTAAAAAATATACTTCGATCAAATATAATAAATTCATGATCTATAGAATACCTTTACGTTTGTCTTCCGCTGTGGTTTCCTCAGGCTGCATGCCTTTCTCAATATCAACATTTCCAGCATCATTCAATTGTGAACCAACGTCGACGACCATTGCAGTATTCTCTGGAAGGTTTTTCTCAACTCTACCTTCATTCAATTGAGCATCATCAGAGAGTTTTTGAGTTGTGGCAATTGAACCACGACTAGTTTCAACTTCCACTACATATTCATAAAAGAGGGGGAATAGATCAACTAGTTTTTCTATATATAAAACACAGAAAAAAATTATACCTGTAGTGAAAATTTCACTACAGGATATTATAAAAAAACAATTAAAACTTCAACTCTAAGAAGACTGAAGTTAGCCAGTCACAAACAAAAACTTCGACAGTTACAAAAAAAAACTTCAGCTCTAGAGCTGAAGTTCAACAGTTGCAAAAAAAAACTTTATCTCTAGAGCTGAAGTTCGACAGTTATAAAAAAAGAACTTCAGCTCTATAGCTGAAAGTTCACCAGTTACAAACCAAAACATTCACCAAAAAACATGCTGTAGTTTTTACAAAAACACAAACACATGAAAACAAAACTTCAGCTCCTATCTAAGGTATAATTGAAATATTATAAACTTTACACTTTGTACCTGTAGTAACAACTTCCAGTGTATTACCACCTAGAAGTTCATTGCAAATCGCCATTACTCCTGCATAACGATCGTCTTTCAGATTTAAAGTACCAACAGGTGCTTGATTTCCAATATCACTTTCCAAAGCACAACTCGGTGCATGTTTTTCTGTGCCAACAACTTGATCATCTGCACCTTTCTCTCCACCTTTACCCTGTCTACAGACATTGGATTGTTCCTCTCCACCTTGTTGTTGAACATATTCAACGCCTTCAACAGCCGCTTCATTATGTGTAGCATTATCATCTGCGACTTTACGCAATGCATCATGAGCAGTATGTTCTTCAGTCTCAACAACTTGATTATGTGCACCTTGCTTGCTTCCAATATTCTCAGTTGATAAATGTGCTTCATCATTTACATCTCTGCTCAATCTATCTGCACTGGAACTGTGCTCTTCAACTTGTTCTTGAACATGTTGATCGCCTTCAAAAGCCGATGGATCTTTGTAACAGTCGTTCCTCCTGTCATATTCTTGATGCTTACTCAAATCAAAATTGCCATCGTCCATTCCATTTGATTTGTTGACAATCATAAACAACTGTTCAAACTTCTCATCGAAATATTCCTAGAAAAAAAATTACTAACAATGATTAATCTGAAATAAAATCAGCACAAATAAAAAGACGTCTCTATAAATTAGCTTACCTTCACTTTTACAAAAACCGCATCCATAATAGCAGTTCGCTCCTCCTTTTTAAACTTATCAAAAACTTCATTCACGATTGTGCTTCTTTCTTTTTCTGCATGCCTTTGAACCTCCGTCGTTAACCTCTACAATAAAAACACAACAAAAATTTAGATATAAAAGAAAACTTCAGCTCAAAAAACATGTTGTACTTTTACAAAAACAAACCCAAAAAACTTCAGATCAAAACTTACAGAGCATATTGTATCAAGTAATTCATCGTCATCAAAGTCAGATGTAGATGAGGTAGAACAACTCTTGGTACGAGATGCTTCGCCAGTAAAAGGAGTTCGATTCGGTTCTTTTGGTTGATTCCGACTACGTGGTGATTCACCAATGTCATGAGTTTGATTCACTTCTTTTGATCGACTCTTTGTAGGTGGTGATTTACCAATGACAGGAGTTCGATTCAATTCTTTTGACTGACTCAAAGTACGTGGTGATTTACCAGTTGAAGGAACTGCATTAACTACATTTGAACGAATCCGGCTGCACGGTAATTTCCCAATTAAAGGCATTGAATTCAATTCATCTTCTGTAGGAATTATATCCAATACCCTAAAGTCGCGATATCTCTGTTTAATACAAAAAAGTATATTATGAGGAGAAAAAAACTAATACATCAGCATATTAACACAAATACAAAAATAAAAAAAAGTAAATTACTTCATGAGTTTTGAACATATAATAAAGTTCGGGATATTTAGGCTCTCCCACGCATACATAACGTAACATCCTGGGGACCTGAGTCATATCAAGGTACTCATCCTCTGCTACACACTTCTCCGATTATCTGGGAAGCGCTCATAGAACCAAACACATAACGAATATGGAAATCCAGTAAGTTTATACTCAGTTGCATGATGTTTGTTCTGCTTGTCCAATGCATGTTTCACTGAATAAATGAGCTTCTCATAAGCCACATTACCCCAAGGATATTCAGCACAAAGCTTCTCGTCTTCAACGATAGATGCATACTCCTCAATCACACATGACTCGGTATTTTTCCCAAACAGAATAGACTCTACAATAAGAATTTCCATAAGCTTAACTGCATCATCATCACTCTCGCATACGCGTGCATGATTCACAACATTCTTTGGAATTACATTGCGAGTCATAAAACTTCGAATATCCTTCAAACTCACACCCTTGGACTTACCAAAATAGCGCTTCAGAATAGTGCTCTCTCGATTAAATGGTTTTTCAATAGTATGTGCTGTGATCCGCAAACCACACATAATATGAAAGTCTTCAAGGGTGAAGGAAACATCATGCCCAAAAATCTTGAAACTAATAGAGTCTCGATCATTCGTGAATATTCGAGAAAGACACATACAATGAACCAACTTCATGCTGCATTTGAAATTCTCCATAGCAATAATGTATCTAAATGCACCATTATTAAGCTTATCCCTTTGTGCAGGAGTCAAGAAATTTGCAATTAAACTCTTCAAATCATGGTTCCCCTTCCAGTAACCCTTAGAGTTAAACCATTCTGTAAACTCAAAATATTTTTGTCCTGGTACTGTAGGTGGAGGCTCATGGACATAAGGACCTGGTGCTACTACAAGTAGTCTAGGTTTTTTAGGTGCTTTGCCTTCTTTAGCTACTTTAGGATCTTTAGGTGCTTTAGGATCTTTAGGTGCTTTAGGAGCCATCTGTCCAAAAATGTAAAAGATACAAATAATAACATCAGGACATTATAAAAAAGATCATTTAAAACTTCAACACCTAAGAAGGCTTAAGTTCGACAAGTATAAAACAAAAATTTCAGCTCTAGAGATGAAGTTCGACAGGTATAAAACAAAAACTTCAGCTCTAGAGCCGAAGTTCGACAGTTACAAAAAAAAAAACTTCAGCTCGACAGGTATAAAACAAAAACTTCAACTCTAGAGCTGAAGTTCACCAGTAACAAACACAAAAACTTCATCTCCTAAAGCTGGACATCACCAGTTACAAACACAAAAAACTTCAGCTCCTAAAGATTGAATTCATCAGTTACAAACACAAAAACTTAATTCTGGTTCTCCATACAAGCACAAAACATTCAGCAAAAAAATAAAACACAAATTCAAAATAAAAAATAATGCCAAAACATGAAAAAAACTTCAGCTCCTATCTAAGGTATCATTATCATCTGTTTAACTTTGAATTTTTTAAAAATTTGAACGTCTAATCACAGAAGAATTTATAGAATTTTCATTAACAACATAAACACTCGTTCAAAAAACCTAAAAATACAAACGTAAAAGTAAAACTAATGAACTTATCAAACTAAACCCTATCATAAATATATGACTATCAAACCCAAAACCAGAAATTAAATCGTAAAATAAAACCCAGAAAGTTAATGCAATGTACCTGTGATTAAATCGTAATGTGGGAACGACGACGACTAGCAGTTGAAAATTCGAAACAACGACGAAAACCCTTTGATTTCAGAGAAGAGCAAATAAAAAAAACGCGAATAGCGGGAGAGAGAGAGACAGAGACAGTAGAGGACTAGCGTATACTTGGAGAGAAAGTAGTCTTTTAATAAAGAAGGGCAAAATAGTCTTTTTAAATGACTTTTAACAAAAGAACGGGTACGGGTACAAACAAAAAGACAAAGCGGCTACATGTTACTATTACGTAATTTTCACTACTACGTAATTTTCACGAATTACTCACAGCTCCTATTATCTCGTTCTAGCAATTAATTTATTGGCCATCATAGATTGCAATGCATAAGTGCTCCTATTTTCTTGTTCCAGCATTTAAATTTTTGGGCCATCATAGATTGCAATAAATAAGTAGTATAACGACCACCCTAAATGTGCCAAAACTGGTCCATTGTCATCCATTCATTTGTGAGGAATCTCGTAAATTATTAGCTCTAGAAAAATATCTTAGGCGAAGTCAAATACTCCTATATGGTAACGCTATCGAATGATAAAGTTCCTCGATCAACCAAACAATTCGTTCAAGAATTAGTTTTCACCAAACAGCTACTTGAGCCAATTTTCTTTTTCTTTTTCTTCTGTCTCTTCCCCTATTAAAATTTTGGGTAATAACTGTGAGTAGGAGTGTACATGGACCGGTTTGGTTCGGTTTTTATCAAAACCAAACCAAACCAACTATATCGGTTTGAATTGGTTTGGATTTGTCGGATTTTTCGGATTTTTTGTTACTTAATATCTCAATCTTACTTTATTAAATTTTTTATAAGTAAATATATGTTTAGTAAAAATTTAAAATATTATAAACATATTATCTATTAAAAATATTCTTATGGGAGATTTTTCTTAGTAACACATGAGTTATTTTTTTAGTTGTTTAACAATAATTTTTCGTTGATATATACTTTTAAGGTTAACCGAATTCAGTAATTAAACATAAAAATCAATATAATATATAAATAATAATAACCACTTCAAATCCGAAAAAGATATATATATATATGAATTTAATATATCTTGACATATGAATATGGAAGAACAGAGATTGAAACATTTCACTAACACTTGATAAGAAAGTGATCATACAACCCATTATTTAAGGTTAATAAATATGGAGCACTTCATATTCTATTAAATATTATATCACGTAAGAGAATTTCAAATATTTCTAGACATTTTTAAAGAAAATTCTATATAAAATCTTAAAAGTATATATAAAAATTATATATTTATACGTCGGTTTGGTTTGAGTTTTTTTACTCAATACCAAACCAAATCAAACTAAACCTAGTCGAATTTTTAAATCGATTTAGTTTGACTTTTCGATTTGGTGCGGTTTTTCGATTCGGTTTGTACATCCCTAACTGTGAGTTTGTGACGATGGAGAGAAGTTGTATCCTTTGGAAAATATGCTTGCAGGCAAACATTAGTTATCGACACCATATGACACGAGTAGAATTTTTTTTATACGGTACTAGGTGTTTACATCATACTATGGTTAAGTGAAAATTTATACAGTAAATTATGATTTACTGAAATAAGTCTACACACACTCATATTTTATGCGTCTATTTGGTCTGAAATAAACAATTGATACCAGTAAGTTTTTACGGTTAGGAGCGTTACATATACCAATAAAAGAGCAAAAGAGAAGGATTAGCTTATAGGGCAGCCCGATGCAATAAACTCCCGCAATATGCGCAGGGTCTGGGAAAGGGCTGAACCACAAGGGTCTATCGTACACAGCTTTATCCTGCATTTCGGCAAGGTGCTATTTCCACGGCTCGAACCCGTGATCTCTTGGTCATATGGCAGCAAAATTAATGCTGGTGGCTTATGACTATATATGCCATGATTTTATAGTTAGAATTGTAACCTTATTTTGTGTATGTTTTAAAATATTGGGTGGTCTGGACGACATGTTTATGAAGAAATATTCTTAGGATTATTATTTTTCTCAAAGAAGAATGATATACATTAACGTACGGAGCCAGGTGATGGCTTATGACTATACCAATATCATTTCAAAATTTATGGAATTGAAGAATGAAAATAATATAATAGTAGTATATAAACGCACTCATCTCTTGACTGACGAACATTAGTTTTGTAAAGTAATTGAGTACGTATATGGACAAACCTAGTATGATAAACATTTTATTTTAAGAAAAGAAAAACAAACTTAAGCAGAGCGTTTGAGAATTATCGATGGTTCATTTTGAGGTAATTAAACATGATTAAATGATAAACATTTTGTAAGAAATATATATGTATATATTATGCATTAATTGACTCGATACATGAGTAGGTGTGAGTAAGTAAATATTTAGTAATTTGTGTCATCTGTTCTCCATTCTGTCACCTTCATCATTCATTAATTCATAAGTTTCCAACTCCGCGAGTAATATTAGTATCTACCACGTACCACACATAATTGACTTGGTGACTTTTTCATACAGCTAATATTTAATTTACTTCACTTGTTTTCTTGGGTAGCAAACTCAAGAACTACAGTTGCTTTCATTGGTATAATTTCTCCTATTGAACAAAGACTGAAGCTGTTTATAATTGATAGAATTCTCTAGAATTTTGATGAGCAGGCTACAATACAGATTTCTTTATTGGATTTTGTCTCTTTGTAAAGTTTTGATTTCTTGTCTTCTTGTACAAAATCTGTTCTCGGGTTTTGTCATTTTATTCATCCCCTTTTGTATACATAGGGGACATATATAGCGTAATAGAATATACAAATCAAAAGGTTTTCCTATAGTCTTCGGGTTCTAACATTGGCAGTGAACCCATAGCACGTTTAAATTACTAGTGTGTACGGATAAAATCGGGAATAAAGTTATCCTCGATTTCCTAATGAGGAAACAGGGGACGACATGGTTCATTGCAGGCTTGGGTACAATTGAAGGTTCCCCAAATCAGAGCCCAGGGACGAATGACACACCGAAATTCAAACATGACCGAACATGAAAGGAATCGAGCTCGAGCAAAACGAAGAATCGAGGCTAAAGGAAAAACGGTTAGAAAGGACACACAAGGGGCCAAAATATCCGCCCTCAACTGGATATTATGGCACAAATCTCGCCCCATATGAGCTGCGTTTGTTGATTTACTAGAAGAGAAAGATTTTTACCTTATTTAGATTTGTATTAGGACTGAAACTCCCCTACAATATAAAGGGGAGAACCTTTCATTTTTAAGATCATTGTTGGCATGCATATCACAGAAATAAATTTTATTTTGTCTTCTAGCTATTATTCAAAGCATTCTTTAGTTACTTTTTGTTTAGTGCAACCGAGTCCGTATCGAGAGCTCGATCGGAGCCAGTTTCAGTGATTCAACTTAAAGCCAGACTTAACCGTTTTATCTATCTTTAATTTAACTAAACTTAGGGTACGCGTTTTACGCGTGTACCCTATATCAATAATTATATAGTTTTTAACAATTATGTGTATTATTAAATAATGTGTTTAAGTTCCTGAACAAAAAGTAAAGCAAATCTTTTATTTATTTTTGCCTTAAGGGCTCCGTGATCAGGGCGGCCCAACGAATTTTGTGGCATAAAGCCAAACTTTATGAGGGACCTTAATTTTTTAATTTTTTTAATTATTTATTTGAAGTCTATTTTTTAGCTTTTCTTAGATACAAAGTTGTTAATAATTTTCTTATAATCAATAACTCCTAATAAATATTTCTCAATTGATAATATAACTAATCCATTTAACCTTTCTTGTGACATCTTAGGTAAGATTTCATTAATTTTAATTTTGAAAACTTCTTTCTGCTGAAGCAACGGTAACATGAGTTATTAACATTATTCCATAAGAAATTTAGGCATTTGGAAAAGAATTATATCTTTTTTTATTTTATCAAGTGTAGATTTTAAACTGTTATCTTCTAATTGTACTATATTCCTTAATACTTTTATCAAAAAATAAATCCAAACCATTAGATACGAATGAATTATTATGTTTTAAGGAACATACAAGATTAAGGCATATCTAGTGGATTATTAGTTTTTACGGCCAAATAGAAAACCAAAAATATATTCATATGTTGTAAATTGTTCAAATCTATTTTGAAGTGAAAAAATAACCTTTTCTATTATATGTTGTTACTTCCTATATATCGCACGTTTCTTACGAAATTCGGGCTCGATATTCATTTCAAGTGCAATTTTCTTGGTAAAGAAACCAAACTTTTTCACTTTACAGAACTTTTTTTAAAAGTTATACATAGTTTAATAGGTGTAACAAAAAATGGGGCCCTAAAAAATACGGAGCCTAAAGCGGTTGCTTTAGGCCATCTCCAACCTTGCCCCCATCCCCCATAATGGGGGAAATATTTGGGGGAATTTAGCTCCAACCCTCCCCCATTTTTGTCCCCAAAATGGGGGATGAATAGTATTCCCTCAAATATGGGGGTACACTATTCATCTCCCAATTACTATTCATTACTTTTTTATTATTATTTATTATTTAATCTTTTAATTTATCTCTTTATATATATCTAATTATGTTTATGTAATGTATTTATAATATTAATATTATATCTTAACTTTGGTGTATAATTTTGATAAATTAATTTTCGTGCATTTATTATTTTTATGTAGAAATGGCAGTAGATGAAAATCAACGATTTCAAGAATTTTTATTTCGACATAGAAGAATTAAGGACAAAGATGCTCATTTTGCACTTCGTAATGCATTAATAGATCATTTATGGGAGAATACTAGAGGTTGAAGTTGAATATTTATCTAGTATTTCGAATGAATTTTATCGTTATGTAATATGTATTTAATTAATCTTGTATCACAATGATTTCACTTTTATTTGAATTATTAGTTAATCTATAATAATTGCTTACAAATTATATTATTTAAAGTTTTATGGAATTGTTTTAATTATGGATATTACAAATTAATAAAAATAAAAGATGGAATTTGCTTAATGGAAATTAAAAAATGAAAGATAATAATATAATATAGAAGAGAGAGAAGAATATAAAAAAGTTTGGAAAAAAAATGGGGAAATGGTTGGAGTAAGTTGTCCCCAAAATGGGGAAATCCCCATTTTGGGGACCAAAAATGGGGTAAAGGTTGGAGATGCCTACTTGCTTTATGGAGGGGCCGCCCCTGTCCGTGATCATACTGCAAGTCAGTCGATTATCTCCGTGTATCTCAGAAAATATTGAGTTGGCACAACAATTAGTAATCTATATATATATAATTGAAGGGCATAAGAGAGGTTATGTGGCATTCTCTTAGGCCAGAATTACTATTTATCTTTTATCTCAATTTTTTTGGCTTTTTCTCTCTTTTTTAATTATAATGCATATTTTAAAATTCCAAACGTCATCTCATTAATTATGTACATAATTGCACATGTTCACACGATTACAATCCAAAAAAAAAATACCCAAATCTGATTCGTCGCCAGACGCGGCTCTTACTCAAATTAAACTTCATCCAACATCTCATGATCATCATAGGGTGAACCACCAAATATGGGTTTGTAACTTCATTCCATTGTCCTTTTGCAAATCAGTAAGTTCCTACATGTCTTTCTTATTTTTTTTCCCTCAAAGCAAATTAAAAAAAACTAACATTTTGAGTCTGAATTCTGAGTTTTGGATGCAGTGTCAGCGATAAAAATAGTAGAGTATAGAGTGGCAGGACTGGAAGGAAGGCTATTATAGAATTCTATTTCTACCAATTTATGATAATCCTTCTTCCATAGGGAAAAGGTATTTGTTAACTTTTCCCCCTTTTAATACTTTTATTTTGGATCTATATTTTGTTTTTTGCTATACTGCAGTTTTTTTAATCATGGGTTATGTCACTGTATTTTCTTTTACATACATTAGATTTTCCTCCAGGTTTATAATGAATATGGAGGTGTTTGAGATGAAGTTTTTTCTTCTAGAGGGAAAAATTATTCACATTAGTAATTGGTTCCCTACACATTACAAAACCAAAGCTTTGATCTTTTACTGCCATAAAAGGGGAACATCTTACCCTAATCAAATTTTTGTTTTAATTTCTCTTCACGCTGAAATTGCTACATGTACCTGCATTAATACAATCAATATTGGATATATGAAATCTAATCAGATATACTCTTGCTTTTGCATTTTATGATGTGATCTCCTAGGAAAAAAAATGCATTTTTGTATAGTTTTGTGAGTATTTCAAATTATTTGAGATTTATGTCTCCTTTTGTGTATTATGGTGTTTGCTATTTTGTGGGTGTATGAAATTTAATCAGATTTAACTTTTTTTGCTTTTTTGTTTTCTGGTGCTTATCTCTTGTATTCGTACTTATGTTCCCATGACTGGATTTAAGTATCAAACAACGAAACCATAGGGAAAAAGGCCGGGAAAAAGCTCAAGTTGGGACCGGTAAAGGCAACACCGTTAGAACAGGAGCTATTGATCTCGATTTAAAAGTCAAAATCTTGGGACATTTGTTGGTTCATCCATATTTTTGAGTTAGAAGATAATAAGCTATGCAAATCTTATTTTTTGGTCTTCTGGAGTTTTTCTCCGTCCATACATGTCCATTCTTGGTCTTTATCCAATGTAGGTGAGTATGTCTTAACTTCTCCGGGTGAATTTTTTGAGAAAATATACTTCCGTCATTTTCTCAACTGTTTGTTTTTATTATGTAATTTACATGAATAATGTGTATTAACTTTTCATATTCTTTAATATGTTTTTCAGCATAAAGTTCGTTTCTTGGATAGTTTTAATATGACCAGCCAAGTAATTATTTGCAAGTCTACAAACGTTATTACTATTATTGATAAAAGCTACAAAAGGAATGTGATTCTCTTATTTAAATTTGTTTTTTTTTTCATATGCCTTTTCCTTGCATTGTATATTTGGTTTGGTATCTTCTACATATTTGGAAGAAGTTCAATTAAGAGTAACAACATAAATTCGAGTATTCATAATAAAATGGACAAATCTAATCTTTTCGGATGTGAATACTAAAATGTTTTTAATATTCGAATATTGACAAATTATTATTTATATTTTTTATGATTGCGCGAAGCACGGATAAATTTACTAGTTTTAATTATAAACATGAGGAAAAATAATCCTGAATTAATAAAGTTTGAATTTGTATCGTGAGTTAAAATGCCTAACCTTTTTTTTTTATTAGGGAATGCTATAATCTAAAGTCTAAATAACTTGTACAAAATATGTAATTAAGTCACTAAACTGATATTCATATATGAAAATTGTAAACTAAAAACACAAATCTAACAATTTTTTAATTTGTAATAGTCTGTCAAGAATACATGAACCATTATTATTGCTTCACTTCAAAAACGCACTAAAGGTAAAAAATGTTTACCTCAAAAACAAACAAATTTTACCTCTAGAGATGTCGTTATCGCCGTATCCAAACCCCCGATTTTAAGAACTTCATCCAATGATCAATTGTAAGATACCTACAATAATTAAAACGCAAATAAAAGTTGTTAAAAAAATAAAGCTACATACAATAATTAAGACGAAAACAAGATTCCGGCAAGGTAGGAAGAAGGTGAATAGTAATTCCGTCACTATTCACCGGACCATAACTCCGGCATCCGGCAAGGTAATATCACAAGATTGGTCTTAAAAGAACCCCCTTCTCTTAGAGAACAATCCCCAACTGGTTTCATCCTCAAATTCATAACCTATTTTTCTAGATCTTAAATTCTATTTCGCGATTTACTGTAGCAAGCAGAATTTTCCAGATTTTGTTGTTATTTTCAGTTCTTCACGTCAATGATATGGTGACATTTTGAGCAGCCATGGATGCTGTCGTCTCTCCCCAGCCTTTGGCTGTGGGAGAGCCACCAATAAAACCCACATATGCTCAGCAAATCGCAACAAAAATAGACCCCATACCTCGCACAACTCCAAAACTCAAACTAGTCCAGTTCATCCATGGAGAGCCAACTGTAATGTTTTCCTTAGAAGAACGACAACAGTTTGCTGTGGAGGAAGGCTTGCATCAATCAGTAGTGATGAAAGTATCTTCAGGAGCACCAGAACTCAATGAGCAACGAGATTTACTGCCCAAACACTTAGGTGTTAAAGGTCGATGTATCATCGGTTTAATCGCACCAAGACAATTACTGCTAAGGTTTGATCGTTATGATGATTATGTAAGTGCTTTAGCTCGCTCTGTTAATTATCTGCTGTATAAGGGTGTTCAACTTCAATATCGTGTATTTCCATGGACGATTGGTTATAACCCAAAGGAGGAAACAACAAAAGCAGTGGTTTGGATATCGTTGCCGAATCTGTCACCAGATTTGTTTGCGATGCCTTCATTGTTGTCTATAGCATCTGCTGTAGGAAAACTAATTGCCATTGATAAGGCAACACAAACTAAATCCAGACCTAGCACTGCTAGGGTGAAGGTGATCTTAGACTTGCTTGACAAACAACCTAATCGCGTAAGGTTGCAAAGTGTGGATACAATTTCTGGAAAAGTACTGGAGGTTTTTCAAGAAATCGTTTACGATAATTTACCACTGTATTGTAATTGTTGTAAGCATCAAGGCCATGATGAAACTACGTGTCGAAGACTTCAGAAAAAAAATCGTGATGAGGATGCTCAGATTGATGAAGAGCAGCCTCGTCAAGAACAAATTGGTAGTGCGAAATACAAGGGAGATTTGCGTCAGTTTTTGAATGAGAGGAGGGCCTTAAATGATGGTGATCGAACTGCTGGAGATCACATTAACCATACAGATGCTACAAAGGTGTTAAGAGCTCCTCAAAGGGCTCATGAACACGCTGAAAATTTGATCAAGACAGCACATGTAACAGCTGTATCTACAAGGCATATGAGGCGTAATCCTGTTTCTAGTGCAATTGTCCAAGTTGCTGAAGCCCTTGTTAGAGTTGCTCAGGACTTGAAGGCTGCAAAAAATATTGTGGTTGATCAAGCTTTACCTGGAACTTCTAAAGGTCCAGCGTTTGTACCTGGGATGATGAATGACAGTGCTTTAGCTGCAGCTGTTCGAACAATGTTTGCCAAGAATAATGCAACGGTAACATTGATAGGACAAGTTGACAAAGCTGAAAGACGATCAGCTACTGTAGGTTCACAATTGGAGGCTAATATTGCATTGAATGCAACTGGTAATCGTCCTACTACTGGGGTTATTAAATCTACGGCTGCACATGTTGATCTAACTGAAAAAACAGCTCAGTTAATAGATACTGCAGTGTAAGATGAGGAGCAGGAACTTGAAGATGTTGATGTTGTGAGAAGTACAGATGCTACAGGTTTTAAGGTAGGTGCTGGGCTCTTTAATGAAGGGGTTATGACTTCTGTTGCTGGGGTTATTGACAATTCAAATACAACACATGCTTCAGCTCCTATCGTGCCACTAGATGAGGTGTTAAAATTGGACAAGGGGCTGCCTAAACAATCCAAACATGTTCACGCCTCCACTATCTCTACAAGAATGCACCTAGTTACTGATGGTGCAATGCAGGCCGATGTTGATCGAGGAAAAAATATTTTGGCACATGGTCATCAAATTTCTGCGGGGCAAGATAAAATAGGTGTAGGGGTAGTAAGTACTACAAAGAGTAACAACTCGAAAGTGGTGAACAAATCACCTAGCAAGAAGCAAACTCCAATGCTTCAAAATTAGATTGTACCATCAAAGGCTATTGGAGTTTCGAACTCTTTCGATGCTTTGGTGAATGAGGGTGAACATGTTAATGAGGAACAACAGATGGGGTACGAGATATGACCAGATGCTGGAAAAAATAATTTTACAGGTAGTGAAAAGGAGCAGAAAAATGAAGCGGACAGTGTTCGCCTTGAGATCGCATCTGGTGGTAATCACAATGGTGAGACAAGTCAAATTCATGCTGCAGATATGCCAACGCTACATATTTCCAATTCGGAGCTTGATAAAATGGTAAACGATGCCGTGGAAGCTATGATGATGAACACAACCCCAAAAATTTGCCAACTACAATATCCAGGTAGTAGCAAACAACAACTTGCCAAGAACACACGTGGTCGACTTATTGTGTCGAAGGACATTGTTTCTGTTGATGCGCAAAAGGCGATGGCAATCCAATTGTCTACAGCAACCACGAGGTCCAGTACTCCAAAGATGCATATTTCTAGTCCGAAAGTAGCCAAAATCATTAAAGAGACTCAGATGGATATGATGATGAATGCAAAGCCTCTGATCAGGCAACCATTGGTCGCTTTGAACACATCGGTGCAGGAGGTGCCTACTCAATCGCTAGAATCATTTGGTGAGCATGGTGGTGAATCTAGGCAGATGATGATTTCTATAGGAAATAACAATGAGGTTATCAGTGCAAATGTGAGGGCGATGGCAATTAAATCCAAGCTCTGGGATGACCAGCGTGAGTATGATGATGTAGAAGATTGTGGTGTTGATTTTGCTGGATACTCATCTGAAGAGGCAGATCATGAGGTTGATCAGGAGAGTGCAGGTGAAGAACTTGATTCATTAACACTGCCTAAACCAGATGGTATACCAAACGCGAGCCACAAAAGCATGTTGAATCTCAACGCTCCAACTTTCATTCCCAGGTACTCTCCAGTTGCTACTCTAAAAGTCAAGGATGCAGTAGCTGGAAACATAGTTCAAAATGCAGCCACACCTAGTAACCAGATTGATACAGCTGGTCGAAAGTATGGGCAGCAGCAGCTGAATGCAAACACCTCAGGAGCTATAGTCACACTTCCAACTGGTGGACAGCAGCAGCAGGATATAACGCCACCAGCTATCACTTTGCAGGATGGAAAGTTGCTTGATGCATTGCAGCAGCAGAATGAAAACAATGCAGGAGCAGCAGTAACTTCTTCAACTGCTGGACAACAACAGTTATCTATAAGGGCACCTGTTATCACGATGGAGGACAAAAAGCTACTTGATGCAATGGTAAGTTCTAAGCCCCTAAATTCTCTAAATACAAATCAAGTTGGTAGCACTGGGCGTGGGGATTGGACCAGCAACCAGGTGAAAGGCACAAAACAAAGTCAAAACAAGGCAACTATGGTTAACAGACAAGATGGAAATGGTTTGATGGCACAAGAATTTTTACAAGACATGCCAGATCCAGTATCTGTGGGTAGAGATATGTATGAGGAAGGAGAAAAAGATGCAGTTTTGAAAGAATGTCGCGCACATGCAGCAAGAAAAGGTGATTTATCACCTATGCATAGCGGAAAAAATAGGAAATCTCATACAAGGAAAAATAGTTGGGACGACAAGGTTAGTGATTTTTTAAATGTTAGGCGACCTCCAATGAGAGTTGCCAAACAAAAGCAGGCTGCCCCAACTACATCAATGAGGTCCAACCGTTCAAAAAAGAAATGATGATTTTTTAATACATTTTGAACACGGTTGAGGAAAACAACAAAGAATTACAAATTGAAGATTTTACAAGTTTGCAAAAGAAGGGACATGAACCAAATTGGTACTTCATTCTATTATATAGTATTCTCATTTGTAATATCATCACAGAGTATGTTATAAACTCTGTGATGATCATTGAATATTTGGTACTCTCTAGTTCTTATTTTTTACATGCGTGCTAGTACGTGATGCCTTTTCTCTGCCTCAATAGGATTAGTAGGGTAAGGTTTAGCCCGATTTGAGTTGCCTTGGTACTATGCCTTTGGAAAAATATCCACACGGCTATGAGATTATATGCCCTCGTGAGACTTTGCCGGCAGCTACACCATGAATCCTCTACATGAGGCTGCCATCATAAGGCAATGTGAGGCGCAGAGGAGTGATTATATAGCCAAGGCATATGGGTAACAATACCGGTGCTATTATCCCCCTTATTTGTACTGTTCCTAATTATTGTATTTTTTTTCTTTCATTAATAAAAAATTAACTCTAGGCGCTTGCCTAGCGGATTGCCAAAAAAAAAAAGAAGACGAAAACAAAGCTGTTACAAAAGATCTACAGCATAAGGAAATTTTGATAAAGGATCCTAAATCTAAAGTGTATCCTAAACGTAAACAACTAAAAGACATAACTAAGTAAATGTTTGGTAAAAAGAATTCTAAACTTAAAGTGAGACCTGAACCTAAATAAAGAAAAAGCCGTATGTAACAACAACGAGAATAAACGGCAAATTTTAGTTTTATTGAGGAAAAATTTATTAGAGTTTATAATTACAATTTTATCCAAAGTAGAATATACTTATAAAGGGTAAATACGGCGAATGACTTTTCGCTCAGGGGCTTCTCGTGCTTTTAATATACTAGTATCTATGTTCGTGCGTTGTACGAATATCTTATGTCAAATATTATAAAACGTGTTCCAAAATAGTTGTTAAAATTGGCTAATCAGCTCCATAATAACCAACTCATTAATATAGTTGCGAGACAAATTAAATAGCAGAATGAAACTAAACATTTTAGAATCACATACAATGAATAAATTTGTATATCAGTGGAAGAATGTAACAATATTTAATATTGGTTGTGATGCAAGTTGTTTATGGATTGACAAGTACAGTGCAGATATGTATTAGAATATGATTGTTAAGGTCTTTGGACAACTTGCTTTAGGCTTTTATATTTTAAAATAAAATAAATTTTTTAGAACACTGGAATTCTTGATTTTAGATGATTTTAATTTATTATACATGTGTTTTAAGAAGGACATAATATACGATAACATAATCTTTTAGTAGAAAAGAAAATCAAACTGGATTACTGATACCTTTTAAGCCTCAATTTGCAGAATTACGCCAAATATTTATACTGATATTCTTATTGGGTTTGTTAAATCGAACCGTAAGATCACCCAAAACAAAGAAGATATGATTTTTTTCTAAAAATTATGTTTAACTGCGTGCTGATACTTCATACATTTTCATTAGATAGATAGATTAGGTTAATTTTTAAGATAAAATTCATGATATTAAGAAATTATATTACTTCTAGAAAAACTTACAACAGATGATAAATCGTATTAATTATTAAAGAATGTCATCATAGATAGATTGTACAAAGTGTCCTTCTCCATATAGATACGAGGTCGTTTCAAAGTGCTTGTGTCCATATATACGGAACTTAATTTCATATTAAGTAGAACATATATGGCAAATAGAAGTTGAAAAGTTGGAACTTGATTGGTATTAGACGTTTGTCCAAATTTCAAAGTTACCACTTTTAACTTGAATTAGAAGTTCTCGATATTGGTAGAGTAGGAATTTACTATGGAGTTTAACTCGGGAGGAATTTCATTCTTGGGTAGTATTTTAAATATTACTATTCAATCCACCTTTAACTCAAATATTTAAGGGCATAAAAGTCTATCAATATTTCAAGGATATTTTAGTCGTTCAACATTTAGTATAAATTATTCGTGTTTTTATAATAATATAGATAATAACTAGTTTTATGCACGTGCGTTGCACGTAAATCTTTAGTCAGAACATTTCGAACAACAAACTAAATTTGGTAACAATTTACTTACAAGATGATATGATCATTGTAAAGTAACTAACGTGATAAAAATACAACAATCATTAAATGCTAAAAATTAATATTTATATTAATAGAATAATTGAATTCAATATGATATATTCTTAACCTACAAAGATGATCAATTTTGTTAAGTTAAACGATATCTTATTTATAGTGTAAAAATATTCAGTGTGGTAGTATCACATCTAATTTTTCTTTATAGAGGACATTTTTGGTACATGTTTCCTTCTATAACTTTGGTTTCTTCGGCTCAAAAGTAAAACATATAATTGCCCATCTTTGAATCACCTCCAAAAAGTATTACTTTTTGTGAGGGTTATATCTATTATTTATAAAGTTATGCCGAATTTATATTTTGTCGAATATAACCCGAAAACATAATTACTACTTTATCATATTCAAAGCAATAGAATATTAATCCTACACATGTTTTTATAAATCAAGTCCAACTAATCATCACGCATAATACATAAATAATATTATTCTAAAGTATTTTGCTTTTTATTTGAATATAAATTGATGTAAATCTTGAATTAAAAACAATTCATGGCACATGAGCATCTAATGAAAATAATCTAATCGACGAAAAAAAAGTTTTAAACTTCAATATATAGGAGACTTGGACGAACTTGTTCAAGAAAACTGTCACGACCCAAACCGAAGGGCCGCGACGAGCACCCAATGCCTTATTCAACCGAGTACCAATATAACATATCTTTCTTAGTATGCTATCTTGAGTAAATGAGCCACAAACCCGTCATGAGACAACAAGAATAAAACGTAAGGGAATACTCAACATATGACGACCCAACGTGATATACAAACTTATACATGTGACATACGAGCCTATAAGGCCGACATGACCATTTGTAAACTCAACACATAGGCCAAAAAGGCCATACAAGTACCCATAAATCTGACATCTGTCTACAAGCCTCTAAGAGTACACAAAATCATAAAGGTCGGGACATGGCCCCGCCATACCAATCAATACATATCCAAAGCATACTGATCAAATAGGCAACTCCGGAACAAATGGAGTGCACCAACACCTCCGCTGAGCTGATAGCCTACTCGGAGGAATGACAACCTATCAATTGGGACCTGTGGGCATGAAACACAGCGTCCCCAGGCAAAAGGGACATCAGTACAAATAAAATACCGAGTATGTAAGGCAGGAAATCATAAACAAGAACAGTAATATAAAGAGAGATAGAGGAGATACAACCTGTAACATCTGCGTGCCTCTGCGGGCTACCGACATGAAATGCATAATACATATATATACATAAACCTTTAAAAACATACGCCTCTATAGGCATCATCATCATCATCATATCGTACCCAGCCTCAAAGAGGACTCGGTAAAAACGTACCCGGCCATAGTAAGGCTCGATAGAATCGTACCCGGCCACGTGAAGCTCGGTAAATTCAACTGATCAGTGGTTGCACAATAGGTGTCGTACCCGACCTACTATAGCGCGGCTCGGTAGAGTAAAATAGATGCTATATATAAGCATGCTAGACTCATGGAATCATGTTCTAAACCTTTTGGAGTGACTTAAGGTCGTTGCATCTTCGAATAAAATTATGGACATCATACCATAAATATGAGGTTCTATAGGATTCAAGGATCATACATACTTGCTTAGAATAACTTTATAAGGAAAGAACAACATGTGCAACCTTAGTTTCTAGGAGTAGATCCATTATGAAATAGCGTATTCATTTCACTTTAGATCATGCCAAAAGAAAGAGGGAAGTGCCTTAACATACCTTAATCACGTTGAGTCCTTAATACCTCCCAAGAAACTCTTCAAACAACTCAATTCAATCTACCATTGCATAAGGAGATTCAAAATCAATATTGAATAAAGGCTAAGTCTGCAACATAAACTTGTAGCTCGTTTATATAAATTCGAGCAACATCTCCCCTATAACAAGAGCCTACTCCAATACCATATACCAACAACAATTACTAGAGAAATCCAGCAATACATAATTATCAATAACAAGACACCATAAAACAACAACAAGTCATAACTATTTTACGACGAGCGGCAAGCTCCAATTGGAATTCGTATACCCCATATCATCCCTTATAGACTTTTTACTTTAACTTAATAGTATCATTAACATGATAATGAAGTCATTCATCAATAATTCCAGCCTTATACCATATATCCATAACAAAGAAAATGATCCACAACTCCAATTATTTTTAATTGGCAACTTTATACACTAGTTCATGTCTAGTTCATCCATTTAACTTAGTCAATGCCAAGATAACCTTAAACACCTGTAGGAACACAATATAATTACCTTCTACAGTGAATGCAAGTCGAAATCCATGTTATATTTGTAAGCACGTGATTTTTGACCCTCCCCGAGAATTTTCACATTTTTAGCATGAATATGTGAAATTGGGTCTAGTATAGCTATTTTAACTATTTTTACTTTATTTCGTTGCAAAAAGAAAAATTTCAAAAAAAAAATATATATAAATTTTAGTTTATGTATCTCTCATAAACTCGAAAAATACAAAAATTGCACTTTATTTTTGTACTTTATATAATTTCGAAAATTACAAAAAATATAGTTCTATTAAGGTTTTATAGTCATTTTAACTTTGAAAAATACAAAAAATATTACCTCATATTTTATCTTAATATTTAAAAAAACGAAAATTACAAAAAAATAGTTTTATTAATATTTTGTAGCTATTTTAAATCTTGAAAAATATTAAGAAAATAATAATATAGTTTTGTTTTAAATTAGTCTTATTTTAGTAGCTATTTTGCTTATATAGGACTAGTTAAGCAACGTCGTGTTCCTATTTCTCGGGTCCGGGCAAAAGAATAATATTCGGGTTCAAACTACCCGGTTTTAGGCCTAATTTCGGACCTAACCCATAATAAACCGTGTCCAGGACACATGGGGAACCCCACCACGCGTGGGGGACATAAGTCTCGAACCCCACCACGCGTGGGGCTCATTTTTCTGGGCAAACCCATTACAAAACACGGATGAAAACATTTGGACGGGGGACTTTTGAATTTTTGGAAAATTCGATACTGTTCATCATCTTCTTCTTCTTCAAAAGAAGAAGAAGCGAACCCTAGCGGAAAACGGACCACCCTTCTCCTCCCAGCTCCACCATCATCACTACCCAGCCCGACGAGTAGCAGCAGCGTCGTCACCTCCACTGTCCAAACACCACCCCGTCACCTTCCCCCAGCTCCCTCTCCGCCTCACGACCACCACCAAACGTCACCTTCCCGGTCGAAACCCCTACTCCATCGTCGACCACGTCCAAACACCAAGCAAAACCCAGCAGCCATCGTCGACCACTACCCACGACGACCCCCGTTGTCACTGTACTCCAAAACCACTGCCCAAACAGCCCGTCGCACCCCCCCGTCGCCATAACCACCACCCCTCGACGAAAAAACCAGTCGCTACCAGCCCCTTCACATCCATCGTCCACTCCCTCACGTCCGGTGACCACAACCAGTCTCCCTCGCTGTTCCTTCGTCGTCCAGTCCTGGTCGATCAAATAGTCCCCCCTCGTCGTCATTGCCCATCGTCAACGGCCACTGCCCAAACGACCCTCCATAGCCTCCTTCCTCACATCCAAACGACCCCTTTGTTGCATTTTCTCGCACCAACCTGCTGCGTCGAGAAAAATCCAGCAGCAGGCAACATCTCGTGCGTTGGCAGTTTGGGCCGAGCTTTCAGTTTCCATTGAGGTCATCGTTGCTCGTTGAGGTCCGGTTCGTCGAGTTTGTTCCGAGGTTTCGTCATTGTTCCTCGTTTAGTGAGGTCCGGCTTGAGTTTCCGTCGGGGTCGTGTTTGTCGTTCTGAGGTTGTCAAGGTTCAAAGGTTAGTAAACCTCGATGTATTAGATAAAGAAACTTTACGTTAAATGTTCGAAGAGGCAATATATAAATTGATATGATAATTTTCGGCTTATGTTTTCATCGAATGCATTTTGCTCATTTTGCGTTATGTGATTCTTGTTTATTCGATGTCATCCAATTAAGTTGGACTAGTTGTTTTATGACACAAGTTTGACGTTAATTTGTTCGTCCTTTCCTTCGCTTAGTTCATTCAAAAAATTTATTATTAGTACATGTTATTATTACTTCCGAAACACCCATTCACTAGACTCATTTTATTAAATTTTGACAAGTTATGAGATTTTAGTTGTAAAGAAGTTGTAAGGTTTAGTATTGTTAAAGGCGTAAAAATGGCATCCTTTTGAAAAATATAAAAAATAATAAATAAATAATAATAATAAAAAACGAGGCAAGCTTCGCCAAAAAATAAAAATGCACAGATTGCGGAGCCCTCACAAAATATATGTATTAAATACTTAGATTCCGGGACGGGCCGTTTAGCAAATTTTACGGCCTTCCCCAAAATAACAATACGTTAGTTGCTTTAGGCGCGTCTTAATAATTTATTTTTCTTAATTCGGGTGCACATTTATGTGACCCAAATCCAAATCTCAACCGAGTCGAGATATGTCAATAACCACGGGTGCATTGATGTAACGTGGTTCGAGGTATATTTTCACGACGTTGCAATTCTCGTAAAAAATAATAATAATAGCGGTCAAGAGTTTAAAACTTGCACATAGGTTTAACATGTATAAAATCAGATAATCAAGCCAAATATAACAGTTGAGCGACCGTGCTAGAACCACGGAACTCGGGAATGCCTAACACCTTCTCCCGGGTTAACAAAATTCCTTATCCGAATTTCTGGTACGCAGACTATAATATGGAGTCATTCATTTCCTCGATTCGGGATTAAAATTGGTGACTTGGGACACCCTAAATCTCCCAAGTGGCGACTCTGAAATAAATAAACAAATCCCGTTTCGATTGTCCTTTAATTGGAAAAAACTCCCTTGCGCCCTCGCGGGTGCGGAAAAAGGAGGTGTGACAGCTCTGGCGACTCTGCTGGGGATTAGAGCACCCAGAACCACTGGTTCAGGGTTAAGAATTCGAGCTTAGAATAATTGTTATTATTTGGCTTTGTTTATTATCTGACTATTACATGTTTTGAGCCTAATGTGCTAAATGCTGCTTTTACCGCTTTGATATTATTTGAACTGTATATAAACTGTGCCGAAACCTTTCTCTTCTTACCTCCGGGGATGTGCTTACTGGTTGAGACTCCCTATTCTGTTAGTGTCATACCCTAAATAAAAGAGGCTCGGAAAGTTTCTAAGCCGGCTTGCCTTTTGGTTCCCGGAAAGGAGCTCCTTCCTCAGCTCGAGTTGTCCGCTCGGGTACACTGTCTAGAACACCGACCCAGGTTTTTGAACCTAGTATAACAAAGCCACATGCCGGATCCCTAGTAGGAACGTTTATTTGCATCATGTGCATTTGACTTAGGGGACTCAACATAGGGGTTGGGTCCGTCTAGGACAAGCAACCTGAAAATAATAGACAATCTTTCGGCATCCTATGTGCTACATGTTGTATTTAGTCAAGGGCGTATGAGTCATTTGGTCATTTCCAGCATGATGTTATTTTAATCAAAGCATGGGGAACATTTGTGGAATCCAAGAAGCCTTAGAATTCCCTATGTCCCCCACGCTTGCTTTTTGGGAAAGCACATGGGGAACATTTGTGGAATCCAAGAAGCCTTGGAATTCCCCTATGTCCCCCACGCTTCATTTTTGAAAAGCACATGGGGAACATTGGCGGAATCCAAGAAGTCTTGAAATTCCCTATGTCCCCCATGCCACATTTTTGAAAATATAATAAATATAAAAAATAAAATATATATGTATATATATAGAAAGAAACATTGGAAATTCAAAAAAAAAGATTGTGTATGTTTTCATCATCCACAAATTAGAAAATAATGGAAAAGAGGAGAAAATAACAGTGTAGAGATGTGGCTACTTATTGTTAGAAAAAGAAACCAATGCCCGAGTAGTATAGAAACTCTGCCGAAATTTTGAGAAAATGAGAAAAAATGTCTTATTAGTAGCAAAGGAAAAATAGAAGAAAAAATCATCATTGTTCTGTCTTGTTTTTTCCAAAAAATGTTGAAAAGAAAATAGTTTGTTTTGCCATTAAATGAAAATGAAAAAGAGTCTGGTTTTTAAAATGTTTTTTTTTTATTTTAGTTGGTTTGTCTATGAAAATGCCAAAAATAAAAAAATAAAAAAAATAAAATAAAATATAAAAAGAGTCGGGCGTTGAACGTGATTTTATTATTTGTTCCAAAATAAATATATACATAATCAAAAAAAAAATTTCAAAAGAAAATTCAAAGTTCAAAAAATATTTTTTTAAGCATTTCTTTTATTAAAGGTAAAATTCCAAAAAAAAACATTTTCTTTTTTCTTCAGAATAAGAAAAACAAATGAAAAAATGAAAAAAATTATTATCTTCCTTTTGAAATTCTCAAAGTTCGAGTCAAAAGAAAAGGAATTCTTAGAAGTCGTTCTTTCAAAAAAATAATAAAATATATATATATAGTTTATTTCTTCTCAAAAATAGTTTATTTGCCCGAACTACGCGGGTTTGATTCTCACCGGATGTGAGATACGTAGGCAACCCTCATCGGGTCCAACCCCACCTTTTGCTAAAATGCCAAAAACAAATATAAAAAAAAAACAAAAAAAATAGCAAAAACATATATGTCAAATTTCTAAGAAGTCGGGTGACGCTGTTTTATCAAGACATAGCCGAATGTTCCCGAAAGGGACGCCGGAAGGCTGACTTCACATAAACAGCCACCTTTGGGTCGTTTTAGGATTTTTGGTCTAGTTGACCCACACAGCCCTATAAATCTTCGTCCCCGAGGCGATGAAGGGCCGTGTTTGCAATACCAGGTTTTTATTATAATTTGAAAAGAAAAAAAAAACAAAGAGTCAGCGGTCAGGTGAATACCGTTTGGAATTTTGTCATGATAAGCCAAGCCAGATTCGGCCGCGTCTTAAACCGTTCTTGCCGAAATAGCCTTAGAGTATCTTTCAGTTGTCGAAAGGTTATTTTCGTAAAAGAATGGACAAGTTTGTAAAGTGTCGAAATAATCCTCCCCGGCCTCAAAATTCATGTGAAATTTGGAAGGGGCCACATTTGCAAAAAATAACCATTTGGTTGCATTTGTCGAACAGAGAAAGGGAGCTGGAATTTTGTTTTTGAGTCTACCAATCTTTTGATTCGAACATGCGGGTTGTTTGATTTTCAAGTTTGCGGGTCATCTTTAAATCCTTGAAACCCAGTTTGTTTCAATATGAAAATTAGAAAAAAAAATGTTCATTATTGTTTATCTTTTATTGGTCCGAACTACGCAAGGTCTGATTCATGCGGGGTCATGATACGTAGGCAATCTCCATAAGATTCGACCACAACAAAAAAAAAATAAAATGAAAAAGAGCAAAATGAAAAAAAGAAAAGAGAAAGAAAAGAGAAAAAAAAGGAAAAAAAACATCGAAAAAAAGAGAAAAAAAAGAAGAAAAAAGATGTTGTCAATAATGAGGACCGACTGAGTCCATTCTAACCTGTTTGTTTTGCAAATAAGTTAAGGTGGTTGGTTTGTGGTAAGCCGGACAATGACACCCGGAATCCTTTACTTGCACCTCATGATGCACACTCTGCGGGGATCAGGCCTGATGATAGAAGCATTCGAGTCCTATTGGGAACTTGTTGACTAAAGGTTGATGTTATTGAAGCTGGCTATGGTCTTGACATTACTAATGCAAAGCTCAGTGGCTAAGATGCCAGTCTTGATAGAATGGGAGGACGCTCCGTTCCTTGGTTAGCAAGAGAGAAGCTTGTGGTGGCTTATTTTGTTGTCATTTCTGTTTGTTCGGATTATTAGGATTGTAATTCGGATATTGTTTTGTGTCAATATCTTTCCGCTTATCTTTCCGTTTAGTCATAGCGGTTTGTGTAAGTTTTGTCCAGTTTGTTTTTTTGGGTTTTGTTCGGGTTTGTTTTGTTTGGTTATTCAAACCATTTCACCGGTAGTCTAATACAAAGCCGGTCTTTTGTTATTTTCCGTCATCTTTTTGTTTAGTCCTTTTATCATTTTTGTTCAATGCCGATTCTAGGGACATGACATGCGCACCCAGTTTGGGCCTAATCTTAAAAGTTAATCATAAAACCCTGGAAAGGTGATTCAGACCATTTAAAGAAAATAAGGACGGTTTGAGATTATTCAGAGCTCGAGTCATGTGGAACTGGGGCAAGTTAAGCACAAAGAAAACCGTTAAAAGCAAGATTCACCAAATTGACATGAGGGTCGGTCATGATAATGAGAGTGTCGCCCAACGGTGCTTAGAAATGACAAAGGAAAAATAAAATGTTTAACATAATTGTCAAGTCCAGCACCATCAGAAGAGACTACAAATTTAAAGTGTGTTGTTTGCACTTGGCATGTTTTGAAGACTGAAATGACGAAGGCATTTTGTTCTGCTACCTAAACACTTTATCCTTCGTTACCCCTTTTGAGCCTTATTTATTTTTCTTTCATACCCCTCGTTCGGAATCAGTAACAACGGAAAAGAAAAAGAGAGAAAGAAAGAAAACAACAACGAAAAAAGAGAAAAAAAAGAGAAAAAAGAAAAGAAAGGAAAATGATAACAAAGAAAAAAAGTCAAATGAAACAGACGAATTGGGAACTACGTTTGACCTGATTCCTCAAAGAGGATACGTAGGCGCTTCACGGCTCGGTCATAGTTTTGAAAAATGAAAAAAATCAATTAAAATATCCCCAAGCAAGAAACTGGGGCAAAAGTTGCGTTTGATGTAAATAAATCTAATTTCGAAGGTTGTAATTAATAACCCAAAATTAATGCATTTTTTGAGCCTTTAATACCCTTTCTTTCTAGCCCTATCCAAAACCCACATTACGGTCCAAAGAAAGACCTTCCGATCAGTCTTCAAAAGATGCCAAGTCAGACAAATGAAGAGTCTTACCGGCGAACATAACATTCTGTTCCACAGCAGAAAGGACTCTAATCTCCAGCAGAAAGAGTCATACCGGCGACACTCCAAATCCCCAGCTGGAAAGTGATACAAATGAGAGAGTCTTATCGGTGAAAACCTTCACAGGCACCATAAGGCGATGAAAGCTGAGAGAAGAACCCAAAAATGAGAGAGACTTGATAGTGAAAACCCTTCGGGCACTGCAAGTCGAATAAGATTAAGAATCAGATGGGGAATCACCAATTGAAGATCTTGAAAGATGATTGACGGTAAAGGATAGTCCACATACGCATGTCATGGCCATTAGAGTCGGTATCTGCATTTGATATATTTTTATTTATAGTTTCTTTTGTAAAAGAGTCATCGTTTCCTTTGTCTTTTATTTTGTTTTCTTTTATCTTTCTCCTTTCATAGAAAAACATTCCCCAATAAAGTCTGTCGGGCCAGAACAAGTATGAAATGACTTCAAATATGCCATCAGCTTTTCAAGATGAGATCTGACTAGTACATCCAAATGGTATAGTCAGCAAGGAACAAGCGCGAGGCCAGTGTCAATAAAGATATCCCCAGCAAAAGGGAATTGACAAAAGGATTGACGAGCGTCAAGAGGGATATCCTTGCCAAAACCAAGGTTATAAACCTCAAAGACAAGACCCGTGAACAAAGCAAGGAGAGCAGTGAGCATGATTTGGCGAAATCCATACTAGACTAAAAGGTCGGGGAAATGCCAGTTTCCAAGCTATGCCACAAAAGAAGAGGGATATCCCCCAGCAGGAAGGGATTATCCCAGCACATAATATCATCCCCAACAAGTTGTTGAACGCAGAGCAAGGAAGGAGAAAGGGAAAGCCATCCCAGTAGGAGTATCACAACCAACCACCACGTTTTAAACTAACAGATTTTGTTTGATTTGAAACAGGTAAAGGAAATGGCATTGATGCAGAAACGCATGCCACAAGGGATATTATCAAACTAGGGCAGAAAATTTTCCTTCCATTTAGAAAATTTTCTGGAAGTCAGGTACCCTCAGCTGATAACATTTTACCCCCAACAGGTAAGTAAATAATTCCTCAACAGTGTTATCCCTAGCAGTTGCGAGGGGTCCAACACAAGGTTGGAAAGTCGGTATCCTCAGCGGTTCCTTTCGGGGAAAGGCAAAACGACTCTCAAGGGAGGTAGTATTTGAAGGAAGAAGCTATGCAAAAAAAAAAGAAAAAAAGAAGAAGAAGAAGAAGAAGAATAATAAAAAAAAAGAATAAAAAGATAATAATGAAAAAAGGGGTAAAAAGTCATCCCCATCTAAATAATCCCCAACAGTTTCGAGGGAGGACAACACAGGTAAGTAAATAATTCAAAAAAAAAAAAAGAAAGCGAAGGTTTCATTAATAGGAGACGCACTTCCTAGTTTGAAATCATTAGAGTTCTACCCATAGGAGATGCATTTCCTCCTAAGTTTAAGTTTTACCCATAGGAGACGCATTTCCTCCTAAGTTTAAGTTTTACCCATAGGAGACGCATTTCCTCCTAAGTTTAAGTTTTACCCATAGGAGACGCATTTCCTCCTAGGTTTGTTTTAGTTTCACCCATAGGAGACGCATTTCCTCCTAGGTTTGTTTCAGTTTCACCCATAGGAGACGCATTTCCTCCTAAGTTTAAGTTTTACCCATAGGAGACGCATTTCCTCCTAAGTTTAAGTTTCACCCATAGGAGATGCATTTCCTCCTAAGTTTGTTTTTACCCATAGGAGACGCATTTCCTCCTAAGTTTATGTTTTACCCATAAGAGATGCATTTCCTCCTAAGTGGTTGTTAAAGATATAAAAAAAAAAACAAACAACAAACAAGACCTAGTCTGATGAACCTTCTCCTAGGATCCAAATCTTAGTCTGACGAATTTTTCTCCTAAGATAGAGACCTAGTCTGACGAACCTTCTCCTAGGATCAAAATCTTAGTCTGACGAATTTTTCTCCTAAGATAGAGACCTAGTCTGACGAACCTTCTCCTAGGATCAAAATCTTAGTCTGATGAATCTTTCTCCTAAGATAACAAAAAGAAAAGACCTAGTCTGATGAACCTTCTCCTAGGATCAAAATCTTAGTCTGACGAATTTTTCTCCTAAGATAGAGACCTAGTCTAACGAACCTTCTCCTAGGATCAAAATCTTAGTCTGATGAATCTTTCTCCTAAGATAATAAAAAGAAAAGACCTAGTCTGATGAACCTTCTCCTAGGATCAAAATCTTAGTCTGACGAATTTTTCTCCTAAGATAGAGACCTAGTCTGACGAACCTTCTCCTAGGATCAAAATCTTAGTCTGACGAATTTTTCTCCTAAGATAGAGACCTAGTCTGATGAACCTTCTCCTAGGATCAAAATCTTAGTCTGATGAATCTTTCTCCTAAGATACCAAAAAGAAAAGACCTAGTCTGATGAACCTTCTCCTAGGATCAAAATCTTAGTCTGACGAATTTTTCTCCTAAGATAGAGACCTAGTCTGATGAACCTTCTCCTAGGATCAAAATCTTAGTCTGACGAATTTTTCTCCTAAGATAGAGACCTAGTCTGATGAACCTTCTCCTAGGATCAAAATCTTAGTCTGATGAATCTTTCTCCTAAGATACCAAAAAGAAAAGACCTAGTCTGATGAACCTTCTCCTAGGATCAAAATCTTAGTCTGACGAATTTTTCTCCTAAGATAGAGACCTAGTCTGATGAACCTTCTCCAAGGATCAAAATCTTAGTCTGACGAATTTTTTCTCCTAAGATAGAGACCTAGTCTGACGAACCTTCTCCTAGGATCAAAATCTTAGTCTGATGAATCTTTCTCCTAAGATACCAAAAAAAAGGGAAAAGAAAAAAAAAAGAAGAAAAAAAAAAGAAGAAAAGAAAAACGTTTGAAAAAAAAGGAGTCATTTTCCTAAATCCAGGCGCCCACCTGAATAACGAGAGGAATATATTTCAGTATTTGCATTTCATGTACCAGGCGCCCACCTGTATAACGAGAGGAATACATTTCAGTTTTACTTTCAAGTGTTGAAATTGGGAGCCCGCCCATAATAACAGAGGCATACATTCAGTTTTTATTTTCAAGTGTTGAAATTGGGAGCCCGCCCATAATAACAGAGGAATACATTCAGTCTTTACTTTCAAGTGTTGAAATTGGGAGCCCGCCCATAGAACAGAGGCATACATTCCAGTCTTTAAATTTCTTATCAGGCGCCCACCTACATAACGAGTGGAATACTTTTCATTCTTTAAATTTCTTTTCAGGCGCACACCTGTATAACAAGAGGAATACCTTTTAGTCTTATACTGCAGATTTTGGAAATCAGTAACCCCACCGGAAGGTAGAAGGTTACAACGGGAATCCCCAGCTCCGGGGAGCAGAAGGCTACAACAAAAATCCCCAGCATTCAACCAAGTTATAAATAGCAGAAGCTCGCCTCAAGAATGCGAGTCAACATCTGAGATGGTCGACAAAAGCTGGACACAACATAAAAGAAAAAAAAAAGAGAAAAAGAAGAAGAACAAGAAAGGAGAAAAACAAAAAAAAAAGGAGAAAAATACGGAAGTGGAGAACAGATGTGATCTGTTCAAGAACTAGCGCCTACAACTAGCAAGTATCAAGATTCAAATCCAAAGTCTGTATGAAGCACCATTCAAGACTCAAGACCAAGTTTCAGAAGACTTAAAGATAGGAATCCTTGTAACAAGTAGCTGATAGGTTTAGTTAGTCTTTTTCAGTTTTCATTTTGTTGTAATGACAGGACCGCGGACCGGAACTTCAACGGAACGGCACCTCGATCGGCTCTTCACCTCGGTACACTTCACTATCTCTCTCATCCCGAACTACACGTGGCCTGATTCCTGTATAACCAAGGATATGTAGGCAGCTCAGATACCAGGGCTCGGTCACATTCCCTCCCTTTCCTTAAGTGTAGTCCGTCCAAGTAATGGTCGGGTCAAAAACACGTCTAGTCGTTCTTTGTCGGAAAACTCTTCGTGTTTCCAGTCAAAGAGGGGCAGCTGTAAGCACGTGATTTTTGACCCTCCCCGAGAATTTTCACATTTTTAGCATGAATATGTGAAATTGGGTCTAGTATAGCTATTTAACTATTTTTACTTTATTTCGTTGCAAAAAGAAAAATTTCAAAAAAAAAATATATATAAATTTTAGTTTATGTATCTCTCATAAACTTGAAAAATACAAAAATTGCACTTTATTTTTGTACTTTATATAATTTCGAAAATTACAAAAAATATAGTTCTATTAAGGTTTTATAGTCATTTTAACTTTGAAAAATACAAAAAATATTACCTCATATTTTATCTTAATATTTAAAAAAACGAAAATTACAAAAAAATAGTTTTATTAATATTTTGTAGCTATTTTAAATCTTGAAAAATATTAAGAAAATAATAATATAGTTTTGTTTTAAATTAGTCTTATTTTAGTAGCTATTTTGCTTATATAGGACTAGTTAAGCAACGTCGTGTTCCTATTTCTCGGGTCCGGGCAAAAGAATAATATTCGGGTTCAAACTACCCGGTTTTAGGCCTAATTTCGGACCTAACCCATAATAAACTGTGTCCAGGACACATGGGGAACCCCACCACGCGTGGGGGACATAAGTCTCGAACCCCACCACGCGTGGGGCTCATTTTTCTGGGCAAACCCATTACAAAACACGGATGAAAACATTTGGACGGGGGACTTTTGAATTTTTGGAAAATTCGATACTGTTCATCATCTTCTTCTTCTTCAAAAGAAGAAGAAGCGAACCCTAGCGGAAAACGGACCACCCTTCTCCTCCCAGCTCCACCATCATCACTACCCAGCCCGACGAGTAGCAGCAGCGTCGTCACCTCCACTGTCCAAACACCACCCCGTCACCTTCCCCCAGCTCCCTCTCCGCCTCACGACCACCACCAAACGTCACCTTCCCGGTCGAAACCCCTACTCCATCGTCGACCACGTCCAAACACCAAGCAAAACCCAGCAGCCATCGTCGACCACTACCCACGACGACCCCCGTTGTCACTGTACTCCAAAACCACTGCCCAAACAGCTCGTCGCACCCCCCCGTCGCCATAACCACCACCCCTCGACGAAAAAAACCAGTCGCTACCAGCCCCTTCACATCCATCGTCCACTCCCTCACGTCCGGTGACCATAACCAGTCTCCCTCGCTGTTCCCTCGTCGTCCAGTCCTGGTCGATCAAACAGTCCCCCCTCGTCGTTATTGCCCATCGTCAACGGCCACTGCCCAAACGACCCTCCATAGCCTCCTTCCTCACATCCAAACGACCCCTTTGTTGCATTTTCTCGCACCAACCTGCTGCGTCGAGAAAAATCCAGCAGCAGGCAACATCTCGTGCGTTGGCAGTTTGGGCCGAGCTTTCAATTTCCATTGAGGTCATCGTTGCTCGTTGAGGTCCGGTTTGTCGAGTTTGTTCCGAGGTTTCGTCATTGTTCCTCGTTTAGTGAGGTCCGGCTTGAGTTTCCGTCGGGGTCGTGTTTGTCGTTCTGAGGTTGTCAAGGTTCAAAGGTTAGTAAACCTCGATGTATTAGATAAAGAAACTTTACGTTAAATGTTCGAAGAGGCAATATATAAATTGATATGATAATTTTCGGCTTATGTTTTCATCGAATGCATTTTGCTCATTTTGCGTTATGTGATTCTTGTTTATTCGATGTCATCCAATTAAGTTGGACTAGTTGTTTTATGACACAAGTTTGACGTTAATTTGTTCGTCCTTTCCTTCGCTTAGTTCATTCAAAAAATTTATTATTAGTACATGTTATTATTACTTCCGAAACACCCATTCACTAGACTCATTTTATTAAATTTTGACAAGTTATGAGATTTTAGTTGTAAAGAAGTTGTAAGGTTTAGTATTGTTAAAGGCGTAAAAATGGCATCCTTTTGAAAAATATAAAAAATAATAAATAAATAATAATAATAAAAAACGAGGCAAGCTTCGCCAAAAAATAAAAATGCACAGATTGCGGAGCCCTCACAAAATATATGTATTAAATACTTAGATTCCGGGACGGGCCGTTTAGCAAATTTTACGGCCTTCCCCAAAATAACAATGCGTTAGTTGCTTTAGGCGCGTCTTAATAATTTATTTTTCTTAATTCGGGTGCACATTTATGTGACCCAAATCCAAATCTCAACCGAGTCGAGATATGTCAATAACCACGGGTGCATTGATGTAACGTGGTTCGAGGTATATTTTCACGACGTTGCAATTCTCGTAAAAAATAATAATAATAGCGGTCAAGAGTTTAAAACTTGAACATAGGTTTAACATGTATAAAATCAGATAATCAAGCCAAATATAACAGTTGAGCGACCGTGCTAGAACCACGGAACTCGGGAATGCCTAACACCTTCTCCCGGGTTAACAGAATTCCTTATCCGAATTTCTGGTACGCAGACTATAATATGGAGTCATTCATTTCCTCGATTCGGGATTAAAATTGGTGACTTGGGACACCCTAAATCTCCCAAGTGGCGACTCTGAAATAAATAAACAAATCCCGTTTCGATTGTCCTTTAATTGGAAAAAACTCCCTTGCGCCCTCGCGGGTGCGGAAAAAGGAGGTGTGACAATATTTAGATTATAAAATCCCAACACACCCCAATCAATTCATACCAAAAACGACGACTATAGTAGTGTCCAACACCCCGAAAATATTACAAAGAATGACTAATCAATTATTTTTCTATTACGTGGTGTTTCTCCACACAATTTATCCTCCAAAAACTACATTAAATAGCAGCAAAATATACAGCCCAAAAGGTACACGAAACAACCCAAAAACAACCCATAATTCGAACTCACGGCTTCCGATCACCGTTATGTGAGTTCTAGCTATTATGAAATATATTTATCAACCTTTCTTCATATTTGAAAGATTAAATACAGAAATAAGGCATTTTCTTAAATATTAAATATCTTCCAAAACTCAAGCTACAAAGAATAAGAGAGGCAATATAGTGATACTTAAGTCGTAGGGATCATTTTAATGTTATCGCTACTTGATTTCGTGCCCCGGATGATAATCTTATTGGAAACCCTTGTGGAGAGCTTGAGGGGAAGGTTAGGGGTGTTATTTGGTCGTGCTCTCTGGAAAAATGGGGAAAGAGACGAGATAAGGGATGTAAATATCCCATTTTGTTGAAAAGTCAAACAGGTGCTACTTGGCACCATCTCATTGGCCCATTTTCAAACACTTGTATCTTTTTATTCGGATGTCGTATGAGAGAACGATTAAGAGTGTTGGAAACTACATTCCAAGAACTTTAATTTTGTATATAATATGTCCAAAAAAGTTCTCATATAGTACACAAAATTTATTACTCAAAAAGCTCCATTACAAGGCAAATCCTTAGTCGGTTTTTCCGCAACTTAAATCCGATTTTTCTCAAACTTATACTTCATATACAAACATCATATATAGTCATATCATGGCTTTAAACTCATTTAAATCATGATTAACAAGTCTCATATTAATCTTAACTTGCTTAACACTTCGGCAAACCTTTCTTGTCCTTGTATAAGGATTTCATCTTTTTTGAGCTTACATCAATTGACTCACGATGTACTTTCAGGTACAAAAATATGGGTTATAACATTATTCCCCCCCTTGGAACATTCATCCTCGAATGTTGAGGGATGCGCTTCTTTTTCTCATACCATATGGCTCTTATGAATACTTTAATATTGTCCTTTGTCATCTAGGCAATTGTTCTGTGAATAAATTTAAAAACTAGGGCATTCCCCCCTTTAGGCCTATTCTCACCTCGCGAATTATGGCCGGAGTTCTTCCAATCTCGTAACTTTGACTACCTTCTATGATGTATCCTATATGACTATGTCCTTTTATGCACGACTCTTCTCTCCTTTTTCCTCTAGCTTTTTGCCAATCTCTTGGCTTCACTTTGTGAATACATATATAGAACTACGACATGATGTCCCTCTGGGCATATATAGGTATATTTAAGCTCTTCGCTTGGTACTTTGCTGAATGTACGACTATTGCTATATTTCGTTTTATAGCCTTGGTATTATTACCGAGGTGTGCTACACAATTCTAGGTTACTTTCTCATTTCTTGTCCTATAACCTGCCGGCGCAACCCTGCCACATTAGGAACATATAATCGACCTTAATATCTGAGGACTCCATCTCACCCTGCCACATTAGGAACATATAATCAACCTCGATATCTGAGGACTCCATCTCTTGTATTCTCAAATAGTATCTTCTTCTTTTGAGGGGTTGTTCTATATAATGATCTAGCACATGATCTTCATACTGGCATTCCTTCACTTCAGTTACTAAAGAGGAGGTTTCCATGTCCTAAGTAGTAACTCTGGTACCACCTGCATCTAGTAATCGAATTCCAAGATTAGCTAGCAGATGAATCTCACAAGCTATCTCACTCTTCTATGCCTGTAAATATGATAGGCTAAACATAGATCTACGATTGAGGGCGTTGACTACTACATTCGCCTTCCCTGGATGATATAAAATATAAACATCATAGTCTTTCACTAACTCCAACCATCGCCTCGGATGTAATACATTGTCACTAAGGCTCACGTCTCATCGGGGAACATCTGAAGTGATTTTCTTGATGCACCTGGGGACGATATTATACTTCAATAACTGCATTTTCATAACATCCCAACGTATTCATCTTACGGGGGCATTCTAATACCGTACCATCCATGAAATCCCTTTTCTTTAAATCATTACTCAATCGAAGGCCCAAACGTCATTCTCTTAACTATCACAATTACACCCTTATTCTACTACTATGATAGTATTCCATCTCTTCTAATTGCTCATGTTCTTAGACTCCTCTGAGTTTATTCAGAGTGTACCGAGCTTTCTATAGCTCATGGAAAGCATCAGCTCTCTTGTTTTGATGAGTTTAATCATTAGACCTTGAATATTATTGTCACCTTCTCACTCACATTTACCATACTTACCTTTAAATCTCGCACCGTATCTTCTATCGATTTCATAACCTCCATTCTACATTGGTGGAATTCACATCCATACCTTAAAGCTCTACTGTAATACTTGCAACCCTGGTGCATACACAATCTAGTGGGAGCTTCGTATTAACGTCTTATGAGGCTGGTACTCTTCTAATTGCTTTATCGTAGAGCTTTTATAGAATATGATTGTTGTACTATCTCTTTTATACCTTTGCTATTAAAAGTGTTCCTGCTATGGTTTGAGTCACGATTTCTATAATCATCTGGGTCTAACAATCGGACTCATGATGTAACTTTCGAGCTTCCTCTTCCTTCTCAGACTTTAATTAAGCTTAGGCTATCTTCCAATCTTCAGCTTAGGGTATTAGCTATTACATTAGCCTTTCACGGACTCTATGTAGCATCCATGGTATAATCTTCTAACAATTCAAGCCTTTATAGGTGACGTGGACTTAATTCTTTCTTTTAACTTATACCAGAGTCTCCTGTAGCTGTATGAATGTCAACATATATGCTGCATGGATATAACTCTGAAGTCTTAAGTGCATTCACAACGTAATTAACTATGGATCATTGATTGAATAATTCCTTTCGTGCCTTCTCAGTGTTCTTTAAATGTAAGGAATAACTTTTCCTGGTCGTTATGCCACTTGTTGCATGAATACTTGGCTTATCTTATTGCCCACCAATACTTGAATTTTCTATAACTCATATGATCTCAAATATCACTTTTGACTTCCCGTTCATTAGTCACGATATGTGCCACTTTCTTATGGAGTGTATACCATATTATAGTGAGACTATTGTTACAAGACCATTTCTTCTTTATATCGTTATGCTTAAGTTGAAGCCTTCTTCCTTATTTCCTCAGCTAGTCTTTCTTTGTAGTACTTAAGGAGACCTTCTGGATCTTGTAAAGTTACGATCTTGTTATACTGTTACCCGAAGGAATTTTCGATGTTCTTACTCGCCTACAAACATCCTTAGTTACATACCTTCATGCCCTTGTGCTCGTAGGGTTACTTCTAAACTCAGATTTTGATTGTCTCCTTGGTGGCACTCTCCATTATTTTCATAACACTTATACGGTACCTTTAGTAACCCAACTCCTAGCTAAATATTTCTCAAGGTTACGACATCATATCTGCGAGACTAAAGTTACTAGATTAGGATTCACTACGTTTATCTTGCATTATCTGCTGATTTGCTTATAACCCCTTGTATAGCCATAACTCGGCTCTTCCTAAATCAACTACAAACCACTCATTGGTCCATTCTCATATCTATATTCTATGTAATCTCTCTTTAGTTATTTATTTTGTCTTAAGTTACCTCTCGCACTGGCTCCTTATGTATCAAGTGTTCAGTTGCACTTATTTATCAATATCATCGGGTGCGTATCCCTTACTGCTTCTCTCCAGCGTCATGCTTGCATAATGTTCAGGAGTCATATCATATCTATAGGATCTGAATAGATGCAATCTCATTCCTTTCACCCTTTTACAGGTTCCTCATTTACTATTCCATAGTTACCTCTTCATCTTGGTATTTTTTCACATCTTCACTAACATCTTACTCGTCTTGCGGTAACCTCTCTATACCAGGGATAATTGAATTTATTACGCACAAGGGTGACACTTAATGTAACTGGCACACTTAGTCCCTTAAGCTTAACTTTGCTCCGCATGCTTGCTTTAGGGAAGCATCTTCCTAAATGAACCTTAAAGGTTATTCTTTTATTGTCCATTACATTAATGTCGGAATGTTATCTCTGAAATTCACATGATATCAACTATTATAAAATCCTTCAGTCCCTAATTCATGTTTAGTTTATCTTGTTCACCAGCCCATACTAATTTCTACTACTCTGGGGTCTAACCTTTCCTCCTGGTAATCACATTGAAGTCACCAACTCATTCTCGAAATAAGGATATGACTTTATGGCCTATACTCATTTATTGTCTCAAGACCTGTCACCTCTTGTATTTTCCTCCACTCGACTATAGACTCTATCATCGTGTCATATTTTGATTTACTGTTATCACCCATATATCATATCTTACTCATGATGCTTCATTTACTCTCTTCTTATTCTCCGGATATTATTTTTGTCTATCACTTTATTCTGAAACTTGAACAAAATGTTCTTTCACTTTTAGCTCCCCTTGCTTTATCTCACTGGATCTTCGGATCTTCCCTTTTTTTACTCGGGGCTGGAGTCATACTAAGGGAAATATTTTTCCCTTATAGGATCCCACTACCTATCTTCTGAAATTTATGAATATTCTAGTATTCATAACTGATTGTACTATTCTAAAGTTCACCATCTAGGTGTCTCACAAGGAGATCCATTACCATATTTGCACTATCCTTTGGATACATTAGTTAATGATAACAATCCATCCACAATTTTTGGTTACTCTAACCCGAATTGAATCTTGATATCACCTTCTTCTTTTAAACTATATTTGTTAGCTCCCATAGGGCACAACTGAGATGGGTGTGGTCAATTGCATATATCACCGTTAATATTGAAGGTAACACCAATACTTATATTTCTCTGTCTGAATTGTAAATACTGATAATCTTCATTAACTAGGTACCTCTTACACTTCGTCATCTTGCTTGTTTTACTCGCTGAAACTTGTGTCTACTTTCCGATTCTCTTATTCCTTTTTTCCATACGAGTGGATATATATTCTTGCCTTATGACTCCTTATCAAGAAGCTTACACATCTTAATACACACATGATCAGTTGAAGACCCCACATTTGCTCGTCATAAGCATGATGCAAAATCGAGTTCCTCTGACTCAACTCTTCCACAACCACATTCAATCTCATACCAACTATCTATTTGGATGAGGTATCGTTGTATTAAGAATACAATAGAATTTAGAAGTTTGAATTCTTACAATTGAGCTCTACAATACGATCTAGAGTAAGAAGAAAGAGTGATAGTCCTAAATGCCTTGTAGCCTCTTGCTTATAAGTGTGGTGCACAACACACCCATAAACAAGATTCTACTAGACACGACTTGTAGACTCCCTAGGACAGAACTGGTCTGATACCACTTCTGTCACGACCCAAATCGAAGGGCAACGACGGGCACCCAGTGCCTTACTCAACCGAGTACCAGCATAACATATCTTTCTTATTATACTATCTTGAGTAAATGAGCCAGAAACCCATCATGAGATAACAAGAATAAAACGTAAGGGAATACTTAACATATGACGACCCAACATGATATACAAACTTATACATGTGACATACGGGCCTACAAGGCCGGCATGACCATTTGTAAACTCAACACATAGGCCAACAAGACTATACAAGTATCCATAAACCTGACATCTATCTACAAGTCTCTAAGAGTACATAAAATCATAAAGGTCGGGACATGGCCCTGCCATACCAATCAATACATATCCAAAGCATACTGACCAAATAGGAAACTCCGGAGCAAGTGGAGTGCACCAACACCTCCGCTGAGCTGATAGCCTACTCGGAGGAATGTCATCCTATCAATTGGGACCTGCGGGCATGAAACGCAGTGTCCCCAGGCAAAAGGGACGTCAGTACAAATAAAGTACCGAGTATGTAAAGCAGGAAAGCATAAACAATAACAGTAATATAAAGAGAGATAGAGGAGATACAACCTGTAATATCTGCGTGCCTCTGGGGGCTACTGACATGAAATGCATAATACATATATATACATAAACTTTTAAAGACATACGCCTCTGTAGGCATCATCATCATCATCATCATATCATTCCCGACCTCAAAGAGGGCTCAATAAAAATGTACCCGACCATCATAAGGCTTAATAGAATCGTACCTGGCCACGTGGAGCTCGGTAAATCCAACTGATCAGTGGTTGCATAATAGGTGTCGTACCCGGCCTACTATAGCGCGACTCAGTAGAGTAAAATAGATGCTATATATAATGCATGTTAGACTCATGGAATCACGTTCTAAATTTTTTGGAGTGACTTAAGGTCGTTGCACCTTCGATTTACATTATGGATATCATACCATCAATATGAGCTTCTATAGGATTCAAGGATCATACATACTTGCTTAGAATAACTTTATAAGGAAAGAACAACATGGGCAACCTTAGTTTCTAGGAGTAGATCCGTTATGAAATAGCGTATTCATTTCACTTTAGATCATGCCAAAAGAAAGAGAGAAGTGCCTTAACATACCTTAACCACGTTGAGTCCTTAATACCTCCCAAGCAACTCTTCAAACAACTCAATTCAATCTAACACTGCATAAGGAGATTCAAAATCAATATTGAGTAAAGGCTAAGTCTGCAACATAAACTTGTAGCTCGTTTATATAAATTCGGGCATTATCTCCCTTGTAACACGAGCCTACACCAATACCATATACCAACAACAATTACTAGAGAAATCTAGCAATACATAATTATTAATAACAAGACACCATAAAACAACAACAAGTCACAACTATTTTACGACGAGCGACAAGCTCCAATTGGAATTCGTATACCCCATATCATCCCTTATAGAATTTTTACTCTAACTTAATAGTATCATTAACATGATAATGAAGTCATTCATCAATAATTCCAGCCTTATACCATATATCCATAACAAAGAAAATGATCCACAACTCCAATTATTTTTAATTGGCAACTTTATACACTAGTTCATGTCTAGTTCATCCATTTAACTTAGTCAATGCCAAGATAACCTTAAGAGCTTGTAGGAACACATTATAATTACCTCCTACAGTGGATGCAAGTCGAAATCCATGTTATATTTAGATTACAACAGCCCAACACACCCCAATCAATTCATACCAAAAACGACGACTATAGTAGTGTCCAACACCCCGAAAATATTACAAAGAATGACTAATCCATCATTTTGACATTACGTGGTGTTTCTCCACACCATTTATCCTCCAAAAATTCCATTAAATAGCAGAAAAATATACAGTCCAAGAGCTACACGAAACATCCCAAAAATAGCCCACAACAAGGCGAATAATTCGAACTCACGGCTTCCGATCACCGTCCCGTGAGTTCTAGCTATTACGAAATGTATTTATCAACCTTCCTTCATATTTGAAAGCTTAAATAAAGAAATAAGGCATTTTCTTAGATATTAAATATCTTCCAAAACTCAAACTACAAAGAAAAAGAGAGGCATTATAGCGATACTTACGTCGTAGGGATCGTTTTAATGTTATCGCTACTTGATTTCGTGCCCCGGATAATAATCTTATTGGAAACCCTTGTGGAGAGCTTGAGGGGAAGGTTAGGGGTGTTATTTGGTCGTGCTCTCCGGAAAAATGGGGAAAAAGACGAGATAAGGGATGTAAATATCCCATTTTGTTGAAAAGTCAAACAGGTGCTACTTGGCACCATCTCATTGGCCCTTTTTCAAACGCTTATATCTTTTCATTCGGATGTCGTATGAGCGAAAAATTAAGAGCGTTGGAAACTACATTCCAAGACCTTCAATTTGGTATATAATATGTCCAAAAAAGATTTCATATAGTACACGAAATTTATTACTCAAAAAGCTCCATTACAAGGCAAATTTTTAGTCGGTTTTTCCGCAACTTAAATCCGATTTTTCTTAAACTTTATACTTCATATACAAACACATATATAGTCATATCATGGTTTTAAACTCATTTAAATCATGATTAACAAGTCTCATATTTATCTTAACTTGCTTAACACTTCGGCAAACCTTTCTTTTCCTTGTAGAAGGATTTCATCCTTTTTGAGCTTACATCAATTGACTCACGTTGTAAAACATGGGTTGTAACAAAAACCTAATCAATAGATTTTTTTTTTTTGAAAAATTTGTAAATGAATCAATTAGTCATACTAAAGTAAGAATAAATAAATTAAAGAGCCAATCTCATCTGTACTATTTAAAACCACTTTATTATCATGTAAAAGAAAAATATTCATATAAATTTGCCCCTATTTTTTATCCTTTAAAATTAGATTTTATATTTTAAAAAATTATCATTTAATTGTTTTTTTGTTATTTAATATTTTAAAAAATAACTCAATTTATTTGAATTAGGTAGTAGCTCCTAATATTTAGGTAAAAGATACTAACTTAATTTAGTTTTAGCTTTATGTGAAATAAACAAAAAATTAAGACTTTAAAGGATAGTAAGAATTTTCAACTCTGTAAAATGTTATAGATATTTTCAGAATGTAGTCCTAACATTTTCTTTTAGTACGTGCGTATATTTTAGTACATTCCTTATTATAAAAGAAGTGTAATTAAGAATAACGATTCTTTGAAAGAAAATTATGGACACACTTTTTTAATTCAAATAGGACCAACGTTGTAGGATCGGGTATATGTATAGTTTAATCGAAAAAGAATTCTATCATTAGATAATTTACCATTAGATCCTTAAATTATACAAATATTTAATGGCATAAAAGTCGATCAATATTCGGGGATATTTTAGTCGTTTAAAATTTAGCATAAATTATTCGTGCTTTTATAATAATATAGATATAGATAGATAGATAATATAGTATAGATAGATATAGATATATAGATTATTTGATGTTCTTAGACCATTTGTGTCTAGCTGCGTATATATTCAATTGTTATTTATTTTAAGGGTAAACAATTAGATTTGTAATTAAATTTCTAATACAATGCATGATGTAAGCAAAAGTTATTGAGTTGGTGACCCAAACTTAATATTGTAGTTTCGCCCTTATTTGGATCTAGCAATTCTTTCCTTGCTTTCTCCATTCCCACCATATTGTACAACCTTCCTTGTCTGCAGGAACATTCTCTTCTCATTCATGGCTTGTACCTTTTACATTTCTTTCACTGGCCTACCTCTAAACCACGAAGACCATTCACCCTCTCCTGACCCCCACTCCTTGTGCATGTAATGTTGAAAAGTAGCCATCAAATGTACAAACTTTCTACTTAATGAGCAAACCAAGGACAAGTCTGCTGCTATTCATATGATCAAGACTTTGTTTAAGTAGTTGCCTCTCCTCAAAGTAATAACCCCAGCCCAACCCCTACTATCCCCCACCCCCACTTACTTCTACTCTTTAAGAACTTAAATTCCCTACCAATTTAGAGGCGGAACTAGAGTATAGAGAGTGAGTTCAATTGAAAATATTATTTTTAGTCAAAGCATAGATATCGGTGCGTTAAGCAGCGTGAAGGAGACCGAACCTCCTTTGCTGAAAAATTATACTATATAAATAGGATAAATATGATTTTTTGGTTATATTGAAATGTTAAATCTCCTTGACATGAAAAAAATTCAAGTACTATAGTGAAGGGGGTTCTAAAGTTGCTTTAAGACAGGTTTAAATCCCAAGTGTGGCTCCTAAAAGTTTTTTGAATCCCTTGTGTAAATTTTTGGTTCCACCATTATGTATATACGCACACATGTATTTGTGCCTGAGCACGTGAAAAATATTAGGACAAATTTAAGTTTTAAACTCCTATTTTTAAAAACTCAAAACTTAAAGTTATTACGTTTACACCTCTATTTCCCTGCACTTACTAGTTACCACTCTTCAAAGACCATAGCATTTACACCTCTCAATCTCATCCAACTCCTTATTACCCCCAGTGTCTATGTAATTAATATAATGTCCCCACTGTTATCAAAGTGCCTATCTTAGCTTTATTCTGTTTGATAGTTTTAAGTGACAGTACAATGAGATTTTTTCAGTCACAATTCACAACTGACAATGCACTCTTCACTATTCAGCCTCATTCTAATCTTCACCTTCTTCCTTTTCACCTTCTCTACTACTGCCACTGCCACTACTATCCACTACCATCGCCGGCTTCTCCACCAACCGCTTTTCCCCTTTCATCGTCCTCTCGCGCCAACTTCAATTCCATCCATTAACACTAAACCTCCATTTCCTTCTCCTCAGTTTGATTATCCATTTTTCACGCCTTTTCCTCCTCCTCCAATAACTTCTAAAGATCTTGCCACTTTCCCTGCTAACATTTCCTCTCTCATTCTACCACACTCCTCGCGTTCCTCTAAAAGTTCCATCACCAGCAAATTCATTGCCATTCTCGTCTCTGTCTCACTCCTCTCTGTTGCATTCGTCACTGCTCTTGTCCTCTTTTTCTTCCTTCATCGCCACCCTCACCGCGAAGACAAAAGCTATGATCACGAGAGAAGTGATAGTCGTCGCCTTGTTTCACCTAATGCAACCCCCTCTCATGTAGAATTTGGCAGTACACATTATCTTTACACACTTGAGAATTCTAGAAAAATCAATGAAGATGGTGCTCAATCTTCCACAGCAACAAATGACTGTGTTACACTACACTTCCAAATGTTAAGATCACCAGAACTCCACCCTCTCCCTCCATTGCCACGTCAAAATTTCAAACAAAATCATAAAAATGCTGATTCGGCAGGATCACCTGAATATGCCGAGGAGCAAGAATTCTTCTCCCCCGGAGGATCATCTGGGGATATAGGTAGTTCCAATTTCTTTGAAAAGAGTCCCTATGCATATTTTGAAGGTTATTTCCATAACCTGAATGCATATCCGAATTCCAATTCTTCAAATGATTCATTATCCTATAGTCCTTCTGGAAAATCGAATTTGAGGTTTATTCTTCCACCAGTGGAACAAGGATCATTGTCATCGTCTTCGTTATCTTCTGGCAGTACTCGAATCTCCCCTCCTTGTGTTTCAAATTTCTCAGTCCAAATTCCAGAGTCTTCTATGAGGAAATTCAGCAATTCAGGGAGGTATGTATCGATAAAACTGCCACCTCCACCACCACTACCACCTAGGCCAAGGTTCTGTGAAGGTTCAACAGTCACAGAACCTCTAGTAGTCGAAAATTGTGAGCGATCAGTGCCAGTTTTAATCAAGAAAGCTACTGGAAATTCTGAAAGTTCAGAAGCTGTTGAAAGGAGGAATGAAGAAAATATGAAGCCAAAGCTCAAGCCTTTGCATTGGGATAAAGTCAGGGCCAGTTCAGATAGAGCAATGGTTTGGGATCAACTGAATTCTAGCACTTTCCAGTAAGATTTACATCATTCGAAGTACTTAATCCGAGCTATATACTTGCCTAATTTTGAAGTGTGGTTGTGGTTGTAGGTTAAATGAGGAAATGATTCAAACATTATTCACTGTAAATTCTTCAAATTTGAATTCAAAAGATGTCGTAAGGCGCCCAATGATCCCAGTAATGAATCAAGAGAATCAGGTGCTTGATTTGAAGAAGTCTCAGAATATTGCAATTTTGTTGAGGGCAATTCAGATCACTAGTGATGAAGTTTGTGAAGCACTTTTAGAAGGTAAATAAATAGATTTTTGCTTTTAGACATACTCAGAAATGTTCCCAAATTAGTAATTTGAGACGCCTTTTGTATTGCACTTAATCAGATAGCTTATTCAGATTATGATAACTTGTTAATGAAATGAAAATCCAAGCCTTTTTATGGTATTTTCCCAGAAGGAAGGAACATGATTTTGTGGTCCTATATTCTGCCTTTGGTGGTTTCACATTCTAGTTTTTAAATGAAGGAAAAGCAAATTTGGCATTATAACGTGGTGACATTTAATTCTGGTTCTATCAAGTGATGTGGCCATCATTCATGTATTGAGACACAGCTACTATTTCATTGGGATGTCACTTTCAAGTTTATGAATGAACTTTGATGTTCATCTGATCTGGTTCTACATCTTTACTTATAATAAAAAGAAAATTATTATAAAAACATGTGACCGCGCACCATGCAATACGCCACAGGTGCATTAGTGCACGGACATAGGCACATGGTGCATGGTGCACAGGCAATGGTGCAGTGTCAATGACACAAACGACCTTGAAAAGAGCAGGTCTTGAACTTTTGACTTTTGGGATAGGCCATCTGGCCAATGGGCAAAACTTGACTTTTGACCTTGAAGGTTTGCCCGTTGATCAGGTGACCTGCCCCGAAGATCAAAAATTCAAGACCACCCCTTATTTCTTCCATTTCTGACAGGTGCACCGCTGCAACATGCGTGTGCATTTCCATATGTAATGATCTTTAAATTAAGTGGATTTTGCATTAGGGAACTACTTATGAATCTTCTTTGTAATAAAACAAAAACCAGGTGACGCAGACACACTGGGAGCGGAGCTACTGGAGAGTCTAATAAAGATGGCTCCTACAAAAGAAGAAGAGCGGAAGCTGAAGGTTTTCAAAGATGAATCATCATTCAAACTAGGCCCTGCTGAGAAATTTCTCAAGGGAGTTCTTGATATACCTTTTGCATTCAAGAGGGTGGATGCAATGCTTTACATGTGTTGTTTTGATTCAGACTTTGAATACCTTAGGACATCATTTCAGACGCTAGAGGTATGGGATTGCTTTTGCCATTATTCCTGTATGTAAATGCAGCAATTCTGCTGATATGATGTGTGCATTGGCACACAAGTCTAGTTATCAACAGATTGGTATCTCAAATCTTTCATTCAACTTTTATATATCTGTCCCATTACTATCTGAAGTAACTAAAGTCTAAAAGTTTGACAATGGTTCATAGACATGGCCATTCTAGTAGGGGCGGATGTAGCATATGAATATTGGGTTCATCTGAACCCGGTACTTTCAACGTCGAGCGTAAATTTATGTGTAAAAATTGATTAAAATTACAATGAATAGTAGATATGAACCCATAAAGTTTAAATCCTGGATGCGTCTGCATTCTAGACCTCATTTAAGCCAAAGCAAAGATGATAAAAGCTGATCATATAACCTTGGAATCCAATTTATGCAGTTAAAAACACCATTCCCTAAAAGCCTTTTATCTCTAACATTCAATGTGCCATTGCAGACTGCATGTGAAGAACTAAGGAATAGTAGGATATTCTTAAAGCTTCTAGAAGCTGTACTCAGAACTGGTAACCGCATGAACGTTGGAACGAACAGAGGAGATGCTCGTGCCTTCAAGCTCGACACGCTTCTTAAGCTTGTAGATATTAAAGGTGCTGATGGGAAGACAACCCTTTTGCATTTTGTTCTTCATGAAACTATTCGAGCAGAAGGTTCTCATCTTTCTGTTGCTGATCTAAATCCAAATGTTGAAAAGAATCAGCAATCTGTCGTTTGCGATAAGGCTGAGTTTAAAAAAAATTTCCTTGAGGTTTTTTCTGGCTTGAGCCATGAGCTTGCCAATGTGAAGAAAGCAGCTGTTATGGAGACTGATATTCTTAGCAATGAAGTTGCAAAACTAGCAACTGGAGTTACAAAAATTACTGATGTCCTAAAGCTGAATGAAGAGTTGGTTTTGAGTGAAAGTAGCAGAAAGTTTTTCGAGTCGATGAATGGATATTTGAAGAAGGCACAGGAAGAAATTATCAATATACAAGCTCAAGAGGATGTTGCTTTATCCATGGTAAAGGAGCTAACAGAATATTTCTATGGTGATTCGGCCAAGGAAGAAGCTCGACCGATCAGGATATTTATGGTAGTTAGGGACTTCCTCTCTATCCTTGATCAAGTGTGCAAAGATTTGAGCAAATAACACAGAGAACATTGCTAGTAAATACTGGCCTTTCCATTGCTAGATGGTCAAAGCAATTAGATATGCCTGTTTGATGTCCCTTGTGGATTTTCTTCTTCTATTTTGTACTTTATATATCATATCCAGGTAAATCCTCATCCGTGTATGTATTTTTATGTGTTATACTGAGAAAGTGGAAGAATATCATTGATTAACATTATGATGTTATAGTAAATATTGTTGAAGTTTGGCAAAATGCCAAAGTCCCACATTGGTTGGGAGTTAAGTTTGGGGGGGATTTTTCCCCTATAAAAGAAGGCCTAATGTTTAGGATTGAAACACACCTCTCATTTGCCTTCTCATCTGTTTAAGGCATTTGTATCTTCTCTCTTTAGTATTATTTCACTTGTATTTTTGGAGTGAAATAAAATATTGGTTGTGTCCGAGGAGTAGGCAAAATTAGCTGAACCTCGTAAATTCTGGTGTTCCCTTTATTGTTGCTTTATTGTCTTATTTATTATTTGGTGGCTGTCATAATTTTTGGTATAGTAGTTGTGACTTATTCACACTATATACATTTGGCTTCCACAACAATTGGTATCAGAGCCAAGGTACTGTCTAAGTATGCTCTGTGGTTGCAGCATAGTCTGATCTTCCACATCAGAAAAGATTTATTTTGGAAACTGAGTCAAGGTTGTGTCTGAGTATGCTCTGTGGTTGCAGCTTAGTCTGATCTTCTACATCAGAAAGGAAATAATCTTGATTTGTGTCGTCAGCTATTAAATAATATTTGTGTCAAATATGAGAGACAATAAACAAGAAGAATCTACATCAAGTGTCAACAATACGTCATCATTGGCATCTTCGCTTATGACAAGAAATGTGTCAAATGCGAAATTTGCGGTAGAAATTTTTGACGGGTCCAGACATTTTGGGATGTGGCAAGGCGAGGTTCTAGATGTCCTTTTTCAACAAGGGATAGATCTTGCCATTGAAGAAAAGAGACCAGATGTTATTGGAGAAGAAGATTGGAAAATTATCAACCGTGTTGCTTGCGGTACCATTCGATCCTACCTTGCTAGAGAGCAGAAATATCCATACACAAAGAAAACTTCTGCAAGTAAATTATGGAAAGCACTGGAGGATAAATTTTTGAAGAAAACAGTCAAAATAAATTGTACATGAAGAAGAGACTGTTTCACTTCACCTATGTTCCTGGTACCACGATGAATGAACATATCACTAGTTTCAATAAGTTGGTCACAGATTTGCAAAATATGGATACAACTTATGATGATGGTGACTTGGCCTTGATGTTGTTGGCGTCACTTCCTTATGAGTACGAACACCTTGAAACTACTCTACTCCATGGAAATGACGAACTCAGAGAAGTTTGTTCGACTTTGTACAGCTATGAACAAAGAAAGCGAGAAAAACAGAAGGGCGGAGAAGGAGAAGCACTATTTATGAGGGGTCGTCCTCAAAATCAAACGAGGACAAAGAAGGGAAGATCCAAGTCAAGATCCAAACCCAGCAAAGATGAATGTGCCTTTTGTCGAGAAAAGGGGCACTGGAACAAAGACTGTCCGAAGTTGAAGAATAAAGCCAAACATAACAATGGAAAGACCATTATGGATTTAAATGTAACTGATTGTGATGATTAAAACTTCTCATTAGTTACAACAGAGTCATCAACATCATCAGACATATGGTTGATGGACTCGGCTTGTAGCTATCATATGTGTCCCAACAGGGACTGGTTCGTGGATTTTCAAAAGGGAAAATATGGAGTCATCCACACAGCGGACAACAACCCTCTTACCTCATATGGAATTGGTTCAATACGATTAAGGAACCATGATGGAATGATCAGAGCATTAACAGATGTTCGATATGTACCGGATTTGAAGAAGAATCTCATCTCTGTAGGAGCCCTCAAATCAAAAGGGTTCAAAATCATTGCAGAAAATGGAGTGATGAGAGTATGCTCCGGTGCACTAGTGGTAATGAAGGCTAATCGGAAGAATAATAATATGTACTGCTATCATGGCAGTACAGTTATTGGGACAGCGACAGTGACATCCAGTGATGACAAAGAGGCAGAAGCAACCAAACTATGGCACATGCGCTTCAGACATGCTGGAGGAAAATCCTTGAAAACTCTATCAGATCAAGGATTGTTAAAAGGACTAAAGGCTTGCAATTTGGAGTTTTGTGAGCATTGTGTCAAAGGGAAACAGACAAGGGTTACATTTGGTACAACATTCCATAATACTAAAGGCATTTTGGATTATGTACACTCTGATGTTTGGGGTCCTTCCAAAACACCTTCATTAGGTGGGAAACACTATTTTGTAACCTTTGTTGATGATTTTTCTCGAAGAGTGTGGGTGTATACAATGAAGAGCAAAGATGAAGTGTTGAGAATTTTTCTCAAATGGAAGACGATGGTGGAGAATCAAACAGGCAAGAGGATTAAGTGTATTCGCACAGACAATGAAGGTGAATACAAAAATGATCATTTCAATAAGGTCTGTGAAAATGATGGCATCGTCTGATACTTCACTGTCAGACATACACCACAACAGAATGGAGTGGCAGAACGTATGAACCGGACCTTGTTGGAGAAGGTACGGTGTATGTTGTCCAATGCTGGCTTGGGCAAAGAATTTTGGGCTGAGGCAGTTACATATGCATGCCACCTCATCAATCGCTTATCATCTGTTGCTGTTGATGGCAAGACACCATTTGAAAAATGGTATGGAAAGCCTGCTGTAGATTATGTCTCTTTGCACGTGTTTGGCTCAACTGTATATTATCATGTGACAGAGTCAAAATTGGATCCAAGGGCAAAGAAGGCTATTTTTATGGGAATTACTTCTGGAGTCAAATGATATCGCTTATGGTGTCCTATGACAAAGAAAGTAATATTCAGCAGGGATGTTACCTTTGATGAATCTGCTATGGTAAATAAGGTAACAGAAGATACCAAAAAAAATGAAGATGCTTCTAAGTAGGTGGAGTTTGAGGGAAAATTTATTTTTCCTACACAAGAAGCAGAGGAGGAAACAAATGAAGATTATCCTCTGGAGGAGTTCCAGTAGAGGAGATTCCAACTCAGGAACCTCAACAACAACTTGAATCAATAACAACAAGCAGGCCAAAAAGGAAAATAACGAAACCTGTTCGTCTCATAGAGACAGTTGCTTGTGCAACCTCAATTGTAGCTGATGATGTTCCTACCACTTATAAAAATGCAGTCCAAAGTTCAGAAGAATATAAGTGGAGGATTGCCATGAATGATGAAATACAGTCCCTTCATCAGAATCATACATGGAGATTGGCCAATCTCCCAAAGGGAAAGAAAGCAATTGGGTGCAAATGGGTATTTGCAAAGAAGGAAGGATTTCCTAACCAAGTAGATGTTCGCTACAAAGCAAGATTGGTGGCCAAAGGATATGCTCAAAAGGAGGGAATTGATTACAATGAAGTGTTTTCTCCAGTTGTAAAACATTCCTCCATTAGAATTATGTTGGCTTTGGTAGCACAGTTGGATTTGGAACTAGTTCATATGGATGTAAAAACTGCGTTTTTACATGGAATCTTGGAGGAGGAAATCTACATGACTCAGCCAGAAGGATTCAAAGTTGTTGGAAAAGAAAATATGATGTGCAAACTTGAAAAATCGTTGTACGGATTGAAACAATCTTCTAGACAATGGTACAAACAATTTGACGAGTTTATGTTACGGCAAGGGTACAAGAGAAGCAAATACGATCATTGTGTATATTTGCACAAGCTTAAAGATGGTTCCTTTGTGTATCTTCTCCTATATGTTGATGATATGTTGATAGCTTCCAAGAATTTGGAAGAAATTGATAAGTTGAAGATTCAACTGAAGAAGGAGTTCGAGATGAATGATCTGGGTGAGGCAAAGAAAATTCTTGGCATGGAGATAATAAGAGATAGACGTTCAAAGAAACTCTGTTTATCTCAGAAGAATATTTGAAAAGAATACTACAGCGTTTTGGCATAGATGAAAAGACTAAGCCAGTTAGTACTCCACTTACTCCCAATTTTAAGCTTAGTATTACTATGTCGCCAAAAGATGAAGCTGAACGAGAGTATATGTCAAATGTACCATACACAAATATTGTTGGTAGCTTGATGTATGCAATGGTCTGTACGAGACATGACATTTCACAAGTTGTTGGAGTTATTAACAGATATATGTATAATCCAGGAAAGGAGCATTGGCAAGCTGTGAAGTGGATTCTACGGTATATTCATAATACTGTAGATGTTGGGTTAGTTTTTGAGCAGGAATGCAATCAGTCTGTAATTGGATATTGTGACTCAGATTTTGCGGGTGATCTGGACAAACGAAGATCAACTACTGGTTATGTGTTTACTTTTGCAAAGACACCAGTTAGTTGGAAGTCTACTTTGCAGTTAACAGTTGCTTTGTCTACAACAGAGGCAGAGTACATGGCTATTATAGAGGCTGTAAAGGAGGCAATTTGGCTTCAAGGATTGCTAAAGGAGCTTGGTGTTGAACAAAAAGGTATCACAATTTTTTGTGATAGTCAAAGTACTATTCAATTAGCGAAGAACCAAGTTTATCATGCAAGGTCGAAGCAAATTGATGTTTGGTATCATTTCGTACGAGAAATCATAGAAGAAGGTGGAGTCACGGTGAAGAAAATTCCTACTACAGAGAATCCTGTTGATATGCTGACAAAGGTGGTAACTACGATCAAGTTTCAACATTGTTTGGATTTGATCAACATTGTTGAACACTGAAGATTGAAGATGAAGACATAACCAAAATTTGTTATTGAGAGAAAAATTGAAGATGTGGAATTTTGCCAAGGTGGAGATTTGTTGAATTTGGCAAATCCCACATCGGTGGGTTAGCCATTTGGTAGGGATATTTTTCCTATAAAAGGAGGCCTAATGTTTAGGATTTAAACACACCTCTCATTTGCCTTCTTATCTTCTTAAGACATTTGTATCTTCTCTCTTTAGTATTATTTCACTTGTATTTTTGGAGTGGAATAAAATATTGGTTGTGTCCGAGGAGTAGGCAAAATTAGCCGAACCTCGTAAATTCTGGTGTTCCTTTTATTGTTGCTTTATTGTCTTATTTATTATTTGGTGGCTGTCATAATTTTTGGTATAGTAGTTGTGACTTATTCACACTATATACATTTGACTTCCGCAACAGTTAGCTTGTTATGTTTTTAGTTTATGCTCTTGAAATTGGAGTTTACTATTAGCATATAGGCGAATCTAAGATGTAAAGTTGTGGGTTCAGAATGGGTGTAATCTTACTATATGTGTACATTATAAGGTGTTCGTCCTACCTATCTTGTTGATTCTGCATCTTCCAAATAATGCTAGTCAATAACCATCATGCTATTATTTCTCAATAGCAATCTGTCAAACAGCAGAGAACAACAAAAGTCATAAGCTGAGGAAATGTTTTCTATATATTTACTTATTTATTATAACGATGGTATCCAGACCAACTCGCACACTTCGACTATCCCACTGGTTACCAGCAGCTACGTCCAACTAGCACATTTAGCAGGTAACTTTGCCCACCACAACTTAGACAAATGGGATGAAATTATCTTGTGTATTTTGTCTGTGCTGGAACTCGAACCCAAGTCTTCCATAATTTCTTATATTGATAGAACAACTTCTAGTTAAAAATCACTACTCAATATATGAGATGCTAGTGAGTCCGAAACAAAGAATAAAAGGATATTAGAGGCATTAGAGGCTTGGAATGTCAATTGGTGGAGCAAAAGACCTTGTCAAACGAGCATGATTGTCATGTCTGATTGATAGTTGAGAAATACCACCTCCCGAAAATCATACTTTAGGACTATTTTTCACCGTTGAAGGACATAGTTCATGATATTAAGGTGATAATGCCAGCAAAATAGCGCCCCCCCCCCCCAACCCCAAATTTAAAGGCCAAAGGGAATTAGTTGGACCTGCAATTTCCAATATTCAGTTTACAGCTATATGCTGTGTTTTTAAAAGTTTTTGGAAAGAATGATTCAGGATATGGGAACTTCTACAGTTTAGGATCATAAATGTACGTACATATCAATAGGTAAGCAATTTTTACTGTTTCAATAAAAAAATCTCTTGTTCCATCTCAATTTATTCTTACTAATCAGTGGATCAAATGTCCTTGTAAATTCATTTGAGTTCTATTGTCAGCCTAAGCACATTCAAAGTAAAATTTGGAAAGAGATCAATGCACTACAATTGCTAGCCAAATTTACTTGGCAAAAAACCTCTTTGTACAGATTGTTCAATTATAAAGAGAACCAACACACAATTGTTTTTGTTTAATACAAGGGGCTGGACCTGATCATCTTTTTCTTGATTACAGGCTGCCTACGTACCCCCAACTAAACTCCTATCGGGATCAAGCCCAAACGTAGTTCTTTACATTAGTATAATTCTAATCAAAATTGATAATCAACATCCTTCTAGTAGCTTTCTTCTTTTGTTGGATCTGCAATTCAATAGCTTCATTGGTTTCAGCTTTGTACTATTGCAAAAATCATCGGTCAATGGATCACTTTCTCTTGCTATTTCTATAAACAAAAGTGGGTTGAGTTCCTTTTCTCTTGTCTGCTCACGAACGACAACATTATCGGATAAAAGAAACGGATGCTTCAATAACATATCAGCAGTCCATCGCGATCTCGGCTCCTTAACAAGACACTTTTTCAGAAAATCTTCAGCCTCTTTTGATAATCTTTCGTTCTGCAAATCCGGTGATTCCATTCCAATTTTGCATAACAGATAAACAATATCGTCAGCTTCACTGCAATCCCAAACTGTCTTCCCTGTAATCATCTCGAAAACAGTGCACCCGAAAGCCCAAATATCAGCTTCAGGTCCGTACTCGTTATCAAGAACTGATTCTGGCGCCATATACATACGCGTGCCCTTGAGTCCGCGCTTTCTTTTCTGACTCTTTCCAACCTTCTTCGCGAACCCGAAATCAGCAATTTTGGCAACTTTTTCGGTACCCACAAGAAGAATGTTATCCGGTTTAATATCAAGGTGAACGAAACCTCTTCCATGAATATCACTAAGCCCCAACAGAATCGATTTCGCGTACTGCTTTACCTCAAAATCCCCCAACCATTGCCCCGAATTTTGACCAATCCGATCAGCTAAACTTCCACCAGATGCGTACTCGAGCAACATGTTGTACAACATCTTTCCACCTTCTTCAGTAACATCAGCTCCGAAACATCGAATAACCTGATCACAATCTTGAAACTCGTGTAATAGTTCTCTCTCTTTCTGTAACGACTTTGAACGCGAAAACAAGGCAGATTTTATTGCGATTGTCGATGGAATATCAACGGAGGAGTTTGTTGTCGTTGCTAAAGTGACGATGCCAAAACTGCCTCTCCCGATGGTTTTGCCTCTCGTCCACATTACTGCATCGCTAATCGCCGTCATTGAATCAATTGTTCTCTTGCTCTTAATAGTAAGTGATAACCTGGTTTTTGTTTTTTTTGGTAACTTTCTGATATTGTTTTCCTTATGTATTAGTACGAGTTACTTTGTTTTCCTTTTCCGTATCTACGTATGATTACGTGTTTCTTGAGTTACAAGGTTTTAGGGCCGACAAACTAAAGTTTTAAAGTTTCCAAAATTTGTTTCTTTTTTCTGTGTTGTAACTTGTAACAGATTAATTACCACTTTTCCAAGTAATCTTACAAATTGCTGTTAATTAATTAATAGGTACGAACTTGATGAGAAGTTCACATATCTCTATATTGGTAAAAATAAATATTACACGTGGATTTACGTGAATGGCTGATAAGACAAGACACGTTTATCATTGAGAAAGCGACAGCTGGAGAAATGCATTAAAAGAGGCACGAGTCATAATAGATACGAGCAAATCACCCATGAGAGGAAAAGATATGGTCGTTCAAGTTTAAGTGGTTACATGAAGAGGTACCGGCGGAATGAATCAAGACAATAAAAAGGAAAGATTCGTGAATCAGCAATTAATGAGCGTGAATGATCTCAAACATTACAGCATCTTCATGAACAGTTACGATTGCCAATTATAACGTCTCATTAATGTCATTAATGCTCATAATGATTAGGTCATAAAAGGGGAAAGACGTTATACTCATATATTCCTATAAAAAAGAAAGAGATCATTTGTACATACACGTTCTGGTTATTATTGGAATACAATTACTTTCTTTTGCTTTCTATTGATTACTTTGCTATTTCATATTCTAATTTCCTTTCTTATTGCAAGAATATTGATTTTCTTGATTATCAGTAACCCGAGTACTTCTAAAAATAGGCTTTGACCGGAATTTCTATTTTTTGGTTAAACAAATTGGTTCCGTTACCGAGAATCTGATAATCTTTTCACTTTCCAATTTCATTTTTCCGTCAAAAAAATCATGTCGACCGCTAACGACAACAATCAACAAAACCTACAAAACCAACAAGACTAGCTGAACCAATAGAATCAATAAGAGAATGCCACCTCAATCCCTTCACCTCAAAATTCTCCTCGACACTCCCGAGACAACTCACCTAATAAATCAACATTACATATGAATAATCAACAAGGGAACGGTCAAAATGTTGATGATGCATTGAAGCAACTAATTGCAGAACACTTGAACAATGCTCTTTAAGCTTTCGTTAGCGGATTACCAACTGTACCACCATATCCGCCTCCAAACAACACCGCAACCATAGAGAATCTATGCTCATGACTTACTAATTCGGGTAGCGGATGAACTCCCAGTGAATGTCGTGATGGAGGGTCAGGTATCCCAATTAATTCTGATTTACAAAGTTTAGTACTAACTTTGCAAAAACAACTCAAGGAGCAGAACGATAATATAGAATAGATACCTGGTGTTCCACCTATAATCAAAGGAGTGGATATGGATATATATTCTCAACAACCCTAGAAGCCAAGTGCCGCTCCTTTTCCTATTCCAAAAAAATTTAAGATAGCTGATATCCCGAAGTATGATGGGAAAACCGATCCACGAGATCATGTAACTGCATTTACAACTGGCGTGAAGGGCAACGACTTGACCAAGTAAGAGATTGAATTAGTGCTGGTAAAACAATTCGGTGAAACACTCACAAAGGGAGCACTAACATGGTATTCTCTTTTAATTGAAAATTCCATTGATTCTTTTGTTGAGCTTGCAGATTAATTTATAAAAGCACACTCCGGAGCTCAAAAAGTTGAAAAGAGGATGGATGACACCTTCAAAATAAAACAAGGAGATACAGAGCTACTCATGAAATTCGTAGATAGATTCCAGTGTGAAAGAATGATGTTACCACATGTACCTAACAATTAGGTGGCTATGACATTTGCAAGTAATCTAAATGAAAAAAACTCAGAAGCCACGAAGAGACTCAAAGAAAGCTTACGAGAATTCCCTGCAACAACTTGGAATGATATTTACAATAGGTATAACACGAAACTGCGGATAGAAGAAGATACTATCACTTAGTCCTGGGGAGATGAAAGAGTAAGTTTGAGGCGACCAAAAAATGAAAAAGGTCCGATAAGAATAGGTACGAACCTTACATGGGACCAGCAGGAAGGGATTCACATTCAAAACAAGAGAGCCCGAGGTATGATTCTAGATCAAGGGATAGAAATTCGGGTTTGTCGTCCAGTTTTGGAAAAGAGTGAGACACGCGGGACAACGACAGAAGTTCAAAAACAAAGATTGGTGGTTACAATTTCAATGTTAGCACATCTGAATTGGTAGATGTTTTAAGAAGCATGGGAGATAAGGTGCGGTGGCCAAAGGAAATGAGATCGAACCCAAATAGAAGAAACCCTGATTTCTGGTGCGAGTTCACTGATCACAGTCACAAAAAAATAGATTGCAGATTGCTACAAGGTGAAATAGAGCACTTATTAAAACAAGGCTACTTAACCGATTTGTTTACTGAGAAGGGTAAGCAAGTATATATGAAGAATAGACAGGAGCCACCAAAACCTCTGTCTCCAAATAAAACAGTTAATGTCATAAGCGGAGGGGAGGAGGTCAATGGCGTGACATATACGTCTGTAAAGAAGGTGTCAAAAATCACAGTCACCCACGAGAAGCGAGTTTGCCAAGTTTTGGAAGAAGACAGTATAACATTTGATGATGCAGATGCAAATGATGTGTTGATCCCACACAATGATGCACTGGTAATATCTTTACTTGTACATGATACTAATGGGAAACGAGTTTTGATTGATCCAGGTAGCTCTGTAAATATAATTCTTTTAAGAGTGGTAAACGAGATGCAAGCTGATGACAAATTTGTACCCAAAGCACGTACGTTATCTGGATTTGACAATTCAAGAGTTGTCACAAAAGGGGAGATAATACTCACCACATTTGCAGAAGGAGTAGTTAATGATACAAAATTTCAAGTAATAGATATGGATATGGCGTACAATATTATCCTCGGTAGACCTTGGATTCACGAGATGGATGTTGTTCCATCTACTTTACATCAGGTCGTTAAGTTCCTTTCACAATGGGAAATTAAGCAAATCCGTGGTGATCAGCAGGCTTTTAAAAGTATCAAGTCAGTGGTGGATTCAAGCATACAAAATGACGTTGTAGATGTGAAATAGCAATTACAGAATTCGATTGAGGGTTTAACAACTCAAACCTCAATTGAAGATAGACAAACGGATGTAAACTCAAGACCTGATACTATTTAAGAGCCAGAAGAGAACAAAAACATCAAAACAGCAATTGAGAAACTCGAAGCGGTGGTGCTGTTTATACATTGGCCAGATAGAAAAGTTTACATCGGAACCAACCTGAGCCCAGAGATGAAAAGTAAGTTAATTGAATTTTTAAAAGCTAACGCAGATTTCTTTGCTTGTTCACATTCAGATATGACAGTTATACCACCGGAGGTGATGACCTGTAAGCTGAATGAAGATCCAACGTATCCACCTGTCAAACAAACGAAAAGGAAGCAAGGATCCTTCAAAGACCAGGTGATTCGGGATGAGGTACAAAAACTTTTAAAAATCGGGTCTATCCGTGAGGTAAAATATCTTAATTGGCTGGCTGATAGTGTAGTGGTATCAAAAAGAGTGGTAAGTGGCAAGTTTGTATAGATTATACTGACTTAAATAAAGCTTGCCCGAAAGATTCTTTTCCTTTACCATACATAGATCAACTAATTGATGTTACTGCAGGGCACGAATTGTTGAGTTTTTTAGATGCTTATTCAGGATATATCCAGATAAAAATGGATCCTTCAAATGAGGAAAAAACTTATTCCATTACAGACAGGGGGACTTACTGTTATAAAGTCATGCCCTTCGATCTAAAGAATGTTGGGGCCACGTACCAGAAGTTAGTAACAAAGATGTTTCAAGAACATCTGGGAAAAATCATGGAAGTCTACATTGATGACATGTTAGTCAAGTCAGCACAGGCGGGGGATCACATTCAACATTTGTCAGATACTTTTCAAATTATCTGCAAATTCAATATGAAGTTAAATCCCGAAAAGTGTGCATTTGGCGTGTCTTCAGGTAAGTTTTTAGGTTTCCTAGTTTCTAACCGAAGAATTGAAGTAAATCTAGTGCAGATTAAACCATTTAAGAAATATCGGATATACTCACGAGCATTAAAAAAGTGCAGAGGTTGACAGGTAGGATGACATCATTGGAAAGATTTATTTCTAAATCTTCAGATAAAAGCTTTAAGTTCTTCTCAGTGTTGAAAAAGCAAAATCAATTTGAATGGACAAAAGAATGCCAACAAGCGCTCAAAAATTTGAAAACATACTTGTCAAACTCGCCGTTGCTAGCTAAACCAAAGGACGGTGAAAGGTTACTCATCTATCTCGCTATGTCAGAAATGGAGGTAAGTGCAGTGTTAGTTCGAGAAGATAAAGGTAAACAATCTCCAATTTATTATGTTAGCAAGTCCTATTGAAACTCGATATCCTCATTTAGAAAATCTTGCTTTAGCACTAATTATGACATCTAGAAAGTTAAGGCCTTATTTTTAATGTCATCCTATTTCTGTAGTGACCGCCTACCCCTTACGAAATATAGTGTATAAGCAAGAGTTATCAGGTAGAGTAGCCAAATGGGCCGTAGAACTAAGTGAATATAAAATTCAGTTAACTTCTATATTTAATTGTTTGGTTGACTTTAATGGAATTGGATAGTTATTAGTTGGCTTACCTAGCGGGTTGGGTTAGGTGCCATCAAGACTAGTGGATTTTGGATCGTGACAGATTCAACCTAGAATTGCGATATAATCACAGGTCTTAGCAGATTTTGTGACAGACTTTAGCCCAGGGATGGTAACAAAAGGAGAAAAAGAACTGCAGGTATTTAACGGGTCTAATCCGGGTACTTGGACCCTATTTACCGATGGCTCCTCGAATGTTAAAGGAGCGGGTTTGGGCATTATTCTAATCCCACCTCGGGAGAAACTATAAGGCAAGCCATAAAGTGCCATCCTATTACTAATATTGAAGCCGAATACGAAGCTGTTATTGTAGGTTTAGAATTGACACGAGAGCTCGGAATATAGCAGGTTATAATCAAAAGCGATACGCAGCTCGTAGTTAATCAAATACAGGGGACTTATATAACTAGAGAGGCGAGGATGCAACAATATTTGGAAAAGGCACGAGATTTGATCAGGCAATTCCAATCTTAGAAAATCGTGCAGATACTTAGGGAAGAAAATGTCGAAGCAGACAAGTTGGCTAATTTTGCATCCGATGCAGAACTAACAAATGAAGAAAATGCTTCCGTAATACATTTGTTTCATTCGACACTCGACCAAGATGGAAATGAGGTCAATTTCAATAATTTAATCCGGGATTGGAGAAACAAGATTGTTAATTTTTTGCAATACGGAATTCTACCTAAAGATAAGAAAAAGGCTGAGGCACTTTGACGAAAAGCTGCAGGTTATTATTTGGATCGAGGCAATTTATATCGAAAGATGTTCGGTGGTCCTTTAGCAAGGTGTCTCAGACCTTCTCAAATAGAATATGTGATGAGAGAAGTACATGAAGGACATTGTGAAAATCACGCAAGAGGAAGATCCTTGGTAAAAACTCTAATTAGAGCAGGGTATTACTGGACAAAAATGGAAGAAAAGGCAGAAATCTGTGTGGCCAACTATGACAAGTTCCAAAGATATGGTAACAACATGCATCGACCAGCAGAGTTATTACATCGGATTGTTGCACCGTAACCTTTTATGAAGGTGGGTATGGATATCGCGGGTCCATTACCACAAGCCAAAGGAAAGGTACGATTTTTATTAGTACTCACTGATTATTTTACTAAATGGGTAGAAGCAGGTGCCTTCAAACAGGTATGAGAAAAAGAAGTCAGGGACTTCATTTGGCAAAATATTATATGTCGGTTTGGGGTTCCAAAAGAAATCGTGTGTGATAATGGCCCGCATTTCATAGGTGCAAAAATCACAGAATTCTTTTAGAGTTGGCAAATTAAAAGGATTACTTCAACACCTTATCATCCTGTGGCCAATGGACAAGCTGAATCAACGAACAAAGTTATTATTAATAACTTAAAGAAAAGGCTAGAGGAGTCAAAAGGTAAGTGGCCAAAAGTGTTACTGGAGTTTTGTGTGCTTATCGAACAACAAAAAAAATGAGTACGGGAGAGGCACCATTTTCATTTGTGTACGGTGCTGAAGACTTGATTCCGGCTGAAATAGGTGAACCAAGTACGAGATACACCCAAGCAACTGAAGAGTCAAGTGAGGAGGAGATGCAAATAAATCTCGATTTGCTTGAAGAAAGGAGAGAAACAACCTTGATAAGGATGGCTGCGCAGAAGCAAATTATTGAGCGATATTACAATCGGAAAGCTCATCTTAGGTTCTTCAAGATTAGGGACTTCATACTCAAGAAAGATTTTCAATCAACGAAAGCAGCCAATACAGGAAACTTGAGTCCAAATTGGGAAGGACCTTACAAGATTCGAGGTATCATTGGAAAATGTGCCTATGAGTTAGAAACCATGGATGGAAAGGTTATACCCTCAAGTTGGAATGTTGTTCATTTGAAGAAGTACTATTCCTAAGCAAAAGAAATACCCACAGTTAGGTATCGCTCAATTATGATTTTTATTTTGTATAGTTAAAATTATACTAACAATTTTAGTTGATAGGCAAAAAGCTAGCCCACACCAAATGATGATATTAGACCTGAAAGACACGCGGAAGTAACATAATTCCCGGTCTAAGTTTACAACCTTTTTGATGGAAATATAAAGGGTTAAGCAGTCATCATCTAAATTATATATATACCTCTGAGTTCTATACGTTTTTCCTTTTTCAGGAAAAGGACTACATGGAAGGAATAATCAAGTGCTCGAGATTTTATACTTCAAATCTCAAACACTTGTGGGACTATATATATAAGAAAGGCAAAGAAGAATAGAAAAATCAGAATTCTAGTCAAGCCTAAGGTTTATCCAACAAATCGAAAGTTCACAGCAAAGTCACGAGCCAAAAAGGCAAGCCTGATTCAAAAACCTGTGAAGAATACACTCGTGGATGTAAATTTCAAAATCTTACGAATGTTTAGGTTAAAGGCAATATTTAATCATGGGTTGCAAGATATACCGTTGAATTTTTTACAAATCTGTTATAAAGAAAACAGTTGTTGTTGTTGTTGTTGTTATAAAGAAAACAGTTACGAAAGAATTATAGATGGTACTTAAATACATGTAAAGTATTATATAATTTAAAAGTTCGAATGATACGAAACTTTCCTCAAAGTTATTCAAAGAAACGTGTGTGTTCCTATTTCTTATTTCGTATGTTTATACCATTATGAAGTTGAGACGTCTTCTTCATTAAGTGTCGTTCATAAAAGGGCCCTCTTTTATAAATCGTGCTTGTTTCAAAAAGTCAGGAAGTACTGAAGCATTTTTAGTGCATAATAAAAGAATAGTACAGAAACTCAAAATAAAATATCACAGAAGTTGAACAAAAAACTTAGAAGATGATATTATAATAACTTGGTTAAAACTAAGTATGAACTTAGTTTCAACCTGACTGTCTTATACAAAAAACCCTAAATGGGACCAAGGGTAAACTTCCAAACATTCCACCAGTAAAAAAAATGAAACAACACTTTAAACTTTTCAAACTTTCACAATGGGGCAAAATCTGAACCAATAGGGTAAAGAATGGCATCGTCAGAAGAAAGAGGAACAACTTGAGCAGGAGGAGATTGAACATCAACTTCACTAGGAGTAACTTCATCACCCTCGGGAATATCTGCCGCTGGTGAAGAAAATCTCTGACTTTGTTGGGTTTTCTCAATAGTTTCTTTGATCTTTGCAATCTTAGCAGCTAAGTCAAAGCCTTCCCGGCTTGCCTCTATTAAAGTGTCATGGCGTGTGTTCAAGAAAGCCCAACTAACTTCAATAACGGCCTTATCTTCAAGAGTTTCGTAATCTCTTTCCCAATGCTCAATCTCACTTCTTAGCTCTTCTTCTCAGTCAAGACTGCATTATAAGAAGCATGTAAAGGGGTAAGTGAACTCTCTAAAAATTGAACTCTGTTAGAAGACACTCGGAGATCTTCTTGAGCTTGGGTGAGCATTTGAACAAGCTCACCGGCGTAAACTTCTTTCTGGTTTAGTAGTTCCTTCAGACCCCTAATCTCTTCAGTGGCTTTAGAAAGTTGTTCAGTAAATGAAGAATCGAGAAGGTTTTTATCTTTGCCCGCCTGATTAGAAGAGGCTCTCTCAACTTCCAATTCTGCTGCCATTACTTTCAACTGTTGCTCCAAGGTACACTTTTCTTCTTCTAAGATATCTTTTTCAAGTTGAAGGCCATCGAACTGCTCTTTCCAGTTGTCTGCCTCGATGTGATAATCATTCATTAACTGCTCTGTGTGAACAATCCTCTTCATCATCTCTGTGCCAATGAGGTTGATCTACACAAAGGAAAGAAAAATGTGGTACCCATGAAAAGGAAATCACGTACAAAATAAAAAGCTAAGGCTTATACCTTTAAAGATGAGTGTAAGATATCATTCATCCACGTTAAAGAACTATGGCTCTCTAATTTTGTCTTCTCAACTGGGCCAATCAATGGTTTCAGCCATACATCAGCTTGGCCAGATTTCTTCAAAAGATTACCATCCTTAGGAACCTCGATGGTAACTTTTTCATTGCCCTACTAGAAGAACCAACTTTATTATGAGAAGTTGTAACAGTAGGAATAGTCTAGGGAGTCAAAATAGCCACGGTCGGAGTAGTGGCAGTAGCAATAGGTGCGGGGAGTTGAGAATCGATTGGAACAGACACGGGAAAAGAAGCTAGAGGCATTTCTTTAGAAATAAAGCCAAAGTCTTTATCAAACTCACGTGAAAAGAGTTGTTCAATAGAACCGCGGGAAGCAACATGCATCTCATCATCAGAACTCACTAAGGTAGTACCTTCAGGTTCGTGTATGGGAACAGAATTGGGAGGAGGAGTAGTTTCATCATCTGAAATGATAGCTCTCCTAGCTCGAGGCTTACGAACCAACGAGCCTTCATCCCTCTCCTCTTCACTCCTAAAACTGGGTGCTCTATCAGCTTTTCTTTTTTGATGAGGAACTCAAGATTATATCTTGAGCCATTAACATAGAGAGCCGCTAAGCAGAAATTGATGCAATATTCACACCTCTAATAGGAAACCCTAATAAAGAAAAGGGTTAATAAGTTCCAAGATAAACATGAAAATAAAGAAGAAAGTGAAAGAGAAAGTTACCGTGAGTCTTAACTTTCCATCCAAATATATTTGAAAGGTATTTCCATGGCCTTTCTTCCCTTGGAGCAACTATTAACAATTTTCTACCCAACCCCGAAAACTAGAAATTTCCTGAACAGTTCCCATGGTTGCTGAAAAGGAAAAGTAAAACAGTTACGAGAGTACAAGTTCTTCACAAAAAAAGAAGAGAAATAAAAGATTGGAAGAGAAATTTACGTGCAAAATTCCACTTCTCTAGGAAAGGCATATTTTCTTTACCTACTAACCCACTTGTAGGAGCAGCAACAAATCTGGCATACCAGCCACGATCTTTGTCATCTCCAGGGCTAACCAAAACCCTTTTACTTCTAGCCATAAGAGTAAACACCCCAGAATAAAATAACTTGAGGGAATAAAGATGAATCAGATGATAAAAGGTGAAAGGTAAAGAAGTCGAGTTTGACAAGTATCTAAGGCATGCCAAGGCCCTCCATATAATAGGACCAATCTATCCTAAACAAACATTTGAAAAAATGACAAAACTCTATGATGACTGGGTCAATGGAAGGTCTAAAACCCAACATAAAAGGCTATGTATATACAAAAGAATAGCCATCTTTGAACGAGGTGATTCTTTGATTTGCATTAGGAACTAAAATTGGGAAATCAAATTTCCAGTGACAGTCTCTACGTACAATGGAAATCAAACCCTCAGTAATCTGGGAGAGGTAAACATCAGCACGATCATGAGAAGTCATGGAAATGACTTGATTCCTAATCAATTCTGTATCTGTAAAGAAGGAAAGTTCAGCATGAATGATCTCATCAACAGTGGGTTCACGAAGCAGTTCACTAGAATCCTTACTTCTAACAAAAGATCTGTGTGAAGAAGAAGCCCTAGTTCTAGATGACGATGGAGGAGTAATACTGGGATGAGAAATAGAGCTACAGATAGAAACAGATCCTAAACTATGTAACCTGCCACCTCTTCTACTTTTGGTAGGGGCAGAGGAAGGGGGAAGATCATCCACCATAACAATTTTACGAGGATCAGGATTTGAAGAAGACATAGTTGTATGAAGAAGTAGAACGTATTGAAGAACAAAAATATGTTGTAAATAAAGAATACTGAAGAAAGTTTTTTGTGAATGCAAAGGCAAATGATGTATTTACATGCAGAAGCAATCATCATATAAAAAAGGTAATGATGGAAACGTCATTATGAAAACTGTCACTTCGTGATTGATGCAGTCGCAAAAAGCCTTAAAACCATGTAACAACCCGGCCGGTCGTTTCATGAGTTACCGCTCCGTTTCCCCCATTTATGCTTTTTATTATCTTGTTCAGCCGTATTATATGTTATCGGGTTGTTTGTTCGGGTTCGGAGAGGTTTTGGTAAGGTTTGAGACACTTAGTCCTTTTTGAGTAATCTTAAATTGAAAAAATCAATCGAATGTTGACTTATGTGAAAGAGGGCTCAGATGTAAATTCCGATGGTTCGTATAATATTGAGAGGTAATTTTGGACTTAGGATCATGATCAGAATGTGTTTTGGAGGTCCGGAGTAGATTTAGGCTTGAATTGGCGAAATTGGAATTTTTGGCGTTTTCCGGTTGTTAGGTGAGATTTTAATTATGGGGCTCAGAATGGAATACCGGAAGTTGGAGTAGGTCCATTGTGTCATTTGTGATGTGTGCACAAAATTTCAGGTCATTCGGACGAGGTTTGATAGACTTTTTGATCAAACGCGGAATTCAGAAGATTTTGGAACCTTAGGCTTGAATCCGATGTTATTTTGTTGATTCGATATTATTTGAGATGTTTTGAATATTGGTATAAGTTTGGATAGTGGTATATGACTTGTTCGTGCTTTTGGTTGAGGTCCCGGGGTCTCAGGGTGATTTTGGATGGTTGATGGGAAGTTTGGAGTTGGGAAGGTGTAGCTGAAGCTGTTGAGTTTTCTGTCATAATCACACTTGTGTCTTGGGGACCACAGGTGCGAGCCTGCAAAAGCGGAAGTGAAGTCGCAGATGCGGCCAAGAGAGGGAAAGGCTGGAGCCCGCAGAAGTAGAACTTTGGGCGCACCTGCGAAGGCGCAGGTGTGGGAATTTGACCGCAGGTGCGGTGGCTGGGCGGACAAGTGAATTCTGCAGATGCGCACTTGGGACTGCAGGTGCGGGTCCGTAGGTGTGATAATTGGACCGCAAATGCGATTTTGCTGGGTCAAAACATATATATGCACACTTCGCGAATTTGAGTTATTTTTCATGACATTCCAAACGGGAAGAAGCTTTGGAGAGCTAATTGAAAGGAGAATTCAAGAGGGTTTCTTAGAGGTAAGGTCCTTGGTCCCTAAAATCGTTTTTATGATGATCTTTAAGGTTGTAAGCTTGAAATCTATGGGAAAATTAGTAGCAAATTGGGGGTTAGGGATTGGAAATTGGAGACCTAAAATTTGGAATTTGAGGGGTCATATGTGGGCGGATTTTGGTACTTTTGATATGAGTGAACTCGTGGGGGAATAAGGATTCCACTGATGTGAATTTTGTCGGATTTTGAGACGTGGGACCGAGGGTCGGGTTAGGTCAATTTCGGGATTTGTGTTGTAATTTGATTATTTTCGAGTGGGCTTTGTTCCCTTAGCATATTTTGATGGTTATATACTAATTTTTGGAAAGATTCGGGGCATTTGGAGGCCGAATCGATAGGAAAAGGCGTCGCGAGATAGGATTTGGCTTGGCTTGAGATAAGTAACGCTTCCAAACTTGGTTTTGAGGGTTCAAAACCCCGAACTATGTGTTCTATGATTACTATTGAGGTGACGCAAATGCCAAGTGACGGGCGTGTGGGCGTGCACCGTGAGAAATGCGGCCTGTATCATTCCATGGCACCGCTTAGTGACTCTTTTATGTTGATATTATGCTGTAATTATGTGATTAAGTTGATAAGCTGCAAAATCATGCTAAATATCATGTTAGGGCTTCACGCCAATACTGTTGAGACCCGAGAGGTCGTTTCTTGCTGTCATGTCATTAGTTTCATGTATATTCTATACTCAGTCCTGATCATGCATATTATATCATGCCTCAGTCTCTATTATTGCTATTTAACATATGATATCATTGTTCGGGCTTGTATCACGACATCTTAGACCATGTGTGTGAGATTGGAGAGTATTGACTGAGTGAGGCCGAAGCCTGATATTGATTGACAGTATGGGATCGGGCTGCACGCCGCAACAAGATACTAATCATGCTTTCACTGGCATTGATATAATGCTTAGTCTCAGAGAAGCCCCTCCGGAGTCTTTACACCCCAGTGAGCATAGTAGTTGACGATATTGAGGGATGGATCTTCCTTGGACATGGATCTTGTCCGAAGTATTGGTATGAAGATGGATCTTCTCCACGAGGGTGGATTGGTATGTATTTCCTTTGTACTGGGTGACTTATAGTCTATGATGTACGTACATTCCGGGATGGATCTTCCCTGGGCCGAGTGGGTCGTTTACAGTACCGAGTAGTTGAGCACTATAAGTGGAGATATCATGCGTGACATTGATCATGCTATCTGTGCATTGGTACTTATATTTTTTTGAGCTTTATACTCTGTATTGTTCATGCTATATTTGGTTATTTCTAAGAAGATACATGAACTGTAAGCATGTCTAATTTTCTGTGCAATTATTTGTTGCAACCTGTATGAGGTTTGGTTCGTCACTACCATCAGTCTATAGTGTAGACTTGTTACTTACTGAGTTGGTGTACTCACGTTACCCCCTTCACCTCTGTGTGTAGATCTAGGTATCTCGGGGCAAGGTAGCGGTTAATGATCTTGCCAGTTGAGGACTTTCTGTGGAGATTTGCGAGGTACATGCTTGGCGACCGTAGTTCTGCCTTCCCCTTCCTTATCTTCCTTATAGTACTTTTATTCAGACATTCTCAAACTATATAGTCTTTTACATTTTAGACAGTTATAGTATGTCGCTCGTGACTTAGTGACACCTGAGGTCGGGATTATGTATTTATTTTCGGTGGATTTGAATTCTATCTTTATCTTATTGGGTTTCTGTTTAAAAATATGATTTTTCTTAAGTCTTAAATTTGGAAAACGGAGTGAATAGGTAATAATTAGCTGGCCTAGTATCATGATAGGCGCCATCATGACGTTGTTAGATTTTGGGTCGTGACATGTTGGTATCAGTGCCTAGGTTAGATAGGTCTCACGGGTCATGAGCAAGTTTAGTAGAGTCTCGCGGATCTGTACAGAGACGTCTGTATTTATCCCTGGGAGGCTGCAGAACCTTTAGAAAAACTTCATATTCTTGAATTCTTGTCATGCCAATCTATTAATCTGAGTACTAAACTTTTGTTCTTCTAATCTCTCACAGATGGTGAGGACACGCGCTACCGGTCAGGATGGACGACCACAAATACCACCAGTTGGGGCCGCTAGAAGCCGAGGATGCAGTCGAGGCCATGGTAGGGGCAGGGGTGTGGCCAGCACAACAGCTAGGGAAACACTTGCAGATCCACCCGCCGCCCTAGTTCATGATCAGGCTCCATCGGTGGATGCTCCAGCAGTACCAGCTCAGGCACTGACTGTGCCTATTGTCATTTCGGGTATTCAGGAGACTTTGGCTCTGATTCTGATTGTGTGCACCAGTCTTGCTCAGGCAGTCGCAGTTTCTACTACAGCAGCTACTTCTCAGGCTGGGGGAGGCACTCAGACTCCTACCGCCCGTACACCTAAGCAGGTTGTTCAGGGACTCCAGACACCGGAGGCACCACTAGCCCAACCGGTTGCACCTGATCAGGATTTTGTGGTTCCAATTATGCCTGATGACGAGCAACATCGATTGGAGAGGTTTGGTATATTTCAGCCTCCGACTTTCAGTGGTGTAGAGGGCGAGGATGCCCATGGTTTCTTAGATAAGTGTCAGAGGATGTTGCGTACAGCGGGTATTCTGGAGACTAGTGGGGTCTCATTTACTACTTTTCAGTTTTCTGGGGCTGCCTTCACTTGGTGAGAGGCTTATGAGAGGCGTAGGCCTGTTGGTGCACCACCCCTTACCTGACATCAGTTCTCCATTCTCTTCTTAGAGAAGTATGTACCGCATTCCCGTAAGGAGAAGCTGCGCAAGGAGTTCGAGCAGCTTTGTTAAAAGGGTTTGTCCGTGGCGCAGTATGAGATGAGATTTTCCGAGTTAGCCCGTCATGCTATTTGGATAGTTCCCACAGACAAGGCAAGGATCAAAAGGTTCATTGATGACCTCAACTATCAACTACAGATTTTCTGACCAGAAAGAGAGTTTCTAGCGCTTCTTATGAGGAGGTGGTTGACATTACTAGAGAGATTGAATCATCTCGTCGCTAGGATATAGAGGAGAGGGAGGCCAACAAGCCTCAGGGATCTGGTAGTTTTGGGGGTTCTTCTTCGGGAGGCTAGTTTCAGCACGGCAAAGGCCGTTCATTCAGACATGCTGAACCCGCCCGTCCAGGTCACCGTGGTGGGTTATCTGGCCATGGTTCTCACAGTTCACATCAGGTCACTCATATCTCAGTGCCCTTCCAGCTCAGAGTTCAACTCAGGCACCATCAGTTTAGGGCTCATCTATGTCTGGTTCTTCTAGTGGGCATCCCAGTGCACGGGGCTTCCTTCAATCCCCACCGCCACTTGATACGAGGGGTTGCTTTGAGTGTGGAGATTTGGGTCATATCAAGAGGTTCTGTCCCCGTCTTATGGGAGGTTCATCCCAGTAGAGGAGTCAACCTTCGATTTCAACACCAGTTACTTCCCCACCCGCTCAGTCAGCTCAAGGTAGAGGTCAGTCAGTTAGGGGTCACCCTAAAGGGGGAGGTCGATTAGGTGGTGGTTAGGCTCGTTTCTATGCCCTTCCATCCAGACCAGATGCTATTGCTTCAGAGGCTGTGATTACAGGTATTATCTTAGTCTGCCACAAAGATGACTCTATATTATTTGATCCCGGTTCCACCTTTTCTTATGTGTCATCATATTTTGCCCATTATTTGGATATGCCCCGCGAGTCTCTTGTTTCATCTGTTCATGAATTTACTCTGGTGGGTGATACTATTATTGTGGACCGTGTATATCGGTCGTGTGTAGTGACTATTGGGGTTTTGGATACCCGAGTGGATCCCTTGTTACTTAGTATGGTTGATTTCGATGTGATATTGGGCATGGATTGATATCTTCGTGTCATGCTATTTTGGACTGTCATGCTAAGACACATTGGCTATCCAGGGGTGCTACAGATTGAGTGACGAGGTTCGAGTAATTATGTTCCCAGTAGGGTAATTTCATTTCTAAAGGCCTAGCGGATCGTAGGGAAGGGTTGTCTTTCATACTTAGTATTTTTGAGGGATGTTAATGCAGAGACTCCCAGTATTGATTTTGTTTCAGTTGTGAGGGATTTTTCCGATGTGTTTCCTGCAAACCTGTTGGGCATGCCACCAGATAAGGATATTGATTTTGGTATTGACCTGGTGCCGGACACTCAGCCCATCTCTATTCCACCATATCGTATGGCACCAGCGGAGCTGAAGGAGTTGAAGGATCAGCTTCAGGAACTCCTTGATAAGGGGTTCATTCGGCCTAGTGTTTTGCCATGGGGTGCTCCTGTACTATTTGTGAAGAAGAAGGATTGTACTCTAAGGATGTGCATCAATTATAGGTAGTTGAACAAGGTTACCATTAAGAACAAGTATTCCCTACCTCGCATTGATGATTTGTTTGACCAGCTCTAGGGAGCGAGAGTGTTCTCCAAGATTGATCTTCATTCAGGGTATCATAAGCTGAAGATCAGGGACTCGGATATTCTTAAGATAGCTTTTAGGACCAGATATGGTCATTATGAGTTCCCTGTGATGTCTTTTGGGCTGACCAATGCCCCAATAACTTTCATGCATTTGATGAACAACGTGTTTCGGCCTTATCTTGACTCATTTGTCATAGTTTTCATTGATGATATTTTGGTGTATTCGCGTAGTCAGGAGGAGCATGCAGAGCATTTGAGAGTTGTGTTACAGAGATTGAGGGAGGAGACGCTTTATGTAAAGTTCTCCAAATGTGCGTTTTGGCTCAGTTTAGTGGATTTCTTGGGGCACGTGGTGTCCATTGAGGGTATTCAGGTTGATCCAAAGAAAATAGAGGCGGTTCAGAGTTGGTCCAAACCGTCCTCAGCCATAGAGATTCATAGCTTTCTTAGTTTTGAGGGTTATTACCGCCGGTTCGTTTAGGGATTTTCATCTATAGCATCGCCCTTGACCAAGTTGACTTAGAAGGGTGCTCCATTCATGTGGTCAGATAAGTGTGAGGCGAGCTTTCAGAAGCTCAAGACTGCCTTGACCACACCTCCAGTATTAGTTTTGCCATCAGCTTCAGGTTCATATACCGTGTATTGTGATGCTTCGAGATTTGGTATCGGATGTGTGTTGATATAAGAGGGTAGAGTTATTGCTGATGCTTCTCGTCAGTTGAATCCCCATGAGAAGAACTATCCCATTCATGATTTGGAGTTGGCTGCAATCATTCATGCATTGAAGATTTGGAAGCATTATCTGTATGGCATGTCTTGTGAGGTGCTTACTGATCATCTTAGCCCCTCCAACACTTGTTCAAACAGAAGGATCTCAATTTGAGGCAGCGGAGATGGTTGGAGCTACTAAAGGATTATGATATTACTATCTTGTACCATCCGGGAAAGGCCAATATAGTGGCCGATGCCTTGAGTAGGAAGGCGGTGACTATGGGGAGTTTGACATATATTTCAGTTGGGGAGAGACCTCTTGTAGTTGATGTTCAGGCCTTGGCCAATCGGTTCATGAGGTTAGATATTTCGGAGCCTAGTCGGGTATTGGCTCGTGTGATTTCTCGGTCATTCTTATTTGATCGCATAAGAGAGTGCCAATATGATGATCCTCATTTTCTTGTCCTAAAGGACAAATTTCAGCATGATGATGCCAGGGATATGATTATTAGTGATGATGGGGTGTTGAGGATGCAGGGCAGGATATGTGTGCCCAATGTAGATAGACTTCGTGAGTTGATTCTAGAGGAGACTCATAGTTTGGGGTACTCTATTCATCCAGGTGTCGCGAAGATGTATCAGGATCTGAGACAACATTATTGGTGGAGGAGAATGAAGAAGGATATTGTAGAATTTGTAGCTCGGTGTCTCAATTGTCAGCAGCTAAAATATGAGCATCAGAGACCGGGTGACTTACTTCAGCAGATAGATATTCCAGAGTGGAAGTGGGAGCGGATCACCATGGACTTTGTAGTTGGGCTCCCACGGACTTTGAAGAAGTTCAATGCTATTTGGGTGATTGTGGATCGACTGACCAAGTTCGTGCACTTCATTCCTATGTGTACTACCTATTCTTCGGAGTGGTTGGCAGAGATCTATATCCCAGAGGTTGTTCGGTTACATGGTGTCCCAATTTCCATCATTTTAGATAGAGGTACTCAGTTTACTTTACAGTTTTGGAGGTCTGTATAGCGAGAGTTGGGTACTCAGGTTGAGTTGAGCATAACTTTTCACCCTCAGACGGACGGACAGTCCGAACGCACTATTCAGATATTGGAGGACATGTTGCGCGCTTGTGTCATTGGTTTTGGAGGGTCATGGGATCAGTTTCTACCGCTCGCGGAGTTTGCTTATAACAACAACTATCAGTCGAGTATTCAGATGGCTCCATATGAGGCTTTGTATGGTAGACAATGTAGATCTCCAGATGGTTGGTTTGAGCATGGCGAGGCTAGGCTATTGGGTACAGACTTGGTGCAGGATGCTTGAGATAGGGTGAAGGTGATTCAGGAGAGGCTTCATACAGGGCAGTTAAGACAAAAGAGTTATGCGGACATGAAGGTTTGTGATGTGTCTTACATGGTTGGTGAGAAGGTTCTATTGAAGGTTTTGCCCATGAAGGGCATTATGAGATATGGTAAGAAGGGTAAATTGAGTCCTCGGTTCATTGGGCCTTTTGAGGTGCTTCAGAGGATTGGGGATGTGGCTTATGAGCTTGACTTACCACCCAGCTTATCGAGTATGCATATGGTATTTCATATTTCTATGCTCAGGAAGTCTATTGACGATCCGTCTCATGTTTTGGATTTTAGCACAGTTCAGTTATATGATGATTTGACTTATGATGTGGAGCCAGTAGCTATTGTGGAGCGTCAGGTTCAAAAGTTGAGGTCAAAGGATATAGCTTCAGTAAAAGTGCAGTAGAGAGGTCGGCTCGTGGAGGAGGCTACCTGGGAGACTGAGCGGGAGATGCAGAGCAAATATCCTCACCTATTTGGGACTTCAGGTATGTTTCTTCACCCATTCGAGGACGAACGTTTGTTTAAGAGGGGGAGGATGTAACGACCAGGCCGGTCGTTTCATGAGTTACCACTCCGTTTCCCCCATTTCTGCTTCTTATTGTCTTGTTCAGCCGCATTATGTGTTATCGGGTTGGTTGGTTCGGGTTCAGAGAGGTTTTGGTAAGGTTTGAGACACTTAGTCTCTTTTAAGTAAGCTTAAGTTAGAAAAGTCAACCGGATGTTGACTTATGTGAAAGAAGGCTCAGATGTGAATTCCGATTGTTCGGATAACTTCGGGAGGTGATTTGGGACTTAGGTGCGTGATCGGAATGTATTTTGGAGATCCAGAGTAGATTTAGGTTTGAATTGGCGAAATTGGAATTTTTGGCATTTTCTGGTTGTTAGGTGAGATTTTGATATAGGGGTCGGAATGGAATTCCGGAAGTTAGAGCAGGTCCATTGTGTCATTTGTGACATGTGTGCAAAATTTCAGGTCATTCGGACGTGGTTTGATAGACTTTTTGATCAAAAGAGGAATTCGAAAGATTTTGGAACCTTAGGCTTGAATCCGATGTTATTTAGTTGATTAGATGTTGCCTGAGGTCTTTTGAAGATTGGTATAAGTTTGGATAGTGGTATATGACTTGTTCGTGCTTTTGGTTGAGGTCCCGGGGGCCTCGGGGTGATTTTAGATGGTTGACGGGAAGTTTGGAGTTGGGAAGTTGCATCTGAAGCTACTGAGTTTTCTGTCATAACCGCAACTGCGTCTTGGGGACCGTAGGTGTGAGCCCACAGAAGCAGAAGTGAAGTCGCAGATGTGGCCAAGAGAGGGAAAGGCTGGAACCTATACAAGCAGAACTTTGGGCACACCTGCGATGGCGCAGGTGCGGGAATTTGACCACAGGTGCAGTGGCTGGGCGGATAAGTGAATTCCGCAAATGCGTACCTGGGACCGCAGGTGTAGGTCCACAGGTGCAATAATTGGACCGCAGATGCGGTTTTGCTGGGTCAGAACATTTATATTGCACACTTCGCAAATTTGAGTTATTTTTCATAACATTCCAAACGGGAAGAAGCTTTGGAGAGCTAATTGAAGGGAGAATACAAGAGGGTTTCTTAGAGGTAAGGTCCTTGGTCCCTATACTCATTTTTATGATGATCTTTAAGGTTGTAAGTTTGAAATCTATGGGAAAATCAGTAGCAAATTGGGGGTTAGGTCTTGGAAAATTGGAAACCTAAAATTTGGGATTTGAGGGGTCATTTGTGGGCGGATTTTGGTAGTTCTGATATAAATGAACTCATGGGGGAATAAGGATTCCATTGATGTGAATTTTGTCGAATTCTAAGACGTGGGTCCGGGGGTCGGGTTTGGTCAATTTCAGAATTTGTGTTGTAATTTGATTATTTTCGAGTGGGCTTTATTCCCTTAGAATATTTTGATGGTAATATACTGATTTTTAGATAGATTCGGGGCATTTGGAGGCTGAATCGAGAGGAAAAGGTGTCGCGGGCTAGGATTTAGCTTGGCTTGAGGTAAGTAACGCTTCCAAACTTGGTTTTGAGGGTTCAAAACTCCGAACTATGTGTTCTATGATTACTATTGAGGTGACGCAAATGCCAAGTGACGGGTGTGTGGGCGTGCACCGTGAGAAATGCGGCTTGGATCATTTCATAGCACCGCTTAGTGACTCTTTTATGTTGATATTGTGCTGTAATTATGTGATTAAGTTGATAAGCTGCAAAATCATGCTAAATATAATGTTAGGGCTTCACGCCAATACTGTTGAGACCCGAGATGTCGTTTCTTGCTGTCATATCATTAGTTTCATATATATTCTATACTCAGTCCTGTTCATGCATATTATATCATCCCTCAGTCTCGATTATTGCTATTTGACAAATCATATTATTGTTCGGGCTTGTATCATGACATCTTAGTCCATGCGTCTGAGATTGGAAAGTATTGACTGAGTGAGGCCGAGAGCCTGATATTGATTGATAGTATGGGATCGAGCTGCACGCTGCAGCAAGATATTAATCATGCCTTCGCTGGCATTGATATAGCGCTTGGGCTCAGAGAAGCCCCCCCCGGAGTCTTTACACCCTCAGTGAGCGCAGTAGTTGGCGATATTTAGGGATGGATCTTCCTTGTACATAGATGTTGTCCGAAGTATTGTTATGGAGATGGATCTTCTCCATGAGGCTGGATTGGCCTGCCTTTCCTCGGTACTGGGTGACTTATAGTCTATGATCTACGTACATTCCGGGATGGATCTTCCCTAGGCTGAGTGGGCCGTATACAGTACCGAGTGGTTGAGCACTGTGAGTGGAGATATCATAGGTGACAACGATCATGCTATCTGTGCATTGGTACTTAGATTTTTCCGAGCTTTATACTCTGTATTGTTCATACTGTGTTTGGTTATTTCTGAGAAGATACATGAACTATAAGCATGTATATTTTTCTGTACAATTATCTGTTGCAACCCGTATGGGGTTTGGTTCGTCACTACCATCAGTCCATAGTTTGGACTTGTTACTTACTGAGTTGGTGTACTCACGTTACCGCCTGCACCTCTATGTGCAGATCTAGGTATCTCTGGGCACGGTAGCGATTACTGATCTTGCCAATTGAGGACTTTCTGTGGAAACTTTCGAGGTAGCTGCTTGGCGAGCACAGTTCCGCCTTCCCCTTCCTTATCTTCCTTATAGTACTTTTATTCAGATATTCTCAAACTATGTAGTCTTTTACATTTCAGACAGTTATAGTATGTCGCTAGTGACGTACTAACACCCGAGGTCAGGATTATGTATTTCTTTCCGCTGGACTTGAATTCTATCTTTATCTTATTGGGTTTTTGTTTAAAAATATGATTTTTCTTAAGTCTTAAATTTGGAAACGGAGTGAATGGGTAATAATTAGCTGGCCTAGTATCACGATAGACGCCATCACGACGTGGTTAGATTTTGGGCCGTGGAAAACCCGCTGAAGAGTTGCAGAGTCAATCGATGACTGCCGCGTGTCATATGCATTAAATGGAAGTGACATACGACACATTGGTTCAGAAGAAGATACAATGGTACGTGGGAAACGACGGCAAAAATTCCCACCATAAATACATACCACTTCCCAAATATTCAATTGTAGAATATTCGGCAAGTGGGGGGACTATCTGTATTGGTAAAAATAAATATTATACGTGAATTTATGTGAATGGCTGATAAGACAAGACACGTGGATCATTGAGAAAGCGACAGTTGAAAAAATGCATTAAAAGAGGCACAAGTCGTAACAGATACGAGCAAATCACCCACGAGAGGAGAAGATATGGTCGTTCAAGTTTAAACAGTTATATGAAGAGGTACTGGCGGAATGAATCAAGACAGTAAAAAGGAAAGATTCGTGAATCAGCCATCAATGAGCGTGAATGATCTCAAACGTTACAAAATCTTCATGAACAATTACGATTATCAATTATAACGTCTCATTAATGTCATTAATGCTCATAATGATTCGGCCATAAAAGAGGAAAGACATTATACTCATAAATTCCTATAAAAAGGAAAGAGATATTATTTGTACATACACATTCTAATTATTATTGGAATACAATTACTTTCTTTTGCTTTCTATTGATTACTTTGCTATTTCATATTCTAATTTCCTTTCTTATTGCAAGAATATTAATTTTCTTGATTATCAGTAACCCAAGTACTTTTAAAAATAGGCTTTGATCGAAATTTATATTTTTTGGTTAAACAATCTCTACAAGGAAGATTTCCAGCATCAAAACTCCAGCTGCTCGTTAAGGTAATCACGGCTTTCACAAAGGGCTCACAATTGTCGATTTATTAATATTCCAACAACCTTGTTCACTTTTCTGAGCAATTAATAAAAAATATCAATGGAAGCCAATGAAAAAATTTGAGCTCCTAAGCAGGATAAAGGATAACATTTCAGTTTCAATTGCTGCGTTAAACATCGAGCAAGTCTTAACCCCAAAGCGCATTTAACCCGAAATAGTTCGAATTAAAATCGCGATTAAGTAATGCGACTCATAGAGCGCAATCATCATGATACTATGCGACTATAATTCGCAATTCGTCCTATAAGCTGCAATTGAGGAATTCGACTTATGAGTCGTGATTGAGAAGGCGAGTTATAAATCGCGATTGATAGCTGCAACTAATTATATATCGCAATTGTGGCATATGCAATTTATGACCTGTTTTATTGAGGACTTCCGTCTATTTTTTCCGTTATCGTTTATCCTTAAGTGCATTCTACTACAAATGTGTTTTGCATATTTCTAGTATTCCTATAAAAACGACACACCGCAAGAATTCTTAAGCCAAAAAGTGCACGTTGGGGGGGGGGGGGAAGGGGTATGATTGGACATTCATGTCATAAATAGGCGATTCGTCAACTATTGGCATGATAATTAATATTAGTTGTAAAATCAGGGGCGGATCTAGCATGTAATCTACGGGTTCCCGTGAGCTACCAAACAATGTAAATGTGTTCTAAAAATTCATTAAATATCTACAAATATTTAAATGTGAACCCAGTTACTATTGAAAATTTACTCGAAATCGTTTCAGGAATCCATGAATATTAAATTTTGGATCCTCCTCTGTGTAAAATACGTTTAAGTTGCAAGTTGTAGCATGGTAGTCCGAGGTAAAGAAACTTCCATTCTACTACGGCTGCATGTGTGGTTATCCACTTTGGTATACAATGAAATATATATTGTACTTTGAGAAGTGTAGCTAGTACAAAAGAAATATGTTGTGAATACTATGTTGCTTTGCCATTTTGACATGAAAGGTGTGATGTGAATACCTTTGTTTACTAATGAGCCCCAAACAAAGGATAAAAGGACATTAGCGGCATAGGAGAGCACTCTTTTTTTCTTCCTAGAAGGGTAAGTTGACCCTTATGAAAGTTTTTTATTTATTTATTTTGAATGTTGGTGGCGCCAAAAACTTTATCAAGTATACATTATTGTCATGTTGATTGATAGTTGAGAAATACTATTTCCCCGGTAGACCTTTATACTTCAGGCCTATATTTCACAGTCGAAGGGACATGGTTTAATGTACCAATTGAATTTTTCTCTCATTCAGCTATCCAAAAATAAAACAAATTGGGTCACCTCAAACATAAATTGGAAGATTGACAAGATTAAGTAAATATTTCGTTTAAGTATTCTTTGTAGGAATGTGAGTGGAAGATGTTTGGTGATAAAAGTACGGAAAATGGCCAAAAATATCTTTGAACTATTCGAAATAGCTCAAAAATATCATCGGTTTGTTTTTGGTGCCAAAAATATCCCTGCCGTCTATGTTTTGGACCACAAATGCCCTAAAACCGTTAGTCTTGACATGGAAACTGTTTAGAGGCATTTGTGGTCCAAAACATAGATGACAGTGATATTTTTGGCACCAAAAACAAACAGAGGATATTTTTGAGCTATTTCGAATAGTTCAAGGACATTTTTTGCCCTTTTCCGATAAAAGTATTCTACCTTGCCGAAAGAAAAAAAAGTAGAAACGAAAAATATGTCATTTTTCTAATCTATAACTTTGGTGATAAACAGACATTTTCTCCCTTTAATCAAGTTTAAAAAAAGCTTATTTTATCCTAAATGATAACCCTCAACTTTGTATTTCTTTTTAATATAATGATACTTTTTTCTTTTCTTATTTACGTTGTCACTCACTGTATAATAAATCATACTTTATTTTTAAAGGTAAACACGTAAATAACTAAAACAATCAAATATTTGTAGTTAATAATTTAAATAATAAAAGAACTTCGAGTAACAAAATATAATTTTAATATATAAATAAAGTTGCTCATATTAGTAGTCTATATATTATTAAAAGAAGTAAGAAAATGCATATACGTTATATTAAAAGAAGAGTAGTGAAGTTGATGAAACGTCATATTAGTAATGAAGTAATACTGAATAGTGGATCATGTAATAATGAAATTAAGAAACAACATAGTTAATCAATAACTATACGATTTGTTTTCTTTAGTTTCAATTTTGTTATTGAGTTCATTGCACTGAGACACAAGTTAAAACTTTGTTAAAGCGACATGTATGATCTAATCTATATATTATTAAAAGGCAGAAGACAAAAGCACCTCATGAAGCCAAATGGCAGAACAATAGAATGACACATGGCATAATTAGTTATTAAATTAGTTATTGGTTATTCTTTTTAATTTAAATATATCTAAAAAATGAAAATAATTAAAAAAACTACCATATATATGTATATATATATATATATATATATATATAAAAATCTATCTATAATTAAAAGCAGAAGACAAAAGCACCTCATGAAGCCAAATGGCAGAACAATAGAATGACACATGGCATAATTAGTTATTAAATTAGTTATTGGTTATTCTTTTTAATTTAAATATATCTAAAAAATGAAAATAATTAAAAAAAACTATTCTTTGTAATTTAAATATATCTAAAAATGAAAATAATTAAAAAAACTACCATATATATGTATATATATATTAATTGGTTACTTTAATTTAATTAATAAATATAGATTTCTTATCTATATCTATATTAATAATTAACTATAACAAAAAAATAAAAAAATATATCTAAAAAAATAACTACCCATTCAAATTGGGTGGGAGTAGTTTCAAGTTGGAATTTTTAAATTATTTTAAAATCAAAAAACAAAAAAAAAAAGCTATAAAAAACGGAAAAAAAAAACAGAAGAAAAACTACCCATTCAAATCGGAGAATAGTTTCAAGTTGGAGTTTTAAAATAATTAAAATAAAAAAAGATATCTTATAATTAACTATAATAAAAAAATGAAAATATAAATATATAAGAAAATAACTACCCATTCAAATTGGTAGTTATTTTTAATTAATAATTAGTTATTGGTTATTATTTTTGAATTTAAATATATATAAAAAACAAACTATGATCAATTTTCGTCTGACTTTATAAGTACGTTTGATTTAATATATATATATTGGTTACTTTAATTGAATTAATAAATATAGATATCTTATAATTAACTATAATAAAAAAAATCAAAATATAAATATATGTAAAAATAACTACTCATTCAAATTGGGTGGGATTAGTTTAAAGTTGGAGTTTTTAAATTATTTTAAAATAAAAAAAACAAAAAAAAAGAGAAGAAAAACAACTCATTCAAATCATGGAGTAGTTTCAAGTTAGTGTTTTAAAATAATTTTAAAATAAAAATAGATATCTTATAATTAACTATAATAAAAAAACGAAAATATAAATATATAAGAAAATAACTACCCATTCAAATTGGTAGTTATTTTTAATTAATAATTAGTTATTGGTTATTATTTTTGAATTTAAATATATATAAAAAACGAAAATAAAAAAATACAAAACTACCATATATATATATATATGTGTGTGTGTGTGTGTGTGTGTGTATATATATATATATATTGGTTACTTTATTTAAATTAATAAATATAGATATCTTATAATTAACTATAATATAAAAACGAAAATATAAATATATAAAAAAATAACTACCCATTCAAATTGGGTGGGAGTATTTTCAAGTTGGAGCTTTTAAATTATTTTTTTTTAAAAAGCAAAAAAAAAAAAAGCTATAAAAAACGAAAAAAGAGAAGAAAAACTACCCATCCAAATCGGGAGTAGTTTCAAATGTGAGATTTAAAATAAAAAACGAAATTAAAAAAATAATAAATTATCAATTCAAATTGGGGAGTAGTTTTAAGTTGGAGTTTTAAAATTATTTGAAAATAAAAAAAACAAAAATAAAGAAATAAAAAAAACTTCAGAGAAAAATATTAAATAACGTAATATGCTAATGAAACTTTCTATTAACAATGTAGTAGCATTAAATATTTGAAAATATAATAAAGAAAAATATATAACAAAAAAGTTATTCGATGCGCTGCCTGTATAAGTCCCGTTAGTTTAACAAAGATTTTATTCACTAAAATTTAGATAATTTAGATAATATTATTGAGGAAAAAGCCCTTTCGTTAATCCAAGTGGCAGCTTAAAAAAAAGCCACATGACATAATTAGTTACTAAATTTATTATTTAGTTAATAATTAATTATTGGTTATTCTTTTTGAATTTAAATATATATAAAAAACGAAAATAATAAAAAAATATAAAACTACAATATATATGAATATATTCATATATATATAAATTAATTGATTACTTTATTTGAATTAATAAATATAGATATCTTATAATTAACTATATAAAAAACGAAAATATAAATATAAAATAAAACTACCCATTCAAATTGGGTGGGAGTAGTTTCAAGTTGGAGTTTTAAAATTATTTTAAAATAAAAAAGCAAAAAGAAATCTATTAAAAAAAAAAAACTACCCATTCAAATCGGGGAGTAGTTTCAAGTTGGAGTTTTTAAATAATTTTAAAATAAAATAGATATCTTATAATTAACTATAATTAGAAAATGAAAATATAAATATATAAAAAAGTAACTACCCGTTCAAATTGGGTGGGAGTAGTTTCAAGTTGGAGTTTTTAAATTATTTTAAAATAAAAAAGCTATAAAAAACTAAAAAAAGAGAAAAAAAAATTACCCATTCAAATTGGGGAATAGTTCAAGTTGGAGTTTTAATATAATTTTAATATAAAAAACAAAATTAAAAAAATAATAAATTACCAATTCAAATTGGGGAGTAGTTTTAAGTTGGAGTTTTAAAATTATTTAAAAATAAAAAAATAAAAATAAAGTAATAAAAAAAACTTCAGAGAAAAATATTAAATAACGTAGTATGCTAATGAAACTTTCTATTAACAAAGTAATAGTATTAAATATTGAAAGATATAATAAAGAAAAATACATAACAAAAACGTTATTCGATGCGTTGCATGTATAAGTCCCGTTAGTTTAACATAGATTTTATTCACTAAAATTTAGATAATATTATTAAGAACAACAAAATAAAATTTAAAATAAAAAAAATTCAATAGTAATAAATTATATATCTTCTCATATATTACAAAACGAAAGCGAATACTAAATATTGTTTAATATAATAAAGAAAAATAGAATAAAAAAGTTATTCACTGACTATATAAGTACGTTTGATTTAATAGAGATTTCATTATTGGGTATATCGTATTGACAAACAAGATGACAATTGAATTTTATTAAAGCAATACGATCTAATAGGATCAAACAAGCCTGATCATAATTTAATTTAATTAATATTTTTTTAATATTGACCGCGCATCGCGCGGGTACGACTACTAGTTTTGTTTTAAAAAGAAGTATTTTAGGGATAGAATAGTAAATATTTTGGTCAACATGTGCGTTGCCCATATATTTCATACTAAATAACACTAAATGGTGTTGCTTAAGAAAAGTTTGCAAAAACAACAATAGACGATTTAATGATTGACAAAGGAGAGATAGAACTTACCTGTTAAATTTGCAATCTTAATGCTTTCCTCTGTTTTTTCTTCCCTTTGTTATGCATGTGTGACTTTGAATCCAGATTGTAAGATAAAATGAAGTTGGAAAGAAGGAGCAATTTTATTAGTTAATAGGATTCGAATTAATAACGCGCATTGTAGCTAAAATTAATATTTTAGAGACTGCTTTAATAAAGAACAAGAGGCGTTTTATTATTATAAATAAATAAAATTTTAGTAGAGGTTTATAGGCTTAATTATTTATGTCTTCCGTTCCTGTTAAAATATTGTTTATAAATAATAGTATTGATCGTTGTAAATAACAATATTTATTAGTAATTGTATTTAAAGACTTCAAATGTATGTGTAACATATGTTTTCTCATACTGTTAGAGCCCAATCTGATAGCTCTTCTACACAACAGGCCCAATAGATATTTGTATAGGACCCGGACCCAATTCACATTTTATAATTTTCCATTACACTTTATAGTTGTAAATATAAATACCCATTATTGAATAATAAAATTCAGATGGCTTATTTTCTCTTTACATATTTCTCTGTCTCTCTCTCTCTTCTTCTCAACCCTTCTAGGGCTTTCTTATTTCTTTATCCTCCATAGCTTATTTGAGCTTCGATCTAACATGGTATCAGAGCGGGAATTCCGATTCTCCGCATTATAAGCTTCATTTCTAATGGAGATTTACTCAAAGATCACAATGAAGTCGGTTTGTGGCCAAATCGGGGATTCTGTTCGAGTTCTTCATTTCTGGTCCGAAAAGTTTGGGGTTTCACTTCAAATCGTCATCTAGCACACTCGTTTTGAAGAGAAGTTACAATTTTACGAAGAAATTTAATTGAAAATTTGGATCGTTTTCAAGCTAGGGTTTCTACGGTATACACAAAACCTTACTTCTTCGAGTTTTCAGAAGAAGACTGGTAATATCACTTTAATCTACATACTTTAGGACTAATTTGATATGCTTTAGAGTTTAAACCGTATGAGTTAGCTGTTTGAATGTCAACATTGTTCAAGTTGTTCTCAAAATTGTATGAATAAGGATTTCTTTTGGTAGCTAGTTCTAATTAGTAGATGCTATGGGTAATACTGGTGATAGTTCAATTTCTACACCTGAGGGATTTATACCTTTTACACTCAATCCTTCTCATCCACTCTATGTGCTTCCCTCTGATAGTCCTGGTAGCCAATTGGTACATGTGCCATTTGATGGCCATGGTTTTGTGCTTTGGAGGAGCAATATGCTCACTTCTCTTTCAGCCAAAAGTAAGTTAGGGCTTTTAGATGGTAAAATTAATCAACCCAACACTGATTCACCTTATTACCCATACTGGGAGAGATGCAACGACATGGTGAAAGCTTGGATCACCAATTCTGTATCTCGAGATATTGCTATTAGTGTTATATGCTTCAGAACTGCCAAAGAATTTTGGACTGATATCAAGGAGAGATTTGGCCAATCCAATGGATACAAATATCTCCAAATTCTGAGAGAAATAAGTGGAATTGTTCAGGGATCCTCAGACATTGCCACATATTTCACCAAACTTAGAAACCTTTGGGATGAGTTGAACTCCTCATATGTAGGACCTACATGTTCTTGTGGAGCCCTTCCCAAATTCATAGAGGATCAACAACTTTTCCAATTCTTAAATGGCCTCAATGACTCCTACTCCACCGTGAAGAGTGAAATAATGATCATGAGTCCCCTACCACCTATCAGCAAGGCTTACTCTCTTCTACAACAAGATGCAAGTCAAAGGGAAATTCTATCTACCACTCCAAACTTCTCCACTGATTCTTCTTCTTTCTCTGTATCTTCAACTCCTCACACCACAAATAGAACTTTCACACAAAAGGTGAATTTTGATTCCAGGAAGAATATGTCTTCGGTTTCTTGCAAATATTGCAAGAAACCTGATCATACTGTGGACAAGTGCTACAGGCTAGATGGGTTCCCTGCAGACTTCAAATTCACCAAGAGCAAGAAGTCAGACTCTTGTGTTCAAAGTGACATTTCCCATGGTTTGCCAAGTATTTCTGCATCCCAGCCTTCTGACAACTCTCCTCATGGGTTCACAAAAGAACAGTATCAACATCTGATGTCCTTATTTCAACAAGTTCAAGTGTCTCCTGGTCCTAATTCTAAAGCTTTTTTTTGGCTGAAAACTCTGGATTTGCTCATTTTGCAGGTTTGTTTACTGCTTATGCTATTAATTCTGACAATTCTCATGTATGTGCAACTTCTCAGTTAGACATAAATCCTTAGATATTAGACTCAGGGGCGACTAACTACATGAACCCACATAAACACTTACTTCACAATCTTGTTCCCTTACCTAAGCCTTTTCTGGTTACCTTACCTAATGGATATAAAGTTAAGGTAGTGTCAACTGGTTCTCTCCACCTTAGACATGACATTATCTTACTTAACGTCCTTCTTGTGCCATCTTTCCATTTCAATTTGATTTCTATACATCAGTTGATTCCTCAATTGGATTGTATATCTATTTTTACCAAGTTCAATTGTTCTTTACAGGTCCCTTCTCTGAAGAGGCCACTGGTAATTGGTAAGGCTGCTGGAAGGTTGTACTACCTTCATCCTGATGCTGATTTGTTTCCTGATTCAACCAATGTTTCTTTTTCCAGTTCTGTGTCATGTAATAAGTCTGACTCCACCATCTCTTCTGTAAATACTATTCCATGTAATCAGACACCTATTGTAAATAAAATGGATCTGTTTTGGCATCAAAGATTGGGGCATATGCCTTTTCATAGAATGAAGTCTATTCTTTTCATATCTAATAAAGTTTCCTCTACATAATCTTTTATTTTCTCAGTATGTCCAATGGCAAGACAACAAAGGTTACCTTTCTCTGATAGTCAAATTCACTCTACTGCCCCATTTCAATTGGTACACATTGATATTTGGGGGCCTTATAACTCTAAAACTTACAATGGTTTCAAATATTTCTTAACTTTAGTTGATGATTTCAGTAAAGCCACCTGGACTCACCTATTATCATGTAAAAGCAATGCCCTCTCTATCCTCAAAGCTTTTACTTCCATGGTTAAAGTCTATTTTTATTCCTCTGTTCAAACTTTCAGATCTGATAATGCTTATGAACTTGGCAGCAGTCATGAAACTACTTCCCTATTTGCTGACCAAGGGATTCTGCATCAAACCACCATTCCTCACACTCCCCAACAAAATGGGGTTGTGGAATGAAACATAAAAATCTCCTAGAAGTGTCTAGGGGTCTTCTTTTTCAGTCCAACCTACCTCTCAAGTACTGTGGAGACTGTGTCTTGACTTCCATATACCTCATAAATAGAATTCCTTTAGCTACTTTGAACAACATTTCTCCTTTTGAAAAACTGCATGGTCACCAACCTCCTTATGCTCATTTAAGGTCTTTTGGTTGTTTGTGTTTTGCCACTTCTCCCAGGTTTGGCAGAGACAAATTTCAATCTAGGGCCATCCCTAGCCTCTTCCTGGGTTATCCTTGTGGAAAAAAGGGTTACAAGCTCCTTAATCTCTCCACTTATTCTATTTTTCACTCTAGGGATATTGTGTTTCATGAAAATATCTTCCCCGTTCACTCTTCTAACCATCCTGTTTCTCATCCTCCTCATCCTACACCCTTTGTGGATGTTTATTCTCCACCTGTTTCTTCCCCTCCTCCTTTTGTTTCTTCATCACCTTCTTCTACCAATCTTCCCATTTCTCCTTGTCCCACCCTTTCTACACCTTCACTCCATCCTCCTTTAACTTCTACACCTGTCCAGGCTGTCAGAAAATCCACTAGGACTGTCACTCAACCCTCTTACCTCAAGGATTACATTTGTTCTTCTATCCTACCCCATGTTCCTGCCCCTAAGGTGTCCCAATCTGAGTTGCATATGCATGAACCTCAGTTTTACCAGCATGTAACTTCACATCCTGCTCGGCAAGAGGCCATGCTAAAGGAATTTCAAGCTCTTGAGTCCAACCAGACTTGAGACATTTTTCCTCTTCCTCCAAACAAGAAGGCCACTCCTTGTAAGTGGGTTTATAAAATTAAACAGAGGGCAAATAGTTCCCTTGAGAGATACAAGGCCAGGTTGGTTATCAAGGGTGATACTCAAAAAAAGGGTATTGATTTCATTGAAACCTTCTCCCTTGTTGTTAAATTGACCACCATCAAGTGTCTTATTACTCTGGCTGTTAAGAGGGGTTGGACTGTTTATCAGTTGGATGTCGACAATGGTTTTCTGCATGGTGACCTTCATGAGGAGGTTTATATGAAGATTCCTCCTGGTTTGGATGTCTCTTCTATTTTTGCCTCTCCTCGATTGGCTTGTAGACTTAAGAAATCTTTGTATGGCCTCATGCAGGCTTCCAGACAGTGGTTTTCTAAACTATCTGAAGCTCTGCACTCTAGGGCTACATTTTAGTCTCAATGACTATTCCATATTCACCAAGTCCTCTTCTAGTTCTCTTATTGTCCTGGCTGTTTATGTTGATGACATTCTCTGGGCTGGGGATGATGTTGCTGAATTGGATTCCTTGAAGTTATTTCTGGACTCCCAGTTTAAAATCAAGGATTTGGGCACAGTTCATTATTTTATTGGCTTGGAGATCTCCTATACTTCTCAAGGTTACCTTATGTCTCTGTCCAAGTATACCACTGACCTCCTAGCTGAGTTCAACTGCCAGCATTTTTCTCCTGTGTCCACACCTCTACATCCTTCTTTCAAACTTCTTTAAGATATGAGAGAACCTGTTTCTGATCCTAGTTTGTACATGAGGCTCATTGGGAAGTTGAATTTTTTATAATATACTAGACTTGACATCTCTTTCTCTGTTCAGCATCTCAGTCAATTCCTTTAGCATCCTCAGGTTCCACACATGTTGGCTGCACTTCATGTTTTGAGATATCTCATGAATGACCCTGCCCAGGGTATCTTACTCTCCAACTCTCCTGATATGTCTCTTATGGGGTTTTCTAATTCTGATTAGGGTTCTTGCTCTAATTCTCACAAGTTTGTCAGTGGTTATTATATAACTCTTGGTGACCGTCTTGTCTCTTGGAAGAGCAAAAAACAACCTACTATTTCTTTGTCTTCAGCAGAGGCTAAGTATAGAGCTCTAAGGAAAGTTGCCACTAAAATAGCTTGGTTGATCAGATTGCTGGGTGACCTTAGCCTGCCTATTACTGCTCCTGTTCCTATGTATTGTTATAGTCAAGCTGCCTTACATATTGCAAAAAATCCAGTTTTCCACGAACGCACAAAGTATATTGAAATTGATTGCCATTATGTGCGTGAATGTTTACATGTTGTTCTTCTCTCTTTGCATTTTGTTTCAAGTACTGCTCAGTTGGCTGACATCATGACCAAGGCTTTATCTACTCATCTCCATTATGGCATTCTTGGCAAGCTTGGTGTTTCCTCACCCTCAAGCTTGAGGGGGGGGGGGGTGTTAGAGCCCAATTTGTTAGTCCTTCTACATTAGAGGCCCAATAGATAATTATTTAGGACCCGGGCCCAATTCACATTTTATAATTTTCCATTACACTTTATAGTTGTAAATATAAATACCCATTATTGAATAATAAAATTTAGATGGCATATTTTCTCTTTACATATTTCTCTGTCTCTCTCTCTTCTTCTCGACCCTTTGTCACGACCCAAATCGGAGGGGCGCGATAGGCACCCGGTTCTTTACTCTACCGAGTACCAATGTAACGTATCTTTCTTATTATACCATCATGGGTAAATGGGCCGAAAGGGCTGTCATGATATAACAAGAATAAAACATAAGGGAATACTTGACATAGGACGACCCAACATGTAATACAAACTTATACATGTGACATACGGTCCTATAAGACCAAAATGAACACTTGTACACTGAACATAGGCCGCCAAGGCCATACAATCTTTCATATACATGACATCTATATACAAGCCTTTAAGAGTACATACGCACCATAAATGTCGGGATAGGGCCCAGCCATACCAATAAATACATATCCAAATCATACTGACCAAATAGGCAACTCCGGAGCAAGTGGAGTGCACCAACACCTTTCCTTGAGCTGATAGCCTAATAGGAGGAATGTCAACCTGTCTATCGGGACCTGCGGTCATGAAACAGAGCATCCCCAGGCAAATGGGATGTCAGTACAAATAAAGTACCGAGTATGTAAGGTAGGAAAGCATAAACATGAACAGTAATGTAATGAGAGATAGAGGAGATACAACCTGTAACATACGAGTGCCTCTGGGGCTACTGATATGAAATGCATAATACATATATATACATAAACTTTTAAAAACATTCATCTTTGTGGGCATCATCATCATCATATCGTGCCCGACCTCAAAGAGGACTCGGTAAAAATGTACTCGGCTATCATAAGTCTCGGTACGTACACGACCACGTGGAGCACGGTAAACCCAACTGATCAGTCGTTGAACAATTGGTGCCTTACCCGGCCGACTATAGCGCAACTCAATAGAGTAAAATAGATACTATATATAATGCATGCTAGACTCATGGAATCACATTCTAAACCTTTCGGAATGACTTAAGGTCATTGCACCTTCAATTAAGATTATGGACATCCATGCCCTCAATATGAACCTTAGTAGGATTCAAGGATCATACACACTTGCTTAGAATAACTTTATAAGGAAAGAACAACATGGACAACCTTAGTTGCTAGGAGTAGATCCGTTATGAAATAGCGTATTCATTTCACTTTAGATCATGCCAAAAGAAAGAAGGAAATGCCTTAACATACCTTAAACCCGTTGATTCCTTAATCCCTTCCAAGCAAATTTTCAAACAAGTTAACTCAATCTATCATAGTATAAGGAGATTCAAAATCAGTGTTGAGCAAAGGCTAAGTCTGCAACTTAAGCTAGTAGCTCATTTACGTAAATTCGGGCATCATCTCCCCTGTAACAAGGGCCTCCTCCAATACCATATACCAACAACAACAACCAGATAAATCCAGCAATACATAATTATCAATAACAAGACACCATAAAACAACAACAAGTCACAACTATTTTACGACGAGCGGCAAGCTCCAATTGAAATTTGTATATCCCATACCACCCCTTATAAACATTTTACTTTAACTTAATAATATCATTAGCATGATAATGAAGTCATTCATCAATAATTACAGCCTCATACCATATATCCATAACAATGAAAACGATCCACAACTCCAATTATTTTAAATTAGCAACTTTATTCACTAGTTCATGTCTACTTCATCCAATTAACTTAACCAATGTCAAGATAACCTTAAGCACCTGTAGGAACACAATATAATTACCTCCTAAAGTATATACAAGTTGAAATCCATATTATATTTAGCTTACAATATCCCAACACACCCCAATCGATTCATACCCAAAACGACAACTATAGTAGTGTCAAATACCCCGAAAATATTACAAAGAATGACTAATCCATCATTTCGCCATTATGTTCCTCCAAAAAATTCATTTAACAGAAGCAAAATAGACAGCCCAAAAGCTACTCAAAACAGCCCATGAAATAGTCCATTACAAGTCAAATAACTCGAACTCGCGGCTTCCAATCAACATCCCGTGAGTTCTAACTATTATGAAATGAACTAATCAATCTTCCTTGATGTTTAAGAGATTGAAATCAGAAATTATGCATTTTTATTAACTTCAAAATACCTTCCAAAACTCAAACTACAAAGAAAAAGAGAGGCAATATAACGATACTTACGCTGTGGGGATCGTTCTAGTGTTATTGCTTCTTGATTTTATGCCCGGGATGATGGTATTGTTTGAAATCCTTGTATAGGGATTAAGAGTGATGTTAGGGGTCTTATTTTGTAGAGATCTCTAGAACTATGCAGAAAGAGACGAGATAAAGGAGATAATCTCCATTTTGTTGAAAAGTCAAAAGGTGCTACATGGCACCCTATAATTGGCTTGTCTTCCAATACTTATAACTTTTTATTCGGGCTTCGTATGAGAAAACGGCTAAGAGCGTTGGAAACTAAATTCCAAGACCTTAAATTTGGTATATGATACGTCTAAAAAAGACCTCATATAGGACACGAAATTTATTACTCAAAAAGCTCCATTACAAGGCAAATCCTTAGTCGGTTTTTCCGCAACCTAAATCTGATTTTTCTCAAACTTTATACTTCATATACAAACATTATATATAGTCATATCATGGGTTTAAACTTATTTAAATCATGATTAACAAGTCTCATATTCATCTTAACTTACTTAACACTTCGACAAACCTTTCTTATCCTTGTAGAAGGATTTCATCCTTTTTGAGCTTACATTAGATAATCCTATAATGATAGTAACGTCTGAAGCACTCTTGCCCTATGTTTTGATGATCTAACAAACTTCCTGTCAAGAACCAGATAGGGAACTTGACCTACTTGTAATGATGTAAGCTTTAGCAGATTCCAGCTAAAGGTGAACTGCTACAACTTTAGGAGCTAGGAACCCACACAAGGACTTGATGCTCTTATGGTTTCCTCATAGAAGTACAGAGTCCATTGGACACAGATGGAAATGAAGTGACTGCCGGTACTATTTCTGCCGTACTGCACTACACTGTCCGCCCACTCATTCTCTAACCAAATAAAGTACTCACATCATTTCAAGTGATGTGATCAAGATGTACCCAATGAGCTTTATACAAAAATATTACTGGAAGGTTTCTGTTTCTCACTCAAGCCTCTTGCAAAAAACAGAGAAATCAATCCTCACAAGCTTGAAGAACAAGGTTGAACACTACTATGGATCAGTTCCTAAAAGATAAACTGTTGTTGTCCTAGTTGAGTTGTAACCTTGTTATTGTACTTATTGTATCTCCTAAATTGCTTACCTAGAAGAATTTTGATTAGGAATCCTCTTGTAAATGCGTAAACTCCTTGAGTTTATGTTGTGACTAGATTTAGTCATAAGAAAAGTCTTTGTAATTGTAGAGTTACAAAGTGGCTTGTGGTGATAGCATCACAAGTTAGAAAAAGCCTTTGTAACTAGGATAGTCACAAAGTGGTTTGTGGTAAAGGTAACACAAGTTAGTTGAGTAAATCCTTTGCAATAGAAATTATTGTAAAATGGCTTGTAATAGGTAGATTATAAGTTAGTGAAGTTAAAAGCCTACAGGTGTAGGTCGTAGTTTGTTGAACCCCTTGTGTGGGATTTTTCCACGTAAAAATCCTCTGTCTCATTTACATACTGTTTTATTAAGTACTTTCAGTAGAACCTTGTAGAGGACCAGGTACTCTACGATTTGGTGGACCCATACAAGCTAACAATTGGTATCAGAGCAGGTTCCTCCTATCAGGCTAACACCTAGGAAGGATCCTCATAGCGACTCCACTAAATTTTGAAGAAGGTCAATCCATATACCGACCCTCCAAGTTTGATGGAAAATGCTATTGGTGGTGGAAAGATAGAATGCACGATTTCATCATGGCTGAGGATTGTGAGCTATGGGATATCATTTGCGATGGTCCTTATGTTCCAATAAAGGTACTAGATGAATTTCCATTTTCGATGGAAAAAACCAGCAAAGAATACACTGAAGCAGACAAGAAAGCTGTGGAGAAGAATTTTCGTACCAAGAAAATTATGGTATGTGGAATGGGACCTAAAGAGTACGATAGAATCTCTATCTGCGACACTGCAAAGGAAATATGGGAGGCTTTGCAAACAGCTCATGAGAGAACTACACAAGCAAAACAATCTGAAGATAAACCTAATACTGGTGATAGTTCCATGATGGCAGTTGAAGGCGAGGAGATTGTGTATGACTCAACTTTTGCTTTGATGGCTCAATCAGATGATGATGAAGACAATGGCAACAAAGAGGTAAACTTTAGGGATGTTCAGAGAAATCTGAAATCCTATTCTCCAAAAAAACTCATGTGTTTAGCTGATGTTTTAATCACTGCCTTTTGTAGTCTTGTGGAGGATAGGGATTCCTTGATCTTAGAACTAGAAGAATCTGAACATACTAGAGAAGACTTAGTGGCTACAGTTACTGACCATAAGAAAACCATTAAAATCTTTAGAAAAGAAAAGAGTGATCTGTTGGCAGAAATTGCCTACCAAAGGGAAACAATAGTAAAACCATGGACTAAGTCAAAACTTGAAAGTTTTGAAAGAGGAAAGGAGATAGCAAGTGAGGAATACCTCAGGCTTGAAGATGAGGTAAAAGCTATCAGATTTAGGATGTGTGCTGAAATTGAGAAAAACGAGCTCCTCCAAACCAATCGAGAAAGAGTAATGAATGATCTTGAAATGTCTCTAAAGTGGACCTTCTCCTCAGAAGCTACCACTGCCTTGCTTACTAATGATTAAGGGTGTATAAAGAAAACCGACAAACCGCACCAACCCGATAATCCGAGTCAAACCGGAAAAAAAAACCCGACTATGGTTTGGTTTGATATTGAAAAAAAAACCCGACCATAATTGGTTTGGTTTGGTTTTAACTAAAGAAAGTCAAATTGAAACCAAACCAACCCTACATTACATATATAATTTTTTTTGATATATTTAATATATAAATATACTTATTATGATGTTATTTATAAATATTTCTTAAAAAAATTCATAATTTTATCTTTTAAAGTATTATTTCAAGGTTGGAGTTAGAACTTTTAAATGTTCCAATAAGTTTTATAGCCATTAATTAGTAAATTAAATAATGCTAACAAAAGCCCAAATCAAAATCAAATCAATACTAATGCTAACAAAAGACATTCATTTTAATACTACGAACGAGAATGTATTGAATATCTATTTTTTATTTTGAAATAATTTAAATAAAAATGCATAACCTATTTTTATTTTTAGCGTTTAGTCATGTAATTGATACTCCCTTATTAGTCTACTTATTTTAGCATGACTTAGTACTTTTATATTATGTTTATTTTTATTATGGCTTTTTAATTAGCAATATTGATATTACATGTCTTTATTGTTGAATATTTTAGGATAAGCCATGACACATCTCATATTTTGTATTATTTTCTTGGAAAATACTTTATATAGTTGTATCTTACTAGGATTAAAGAAATATTTTTAGCACAAGTTATATGTTTTGTTCTACGAGGATTTTATCGGAAAAAACCCCAAAAAAATCCGAATAACCCGAAAATCCTAGAAAAGCCGAGATTGAAAAACCCGAGTTTTATTGGTTTGGTTTGGTCTTTAGATTTAATGACCCGAAACAATTAAAGTGGACCTGGTCCTCAGAAGCTACCACTGCCTTGCTTACTATTGATTGTGAAAAAAGGTAGGGAGCAGGGTTCCAAAGGGAGAAAACTCCTCACAACCCTCACAGTAAGTACGTCACTGTCTCTGATAACTGCCCTACAAGGAGCTTTCACTAAAAGCCCTACAAGGAGGGAGTGCATCCTTTGGCAATGGCAAAAAGGGATATATTCTTGGAGTTCGAAAAGTTGGGAAGTCACTCACTCATTCTATTGAAAATGTGTACTATGTCAATGGGCTTAAGTATAGTCTCCTGAGTGTTTCTCAAATCTGTGATAAAGGAAACAAGGTGAAATTCTTATCCAAAATATGTACAGTCATGGACCTTATGACCAGTGAAATAGTACTGGTGGCCAAAAGATACAAGAATATCTATGTTGCTGATTTTGAATCTTTACAGAGTGGTGATCTGAGTTGTCTGAAAGTGGATGACGATGATGCTGAACTATGGCACAAAAGTCTGGGCCATGCAAGCTTTTCCCTTCTGAACAAACTAATTCAGAAAGACCTGGTCCATAGTCTGGCTATGTCAAAATTCAAGATTCAAAAAGTCTGTGATGCATGTGCTAGAGGAAAACATGTGAAATCCTCCTTTAAGTCTAAAAGAGATGTGAGCACCTCAAAGCCGCTTGAGCTCCTGCATATGGATCTATGTGGACCTATGAGGGTGCAAAGCAGAGGAGGAAAGAGATACATTTTCGTAATTGTGGATGGCTATTCCATATTCACATAGACTCTGTTTCTCAGAACAAAAGATGAAACCGTAGAAGTATTGTGGCCTTAGTGAAGAAAATCTAGGTGAAGATGGAGTCTAGAGTTGTATGCATTAGATCAGATCATGAGACAGAATTTGACAATGTCAAATTTGATGAATTCTGTAATAAAAATGGCATCACTCATAACTTCTCAGCTCCCAGAACTCCCAAGCAAAATGGAGTAGTAGAAAGAAAGAACAGAACTCTAGAAGAAATGGCAAGAACAATGTTGATTGACAGTGGAATTGCAAAGAATTTCTGGCTGAAGCTGTCAACACTACCTGCTACTTAGTGAACAAGTGCATGTTAAGACCACTTCTGAATAAGACCCCGTATGAATTGTTTAATGGAAAAAAACCCAAGCTAACTCATCTAAGAACATTTGGATGTAAATGTTATGTTCTCAATAATGGAAAGAATCAGCTTGGTAAATTCGATGCCAAGAGTGATGAATGAATATTTCTTGGGTACTCTTCTCAAAGCAAGGGTTACAAGATATATAATAAGCGGACTCAATATGTTAAGGAGAGTGTACATGTTATCTTTGATGAATCTTATCCATCATTTGAGAAGAGTGCTGAGGAAGATCAAGATGGAGAACCCTTACTCGTTCCTGGTGAAGTCATTAACATGACAAACAGAAAGTCAGATACGATGAGTCAAGTAAAGGAGAAAAATAAAGACAACACTGCCTCATCATCAACAGAACTAAACACCTCAATTACAACCACATAAGCTGAGGAAATGGTGGTTGATGTAGTTCAAGGAACTCCACGAGCACCTAAAAGAAGGATAGAGGAAAATAAGCCAAACATACCTTCCTCCTCTCAGAATGAACCTCAGGCGTCTAACTGGAGACACCAAAGCTCTCATCCTATAGACAACATCATCACTCCTCTGGATTCTGGAGTACAAACTAGGTCAAGAGCCAGAAATTCACTTACCTTCTCAACCTTTCTCTGCTAGATAGAACCTAAAAACATCAAGGAAGCCTTGAAAGATGCATACTGGATTACAGCCATGCAAGACGAGCTGCATCAGTTTGAGAGAAACAATGTGTGGCACCTTGTACCTAGACCCCCAGATCGAACCATTATAGGAACCAGGCGGGTATTCAGAAACAAGCTCGATGAACATGGAATTACTACAAGGAACAAGGCCAGACTAGTGGTCCAAGGATACAATAAAGAGGATGGAATTAACTATGATGAAACATTTGCTCCAGTGGCCCGCATGGAAGCTATCAGAATTCTAATTGCTTTTGCATCTCATATGGAATTTACCCTGTTCCAATTGGATGTCAAGAGTGCATTTTTGAATGGACTCCTTAAGGAAGAAGTCTATGTGAAGCAAACCCCAGGGTTTGAATGTCATGAGCACCCTGAATTTGTGTTCAAACTGGACAAAGCTCTGTATGGGCTAAAGTAGGCTCCTCGATCTTGGTATGTAAGACTGTCAAAGTTCCTCTTAGAAAATGGGTTTAAAATATGGAGAATTGACAACACTCTTTTCTTAAAGAAACGAGGAAGGAACCTGCTCATTGTTCAAGTTTATGTTGATGATATCATTTTTGGAGCAACAACTGACTCTGTGTGTGAAGAATTTGCAAAACTTATGGGAAACGAATTTGAAATGAGCATGATGGGGGAGTTAAAATTCTTCTTGGGTCTTCAAGTAAAACAGTCCCCAAAGGGTACTTCCATTTGTCAGCAAAAATACATCAGGGAACTCTTGAAGACATGAAAGCATCAAAGGTGATAGACACTCCCATTGCAATTGCCACTTGACTGGACATGGATGAAACTGGATCTCCTATGAATCAAACAATGTATAGAGGCATTATTGGGTCTCTCCTCTATCTCGCTGCCAGTCGACTTGATATTATTTTCAGCGTGGGCCTATGTGTAAGGTTTCAATAAAATCCCAAGGAATCTCACTTGAAGGCTGCCAAAAGAATATTGAGATATCTCAAAGGAAGATAGGACCTGGTGTTGTATTATCCATCAGGTGATAGTTTTAATTTGATTGGGTATACTGATGCAGACTATGCAGGTTATCTTGTGGACAGAAAAAGCACCTCTGGAATGACTCACTTCTTAGGTTCATATCTTATCTCTTGGAGAACAAGGAAGTAGAATTCAGTGGCTCTGTCAACAGCTGAAGCTAAATATGTAGCTACAGCATCCTGGTGTGCTCAATTTCTATGGATCAAGCAACAACTGGAGGATTTTGGGGTACTCACTGAGAGTGTGCCCCTACTATATGGCAACACCAGTGCACTCAACATGGCCAAGAATCCAGTTCAACATAAAAGGACAAAACATATTGATGTGAGGCATCATTTTCTGAGAGATAATATGGAGAAAGGGTTGATATGTAGGAAGTTCTGCAGCACAGACGATCAAATTGTAGACATTTTCACCAAGGCACTAAGTAAAGAATAGTTTGAAAGAAACAAAATAAAGCTAGGACTGTTGAAGCCAAATTAAGAACTTGATTCCTTTTTGGCTGGCTCGTATCCTTAAGAAATAACTGGCTTAAAGTGTTTTCTGGCCTTGTCTAACTCACTTCAATACCGTTGCAGGTAAACATGCATGATGAGCTTAGCGGTGATAGATGTAGTGCATGACTGATAAAAGAGGATTGATTCATTTCAAAAAAAAAAAATTTCAAGAATTAGGTTCTTGTACTAAAGGTTAGTAGTTCTATGTATCCTTTTAATACACGTCTTAAAAAGGGTACAAAATACAACTGCCATGTCATCAACTTCTCAGATCCTGCTATCACGTCCCTTCAATTCAAAATGTCCCATCTCCCTCTGAAACATCACAATTCTCCACGCCCAAGTGCCTTTTTAGAACCAGTGCCTATTCTTCTCCCTTCATAATTGTATTCTCTTTTTAAAAACCCTCTCTTCTGCTCTTCGTAACCATAAGTCCTACTCTAAATTCACCCAAAAGAGAAGTATCGTCGCACCACCTCTTCCAATGGCTGAGAAAACTTCTGATCTCTCTGCCTCAGCTGTAATTACCACTGACCCATCTATGGAACCTCTCGTTCTCACTAAGCCCTCATCACCCTCTATCACTCCTATTGCTGCATTCACACCTTCTCCAGTTTTCCAATCTCTTTCCAACTCAGAAACCCTTGAAACTACTATTAAGGTCTCCCCATCATCTGCTGTTCGTACCAGTCAAACCCTAAGTGGAGAACAAGGTCAAAATACTGAGTTCACATAGGGTTCTGCCATCGTTGCCACCAATTCCATGGTTGTGGAAGCACTGGTTGAAGAAGATAAAGATGTCATAACTGTGTTTATAGTATCCGCTAATGGGGTATTGCATGAAATTACTTCCTAGAAAAATAAGACACACAGTGTGGAGGAAGAAGGGGCCATTGTGGCTATTGAAGGGGATGCAGTAGCAGATACTACTGAGGTATCACATGAGGAACCTGATCCCTCTCCGGAGGACCCAGGTCAGGGCTCTCATCCCCAGGATAGTACTGTTCCTGCATTTGATGTTGTGACTCTGGAATGTCAAGCACCTAAAATGCGATCTAGTGATGAAGAAGACCTTGACAATGTGGATCTTGATGCATTCATAAGTAAGCAGAGGGTTGTATCCACCCCTGTGTCTGAAATCAAACAACCTACTACTAGGCATCTAGTCAAAGTGGCTTACGACTCTGCTTTTCGAAAGAGCAAGAAGAGTAGTAAGAAGAAAGGTGGTGAAGGATGGTGTACTTGTAAGTGATGAGGCTATCCCTGTAGTCGAGGTGGAAGAAGGAACTCCAGAGGAACCTGGTTCACTTGTTAGGTGGTCCTCAAAAAAGGCAGAGCCTGTTTCAATGGAGAAAGGGTCAACATTTAAATCCAAGATGAAGGAGGTAGTGAGTGATGAGGATGTACTAATCAAGTCCAATGGAAAAGGCAAAGTCAGTGGAAAAAAGCTTAGGAAACGCAAGTCTGAAACTTTTGAAGAACCTAATTCTATAAAGAAAATGAGAAATGAAGTCAGCCTTGGCTTTGAGCGTCCGAGGCATAAAAAAGTCTTGTTGGGTCATACATTTGACGCAACAATCTCTAAGATGGCCGAAATGCGCCAAATTTTGAAAATGGTTGAGTTTCAACAATGGGTGCATCTATTTCACATTGATGCACCTAAAGTGTATGAGGAGGAGGTACAAAGTTTCTTCGTTAGTCTCTTTCCAGTTGATACTGACCATGTCTGTGCTTTGGTCAATGGGGTAGACATCGTCTTTGATATGAAATTGCTTGGAGAGATTTTGAAAGTTCCTACAGTTGGGGTGTCGAGTGTATGAGATGTTGTCAGTATAACTTCAGAAATGCAGTGGTGAAAGACAATTCTAATCAGAAAGGGGACCAGATTCATAAGACAACACTACTTCCTGTCTACCAGCTGCTGTTTGAGTTGGTTAACAAAGTCCTATTGCCTTGAGCAGAAAGGAGGTCCGTGACTTCCAAGTCTGACCTATTCCTAATGGAGCAACTGGACGGTTTCAATCCTGTGAGTCTGCCTGCTATAATGATTGAACATATGCAGAAGGTTGCCACTTTCAAGGACGGTAATCATGGGCTTCCCTAGGGATTCTTGCTTACTCTAGTGTTCAAATTCTTTAAGGTTCCACTGGAAATAGGTAAAGTGGGGACTCGAAATCAGACATTCTCACAGACAACCTTGGAAGAATGCGAGTGTGTGGAAAAGTATGGGGGGGGGGGTAGGAAGTACATCAACTGTTTCTCAGCTCATCAATACCCAGAATAGTGCAGCTAAGGAAATTCGTCGGTTGAAGGCCAGGAATGCTATCTTGGAAGGTCAACAAGCCCGAGGGGTTACCATGTTGAATGATAAAGTGGTTCGTTTGACACAGGAAAATGATCTCAGGGAGCAAGTTGAGAACCTGAAGGCTGAACTGCTCAATGAGAAAAAGTCGGGAAACACCCAAATAGACCTCGTTCTCCAGACACTTGCTGCAGCTACCAAGCCTTTTTCTCCTAGTGCCCCCTAAGTACCCTTTAGTGACCAATTTTCTAGATATGTTTCTTATGTTTTGTTTCTTTGTTGATAGTTTGGCGGATGTTTATTTTGTTTTCTTTTTTTTGATGGTTGGGATGAACTACTACTGCTCCTTTAAGAAGTCCAATGTTGCCTCTTCCTTTTTCAAAAGGGAGAGGCGTATTAAATCTTTATTAATATAAATCCTCATTTGATTATGTCAGTATTCTCTCAGTGTTCTATTCTTTATCATAGTTGTGTGCACATATGTAGCATGAGTTAGCTTAGCTGGACTTCTTTGTGCTGTTATTCTTTTTAATGATGTCAAAAGGGGGAAAATATGGACTCAGGGGGAACATATGGGGGAACTGGTGTCGTGCCCCTTTTTTCCTCGCGGAGTCCGAGTTTATTACATTTTGGTTGGGACAACTCTTTCCTTTTGGAAATGGGGTTTACATTTTTGAAGAGTCTCCACCTAACGATTTAAGGTGTGTTAGGGCACCTATAGGGTTTATTTATAACTACGTTTGGTAACCTGAGACAGGGTAAGGGCTTGAAATTATCCTAAGAGAAAGGTGTTAGGCACCCCTCAGGATCCATTATTGTGGTTCCCGGCCAAATAAGTTTTTTGTGAATTTGTACAATTAACAAATAAATAAGTATGGCTCAAATAGTGGGGATTTAAGTTTAAGTACACAGATGTTGGAAAAATAGTTAATGAAAAGCTAGATTTTGAAAATAATTACAATCTAAGCATATTTGGAAATGTAAAGGGGGTGTCCTAGGTTTGTTTATAATATGGATCACATCAATGCAATACCTGGTATGATACTCCTCAAAGAGGGGCTAAACGTGGTATTAACGCACCGGTCATCATATCCATATCTATCCTTTCCTGCACTGTGAAGGTAATTAAAGTGAGGGTGGTCACGACCCCTATTGCATGCTGTTACTCGTCCCTTCCTATGAATCCCGGAGGAATTTAGGACTCCTATCCTATAAAAAGGAGGTTCTAGGCACACCCTCAAGTTTAAAGGTAAAATACTAAGGCGACACATAATAAACAGATAAGACTTTAATTAAAGGGGAGCATGGAAGACAAGTAAATGGCTCAGATATACCTCCACACATAGTACACATAAACAACATGACTCATACACAATTAAGGTCTAAATTCAGATCCTAAGCATGGTATTTAAGTGATAACAGCAACGTCAGATTTATTACATAACCCAGAGAGGAAGTCCTAATCAGGTTTGCCTACTGATTTTCACTAGCCAACCCTAACATTCATTTACAACAGATTATTACAGACCAACATTGAAATGAATTACATAAGTAGAAAAGAAAATAAGAAGTTACACTATAGAGAGCCTGAAAACAGGCCAAGATTTCCAGAACCTCAAATGCCAAGATTGTTTCACAGCCTTTATCATATCCAGGTGTGTCAAAGTTACCTAAGGTCCTCAAGGGATCCCAGGCAGTGCTCACACCTACATTTCATAGCCAAGACAGAGTAAGTGCAGTGTGGAAAGTCCAGCTTTCACATGTCCAAGTTCAGAGGGAGCTCAAGGGTCCCAAGGCAAGGCTCACACAAAAGAGGCAAAACTTAGTGGTCTAAGAGTAGAGCGAGAGTGCTTGACATAGTATTGAAGAGATTTAAGCAGGAAAACAGTTTGAAAAAAGAGACTTGTTTGAAATAGTTTTTGTAAAACAACAGGGGGAGTTGTTCAATAGGACAGTTTTGAAAAGAGAGAGAGTAACAAGCAACAGTCCAAACACAGCACCCAAAACAGGTTCACACATAACCAAGGAACATAGGACCAAAGCAGGTTCAACAATCACAAATAGGGGTAGTGGGATTTGGGGACACATAGATCACATAAGTAAACACATAGTTGCAGGAGCACTTAAGTATAGAATCAGCAATATGCTAAGAGGTTAGAGAACTTCAGATTTAACACAGAATCATGTAATTTAAGGATAGACAACTACTTTGCACAGAGAGGTTCATGCCATGAATTAGAGAAACATAAGTAAGGAAGGGCCACATTGGGGTATATTAGGAGAGGGAATAACATTTTATAAACATGATGATTCTAAGGGAGGGGAGATATTCAGAAGGAAGTGATGAAGTAAACATATTAATTTCAAGTTGAACAACAGAACCATAAGTGAAAACATACTAGAAACAGGATGAAATAAAGCAGTAAAAGAAACATATTGTTTTGAAACTTGAATTGAAATCAGAACATACTAGTAAAGAAGATAGTAAACACAAAGTGAGGGACAAGAGACTAGAATAATTAGCCTTGGCTTGCAGCCAACTAACTTAAAACAATAGCCTGACTGAGAGCAGTGCAAGTAACCAGAGAAAGGAGAGCAGAAGAATGTTTTTTGTGTGTGAGAGAGTTTTTTTGAACTAATGTGTTCCCTAATGAAAATAGAAGAGGGTATATAATAGTTTGAAAGTCAGGTCGATAAGGCAAGAATCAATTATCCAACAATTATAGAACTACAAAATCAATTAAGAATAAAAAATCATCCAAGTCTCCTTTAATTAAGGGAGTAATTGACCAACGGTAAAGGTAAATAAGGAAAGAGATCACATAAGACTGGAACATAGCACATAAGGAAATATTTTGAGGCATAGTAAGTATAGAACAAGTAATTAAGCTAGGTTCAGAAAATCTAATTAAGGAAAGTACTTAAGAACCAATTGACAACATAGTCGACCGAAAATAAGGCAAGAAAATACCTTAGAGGTTGAAAAATCAGTAAGGAAATCATCACAAGAGATTAGTAAAGAGCATCAATTAGGGATTCAAATAGGAGTAGTAATGATTATGGGGAATTAACACAAATTGTTGTAATTAAACAAAATATTCACAGTATAGGCAAGAACGAATAAATCACAAACCCTAATAAGCATAGTGAAGTAAAAATCACATAAAGTCAGGAATTCAGCTAGAAAAGTAGTACTGACTAGCACAAATTTCTTAAACAGAATGAACATAGTATAGGCGGAAGAAGCAAAATCAGAAACCCTAATGAGCATAATAGGGTAAAAGTCATAGAAACATAGAACATATTCATGAATAACGGATATGCGAGCAAATTAAACGAACAAATAAGCAAGGACAATTCTCAGAACCCAGGATTAAGACCAAAATAGTTAGGTTTTCCACATGATAAATTAGATAAAAGAGAAAAAATTAAAGAACTGTTTAATCATAGTAAGAATCATAGAATAATACCAGAAAATCAGAGGGAAAGTCATTTTGAAAAGGTGTTAAGAAACCCTAGTTTCAAGATGAAAAGACGTTTCTTGAAAAAATTAGAGAGATTCTTAAGAAAATAGTAAAGATAACTGAGAAAACTCTTAAATCTGTTATAGATATAAGAAGTCAAGAGATAAAATTATGGTTTGATAGAGAGATAACCCATATATGGAGAGATTCTGGCTTAGAAGCCATGGATCTAGCCGGAAAAAGAAAGATCTTACTCGGACAGCCATGGACGGCCTGAGAATGACATAGAAACCATGGGAGGTGAGTGAACCGTCCTCTGGTTCCCTTGGGGACCTTAAGGCAGCAACAAACGACATAGGAAGAGAGCCATGGAGGCAAGGGATGGTGGTAGAACCTCCATTGTTACCGGCAAGCTAACAGCCGGTGAGAGGAGGCTAGGTTTAGCAGGGAGGATTTTGAGAGAGATGAGAGATGTAACGACAGAGAGGATGAGAGCAAATGAGAAGATGGGAATGAGGGTTTGGGGGGGGTAGTCTTTAGGTTAATTATGGTATGGGGAGATTTGGACCGTTGATTAGAATTGCTTAACAGTCCAAATTGGACTAGGGATTGGGCCGGGTAGGATTTAGGTTTGGACCCGGGTATTGGGCTGATTTAATTGGGGTTTTGGGGCTGGTTTAATTGGGTTATAATCGAAATAAAATGGGGCTATTTGTTAAATACCCAATTAAATTGAATAAAATAATTTATAAATTGGCTAATAATTATTCAAAATGAATTTTATATATAGAAAATAGTTAAAAATGATTACTTCATATTTAAAAATACAAATGATTAATTTTCGGTCAAAAATAGTATAAAATCATATGATTGGGCTATAATTGCAAAGTTACTGCAATTATAGCCAAAAGATGCCAATTTGGCTAATTATGAAATAATTTGGTTTAAATAGGACCATAAATAATAAATTAAATCAAGAGATGATTTTGAAATCATTTGTAATGCCATTTGTAATAATTTATTGGGAATAAAATGCTAGATAAATATAGGAAAATTATAAAAAAAATACCAATTGCTGTTGATGCATGATTTTGGAGGTATATATGTTTTAAAATATTTTGGGAAAAAATTGGGTATCAACAACTGGTTCTTATTATCTATCACTCTGACCATGTAAGATAAGGCATAGTCTCAGGGGGAACTCTGCGTTCCCTAAGACTTTGAAACTGGTTGTTACTGCCCAAGTTCCAACTTATAAATGTTAAATTTGTCATCATCAAAAAGGGAAAAATTAATAGACTTTAAATAATCATGCCTTATGTTTTGATGATCTAACAAACTTCCTGTCAAGAACCAGATAGGGAACCTGACCTACTTGGAATGATGCAAGCTTTACCGGATTCCAGCTAAAGGTGAACTGCTACAGCTTCAGGAGCTAGGAACCCACACAAGGACCTGATGCTCTTATGATTTACTCATAGCAGTATAAAGTCAATTGGACACAACTAGAAATAAAGTGACTGACGGGACTGTTTCTGCCGCACTGCACTATACTGTTCGCCCACTCATTCTCTAACCAAACAAAGTACTCACATCATTTCAAGTTATGTGATCAAGATGTGCCCACTGAGCTTTATACAAAAACATCACTGAAAGGTTTTTGTTTCTCATTCAAGCCTCTTGTAAAAATGGAGAAATCATTCCTCACAAGCTTGAAGAACAAGGTTGAACAGTACTACAGACCAGTTCCTAAAAGATAAACGGTTGTTGTCCTAGTTGAGTTGTAACCTTGTTATTGTACTTATTGTATCTCCTAAACTGCTTACCTAGAAGCATTTTGATTAGGAATCCTCTTGTAAATCCCTAAACTTCTTGAGTTTATGTTGTGACTAGATTTAGTCATAAGAAAAGTCTTTGTAATCGTAGAGCTACAAAGTGGCTTGTGGTGATGGTATCACAAGTTAGAAAAAGCCTTTGTAACTAGGATAGTAACAAAGTGGCTTATGGTACAAGTTAGTTGAGTAAATCCTTTGCAATAGGAATTATTGTAAAGTGGCTTGTAATAGGTAGATTACAAGTTAGTGAACTTAAAAGCCTATAGGTGTAGGTCGTAGTTTTTTGATCCCCTTGTGTGGGATTTTTTCACGTAAAAATTCTTTGCCTCATTTATATATTGTTTTATTAAGTACTCTACGATTTGGTGGACCCATACAAGCTAATAGATAGTGATGTTTGAAGTACGGGGTGTAACAATATGTACCCTTATAAACATTTTTCCTTGAATATTAACTCTTAAAGGCTTGCAAAAAATTGGGATGTAACACCAAATATACTTTCAAAGAGGATCTCATTTTTGAGCTTACACCAATTGACTCACGACGTACTTTCACGTACAAAAACATGGTTGTAGCACCCTTCTAGGGCTTTTTTATTTCTTCATCCTCTATAGCTCATTTGAGCTTCGATCTAACACATACTCTCCTCAGGTTCAAATGTTTGTCATAACTAAAATACAAAATTTTATTTTCAGAACACAAAACATTAATTTTCATATCCAAATCTCAAATTCTTTTCTTGTGGATAACCTTGGTATTTCAAGTGACAAAGTTGTGAGGAATAAGGCGTAAAATCAACTTGCACATACCGTTTACCCGTAAAATAATACAGTTTAATTTATATGTGATTTCTAGACAAGTGAACTAATTTGAAATTATTTTTCTTTTTGAGCAATGCAAAGAAACGATGACATTTTTTTTTGACGATCAGGAAATGAACTTGCTCAAAGTTGCTAATCTCCCTATGATCCTCAGCACTTCTTTTACGTTTGACAATTGATCCGGTATATCCTTTATGGCCTTGATTTTGTCGAGGTTTACCTCAATTCCCCTTTGTGTGACCAGGAATCCCAGAAACCTACCAGTACTGACCCCGAACACGCACTTTTCGGGGTTAAATTTCATTTTATGCTTCCTCAGGATATCGAGTGTTTCTTGCAAATGCTTAAGGTGGTCACCTACATTTAATTACTTAACGAGCATATCGTCGATATATACTTCCATAGTCTTTCCTATTTTCTTTTCGAACATCTTATTCACGAGCCGTTGATAAGTGGGTCCAGCGTTTTTCAACCCGAAAGGCATCACATTGTAACAATATGTACTCAAATTCATTATAAACGAAGTCTTTTCCTGATCTTCTAGGTCCATCTTGATTTGATTGTACCCAGAGTAAGTATCGAGGAAACTCATTAACTCGTGCCCGGTCATGGAATCAATCATTTGATCGATATTTGGCAATGGTAACGAATTTCAAGCACTCCTTATTAAGATCCTTATAATATATGCACATGCGAAATTTATAGTTTTTCTTAGGAACTACTACTACATTAGTGAGTGTGATGACCCGATAGGTCATCTTATGTTTTAGAACCTAATTCTGTGCTTTGAAACCTTAAAAATCTCGTTTATTCCTCTTTGATTTACGTGCGCAGTCCGGGTATTTTTTCGGAAAGTTTTTATGTTAAAACTTGAGAAAAATATGAAACATTTTCATTAAAATCCATTTGAGTTCACTTCGATCAACGTTTTGAGAAAACGTATCTGGATTCATCTTTTGACAGTCTTGGTGGATCCGTATCATGATTTAGGACTTGGACGTATATCGGGAATCCAATTCGGAAGTCCCTAGCCCGAGTTATTGCACTTTGTTGAAATTTGAAGGTTTAAAAGCTTAATAACTTTGAAAGTTTGATCAATATTTGACTTTACTGATATCGGGTCCGTATTTTAATTTTGTAGCTCGGTATAGGTCCATTACTATAATTATAACTTGTCTGTCAAATTTTGTGAGAAACAGAGTTGGTTTGACGTGATTCGGACGTCCGGTCAAGAAATTAGAAGTTCATGAGTTTTCTTGAAAATTTCCTTTGATTTGATGCTCAATTCGTAGTTCTAGGTGTTATTTTGGAGATTTGATCACGCGAGCAAGTTTGTAGGATGTTTTTAGACTTGTGTGCATATTTGGTTTAGAGCCCCGAGGGCTCGTATGGGTTTCGGATAGACTACAGAGTGAAATTTGGATTTAGGAATGTGCTGTTGTGTTCCAGTTGTGGTGCACGCCTCATACCTTACAATTGCGAGGTCAGGCTTCGCATTTGCAACCTATGATAGGTTCGCATTTGCGAGCAACTCATCGCATTTGCAAAGAGTAGCTGGGGCACCTCAAGTTTGAATTTGCGAATAGACTTCGCATTTGCGAAGTAGGACATAGGGGTACATCGATTGCAATTTGCGATCAAACGCTCGCATTTGCGGAAGATCAATGTTGGCATTTGTGAACAAATCATCGCAAATGTGATGACAATAGAAATGGTTTGACTTCACATTTGTGACTATTTCTTTGTATTTGCGAGGTTCGCATTTGCGAACCCCAGGTCGCAAATGTGACATCTGCGACTGATCAAATAGCTGAGAAACAGTACTTTTTCTCCTTCTTCAAATTTTCAAAATAAGAAAACCCTAGAGGCGATTTTCTGAAGCACCCTTCTTCCCTAAATCATTGGTAAATGATTCTAACCTATTTTCTTTCAATATTTTATTACATTTCATAGGTTTTCAACCTAAAATCTAGTGTTTTCATGGTGGAAATTGGGGGTTTGGGTTGAATTAGGGCTTTATGTAAAATTGAGATTTAGACCTCAAATTGAGGTCGGATTCTAAAACAAATTATATAACCGGGCTCGGGGTGAATGGGTAATCGCGTTTTGGCCCAAATTTTGGGTTTGGACCAAGCGGTCCCGAGAGTTGACTTTTGTTGACTTTTTCAATAATGACTTAAATTGAATTCTTTGCAATCGTGGGTAGTTCCTAAGGCTTAACTTGAATCATTTGGTTGGTAAATTTCTAGATTCTATTGGTTCAGAGCTTGTTTGAATGGCAAAGCCGTGGTTGAGCTTTGAATTGATCCTTGGGGCGAGGTAAGTGTCGTATTTAGTCTTGACTTGAGGGATTAAGACTTATTTATCTATTTGCGACATGTTTAGATGTTGGATACAATGTAGATGTGAAGTGAAAGGTACTTATGCATTGTTGTTGTATTAAAGCATGTAGGTGGGACTTGTTCCTTGTAATTATTGCTTACTTTGATCATGTTATCCATGCTTAGAGTAGTTACTTGTTAAATTGATTGTTCTTACCGTGTTTATGGGCTTTTGTGATAATTGAGTATTGATTCTAAAGTTGCGATTTGTATAGTGGAACCATTGTTGAAGTAAGTCTTGTTCTTGTTGATCCTATATCCCCGTTATTACTTGTTCATTATTTTATTGTAAGGGAGAGTGTTAATACACGATGGGTGATGCCATGCCATGTTATGAGAGTTAATGCACGAAGGGTGATGCTGTGCCATATTGTGAGTGTTAGTGCATGAAGGGTGATGTCGTGCCATGTTATGAGAGTTAATGTACGAAGGATGATGTCATGCCATATTTATTGATTTATACTGAAAGTGAGAGTAAAAGCACGAATTGTGATGCTGTGTAGTATCATTTTTTCATTGTGAGGTTGAGAGTAAAAGCACGAAGGGTGATGCTGTGAAATTTTCTTCATTGTGATTACTTGTTTTTATTGGTTAAAAGCATATTGACTGTTCTGATTATTATTTTCGTTGTATTTCTCGTATCCTATACCCCCTTTAGCATGTTCCCCCTCCCAATAGTGCATGTTTAGCCTTAATTTATTATTATCTTGTATGTATATTGTTATCTACATAGGTTTATACGTGGGTGTCTTGTCATAGTCTCGTCACTACTTCGTCGAGGTTAGAATCGATACTTACGGAGTACATGGGGTCGGTTGTACTCATACTACACTCTACACTTCTTGTGCAGACTTTGGTACTTGACCTAGCTATTCATGAGGCGTAGCAGCTTGTATTTTCTTATTAGAGACTCGATGTAGATCTGCTGGCGTCAGCAGACCTTGAAATCCCCTTTTATTTTCCCTATTTTACTATTTCTTTTCGTTCAAAACAGTTGTATTTCTTTTAGACTCGATTTGTAAAAAATTCTAGAAGCTAGTGAGTTGTGACTCCTGATATGGATTGTATTAGATATTATGGGCTTTTATCTTATTCCGCACTCAATTTTATCTTCTTTTGCCTTAATTGATTCTGTTATTGAAATTGACTAAAAATGGCTTAAGGAATCCTCTAACGTTGGCTTGCCTAGCAAGTGAAATATTAGGCGCCATCACGGGCCCGAAGGTGGGGAATTTTGGGTCGTGACAAGTTGATATCAAAGCACTAGGTTGCCTAGGTCTCATAAGTCACAAGCATGCTAAGTAGAGTTTGGAGGATCGATGCGGAGACGTCTGTACTTATCTTCCTAAGGCTATAAAGTTTAGGAACAAATTTCACTTCTATTCTTCTCTGTCGTGCGATTTTGTTCTCTCATTGCTAATTGGGATCTTCTACTCTTGTTCTCTCGCAAATGGCGAGAACACGTACTGCAGCTTCATTTGAGCAGCAGCTAGAGCCCCTAGTAGTATCTCCTACGAGGGGTAGATGTTGAGGCCGAGGTCATGCTAGAGGCCGAGGTAGGGGAAGAGCTCAGCCCAGAGCTCGAGCAGCAACAACAACAATAGAGCCTCAGGTGGAGTTTGATGAGGAGGTTCCAGCCCAGACTGTTCCTACCGGACTAGCTCTGGTCCCGGAGGGGTTCATTACCACCCTAGTGCTTCAGGATGCTTGAGTCCGTTTAGTGGGCCTTATCGAGAGTGTGGCCCAGGCCGGTACATTTCCTATGATGCCAACCATCTCTCAGGCTGGGGGAGGAGCACAGACTCCCACTACCCACACTCCGGAGCAGATGACTCTCTAGTATCGGACTCTAGTACCCCAGCCAGTTGGGATAGTTCAACTAGTTGTTGCGGCATAGGCCGATAACGGGCCAGCTATGTTTTCTGAAGGCTTATTAAGATTGGACAATTTCACCAAGGTCTTTCCAGTTCACTTCAATGGTGCACTTTCTAAGAACCCACAAGATTAACTTGACTGCTGCCATGAGGTGCTGTGGAACATGGGGGTAATTGAGACCAATGGGGTCAGTTTTGTTGTGTTTCAGATGATGGGTTCGACCAAGAGATGGTGGAAGGACTTTGTATCGACCATACCAGCTAGGTCGCATGCTCTTACTTGGGACGAGTTCTCTAAGATATTTCTTGAGAAGTTCCTTCCTATCATACTAAGAGAGTAGGCAGTTTGAGAGTTTCCAGCAGGACAATATGTCTATCTCTGAGTATGATACCCGTTTTATAGATCTTGCCCGTCATGCTATTCTTTTGCTTCCTACCGAGAGAGGGTGAGGAGGTTTATTGAGGGACTTGCTCAGCCTATCAAGTTGCAGATGGCCAAGGAGATCGGGAGTGAGATTTCTTTTCAGATGGCTGCTAGTCTCGCTAGGAGAGTCAATATGGTTCTTACACAGGGGGGAGGTCAGGGGTCTGACAAGAGGCATCGTCATTCCGGTGGGTTCAGTGGTGCCTCATTTGGAGTCAAGGGTACTTTTGGTAGAGCCCATCCTCCCAAGCCATTTTATTCGTCACTCTAGGCATCCCACGGTGCTTCAGGTGGTCGTGGCCCTCATATGCCTTATTTCGACCAGCTAGCCCACAGTACACCACCAGCTCCTATTAGTGCACCTCTACTCCAGAGTTTTTAGGGTGGTTACTCGGGTCGTCAGGGTCAGTTTCGTGGTCAGCAGTCACAGCAGCTGAGGTCCTGTTATACTTGTGGTGATCCGAGGCACATTGCTAGATTTTTCCCTCAGGCATCGGGCAGCTCACAACATCAGGGTTCTCGCGCCATGGTTCTAGCACCAGTTGCTGCACCACCTGCTCAGCCAGCTAGAGGTAGGGGTTAGATAGCTTGAGGTTGGAGGTCAAGCCATTAGAGGTAGAGGTCAGGCTGCTAGAGGTGGAGGCCAGCAAGTTAGGGCCCATCCTAGAGATGTAGTTTAGAGTAGTGGGGCCCAACCCCGATGCTATGCTTTTCCAGCCAAGCCTGAGGCTAAGTCATCTAACACTATTATCACAAGTATGTTTCAATTTGTTGTAGAGATACTCCAGTTCTATTTGACCCGGGTTCTACTTATTCTTACATGTCATCTTATTTTGCTTCATATTTGGTTGTGCCTCGTGATTTTTTGAGTGCTCTTGTGTATGTGTCCACAACTGTGGGAGATGTTATTATTGTAGATTGTGTTTATCATTCGTGTGTGGTTACCATTGGGAGTCTTTAGACTAGTATAAATCTTTTACTTCTCGATATGGTAGATTTTAATGTTATCTTGGGTATGGAGCGGCTGTCACCTTATCACGCTATATTGGATTGTCATACCAAGATGGTAACCTTAGCCTTGCCGAGGTTACCTCTATTAGAGAGGAGAGGGACTCTTGACCATTCTACCAGTAGGGTTATCTCTTATTTGAAGGCTCGGCATATGGTCGAGAAGGGGTGTCTAGCTAATTTGGCTTATGTCTGCAATTCTAGTGCAGAGGTTCCTTCCATGGATTCAGTAACAGTTGTTCGTGAGTTTCCAGAGGTGTTTTCTGCATACCTGTCAAGGATGCCACCCAGAAAAGATATTAGCTTCTGTATTGATTTGGCTCCGGGCACTCAGTCCATTTCTATCCACCATACCGTATGACCCCACCAGAGTTGAAAGAATTGAAGGAGCAGTTGCAAGATTTGCTTGATAAGGGCTTCATTAGACCTACTGTCTCACCCTGGGGTGCACCTATGTTGTTTGTGAAGAAGAATGATGGATCGATGAGGATGTGCATAGATTATTGGCAGTTGAACAAAGTTGCCATCAAGAACAAGTATCCACTGCCTAGGATTGATGACTTATTTGATCAGCTTAAGGTGCCAAGGTATTTTCAAAGATTGATTTGAGGTCTGGCTACCATCAATTGATGATTAGGGCATCCGATGTCCCTAAGACAGCTTTACGCACTCGGTACGGGCATTATGAGTTTCTAGTGATGTCATTCAGTCTGACAAATGCCCCAGAAATATTTATAGATTTGATGAACTGGGTGTTCAAACCCTATTTGGATTCCTTTGTGATTGTGTTCATTGATGATATCTTGATCTACTCCCGCAGTCGAGAGGAGAATGAGCAGCATCTTCGAATCGTACTTCAGACTCTGAGATACAGCTAGTTATATGCTAAGTTTTCAAAATGCAAGTTTTTATTGGACTCAGTCTCTTTCTTAGGGCACATTGTATCAGTAGAGGGCATTCAGGTGGATCCTAAGAAGATTGAGGCAGTTCAGAACTGTCCTAGACCCACTTCAGCTACAGAGATCTAGAGTTTCTTGGTATTGGCAGGTTATTACCATCGGTTTATGGTGGGTTTTTCATCTATAGAAGCCCCGTTGGCCAGGTTGACCTAAAAGGGTGCCCCATTCAAATGGTCAGACGAGTGTAAGACGAACTTTCAGAAGCTCAAGACTGCTTTCATTATGGCGCCAGTGTTGGTGTTGCCCACAGGTTCAGGATCTTACACATTATATTGTGATGCATCTCGTATTGGAATTGGTGCGGTATTGATGTAGGATGGAAGAGTGATTGCATATGTGTCGCAGCAGTTGAAGGTTCATGAGAAGAATTACCCTATTCATGACTTATAGTTGGTATCCATTATTCATGCACCGATGATTTGGAGGAACTATCCTTACGACGTGTTGTGTGAGGTATTCATAGATCATCGGAGTGTGCAGTATTTGTTCAAATGAAAGGAGCTCAATTTAAGGCAGAGGAGGTGGTTGGAGCTATTGAAAGACTATGATATAACTATCTTATATCATCCCAGGAAGGCCAATGTGGTAGCCGCTGCCTTGAGTAGGAAGTCAGTGAGTATGGGTAGCCTTGCATACATTCCATTCGGCGAGAGACCGCTTGCATTAGATTTTAAGGCCTTGGCCAATCAGTTCGTGAGGTTGGATATTTCTGAGCCCAATCATGTTCTAACTTGTACAGTCGCTCGGTCTTCCTTGTTTGAACGCATCAGGGAGCGACAATATGATGACCCTCATTTGTTTGTCCTTAGGGGGACAGTGTGCCATGGAGGTTCCAAGCAGGTTACTGTTGGAGATGATGGAGTTTTGAGGATGCAGGGTCGTGTTTGTATAACTAATGTGGATGGACTTCATAAGTTGATTATTGAGAATACCCATAGTTCCTGGTATTCTATTTATTTGGGCACTACCAAGTTGTATCAGGACTTGAGAAAGCATTATTGGCGGAGGAGGAAAAAGAAGGACATAGTTTCATATATAGCTCGGTGTCTAAATTGTCAGCAGGTAAAGTTTGAGCATTAGATACCTGGTGGTTTTCTTCAAAAGTTAGAGATTCCTGAGTGGAAGTAGGAGCATATCACTAATGGATTTTGTTGTTGGACACCCACGGACTTAGAGGAAGTTCGATGCAGTTTGGGTCATTATGGATAGGCTGACCAAGTTAGCATATTTCATTTCTGTGATAGTTACCTATTCTTCAAAATAGTTGGCAAAGATTTATATCTACGAGATCGTTCGTCTTCACAGTGAGCATGTGTCTACCATTTCTGATCGAGGTACGCATTTTACCTAGAACTTTTGGAGGGCAGTGCAATGTGAGTTGGGCATGCAGGTTGAGTTGAGCACAACATTTTCCTTAGACGGGCGGACAGTCTGAGCGCACTATTCAGATATTGGAGGATATGCTCCGTGCTTGTGTTATAGACTTCAAAGGTTCTTAGGATCAGTTCTTGACACTCGCGGAGTTTGCCTATAACAACAGCTACCAGTCGAGCATTCCAATGGCTCCCTACAAGGCATTATATAGGAGGCAATGCTGTTCGCCAGTTGGATGGTTTGAGCCGAGGGAGGCTTGGTTGTTGGGTACATATTTTTGTACAGGATCCCTTGGATAAGGTCAAGATTATTCAGGATGGGCTTCGCACCGCTCAGTCCAAGTAGAAGAGTTATGCCGACCGTAGAGTTCGTGATGTTGCATTCATGGTCGGAGAGCGGGTATTGCTCTAGGTTTCACCCATGAAGGTTGTGATGAGGTTCAGAAAGAAGGGCAAGTTGAGCCTTAGGTGTATCGAATCTTTTGAGATTCTTCAGAGAGTGGGCGAGGTGGCTTACAAGCTCACATGGCCACCTAGTTTATCAGTAGTTCATCCAGTTTTCCATGTGTCCATGCTCCGAAACTATCACGGCGATCCATCCCACGTGTTAGATTTCAGCACTATCCAGCTGGATAAGGATTTGACTTATGAGGAGGATCCGGTGGCTATTCTTGCCCGGCAGGTCCGTCAGTTGAGGTCTAAGAGTTATCCTTCAGTTCAAGTGCAGTGGAGTGATGTCCCCAAATTCACACCACTAATTGGGATTGTGAAGTGGTCGATCCAATTATAATTACCCAATATGAGTCGGGGTCGATTCCACAGAGAGCTTATATTGTATTAGGTATATATCTAGACTAAGTGTATGACGTGCCCAAAATGCACTTCCACATGCTTGGTTGTTTCTTTCTACTTCTAATTTTTATGCTAATGTTTGCAAATGAAAAGCTAGAGAATGATATTTTTGGTGTTGTTGTTTTTTAATTTTATAAAAGATATAGGGTTATAACTTCCACCTTGGTGGTTACCTAACGGATTGTAGGCCTTATGGAAACTTAGCTTGGCTGGGGTATAATATAGCAATCACACGCAATTACCCACTCGATACCTCTCGGTATTTAGAGTTGTTTTGCCCAATTTGGCTTTCTCAAGTCCAAATGGGTAATTCACAAAATAAGTGATAGATGCTCAAGTCGGGTCTTACTATCTCTAGCTCTAGATTCAACCCTTTAATTGGGGCTATCTATTTCTTGAGTTCACCCCAATTCCTTGTTAGCCAAGTTTCCTAGACTTAATCTTTTTTTCTCAAGTAGAGACTAAGTCAATTAGTCATGAATCAATATTCGCAAACATTAATTCTTAAATTCAAGCAATAACTAGGCTAAATATCACTCACCCAATCACAAACAAGCCCTAAATCAAACACTCATTAAGTATCCACACTAGGGTTGGGTCACAACCCTAACTAGAAATTTTGCTACTCATAGAGAAAATTGAAAAAACAAAAGAAGAAAATAAGATTAAACTCATATTAGATGATAAAGGGAAGAATATCCAATATTAAAATGATAAACTATCACAAAGTTAGCCAAAGCAGTAAAGGAAAACGGGAATCTACTTTCTGGTGTTCAAAACATAACCTAATTTTGATAAAAAAGACTATTTATACACAACTGAAATTATCGGAAAAAATTTCCCCTGCGGAGGTTCTGCGGCCGCACAATTCTGTGTACGGTCTGCACTTTGATGTTGGCTTGACATGATGGACTTCTGCGGAAGCACAATTCTGGGTTGCGGCCGCACTTCTTTAGATTCTGCGGATCATATATTTATGAGGGTGGCCGCGCTCTTGAGCTCGAGCTTTGACATGAGAGACTTACGTAGACCGCACATTTCTGAATGCGGCCGCTCTTTTGATTTTACGGCCGCACGATAATGGTGCGGTCCACATTTTTGATTTTACGGCCGCACGATAATGGTGCAGTCCTCACTTCTTCATGGACCAAAATCACATCTCTCTGAACTTCATCTTCTGCAGCCGCACAATAATAGTCTGGTCCGCACCTTGCAAAGAAAATCTATCAGAGGTCTCTTCATGCTCTGCGGCCGCACGCAATATTGTGCGGTCCACACTTTGCTCTTTTTTTGCTTTGTTTTAGTCCTTGTCCAAAATTACTCCTTCTTGAGTTGATTTTCATATCTTTGGCTCTTTTTCCAATAATCCAACAAGTAAGCACATTTTATCAGTTCTTGGGAATACCTTTAAGCATTTTTGAGCTAAAACAAAAGTAAAAGGGTGCAAATAAGTAGTCAAAATCCCTACTAATCAACTCACTCAAACTTACGTTTTTGCTTGTCCTCAAGCAAATAAGGTAATTCCCACCTCCACAAGAAAAGATCTATTTCAGCTAGCCTAAGGTGAATCAAACACACATCAATTGGGTCCAACAATTAGCCACAACACTTTTGAATTATCAACAAGGCAATGATTTGACTTTTCAAGTACAATAATTCAAATACGACACTAGAGCATCAAGAGTTGACTTTATTCATCAAGGAATCTCACTCTTTCATGTAGGTCATTGTGGATCCCAAACTCCTCCTCCTCTACTCTCTGTTAGTATATCTCACTTAAGACTGTAGCACTCAATTCAAGGATTTGTGAAAAGTTCGCTCATCTCTCTTAAAAGAATGTCACAAGTACGACTCTAGGTACCATATGCTTGCTCCTCATGTAAATCACCACTAATGTAAGTCTACTCGGCTTGAAATCACGTAGGGCTTTTTCTGAATGTAATGAAGGCTTATTGGACAGGGGTACGCAATTTTGGAATAGGAATGGGTTCATCTTTTCTTAAGCACACCATTTTTTTCTTTTTGTCTCATGTTTTGCCGACTCTTTGAATCATTATCTTTTTCCTCGGGGGAACCTGAGAGACATAACATCAATCTTTCTTGGTCATGATGGTCATTTTCTCCTTCTTTGTTTTCTCCATGCTTTGCAAGATTGTATTTCTTTTAATCCCTTCAACTCTTCATTTTATTCACTTTTCTTTTGTTCATTCTTTCTTTTTCTTTGCCTTTCCTTTTTCTTCATTTCTTTTCTTTTTTTGCCTTTTTACCACTTCAACCTTCTCTTCTTTCCCCCAAACTTATGTTTTAGCCAATTACTTCTCAGGAGTGATAAGGAAAGCTAGGGTGCCAAGAAAGGGTCACTACAAAATGGGTAAGGGCTTGTAACGTGGCTATCAAATGAAAATGGTCTTAGGCTTAAATGAGTTGACTAGGGATAGCAATATTGGTGGGAGATGGCAAATTTCAAGGGGTCACGGAGAACCTACAATCACTTCTCAATCCAAGCAAAACTTAGAATTTCGCCTAGAAACACATTCGGGGCAAGTTCTAGACCATCCGCACAGGTACTTGGACTTGCAAAAAAATCTCACTTCTCACACAATTGGATTGTTAAAGAGGATAGAGTCGAGGGCCCACAACAACCATATTCTAGATTGAAAATCACTAATGGTTCAACTAAACCACTCGATGATTGCTCAAGTCAACACAAGAGTCTAAATGTCACTAATTAAAGTTATTTCTTGCCAAGAACTTGTTTTTAACCATAAGGCCATAGTTAAATGTGTTGGTACCAAGTGAAGCATGCTCGACCATTTTTATTCATTAATAATACTATTTTTACCTAAACATCAAAAACGGACTCAATCCCTTAAGAATGTAGTCACGCCTGTCACGACCCAAACCGAAGGGTCACCACGGGCACCCAGTGCCTTACTCAATCGAGTACCACCATAACATATCTTTCCTATCATACTGTCATTGGTAACTGGGCCAACATGGCCACAAATCGTAATATATAACTATAAATGGGAAAGAACTGTATCAATGAACCATCTTTCTTAAAATACGAATACATATGGGCCGTCAAGGCCTCTAACATACTGTACAAAATGAAACTTTGTCTACAAAACCTCTAAAAGTATTATACATCAAATGGAATAGGGTACTGGCCTACCAATAAGTCTTTAGCAAAATTATGACACGATGATTCATAGACTCGGTTGCACTCCAAATAAGGTGGAGTCTTACCGATCCTTCTGTAACAACCCGACCGGTCGTTCACTGAGTTACAACCCCGTTTTCCCCATTTCTGCTTTTTTATGTGTTTTCAACTGTATTTTATCGCATCGTGTTGGTTAGTTTGGGTTCAGAGTGGTTTTGTAGAGGAATGAGACACTTAGTCTCTTTTGAGTAAGCTTAAGTTGGAAAAAGTCAACCAGATGTTGACTTATGTGTAGAAGGTGTCGGATGTGAATTCTGATGGTTCGGATAGCTTCTTTAGGTGATTTGAGAAGTAGAAGTGTGATCGAAATATATTTTGGAGGTCTGTGGTAGATTTAGGTTTGAATTAGCGAAATTAGAAATTTGTCATTTTCTGGTCAACAGTGGAAATCTTGATATCGGGGTTGGATTGGAATTCCGGAAATTGGAGTAGGTCTGTTGTATCATTTGTGATGTGTGTGCATCATTTCAGGTAATTCGGATGGGGTTTGATAGGTTTTTGCATTGTTTGCGGAATTCAGAAGTTTGGGAAATCCTTACGCTTGAATCCGATGGCGATTCGATGTTTTGATGTTGTTTTAAGTGTTTCGAAGGTTGGAATTTTTTTGAATGATATTATGGTATGTGTTTCCATGTTTGGTTGAGGTCTCGAAGGCCTCAGGTGAGTTTCGGGTGGTTAATAGATCAATTCTTGGCTTAGGAGTTAGCAGATTTCTGGTATTTTGTTGCAGAGAATTCATTCTTGAGAGCAGAGGGCTTTTTTTTCTTCATGTTCGTGAAGGAGAGGGCGCGAACATGAAGGGTAAGGCAGAGTGTGCACCGCAAACACGTGAGTAGTGTCGTATTCGCGAAGATGAGTAAGGTAGTCGGGGACCCCAGGTCCTTGGTCTACACATTCGCGAGGTGATGATAGCGTTTGCGAAGGTTTGAGCTGGCGAAGCATCGCATTCGCGAGGCAGTTGTTGTGTTCGCGAAGAGTAAAGAGGAGAGGCAGTCTAGGCAGAATGTTTAAGTTCAAAAACGAGGGTTTTGGTCCGTAATTTCAAAATTCATTAGAGAGCTCGGGAGATGGCGATTATGGAGGGGATTTTCAGAGGATTGATTGGTGTAAGTGTTCTTCACTCAAATTTGGTTAAATCTCATGATTATGTATTGATTCTTATCTTTTATTTTGGGAATTTGGGGTGAAAATTGGGGAAAATCGAAGAAAATTTGGAGAGTTGATTTTGGAGATTTGGATGGCCGTTTGATGTCGGATGTCACGACCCAAACCGAAGGGCCACGACAGGAACCCAATGCCTTAATCAACCAAGTACCAACGTAACATATCTTTCTTATCATACTATCATGAGCAAATGATCCAGAAAACCCGTCATGAGATAACAAAAATAAAACATAAAGTAATACTCAACATATGATGACCCAACATGATATACAAACTTATACATGTGACATACGGGCCTATATGGCTGACATGACCATTTGTAAACTCAAAACATAGGTCGACAAGACCATAAAAGTATCCATACACCTGACATATGTCTACAATCCTCTAAGAGTACATAAAATTATAAAGGTCGGGACACGGCCCCGACATAGCAATCAATACATATCCAAAGCATACTGACCAAATAGGCAACTCCGGAGCAAGTGGAGTGCACCAACACCTTCCGCTGAGATGATAACCTACTAGGAGGATTGTCAACCTATCAATCAGGACCTGCGGGCATGAAACGCAGTGTCCCCAAGTAAAAGGGATGTCAGTACGAATAAAGTATCGAGTATGTACGGCAGGAAAGCATAAAGAAGAACAGTAATGTAAAGAGAGATAGAGGATATACAACCTGTAACATCTGAGTGCCTCTGGGGACTACTGACATGAAATGCATAATACATATATATACATAAACGTTTAAAAACATTCGCCTCTGTGGGCATCATCATCATCATATCGTACCCGGCCTCAAAGAGGACTCAGTAAAAAAGTATCCGACCATCATAAGGCTTGGTAGAATTGTACCTGGCCACGTGGAGCTCGATAAACCCAATTGACCAGTGGTTGTACAATAGGTGTCGTACCCAGACGACCATAGCACGGCTCGGTAGAGTAAAATAGATATATATATATAGTGCATGCTTGACTCATGGAATCACATTGTAAACTTTTCGGAGTGACGTAAGGTTGTTGCACCTTCGATTAACATTATGGACATCATACCATCAATATGAACTTCACTAGGACTCAAAGATCATACATACTTTCTTAGAATAACTTTGTATGGAAATAACAACATGGACAACCTTAGTTGCTAGGAGTAGATTCATTATGAAATAGCGTATCATTTATGTTCATTTCATTTTAGATCATGCCAAAAGAAAGAAGAAAATGCCTTAACATACATTAACTCAGTTGAGTCCTTAATGCCTTCCAAGCAATTCTTCAAACAACTCAATTTAATCTACCACAACATAAGGAGATTCAAAAAGGCTAAGTCTGCAACTTAAACTAGTAGCTTGTTTACGTAAATTTTGGTAGCATCTCCCTTATAACAAGGCCGTCCTCCAATACCATATACCAAAAATAGCAAGAACACAACAATAACAACATCTATGCATCATGTTCCAACCTTATCTACATCACAATATACCACAAAACAGCCCACACACCCTAATCCCTTCATACATAAAATGACAACCAAAGTAGTGTCCCACAACCTAAAAATTGTAATGACGAACGACCAGACAACCACCCTACCATTACATGGTGTTTATACACACTCTTTATCCTCCCAAACTCAACAAAAACATTAGCAAAATAGACAACCCAACAGCAACACAAAACAGCCCACAAAACAGTCCCACAAGTTCAACAACTCAAAATTGATTTTTCGGTTTACTAAAACATGTTTCGACTTGTCTTTTCTTTCAAATTGAGAAACAAAACCAACAATACATCATTATACCTCTTATACAATAAACCATCCATGAATTCAACTTAAAAATAAGTTCACAACCAGCCAAACATTACACAACGACAAACAACATATCATTCTTCCGAAACTAGCTAGGTCTATTCTTTACGATCGAGTTACAACTCGCAAACGCATAGATAATGGAAGGAGAAGCATAAAATTACCTTGTACTGAGTATAAACCACGAAACCTGATCCTTCTTCATAAAAAATAAGTTCCTCAACATGGCTACAAGAATGAGAAAGAAAAACTAGCAAGTTGTTTGGACTTTTCAGCAGTAGAATCGCGTCATAACACCCGGAATACCCTAGGGTTTGTGTGGGATTTTTAGGGAGGAGTTGTAGGGGTTCAATTAGGTTTTCAAGGTCTGGAATATGGGTGAAATAAATGAGTTGATAATTCCTTAAAAGACCCCTCTTGGCCGACTTTGGGGCTTTTAATTGAGTCCTCTCATTTTGGCAAGTAGGTGATGCACCTACTTGTCACCTACTAGCCTGCGCTGTCTCGCAAAAATAAAAGTATCTCTCTACTCCTACTTCGTATTGATAAACGGTTTAATGATTTAGAAACTAGACTCATATATCTTTAATTTGGTAGATATATTATCCCCTAATTCCAAGTATTGGGAGAAAAGCTTAGTTACATTTGACCTAATTTTCAGCACATTTATGAATGGAACTTGTGATGACCTTTTCCAACTTTTGTTCCATAACTCTCTTGACTTCAAAACATAACACTAATTTCACCCCAAAAGTACATGGTAAGACATTCCAACTTGTCAACTTTCGACGAAACTTATTTTCTTCAATTTGTTTAGATTCTAAGCCTTCAAACCCTCTTTCTACTTGGTATCAATGATCTTAAATATTTATAATCTCCACGTTAGCATGATGAACTAACTTTGTAAACTTTTCAAAGATGATTCCATTTCTGAGCTTACATTAATTGACTTATGACTTACTCTTACATACGCAAACATGGGGTGTAACATCGGATTTTGGTAAATTTGATATGGGTAAACTCGTGAGTGAATGAGTTTTCTAGTTTTGTAATTTTTATCGAATTCCGTGACATGGGCCCGAGAGTTAATTTGATTATTTTCGCTTGGGCTTTGTTCCATCAGCGTATATTGATGATAATATACTGATTTTAGTTAGATTTGGAGTATTTGGAGACCGAGTCGAGAGGCAAAGGCATCGCAGGTTAGAGCTTGGACCGGTTTGAGGTATGTAATGATTGTAAATGCTGTCTTCACTACTTTAAGGTGACGCACATACTAGATGACAAGCGTGGGGGCATGCACCATTGGGGATTGTGACTTGGTCTGTCCCGTACGACTATTAAGTCGCATATTTGATACTATTGTGTTTTGTAAAGTATTACTATGTTTTGGCCTTAATGCCATATTTGGACCTCGTGCCAAGCTGTTGGACCCTTAGGGGCTTTTTACTACTATTCCTGACTGTTTTGATTTAACATTTGTATTCAGTCATGCTATGTTTTACTGATTTCATAACTCAGTCTTTATTACTATGTTTTTATGCATAAAATGATATTTTGGGTTGTTCACCCTGTTTTACTGTTAGCCCGAGTGGCTTGAGAGATTCTTGACTGAGTAAGGCCGATGGCCTGTGTTGTGAGGATATTAAGGGATCAGGCTGCACAACGCAACATGTTGTTACTGATTCATGATATTGTAAGGCCAAGGGCGTAATTGATTTATGCCACAAGGTGTCTTGTTGTTATGAGGCCGAGGGCCTAATTTATTATACCACGAGATGGTTTGTTATAGTGCTTGGGCTGTAGGAGACCCTCCGAAGTTTGAACACTCCCAGTGAGCGCGGGTACCCAGTGTGAGTGATATGATGTTTCCCGAGAGGCTGTCGTTGATTCATGTTGTTGCCCGAGGGGCTGATTATGAGTGATTGTGAGGTATCCTGATGGGCTGGTTCTGTTGATATTTTGCCCGAGGTGTCTTGCCCGAGTGGCTGTTTACATTTCTATCATTTTTACTCACTATTTTATCACTCATTTGAAACTATTGAAAGATGTTTTTTTAAAAGAAAAGGTTTTACTGAAACTGAGCTTGATTTTGAATGAAATGATTTGATCTGTATACTACTTGTACTGTATTTGCTATAGTTCTATGAGATGGAATTTTCTGTTTTCTTACTGCTCATCTTTCATTTACTTTTATTACTTACTGAGTTGGCGTACTCACATTACTCCCTGCACCTTGTGTGTAGATTCAGGAGGTACAGATCTTGATAATGAGCGTTGATCTTTCATCCAGCGGGTCTTTCGGAGTCGGCAAGGTAGCTGTATGGAATTTGCAGCCTTGCCCTTCTCCCTCTTGTCTTCCTTAGACTGTTTTTAGTATATTTCAGACTGTGATAGTCTTTGTTGTATTCAGACCTTAGTGGATGCTCGTGACTTCTGACACCCCGATGTAGGGCTTATGTTTTCTTTCCGCACTTGTTATTCTAACTCATGTTATGGGATTTCATTTAAATTAATAGCTTAGAACATTCTTATTTTGAAATATTGGTTTGATTTAGGATTGTACCGGCTGACCTAGTTTCATGATAGGCGCCATCATGACCGAGTTGGTTTTGGGGTTGTGACAAGTTGGCATCAGAGCCTAGCTTACATAGGTATCACGAGTCAGGAGCATGTTTAGTAGAGTCTCCTGGATCGGTACGGAGATGTCTATACTTATCTTCAAGAGGCTGTAGAACCTTTAGGAAATCCGATATTCTTGAATTCTTATCGTGCGTCATTGATTCAGCCTTAAATGCAACTCTTAAAATTCCTTCCACGCGTTGGTATGCATGTATGAGCGCTCAGTATCAGCTGTGCATCGACAGCTTGTGATTCCCTAAACGAGGGGCGAGATGTGATTTCTGTGTGTTGATGTTGGGCCCATCTAGAGGACTTGAGGCCGGGCTTTGCCTGTAGCTTGAGCATTGAGGTGTTGATTGTGTGAGCACGTGCTTTTGGATTATATGTTCGATAGTGTCCCTATTAGTGGAAGTGATGACTAGATGTCTACATGATGAGTATGATGTGACTGCGAGATGTGTTCATATGATTGGGATGTGACAAGAAGGGTCTTCCCGAGGGTGGAAAGAACTATTTGGTGCTTGATTTCTATCTTGATTGGATGTGTAGCCCCGAGTTTTGGGTGTATTGAAGGATCTTTTCATGTTGTTTAGTTGGGAAGTGAGGTAGGTTTTATGTCGTGATGTGACTTCAAACTCAGGAAGATTAGGTGATTGCATGATGTTTATGGCAGTGGAAGGGTATGACGAGAAATTAGTTTGAGACGAAGCAAGTGGGTTATCTCATGCTGAGTATTCTAAAGTTTGTGTGATCCCTATGTCGTTTGTTGAAAGCCCTCTTTTATCAATGAATTATATGTTTTGCAGTTTGAGTTTGGATTGTATATGAGAGTTGTCCTAACTGTTACGAGGGTGAATGCGAGATTTGTAGAAGTTTTAAAGTACTAAATGGCTTCTGTTGCACAAGCTTATGAAGGATTGAGTTTAATCTCACTATGGTATTATGGCAGTATTAGAGTATGGGCATTGCGAGTTCTGTGTGTTTTGACCTATGACTTTGAGCCAAGTGGGGGAGTCTGCTATTGATCAGTTGATTGCACTGTTATGTGCTATGTTGGTTCCAATTTGAGGCATGTTGGTGAATCAGTTATGGCTTATAGAGGTTGAGATCGAGGATGACTCGACTAAAGGAAATTTTGGATAGGGGTCGTGTTATGCTTTATGGGTGTACAAGAATCGTGGAATGACTTGAGTTGTTATTGGTGAAGGATGTAATGAGCATGGAGCAGGAATTTATTTGGTCGCATTAAAGTGGGGTTACTTTCTGGGGTGTTGGAGTGCTAATGGAGCACAAGTCGTTTGGTCTATTTGATCAGTCTAATTAAGGTTTGAGTAGAGTGGATAACTCTCGAGAATGGTTCTAATGGATTCAAGATTTATATGTAAAAATTGGGGAACTTCGGGATGTGTAATTGGCTAGGAACCGAGGTTTTAATTGTATGGTGTCAAGACTTGTGGCATCCTACATCATTATGGATTTTACATATCAGTATCAGGAAGGTGAAGTTAATGGCTTTAGATTCACAGGAAGTCTCTTCATGGTAGGTATTTCGAATGTTATGCTTTCTGGTGTATTTGAGAGAGTAGTCAACAACTTATAAGCCTTAGGGCAGTGTGATCTTATGCTTGGGTGCCGTGTGGTGAGTTTGGGTCGAGGCTATGGTGTTATAGCGAGAAGAAGTGTCAATTTGAAGGTAATTTAGAAGGAGCTTGGATAAATAGGATAGCTTAGTAGTAGGTCAGATCGACATGGTAAGGGATATGATTAGTTCTTTGGGTGCTTATGAGGTAATGAGTTTCTCCAGGTGTTTCATTGCAATGGTCTTGGGTTTTTGGTGACTTGCGTAACTTGGTTGAGTTAAAAGGATTCAGTCCTGACGATTTGGTTTTGTGCAAATAGGATTCGGAGAGTTCTTGATGGTTCCTACCACAGTTAGAGATGTATATTTTCTACTGGCGTGAGAAGCATGTAATGTATAGTGATTTTCCTCTAGATGGGATCAAATGGAAAGTTCTTAGCTAGTTCAGTATGTAGTTGCTTGTGGATCAGAAGGGATTATGAAGTTCTCATATTTATCATAGGATGGCATAGTATATGAGGTATGTTGTGTAGGATTGAGATTTGCAAATGTAAGGTCACGGTTCAGTTTTGGAAGGTAGGTAATAAGTTCTTATGCGGCATGGACAGTTTCAGATGGCTAGGTGCATGATATTACTAGTTGGTATGGCAGATTAGAGTATACATTTCAGAAAGGGCGATGTGTGTGAGTTATGGATACTTTATTGGTATTGTGGCACTCTCTTGTTTGATCGACTGCTGAAATTCAAGTTTTCTTGGTTGCACGGAAGAATAATAGGAGAATCACTCATGGAATGATTGAGTAGCATAGGTGTATTAGATGTACGGGCAATGGAGTTGGGATCAGATATAGTGATTCAGGTGCTTTATGGATTTGGAGACATGGAGTTCCTATAAATAGGTTATGTCGTGGCTGTGAGCACGTGATTTTTGTCTTACGCAACAATCACTCCAAAAGAAAAAAAAATAATAACAAGTGGTCCTGCTGTACAAATTTAGGTTTTACATGGCACTTTTTTAATTATTTATGATTTTTGCCCATTTTTATTAAAACAAAATACAAAATGTATGTGTCGTGCGTAATGTGAACCGTAATCCGATTGTTAAAGGGGAGATCACAAAAATACGCGTTTTCTTTTGTCCTAATTTGTTGTTTTGTTTAATTTTACCTACTTTTAACATTTTATACGCGTGAAATAAATATGTTAAGTGTTAATTAATGGTGCTTAGTTTTATTTAATTAGGTTGTGTATTTAGGAAATTAGAAATAAAGAAAAAGAAGATAAAATTCGTTTTAAAATGAATTTGGGCCGTGCCCATTTCAAAATCTGGAGCCCAAATGAACAGCCCAAGCCACCAGTCCAAACAGCCCACCCCCAGGCCATAAAACGGCGTAGTTTAATACCAAAACTACGTCGTTTCGATGCCAATCCATCACAACCGTTCAAACCAAGCCGATCCAACGGTCCGGATCTCTCACCCATAACCCCACTACCCGACCCGTTACCCGAACCAATTCTGACCCTTGCTAAGCCAAACGACGACGTTTCGTTTAAACCTTCAGATCCAAGCCGTCCATCTCGTCTCATCCAACGGTTGAAATCAACCCACCCATTCCATATATAAGCCTCCTACCACACCCGGCCCCCCTATCCAATACCCCAGCTTCCGTCTTCACCTCCTTCCCCACCAAACCCTAGAGACGCCCCTGTATCCTTCACCATGAAAACTGGCGGCACGGACGCCGGTGACCCCGCCCTTAACACCATAGAACCCCCTTGCCATCTGGAACACGGATCTGTTAACCACGTAGTTCGAATCCTTTCCCACCTTCTTGAATCTTCATTCGAAGATTCGAGTCGGAACCCGATTTACGCCGATCTATCCTAGATTCATACCAGACAATCCCCGGACCCCCCTCGAGACCAAACCATGCTTGGTTTGGTCCGAATCTAACCATGGAAGCTCAAGTTCCAAATCTACCTTCCACAAAACCTAAAAACCCCAAGCCCGGTCCGTGCATGTTAAGCCAAGAGGTTAGGGTCTAATGGACCTTAATCGAAGTGTTTCTCATCTGAGAAACCCTTCGATTAAAGTCCGTTCGACCTTAAAAAGGGTCTGTTCCAAACACAAGCTGATTTTCTTTTCCTTCTTTCAAAGTTTTCAAGGTAAGTTTGTTTTCTCTTTGTTATTCAGTACGTGTGTGGTTTAGAGGTCTGTGCATATTTTGTGTAATTTGTCTCTAAATTTCTTTTGTCAACTGTCAATTGCCCCCTTTGCCCGGACTCCTGTATTCAATCAAGTCTTTCTTCATAATGCGTGTGTATAAACTGTATGTTCAATTGAATTCGTAATTGGTCATTCATTTAGTTCCTAGGGCCTTTCTGTGTTAACATTGCAATATGAACCCCTTATGTGATACTGTTAAATGTCTGATTTTTGGCTACGATTGTATGTGTTAATGCTAGTACAGTCGAGTCGACATATGTCGTCAATTAGTTTTAGTTATCCGAGCAATAACAAATCGACTTACTCCTGCTAAGCATTTGTTTGAATCAATTAAGAACTGAGTTTGTTTACTTATAGTTGTTAATTTGAATCAGTAATGTAAAAGGAATGTTTTGTTTAAAGTTCTGAATTGGAGGGCATGTGCACTTGGCACAGCATGTGCATTTATGCACCATAGGTGCACTTGTGCACATCTTGGTTCCTGCACAAAGGGCTTTTGATTTAAAAATGTTTTGACAGCATATGCTGTCAGATATATTCTGCTGCCCATACTTTGCTTTAGTTTAAGAAGTATTAAACCTTTTAAAAAAAATAAGTCTGCCAGGGAATGTTGATGGGGGTTAATACTTAAATAGCTAAGTGGAACTGAAAAGAAGATGGGCACATGGGAGGGGTGTTCTTTTGGTCTAACAGGCTGTTAAAGGGCTAAGGTTTGGGCTTATAAAAGGGGGGGGGAGCTGAAATACAGAGAGAGAGAGCATATAGAAGACAGAGAAAAAAAAGAGAGAGGAGGAGATAGAGATACAGACATAGGGAAATTGTTAAAAGAAGAGAGAGGAAATCAAGAGAGATCTGAGAAGAGAGTTTTGGAGACATACATAGATACACATATATACAGAAATAGAAAGAGAGCAAGAAGGAGATAAAAAAACAGATTAGGAAATCAGAAACTTGGTTTTGTTTGTCTGAATTTCATCTGTTGTCAATTGGTTAGGTAGTGTTGCTTCTTCTAAGTTTCAATCGAGATTACTGTTAGTGTTTGGTTATATTTGGTATATCTCGGAATTGGACTGTCTGGAGTTTTGTTTCCACCACACTGTGTGCTGTTTCATTTGGCTACTTTCTCTTCAACTTCCACCCCTTGCAATAGAATCTGCTCTGCTGTGTTGTTTTGATTCGCTGCTGTTACTCTGATCCCTGCTGCTGCTGATTCTTCCCTGTTATTCTCTTCTTCCTCTTTGCATTTCAGCATTCCAGGTACACATTTCAAGTCCTATATTGATGTAACTGAAACAGTTTAAAAGCATGAAATGAAAAGTTTGAAGAAGTTCAAGTATTTGTTGTAATATTCATGGTACATTAACGGGTCTATAAAATTGGTTAGTTTGTAATTCAATAGTGTGAAAGTATGTACTGATACTCGATTGAATTTAGCCTTTGTGTTAGTTCTTCAGTTGTTTGTTAGTACGGGGTACGTATACTCCGACCTTGTACAATGCTGTTGCTGTTGCATTTTAGTTTTTTTTTTGGGTTCCATTAGGCAGTACATAGGGTCACATTCAAAGTCCCATTGGTGACAATGTCTAGTAGCTAAATCCTTTAATCTAGCCTAAATAAGTTTAGTTAAATTCAACTCAAGAAATGTTCGGATTAAGTGTTATATTTCGTTAGCTTGCATGTGATTTCTTGTCAGATTAAAGCATTTTTCCATTAAAGTATAACGTTTTCTTAACTTCGTAAATAATTAATCATAAGAATCCGGATCAGGCCAAAGCATATAATTAAATTAGCATGTACCTTTTCTCCTAATTTAAAGGGACAAATGTATTAGAAATGTAGCCATTTAGGATATCCTTTCTAAAATAGAGACGAGCCTCGCCAAATAAAAATGCAAAATTGCGGGGCCCTCGATAAATAATCATAATAAATATTTAGAATTAAGGCTAGGCCGTTTAGTGAATCTCATGGCCTTCTCAAAAATAATAACGCGTTAGATTCTTTAGGCGCGACTTAATTAAATTACATTCTTAAATTTGGGTGCGCATTTATGTGACCCAAATTCAAATCTCAACGGAGTCGAAATGGTTAACAACTACGGGTGCATTGATTGTGACGTGGTTCGAGATGCATTTTCACGACGTTGCAATTCTATAAAAATAAATGATAATAATAAAAGCGGTTTAAACTTAATAAAAGCACGTAAGTCATAACATGTATTTAAATCAGATATTTAGCCATTATACCAATTTAAGCGACCGTGCTAGAACCACGAGATTCGAGGGTGCCTAACACCTTCCCTCGAGTCAACAGAATTCCTTACTTAGAATTTCTGGTTCGCAGACTTCATTTGGAAAAGTCGAAAATTTCCTCGATTTGGGATTCAAGATAAACCGGTGACTTGGGACACCAAAAGCCAAACCTTTCCCAAGTGGCGACTCTGAATTAAATAAATAATCCCATTTCGAATATTGTCACTTAAATTGGAAAAACTCCCTCGCGCATTTAACCCTTCGGGGCGGGCGCGCAAAAAGGAGGTGTGACAGCTCTGGCGACTCTGCTGGGGAAATTTACCCAGAACCACTGGTTCAGGGTTCAAGAATTCGAGCTTAGAATAATTGTTATATTTGGCTTTATTATCTGATCTTTATTACATGTTTTTGCATAACGTGCTAAATGTTGTCTTTTACCGCTTTGATATTATCTGAACTGTATATAAACTGTGCCGAAACCCTTCTCTTCTTACCTCCGGGGAGAAGCTCGCTGGTCGAGACTCCCTATTCTATTAGTGTCAATACCTGAAATAAGAAAGAGGTCGGACAAGTTACAAAGCCGGACGATCTCGCGGGTCCCCGGTACGTAGCCCCCTCCTCGACTCGAGTTGTCCGCTCGGGTACACAGTCTAGAACAAATACCAAGGTTTAAACCTAGTATAACGAAACTTCATGCCGGATACCTAGTAGGAACGTTTATTTGCATCATGTTGCATTTGACTTAGGGGGGCTCAACACAGGGGTTGGGTCCGTCTAGGACAGGGAACCTGAAATGAAAAGACCACCCTGTTGCATCCTATTTGTTTTGCGCATTTATTTGCTTCGGTTCCGCATGCTGACCGGTTTCTAAAAAAGAAAATAGCAGCGTAGGGAGATAATTACTTATTTTGGAAAATAAAACTAATGTCCAAGTAGTATCAAAACCTCGCCGGAATTTTTCTAAAAAAAAGAATAAAAACAAAATTTGTCTTCTTAGTTTGAGTTATTAAAAAAAAAATATATAAAACTTTTTCTTTTTTTTATCACTTCCAAAATCAAAAAAAGAGAAGGTATTTATTTTAAAAGTAAAAAAAAACGGAAAATTCATAATTCAAAAAAAAAATGTTGTTTCTTTCGTAGTACCCCTTTTATAAATTCAGACTAATAGTCCAAATATTTCCTAAAAAAAAATAATAATAAATATTTTCTTTAGTCTTTATCTCTTTTCAAAAGAAAAAAAAATATAAATACGTATTCTTGATTTCTAGGTTTATTTGATTTTTCTATTTACGGTATGCCCGAACTATGCCGGTTTGATTCTCACCGGATGTGAGATACGTAGGCAACCCTCGTCGGGTTCAACCCCCATTTTTGCTGAAATAGCCAAAATCAATGAAAAAAAAATGCGTTTCAAACTTTAAAAAAGAGTCGTAAATAAATCGGGTGACGCTATTTTGTCATAAATAGCCGAATGTTCCCGAAAGGGACGCCGGAAGGCTGACTTTGCATAAATAGCCATCTTTGGGTCTTGTTTAGCATTTTGTCCAGTAGACCCACACAGCCTTAAAATCTTCGTCCCCGAAGTGTTTAAAGGCCGTGTTCAAAACTTGATCCCCTCTGTAAAATATTTTGAGTCAAATCATTTTTGTTAAAATCACCTTAATAAATGTGCAGGATGAGCACGATGCAAAATGAACATTTTTCAATAATGACCAAAATCCCTGTCAAGTTACGGCTATGGTGGAATGATCTAGGTGTTGAAGGACAAAATGAGGTTAAGAAATATCTGAAAGGTCTTGTGGGTCTGTTGGAAATCCAGCCTCGGGGAGATATCATAAGAGCTTTGGTTACCTATTGGGACCCGGCGCACAATGTTTTCCTTTTCTCTAATAACTCACCCCGACTTTGGAAGAAATGGTCGGATACATCGGGAATACTGAACTTCCCTTGAAGGAAAAATACTTGGTCGCCTCAAGAGTCGTCACGGTACATCGGTTCCTAGATTCATTGAAGATACCTAGAACATTCCACAACCCGGATCTGGCAGCCGGATTTTTTACTCCCTGCTTCCTATATGATAGGTACGGTCATGAGGGCGGATTCAATAATCCAACCAACAAATTGTGCAGTAAAGGTGTTCGTCAGAAGTGGGACAAACACAGATGGGTAGCTTTCATGATGATGTTCCTGGGCCTTCTGGTATTTCCAAGGAAAGACGGAAACATTGATTTGAAGATATCCGGGGTCGTCAGCACTTTACTCACGCAAAATGACAGTACTCTCGCGCCTATGGTGGTATCTGACATCTTTCGAGCCCTTACAGTTTGTAAAGCTGGGGAAAATTTCTTCGAAGGTTGTAACTTGCTTCTACAGATATGGATGACCGAGCACCTCCGCCATCATTCCGAGATTTTGAGCCATGGTTCCCCGGAAAAGACCTGCATAGAAGAATCTTATACGAGAACCAAAGGGATCAGTTTGCCCAAAGGAGTCCTGGCATGGACCTCGTTCTTTCAAGCTCTTACGGCCAGCCAAATACAATGGACGTGGGGATGGTTGCCTGTTGATGAGATCCTATATATGTCTGCAGCTAAAACTCATTTCTTACTGATGGGGCTTAAGAGCATTCAACCTTACGCACCCTGCCGAGTTTTGAGACAGTTCGGAAGATGCCAGACAGTACCTCATGAGGAAGATCTTAGCACTCAAGCAGTTGAGATAAGTCCTAACGGACAATTCCCAGAAGCAAAGATTCGCCAAATCTGGAGTGAGTGTCAATATTTGAAATCTGATACTTGCGTGAGGGATCGAGCCAAAGGAGAGACGGCGCCAGGTTACCTTGCATGGTATAGAAGGGAATTTGAGCATGAAAGGCCGGCTAAGAGACCCCACATCCGGAATTTCACCGAATCATCGCAAAAGCAGTGGGATTGGTTAGCAAAGGAAAGGGGCTATTACACCGAAATCAGCAAGTTAAAGCAACAAGTGGAAAGCTTGAAATACGAGCACAACGTGCAAATTGCTGCCGATCTGGGAGAGCGGAACCGGTTAATTCAAGAAAATGAAATGCTCAGAGCCCAGATCAAACAGATAAGGTTGGATGCAGATAAACAGCCAAGGCGTCGAGCAGACGAGCAGCTGATAAAAAGGTTAAAAAGTGAAATTAGGGAATGACAAGATGGTTTGGAGAAGTCTGAAAACGTCATAGCGGAGCTCAGAGCACAGTGGGATACGAGAACAGATAAGCATCGCCGATACTTGAATCAATTGGAAGGTGACCACGAGAAAACTGTTGCTAAAATAAAGAGAGAGATGGCTGCACTTGAGGTCAAAGCAGCTAATCAGGCCAAGGATTTCCAAATTGAGAGCAGATACTGGTATGACTCAATAGCCCAGATGAAGTTGGAAGTACGGCGACTGAAGCATCAGCATATACATGATGCTCAAGTATTCAAGATATGTAGCGATCAGATAAAACACCTACTCGTAGAGAAAAAGCTAACCAGAGATAGGATTAAGGCCATTGCCCATGCCATCACCAGACGATGTCTAAGATATGAGAACATGTCCAGCGTTACCGTCCTCTCGGCAGTAATGGGTTATGTCAAGCAGACTATGCATGAGCTGGAGCAACTTGAGAGGGATCTCACGCCTAGGACCGCGGTGAGGCCGAACGATGCCCCGCGGACACCAATTTTCAAAACCATAATGCATTCATAGGTCAAATCTGTATCTTAGCATCTTCTGCTTGTTTTTCCCATCGGGGTGATTTTTAGTCTATTTTGAATCTAGGTTTATTTTCAAAGTTCGCTTTTTCTTTTGCAAAATGTAGTTTGTAATAGAACATTTTCAACAATAAAGAGGTTGTTTCTTTTACGATCATTTGTGTTTTTTCGAACTACGTAATGATCTGATTCACGTAGGCATCGTGATACGTAGGCAATCCTCATCGGATCCGGTCGCATTTCTTTTACTGCAAAATAAAAGAAAAAAAAAATATAATAAAAGAAAAACAAAAAAAAAGAGAAAAAGAGAAGAAAAAGAAAAGAAAGGGAAAAACTAATAAGAGGAAAAATGCCGGAATGACGCATGCTCTCGTAGAAAACATATAGTAATCCACTTAACTGTATAGGTGCATCATGCCCAACGTGAGATTAACTATCTGTTATTTGCTGCAAATTAACCATGCGTTTGTCGATGAGTATTCCAGGGTTTTGGAAAGACGGTTGGTTTGGTGAAAGTCTGGCCTCGCACTCATACTTCACGAGGTCAAGGAGAAGTGTTCAACTACCTGTTGTTAGGACCAGAAGCAGTACTCACACTTACTTCACCAGGTCAAAAGGAAGTGTCGAAATGTCTTCAGAAATTCCATTGCAAACAATCCCTGTTTCCGAGGAAAGCTCGATCTCAGCCGGCCTCACACCTGAGTCCGCAACTGCGGAGGAAAATAGAATCCTACGGCTCCGCATGTTGGAAATGCTGGACGATTGGAATAATGGGAAAGAGCCGCCAAGTGTCGTCCCCGGATTCCCTGAATTATTCTCCAGGTCAAGTGGGACTTCTAATGTCCCCATAAATTATCCTGCTACCCCATTCGGGTACCCAGCCACCTCAGCCTTCTCTGCTGGATCGCCTTCTGAGCCTCATCCCCGAATGTCATCCACTGATGCAAGCATGAACATCTTTACTGCATCGCCTTGCCCGATTACGGCACAGCCTACCACGTACAAGCCAAGCTTTGACTCATCCTCTTTTACATTCCAAGCACCATCGTTCTCAATGGAACCAACTAGGTTCGCTACCAGTACTAATCCTCTACCGCCTCAGTGCGAGCTTGCACCTGGGCAGGATCAGAACCCCAGAATTGCAGAACAAAATGAGATTGCCAAGAGAATGAGAAGCCTTGAACAAAGTTGAAGAATATGCAAGGGTTGAGCGGACAAAAGAGCGTCTCTTACGCCGACCTGTGCATATTCCCTCACGTGCACCTGCCAACGGGTTTCAAGACCCCGAAGTTCGAGAAATACGATGGGCATGGTGACCCCATTGCACATCTTAAGAAATACTGCAACCAATTGCGGGGAGCCGGCGGAAAAGAAGAACTGCTAATGGCATATTTTGGGGAAAGTCTAGTAGGGATAGCCTCGGAACGGTATATGGACCAGGAAATGTCCCAATGGCATATATGGGATGATCTCGCCAGAGAGTTTGTAAAACAATTCCAGTATAACATCGACATTGCGCCAGACCGAAACTCTCTGTCGAATTTGAAGAAGAAACCTTCGGAAAGCTTCAGAGAATATGCTATTAAGTGGCGTGAACAGGCGTCGAGAGTGAAGCCTCCCATGGATGAAGTGGAAATGGTCACTACCTTTCTCCAGGCTCAAGAGTCTGACTATTTCCAAAACATGATGTCAGCCATGGGTAAGCCATTCGCGGAAGCGATCAAGATTGGAGAGATGGTGGAAAATGGCTTGAAAACAGGTAGGATTCTGAGTCAAGCAGCCATAAGGGCAACCTCCCAGGCCGTCCAAAGCGGGTCCGGAGGAACGACAAGGGGGAAGAAGAAGGAAGAAACGACTATGGCAGCCTCTGAAGCAAGGGAGTATCGTCATCCCAGGCCCCATTTTCCGGAAAGAGCCCCACAACACTACTACCCCCACTCAAATTTGGCATATGCTCATCAGCCTTATATGGTCATGAATGCCCAACCTTATAACCATCCACCACAACAAGCCAACCGAGGCCCAGCTCCACCTCCCAGAAATCAGCCTCCTTACCGCAACCACTATAACCCACAACCCCCACAGAATAACTTCCGCCCTCAGGAGCCACCCAGAAGGCTGACTTTCACGCCCATCGGTGAGCCATACTCAACTTTGTTCCTAAAGCTGGTCCAGTTGGGTTTCTTGCAACCAATCCCTCAAACAAGGCAAAACCCAACATCGCCTTCTTACAAAGCCGGAGTCAGATGCGCCTATCATTCAGGGGCCGAGGGACATGATACAAATGACTGCTGGTCGTTGAAAAGAGTGGTCGAAAATTTGATAGAGCAAGGGAAAATAGTGCTAAGGGACGAGGAGATCCCGAATGTAACTAACAATCCATTACCTGCTCACAATAATGGGCCGCTGGTCGGAATGATTTGCGAAGACAAAGAATTTGACCCTGCTTTGAAAGCCATAATTGCCATTGTCAACACGGGGAAGAGGCCAAGGCTATAAAGAACAAACCTGAAAAGAAGGTAGAGAAGAAAGTGGTACCTGTAAAAAATGGAGTTCTTTACATACCACGAGGTCAAGCTGAGAAGACGCAGAACTTCGGGATCAAAAAGACAAAACCTATGCACGTGCCAAAAGGGGCCTATGTGGTCCGGGGGACGATTCAACCACCTTGGCTGAGTGAGCCAGTGGTTATCGGACACGTGCCACAAAAGCCAATGACCAACCCGTCCATAGTGCCGTGGAATTATCAAAAGACTTTGGTAATGTACAAAGGTAAAGAGGTCATGGGAGAACTTCCAGAAAATACTTTCATTGGAAGGTATTCAAATACCCAATAACTGAACAATGCCACACAAAGGCGCTTCCCTCCAAAGAAGCCCGTGAGTGTTGAAGAAGCGGAAGTGTTCTTCCAACAAATGAAAATGCCGGATTACGAAGTGATAGATCAGCTGCGCAAGTACCCTGAGCAAGTATCCATGTTGTCATTATTGATGAGGTCGACCGAGCATCAAAAGATCATACTGAAAACCCTGAATGAAGCATATGTACCAGTTGAAACCTCGGTGGAACAACTAGAGCGGATGACAGAAAGATTCTTCGCCGTTAACCAAATCTCTTTCAGCAAGAATGATTTACCCCCGGAAGGAGCAGCACACAACAAGGCTTTGCATTTAACAGTTAAATGCGAGGACTACTATGTCAAGCGGGTAATGTTGGATGGGGGATCAGGTGTTGACATTTGCCCGCTTTCCACGCTACAAAGGATGGAAATTGGGACCGGAAGAATCCGACCCAACAATGTCTGCGTAAGAGCTTTCGACGGCATCAAGAGAGATACCATGGGAGAAATAGACCTGTTGTTGGTCATAGGACCAGTCGAATTTCGAGTAACCTTCCAGGTGATCGACATGGATACATCCTACAATTTTCTCCTTGGCAGACCTTGGATCCATGCGGCACGAACCGTGCCTTCCACTCTTCACCAGATGGTGAAGTTCGAGTACGAAGACCGAGAGATCGTGGTCCATGGGGAAGATGAGCATGCCATTTTTCGGGACCCATCCATCCTGTATCTTGAACCAAGAGAAGGGAGCGAACATACGGTCTATCAAGCTTTTGAGATTGTACTAGCAGAGCAGCACGAAGAGGGAATACCCTGCCCCAGCCTTTCTTGTCTAACGCCTCGGTTATGGTGGCCAAAGAGATGATCCGGCATGGATTTAGGCCAGGGAAGGGGCTTGGACGAACCCTTCAGGGAATAACAGAACCCATTACTTTGCCAGTCACCAAGAAACCTTTTGGACTAGGTTTCAAACCTACTCCAGCAGACGAAGAGTGGGCAAAGAAAAGGAAAAATGAGGTTTGGAAGTTACCTCAACCACTGCCGGATTTATATGCAAATTTCATCAGGCCGAGGTACGTTGAAGAAGAAGATGATGAGGTCTTCACAGCTGAGGAAATCGAGGAGATATGTGGGGCAATGAGGGAAATGCTCTACGAGGTCCACATGGTTCAACCAGGTGAAGGCACAAGCACTGCTGAGATGCTGTACATGGGGCCGAACGCCCAACATCAAAACTGGGAGGCCACGCCATTCCCGACTAGACGGAAGTCCGGGTAGATCTGTCCTGCCACCTTTCTTGTGTCACAAGTTATCTCCAGGACATAACTTGAACGTTTTTTTTTTCTCTATTCAATTGTTGTTTTGAATTCCTAGTTGTAAACATTGTTGTCTTCCAACTTTCCAAAGAAAAAAAAATCATCATTGCTTTCCCATTCTTTCTTTTGTTCTGATTTTTATTATTTTTCCTTTTATCTTTCTTTTCAGTCATAATAATGCGGCTTTAAATATGACATGCTTGCGGACTTCACGCCCGGATCACAATGAGTTATTTAATTGCGAATTAATGAACCCAGAACCAGAATATGATGCGGAAGAGGCTTTTAGGGAGATAAACCGAGAGTTGGAATATTTCGAGAATAAACCTAAGCCAAATCTGAATGACACTGAACCGGTAAATTTAGGAACCCCGGAAGAAATCCAGGAGACCAAGATAAGCATTCACACGGACAAGAAAACGCGAGAGGCGATAATTCAACTTCTTTTTGAATTTAAAGACGTGTTTGCTTGGTCATATGATGACATGCCGGGGCTAGGTGTTGATCTAGTGGTTCATAAATTGCCGATTCATCCTGATTGTCCTCCAGTTCAACAAAAGCAACGAAAGTTCAAAAGTGAGGTCAGTGACAAGATTAAAGAGGAGATCACCAAACAACTGAAAACGGGAGTGATACGGGTAGTCCAATATACAACATGGTTGGCGAATGTGGTTCCAGTACCAAAAAAGGACGGGAAAACTCGAGTATGTGTAGATTACCGAGATTTGAACAGAGCAAGTCCTAAAGATAATTTCCCGCTGCCCAACATCCACATCCTCGTTGATAATTGCGCCAAACACGAGATACAGTCTTTTGTAGATTGTTATGTTGGTTATCATCAGGTATTGATGGATGAAGAGGACGCCGAGAAAACTGCCTTCACCACGCCTTGGGGCACCTACTGTTACCGGGTCATGCTATTTGGTCTGAAGAATGCGGGGGCTACTTACATGAGGGCCATGACTGCCATTTTCCGTGACATGATGCATCAGGAAATAGAGGTGTACGTGGACGATGTGATAGTCAAGTCCAGGACGCAGGATAATCACATCCAAGACTTGAGGAAATTCTTCGAGAGATTAAGGAAGTATGACTTGAAGCTAAACCCAGCCAAGTGCACTTTCGGAGTTCCGTCGGGCAAACTTTTGGGCTTCATCGTAAGCAGGAGAGGAATCGAGTTAGATCCAACTAAGATAAAATCCATCAGAGATCTACCTCCCCCGAGAACAAAGAAAGACGTGATGAGTCTGTTGGGCAGGTTGAACTACATCAGTCGGTTTATTGCCCAGCTGACAAGCACGTGTGAGCCCATATTCAAGCTGTTAAGGAAAGATGCGGCGATTAAATGGACAACTGAGTGTCAAGAAGCTTTCGATAAAGTCAAAGAATACCTTTCGAATCCCCCGGTCTTGGTCCCTCCAGAACCAGGAAGGCCACTTTTCTTGTATCTGACAGTCTTGGAGAACTCTTTCGGTTGCGTCCTCGGGCAACACGACGTAACCGGAAAGAAGGAGCAAGCAATCTACTACTTGAGCAAGAAATTCACCGGCTACGAGGCCAAATACACTCTGCTGGAAAGGACATGCTACGCTCTCACATGGGTTGCTCAAAAGCTGAGACATTATCTCCAAGCCCACACTACGTTCCTCATAAGCAGGTTGGATCCTTTGAAGTATATATTTCAGAAACCAATGCCTACTGGGAGACTGGCTAAATGGCAAATCTTGCTTACGGAATTCGACATAGTCTATGTCACTCGCACGGCAATGAAAGCCCAGGCGTTAGCAGATCATTTGGCCGAAAATCCGGTCGATGAGGAATACCAGCCATTGAGTACCTACTTTCCAAATGAAGAAGTAAACACCGTAGAAGTGGTCCCGGAGGACGCTCATGTCTGGAAAATGTTCTTTGATGGAGCCGTAAACGCCAAGGGTGTGGGGATTGGGGCAATTTTGATCTCGCCTTCCGGTCAGCATTATCCCGCCACAGCTAGACTGTGTTTCTTTTGCACAAATAATACAGCTGAGTATGAAGCCTACATCATCGGCATGCATATGGCAATCGATCAGGATGTCGAAGACTTACTGATTATGGGAGATTCTGACCTGATTATCCGGCAAGCTCAAGGCGAATGGGAAACTCGGGATGTCAAACTTATCCCTTACCGACAGTATGTGGAGGACCTCAGCAAGCGCTTTACATCAATAGAGTTCAGGTATATCCCGAGGTGTCACAATGAACTGGCAGATGCACTTGCTACTTTGGCTTCAATGCTACCCTACCCGGGCAACGCCCACGTCGATCCTTTGGAAATCCAAATCAAGGAAAGACACGGCTACTGCAGTGTAATCAAGGCGGGATCAAATACGCAGCCTTGGTACCATGACATCAAGAGGTTCCTGAAGACGCAAGAATACCCTGAGCACTCTACTGGAGATCAAAAGAGGACCATTAGGCGACATGCAAGTGGTTTCTTTCTGAGCGGTGAATTGTTGTATAAGAGGACCCCGGACCTCAATCTTCTAAGATGTGTTGATATCGAGGAGGCAAGAAAGATCATGCACGAAGTACACGCAGGTGTGTACGGACCTCACATGAACGGGTATGTCTTAGCAAAGAAAATCCTTAGAGCGGGTTATTACTGGATGACCATGGAAAATGATTGCTTTAGTTTTGTTCGGAAGTGTCATCAGTGTCAGGTGCACGGTGATTTGATTCATGCACCTCCCACGGAGCTGCATCCCATGTCTGCACCTTGGCCATTTGTCGCTTGGGGCATGGACGTCATTGGACCAATCGAACCAAAGGCTTCGAATGGACACAGGTTTATACTGGTTGCCATAGACTACTTCACAAAATGGGTAGAAGCTGTCACTCTCAAGTCGGTCACTAAAAAAGCTGTAGTTGATTTTGTACACTCAAATCTTATCTGTCATTTCGATATTCCTGCGACTATCATTACAGATAACGCAGCAAACTTGAACAGTCATTTGATGGGAGATATATGCGAGCAATTCAAGATAACGCATAGGAATTCTACTCCTTATCGGCCGAAAGCCAATGGTGCTGTGGAAGCGGCGAACAAAAACATCAAGAAAATTTTGAGGAAAACGATCCAAAGTTCCCGACAGTGGCATGAGCAGTTACCATTTGCATTGTTGGGGTACCGCACTACGGTACGCACATCAGTAGGGGCGACTCCTTATCTTTTGGTTTTTGGGACTGAGGCTGTGATACCGGCAGAGGTAGAAATTCCTTCACTTCGAACCATTGTCGAAGTAGAAATCGAAGACAGCGAGTGGGTCAAGACTCGGCTGGAGCAATTGACTTTGATTGATGAAAAGCGAATGGCCGCAGTTTGTCACGGACAGTTGTACCAACGAAGAATGGCCCGTGCTTACAACAAGAAAGTCCGGCCCAGGAATTTCGAAGTAGGTCAATTGGTACTAAGGCGTATTCTGCCGCATCATGAGGAAGCAAACGGGAAGTTCACTCCAAATTGGAAAGGCCCATACATCATAAGGAAGATACTGTCGAGAGGAGCATTGTATTTAGGCGATATCGAAGAAAATGACCCCACACAACAGTAAATGCGGATGCAGTCAAGAGATACTACGTCTGAATTATACTCCAGTAGTCTTGACACATGGGAAATGATGAAGGTTTTATTCCCCACTACTCCCCAAACACTGTCCAATTCTCTCTACAAACCTTTGAGCCGCTTACAAAAAAAAAAGAAAAAAAACAAAATTGATTGAGGCCTGAGCTACGTTTGACTTGATTCTGAAAGGATACGTAGGTAGCCTCTCCCTGAGGTTCAGTCACACCAACAATAAAATCCCATTCGCCCTGAAATTGAAACCGGGGCACGTCGAGCAGTTGAGAAGTTAGTATCATCTACCTCTCTTTACCAAGCGCAAGACTTTAGATCAATTACCAAAGATAGTGGGAAACCAATAAGCGTCACAAATGGAGACCGGCACACTCTGAATGGAGAGAGATAAAATGAGAGAGTCTCGTCGGTGAAAACCTTCAGGCACCACGAGGCGACGGGAGTAGAGAAACCAAAATGAGAGAGCTTGTTTAGTAAAAACTCGCAAAGAGTGCTAGCAAGCGATGACAGGAAGAGAAATGAGAGAGGTCAGCTAGCGAAAACCCGCAAAGGGCGCTGTTGGCCGGAAAGAATGACTCCACCCCAAGGAGGTCTCGGCAAAGTTCCAACGGTTTGGAATCACAGATCCGTTTTGGTTCAGGGAAACGCAAGTTCATGGAAGGTCAGGCGTCCAGTCCAAAGAGCATGTCATGTCATTTAAAGCCAGCGTTATCTTCCTCAGATAAGTCTTTCTCGTCCCAAAAGAGACACTCCCTTCTTGAAATTTGTTTTCTCCTTTCTTTGTTTCTCTTCGAATCCCTTTTGTGTTTTAACCCCGAGTTCAAGATACACCGGAAAGGGCAGGTGGCAGGTTTGTTTGCACGGAATCCCGTTTCATGAAGGAAAATGCCTCATTTCATTGCTACGATTGCCCAAGCCTGATGAATCATGATGTTTGATGGTGTTTAAAGTAAAGAGGAAAGAGAGAAATCTTCCCCAGCAAGTCCGCCTTCGGACGAATCCCCACAGAGTCTCCCTCTTTACAAATCCCCACAGAGTCTCCCCAATATAAAAAAAAAAAGAAATCCCCGTTGGAATTTCCCCAACACATCCCCAGCGAGTCCCTTTGTAAATATTCCCCGAAGATCTTACCCCAACCAAGCCTAAAAAGCCCACTGCGAAACAATTACCCAGCATGCCCCATTGTACAAAGATCCACACAAAGAATACACTTTGTAAATATCCCCCATAGGACTTCCTTTTGTACAGAATACCCCAAATAAAATCCCCGTTGAGAACCTCCAAGCAAAACGGGACACAAAAAAAAAGGGGGCCTTATGAGGCAAATCATCACAGAACTTGGAAATGCAAGCTTGAGCGGTCTAAAGGGTTTCGACATATGAATCAAATCAATGGCGGGACTTCGCAACAGAAATGAAGACGCAATAAAGCAACCAGGAACGATCAAGGTCATCAAACCGACCGTCATTTCTGAGCTAACAACTATTCTTTGTCTGAAAAGTTGAAACAGGTTTAATCCAAGACAACCGTGCAAGAAGCAGGTGTCGCCCAAAAAAGAAGGTACATGGGTACAAGAAATATCTTGGCAATAAGGAACTCACTCGAAAGGTAAGTTTCCATGAGACTCCCTTTCATCTTCTACTAAAACAAGAAAATCCAAAAAAAAGGTTAGCTAGCATTCTCGAACTTTACCACCAACCAGTCAGCATTAGGGTTTTAAACCCTAAACTGAACTTTTTTCAGCCAGCATTAGGGTTTTAAACCCTAAACTGAACTTTTCCAATCAGTCAGCATTAGGGTTTTAAACCCTAAACTGAATTTTCCTTTTAGTCAGCATTAGGGTTTTAAACCCTAAACTGAACTTTTTCCATTAAGCCAGCATTAGGGTTTTAAACCCTAAACTGAGCTTTTCCATGCAATCAGCATTAGGGTTTTAAACCCTAAACTGAACTTTTTCCTTTAATCGGCATTAGGGTTTTAAACCCTAAACTGAATTTTCCTTTTAGTCATGCATTCGGGTTTAAATCCTAAACTGAACTTTTTTCATTCAGCCAGCATTAGGGTTTTAAACCCTAAACTGAGCTTTTCCATGCAATCAGCATTAGGGTTTTAAACCCTAAACTGAACTTTTTCCATTCAGCCAGCATTAGAGTTTTAAACCCTAAACTGAGCTTTTCCATGCAATCAGCATTAGGGTTTTAAACCCTAAACTGAATTTTCCTTTTAGTCAGCATTAGGGTTTTAAACCCTAAACTGAACTTTTTCCTTTTAGCCAGAATTAGGGTTTTAAACCCTAAACTGAGTTTTTCCATGCAATCAGCATTAGGGTTTTAAACCCTAAACTGAATTTTTCTTTTAGTCAGCATTAGGGTTTTAAACCCTAAACTGAACTTTTTCCATTCAGCCAGCATTAGGGTTTTAAACCCTAAACTGAGCTTTTCCATGCAATCAGCATTAGGGTTTTAAACCCTAAACTGAACTTTTTCCTTTCAGTCAGCATTAGGGTTTTAAACCCTAAACTGAATTTTCCTTTTAGTCATGCATTAGGGTTTTAAACCCTAAACTGAAATTTTTCCATTCAGCCAGCATTAGGGTTTTAAACCCTAAACTGAGCTTTTCCATGCAATCAGCATTAGGGTTTTAAACCCTAAACTGAATTTTCCTTTTAGTCAGCATTAGGGTTTTAAACCCTAAACTGAACTTTTTCCTTTTAATCAGCATTAGGGTTTTAAACCCTAAACAGAACTTTTTCCATTCAGCCAGCATTAGGGTTTTAAACCCTAAACTGAGTTTTTCCATGCAATCAGCATTAGGGTTTTAAACCCTAAACTGAATTTTCCTTTTAGTCAGCATTAGGGTTTTAAACCCTAAACTGAACTTTTTCCATTCAGCCAGCATTAGGGTTTTAAACCCTAAACTGAGCTTTTCCATGCAATCAGCATTAGGGTTTTAAACCCTAAACTGAATTTTCCTTTTAGTCAGCATTAGGGTTTTAAACCCTAAACTGAACTTTTTCCATTCAGCCAGCATTAGGGTTTTAAACCCTAAACTGAGCTTTTCCATGCAATCAGCATTAGGGTTTTAAACCCTAAACTGAATTTTCCTTTTAGTCAGCATTAGGGTTTTAAACCCTAAACTGAACTTTTTCCTTTTAGCCAGCATTAGGGTTTTAAACCCTAAACTGAACTTTTTTATTCAGCCAGCATTAGGGTATTAAACCCTAAACTGAGCTTTTCTATGCAATCAGCATTAGGGTTTTAAACCCTAAACTGAATTTTCCTTTTAGTCAGCATTAGGGTTTTAAACCCTAAACTGAACTTTTTCATTCAGCCAGCATTAGGGTTTTAAACCCTAAACTGAGCTTTTCCATGCAATCAGCATTAGGGTTTTAAACCCTAAACTGAATTTTCCTTTTAGTCAGCATTAAGGTTTTAAACCCTAAATTGAACTTTTCCTTCAGTCAGCATTAGGGTTTTAAACCCTAAGCTGAACTTTTCCCAGTTGGTCAGTATTAGAGTTTCAACTCTAAAACTGAACTTCTCCCCAGCTAGTCGGTATTAGGGCTCCAATCCTGAACTGAGCATTTTTATCTTCCTTCATCAATTTTATGAACTTCCTGGCGAATAATTAACGAAATTTTCCTAGTGAAACTGGGGCAGAAAATTTCGTTCGTTTGTTTGTTTTCTCCCGCAGGTCTAACCTCGAGCCACACGGATCGAAATGACCCACGAGATGAGTCTCAGCTCAGAATCAAAGAAGAAAAAAAAGAAGATGTCCCGAGATATCAGAGTAAATGGAAGGCAGATTGACTCCAACATTTGATTAAGGTCCTGAACCCTGCCAATCGCGTCTCACTCAGTATCCCAGAGATTAAACAAGCTGCCGCAACTCGCAAGCATCAAGATTCAGATCGGAGTCTACAAGCAGAATCAGCTAAGACCCAAGATCAAGTCGTAAAAGAATCATATATAGGAATCTTGTAACTAGCAGTTGACATGCATATAAGTAGTTAGTTCAAGTTTCCAATTTTCGTTTGGTTGTAATAAGGCGGTCAGTGACGCAGCAGTGACAACAACAATAGCAGTAGCAGCAAGCCTTGCAATCCTATGGTAGTCCCAGCTACCAAAACTTCCCGAACTACATTGACTTGATTCCTGTTGTGCCCAGGATATGTAGGAAATCTTTGAAGCAAGATTCGGTCAGATCTTTCAAAAACATGCTTCATACGGAGTAGTCCATAGGCAAAAATCCCTCATACACGCTCACTTTATCTTTGCACGAAAACTCTCCGTGTTTCCGAACAAAGAGGGGCAGCTGTGAGCACGTGATTTTTGTCTTACGCAACAATCGCTCCAAAAGAAAAAAAATAATAACAAGTGGTCCTGCTGTACAAATTTAGGTTTTACATGGCACTTTTTTAATTATTTATGATTTTTGCCCATTTTTATTAAAACAAAATACAAACTGTATGTGTCGTGCGTAATGTGAACTGTAATCCGATTGTTAAAGGGGAGATCACAAAAATACGCATTTTCTTTTGTCCTGATTTGTTGCCTTGTTTAATTTTACCTACTTTTAACATTTTATACGCGTGAAATAAATATGTTAAGTATTAATTAATGGTGCTTAGTTTTATTTAATTAGGTTGTGTATTTAGGAAAATAGAAATAAAGAAAAAGAAGATAAAATTCGTTTTAAAATGAATTTGGGTCGTGCCCATTTCAAAATCTGGAGCCCAAATGAACAGCCCAAGCCACCAGTCCAAACAGCCCACCCCCAGGCCATAAAACGACGTAGTTTAACACCAAAACTACGTCGTTTCGATGCCAATCCATCACAACCGTTCAAACCAAGCCGATCCAACGGTCCGGATCTCTCACCCATAACCCCACTACCCGACCCGTTACCCGAACCAATTCTGACCCCTACTAAGCCAAACGACGACGTTTCGTTTAAACCTTCAGATCCAAGCCGTCCATCTCGTCTCATCCAACGGTTGAAATCAAACCCACCCATTCCATATATAAGCCTCCTACCACACCCGGCCCCCCTATCCAATACCCCAGCTTCCATCTTCACCTCCTTCCCCACCAAACCCTAGAGACGCCCCTGTATCCTTCACCATGAAAACTGGCGGCACGGACGCCGGTGACCCCGCCCTTAACACCATAGAACCCCCTTGCCATCTGGAACACGGATCTGTTAACCACGTAGTTCGAATCCTTTCCCACCTTCTTGAATCTTCATTCGAAGATTCGAGTCGGAACCCGATTTACGCCGATCTATCCTAGATTCATACCAGACAATCCCCGGACCCCCCTCGAGACCAAACCATGCTTGGTTTGGTCCGAATCTAACCATGGAAGCTCAAGTTCCAAATCTACCTTCCACAAAACCTAAAAACCCCAAGCCCGGTCCGTGCATGTTAAGCCAAGAGGTTAGGGTCTAATGGACCTTAATCGAAGTGTTTCTCATCTGAGAAACCCTTCGATTAAAGTCCGTTCGACCTTAAAAAGGGTCTGTTCCAAACACAAGCTGATTTTCTTTTCCTTCTTTCAAAGTTTTCAAGGTAAGTTTGTTTTCTCTTTGTTATTCAGTACGTGTGTGGTTTAGAGGTCTGTGCATATTTTGTGTAATTTGTCTCTAAATTTCTTTTGTCAACTGTCAATTGCCCCCTTTGCCCGGACTCCTGTATTCAGTCAAGTCTTTCTTCATAATGCGTGTGTATAAACTGTATGTTCAATTGAATTCGTAATTGGTCATTCATTTAGTTCCTAGGGCCTTTCTGTGTTAACATTGCAATATGAACCCCTTATGTGATACTGTTAAATGTCTGATTTTTGGCTACGATTGTATGTGTTAATGCTAGTACAGTCGAGTCGACATATGTCGTCAATTAGTTTCAGTTATCCGAGCAATAACAAATCGACTTACTCCTGCTAAGCATTTGTTTGAATCAATTAAGAACTGAGTTTGTTTACTTATAGTTGTTAATTTGAATCAATAATGTAAAAGGAATGTTTTGTTTAAAGTTCTGAATTGGAGGGCATGTGCACTTGGCACAGCATGTGCATTTATGCACCACAGGTGCACTTGTGCACAGCTTGGTTCCTGCACAAAGGGCTTTTGATTTAAAAATGTTTTGACAGCATATGCTGTCAGATATATTCTGCTGCCCATACTTTGCTTTAGTTTAAGAAGTATTAAACCTTTTAAAAATAATAAGTCTGCCAGGGAATGTTGATGGGGGTTAATACTTAAATAGCTAAGTGGAACTGAAAAGAAGATGGGCACATGGGAGGGGTGTTCTTTTGGTCTAACAGGCTGTTAAAGGGCTAAGGTTTGGGCTTATAAAAGGGGGGGGAGCTGAAATACAGAGAGAGAGAGCATATAGAAGACAGAGAAAAAAAAGAGAGAGGAGGATATAGAGATACAGACATAGGGAAATTGTTAAAAGAAGAGATAGAGGAAATCAAGAGAGATCTGAGAAGAGAGTTTTGGAGACATACATAGATACACATATATACAGAAATAGAAAGAGAGCAAGAAGGAGATAAAAAAACAGATTAGGAAATCAGAAACTTGGTTTTGTTTGTCTGAATTTCATCTGTTGTCAATTGGTTAGGTAGTGTTGCTTCTTCTAAGTTTCAATCGAGATTACTGTTAGTGTTTGGTTATATTTGGTATATCTCGGAATTGGACTGTCTGGAGTTTTGTTTCCACCACACTGTGTGCTGTTTCATTTGGCTACTTTCTCTTCAACTTCCACCCCTTGCAATAGAATCTGCTCTGCTGTGTTGTTTTGATTCGCTGCTGTTACTCTGATCCCTGCTGCTGCTGATTCTTCCCTGTTATTCTCTTCTTCCTCTTTGCATTTCAGCATTCCAGGTACACATTTCAAGTCCTATATTGATGTAACTGAAACAGTTTAAAAGCATGAAATGAAAAGTTTGAAGAAGTTCAAGTATTTGTTGTAATATTCATGGTACATTAACGGGTCTATAAAATTGGTTAGTTTGTAATTCAATAGTGTGAAAGTATGTACTGATACTCGATTGAATTTAGCCTTTGTGTTAGTTCTTCAGTTGTTTGTTAGTACGGGGTACGTATACTCCGACCTTGTACAATGCTGTTGCTGTTGCATTTTAGTTTTTTTTTTGGGTTCCATTAGGCAGTACATAGGGTCACATTCAAAGTCCCATTGGTGACAATGTCTAGTAGCTAAATCCTTTAATCTAGCCTAAATAAGTTTAGTTAAGTTCAACTAAAGAAATGTTCGGATTAAGTGTTATATTTCGTTAGCTCGCATGTGATTTTTTGTCAGATTAAAGCATTTTTCCATTAAAGTATAACGTTTTCTTAACTTCGTAAATAATTAATCATAAGAATCCGGATCAGGCCAAAGCATATAATTAAATTAGCATGTACCTTTTCTCCTAATTTAAAGGGACGAATGTATTAGAAATGTAGCCATTTAGGATATCCTTTCTAAAATAGAGACGAGCCTCGCCAAATAAAAATGCAAAATTGCGGGGCCCTCGATAAATAATCATAATAAATATTTAGAATTCAGGCTAGGCCGTTTAGTGAATCTCATGGCATTCTCAAAAATAACAACGCGTTAGATTCTTTAGGCGCGACTTAATTAAATTACATTCTTAAATTCGGGTGCGCATTTATGTGACCCAAATTCAAATCTCAACGGAGTCGAAATGGTTAACAACTACGGGTGCATTGATTGTGACGTAGTTCGAGATGCATTTTCACGACGTTGCAATTCTATAAAAATAAATGATAATAATAAAAGCGGTTTAAACTTAATAAAAGCACGTAAGTCATAACATGTATTTAAATCAGATATTTAGCCATTATACCAATTTAAGCGACCGTGCTAGAACCACGGGATTCGAGGGTGCCTAACACCTTCCCTCGGGTCAACAGAATTCCTTACTTAGAATTTCTGGTTCGCAGACTTCATTTGGAAAAGTCGAAAATTTCCTCGATTTGGGATTCAAGATAAACCGGTGACTTGGGACACCAAAAGCCAAACCTTTCCCAAGTGGCGACTCTGAATTAAATAAATAATCCCATTTCGAATATTGTCACTTAAATTGGAAAAACTCCCTCGCGCATTTAACCCTTCGGGGCGGGCGCGCAAAAAGGAGGTGTGACAGCTCTGGCGACTCTGCTGGGGAAATTTACCCAGAACCACTGGTTCAGGGTTCAAGAATTCGAGCTTAGAATAATTGTTATATTTGGCTTTATTATCTGATCTTTATTACATGTTTTTGCATAACGTGCTAAATGTTGTCTTTTACCGCTTTGATATTATCTGAACTGTATATAAACTGTGCCGAAACCCTTCTCTTCTTACCTCCGGGGAGAAGCTCGCTGGTCGAGACTCCCTATTCTGTTAGTGTCAATACCTGAAATAAGAAAGAGGTCGGACAAGTTACAAAGCCGGACGATCTCGCGGGTCCCCGGTACGTAGCCCCCTCCTCGACTCGAGTTGTCCGCTCGGGTACACAGTCTAGAACAAATACCAAGGTTTAAACCTAGTATAACGAAACTTCATGCCGGATACCTAGTATGAACGTTTATTTGCATCATGTTGCATTTGACTTAGGGGGGCTCAACACAGGGGTTGGGTCCGTCTAGGACAGGCAACCTAAAATGAAAAGACCACCCTGCTGCATCCTATTTGTTTTGCGCATTTATTTGCTTCGGTTCCGCAAGCTGACCGGTTTCTAAAAAAGAAAATAGCATCGTAGGGAGATAATTACTTATTTTGGAAAAATTAAACCAATGTCCAAGTAGTATCAAAACCTCGCCGGAATTTTTCTAAAAAATAGAATAAAAACAAAATTTGTCTTCTTAGTTTGAGTTATTAAAAAAAATATATATAAAACTTTTTCTTTTTTTTATCACTTCCAAAATCAAAAAAAAGAGAAGGTATTTATTTTAAAAGTAAAAAAAAACGGAAAATTCATAATTCAAAAAAAAAATGTTGTTTCTTTCGTAGTACCCCTTTTATAAATTCAGACTAATAGTCCAAATATTTCCTAAAAAAATAATAATAATAAAAATTTTCTTTAGTCTTTATCTCTTTTCAAAAGAAAAAAAAATATAAATACGTATTCTTGATTTCTAGGTTTATTTGATTTTTCTATTTACGGTATGCCCGAACTATGCCGGTTTGATTCTCACCGGATGTGAGATACGTAGGCAACCCTCGTCGGGTTCAACCCCCATTTTTGCTGAAATAGCCAAAATCAATGAAAAAAAAATGCGTTTCAAACTTTAAAAAAGAGTCGTAAATAAATCGGGTGACGCTGTTTTGTCATAAATAGCCGAATGTTCCCGAAAGGGACGCCGGAAGGCTGACTTTGCATAAATAGCCACCTTTGGGTCTTGTTTAGCATTTTGTCCAGTAGACCCACACAGCCTTAAAATCTTCGTACCCGAAGTGTTTAAAGGCCGTGTTCAAAACTTGATCCCCTCTGTAAAATATTTTGAGTCAAATCATTTTTGTTAAAATCACCTTAATAAATGTGCAGGATGAGCACGATGCAAAATGAACATTTTTCAATAATGACCAAAATCCCTGTCAAGTTACGGCTATGGTGGAATGATCTAGGTGTTGCAGGACAAAATGAGGTTAAGAAATATCTGAAAGGTCTTGTGGGTCTGTTGGAAATCTAGCCTTGGGGAGATATCATAAGAGCTTTGGTTACCTATTGGGACCCGGCGCACAATGTTTTCCATTTCTCTGATTTTGAACTCACCCCGACTTTGGAAGAAATGGCCGGATACATCGGGAATACTGAACTTCCCTTGAAGGAAAAATACTTGGTCGCCCCAAGAGTCGTCACGGTACATCGGTTCCTAGATTCATTGAAGATACCTAGAACATTCCACAACCCGGATCTGGCAGCCGGATTTTTTACTCCCTGCTTCCTATATGATAGGTACGGTCATGAGGGCGGATTCAATAATCCAACCAACAAATTGTGCAGTAAAGGTGTTCGTCAGAAGTGGGACAAACACAGACGGGTAGCTTTCATGATGATGTTCCTGGGCCTTCTGGTATTTCCAAGGAAAGACGGAAACATTGATTTGAAGATATCCGGGGTCGTCAGCACTTTACTCACGCAAAATGACAGTACTCTCGCGCCTATGGTGGTATCTGACATCTTTCGAGCCCTTACAGTTTGTAAAGCTGGGGAAAATTTCTTCGAAGGTTGTAACTTGCTTCTACAGATATGGATGACCGAGCACCTCCGCCATCATTCCGAGATTTTGAGCCATGGTTCCCCGGAAAAGACCTGCATAGAAGAATCTTATACGAGAACCAAAGGGATCAGTTTGCCCAAAGGAGTCCTGGCATGGACCTCGTTCTTTCAAGCTCTTACGGCCAGCCAAATACAATGGACGTGGGGATGGTTGCCTGTTGATGAGATCCTATATATGTCTGCAGCTAAAACTCATTTCTTACTGATGGGGCTTAAGAGCATTCAACCTTACGCACCCTGCCGAGTTTTGAGACAGTTCGGAAGATGCCAGACAGTACCTCATGAGGAAGATCTTAGCACTCAAGCAGTTGAGATAAGTCCTAACGGACAATTCCCAGAAGCAAAGATTCGCCAAATCTGGAGTGAGTGTCAATATTTGAAATCTGATACTTGCGTGAGGGATCGAGCCAAAGGAGAGACGGCGCCAGGTTACCTTGTATGGTATAGAAGGGAATTTGAGCATGAAAGGCCGGCTAAGAGACCCCACATCCGGAATTTCACCGAATCATCGCAAAAGCAGTGGGATTGGTTAGCAAAGGAAAGGGGCTATTACACCGAAATCAGCAAGTTAAAGCAACAAGTGGAAAGCTTGAAATACGAGCACAACGTGCAAATTGCTGCCGATCTGGGAGAGCGGAACCGGTTAATTCAAGAAAATGAAATGCTCAGAGCCCAGATCAAACAGATAAGGTTGGATGCAGATAAACAGCCAAGGCGTCGAGCAGACGAGCAGCTGATAAAAAGGTTAAAAAGTGAAATTAGGGAATGGCAAGATGGTTTGGAGAAGTCTGAAAACGTCATAGCGGAGCTCAGAGCACAGTGGGATACGAGAACAGATAAGCATCGCCGATACTTGAATCAATTGGAAGGTGACCACGAGAAAACTGTTGCTAAAATAAAGAGAGAGATGGCTGCACTTGAGGTCAAAGCAGCTAATTAGGCCAAGGATTTCCAAATTGAGAGCAGATACTGGTATGACTCAATAGCCCAGATGAAGTTGGAAGTACGGCGACTGAAGCATCAGCATATACAGGATGCTCAAGTATTCAAGATATGTAGCGATCAGATAAAACACCTACTCGTAGAGAAAAAGCTAACCAGAGATAGGATTAAGGCCATTGCCCATGCCATCACCAGACGATGTCTAAGATATGAGAACATGTCCAGCGTTACCGTCCTCTCGGCAGTAATGGGTTATGTCAAGCAGACTATGCATGAGCTGGAGCAACTTGAGAGGGATCTCACGCCTAGGATCGCGGTGAGGCCGAACGATGCCCCGCGGACACCAATTTTCAAAACCATAATGCATTCATAGGTCAAATCTGTATCTTAGCATCTTCTGCGTGTGTTTCCCGTCGGGGTGATTTTTAGTCTATTTTGAATCTAGGTTTATTTTCAAAGTTCGCTTTTTCTTTTGCAAAATGTAGTTTGTAATAGAACATTTTCAACAATAAAGAGGTTGTTTCTTTTACGATCATTTGTGTTTTTTCGAACTACGTAATGATCTGATTCACGTAGGCATCGTGATACGTAGGCAATCCTCATCGGATCCGGTCGCATTTCTTTTACTGCAAAATAAAAGAAAAAAATATAATAAAAGAAAAACAAAAAAAAAGAGAAAAAGAGAAGAAAAAGAAAAGAAAGGGAAAAACTAATAAGAGGAAAAATGCCGGAATGACGCATGCTGTCGTAGCAAACATATAGTAATCCACTTAACTGTATAGGTGCATCATGCCCAACGTGAGATTAACTATCTGTTATTTGCTGCAAATTAACCATGCGTTTGTCGATGAGTATTCCAGGGTTTTGGAAAGACGGTTGGTTTGGTGAAAGTCTGGCCTCGCACTCATACTTCACGAGGTCAAGGAGAAGTGTTCAACTACCTGTTGTTAGGACCAGAAGCAGTACTCACACTTACTTCACCAGGTCAAAAGGAAGTGTCGAAATGTCTTCAGAAATTCCATTGCAAACAATCCCTGTTTCCGAGGAAAGCTCGATCTCAGCCGGCCTCACACCTGAGTCCGCAACTGCGGAGGAAAATAAAATCCTACGGCTCCGCATGTTGGAAATGCTGGACGATTGAAATAATGGGAAAGAGCCGCCAAGTGTCGTCCCCGGATTCCCTGAGTTATTCTCCAGGTCAAGTGGGACTTCTAATGTCCCCATAAATTATCCTGCTACCCCATTCGGGTACCCAGCCACCTCAGCCTTCTCTGCTGGATCGCCTTCTGAGCCTCATCCCCGAATGTCATCCACTGATGCAAGCATGAACATCTTTACTACATCGCCTTGCCCGATTACGGCACAACCTACCACGTACAAGCCAAGCTTTGACTCATCCTCTTTTACATTCAAAGCACCATCGTTCTCAATGGAACCAACTAGGTTCGCTACCAGTACTAATCCTCTACCGCCTCAGTGCGAGCTTGCACCTGGGCAGGATCAGAACCCCAGAATTGCAGAACAAAATGAGATTGCCAAGAGAATGAGAAGCCTTGAACAAAGTTTGAAGAATATGCAAGGGTTGAGCGGACAAAAGAGCGTCTCTTACGCCGACCTGTGCATATTCCCTCACGTTCACCTGCCAACGGGTTTCAAGACCCCGAAGTTCGAGAAATACGATGGGCATGGTGACCCCATTGCACATCTTAAGAAATACTGCAACCAATTGCGGGGAGCCGGCGGAAAAGAAGAACTACTAATGGCATATTTTGGGGAAAGTCTAGTAGGGATAGCCTCAGAACGGTATATGGACCAGGAAATGTCCCAGTGGCATATATGGGATGATCTCGCCAGAGAGTTTGTAAAACAATTCCAGTATAACATCGACATTGCGCCAGACCGAAACTCTCTGTCGAATTTGAAGAAGAAACCTTCGGAAAGCTTCAGAGAATATGCTATTAAGTGGCGTGAACAGGCGTCGAGAGTGAAGCCTCCCATGGATGAAGTGGAAATGGTCACTACCTTTCTCCAGGCTCAAGAGTCTGACTATTTCCAAAACATGATGTCAGCCATGGGTAAGCCATTCGCGGAAGCGATCAAGATTGGAGAGATGGTGGAAAATGGCTTGAAAACAGGTAGGATTCTGAGTCAAGAAGCCATAAGGGCAACCTCCCAGGCCGTCCAAAGCGGGTCCGGAGGAACGACAAGGGGGAAGAAGAAGGAAGAAACGACTATGGCAGCCTCTGAAGCAAGGGAGTATCGTCATCCCAGGCCCCATTTTCCGGAAAGAGCCCCACAACACTACTACCCCCACTCAAATTTGGCATATGCTCATCAACCTTATATGGTCATGAATGCCCAACCTTATAACCATCCACCACAACAAGCCAACCGAGGCCCAGCTCCACCTCCCAGAAATCAGCCTCCTTACCGAAACCACTATAACCCACAACCCCCACAGAATAACTTCCGCCCTCAGGAGCCACCCAGAAGGCTGACTTTCATGCCCATCGGTGAGCCATACACAACTTTGTTCCCAAAGCTGGTCCAGTTGGGTTTCTTGCAACCAATCCCTCAAATAAGGCAAAACCCAACATCGCCTTCTTACAAAGCCGGAGTCAGATGTGCCTATCATTCAGGGGCCGAGGGACATGATACAAATGACTGCTGGTCGTTGAAAAGAGTGGTCGAAAATTTGATAGAGCAAGGGAAAATAGTGCTAAGGGACGAGGAGATCCCGAATGTAACTAACAATCCATTACCTGCTCACAATAATGGGCCGCTGGTCGGAATGATTTGCGAAGACAAAGAATTTGACCCTGCTTTGAAAGCCATAATTGCCATTGTCGACACGGGGAAGAGGCCTGAAATAGACCAGAAACCAGAAAAGGGGGAAGAGGCCAAGGCTATAAAGAACAAACCTGAAAAGAAGGTAGAGAAGAAAGTGGTACCTGTAAAAAATGGAGTTCTTTACATACCACGAGGTCGAGCTGAGAAGACGCAGAACTTCGGGATCAAAAAGACAAAACCTATGTACGTGCCAAAAGGGGCCTATGTGGTCCGGGGGACGATTCAACCACCTCGGCTGAGTGAGCCAGTGGTTTTCGGACGCGTGCCACAAAAGCCAATGACCAACCCGTCCACAGTGCCGTGGAATTATCAAAAGACTTTGGTAATGTACAAAGGTAAAGAGGTCATGGGAGAACTTCCAGAAAATACTTTCATTGGAAGGTATTCAAATAGCCAAGAACTGAACAACGCCACACAACGGCGCTTCCCTCCAAAGAAGCCCGTGAGTGTTGAAGAAGCGGAAGTGTTCTTCCAACAAATGAAAAAGCCGGATTACGAAGTGATAGATCAGCTGCGCAAGTACCCTGAGCAAGTATCCATGCTGTCATTATTGATGAGGTCGACCGAGCATCAAAAGATCATACTGAAAACCCTGAATGAAGCATATGTACCAGTTGAAACCTCGGTGGAACAACTAGAGCGGATGACAGAAAGATTCTTCGCCGTTAACCAAATCTCTTTCAGCAAGAATGATTTACCCCCGGAAGGAGCAGCACACAACAAGGCTTTGCATTTAACAGTTAAATGCGAGGACTACTATGTCAAGCGGGTAATGTTGGATGGGGGATCAGGTGTTGACATTTGCCCGCTTTCCACGCTACAAAGGATGGAAATTGGAACCGGAAGAATCCGACCCAACAATGTCTGCGTAAGAGCTTTCGACGGCATCAAGAGAGATACCATGGGAGAAATAGACCTGTTGTTGGTCATAGGACCAGTCGAATTTCGAGTAACCTTCCAGGTGATCGACATGGATACATCCTACAATTTTCTCCTTGGCAGACCTTGGATCCATGCGGCAGGAGCCGTGCCTTCCACTCTTCACCAGATGGTGAAGTTCGAGTACGAAGACCGAGAGATCGTGGTCCATGGGGAAGATGAGCATGCCATTTTTCGGGACCCATCCATCCTGTATCTTGAACCAAGAGAAGGGAGCGAACATACGGTCTATCAAGCTTTTGAGATTGTACTAGCAGAGCAGCACGAAGAGGGAATACCCTGCCCCCAGCCTTTCTTGTCTAACGCTTCGGTTATGGTGGCCAAAGAGATGATCCGACATGGATTTAGGCCAGGGAAGGGGCTTGGACGAACCCTTCAGGGAATAACAGAACCCATTACTTTGCCAGTCACCAAGAAACCTTTTGGAGTAGGTTTCAAACCTACTCCAGCAGACGAAGAGTGGGCAAAGAAAAGGAAAAATGAGGTTTGGAAGTTACCTCAACCACTGCCGGATTTATATGCAAATTTCATCAGGCCGAGGTACGTTGAAGAAGAAGATGATGAGGTCTTCACAGCTGAGGAAATCGAGGAGATATGTGGGGCAATGAGGGAAATGCTCTACGAGATCCACATGGTTCAACCAGGTGAAGGCACAAGCACTGCTGAGATGCTGTACATGGGGCCGAACGCCCAACATCAAAACTGGGAGGCCACGCCATTCCCGACTAGACGGAAGTCCGGGTAGATCTGTCCTGCCACCTTTCTTGTGTCACAAGTTATCTCCAGGACATAACTTGAACGTTTTTTTTTTCTCTATTCAATTGTTGTTTTGAATTCCTAGTTGTAAACATTGTTGTCTTCCAACTTTCCAAAGAAAAAAAAATCATCATTGCTTTCCCATTCTTTCTTTTGTTCTGATTTTTATTATTTTTCCTTTTATCTTTCTTTTCAGTCATAATAATGCGGCTTTAAATATGACATGCTTGCGGATTTCACGCCCGGATCACAATGAGTTATTTAATTGCGAATTAATGAACCCAGAACCAGAATATGATGCAGAAGAGGCTTTTAGGGAGATAAACCGAGAGTTGGAATATTTCGAGAATAAACCTAAGCCAAATCTGAATGACACTGAACCGGTAAATTTAGGAACCCCGGAAGAAATCCGGGAGACCAAGATAAGCATTCACACGGACAAGAAAACGCGAGAGGCGATAATTCAACTTCTTTTTGAATTTAAAGACGTGTTTGCTTGGTCATATGATGACATGCCGGGGCTAGGTGTTGATCTAGTGGTTCATAAATTGCCGATTCATCCTGATTGTCCTCCAGTTCAACAAAAGCAACGAAAGTTCAAAACTGAGGTCAGTGACAAGATTAAAGAGGAGATCACCAAACAACTGAAAACGGGAGTGATTCGGGTAGTCCAATATACAACATGGTTGGCGAATGTGGTTCCAGTACCAAAAAAGGACGGGAAAACTCGAGTATGTGTAGATTACCGAGATTTGAACAGAGCAAGTCCTAAAGATAATTTCCCGCTGCCCAACATCCACATCCTCGTTGATAATTGCGCCAAACACGAGATACAGTCTTTTGTAGATTGTTATGCTGGTTATCATCAGGTATTGATGGATGAAGAGGACGCCGAGAAAACTACCTTCACCATGCCTTGGGGCACCTACTGTTACCGGGTCATGCTATTTGGTCTGAAGAATGCGGGGGCTACTTACATGAGGGCCATGACTGCCATTTTCCGTGACATGATGCATCAGGAAATAGAGGTGTACGTGGACGATGTGATAGTCAAGTCCAGGACGCAGGATAATCACATCCAAGACTTGAGGAAATTCTTCGAGAGATTAAGGAAGTATGACTTGAAGCTAAACCCAGCCAAGTGCACTTTCGGAGTTCCGTCGGGCAAACTTTTGGGCTTCATCGTAAGCAGGAGAGGAATCGAGTTAGATCCAACTAAGATAAAATCCATCAGAGATCTACCTCCCCCGAGAACAAAGAAAGACGTGATGAGTCTGTTGGGCAGGTTGAACTACATCAGTCGGTTTATTGCCCAACTGACAAGCACGTGTGAGCCCATATTCAAGCTGTTAAGGAAAGATGCGGCGATTAAATGGACAACTGAGTGTCAAGAAGCTTTCGATAAAGTCAAAGAATACCTTTCGAATCCCCCGGTCTTGGTCCCTCCAGAACCAAGAAGGCCACTTTTCTTGTATCTGACAGTCTTGGAGAACTCTTTCGGTTGCGTCCTCGGGCAACACGACGTAACCGGAAAGAAGGAGCAAGCAATCTACTACTTGAGCAAGAAATTCACCGGCTACAAGGCCAAATACACTCTGCTGGAAAGGACATGCTGCGCTCTCACATGGGTTGCTCAAAAGCTGAGACATTATCTCCAAGCCCACACTACGTTCCTCATAAGCAGGTTGGATCCTTTGAAGTATATATTTCAGAAACCAATGCCTACTGGGAGACTGGCTAAATGGCAAATCTTGCTTACGGAATTCGACATAGTCTATGTCACTCGCACGACAATGAAAGCCCAGGCGTTAGCAGATCATTTGGCCGAAAATCCGGTCGATGAGGAATACCAGCCATTGAGTACCTACTTTCCAAATGAAGAAGTAAACACCGTAGAAGTGGTCCCGGAGGACGCTCATGTCTGGAAAATGTTCTTTGATGGAGCCGTAAACGCCAAGGGTGTGGGGATTGGGGCAATTTTGATCTCGCCTTCCGGTCAGCATTATCCCGCCACAGCTAGACTGCGTTTCTTTTGCACAAATAATACAGCTGAGTATGAAGCCTGCATCATGGGCATGCATATGGCAATCGATCAGGATGTCGAAGACTTACTGATTATGGGAGATTCTGACCTGATTATCCGGCAAGCTCAAGGCGAATGGGAAACTCGGGATGTCAAACTTATCCCTTACCGACAGGCATGTGGAGGACCTCAGCAAGCGCTTTACATCAATAGAGTTCAGGTATATCCCGAGGTGTCACAATGAACTGGCAGATGCACTTGCTACTTTGGCTTCAATGCTACCCTACCCGGGAAACGCCCACGTCGATCCTTTGGAAATCCAAATCAAGGAAAGACACGGCTACTGCAGTGTAATCAAGGCGGGATCAAATACGCAGCCTTGGTACCATGACATCAAGAGGTTCCTGAAGACGCAAGAATACCCCGAGCACGCTACTGGAGATCAAAAGAGGACCATTAGGCGACATGCAAGTGGTTTCTTTCTGAGCGGTGAATTGTTGTATAAGAGGACCCCGGACCTCAATCTTCTAAGATGTGTCGATATCGAGGAGGCAAGAAAGATCATGCACGAAGTACACGCAGGTGTGTACGGACCTCACATGAACGGGTATGTCTTAGCAAAGAAAATCCTTAGAGCGGGTTATTACTGGATGACCATGGAAAAGGATTGCTTTAGTTTTGTTCGGAAGTGTCATCAGTGTCAGGTGCACGGTGATTTGATTCATGCACCTCCCACGGAGCTGCATCCCATGTCTGCACCTTGGCCATTTGTCTCTTGGGGCATGGACGTCATTGGACCAATCGAACCAAAGGCTTCGAATGGACACAGGTTTATACTGGTTGCCATAGACTACTTCACAAAATGGGTAGAAGCTGTCACTCTCAAGTCGGTCACTAAAAAAGCTGTAGTTGATTTTGTACACTCAAATCTTATCTGTCGTTTCGGTATTCCTGCGACTATCATTACAGATAACGCAGCAAACTTGAACAGTCACTTAATGGGAGATGTATGCGAGCAATTCAAGATAACGCATAGGAATTCTACTCCTTATCGGCCGAAAGCCAATGGTGCTGTGGAAGCGGCGAACAAAAACATCAAGAAAATTTTGAGGAAAACGATCCAAAGTTCCCGACAGTGGCATGAGCAGTTACCATTTGCATTGTTGGGGTACCGCACTACGGTACGCACATCAGTAGGGGCGACTCCTTATCTTTTGGTTTTTGGGACTGAGGCTGTGATACCGGCAGAGGTAGAAATTCCTTCACTTCGAACCATTGTCGAAGTAGAAATCGAAGATAGCGAGTGGGTCAAGACTCAGCTGGAGCAATTGACTTTGATTGATGAAAAGCGAATGGCCGCAGTTTGTCACGGACAGTTGTACCAACGAAGAATGGCCCGTGCTTACAACAAGAAAGTCCGGCCCAGGAATTTCGAAGTAGGTCAATTGGTACTAAGGCATATTCTGCCGCATCATGAGGAAGCAAAAGGGAAGTTCACTCCAAATTGGAAAGGCCCATACATCATAAGGAAGATACTGTCGAGAGGAGCATTGTATTTAGGCGATATCGAAGGAAATGACCCCGACACAGCAGTAAATGCGGATGCAGTCAAGAGATACTACGTCTGAATTATACTCCAGTAGTCTTGACACATGGGAAATGATGAAGGTTTTATTCCCCACTACTCCCCAAACACTGTCCAATTCTCTCTACAAACCTTTGAGCCGCTTACAAAAAAAAAAGAAAAAAAAACAAAATTGATTGAGGCCTGAACTACGTTTGACTTGATTCCGAAAGGATACGTAGGCAGCCTCTCCCTGAGGTTCAGTCACACCAACAATAAAATCCCATTCGCCCTGAAATTGAAACCGGGGCACGTCGAGCAGTTGAGAAGTTAGTATCATCTACCTCTCTTTACCAAGCTCAAGCTTTCAGATCAATTACCAAAGATAGTGGGAAACCAATAAGCGTCACAAATGGAGACCGGCACACTCTGAATGGAGAGAGATAAAATGAGAGAGTCTCGTCGGTGAAAACTTTCAGGCACCACGAGGCGACGGGAGTAGAGAAACCAAAATGAGAGAGCTTGTTTAGTAAAAACTCGCAAAGAGTGCTAGCAAGCGATGACAGGAAGAGAAATGAGAGAGGTCAGCTAGCGAAAACCCGCAAAGGGCGCTGTTGGCCGGAAAGAATGACTCCACCCCAAGGAGGTCTCGGCAAAGTTCCAACGGTTTGGAATCACAGATCCGTTTTGGTTCAGGGAAACGCAAGTTCATGGAAGGTCAGGCGTCCAGTCCAAAGAGCATGTCATGTCATTTAAAGCCAGCGTTATCTTCCTCAGATAAGTCTTTCTCGTCCCAAAAGGGACACTCCCTTCTTGAAATTTGTTTTCTCCTTTCATTCAGCCAGCATTAGGATTTAAACCCTAAACTGAACTTTTTTCATTCAGCCAGCATTAGGGTTTTAAACCCTAAACTGAGCTTTTCCATGCAATCAGCATTAGGGTTTTAAACCCTAAACTGAACTTTTTCCATTCAGCCAGCATTAGGGTTTTAAACCCTAAACTGAGCTTTTCCATGCAATCAGCATTGGGGATTTAAACCCTAAACTGAACTTTTTTCATTCAGCCAGCATTAGGGTTTTAAACCCTAAACTGAGCTTTTCCATGCAATCAGCATTAGGGTTTTAAACCCTAAACTGAACTTTTTCCATTCAGCCAGCATTAGGGTTTTAAACCCTAAACTGAGCTTTTCCATGCAATCAGCATTAGGGTTTTAAACCCTAAACTGAATTTTCCTTTTAGTCAGCATTAGGGTTTTAAACCCTAAACTGAACTTTTTCCTTTTAGTCAGCATTAGGGTTTTAAACCCTAAACTGAACTTTTTCCATTCGGCCAGCATTAGGGTTTTAAACCCTAAACTGAGTTTTTCCATGCAATCAGCATTAGGGTTTTAAACCCTAAACTGACTTTTTCTTTTAGTCAGCATTAGGGTTTTAAACCCTAAACTGAACTTTTTCCTTTAATCAGCATTAGAGTTTTAAACCCTAAACTGAATTTTCCTTTTAGTCATGCATTAGGGTTTTAAGCCCTAAACTAAAATTTTTCCATTCAGCCAGCATTAGGGTTTTAAACCCTAAACTGAGCTTTTCCATGCAATCAGCATTAGGGTTTTAAACCCTAAACTGAATTTTCCTTTTAGTCAGCATTAGGGTTTTAAACCCTAAACTGAACTTTTTCCTTTTAATCAGCATTAGGGTTTTAAACCCTAAACAGAACTTTTTCCATTCAGCCAGCATTAGGGTTTTAAACCCTAAACTGAGTTTTTCCATGCAATCAGCATTAGGGTTTTAAACCCTAAACTGAATTTTCCTTTTAGTCAGCATTAGGGTTTTAAACCCTAAACTGAACTTTTTCCATTCAGCCAGCATTAGGGTTTTAAACCCTAAACTGAGCTTTTCCATGCAATCAGCATTAGGGTTTTAAACCCTAAACTGAATTTTCCTTTTAGTCAGCATTAGGGTTTTAAACCCTAAACTGAACTTTTTCCATTTAGCCAGCATTAGGGTTTTAAACCCTAAACTGATCTTTTCCATGCAATCAGCATTAGGGTTTTAAACCCTAAACTGAATTTTCCTTTTAGTCAGCATTAGGGTTTTAAACCCTAAACTGAACTTTTTCCTTTTAGCCAGCATTAGGGTTTTAAACCCTAAACTGAACTTTTTTATTCAGCCAGCATTAGGGTATTAAACCCTAAACTGAGCTTTTCCATGCAATCAGCAATAGGATTTTAAACCCTAAACTGAATTTTCCTTTTAGTCAGCATTAGGGTTTTAAACCCTAAACTGAACTTTTTCATTCAGCCAGCATTAGGGTTTTAAACCCTAAACTGAGCTTTTCCATGCAATCAGCATTAGGGTTTTAAACCCTAAACTGAATTTTCCTTTTAGTCAGCATTAAGGTTTTAAACCCTAAATTGAACTTTTCCTTCAGTCAGCATTAGGGTTTTAAACCCTAAGCTGAACTTTTCCCAGTTGGTCAGTATTAGAGTTTCAACTCTAAAACTGAACTTCTCCCCAGCTAGTCGGTATTAGGGCTCCAATCCTGAACTGAGCATTTTTATCTTCCTTCATCAATTTTATGAACTTCCTGGCGAATAATTAACGAAATTTTCCTAGTGAAACTGGGGCAGAAAATTTCGTTCGTTTGTTTGTTTTCTCCCGCAGGTCTAACCTCGAGCCACACGGATCGAAATGACCCACGAGATGAGTCTCAGCTCAGAATCAAAGAAGAAAAAAAAGAAGATGTCCCGAGATATCAGAGTAAATGGAAGGCAGATTGACTCCAACATTTGATTAAGGTCTTGAACCCTACCAATCGCGTCTCACTCAGTATCCCAGTTATTAAACAAGCTGCCGCAACTCGAAAGCATCAAGATTCAGATCGGAGTCTACAAGCAGAATCAGCTAAGACCCAAGATCAAGTCGTAAAAGAATCATATATAGGAATCTTGTAACTAGCAGTTGACATGCATATAAGTAGTTAGTTCAAGTTTCCAATTTTCGTTTGGTTGTAATAAGGCGGTCAGTGACGCAGCAGTGACAACAGCAACAGCAGTAGCAGCAAGCCTTGCAATCCCATGGTAGTCCCAGCTACCAAAACTTCCCGAACTACATTGACTTGATTCCTGTTTGGCCCAGGATATGTAGGAAATCTTTGAAGCAAGATTCGGTCAGATCTTTCAAAAACATGCTTCATACGGAGTAGTCCATAGGCAAAAATCCCTCATACACGCTCACTTTATCTTTGCACGAAAACTCTCCGTGTTTCCGAACAAAGAGGGGCAGCTGTGAGCACGTGATTTTTGTCTTACGCAACAATCGCTCCAAAAGAAAAAAAATAATAACAAGTGGTCCTGCTGTACAAATTTAGGTTTTACATGGCACTTTTTTAATTATTTATGATTTTTGCCCATTTTTATTAAAACAAAATACAAAATGTATGTGTCGTGCGTAATGTGAACTGTAATCCGATTGTTAAAGGGGAGATCACAAAAATACGCATTTTCTTTTGTCCTGATTTGTTGCCTTGTTTAATTTTACCTACTTTTAACATTTTATACGCATGAAATAAATATGTTAAGTGTTAATTAATGGTGCTTAGTTTTATTTAATTAGGTTGTGTATTTAGGAAAATAGAAATAAAGAAAAAGAAGATAAAATTCGTTTTAAAATGAATTTGGGCCGTGCCCATTTCAAAATTTGGAGCCCAAATGAACAGCCCAAGCCACCAGTCCAAACAGCCCACCCCCAGGCCATAAAACGACGTAGTTTAATACCAAAACTACGTCGTTTCGATGCTAATCCATCACAACCGTTCAAACCAAGCCGATCCAACGGTCCGGATCTCTCACCCATAACCCCACTACCCGACCCGTTACCCGAACCAATTCTGACCCTTGCTAAGCCAAACGACGACGTTTCGTTTAAACCTTCAGATCCAAGCCGTCCATCTCGTCTCATCTAACGGTTGAAATCAACCCACCCATTCCATATATAAGCCTCCTACCACACCCGACCCCCTATCCAATACCCCAGCTTCCATCTTCACCTCCTTCCCCACCAAACCCTAGAGCCGCCCCTGTATCCTTCACCATGAAAACCGGCGGCACGGACGCCGGTGACCCCGCCCTTAACACCATAGAACCCCCTTGCTATCCGGAACACGGATCTGTTAACCACGTAGTTCGAATCCTTTCCCACCTTCTCGAATCTTCATTCGAAGATTCGAGTCGGAACCCGATTTACGCCGATCTATCCTAGATTCATACCAGACAATCCCCGGACCCCCATCGAGACCAAACCATGCTTGGTTTGGTCCGAATCTAACCATGGAAGCTCAAGTTCCAAATCTACCTTCCACAAAACCTAAAAACCCCAAGCCCGGTCCGTGCATGTTAAGCCAAGAGGTTAGGGTCTAATGGACCTTAATCGAAGTGTTTCTCATCTGAGAAACCCTTCGATTAAAGTCCGTTCGACCTTAAAAAGGGTCTGTTCCAAACACAAGCTGATTTTCTTTTCCTTCTTTCAAAGTTTTCAAGGTAAGTTTGTTTTCTCTTTGTTATTCAGTACGTGTGTGGTTTAGAGGTCTGTGCATATTTTGTGTAATTTGTCTCTAAATTTCTTTTGTCAACTGTCAATTGCCCCCTTTGCCCAGACTCCTGTATTCAGTCAAGTCTTTCTTCATAATGCATGTGTATAAACTGTATGTTCAATTGAATTCGTAATTGGTCATTCATTTAGTTCCTAGGGCCTTTCTGTGTTAACATTGCAATATGAACCCCTTATGTTATACTGTTAAATGTCTGATTTTTGGCTACGATTGTATGTGTTAATGCTAGTATAGTCGAGTCGACATATGTCGTCAATTAGTTTTAGTTATCCGAGCAATAACAAATCGACTTACTCCTGCTAAGCATTTGTTTGAATCAATTAAGAACTGAGTTTGTTTACTTATAGTTGTTAATTTGAATCAGTAATGTAAAAGGAATGTTTTGTTTAAAGTTCTGAATTGGAGGGCATGTGCACTTGGCACAACATGTGCATTTATGCACCACAGGTGCACTTGTGCACAGCTTGGTTCCTGCACAAAAGGGCTTTTGATTTAAAAATGTTTTGACAGCATATGTTGTCAGATATATTCTGCTGCCCATACTTTGCTTTAGTTTAAGAAGTATTAAACCTTTTAAAAAAAATAAGTCTGCCAGGGAATGTTGATGGGGGTTAATACTTAAATAGCTAAGTGGAACTGAAAAGAAGATGGGCACATGGGAGGGGTGTTCTTTTGGTCTAACAGGCTGTTAAAGGGCTAAGGTTTGGGCTTATAAAAGGGGGGGGAGCTGAAATACAGAGAGAGAGAGCATATAGAAGACAGAGAAAAAAAAGAGAGAGGAGGAGATAGAGATACAGACATAGGGAAATTGTTAAAAGAAGAGAGAGGAAATCAAGAGAGATCTGAGAAGAGAGTTTTGGAGACATACATAGATACACATATATACAGAAATAGAAAGAGAGCAAGAAGGAGATAAAAAAACAGATTAGGAAATCAGAAACTTGGTTTTGTTTGTCTGAATTTCATCTGTTGTCAATTGGTTAGGTAGTGTTGCTTCTTCTAAGTTTCAATCGAGATTACTGTTAGTGTTTGGTTATATTTGGTATATCTCGGAATTGGACTGTCTGGAGTTTTGTTTCCACCACACTGTGTGCTGTTTCATTTGGCTACTTTCTCTTCAACTTCCACCCCTTGCAATAGAATCTGCTCTGCTGTGTTGTTTTGATTCGCTGTTGTTACTCTGATCCCTGCTGCTGCTGATTCTTCCCTGTTATTCTCTTCTTCCTCTTTGCATTTCAGCATTCCAGGTACACATTTCAAGTCCTATATTGATGTAACTGAAACAGTTTGAAAGCATGAAATGAAAAGTTTGAAGAAGTTCAAGTATTTGTTGTAATATTCATGGTACATTAACGGGTCTGTAAAATTGGTTAGTTTGTAATTCAATAGTGTGAAAGTATGTACTGATACTCGATTGAATTTAGCCTTTGTGTTAGTTCTTCAGTTGTTTGTTAGTACGGGGTACGTATACTCCGACCTTGTACAATGCTGTTGCTGTTGCATTTTAGTTTTTTTTTTGGGTTCCATTAGGCAGTACATAGGGTCACATTCAAAGTCCCATTGGTGACAATGTCTAGTAGCTAAATCCTTTAATCTAGCCTAAATATGTTTAGTTAAGTTCAACTCAAGAAATGTTCGGATTAAGTGTTATATTTCGTTAGCTCGCATGTGATTTCTTGTCAGATTAAAGCATTTTTCCATTGAAGTATAACGTTTTCTTAACTTCGTAAATAATTAATCATAAGAATCCGGATCAGGCCAAAGCATATAATTAAATTAGCATGTACCTTTTCTCCTAATTTAAAGGGACGAATGTATTAGAAATGTAGCCATTTAGGATATCCTTTCTAAAATAGAGACGAGCCTCGCCAAATAAAAATGCAAAATTGCGGGGCCCTCGATAAATAATCATAATAAATATTTAGAATTCAGGCTAGGCCGTTTAGTGAATCTCATGGCATTCTCAAAAATAATAACGCATTAGATTCTTTAGGCGCGACTTAATTAAATTACATTCTTAAATTCGGGTGCGCATTTATGTGACCCAAATTCAAATCTCAACGGAGTCGAAATGGTTAACAACGAGTGCATTGATTGTGACGTGGTTCGAGATGCATTTTCACGACGTTGCAATTCTATAAAAATAAATGAAAATAATAAAAGCGGTTTAAACTTAATAAAAGCACGTAAGTCATAACATGTATTTAAATCAGATATTTAGCCATTATACCAATTTAAGCAACCGTGCTAGAACCACGGGATTCGAGGGTGCCTAACACCTTCCCTCGGGTCAACAGAATTCCTTACTTAGAATTTCTGGTTCGCAGACTTCATTTGGAAAAGTCGAAAATTTCCTCAATTTGGGATTCAAGATAAACCGGTGACTTGGGACACCAAAAGCCAAACCTTTCCCAAGTGGCGACTCTGAATTAAATAAATAATCCCATTTCGAATATTGTCACTTAAATTGGAAAAACTCCCTCGCGCATTTAACCCTTCGGGGCGGGCGCGCAAAAAGGAGGTGTGACAGTGGCTATGGACCACGTATATCGGCCTTGTGTGGTGACTATTGGGGGTTTAGAGACTCGAGTGGATCTTTTGTTTCTTAGTATGGTAGACTTTGATGTGATATAGGGTATGGAATTGGTTGTCTCTGTATCATATTATTCTGGACTGTTACGCTAAGACAACGACGTTGGCTATGCTGAAGATGCCACGGATTGGGTGGCGAGGTTCGACTGATTATGTTCCCAGTAGAGTGATTTCATTTTTAAAGACCCAACGGATTATTGGGAAGGGTTGTCTTTCTTATTTGGCCTTCGTGAGGGATATCAGTGTAGAGACTCCTACCATTTATTCAGTTTCAGTGGAGTTAAAGGAGTTGTTGGAGCAGCTTCAGGAACTCCTTGATAAGGGGTTCATTAGTAGTCCAATATGGATGTGTGTTCTGCTTCGAGTTGGCTTTGTTAACTCCGAGTTGCTATTGTTGAGGGATGTGTTGATTCGATTGTTATTGAGCTTATTCGTGTGATAGGGTGATCTATGAGTTACCTTTCTGTGTTGCGAGGAGTTGTGATTTGTTGATTTTATGCACAAGTGATATGGTTCTATTTGGGATTTATAACAGAATTTGAGTGAGACGGGTATTTGGGTGTTGCATGATGGATTGCACATTGGATATGTTCTTTTGGACTGGTATGATATTGTATCGTTTGCTTCTCCGTGGCTATGGTGATAATCTTTTGGAACTAAACATCAAATTACACGTGGTTGTTGATTTTGAGCATGGTGATTTGAGGTGTTTCATGCGGATTAGTGTTTGGATAGGGTTGCACATTGTAGCGAAGTTATGTTGAGATATGATCCTTCGGATTAGATTCGCGTGTTCTGGTTCTACCAGGTGTGATGGGTTCTCAGCATTGTGTTGTTATGGTATCGGTGAGCTTGTGGTACAACTCTCTTATTTGAGTCATTTTTCCATTATTTGAGTACATTTGGACTGTTGCTTATTGGTGTGCGGTCGCACGGGTTATGGTTTTAAATTATATCAATGTGTCATGTCACTAGAGTAGCTGTGTCTGAAGACATGAGGTCATTGGGATCTAGAATGAATACTATCGCGATTTCAGCATGTTGGAAGGATAATATCAAGATTCGGTCTAGAAATTTACTATGGTCCTTGCCGAAGGAGAGGGAGCTTCATGAATGGTTTATCTGAGGAATGGGTATGACTTTTGTATGTTTCATTCATCATTGGAAATATACGAAAGTGTTGGTAGGAGGCTTTATTTGATAAGAGGTTTATCATCGGTATCTAGGGTTACAAATATGGTTTATTACAGCTTGTTCGGACTTATTCAAAGTATAGATGTGAGGTTCTGATCTTATAGATAATTTCGGGAGTGGAAATTTGGTTCTAAGGTTAATGGGCTTGGTTGGATTGTGAAATTTCAGTTATATTGTGCTATCGTGCCTATATGGGATAGGGTGACGTGGGATCACCCCCGGGTATGTGCATGGTAAGGTTATACAATGATTTGTTGGTTTTCGAACAACTCTTTTCACGTTCGAGGACGAACGCATGTTTAAGTGGGGGAGAATGTAACAACCCAGCTGGTCGTTCCCTGAGTTACAACCCTATTTTCCCCATTTCTACTTCTTTATGTGTTGTTCAGCTGTATTTCATCATATTGTGTTGGTTAGTTTTGGTTCGGAGTGGTTTTTAGAAGAATGAGACACTTACTCTCTTTTGAGTAAGCTTAAGTTGGAAAAAGTCAACCGGATGTTGACTTTTATGTAGAATGTCTCGTATGTGAATTTTGATGGTTCAGATAGCTTCGTTAGATTATTTGGGACTTAGGAGTGTGATCAAAATATATTTTGGAAGTCCATGGTAGATTTTGGTTTGAATTGGCGAAATTGGAAATTTGCATTATCCGGTCGACAGCGGAAATCTTGATATCGGGGTCGGATTGGAATTCCAGAAATTAGAGTAGGTACGTTGTGTCATTTGTGACGTGTGCAAAATTTCAGGTAATTCGGATGAGGTTTGATAGGTTTTTGCATTGTTTGCGGAATTCAGAAGTTTGGGAAATCCTTACGCTTGAATCCGATAGTGATTCGATGTTTTGATGTTGTTTTAAGTGTTTCGAAGATTGGAACAAGTTTCAATGAGGTTATGGGATGTGTTGGCATGTTTGGTTGAGGTCCCGAGGGCCTCAGGTGAGTTTCGGGTGGTTAACGGATCAATTCTTGGATTTAGGAGTTGGTAGATTTCTGGTATTTTGTTGCAGAGAATTCCTTCTTCGCATTCGCGAGAAGGTTATTGTGTTCGCGAACGGTTATTGAGAGCACAGGCGAATGCGAAGGGTAAGGCAGAGTGTGCACCACGAATACATTAGTGGTGTCGCATTCGCGAAAAGGAGTGAGGCAGTCCGAGAACCCAGGTCCTTGGTCTACGCGTTCGCGAGGTGAGGGTCGCGTTCGAGAAGGTTTGTGCTGCTAAGCATCGCATTTGCGAGGCAGTTGTTGCATTTACGAAGAGTAAAGTAGAGAGGCAATCTGATTTGGCCTACACGAACGTGAGAGGACGGTTGCGTTCCCGAAGAAAGAAATGCCTGGGCAGAATGTTTAAGTTCAAAAACGAGGGTTTTGGTCCATAATTTTAAAATTCACTAGCGCGCTCGGGAGAAGGCAATTTTGGAGGGAATTTTTAGAGGATTGATTAGGGTAAGTGTTTTTCACTCAAGTTTGGTTAAATCTCATGATTATGTCTTGATTCTTATCATTTAATTTGAGAATTTGGGGCGAAAATTGGGAAAAATGGAAGAATTTGGGGCGGTTTATGGTTTATGTCTTACCCGAGTCCTATTTATGTTTCTATCATTTTTACTCACTATTTCATTACTTGTTTGAAACTATTAAAAGATATTTTTTTAAAAGAAAAAGGTTTTACTGAAACTGAGTTTGTTTTACGAGATAATTGAGTCCTGTACTATTTTGGAAATGTACTGTATTTGCTATTGTTCTATGATGTGGAATTTCAGTTTTCTTACTGCTCAGCTTTCATTTACTTTTATTACTTATTGAGTTGGCGTACTCACATTACTCCATGTACCTTGTGTGCAGATTCAGGAGTTGCGGATCATGATAATGAGCGTTGATCTTTCATCCAGCGGGTCTTTCGGAGTCAGCAAGGTAGCTACATGGCGTTCGCATCCTTTCCCTTCCCCCTCTTATATTCCTTAGACTATTTTTAGTATATTTCCAGACTCTGATAGTCTTTGTTGTATTCAAATCTTAGTAGATGCTCGTAACTTGTAACACCGTGATGTCGGGCTTGTATTTTCTTTCCGAACTTGTTATTCTGACTCATGTTATGGGATTTTATTTAAATTAATAGCTTAAAACGTCCTTATTTTTAAATATTAGTTTGATTTAGGATTGTGTCGGCTGGCCTAGTTTCATGATAGGTGCCATCACGACCGGGTTAGTTTTGGGGTCGTGACAACTTCACTGAATTCTAATCTCATCTACTATGAGGGCTTATCAAACTGATTGTCTATACCTGTAGGAATGAATCATCATCCCTAGAAAAAGGGACGTCAGTACGAAATAATGTAACTGAGTATGTAAGGGAATAAAATAACTGAAGGCTAAAACTAAACTGATAATATAATGACTGAAAGTAACTGGGAGTCAATGATAACCTGAGATATGCTTATCTATTGATACTAACTCAACTCTCTCAATATAGTAAGTAAAATAGTTGTCTGGCCATATAAGGCTCAGTATGTGTAACTTCTCTACCATAGTAGGCTCACTCATAAGTGATCGGCCATACTAGGCTCTGTATCCCGGCCATTCTGGGCTCACTCATAGGTGCTCGACCATAGTAGGCTCGATATATAACTTACCATCTGATCAGAGGTTGCCCAATAGGGGCCTGCCCACCGATTATAGCTCAATGGTGGTGAAAACACTGTAATACTGTATATATATATACCCTTCGCTCTCTTGACTGGAAGGAGACAATACTTAATTTAATATAAAATCTCGATAAGAGAGAATAAAGTGACTTATGAGACTAGGATAATGTATATAAATTCAGGAGTATGAACTTCTCTTTATGCCTCGTTATCACACACATGTAATTAAGATATCATGCCAAAATGAAGGAAGGGCTTAGCCTTAACATACCTTAGCCGATTCTCTTGAAGATCCTTCCAACACCCGTCAAACGCAACAAAACACGTAACGGCAGATCGAAGTAAGGGAAAATCCATATGATGTTCTTGAGAAAGATTATACCGTACTCCCTTAGAATTGCAAATCCCGTTGCTATTACGTAGTACAACTTCGTATGAAATTTTGTTGTAGCAACTCACATTGCTATCATCTAATCTTGTAAGAATTTCGTGGCTTTTTGTTGCTTGTCTTGGACATACTTTTGTATAAGTTTGCTGAAGAAAATCATGTTACCATCTAAGCCTTGGGATTCATATGAATTCCTTGTTTGACAAATCCCATATGTTACTTTGTAGTAAGCATCTCAATATTGTAGTTTAGAGAAGCTTTGTACATTAGTGGGTGTGGGGCCCACTTTTGGGAATTATTTTATCCAATAATTCTCTTAACGTGCCACCAATTTATAAAGACTAATGAGTCATTTGGTTGATTATCCCATGCTGCCACGTTTGGGGTTCAAGCTTATCTAAAATATCTTAATTAATTGCTAATCTTCCTCCAAAAATCCACAATTAACCAAATATCCACATAATTAAGAATTATCTCAAATTACTTAAAATATTACTCACTTTTAACACACTTTATACATCTTTCTATCATGGTCATGTGGTACCTTGTATGATATTAGTCCATAAATACGGGGTATTAGATCTTGGACCGTATTTTATCCCAAATTGTCAAGCTTCGACGAAACTTATTCTCTTTGATTTGCTTACCCTCTCACCATCACAAATTTACTCATCACTTATTTGAAGTAGCATAATGCTTATTATCTAAAAATAATCTCATTCCCGAACTTACATCGATTAACTTACGATGAAACTTTAATGTACGATAATGCGGGATGTAACATCTCATTTTCTGAGCTTCCATCAATTTACTTATGGCGTACTTTCACGTACGAAAATATGGGGTGTAACATCATTCACCCCTTTGGAACATTCGTCCTCGAATGTTGACTGATGCATTTATTATTTTCGTAACTTATGTCTTCCAAATACTTTAGTACTCTTCTTGCCATCTAGGTAACTGTTCTGCGGATAAATCCAAAGGCTAGGGCATTCCCCCCTTTAGGCCTCTTTTTCACACCACGACATGTGGTAAGAATCCTCCCAATCTCGTAACTATTGCTACCTTCCATCATGCAGTATGTACGTCTTTGTCCTTGTATGTACGCTTATGCGACTCTTCTCTCCTCTTTCCACCATCTTTTAGCCAATGTCTAGGCCTCACTTTGTGAACATATGCATAACTATAACAAGTTGCCCCCCAGGGAACCCATAGGTGTACTGAAGTTCTTCTCTCGGTACTTTGTTGAACATATGAATATTGTTATACTTTATTTCATAGACCCTTTTATCCATCCGTATGACTTTACTGCATCTAGGTAGGTTATACTATACCATAATTCTTACTTCGATTTATCGTTATTGAGGTCTGCTACCAAACTTCAGGTTACTCTTGTTGCTTATGCTATATGCATAAATCTAGGTACTTTAATGCTTCTTCATTACTGTTCATCTTGAGAATAATGGCCTAATTTTATCTCATACTTTGTAGCTTTTATCCATCCATTTTTGATTCACCTCAATGTTGATCTGCAATCTACTGCTTATAACTTAACCTTTTTATGTAACACTGCCGTTAGGGCTCACGTTGCATAGTGGAACATTTGAAGTGATTTTCTGATCCACCTGGGGGTGATGCGATACTATACTTCCATAACCATTTTTCATAGCATCCTAATGTTGTTTACCTTACGTGGGTATTTTAATCTTGTAAAATTCATGAAATCATTACTCAATCGAAGCCCAAACATCATCTTTTACCTATCATAATTACACCCTCATTCTACTACCAGGGCATCATTCCATCTCTTTTAAAAGCTACTAGTCTTAGACTCCTTTGAGTTCATTCAGGCTATACTGAGCTTTCTATAAATTAGAGAAATCGTTAGCTCTCTTATTCTTATGGGCTTAATCCCAAAGACTTATCCATTCTTGACACCTTCTCACTTGCCTTTTCTTATCCTTACTCCTGCCGTCCTAAACCCTTGTCGCTTTACCATACTTTAGCTTGCGACCTACACATATGTATTTATATTACTCGCAACCTTTCTTCAACTTTCTTACACTATAGATTTCCTTGTGTTATTTTGGAACATCAAGCGCGACATCACATCGTCTCTAATTCTGGTTTACTCTCTTAACTAGATCTCTTGGTACCTAGAAACCATAGGCTGGAAGATATGCCACTGACGACGCCACTATCATTCCTGGATATTGAATCCCCCCGCTTCTAGCATTCTATCCGAAGGATGGATTGTTCACAAACTTCTGCATTTGAGTATCTCGTACGTTGTTCGCTTTTTCTTTACTTACCTTAAAATCTCGCATTATATCTTCTATATCTTTCATGACCTCCCTTCCACATAGGTATAATTCACATCCATAACTTGAAGCTCAGTTATAACATTTGCACCTTTGGTGCATACACAATTCGGTAGGAGCTTCATACTGACTTCCTATACGGCTAGTACTTCTCTAACTGGCTTTACTGTAAGCTGTTATAGAATATGGCTATTGTACTATCTCTTTTGTACCTCTGATATTAAGAGTGGTTCTGCAATGTTCTCAATCATGATGTCTATAATTTTTGGGGTTCAATAATCAAACTCATGGTTTACTTAGTTGATGTAACTCTTTTGTTTCCTCTTCCTTCTGGTCAACCTTTATGTAGGCTTAAGCTATCTTCCTATCTGCTGCTCCTGGTATTAGTTATTACTTTGACCTTCTGTGGATGCTATAGAATATCCATGACACAATCTTCTAACAATTCAATACTCTATCTATAACCTCGACTCTATTCTTTCTTTTAACTTATACCGGAGTCTTTTACGACTGCATGATTGTCAACATGTATGTTGCATGGATAATACTCTAAAATCTTGAGTGCCTTCAAAACATAATTAACTCAGGATCATTGATCGAATAATTCCTTCTGTTCCTTCTCAGCTTTTTTTAAACATAAGCTATTACTTTTCCTGGTTTTCTTGCCTCCTTGTTGCGCGCATACTTAGCTTATCTTAGTTCTCACATATGCCGTAATTTTCGTGCAACTCATATGATCTCAAATATTACTTTTAATTTTTCTTCCCGTTCATTAGCCAAGGAATGCGCCAATTTCTTATGGAGTGCATACAATGTTGTTGTTAGACTGTTGTTATAAGACCATTTCCTCTTCAGGTCACTGTAGGTTGAAGCATTCTTTATTATTTTCTCAGCTAGTCTTTCATTGTAGTACTTATGGACGACCCTCTGCCTCTTGTAAAGCTGCGAGCTTATTACATCTTATTCTCGATAGAATTTTTGATGTTTGTACTCACTTGTAATTATCCTTAGTTACTTACCTCCACACTCTTCTACTCGTACGGTTGCTTCTGAACTGAAGTTTTGGTTGTCTTCCCAGTGGAACTCTCTTTTATTTCCGTAACACTCATACGGTACCTTTAACTACCCCAACTCCTATCTAAATATTTCTCAAGGGTCACGATGTCATCTGCGAGGCTGACTTCCTCACGTTGGGGTTCACTATGTTTATCTTGCACGATCTATTGATTTGTCTGTATCCTATTATCTCGCCATAACTAGGCTCTTCTTGAATCAACTACTGACTACTCGTTGACCCATTCTCATATCAGTAATCCGCGTAAGCATTCTTGGGTTATTTCTTTTGTCTTGACTTATCTCTCTCACTAGATCCTTATTTATCAAAAACATCCCGGGTTGGAACCCTTACTTCCACTCCTTGACGTCGTGCTTGCATAATGTTCTGGAGTTGTAGCATATATGTAGGATTTGAATAAGTGCAATCTCATTCCTTTCACATTTTTATCGCATTTTTTCCTTTACCATTCCATAGTTACTAGAATCACTTAATTCTGACATAATGTCACATCACTCTATATTCCCCCCTTTATGCAAGTAGTAAGATTTAGTGCTACGATGATATACGTATAGATGTTTTACCTCTTCATCATTTAGGTCTTTTCACTTGCCTTGAGGTAATCTTTCTGTATCAAGGATAACAACATTTCCTTACTCGTGAGGGTGACACTTAATGTAACTGGCACATACAATCCCTTAAACTTAACTTTTCTCACATTGCTTGCTTTAGGGAGCATCTTCCAGAATGACCATTCTCTGAATTTCTCATGAATCTTCTTATGTGGTCTATTCTATTATTGCGGGAACGAAATTTGAAATTCTCAAGATGTTGACCATTATCAAATCACTCAGTCCCTAATCCATGTTTAGTTTATCTTGTTCGCCAGCCCATATTAATTTCTTTTACTCTGAAGGTCTAGTTTTTCCCATTGGTAATCACGTTAGAGTCACGAACTTATTTCTTGAAATAAGGATATGACTTTATGGCCTATACTCTTTTGTTGTCTCAAGGCCTATCACCTCTCGTTTCTTCCTTCACCTGTCCATATACTCTGTAATACTGTCATTTGTTTTTCTACCGTTGTCATCCATGTATCATACCTTACTCATAATGCTTCCTTATCTCTCTTCTTATTTCCCTGCTAATATTTCTGCCAATCACTTTCTTTTGAAAACTTCAATAAGACATTCTTTTGCTTTTAGCTCCCCTTGCTTCATCCATTGGCTCTTCGGATTACCTAGCATTTTCACTCTACTAGGGACGAGAGTCATACTAAGGTAATATTTATTCCTTCCAGGATTCCAGTGCCCGTCTTTGAACATTCTAGTATTCATATCTAGTTGTACTATTCTAGAGTGCACCATATGGGTATCTTACAAGGAGATCTATTAGCACATTTGTAATATCCTTCGGAAATGTTAACTAACGCAAACAATCCATCTAATATTTTGGGTTACTTTAACCCCAACTAGATCCTGATATTTTTTTCTTTTCTTAACTATATATGTTGGCTCCCATGGAGAATAACTGAGATTGGTGTGGCCAATTGTACATACCTCTGTTACAATTGAAGTTACCTCTAAATACTTATATTTCTTTGCTTGAATCGTGAATACTGTTAATCTTTATTAACTGGATACCTCGTACCCTTCTTACATTGTTACTTTTACTGTTGAAACTTGTATCTATCTTCTGAATCTCTTATTCCTTTTTACCGTAAGAGTGGATAGATATTCTTGCCTTACGGATCCTTATCAAGAAGCCTACATGTCTTAGTAACCACATGTTCTGCTGGAGACCTTACATTTACTCATTATAAGCATGGTGCAAAATCGAGTTCCTCTAACTCAATTCTTCCACAGCCATATGTTGATACCCAATTTTTCTCTATATATTTTTATACTCAAAATACTTTCAAAATAGCATGTGTATGCATATATAAGCATGCCCAAGTATTTTGGTATTTTTCCCAAATTTTTAAAGATTTTCAAAGCCAATTTATTGTCTATTTTAACAATACAAAATCCAATAATTATTTCCGAAATTATTATTTTGGTGAATAATTTATTTCCATCCTCATAGTTACACCAAAATATAATTAACGTGATTTGTGCATATTTTTACAAATTCATTTGATATTTTCTTTAAGCTAAATTACATAAAATTGCAATTATGGCCTATATTACGATTAATAGCGTTTTGCAATCATAAAATCATTTCCGGAATTTTTAGATTAATGGTTATATATTATTAATTATCTTAGTGCTTTTAATTTGTTTTTAAAATCATTTTACTATTTTTTATAAATAAAAAAGGTAAAACTAGCTATTTAACATGTGGCCTCAGTTCATTTCAATTATAGCCCCATTACATTTCAATTCTAGCCTAAAAGTGACCCAATTTCAAACCCAAATTCGGACGACCCAATTCTTATTTTTACCCGACCCCTTAACCCGTTTTCAAACCCGTCCGAATTTTCTTTATATCCTGACCGTTGATCATTTTGATCAACGACCCTGATTCACCCTTTCCTTTTTTAATCCCCTAACCCCTCTAACCCTAACCACATTTGCAAAATGACGCCTCCTCTGAATCCCAAAACTCTCTCAAGTTCCTTCAGAACCCTAGCCTCTTCCTACCTAGTTCCACCGTGTTTTCACCGGAGTTCATGGCTTCTCAGGCCATGGACAACCTATACTCACCTCCTCCGGCTCTTGCATGCATGATGCTCGAAGGTTCGAGGCTAAACCTCGAAGGTATTCACTCAGACCTTCACCGATTCAAAGATTTTGGCCATCTCCGGCCTTGCTCCGGCGTACCATGGTGTTTTGAGCCTGATTCTGACCTCTCCGACTCAGATCGGTGACCTTTTCAAAGCTTTTTCTAGGATTCTTCTGAAACCCTAACCCGTCGAGGTTTTCCCGATTTTTCTTTTAGATCTGTTGTGTATCTATGCTCTACTTGAGTGTTCAAACGATTTCCCTAACTTTTCTTTCAAAAAATTACTTTTCGAAGCCTCTTTTACCATCTAGGGTTTTCTGAAAATATGTAAGTGTTTATCTGACTTTCTTTTTGCCTCTACTGTGTTTTTATGTTTTCCTTCTACCACATATGTTCCTAATACCGTGCTTTCTATATTCCATTTTTGTATGATCTGCTATTGTGTTTTCTACACTATGTCCTTGTATGCTTTTCTACTATGTTCTACTATTTTCTTCTACCATGTTCTGGTATGTTTCACCTACTGTATTCTCCTATCGTGTTCTTAAATGCTCTTACTATTTTTTCTTTCTACTGAACTTTGTTTAAGCCTCTTATAAAAGGATCTTCTTAAGCATGCTTCCTTCTACTGTTCTTATCAGTTTGTCTCATCATGCTTCGAATTGGTTTCTTTACTCTGTTGCTTTGAGCTCTTCTATTGTATTTGCATGCAATTCATGAGTTCTGTTGCTGCGAGAAGCATGTTAGAAGTTTCAGTTCTTTTCAGAAACCTCTGAACATGTTTCGATTCAACTGTTGGCCCTCTCATCTTTGCTTTATGGTTTGCCCGAACTAGGGTTCTTATTTCAAAACCCCCAACTCTTTTAGATCAATTTTGAAGTTTCATATGATTCTGACCTTTTGATAAACTCTTCTAAACTCTGTTACTGGATTTTTCACTGATTTTACGATGACATGACAATTTTTCTTTCATACTTAACGTGTCTGTATGCTCTTTATATGTGATGTACCTTTCTGTAAAAGGGCTTTCCAACTTGTGATTGATTCAGAATCCCTTTTAATAGGTCTAATTGATTGTTACTGATTTTCCTTAAGTTAAAATCTTTCCTCTCTTTCTGACTTGGTTCATTGATAATGTCGAATCCCTGATTCCTTGATTTACTAGGTACTAATTGATTTACTGTGTTCTTGCCTTATTTGGGCTAACCGTATATTTTAAAAATTTCTTTCCTTAGTTAAATCCCTATGTATTTACCCCTATTTTCCTACTTTACACAAGATGTTTACTTGATTCTCTTTCCTTAACTGATCGTTTTCCATTACCGTTTGAGTTTGAACTCCTTAATTAAAGGAAGTTCTTATGTTGATTGATTATAATTGATACATAGTTCCATAATTACTATGATTCTTCCCTTACTCTCTACCTGTTTTCCATGCTATAAATACTCAACTCTTTTTCTTTTCACAACACGGAATACACTTCAGAGCTTCACTTAATTCTCACAACCCCTTCTAAAACTTTCTGCACTTTGGCTTTCTCAAGACTTCTACTTTTATTTGTTTTTCCTAAAACTGGTATGTCCTAGTTTTGATCCTAGAATCAACCCCAATGTGTTTACTTACAAGTTTTTATGTCCATGCCTACTTTACTGCTTTGTAGAATTCAACTTCTATGATATTATGCTTATGTCTTGCTATCTGTTACTGCAATGAATCCCACTCCCCATACCCCTTTATGTGCTTGAGTTGTGGTTTAACACATGGCAATACACAAAGTTATTGTCCATGGATTAAAACTAGATCCTTTGGATCCTGGGCTCTTCCAATTTCCCATACCCCATTCCCTTAGGTGTGTTGAGTTGAGGTATAGCCTGGCAGCATCCAAGTTGCTGTCCAGGGCTAAACCTGACCTTCAATAGGTCCTAACTCTCTAATTTTTTAGCTGACAGGCTGGACAGGGGTGTGCCAGCACTCCTAATTGCTGGGCATGACCACCAGCCTGCCTTGGCATTCCCTAATTCCCCTCTATTGCACCTACACCTATTCCTAAAACCTTAAGTTCTGCCCCCCTCTTTAGAGCCTTGCTTTGGTACCTCGAGTTCCCTCTGAACTTGGACATTTGAGGGCTGACCCTTCCACACTGCACTATAATCTAAATCTGCAATATATTTGGGGTATAAGCACTGCCTGGAGTTCCTGAAACTCCTTGGATATCTGAAACACCCCATATTAGAGAAGGCTTTGGGAATCTGATCTTTGGAAGTTGGTTTATTTCATATTTTAGACCTGGGGTCTGAATTAGGCTCTCCTTGGTTGGAATCTTTAATTTCTGATATATTCTTTCTTATTCATTTTTGTCTGTAATAATCTTGTAATAAACATTTGGGGTCGGCTAGTGGAAAAGGGTAGGGGACTATGCATGCAAGGGGTAGATACCATATTCATAGAGAATTGTTATACTTCTGAAATTCTGCACTCATGAAGATACCATATTCATAGGGATTACTATTTTTCTAAAGTTCTGCATATTATAAATCATTGAAATTCTGCACTCATGTAGATACCATGTTCATAGGGAATTACTATACTTCTAAAATTCTACATCTTCATATAGACACCATGGCTATAGGACTTTCTGCATTCTGCATTCGTCATTAGGCAAACCTATTATAGGATTTAAATACCTAATCAATTGCATGTAGACAACCTGCCTATAGGATTCCTGCATAAGCAATAGCAATGCTCAAATCAGTAACACCTAGAAAGCATGTCTATAGGAGCTGTTAACTGAACTTGAATCGTCAACTCGCTTATAAGCCTAAAATCAGTAGCAATAATGTTTAACGCCTGCAGATCTTATGTCCCTGTAATTGACAATTCTTTTTCTACAATCATTTTACTTCTTTATTTCTGAAACTAATAGATATCATACCTATAGGTTCTGTTTAACGCCTAGGCAACCCTTAGGGTAAAATTTTATAATTGCATCAGTTTTGATAATTACAACCAGCAGGCAGGCCTAATTCGGACTTCTTATCTGAAAATATGTGATAAATTAGCCACCCTTCCTATGTTAAGTTTAATACAGACCAAACCAGTATTTGTAAGTCATGCTAAATAATCTGCTGCTTTGAATGAGGAGGCCAACTTGAGCCTTAACTGCTATTTGTTTCCCTTTTAACTGCTATCTGTTATTGCTTGTCACCTAGATTTTTATCCTTTTGAAAACTCCACAAAAGCCCCAACTCCCTCCCCTTTAGGATTAGTAGTCCCATATGCCTCCGAGACTGATAGGATTGGGATGGGTAATAGCATGCAATAAGTAACGATACCATTTCGCGCTTTAACACCTTAACGGGGTGGGAAGGGTAGATATGGATATGATGACCAATGCGCTAATATCACGTGCGACCCCTCTTCTAAAGAGTGATTGCTGGGTATTGCATTGAAGTGATCCATATTAATTATAAACTTAGGACCCCCCTCCCTTTATTTTCTTTCATCTCTTCTTGTGAAACTATTCAATTTTTGTTTTTCATAAATTTCTGCCCTCTTTACTTACCTTCGAAAGTTTCAACCTAATTGCAATGTTATATGCGAATCCTTATTTGAGCCTTGATTGTTTACTTGTAAAGTCATAATTGTAACATGGTCCGGGAACCACACTAGTGGATCTTGAAGGGTGCCTAACACCTTCCCCTCGAGATAATTTCTAGCCCTTACCCGAACTCTGGTTTTCCAACTCAAACTCTTAAAAAAAGTGTCCTAATGCACTATAATCATTAAGTGGCGACTCTTCAAATTACGAAACCCAATTCTCGAAAGGGAATAGAGTTGTCCTTCCCAATGTCGTATACCCGACTTCTGACCCCATGGTTAGAGAAAAAGGGGGCGTCGACAGCATGGCGACTCCGCTGGGGATTTTCTTTAGGCTTTTACCATTGCATGTTGCTTGTGACTTTACTATCTCATTAATTGCTTTATTTACTGTCTTTTATTCTTTCACTACGAAACTGACTTGACTCTTCATGTCTTTTCTTTCCTTTAACTGCTTTCCTTTACTGCTTTATTTCAATACTGTTGTAATTACTGCAATTATTGTAATCATTTATCTTATAAACGTGGATATATATGTCAATTTGTTTCATATTTTGTAAACTGCATCTTCAACATCATATTCCACTCGTGCCAAACAAATACCATAGCAATGCTTATAATAAGTGGTTGCGCTCTTCCAATATTATCACCCTTTAAATTTGGCAAAAGCGTATTTGCGGTAAAACCAGTCGATCAGTGGTTCAGTCGACGATTCTGTGCCTTTCCCTCTTGAGTTGTCCGCTCAAGGGTACTTGTCTAATACCCCAATAGAAACCTTACACTGTTCAATTCTACATGCATCATGGTCAAACCTAGCCGAGTCAGTTATGTTGTCTGCATAATGACTTATTAAGATAGCCTTGTCCAAAGTCCATCGGGTTTCCCCTGAAACCCAAATGGACACCTACATGTTCTATGCATTTATTTGGAGAACTAATTGCTTTTTATGCTAATTATTGGTTTAAATAGTCGAGTCTGGTGGGGTAAGGGTCTAACACTCTGTTTTGTAGAAAATGAGGCATGAAGTCCCCAGATTTGGCATGGTAACCAACATTCATCCAAGGCTGCTAAATTGGTGGGAAGATCTTCACTCCAGTGATCAGACACTCGTCCGCAAATACTTAGGGAATTGCCTTCTCTTCTAGAAATCCAGCCTGACAACAAAATCATAGAGGCTGCAACTCTGTTCTGGGATAGTGACAGGTCCGTGTTCTGCTTCGGGGACCTTGAAATGACTCCTTTGCTCGAAGAAATAAGAGGCTTAGCTGGTATTCCTTGGGAGACTCCGGGTTTGCTTATGCCAGAGAATCGCAAGGGTAGGGTTTTCCTTAAGATGATGGGACTGAATAAGCACCCAGACTTGACCTATTTGAAAGACTCCTATATCCCATTTGACTATCTGTACAAGAGGTATGGCCATAGCAAGTCATACCGCACCTACTCGGAAGAATTTGCCCTCACCTCACTGGGGCATATTCACAAAAGGGTCTTCGTATTCATGTTTTGTTTCCTGGGGATGATAGTGTTCCCTATGAAGAAGGCTAGGATCCACACCAGACTGGCCATGGTAACCAAGACTCTGATGGAAGGAATTGGCGGACATCCTTTCAGTATAGTGCCCATGATTGTTGCTGAGATATACTGGGCTCTAGACAACTGTCAGCGAAAAGCCAGTCATTTTGAGGGATGCAATTTATTACTTCAGCTCTGGCTCATGGAGCACCTCCAGAAAGGAGAATACCGATAAGAGATCTTACGTAGAGATTGGGATGATCATATTGCCTTCCACCAACCAAGGCGTATGAATTATATGCCTAACATGTTCGCTCAGCCAGAGGACGCTGGAAGATGGGTGGAGTTATTTGAGAATATGAAAGAAGACCAGGTATAGTGGATGGTCGAATAGTTCCCTACGGAAGAATTCATTGTTCGATTTTGAGACACACCATTTCTCATACTCATTGGTCTAAGAGGAACTTATCCCTACGTTCCCCTCCGAGCCATGAGGCAGGCGGGAAGAAAGAAAATCATACCAAGGGTCGACAAAATGAGTCACTTTAGGGCTGATTTCCAAGACGATGATAGCCCGCACAAATGCCAAGCTCAACACATGTGGCATTGCAAGCTCGTTTTGGGGAAAGAATCTATTGAGCCAGACAGGTATCACGCTGGTTGCGTGCCGCACTATTCGGGTTGGTTGGAAGATAATCATAATGGTATGGGTCAGCCCGGGTTCATTCACGGACACCGAATCATCGACGAGAAAGCTGAAGCACGGGTTAAGTACAATCAACTGTGCAAGAGAATTCGAGAGTGTGAAAGTGAGCATCGGGAAATACAAGAAGCCCATTAGAAGTTGATTGAAGAATGGAAGGATATGGCTGTCAGCGCCAACAAGCGACTAGGATATTTGGAGCGAGGTCTAGTGGAGTTAGAAGGAAAGTTCCTCAAGAGGATTGAAGATTGTCAAAACGCTGAAGGGAATGCAGGCGGACATTTGGCCCAAGCTTATCTACTGCTAGGACTGCGCGAGCGGGTGAAGCTGTTCGAGGGGGATAAAGATGCCGAATCTGGGGAAGGTCCTTCTGGGACCAAGTAGTTAGAAGTCTTTTATTTTGCTTTTAATGATGTAATAAGGTTGATGGCCACTAGTGACATTTTATTTAGCATCGTTTTGTATTCGTCTTATTTTTATCAATAAAATGGGGCATTTAGCGTTATAAGTTCTCCAAATTATTTTGTCGCTAGGCCTACCTCGGGCACAACGAGGCACCCAAATTAGGACGCGATTTATTTTCTTACACAATGTGTCTAAATATTGCAACATTTTCTTCTCATAACCCGCACTAACTTGTTACCTTTTTGTTTTTATTCCCCTCCCCAAAGGTTAGTTCGTGCATTCTGGCACCATCATCATATAGTACGAGATCCAAGGGCCCTCCACCTCCTCCTCCCCCGAGTCCTATCCGAAACAAGAACAAAGGTAGAATGGGAGATTCAAGCGCCAGAAAGGAAATTGAAAGAATTGAGATTCCTCAGGGTACCCTGGTTGCTAAGGAAACTGTTGCCCAACTTGAGCAGAAAATGTTGAAGTTCCAAGAAGAACTAGATCAAGTTCAGAACTTGGCAAATTTATCATTCACTCTCACCGCTCCTGATGTCAACTTTCCAAATGCTCAAAATCCCGCACCTCCACAGAAAACCCCACAACCACAGGTGAAACCCACTCATGCTCAACACTGTAACACATGTCACACTCCACTACTCATTCTTGAACCACTGAACACCACAAACGACCACCCCCACAACACTCCCATCTACGTAGATACCATACCCCACTACACTCAACCAATCTCCAGCGCACCTGAGTCTGATGACAAGGACTCTCTTATCATAAACTTGGTAGCAGAACTCAAGAAGTTGACCAGCCGAGTCCAGGGCATGGAAGGAAACAAAGGCATGGAGGGGCTGAATTATGAGGACCTCTGCATTCAGCCAGATATTGAACTTCCGGAGTGATACAAACCTCCCAAGTTTGAAATGTTCGATGGCATGGGAGAACCCAGAGTCCATTTGAGGACATATTGTGATAAGTTGGTCGGAGTCGGACGGAATGAGAAAATCCGTATGAAACTCTTTATAAGAAGCCTGAATGGGGATGCTTTATCCTGGTACATCAGTCAGGACCCCAAGAAATGGACAAGCTGGGTAGGTATGGCATCGGATTTCATGGATAGGTTTCGATTCAATACAGAGAATGCACCGGATGTATTATACATCCAGAATCTGAAGAAGAAGCCTACCGAGACATTCCGCGAGTATGCTACTCATTAGAGATCGGAGGATGCTAAGGTCAGGACGGACTTAGAAGAGGAATAGATGAACCGATTCTTTGTCCGGGCTCAAGACCCATAATATTATGAGAGGTTGATGCTGATCGAGGGCCAGAAATTCTCCGATATCATCAAGCTGCGAGAAAGAATTAAGGAAGGCATTAAGAATGGTATGGTTACTAATCTTGAAGCATTGCAGGCCACCAAAAAGGCTTTACAGTCTGGTGGCACGTCCAAGAAGAAGGATGTCAATGCCGTGATGGTCGCACATGGAGCCAAATCACCACTAAAATACCACACCTACCTGTCACCTCCACTTACATATCAGCCTATCCCGAATTACCAAGCACCCCTACCCTCTTACCAAAATCCACCACCCATTTACCAATCATCTCCACCTCCCACATATCAACCCACTTCACCCAAATACTCTCAACCTGCACCTGTTTACCAAGCTTATAATGCCCAACCCTCTCACTACCAATCACCTCCCACTCGCCAAAATTTCCCTAGACCCAGACCAAATTTTGACCGCAGACCTCCCAGACAATATACAGCCATTGCTGAGGCAATTGACCAGCTGTATGAGAAACTTAAAAGCTGTTGGTTACGTCTCCCCTATCCCTGCCATAATTCCAGAAAATCCTTCCCAGTGGGTCAACCCTAATAAGACCTGTGCGTACCACTCCGGCATGAAGGGACATACCATTGATGAGTGCCACTCGTTGAAGGACAAGTTCAAACTCTGATCGACAATAAAGTTATCGTAGCAAAGGAGCCCGCTCCCAATGTCCGCAACAACCCTCTGCCTGATTACAGAGGTGGGGACATTTACATGATCGAGATCGAAGATGACTGGGACCCCAAGGGATCGATAAGATTGATTGCTGACGATGATGAGCCAAAGAAATCGGCAGTCACACTTAACCTGATTGTTGTACAGAACTAGCCCTCCAGGGGCGATGAAGTAAACAGGTCTATACCTCTCGAATTTGAAGCACCTTCCTCTGCGAAGGTGGCTGGTCCAATTGAGGTTGAGTTTGGGGATCCAAAGGCACCCCTACTTTTTGAAGTTGCTGGGTTACCACCGAGGGTACCCATTCCTGTAGCAATGTCAGACATAACACCGTTCCACTCAAATGCCATACCATGGGATTACACAGCTGAAGCAAGGAGGAAAGGAAAGACCAAGACGGGAGAAGCAATTGTTGCGCAGGGTATGACCAGAACAGGCAGGGTTTACACTCTAGAGCACCTAGCTGAGTCCAATAAGCAAGCCTCGGGACGGACTACTGAAACTGGTCCCAATGATCTTTGGAGGAAAATACAAGCTAAGGAGTATTCGGTCGATGAGCAGTTGAACAAAACACCAGCACAAATTTCTATCCTAGCTCTTCTACAGAGCTCTGACGCACACAAAAATGCCTTGATAAAGATATTCAGCGAAGCTTATGTGCCCAGCAACATAACTGGGGGCAAAATGGAAAATATGATAGGACAAATACTAGAAAGCCACAAAATCACCTTCCACGAAGATGAGCTACCACCGGAAGGACTGAGTCACCCCTACACATCACTGTGCAATGCGAGGATTACTTCGTCACTAGAGTCTTGATCGATGGAGGCTCCAGCCTCAACATTTGTCCGTTGGTAACTCTCAGAATATTGGGAAAGAGTCTGTACGGGATCAAAGATGGGGCCATCAATGTCAAAGCCTTCGATGGGTCCCAAAGGTCTACTATCGGAGAGATCAGCCTATGCTTGCAAATGGGGCCAACCTAGCTCGACGTTGACTTTCAAGTGATAGATGTCCCAGCATCCTACAATTTGTTATTGGGACGACAATAGATCCATGCCGCTGGAGCTGTAGCATCGATCCTGCATCAGGCAGTGAAGTTCGAATGGAATCACCAAGAAGTAATCATTCATGTCGATGGTAGCAACCCCATATATAGTCGCCAGACCATCCCAACGATTGGAGGCAGAAGGAGAATAGGCGGAGAAACATACCACCACATTGAAAGAATTAACGCTGTAGACAAAGATAAATGGTGGGATACCAAGATTGAAAGTATCCTGAATTGGTATGGATACGAACATGGAAATGGACTCGGCAAAAACCTCCAGGGAATCGCCAAACCCATCAAGCTGAAGAAACATGGCACTACATTTGGTTTGGGGTATGAGTACACTTGGGAGGAGTTCAATCACTGGTCACCACCATGGCGCGGTCCCTACTACCCACTGGAGCATCCGATACCTCACCTAGAGCAGACTTTCTAGCCGGCAGATACTATATATGGGTCGGAGGAAGATGAAGCATTGGCAGCCGTGAAGAATCTGTTCCTGGAGGATGATGATATGGACTGCTGTGTTATTTTCGAGGAGGAAGGGGAGGAAGGACCTTCTATACAAGTTGTGAACCGAGGAGAGCGCCTCAACAATTGGTCAATCAGAACCACCAAGGGCCCGAAAAGCTTCGGGGTAGCAAGGCTAAACAAAAGCACCATGCATCACATTTTACTTTTTACTAGTTGATTTTATTTCCGCATTATCTTTAATTCTGAAAAGAGCTCTGATACTCAAAACAATTATGAATTTAATCGAAGCATTTCAGTTTATTATATATCTCACTCTTATTATTTTTCTATCATTCACTTTATTTTACACAACATTACTATTACTTGCCTTAATGATGAACCGACGATTGTGACTTGCAACGAGACAACGCAACAAACAGATACGGACTCAGAAGAAGATGATATACCAGAAGAGGTCGTTAGAGGAGTTTAGAATTTTGAAAATAGGCCTAAGTCTAACTTGGATGAAACTGAGGTCGTTAATATGGGAGATGCAGAGAATGTCAAAGAAATGCGCATCAGTGTTCACCTATCACCATCAGAAAAGAAAGAGTATACAGAGTTCCTAAAGGAATATGAAGACATATTCACCTGGTCATATGATGATATGACTGGTCCCAGCACATCCATTGTAGCTCACAAACTGCCAACAAATCCAACATGCCCGCCGGTAAAGCAGAAGCTCAGGAAATTCAAACCCGACATGAGTTTGAAAATCAAAGAAGAGGTTACCAAGTAAGTCAAAGCCAAGGTTCTCAAGGTAGTAGAGTATCCGACATGGTTAGCCAACATCGTGCCAGTGACAAAAAAGGATGGGAAGGTTAGAGTTTGTGTTGACTACCGGGATCTTAATCGGTCCAGTCCCAAAGACGACTTCCCCTTGCCTAACATACACATTCTTATCGACAACTGCGCCAAGCATGAGTTGCAGTCTTTTGTTGATTGTTTCACTGGGTATCATCAGATATGGAAGGATGAGGAAGATGCAGAGAAAACGGCTTTCATCACGCAATGGGGAATGTACTGTTACAAAATGATGTCATTCGGTTTGAAGAATGCTGGTGCCACCTACATGAGAGTCATGACTACCATCTTTCATGACATGATACACAAGGAGATCGAGGTATATGTGGATGACGTCATCATCAAATCCAAGAAAGCCAGGGATCACATGGAAGACCTAAGAAAGTTCTTCAACAGACTGAGGAGGTACAATCTGAAACTAAATCCCGCCAAGTGTGCATTCGGGGTTCCTGCTGGTAAATTATTGGGTTTCATCGTGAGTCGTCGAGGAATAGAATTGGATCCGTCAAAGGTCAAAGCGATCCAAGAATTGCCGCCGCCAAAGAACAAGAAGGACGTGATGAGTTTCCTGGGGAGACTCAACTATATCAGCCGGTTCATAGCTCAGTCCACTGTCATTTGTGAACCTATCTTCAAAATATTGAAAAAGGATATTGCTACCAAATGGACTGATGATTGTCAGAAAGCTTTTGACAGAATTAAAGAATACCTATCAACGCCGTCGGTCACCTAAGCCAGGAAGACCCCTATTGCTTTACCTTGCGGTATTGGATAGAGCATTTGGCTGTGTTCTAGGACAACATGATGAAACAGGGAAAAAGGAGCAAGCCATCTACTATCTCAGTAAGAAGTTCACACCGTACGAGTCCCGGTATTCTCTTTTAGAACGCACTTGTTGTGCTCTGACTTGTGTTGCTCAGAAGTTGAGGCATTACTTCTGTGCTTATACTACTTATCTCATATCTAGAATGGACCCTCTAAAGTATATCTTCCAGAAGCCCATGCCCACTGGCAAGCTCGCCAAGTGGCAGATCCTGCTAAGTGAATTCGACATTGTTTACGTGACCTAGAAAGCAATCAAAGGGCAAGCCTTGGCGGACCACCTCGCCGAGAATCCCATGGACGGAGAATACGAGCCCCTAAAAACGTATTTTCCCGATGGAGAGATATCTTTCATAGGAGAAGATATTGCAGAATCCTATGATGGTTGGAGGTTGTTTTTTGACGGAGCTGCAAATTTCAAAGGAGTTGGCATAAGGGCAGTCCTAGTATCAGAAACCGGCCAGCACTACCCGGTATCCGCCAAGCTCAGGTTCCCTTGCACCAGTAATATGGCCAAATATGAAGCCTGCATCTTGGGGCTCAAAATGGCCATTGACATGAACGTTCAGGAGTTGCTAATGATCGGGGATTCATACTTTGCTCATACATCAGGTTCGAGGGGAGTGGGAAACCAAGAACTCTAAGATACTTCCCTACTTGCATCATATACAGGAGTTGAGGAAAAGGTTCAAAAAGGCAGAATTTCAGCACATCCCTAGAGTCCAGAACGAGTTTGCTGATGCATTAGCTACTTTATCATCCATGATCCAGCATCCAGATGCAAATTTCATTGATCCCATCCCAGTAAAGATATATTATCAACCAGCTTATTCTGCCCATGTTGAGGAAGAAGCGGATGGAAAACCATGGTTCCATGACATCAAGGAGTACTTGACAATAGGGGAATATCCAGGACTTGCCAATGCTACTCAGAAGCGCACACTTCGTAGGCTATCCAGCAACTTTTTCACAGTGGAGGAATCCTGTACATGAGGACTCTCGATTTGGGTTTACTAAGGTGTGTCGAAGCAAAAGAAGCATCCAGGCTATTGGACGAAGTGCATGCAGGGACCTGTGGGCCGCACATGAATGGTTTTGTCTTAGCAAGGAAGATACTCTGAGCAGGGTATTTTTGGATGACTATGGAAACAGACTGTATCCAATATGTTCGCAAATGCCATCGCTGTCAGATACATGGAGATATGATAAAGGCGCCTCCAAACGAGCTTACTGCAACAAGCTCACCATGGCCATTCGCCGCTTGGGGAATGGATGTTATCAGGCCTATCGAGCCTGCCGCATCAAATGGGCACAGGTTCATCTTAGTGGAAATCGATTATTTTACCAAATGGGTCAAAGCAACATCATACAAGGCGGTCTCTAAGAAGGTTGTGGCGGGTTTCGTCCGCGACCGCATCGTTTGTCGGTTTAGAGTTCCGGAGTCAATCATCACCGATAATGGTTCCAATCTCAACAGTGACTTGATGAAAGCAATGTGTGAAACTTTCAAGATCAAACACAAGATCTCTACAACCTATAGGCCTCAAATGAATGGAGTTGTGGAAGAAGCCAACAAGAATATCAAGAAGATACTAAGGAAGATGGTCAAAAGGCACAAATAATGGCATGAGAAGTTATCATTCGCCTTATTGGGGTACCGCACTACATTCCGCACATCGACAGGAGCAACTCCCTACATGCTGGTTTATGGTACAGAGGCGGTCATCCCCGTCGAGGTAGAAATTCCCTCCTTAAGGATCATACAAGAAGTATAGTTGGATGATGCAGAATGGGTAAAAGGTCGCTACGAGCAGTTAGCCCTTATAGATGGGGAAAAGAATGAATGCGGTTTGCCACAGTCAGTTGTATCAGAACAGAATGTCCAGAGCCTTCAACAAAAGGGTTAAGCCAAGGAAGTTTACACCGGAGCAGCTGGTATTGAGGAAAATATTCCCACATCAAGATGAAGCCAAGGGGAAGTTCTCTCCCAATGGCAGGGTCTGTACATAGTTCACCGAGTTCTAACTGGAGGAGCTCTTATTCTTGCAGAAATGGATGGAGAAGTCTGGCCGAAGCCAATCAATTCAGATGCAGTGAAACAATATTATGTGTAACCACTTATGATTCCCTTAATGATGTAATTTGAACTACACCTGACCTGATTCCCATTTAAGAGGGGATATGTAGGCAGCCATATGTGTTCGGTCATAATTTAATAAAAAATCCATTTTCCCCCGCTATTGGAACTGGGACAGAATTTTGAGGAGGACCCTCAAAATTCCAAAGATGTTTTTTAGTCATTTAGCACAGCCGTCAGAAATGTCCGCTCAGCAAACTGGGGCAGAATTTTGAGGAGGACCCTCAAAATTCCGGAGAAAAAAAGAGGTTGCAATGTCTTGAACCACGTTGCAGTCGTTGGTTCATCTAAAGAAAGCTATTTTCGATCATATACTTATGCTATATTTACTAAAGCATGCATAAATATTATCCGAATTGTTGTTGTTTAGCGGCGCTACCCTAATGACACATAACGTCAAGAGCCCGGGGAAGACGAACCAACCTTTCCCCTCACAGAACTCATGATTTTCTTTGGATGTAGGCACTCGACTTGCAATATCATTAAGTATATTTATGTACGCATACTTTCCCAAGAATGCAACTTCTCAGAATCATCACTTGACCGCAATTGCTATCCGTACACAATCTCCCCAGCAGTCATATTGTCGTAATCGGCTATCAGCTAAGAGATCTTACTACTAATTATCCTTTTACATTCTTGCACTGCATAAGGCTACCTTTCTGCCTTTCGAGACTAAGCATTGTCTCCATCTGCATTTTTGCATAAGGCTACCTTTCTGCCTTTTGAGACTAAGCTCTGTCTCCATCTGCATTCTGCATAAGGCTACCTTTCTGCCTTTCGAGACTAAGCATTGTCTCCATCTGCATTTTTGCATAAGGCTACCTTTCTGCCTTTCGAGACTAAGCTCTGTCTCCATCTGCATTATGCATAAGGCTACCTTTCTGCCTTTCGAGACTAAGCTTTGTCTCCATCTACATTTTGCATAAGGCTACCTTTCTACCTTCCGAGGTTAAGCTCTACCTCCATTTGCATTTCTCTACATTGCATAAGGCTACCCTTTCTGCCTTCCGAGGTTAAGCTCTACCTCCATCATCATTTGCATAAGGCTACCTTTCTGCCTTTCGAGACTAAGCATTGTCTCCCTTCTGCATATCTTGCATTGCATAAGGCTACCTTTCTACCTTCCGAGATTAAGCTCTACCTCCATCTGCATTTCCTGCGTTGCATAAGGCTACCTTTCTTCTTTTCGAGACTAAGCTCTATCTCCACCTGCATTTTGCATAAGGCTACCTTTCTGCCTTCCGAGGTTAAGCTCTACCTCTATCTACATTTCCTGCATTGCACAAGGCTACCTTTCTGCCTTCCGAGGTTAAGCTCTACCTCTATCTACATTTCCTGCATTGCACAAGGCTACCTTTCTGCCTTCCGAGACTAAGCTCTACCTCTATCTACATTTCCTGCATTGCACAAGGCTACCTTTCTGCCTTCCGAGACTAAGCTCTGTCTCCATCCTGCATGGCTGAAATATCGCCACTTTATTTTTCTTGCATCGGCTAAAAGATCGCCACCTTATCTCTCTCGCATGGCTGAAATATTGCCACCTTTTACATCTCGCATCGGCTAAAATACCACCAAATCCTACATTTCATGGGCTGAAAGATCGCCACCTTCTGCATTTCATAGGCTGAAAGATCGCCAAATTGTCCAAAGGCGTCATTGTTCGGAGGTACCATTTGCATAGCCCGAGAATGCCATGCCATGGCCTGAGGACCCCTATTTTACCTTTTGCATACCATTATTCAAAGATATCATGGTTCGGAGGCATCATTCTCATATCACGAGAACATCATTTCATAGCCTCCGAATCCTTTATTATACGCTTCATGGCCCAAGACGTCATGGTCTGAGGACGTCATCCTAACCATTCAAAGACAACATTCATGGTCCGATGGGAACTTGCATCACGTTTAAATTTATGCACAATGTATGCTGGTATTATTCATTTGAAGGTGCACCGGCTATCAACAGACTCCTCAGCAGGAGCGATCCCACTCCAGTTCCCGCAGCCTATCAGACTTCAGCCAGTTTTCTCGACCAAATATCATGTCCGTTCTTTTCAAAATCTCCATCGGCATATCCTGTCAATGGATCCTGAACTACATATGGCCTGATTCCTGTAAGACCAGGGATATGTAGGAAGCTCAAAAATCAGAGCTCGGTCAAAACTCCTTTCAAATCGCCATTTCGGTCAAAATTGACCATCTTATCTTTACCCGACAACTCTTTCATCCTTCCCGGGTAAAGAGGGGCAGCTGTTGATACCTAATTTTTCCCTATATATTTTTTATACTCAAAATACTTTCAAAATAGCATGTGTATGCATATATAAGCATGGCCAAGTATTTTGGTATTTTTCACAAATTTATAAAGATTTTCAAACCAATTTATTATCTATTTTAACGGTACAAAATCCAATAATTATTTCCAAAATTATCATTTTGGTGAATAATTTATTTCCATCCTCATAGTTACACCAAAATATAATTAACGTGATTTTAGCATATTTTTACAAATTCATTTGATATTTGTTTAAGCTAAATTACATAAAATTGCAATTATGGCCTATATTACGATTAATAGCGTTTTGCAATCATAAAATCATTTCAAGTATTTTTAGATTAATGTTTATATATTATTAATTAGCTCAGTGCTTTTAATTTGTTTTTAAAATCATTTTACTATTTTTTATAAATAAAAAGGGTAAAACTGGCTATTTAACATGTGGCCTCAGTTCATTTCAATTATAGCCCCATTACATTTCAATTCTAGCCTAAAGGTGACCCAATTTCAAACCCAAATTCGGACGACCCAATTCTTATTTTTACCCGACCCCTTAACCCATTTTCAAACCCGTCCGGATTGTCTTTAAATCCTGGTCGTTGATCATTTTGATCAACGGCCCTGATTCACCCTTTCCTTTTTTAATCCCCTAACCCCTCTAACCCTAATCCCATTTCCACAATGACGCTGCCTCTGAATACCAAAACTCTCTCAAGTTCCTTCGGAACCCTAGCCTCCTCCTACCTTATTCCACCGTGTTTTCACCGGAGTCCATGGCTTCTCATGCCATGGACAGCCTATACTCACCTCTTCCGGCTCTTGCATGCATGATGCTCGAAGGTTCGAGGCTAGACCTCGAAGGTCTTCACACAGATCTTCACCGATTCGAAGATTCCGGCCATCTCCGGCATACCATGGTTTTTGAGTCTGATTCTGACCTCTCCGACTCAGATCGGTGACCTTTTCAAAGCTTTTTCTAGGGTTCTTCTGAAACCCTAACCGGCGAGGTTTTCCTGATTTACTTTTAGATCTGTTGTGTATCTATGCTCTACTTGAGTGTTCAAACTATTTCCCTAACTTTTCTTTCAAAAAATTACTTTCCGAAGCCTCTTTTACCATCTAGGGTTTTCTAAAAATATATAAGTGTTTATCTGATTTTCTTGTTGCCTCTACTGTGTTCTTATGTTTTCCTTCTACCACGTATGTTCCTAATACCATGCTTTCTATATTCCATTTTTGTATGATCTGCTATTGTGTTTTCTACACTATGTCCTTGTATGCTTTTCTACTATGTTCTACTATTTTCTTCTACCATGTTCTGGTATGATTCACCTACTGTATTCTCCTATCGTGTTCTTAAGTGCTCTTACTATTTTTTCCTTCTACTGAACTTTGTTTAAGCCTCTTCTTAAAGGATCTTCTAAAGCATGCTTCCTTCTACTGTTCTTATCAGTTTTTCCCATCATGCTTCAAATTGGTTTCTTTACTCTGTTGCTTTGAGCTCTTCTATTGTATTTACATTCTATTCATGAGTTCTATTACTGCGAGAAGCATGTTAGAAGTTTCAGTTCTTTTCAGAAACCTCTGAACATGTTTCGATTCAACTGCTGGCCCTCTCATCTTTGTTTTTATGGTTTGCCCAAACTGGGGTTCTTATTTCAAAACCCCCAACTCCTTTAGATCAATTTCGAAGTTTCATATAATTCTAACCTTTTGATAAACTCTTCTAAACTCTGTTACTGGATTTTCCACTGATTTTACGATGGAATGACAATTTTTCTTTCATACTTAACGTGTCTGTATGCTCTTTATATGTGATGAACCTTTCTGTAAAAGGGCTTTCCAACTTGTGATTGATTCAGAATCCCTTTTAATAGGTCTAATTGATTGCTACTGATTTTCCTTAAGTTAAAATCTTTCCTCTCTTTCTGACTTGGTTCATTGATAATGTCGAATTTCTGATTCCTTGATTTACTAGATACTAATTGATTTACTGTGTTCTTGCCTTATTTGGGCTAACCGTATATTTTAAAATTTTCTTTCCTTAGTTAAACCCCTATGTATTTACCCCTAATTTCCTACTTTACACAAGATGTTTACTTGATTCTCTTTCCTTAACTGATTGTTGTCCATTACCGTTTGAGTTTGAACTCCTTAATTAAAGGAAGTTCTTATGTTGATTGATTATAATTGATACATAGTTCCATAATTACTATGATTCTTCCCTTACTCTCTACCTGTTTTCCAAGCTATAAATACTCGACTCTTTTTTCTTTTCACAACACGGAATACACTTCAGAGCTTCACTTAATTCTCACAACCCCTTCTAAAACTTTCTGCACTTTGGCTTTCTCAAGACTTCTGCTTTCATTTGTTTTTCCTGAAACTGGTATGTCCTAGTTTTGATTCTAGCATCAACCCCAATGTGTTTACTTACAAGTTTTTATGTCCATGCCTACTTTACTGCTTTGTAGAATTCAACTTCTATGATATCATGCTTATGTCTTGCTATCTGTTACTGCAATGAATCCCATTTCCAATACCCCTTTATGTTCTTGAGCTGTGGTTTAATACATGGCAATACACAAAGTTATTGTCCATGGATTAAAATTGGATCCTTTGAATCCTAGGCTCTTTCAATTTCCCATACCCCATTCCCTTAGGTGTGTTGAGTTGAGGTATAGTCTGGCAGCATCCAAGTTGCTGTCCAGGGCTAAACCTGACCTTCAATAGGTCCTAGCTCTCTAATTTTTAGCTGACAGGCAAGCCAGGGGTGTGCCAGCACTCCTAATTGATGGGCATGACCACCAGCCTGCCTTGGCATTCCCTAATTCCCCTCTATTGCACCTACACCTATTCCTAGAACCTCAAGTTCTGCCCCCCTCTTTTGAGCCTTGCTTTGGGACCTCGAGTTCCCTCTAAACTTGGACATTTGAGGGCTGGCCCTTCCACACTGCACTATAATCTAAATCTGCAATATATTTGGGGTGTAAGCACTGCCTGGAGTTCCTGAAACTCCTTGGATCTCTGAAACACCCCAGATGAGAGAAGTCTTTGGGAATCTGATCTTTGGAAGTTGGTTTATTTCATATTTCAGGCCTGGGGTCTGAATTAGGCTCTCCTTGGTTGGAATCTTTAATTTCTGATATATTCTTTCTTATTCATTCTGGTCTGTAATAATCTTGTAATAAACATTTGGGGTCGGCTAGTGGAAAAAGGGTAGGGGACTATGCATGCAAGGGGTAGATACAATGTTCATAGGGAATTACTATACTTCTGAAATTCTACACTCATGTAGATACCATGTTCATAGGGATTACTATTTTTCTAAAGTTCTGCATTTTATAAATCATTGAAATTCTGCACTCATGTAGATACCATGTTCATAGGGAATTACTATACTTCTAAAATTCTGCATCTTCATATAGACATCATGCCTATAGGTCTTTCTGCATTCTGCATCCGTCATTAGGCAAACCTATTATAGAATTTAAGTACCTAATCAATTGCATGTAGACAACCTACTTATAGGATTCCTGCATAAGCAATAACAGTGCTCAAATTAGTAACACCTAAAAAGCATGTCTATAGGAGCTGTTAACTGAACCTGAGTCATCAACTCGCTTATAAGCCTTAAATCAGTAGCAATAATGTTTAACGCCTGCAGATCTTATGTCCCTGTAATTGACAATTCTTTTTCTACAATCAGTTTAATTCTTTATTTCTGAAACTAATAGATATCATGCCTATAGGTTCTGTTTAACGCCTAGGCAAGCCTTAGGGTAAAAGTTTATAATTGCATCAGTTTTGATAATTACAACCAGCAGGCAGGCCTAATTCAGACTTCTTATCTGAAAATATGTGATAAATTAGCCACCCTTCCTACGTTAAGTTTAATACAGACCAAACCAGTATTTGTAAGTCATGCTAAATAATCTGCTGCTTTGAATGAGGAGGCCGACTTGAGCCTTAACTGCTATTTGTTTCCCTTTTAAATGCTATCTGTTATTGCTTGTCGCCTAGATTTTTATCCTTTTGAAAACTCCTCAAAAGCCCCAACTCCCTCCCCTTTAGGATTAGTATTCCCATATGCCTCCGGGACTGATAGGATTGGGATGGGTAATAGCATGCAATAAGTAACGATACCATTTCGCACTTTAACACCTTAATAGGGCGGGAAGGGTAGATATAGATATGATGACCGATGCGCTAATATCAAGTGTGACCCCTCTTCTGAGGAGTGATTGCTGGGTATTGCATTGAAGTGATCCATATTAATTATAAACTTAGGACCCCCCCTCACTTTATTTGCTTTCATCTCTTCTTGTGAAACTATTCAAATCTTTTTTTTTAATAAATTTCTGCCCTATTTACTTACCTTTGAAAGTTTCAACCTAAATGCAATGTTATATGTGAATCATTATTTGAGCCTTGATTGTTTACTTGTAAAGTCATAATTGGAACATGGCCAGGAACCACACTAGTGGATCTTGAAGGGTGCCTAACACCTTCCCCTCGAGATAATTTCTAGCCCTTACCCGAACTCTGGTTTTCCAACTCAAACTCTTAAACAAAAGTGTCCTAATGCACTATAATCATTAGGTGGCGACTCTTCAAATTCCAAAACCCAATTCTCAAAAGGGAATAGAGTTGTCCTTCTCAATGTCGTATACCCGACTTCTGACCCCACGGTTAGAGGAAAAGGGGGCGTCGACACCATATTCAATCCCTTACTAATCGTCTTCCTAAATGTAGGCATCGTCATATTATGAATAAGATAGAGTTTAGGAAATTGAGTTCTTACAACTAAGCTCTACCACACGATCTAGAGTAAGAAGAAAGAGTGATAATCCTAAATACCCTGTAACCTCCTTCTTATAAGTGTGGTGCACAACACACCCCATAAACAAGACTCTACTAGGCACGGCTTGTAGACTCCCTAGGACAAAACTTCTCTGATACCACTTTTGTCACGACCCAAACCGAAGGGTCACGATAAGCACCAGGTGTCTTACTCAACCGAGTACTAGAGTAACATATCTTTCCTATCGTACTATCATTGGTAACTGGGCTAATATGGCCACAACTCGTAATGTATAACTATAAATGGGAAAACACTATATCAGTGAACCATATTTCTTAAAACATGAATACATATGGGCCGTCAAGGCCTCTGACATACAGTACAAAATGAACTTTTGTCTATGAAACCTCTAAGAGTATTAGACATCAAATGGGATAGGGTACCAGCCTACCATTAAGTCTGTAGCAAAATTTGACACGATGACTCATAGACTCGGCTATACTCCAAATGAGGTGGAGTCTTACCGATCCTTCACTGAATGCTAACCTCGTCTACTATGAGGGCTCATCAAACTGATTGTCTATACCTACAGGAATGAATGTACAAAATAATGTACCGAGTATGTAAGGCAATAAAATAACAAAAAGCTGAAACTGATAATATAATAACTGAAAGTAACTAGGAGTCAAAGATAATCTGAGATATGCTTACCCGCTGATACAGACTCAGCTCACTCATAAGGCTCGATTTGTGTAACTGCTCTACCATAGTAGGCTCACTCATAGGCGCTCGGTCATACAAAGCTCTGTATCTCAGCCATTCTAGGCTCGCTCATAGGTGCTCGGCCATAGTAGGCTCAGTATATAACTTACCATATGATTAGAGGTTTCACAATAGGGGCCTGCCCATCGATTATAGCTCGACGATGGTAAAAATATTATAATACTGTATATATATAGGCTATCCGCTCTCTTGGCTGGAAGGAGACAATACTTAATTGAATACAAAGTCCCGATAAGGGAGAATACTGTGACATATGAGACTAGGATAATGTATATAAATTCGGGAGTATGAACTTCTCTTTATGCCTCGTTATCAATCACATGTAATTATGAGATCATGCCAAAATGAAGGAAGGGCTTAGCCTTAACATACCTGAGCCGATTCTCTTGACGATCCTTCCAACACCCGTCAAACATGACAAAACATGTAATGGCGGATCTAAGTAGGGAAAAATCCGTATGATGTTCTTGAGAAAGATTATACCGGACTCCCTTAGAATTGCAATTCTTGTTGCTATTACGTAGTATAACTTCTTAAGAAATTTTATTGTAGCAACTCCAGTTGCTATCATCTAATCTTGTATGTGCACATATGCGATTCTTCTCTCCTCTTTCCTCCCTCTTTTAGCCAATGTCTAGGCCCCACATTGTGAACATATGGATAACTATAACAAGTTGCCCCCTAGGAACCCATAGGTGTACTAAAGTTCTTCTTTCGGTACTTTGTTGAACTTACGAATATTGTTATACCTAATTTCATAGACCCTTTTTATCCATCCGTATGACTTTACTGCATCTAGGTAGGTTATATTATACCATAACTCTTACTTCGATTTATCGTTATTGAGGTCTGCTACCAAACTTCAGGTTACTCTTGTTGCTTATGCTATATGCATAAATCTAGGTAATTTAATGCTTCTTCATTACTGTTCATCTTGAGAATGATGGCCTAATCTTATCTCATACTTTGTAGCTTTTATCCATCCATTTTTGATTCATGTCAATGTTGATCTGCAATCTACTACTTATAACTTAACCTTTTTATGTAACACTGCCACTAGGGCTCACGTTTTATAGTGGAACATTTGAAGTGATTTTCTGATCCACCTGGGGGTGATGCGATACTATACTTCCATAACCATTTTTCATAGCATCCCAATGTGGTTTACCTTACGTGGGTATTTTAATCTTGTATAATTCATGAAATCATTACTCAATCGAAGGCCCAAACATCATCTTTTATCTACCATAATTACACCCTCATTCTACTACCAGGGCATCATTCCATCTCTTTTAAAAGCTACTAGTTTTAGACTCCTTTGAGTTCATTCAGGCTATACTGAGCTTTCTATAAATTAGAGAAATCGTCAGCTCTCTTATTCTTATGGGCTTAATCCCAAAGACTTATCCATTCTTGACACCTTCTCACTCGCCTTTTCTTATCCTTACTCCTGCCGTCCTAAACCCTTATCTCTTTATCATACTTTAGCTTGCGACATACACATATCTATTTATATTACTCACAACCTTTCTTCAACTTTCTTACACCATAGATTTCCTTGTGTTATTTTGGAACATCAAGCGCGACATCACATCGTCTCTAATTCTGGTTTACTCTCTTAACTAGATCTCTTGGTACCTATAAACCATAGGCTAGAAGATATGCCACTGACGCCATCGCTATCATTCCTGGATACTGAATCCCCACAATTCTAGCCTTTTATCTGAAGTATGGACTATTCACAACCTTTTGCATTTGAGTATCTCGTACGTTATTCACATTTTCCTTACTTACCTTAAAATCTCGCATTATATCTTCTATCTCTTTAATGACCTCCCTTCCACATATGTGTAATTCACATCCACAACTTGAAGCTCTTTGATAGAATATATGAGTCCACCAAACTCTATAAAAACCAGGTCCTATATAGGTTTCCATAGAGAATGCTAATGTAACAGTAAGTAAATGGAACAGGGAACATTTACATGGAAAACTCCATGCTCAAGGGGATAAAAAACACGACCTACACTGGTAGGATGTCAACTTCACTATGAGAAAGCTTTAGATTACAACCTATTCAATCTAGGAATTAAACTTTTAATCCCTCAGTAACTTATAATACACTTATTATAAGCCACTTTGCAATACACCTATTACAAAGACTTCAACTCATGACTTACACTGAAGGTTTATGGCTTTCAAGAGGCTCCTAATTAAAGCTTCTAGATAAGCAAAGTAGTAATTACAATGATGAATAATTACAAAGTTACAACTCAACTAAGTACATACAAGAGACTAGCTGTAGAAACTGGTCCGTAGTAGCGTTGTACTTTGTTCTTGATGCACTTGAAAATTGAATGCTTGATTGAGTTATGGTTGGAGAGCTTGAATGAATTATCAAATGTTCAAGTGATGTTTTGTTGTAATACTCTTTGTTAATACAACTTGGATAACATCATTTGAATGATGTAATTACTTAGTTGGTCAAAGGGGAGTGTCTGCAGTACTGTGCTACACTATTTGCGTGTACAATGCAGGCAATCACTTTTCAGCTGTAGATAGTTGACTTCGTACTGCTGTCAGGGAAACACAAGGGGATCAGGTCCCTGTGTTGATTCTTTATCTTCTGAAGTCATAACAACTCATATTAGCTCGAGTCCGTTGATTGAGTTGTGTACCAACTGTGACAAGTCCCTTATCTGGTGTTTTAACAGTAAGTTTGCTAGATCATCAAAACATAAAGCTAAGGTACTGTAAACCATCACTCTATTATAACATTTGCACCTTTAGTGCATATACAATCCGGTGGGAGCTTCATACTGACTTCTTATAAAGTTGGTACTCTTCTAACTAGCTTTACTGTAAGCCGTTATATAATATGGCTACTGTATTATCTCTCTTGTACATCTGATATTAAGAGTGGTTCTGAAATGTTCTCAATCATGATGTCTATAATTTTTTGGGTCCAATAATCAAACTCCTAATTTACTTAGTTGATGTAACTCTTTAGTTTCCTCTCAAATTTGGTCAACCTTTATGTAGGCTTGAGCTATCTTCCGATCTGCAGCTCCTGGTATTAGTTATTACTTTAACCTTTCGTGGATGCTATAGAATATCTGTCACGACCCAAATCCCGGTCGTGATGGCGCCCAACACACTACTAGGCAACCCCGACTATTAGTCACACTTAACCCAATTTGTCAAAAATAGCGGATGGAAATATCAATTAATTCACGATCAAAGTACTGAAGAGTTTACCAAAATACACGACATGATCTCTCTAGGACTCGGTGTCACGAATATGAGCCTCTAGAATACAAAATATCACCCTAATACATAGTGTATCCAAAGTCTGATAATGCAGAAATAAAAAGGATAGGATATGAGGGAAGAAATCAATGTTGCGAACACTGTGCAGCTACCTTGATACTCCCGAAATGCTGGAATCCGTTGATCAACTAGATCTACTATGCCTGAGACTGCCCTGGATCTGCACAAAAGGTGCAGGGAGTAAAGTGAGTACTCCGACCCAGTGAGTAGTAAAAGTAACTAGAGTCCGAAGATAAGAAAATCCAGTAAATACACAAAGTAAGCTAAAATCTAAATATACAGCAACATATGGAACTGAACAGCTAAACAACAGTATAAAGGCAAATACATGAAAGCAATGCAATGCATATGATGGTACATTCCAATACCCACTGTGGCGTGCAGCCCGAGCCATCCATATTTATTTATCGTCGACGACGCTCACTGGGGGTGTATACAGACTCCGGAGGGGCTCCTACAGCCCAAACGCAATATCTTGGTCAGTCATTGTTACCTGACCGGTCAGCCATTGTTACCTGACCAATTTATATCACACAGTGCCATTGTTACCACTGTTCCAAGTATATATTACAGTGTCATTGTTACCACTGTTTCAAGTATAACATACGGTGTCATTGTTGCCACTGTTTCAAGTCACTTTATAATCCGTCCAGAAAATAATATAGTAATCCCCTTGGGCATTTACAAAGTAGAAGTTCCCAGCCCGAAATACATTTAAAATGTCATTTAAGTTTTCAACACTTAGAATTATGGCTGAGTTTGCAAGGCAGCATTTAAAACCTTGGACTGAAATTAAATGATATGCAAATCATGCTAAGTAGTAATGTAAATCCTCGAAGGATTTTTCAAGTCAGCACAAGGCCCCAAACACGGCATCAAGCCCAGTAATATCAATAAAGTGTGTGTATCAATCACCAGTATAGTATAAACATCACACGGGATGGACCAAGTCACAATCCCCAATAGTATCCGACCCCGAACTCACCATGGAGTGCGTGTCACGCCTCAATATAGCTTTACGATGTGAAAGTCCGGGGTTTCAAATCCTCAGAACATCATTTACATCTATTACTCACCTCTAACCGGTCGTAGACTAGTTCGCAATGCCCTTTCCTTTTGAATTGACCTCTTCACGCGTCGAATCTAGTCAAAACCACAACGAATACGTTACAATAGGCTAAGGGAATATAACCCAATCGAAAAGACTCGAAAAATGTCGAAAATCACAAAATTAGCAAAACTCTAGCCCCGGGCCCACGTCTCAAAATTCAGAAATTTTTACATCAATACGACCCTTATCTCGCCACGAGTCTATACATACCAAATTCACAAAAATCGTAGTTCATTTGACCCCTCAAATCACCATTTAATTCTCTTAAGTTTCAAGCCCTAAACCACCATTTTTGTCGATAAATTACTTGAGTTTTCAGCTCTAATCCATGTATTTAACTTGGAAATAAGTAGAAACAACTCACCTTTGATGCTTGATGAAATCCCCCTTGAAATTCTCTCCAAAATAATCCAAGCCAAATGAAAGAAATGAAAGAAATAAGCCAAATCCGTGTTTAAAAGAATCTGCCCGTGCTTCGTCGAGTTGTACCTTGCACTTGTTCTATACAAGTTGTACATCCTATTAAAAATTTTCCTTATCGGACACCTTATGTTTAAACACCCATACCGTCTTGTATAAATATCCAAATGACAAACGGTTTGATAATTTAGAAACTAGACTCGAAGATATTTAATTTGATAGGTTGTACACCATATAAATCTTTATATATCACGAGATATGAGCTTCTAAAGTAGGCTCCCCGAAATCAGAAAATTCTGGAGAACGAGCTCCACCAGTCATATTCAATCGACCGTAACATTCTCTGCAGATTTCCAAATTACGATTTCTTTAGCTTTCTGGAAACTAGACATGAAGGGCTACAACTATTATTTTTAAACCATCTCAAAGTTCCTTATATATCAAAATATATAGGCCTCCGAAGTATGCTACACGATTGCATTTTTGCTGTGCAGAGACAGCTTCTGCAACAGCTTTTCTTCTTTTTTTCGTTTTGGTCCGAATTTCATTTCGTTAACCTTACGAAATCCACTCGAGGCCCTCGGGACCTTAACCAATTATATCAACATGTCCCACAATGTCATTCAAACTTGTTCGAAACCTTCGAAACACCCAAAATAACATCAAAACATCAAATCATCATCGGATTCAAGCCTATGAACTTTGAAACTTCTAACTTTCACATCCGATGCGGAAAATGTCAAAACTAGTCCGAATGACCTCAAATTTTGCATACAAGTCAAAAATGACATAACGAAGCTATAACAACTCTCGGAATTCCATTCCGACCCTCGGATCAAAATCTCACCTATCAACCGGAATTCGCCAAAATACTAACTTTGCCAATTCAAGATTAATTCTACACCGGTCATCACAAAAATATTCCGGACACACTCCTAAGTCCCAAATCACCTAAAGAAGTTATCCGAACCATAAAATTTGCATTTCGAGCTCTCTAACACATAAGTCAATATTCGGTTGACTTTTCCAACTTAAGCTTCCTTAAAAGAGACTAAGTGTCCCAAACCTTAACAAAATCATTCTGGAATGACCTTAAATTTTGCACACAAGTCACATTAGACATTACGGACTTGCCCCAACTTTCGGATTCGCATTCCGACTCCGATATCAAAATTTCCACTTCTGGTCGAATTTTTCTCAAAAACCTTCAAATTTCTATACTTAGCCAAATGACTTCAAAATGACCTCCGGACATCCGAATTCACTTCCGATCGCGCTACCAATCCTTAAATCATCCCCTGAAACTAACTAAATCATCTGAAATCAATTCCGAGACCTCTAACTCACAAGTCAACTTCCGGTTGACTTGTCCAAACTAATTCTTCATTAAAGAGACTATTTGTCCCAATTTCTACCAAACTCGATCCGAATTGACTCAAATTCACCAAGTACACATATTGAAGCATGAATAAGCATATAACGGGGAATACAGGACGGAATTACAGGAGACGACGGGTCGGGTCGTCACAATATCCATGATATAATCTTCTAATAATTCAATCCTTTGTCTATGACCTGGATCTATTCTTTCTTTTAACTTATATTGGAGTCTTCTACGACTGTATGATTGTCAACATATATGCTGCATGAATAATACTCTGAAATCTTGAGTCCATTCAAAATGTAACTAACTCTGGATCATTGATCGAATAATTCATTCCATTCCTTCTCAGCTTTCTTTAAATGTAAGCTATTACTTTTCCTGATTTTCCCGCCTCCTTGTTGCGTGCATATTTAGCTTATCTTAGTTCCCACACATGCCTGAATTTTTGTGTAACTCATATGATCTCGAATATTACTTTTGATTTTTCTTATCGTTCATTAGCCACGGTAGGTGCCATTTTTTTATGGAGTGCATACAATGTTGTTGTGATATTGTTTTTATAAAACCATTTCCTTTTTATGTCACTATGCTTAGGTTGAAGCCTTCTTTCTTATTTCCTCGACTAGTCTTTCATTCTAGTACTTAGGGAGGACCCACTAACTCTTGTAAAGCTGCGAGCTTATTATATTGTATTCCCAATAGAATTTTTGATGTTCGTACTCACTAGTAATTATTCCTAGTTAGTTACCTCCACACTTATCTCCTCATACGGATGCTTCTGAACTGAAGTTTTGAGTGTCTTCCTAGTGGAACTCTCTTTTCTTTCTGTAACACTCATACGGTACCTTTAACTACCCCAACTCCTATTTGAATTATTTCTCAAGGGTCACGATGTCATCTGCAAGGCTGACTTCCTCACGTTGGGGTTCACTATATTTATCTTGCATGACCTATTGATTTGTTTGTATCCTCTTGTCTACCATAACTAGGCTCTTCCTGAATCAACTACTAACTAATCGTTGGCCCGATTTCATATCAGTATTTCACGCAATCATTCTTAGGTTATTTCTTTTGTGTTAACTTACCTCTCGTACTAGCTCCTTATTTATCAAAAACATCCTGGGCCAGAACCCTTACTTCCTATTCTTGACTTCGTGCTTGCATAATGTTCTGGAGTCGTAGCAAAGTTGTAGGATTTGAATAAGTTCAACTCATTCCTTTCTCATATTTTTATCGAATTCTTCCTTTACTGATAAAATTTAAGGGTCCACCAAATTCTACAGAGAACCAGGTTCTCTATTAGTTCCCACAAAACACACACACACTGCAGTAAATAAATGATACAATGGAGTTTTACGTGGAACAATCCCAGCACACGGGATCAAAAACTACGACCTATCCTTGTAGGATTTCAACTTCACTGCTGAGCAACTTCAGATTACAACCTATTGTAACCTAGGAATTAACCTCTTAAATCTCTCACTAACTTGTAACACTCTATTACAAGCCAATTTGTAATAACTCTATTACAAAGACTTTAAACCTAGGAATTAACCTCTTAGTCCCTCACTAACTTGTAAAACTCTATTGCAAGCCACTTTGTAATAACTCTATTACAAAGACTTTACAACACGACTAACTCTATCCAAGACATAAATATAAGGGTTTATGATTTACAAAGACTTCCTACACAATGCTTCTAACTAAGCTAAGTAGGATTTACAAGTAGAGTGGTTTAACAAAGGTACAACACAACTAAGGACATGTAATAACTTCAATACATGGAACTAGTACTTGGTTATGTTATTCTTCGTTCTTGATGCCCTTGAGAATCACTTGCAAGATAGACACAGACTTAAGAGAGTGCTTGATGAGTTCTTGAATGTGCAAGTAATTTGTTTTACCTTTGTTTGATGTTAATATCTTGTGACATCACTTGAATGATGTAAGCAAGTTAGGTAAAGGGCATTTCCCATAAAATTGTCTACTGCACTGTTTCTTTACTATAACGTGTGCAGGCAGCAACTTTATATCTGGGGCAGTTGACTTGTACAATCTCCTCGGGAAATGGTAGCTATCTGGTCCCTCTGTTGTTCCCTCTACTGTTCCTTTGACTCTGAAGAGTTGACTGTCTCTCCAACTGGAGACTTGGTGATCTTTAAGTTCCTGAGGTTGTGTATCATATTCCTTATCTGGTTCGTATTAATAAGTTTGTTAGACCATCAAAACATAATAGGGATACAAATATATTCTAGCATTTCCCCTTTTTGATGATGACAAACTTATAATTCAAGTCCCCCTTAAGAACCAAAATGTCATTCGCATTTCCTGTATTCCCCCTGAATCTGTTCTCCATCTTGTTCCCCCTCAATTATTTTTCCGCCTTTTGGCATCGTAAAAATATCATTAACAAGCATTAAGCAAAAAAAGGTCCAGCTTGGTCAACTTATGCTACATGTGTGCACATAAACATGACTGAAAACAGAACATAAGAGCAAGGCATACACAACAAAAGGAGGAAGATTTCATTAATTTTAGATAATTAAGAATGTAGCAGTTCCATTGTTTCCAGACACATCCACAAAATAAAAATAGCAAAAACAATGTAACAGTCATAAACATCATCAGAACTAAAATAGAGGACAGACACTAAGAACTTGACACTTGAGAAAGGGACACTATTTAGGGAGCACTAGAAGGGAAAGGCCTAGATGAGGAGGCAAGGGTTCAAAGAAGGATGTCCATTCAAGCATTGGCTGAAACCTGCTCGTTGAGCAGTCTCTTCTGCCTACACATAACAGTTCCTGAGGTCGGCATTTTCTCTTGTCATATGGGTAACCACTGTGCTTTGAGAGTGACGTGCCGGAGAATTTCGTGACATTTAATATAAATTGCTTAGATTTACCTTGTTTTAAATGCAATAATCTTTTATACTTATGTAATTTTATTGTTTTTGCAGTGTATGAGGTTTAAGGACTTAAGATCATGGAAATGAAAGCAAAAAACAAAAAAAGGACAAGAAAAGAGAAAAATACATCGCAAATGTGGAAATGCGGACCGCAAATCCAACATGTGGGCCGCATAATGCGCAAAGGAATCGCAAACTGCAACGATTTGTTGGCCAAAGTCTAGTGCAAGAAATGTGGTCCAGTGTGTGATCTCATAATAGGTGTACGGGCCGCATAATGGACCGCAAACTCATTGTAAAAGTTGTTGAACGTGGAAAAAGCGATGAGAAATGTGATCACACATCTACAATGCCTACCACAAAACGTGAATGCGATGAAGGACTCGAAACTAGGTTTTGAAGATGCGATGGCCATGACGAGAATGCGGACCGCATGTCTGTTATGCGACAGATATGCGGTCGCATAATTGACCTGAAAGGGTATTTTTTTCCGATTTGTTTCCCGATTTTTGACCCACTATAAATAGATTTTTTGGGGTTTTATAGGGGCATCTTGCCTGGTTTTTGAGCTACAATCCAAGTTTTTATTACTCCTCTCTTTTGGAAGCTTTTGAAGGAAGAATCTTACACTTTGTAAGCCTTGGCATTAAATATTCTCCTCCTTTTGTATTTTAGCATGTCTAGCTAACTTTAAATACTAAGGTTATGGACCCTAAAAGGGTGTTATGTTAATGGGTGTTTAACCTTGAATATATGTATAATGATTTGTTGATATATATTTATTTCTCATTCTTCATTTATTGTTGGTGGTTGCAAACATTAACAAGTGCCATTAAATTCTTTCTTTACTTGGAAAAGTGAGTTAGGATTTGGTAGAGATAAATATCAAAGACTCAAGGCTTTAAACCTTGTTTAATAGAATCGCTTAGAAATAAGTGGGTTTTATTTGGCATATATTGATTGCTCTTAATTGCATCTCTTTTATATTTGGAAAAATCATAAAGAGGAAATACTACCCAACTATTGAAAAATATTGGGTAGTCATTTAGAAATCATTTGCATATCTAAAGAACCTTCCATTAGAAATATATCATATTAACACCGATAGCACTACACTTCATTGAAGGGCACACAACCTTGGTTTCCATAATCAAATTATTAACATTCTCAACATTACAATTAGTTGTTTCTTCAAACCAAAATCATATCATACTCTTGTTACAATTAACCGAATAGAATTACGACTTTAGTCAAGTAACACACTACTTGAGTAACTTTTTCACGCCTATTCCCTGTGGGATTCGACCCCAACCTTGTTGGGTTATTATATGTGACACCGACCACCTTACACTATTTAATTAAAGTGTAATTTGAGCGTATCAAATTTTGGTGTCGTTGCTGGGGCATAAGTGTAGGACCCAAGCCCCTCCAATGCATTTACCGATTCCATATATCCTTCCATATCTTCACCATCAAAGTTCACCAAAATAGCCGTCAACGCCTCACCGAGGCATTTTTCTTCCATCTTCACTTCAACCGCATCTTCCACTTCATCAACAACATCAATCACTGCGATACTCTCATATTCATGTGGTAGTTTCATACCCTTGCTTGCTTGGAATGTGACCTCCTCATCATTCACATGAAATTTGATCTCATTCCGTTCCGAATCCATTAGTGTTCTTCGTGTGGCTAGGAATGGTCTCCCTAAAATGATAGGGATCACTTTGTCAACCGCACAATCAAGGATTACGAAATCGGCAGGTAAATGAAACTTTCCAACTTTAACAAGCACATCATCAACAATTCTCACCGGTCTCTTTATGGAACGATCGGCCATTTGCAATCTCATACTTGTGGGCCTTGGCATACCAAAGCCTGTTGAAATGGCAAGAGGCATTAAGTTGATACTAGCCCCATTATCACAAAGGGCTCTTTTAAAATCATGTGCCTCAATAGTACAAGGAATGTTGAAAGCTCCCGGGTCTTCTTTCTTTTGGACGGTGGATGTTGCAATGATGGAACTAACCCGGTGAGTCACATTCACCACTTCATTTTTGGTGGTTCTCTTCTTGGTAATCAAGTCTTTCAAATATTTACCAAAACCCGGTATCTCTTGAAATGCTTCCACAAATGGAATATTCACCAATAATTGCTTGAGAATTTCATAGAACTTTTCGAGTTTGCTGTCATCAACCTTCCTAGCAAGTCTTTGAGGGAATGGAGGAGGAGGTCTTGGAATAGGTGGTAGAGTTTTTTGGTGTCTCTTTTACCTTTTCCTTTACCTCTTCCCGGTTTTCTTCTTGCACTTTCAATTCTTAAGGAACCTTTTCAACTTCAACAACACTTGGTTCTTCAATCTCAACCTCTTGTTCGGACTCTTCAACTACAACCACTTGTTCACTCTCTCCTTGTAGTACCTTCCCACTCCGAGTAGTAATTGCCATGACATGAGAAGTTGGACCACCCCCACTACTCTTTGCGTTCGCAATTGTGTCAATTGTAGGTGTACCTTTTTGCTTTGGATGTTGCTCCCTAGAGAGGTGTCTCATTTGCATTTCTAATTTTTGAATGGATGCGGTATGAGAGCCAACAAGCTCAGTCATATTCTACATAGAAGTGTCGGACATCTCTTGATTTTGCAATACCCGTTCAAGCATGCTTTCCAACTTGGAATCACTTGAGGAACTTTGATTTGAATATTGACCCTTTGGAGGAACATACAGGTTTGAACTCCGATTTGAGAAGTTGTTGTTGTTATTCCAATTTCCTTGATTTGAGCCACCTTGGTCATTTCACCACTGTTGGTTGCCTTGCCCTTGCGGGTGAGGCCTCCATTGATTTTGTTGTCCTTGACCTTGGTATTGTTGCCTTTGATAACCTCCTTGAGAGTTGTTGACATAGTCTGTCTCCTCAAAGTCTTCATTTGATATAGGTTGCACATACTCCACCACATTTACCTTCTTCGTTTGGCTTTCGGTGAACGTCTTTGTCAACACATTGACATTTGTGGCAAGCCCTGCAATCACTTGATCTCTCTCTTGATTTTCCTTGATCATGGTGGTCAAGGAAGGAGAACCATATGCAATCCCACATGTGGTGTCTTCTGAGTGCCATCCTTGATTATGTTTTGCCATTTTGTCAAGTATTTGTGTGACTCTTGCGAATGATTTGTCCATGAAAGATCCATCTGCTGCATTCTTGGCTATAAATTAGTTCATAGGATCCAAACCCATGTAGAAGTTTTCCAACAAGATAGAATCCGAAAAACCATGTTTGGGAGACCTCACCAAATATAACTTGAATCGATTCCATGCCTCATGTAGATGTTCCCCGTACTTTCTTGAAATAGAAAATTTTATCCTGGTGCTCAGACTTCTTACTTTGGGGGAACCATTTAGCTTAAGAATGCTTGGACAAGTTCAGGCCTAGAATGAATGGAGTTTGGTGGCATATTTTGAATTGCGTCCCCAGCTAGTGAGTACTTGAACACCCTCAACCTTAGGGCATCATTAGAGATGTTGTTTTGCTTGTGCATTGCACACACACCCAAGAATTTCTAAGATGTTGTGTCGGATCATCATCAGTGGAATTCCTGAAAAACCCCTCCGTTTTGAGCATAAGGATTAACCCATGTTCCACCTTGAAAGTTGCAGCGCCAATGACTGGAGGTACAATTACATTCCTAATTCAATGACTTTGATTTGATTTGAGAAAATATCTCTACCTAAATATGAAAATGTAAACTAACCTAGAAAGAAAGTAAAATGATCAACGGCTACAAGCGTGGATGCATCAGGAATTACACTCAAGTAACGATCCAATGTATTTCACAATTTTAGAAATATGAGCAAGTTTATGTTAATTAGCCACGGATAATAATTCTTAATTAGCTTCTTCCGAAGGCTAACAAGACTTCCTAATTTAATTATTCCTAACCCAATTAAGATATTAAGCATACCCGGAATGGCTACAAGTAGTTCAACCCTATTCCTAGTTATAATCTATAAAATGAGGGTTAAAGCCTCAAGTTCTTTTTAATTGATCTTTCCCAACCCCAAATTTTCTTTTCCAAAATTAGTTTGGAGTTAATGGGCGAGTCTTAGGGTTAGTTAATCCCTTTGGAAACATTAAAGAACAAGAATAATTAAAGAAACAATAACTCACTTCATAAAAAGATAAAAATCATTCAATACATAAGCACAACAAGGTATTTATTCCACACTTTAAGCAAGAATATTTCCATAAACAAGATTCAAGTTTTGGATAAAATACTATACACTTAGATATACAATACAAAGCGACGAAATGAAGAGATAAATATAAATGGTAAAAAAACATAAATGGGTAAGAAATCCTTAACCACAAGCTTGAAATCTTCAAGACCAAAGTGTGTGTGCAAACTCTAGCTTCCAAAACTTATTCTCTCTAATTCTAGCAACTGAAAATAAGCCAAAGATCTCCAAAATATCTGCTAGAACGAGTATAAAAATGGTTTGGGTTGAAAACATGTGAAATGCCTGAATTGACCAGGTTTGATGCCCGTTAACCGCACCTGTGAAAGAATCCTCACAGGTGTGGCTCTACAGATGCGGAGATTCCATTACAGAAGCGAAATGCTAACTAAATCTCTGTAACCGCAAATGTGGTTCACCAAGTGCAGATGTGCCACCGCAGAAGCAGTAATCTAACCGCAGATGCGGTTTCTTGCAAGCTCAGACAATTCCACAGAAGCGATTCTTTTCTCGCAGAAGTTGTGTCGCTTATGTGACCATCCTTCTGCAGATGCGGAATCACATGGGAGTTTTTGCATGGTTTCACCCTTTTTTTGCTCAATTCCACTCCAATTGAATTCAAATCACTCCAGGCATCATTTACCTGAAAATCTAACAATACACACCATAAATGACCTCATATTATAGTTAAAAGACATAAAAGCTAAAGAAAAGAGACTAGAATGAGTGGTAAAATCACTACTCATCAAAACCCCCAACTTAAAGCTTTTACTTGTCCTCAAGAAAATCAAAACCAACACTTTAATGAGGATTTACCATTTATAACACAATTGGTATTGTTATTATTTACAAATTAGATTACTCAATTAAGCACCATACATATGGATTTGGTTGGTACTAATAATTAGGCTCAAGTATGTGCATTTTTCCCGAATGACTCCCTCATTTAAAAACAACTTCAAGAATGTGCAAGGGAGTTTCAAAATAATCAAGTGACAAGAATAAGCCTCAAGAAGTGACTCAAAACCACTAGTCCACTACATATGCTCAACTTACTCAATTTCATCAATCCTTCTGACAAAGCTCTCTCTTGACTCGGAGAATAAAGCCACTCCTCACGCAAAGCCTTCTATTATTGAGCCACGCAACTAGAGCTCAAACCACTTCCACCACACTTGAGTTATAAATTCCTTGGCTCGAATGATACTTTACAGGTAATCGTTTCTTCTTTGTTGAATGATTTGCAGGTAGAACAATTGTTGGAAGTCTTGAAGGAGCATAGGCAAGCTATTAGATGGACAATTGCGGACATCCGAGGGATTCCCGCCGGAATTTGCGAACACAATATCCAATTGGAGAGTGAGACGAAACCAAGTGTGGAACATCAACGACGATTGAACTCGTCCATGCAAGAGGTGGTAAAGAAAGAAATAATCAAGTGGTTAGATGCTAGGGTAGTCTACCCCATTGCTGATAGTTCTTGGGTGAGCCCGGTGCAATGTGTGCCGAAAAAAAGGAGGAATGACCGTGATTGAAAATGAATAAAATGAGCTCATCCCAACAAGAACGGTAACCAGATGGAGGGTGTGTATGGATTATCGGAAGCTCAACGGTGCCACATGCAAAGACCATTTCCCTATGCCTTTTATTGATCAAATGCTTGATTGGCTAGCGGGAAGGTCATTTTATTGCTTTCTTGATGGATATTCCGGTTACAACCAAATCAACATAGCATTGGAGGATCAAGAAAAGACAACATTCACTTGCCCTTATAGAGCTTTTGCCTTTTTTCGGATGCCATTTGGTTTGTGCAACACTGCGACTACTTTTCAAAGATGCATGATGTCCATTTTCTACAACATGATGGAGGATTTTTTAGAGGTTTTCATGGATGACTTTTCGGTGGTAGGTGACTCTTTTGAGCATTGTCTCAACAATCTTAGACAAGTGCTTAAGAGATGTGAGGAGACCAACCTTGTGCTCAACTGGGAGAAATGCCATTTCATGGTGGATGAAGGAATTGTATTGGGGCATAAAATTTCAAAACATGGAACAGAGGTTGACCGGGCAAAGATCGAGATCATTTCCAAACTTCCTCCACCTACTTCCGTTAAAGGTGTCCGATGTTTCTTGGGGCATGCCGGGTTCTCTAGGTGGTTCATCAAGGATTTTTCTAAGATTGCAAATCCTATGTGCAAACTCCTTGAGAAAGATGCAAAATTTGTGTTTGATGAGAAATTCCTCAAATCCTTTGAGGAATTGAAGCAAAAGCTCACCACGGCACCTATTATTGTCACACCCGATTGGTCTCTTCCTTTTAAGCACATGTGTGACGCCAGTGGTGTAGCTATTGGAGCAATGCTTGGACAACATCACAAAAAGGTTCTTCACCCGGTCTATTATGAAAGCAAGACACTCAATAGAGCTCAAAAGAATTACACGGTGACTGAGCAAGAACTTCTTTCCATTGTCTATGCCTTTGAGAAATTCTGGGATCCAAGGTGATAGTGTACACATACCATGCTTGATAGATCTTAAATACTATTACCTTATATTTTGATGATCTAACAAACTTACTATTAAGAACCAGATAGGGAACCTGACCTACTTAGATTGCTGCAAACTTTAACGGACTCCAGCAAAAGATGAACTGCTACAGATTAAGGAGCTAGGAACCAAACAAGGACCTGATGCTCAGGTGGTTCCTATATAGCAGTACAGAGTTACTTAACAACTGGAACTGAAGTGACTGACGGCACTGTTTCTGCCACACTGCATCACACTGTCACCCCACTCATTCTCTAACCAAACAAGTGATGTGATCAAGATGTACCCAATGATCTTTATACAAAGACATAATTGAAAGGTTTCTGTTTCTCATTCAAGCCTCTTGCAAAAATAGAAAAATCATCCTCTCAAGCTTGAAGAACAAGGTTGAACGCCACTACGGACCAGTTCCTAAAACATTGATTATTGCTATCCTATTTGAGTTATAACCTTGTTATTGTACTTACTATATCTCCTAAATCTCTTACTTAGAAGCATACTGATTAGGAATCCTCTAGTAAATCCGTAAACTCGTTGAGTTTAGGTTGTGACTAGATTTAGTCATAAGGAAAAGCCTTTGTAATTGTAGAATTACAAAGTGGCTTGTGGTGATAGCATCACAAGTTAGAAAAAATCATGTGCAACTAGGATAGTCACAAAGTGGCTTGTGGTAAAGGTACCACAAGTTAGTTGAGTAAATCCTTTGCAATAGGAAGTATTGTAAAGTGGCTTGTAATAAGTAAGATTACAAGTTAGTGAAGTTAAAAGCCTACAGGTGTAGGTCGTGGTTTTTTTATCCCCTTGTGTAGGATTTTTCCACGTAAAAATCCTCTACCTCATTTACTTACTACTTTACTAAGTGCTCTCAGCAGAAACTTGTAGAGGACCAGGTACTCTACGATTCGGTGGACCCATACAATCTAACAATTTGTATCAGAGCAGGTTCTTCCTATCAGGCTAACACCTAGGAAGGATCCTCGTGACAACTCCACTAAATTTTGAAGAAGGTCAATCCATATACCACCCACCCAAGTTTGATGGAAAATGCTATTGGTGGTGGAAAGCTAGAATGCATGATTTCATCATGGCTGAGGATTATGAGCTTTGGGATGTCATCTGCGATGGTCCGTTTGTCCCCATCAAGGTACTAAATAAATTTTCATTTTCAATAAAAAAAGACTAGCAGAGAATACACTGAAGCAGACAAGAAAGCGGTGGAGAAAAAATTTTGGGCCAAGAAAATTTTGATATATGGTTTGGGACCTAGAGAGTATGATAGAGTATCTACATGCGACACTGCTAAGGAAATATGGGAGGCTTTGGAAATAGCTTATGAGGGAACTACACAAGTAAAGCAAGATAAATCTAATACTGATGATAGTTCTACGATGGCAGTTGAAGGCGAGGAGATTGGATATGACTCAACGCTTGCTTTGATGTCTCAATCAGACAATGATGAAGACAATGGCAACGAATAGGTAACCTTCAGGGATGTTCAGAAAATCTGATATCCTATTCTATAAAAAAGACTCATGTATTTAGCTGATGTTTGAATTAGTGCCTTTTGTAGTCTTGCGAAGGATAAGGATTCCTTGTTCTTAGAACTAGAAGAATTACCACAAGGAACAAGACCAGGCTAGTGGTTCAATGTTACAATCAGGAGGAAGGGACTATGATGAAACATTTGTTCCAATGGCTCACATGTGAGCCATTAGAATTCTGGTCGCCTTTGCTTCTTATATGGAATTCACATTGTTCCAAATGTATGTCAAAAGTGCATTTTTGATTGGACTACTTAAGGAAGAAGTCTATGTGAAGCACCACCATGGGTTTGAATGTCATGAGCACCCTGAATATGTGTTCAAATTGGACAAAGCCATGTAAGGGCTAAAGCAGGCTCCTCGAGCGTGCTATGAAAGATTGTCAAAATTTCTCTTAGAAAATGGCTTTAAGAGAGGGAAAATTAACAAAACTCTTTTCTTAAAGAAACAAGGAAGGAGCCTGCTCATTGTTAAAGTCTATGTTGATGATAGCATATTTGGAGCAACAACTGACTCTCTGTGTGAAAAATTTGCAAAACTTATGGGGAGTGAATTTGAAATGATCATGATGGGGGAATTAAATTTCTTGTTGGGTCTTCAAGTAAAATAGACCCCAAAGGGTACTTCCATTTGTCAGCAAAAATACATCAGTGAACTCTTAAAGAGGTTGGACATAGAAGCATCAAAAGTGATAGACACTCCCATTGCAACTGACACTCGACTGGACATGGATGAAACCGGATCTCCTGTGAATCAAACAATGTATAGAGGCATCATTAGGTCTCTTCTCTATCTCACTGCTAGTCGACTTGATATTGTTTTCAGCGTGGGGCTGTGTGCGAGGTTTCAATCAAATCCCAAGGAATCTCACTTGAAGGCTGCCAAAAGAATACTGAGATATCTCAAAGGAACGCAAGGCATGGTGCTATACTATCCATCAGGTGACAATTTTAATCTAATTGTGTATGCTAATGTAGACTATGTAGGTTATCTTATGGACAGAAAAAGCACTTCTGGGATCGCTCATTTCTTAGGATCATGTCTTAACTCTTGGGGTACAAGGAAGCAAAATTCAGTGGCTCTTTCAACAGTTGAAGATGAATATGTAGCTGCAACATCCTATTGTGCTCAGCTCCTGTGGATCAAGCAGCAACTGGAGGATTTTGGTGTTCTATGAGAGTGTGTCCCTCCTATGTGACAACACCAGTTCACTCAACATGGCAAAGAATACAGTTCATCATAAAAGGACCAAACGTATTGATGTGAGGCATCATTTTCTAAGAGATAATGTGGAGAAAGGGTTGATATGCATGAAGTTCTATAGCACAGAAGATCAAATTGCAGACATTTTTACCAAAGCACTAAGTAGGGAACAGTTTGAAAGAAATAAAGTAAAGCTGGGATTGTTGAGGCCAAATTAAGAACCTGATTCCTTTTTGAGTTGGCTCATATTATTAAGAAATAATTGGTTCAAAGTGTTTTCTGGCCTTGTCTAACTCACTTCAATACCGTTGCAGGTAAACACACATGATGAGCATAGAAGCAGTAGATGCAATACATGACTGATAAAAGAGGATTAAATCTTTTCAAATAAAGGGTGGGGGGTTGAAGAAAATGTCTTTCAAGAACCAGGTTCTTGTACTAAAGGTTAGTAGTTCTGTGCATCCTTTAATACACGTCTTAAACATAAAATACAACTACCATGTCATCAACTTTTCAGATCCTGATGTCACGTCCCTTCAATTCAAAACGTTCCATCTCCCTCTGAAACGTCACAATTCTCCACGCCTAACCGCCATTTAGAACCGGTGCCTATTCTTCTCCATTCATAATTATCCTCTTCATTTAAAAAACCCTCTCCTCTGCCCTTCTTAACCATAAGCCCTATTCTAGATTCACCCAAAAGAAAAGGATCATCACACCACATCTTCCAATGGATGAGAAAACTTCCGATATATCTACCTCAACTATAACCACCCCTGACCCATCTATGGAACCTCTCACCATCACTAAGTTTGTGTCACCCTCTACCACTCCTACTGCTACAATCATACCTTCCCTAGTTTCCCAACCTCTTCCCACCTCAGAAACCCCTGAAACTACTATTTTGTCCTCTCCGTCGTCTACTGCCCATACCAGTTAAACCCTAAGTGGAAAATAAGGTCAAAATACTAAGCTCACAAAAGGCTTTGTCATTGTTGCCGTCGAATCCATGGTTGTGGACACACCTGTTGAAGAAGAAAAGATTGTGATTGTTGTATCCGCTGATAGAATATTACATGAAGTTATTTCATAGAAACAAGAGTCACAAAACGTGTGGGTAGAAGGGGCCATTATGGATGATGAAGGGGATGTAGTAATATACACTTCTGGGGTATCACATGAGGAACCTGATCCCTCTTTGGAGGACCCAGGTCAGGACTCTCATCCCCAAGATAGTGATGTACTTGCATTAGATGTTGTGCCCCTGGAAATTCAAGCACCAGAAATGCAATCTAGTGATGAAGAAGACCTGGACAACATTGCCCTAGATGCATTCATAAGTAAGCGCAGGGTTGTCACCACCCCTGAGTCTGAAATTAAGCGACCTACTACCAGGCTTCAAGTCAAAGTGGCCTACGATTCTGTACCCCAAAAAGAACAAGAAAAGTAGCAAGAAGAAAAGAAGAAAGTTGGTAAAGAATAGTGTACCTGTAAGTGATGAAGCTCTCACTGTAGTTGTGGTGGAGGAAGGAACTCCTGAGGAACTTGGTTCCCTTGTAAGGCAATCCTCGAAAAGGGCTGAGTCTATTTCTATGGAGAAAGGTTCTACTTCTAAGTCCAAGATGAAGGAGGTAGTGAGTGATGAAGATATTCTTGTCAAGTCCAAGGGGAAAGGCAAAGTCAGTGGAGAAAAGTATAGGAAATGCAAGCTTGAAACACTTGAAGAACCTAGTTTTGGAAAGAAAGCAAGAAGTGACATTTGCCTTGGCTCTGAGCATCTAAGGCATCAAAAGGTTCTGTTGGGTCTGACGTTTTACCCAACAATCTCGGAGATGGCCGGAATGCGTCAGCTTATAGAAATGGTGGAGTTTCAGCAATGGCCGCATCTATTCTACGTTGATGCTCCCAAAGTGTATGAGGAGGAGGTACAAAGTTTCTTGGCCAGTCTCTTTCCAATTGATGCTGACCATGTTTGTGCTTTAGTCAGTGGGGTGGATATTGTCTTCGACGTGAAATTGCTTGGAGAAATTTTGCAAGTTCCTACAGTTGGTGTGTCTAGTGTACGATATGTTTGTCAGTACAACTTCCGAATTGTGGTGGTGAAAGATAATTCTAATCAGAAAGGGGACCAGGTTTACAAGAAAGAATTACTTCCTGTCTACTAGTTGTTGTTTGAGCTGGTTAACAAAGTCATGTTGCCTCGAGCAGTAAGGCGATATGTAACTTCAAAATCTGATTTATTCTTAATGGAGCAATTGGACGATTTTAACCCTGTGAGTCTGCCTGCCATAATGATTGAGCAAATGCAGAAGGTGGCTGATTTCAAGGATGGAAATCACGGGCTTCCCTATGGATTCTTGCTCATGCAAGTGCTCAAATACTTTGAGGTTCCACTGGGAACAGTTAAAGTAGGGACCTGTAAGCAGACATTCTCATAGACAACCTTGTAAGAATGCGAGTGTATTGAGAAGTATGGGGTGTAGGAAGCACTTCAACTGTGTCTCAGCTCATCAATGACCAGAATAGTGCAACTGAGGAAATACATCGATTGAAGGCCAGGAATGCTATTTTGGAAGGCCAGCAAGCCCGAGCAGTTCCCATGTCGAATGATGAGGTGATCCGTTTGACCCAAAAAAATGCTGACCTTAGGGTACAAGTTGCGAACCTAAAGGCTGAACTGCTCACCGAGCAAAAGTCAGGAAACATCCGAATAGACCTTGTTCTCTACACATTTGCTGCAGGTTTTCAAGCCTTTTCCTCCTAGTGCCCCCTAAGATTCCCTTCAGTGACCAGTTTTCTGGATATGTTCTTTTTTTCTTGTTGATGGTTAGTGGATGTTTTTGTTGTTTTTTGTGGTTAAGATGTACTACTACTACTGCTCCCGTGATCAAGTCCAATGCTGCCTCTTCCTTTTTCAAAGGAAGAGGCATATTCAAAAATTATTAATATGAATCCTCTTTTATTTTGTCTAGTACTTTCTCTTTGTGTTCTATTCTTTCTCATGTTTGTGTGCACATATGTGGTATAAGTTAGCTTAGCTGGACTTCTTTGTGCTGTTGTTCTTTATAATGATGCCAAAAGGGGGAAAAAGAAAGACTAATATACTCAGGGGGAACCACATTGGGGAACTGGTTCATATGAATTGCTCTATTACTTTGACCATGAAATATTAAGGCATCATCTCAGGGGGAACTATTTGACACTAGTTTTTTGGCAGCCTTAATTCTGAACCTATAATTGTTTAAGTTTATCATCATCAAGAAAGGGGAAATTGATAGATCTTAAATACTCTTGCCTTATATTTTGATGATCTAACAAACTTACTGTTAAGAACCAGATAGGGAACCTGACCTACTTGGACTGCTGCAAACTTTAACGGGCTCCAGCAAAAGATGAACTGCTACAGATTCAGGAAATAGGAACCAAACAAGGACCTGATGCTCAGGTGGTTCCTATATAGCAGTACATAGTCATTTGGACATAGCTGGAACTGATGTGACTGACGGCACTATTTCTACCGCATTGCATCACACTGTCATCCCACTCATTCTCTAACCAAACAAAGTACTCACATCACTTCAAGTGATATGATAAAGATGTACCCATTGAGATTTATACAAAGACATCACTGGAAGGTTTCTTTTTCACATTCAAGCCTCTTGCAAAAATAGAAAAATCATCCTCTCAACCTTGAAAAACAAGGTTGAACGCCACAATGGACCAGTTCCTAAAAGATTGATTGTTGTTGTCCTATTTGAGTTGTAACCTTGTTATTGTACTTACTATATCTCCTAAATCGCTTATTTAGAAGCATACTGATTAGGAATCCTCTTGTAAATCTGTAAAATCGTTGAGTTTAGGTTGTGACTAGATTTAGTCATAAGGAAAAGCCTTTATAATCATAGAATTACAAAGTGGCTTGTGGTGATAGCATCACAAGTTAGAAAAAATCCTTTGTAACTAGGATAGTCACAAAGTGGCTTGTGGTAAAGGTACCACAAGTTAGTTGAGTAAATCCTTTGCAATAGGAAGTATTGTAAAGTGGCTCGTAATAGATAAGATTACAAGTTAGTGAAGTTAAAAGCCTACAGGTGTAGGTCGTGGTTTTTTTATCCCCTTGTGTGGGATTTTTCCATGTGAAAATCCTCTGCCTCATTTACTTACTACTTAACTAAGTGCTCTTAGCAGAAACTTGTAGAGGACCAGGTACTCTACGATTTGGTGGACACATATAATCTAACAATGCTGCTCTTCGCTAGCTCATGGCAAAGAAGGATGCAAAGCCTAGGTTGATTTGGTGGGTCTTGTTGTTGCAAGAATTTGACTTCGAGGTCAAGGATCGCAAGGGAACGCAAAATCCAGTAGCGAATCATTTATCAAGGCTTAAAGAGGCAGAGAGGCCAAAGGCAGATCTTAAAATCAATGATACATTCCCGGATGAACACATATTGGCACTATCTAGCACTTTTGCTCCTAGGTATGCTGATATTGCTAACTACTTGGTTAGTGACCTTATTCCGGATGGATAGGAATCCTATCAAAAGAAGAAGTTTTTGAGAGATGGTCGGCAATACTATTGGGAAGAACTATTCTTGTTCTATGTTTGTGCTGACAACATCATCAGAATGTGTGTTCCAGAAGAAGAGATTATGCCAATTCGAAAGGCATGCACGACTAACCGGTTGGGGGTAACCATGGGGGAAATCGAACGGAGGCTAAGGTGCTTGAATATAGTTATTTTTGGCCATCGATTTATCATGATGCCAATCAAATGGTCAAGGCTTGTGACCAATGCCAAATGCAAGGATCAATCTCCAAGAGGCATGAAATGCCAAATGCACTTTGTGATAGAGACAGAAATCTTCGATGTGTGGGGAATTGACTTTATGGGTCCCTTTGTAAGCTCTTGTGGGATGAAATATATCTTGGTGGCTGTGGACTATGTGTCCAAATGGGTTGAGGCAATTGTCTTACCAAACAACGAGGCAAGTAGTGTGACCACATTCTTAATGAAAAACATATTCACTCAGTTTGGCACTCCTAGAGCCACTCTTAGTGATGGTGGCTCTAGATTCTATAACAAGGCTTTCACGGGGCTACTAGAGAAATATGGCGCCAAGCATAAGGTGGCCACACCTTATCATCCTCAATCAAATGGCCAAGTTGAAGTTTCCAACCAGGAGATAAAGAGCATTCTAGCAAAGACCGTTAACGCAAACAGGATCGATTGGTCAAAGAAGCTAGATGACACATTGTGGGCATACCGCACGGTGTACAAAAACTCCTATTGGCACTTCTTCTTATCGGTTAGTCTTTGGCAAGTCTTGTCATCTACCCGTAGAACTGGAGCACAAAGTCATGTGGGCTTTAAGAAGGTTGAACTTGGACTGGACTGAAGCTGCAAATTTGAGGTTAACACAACTCCATGAAATGGAGGAATTTCGTTTCCATGCATATGAAAGTGCAGTTGTGTGCAAAGAAAGGAAGAAGTTCATCCACGACAAAAAGATCTTGAAAAGGGAGTTCAAATCGGGTGATTTGGTTCTGATCTTCAACTCAAGGCTCAAATTGTTTCCGAGCAAGCTCATATCGAAATGATCCAGTACGTTCAAGGTGGTCAATGTCTCTCCTTTTGGAGCTGTGGAACTAGAATCGGAGAATGGGCTCCGAACCTTCAAAGTGAATGGCCAGCGAGTCAAGCATTACTTGGGCACAAAGGGAGAAAAACACCTGGTGGAGCAGTTGGCTCTCAAAGATAGTTTGTGCCCGACCAATGAGTGAATCCAAAGAAATGCCAACTTCATCGTGATGCGACATTAAATCAAGCGCTTCATGGGAGGCAACCCATGTGTGGTAACACCCTTTTTGTCCTTTAAAATTTTAATTTTTGTTAGATATATTTAATTGAGAAATTTAAAGTGTGTGTTAGAGTGCAAGGGTTTTAAAAGATCATAACACTGGGTAAGATTGCATGTAAAAATGAAGAAAAGTCACCCTGGGAAGTTTGCTACACATATGCGATCGTATTTTAACTATGTTGACTGCATTGTGGTCGCAAACCCAGATAGTGTGTTTGGAAAAAATTGATAATAAGAATGCGGCAAGGAGGTGCACTTTGCGGACCGTATTTCCATTATGCGATCGCATAGTGCACCGCATTTTGGCCCTCAAGAAACTCAAGTTGAATCTGCTGCATAACACCTATGTTGTCGCATAATGTGTTATGTGGTCACTAACCCATCGCAATTCTTCCAGGTAGGTACCCTCGCATATCTTCAGCATTCAAACACTTTCAAAACAAAACAATATAAATTACTTTTTTATCATAAAAAAAGGAGAAAACGAAATAAAACGAAAAAAATAAAAAGGGAGAAAAACGGCTAGTTGAATCCAAGAAAGTAAGCAAACACCTGAGAACTCATCTCCCAAGTGTGCTCGTTCATCTATCACTGGTATGTTCTTCCTTTCCCGTTTTGTTCCATGTAAATTTTTAATTTAAATTGTATTGTGTTTTTCTATTTTTGGTTTCTGTTAGTTTCGTTCATTTCTCCTCGTGTGTGTTCATAATGTGAGGGGCTACTTGGATAGGTAATTTGGTTTGGGGTGTTGGGCAATGAAAACTAGGTCCACCATTAATGAGGGTTGATGTCTAAGGTTGAGAACAATAACGTTTGCAGACCGCATAATGGATATGCGAACCGCATAGTTGCTGTAGAAATAAACCCTAGATGGCTGAAGAAGATGACAAAATGAAGTGACTTTTCGATCGCATAATTGATATGCGGACCGCAAAGTCACCGCATACTAAGACAGTTTCACTGGTTTTGTAACACGTTGTTTGCGACTAATTTGTGATCTCATATCCAACTTTGCGGTGGACTTTGCGATCACATTTTGTGATTAGATTTTCTAAGCATTTAAGTATGAGATGGTTATACGAACCGCATAATGGATATGCGATCGCATAATCCATCGCATACCTAAAACATTTTAGCAGGCAGAGAGTTTGCGACAAGTTTGCGGTCCGCATAGTGGTTATGCAACCGCATAACCTGTCGCATACTTGAAATTTTTGGTATTTTTTATATTATTGCCTACCATGTTGCTCACATTTCATTTCTGTGCAGATATGGCTCCCAAGAAACATACAGCCTCTGCCTAGAAAAGGGCCTCCATCTGTCGTCAAGCTCAGCAAGCAAAACGTTCACGACTGGACCCTACTGTAACACTTCCCTCCTAGTCTGATGAGGAGGAGACCATGCCCTTAGTTGACCTACAAACTGAGGCAAGAAGGAAAAGATGAAATGACTTCCAGCTCAGGTTTGGGGTCGAAGGGTCTAGGGAGCTATATGGAGATGATCTATCAAAATGTAAAATCCTGGCCGAAAAGTAACTGAGTCTGAATGGGCTACAAGAGCAGTACCCCCACATATGGGACAACATCAAAGCAAGAAAATGGGAGTGCTTTACTGAGCTTCTTGATGACTATAATGAAAAACTTATCCGTGAGTTTTATGCGTCGTATGGAGCTTCCAGGACTACTCACCACAAGCATAATAGGGTCTTTTGTGATGCTGTATTAGTTCGGGGGAAGCAAGTGTTCTATAGCAGTGAAACCATCAATGAAGTCTACTTCCCTGACTGGAGTTCGGGCACAGCAGAGTATGCCGCCAAATGGGCAAACCGGGATAATGAGTGTAGCTGGATAACGTCAGTGATAGCCAAGGGGACCCCTACTTGGATTAGCCCTTTGCACAAAATATTCAAGGAGGATCTCACACGAGAGGGCAGATTCTGGCTTAGCTTTGTCACCTCTCAATTGTTACCGTCCAGAAATGAGACTGATATAAGCACTGAGAAATCTTTTTCATTGCATGCATTATGATTGGGATGAAAATTGATGTGGGTGATTTCATCTTTCGGGAGATAGGGATCCGGGAAAAACAGACAGCCACGTCACTTCCATTTCCATGCTTGATCACAACCCTCTGCAAGGCTGTGAAAGTCCCTACCATGACACACACTGACAAGATGGGGAAGCGCTGAAGGATATTGATATCATGTGCATTAATGATGCAGTTATTGTTGCTCCCCTAGAGGTTGAGACTCAGGTTCCTGTTGACGTAGAGCAATCAGATTCCTAGACTCTTGTGACTCCTCATGCTCTAGTTGCATCCACTTCCACTTTACAACCCACCTCTCAGTCCACCATTGCTCAGCCTTCTGCTACTCTATCAGTGGTTTCGAGGCTTGGTCTCTTAGCTCAACATGCCAATGCTAAGGTAGACCAGCTCCTGAAGAACCTCCCTGCCCTCATCAAGCAGATATTGACCCCTATCTAGTCCTCATTGATGGCACTGCAACAGCAACAAACATCTCATGGGATCACTTGATGTAACTTGAGGTGCGGGTTGAGAAGATAGAGCGGGGTGAGGTTACTGACTTGCCAAAGCTCTGGGAGGAAGTTTCCACTATGAAGTCTGAACTCCACAAGATGCAGACTTTGGAGTTCGATCTATCATCCTTCCTGCACAAGGAAGGTGAGTAGGGAGCAGAAACAGCAGTACATGGCCTGGATCTTGACTACTCTACACGGATGACAAACACTGCACCTCAGACTGACGGGGCTTCATAGCCTCCAGCTCCCCCTACACGTATTGACATTCCTTCTGAGGAGGATTCCGACCACTCTACAGAATCCGAATGTGGGGAGGCAAACGAGGGAGAGACTGAGGAGGATTCATGGTCCGAGGAGGATGATGGCCCTCAAGAGAAGGGTAAGCAGATTTCTGCCTCTACAGTTGAGGATGAAGAACAAGTATCCATTCAGAAGGCGATAGAGCATTCGCTAGCCGACATGGTCGCCCCAGCAGATCCATCGACCACTCAGCCATCAGTGAGGAGGCTAGCAGCTCACAGGCCCCAGTTCCAGTGTTGGGCCATCTAGAGATCCCTCCTCCATCAATGGAGGTCACTCCTTAGGCCGAGATCTCATCGGTCCCAGCTTCAGCATCACAGGGTGACCCCACCATCATTCAGCCGGCTTCCGACTCCCATAGTGCTTAGTGAGCCTCGGGGAGCCCCTAAACTCTATTTTACATTCTTATGCATTGGGGACAATGCATGTTTTTTAGTTGGGGTGGGATAGCCTTTTATAAATCATTGTGAATCCAACTGTTGTACATGTTTATGTTTTTGTGCTATATAAGTGTTTTGTGATTCTGTATATATTCGTGTTTTGTAGTTTCAGTACATAAGTTATCTTTGTATATAAAAAAACAAAAACAAGTAGATAGTTGTATGTTTATCTTTAGTAATTAGCCATGAATCCTCCTTGGTTTTTCTTCGCCGGGTTCTTTTCCAAGGGTGTAATAGTAGAACCAGGGCAGTAGAATGAAACATGTTGAACGGTCTGGTGTAATTGTCTAGTTTCAAGCATGTGTGCCTGTATATAGTCTATACCCTTCCATTAATAAAAAAAAGATTTTAACTGTGTGAACTTGAGGCTCGCTCTTTGACTCTATGTCTACCTAGAGTTATACATGTAAATATGATGAAAGCTTTGAGTTTCCAAGTGTTGACTCGAGGGATAAAAACTATGTTGAGCCAAACAGTTTGTGTGCCATATGTGTGAGTCTTTGTGTAAATAATTCATGTGTTTACTTCTGCCATCTAGAACTTGCCCGTTTGGTTTTTCGATGCTTATAATAATTACATTTGGTTGGAGAAATGCCTTAGGCCGTCTTTGTGATTTTGGAAAACTAGTTAGCCTTTCAAGCTACCATTGTACAGATAGTATCACTAGTCACCCAACTTGAGCCTTTAACCTTTTATTTGTCCACCTCATTACAAACCTTTCCCTTTTTTGTAAAATAATTCTCTCTTTTGAACCCGTCCATCCTTGAACATTGAGAATGAGGCTAAAAGCCTAAGTTGGAGGTGTGGTGTCATCCTGGAAATTGGCAAGGTTGTGCAGTGAGTGTAGGATAGTGTACCTCAAGGTATGAAACTACTCAAGCTCCAAAAGCAAAATATATAAAAAAAAAGTAAGGTATAAAACAAATTTTGCAAGAGAAAAGAAAAAAAAGAGTTGTATGTATATATACATATGGAGTTTTTAAGAGAATTAAAGAGGTAGTTAAGGTGGCTCAATGTTTGAAATGTAGAAGCTAATGAGGGCTATGTGGTTTGAAAAGAAGCAAAGAGCAACAAGAAAGAAAAATGTGAGTGGTGTTCAAGGAGGGTGTAGTCACATGTACCCAAATGCTTATCTGACCCTTCCCTAAACTTACATTACAAGCTTAAAAAGTCCTTATGGGATCTCCAACCGAATGATCTTAGAATAAAGCGATGAATTAAAATAAGGGCAAGCCTATGGTATGGTATGTTGTAACACTTGAAACTCTTTTTGAGAGTGAGTGTATTGGTGAATTCGTCCCTTTTTGTTGTCATTGTAAATATTGTGAGTTTGAGACTTTCTTTCGAATGAGGACACATGAATTGTGAGGTTGGACAGAAGTTGACTTTTTGAGTCAAATGCAAGTGCAATCAGCTGAGGGTAACATTTTGTCAAAGTGGTTGAGGCTCAAAGTTTCACAAGTTGATTAGTTTCTTTGTAAATATTGATGGTTCAGGAAGGGTACAATCGAAAATTCATGCTTGTAGTACTGAAAACTAACACCGTCCACGGTCACTACTATTTCATATCGTTTAGATGGAGTCTAGAATAGGATAGTGTAGTTTTAGTTGCTTGAGGACCAGCAAGAGTTTAAGTTGGGGGTGTTGATGTGCCGGAGAATTTCGGCACATTTAATGCAAATTACTTAGATTTTAGCTTGTTTTAAATGCAATAATATTTTATATTTATATAATTTTAGTGTTTTTGCAGTGTATGAGGTTTAAGGACTTAAGAGCATGGAAATGAAAGCAAAAAGCCACAAAAGGACAAGAAAAAAGCAAAATGCTTCACAAATGTGGAAATGCGTACCACAAATCCAACATGTGCGCCGCATAATGCGCAAAGGAATTGCAAACCGCAATAGTTTGTTGGTCAAAGTCTAGTGCAAGAAATGCAGTCCAATATGCGATTGCATAACAGGTTTACGGGCCGCATAATGGACTGCAAACTTGTTGTGAAAGCTGTTGAAGGTGGAAAATACGATGATAAATGCAATCGCACATCTACAATGTGGACCGCAGAACATGAATGCGATGAAGGCCTGGAAACTAAGGTTTGAAGATGCAATGTCCATGACGAGAATGCGGATTGCATGTCTGTTATGCGATAGATATGCGGTCGCATAATTGACCTGAAAGGGTATTTTTGTTTTATTTTTGTCCCGAGTTTTGACCCACTATAAATAGATTTATTGGGATTTTGTGGGGGCATCTTGTCTGGTTTTTGAGCTACCATCCAAGTATTTATTACTCCTCTCTTTTGGAAGCTTTTGAAGGAAGAATCTTGCACTTTGTAAGCTTTATGGCATTAAATATTCTCATCCTTTTGTATTTTAGCATGTGTAGCTAACTTTAAATACTAAGGTTGTGGACCCTAAATGGGTGTTATGTTAATGGGTATTTAACATTGAATATATGTATAATGGTTGGTTGATATATATTTATTTCTCATTCTTCATTTATTGTTGGTGGTTGCAAACATTAACAAGTGCCATTAAATTCTTTCTTTACTTGGAAAAGTGAGTTAGGATTTGGTAGAGTTAAATATCAAAGATTCAAGGCTTTAAACCTTGTTTAATAGAATCGCTTAGGAATAAGTGGGTTTTATTTGGCATATATTGATTGTTCTTAATTGCAACTCTTTTATATTTGGAAAACTCATAAAGAGTAAATACTACCGAACTATTGGCAAATATTGGGTAGTCATTTAGAAATCATTTGCATATACAAAGAACCTTCCATTAGAAATATATCATATTAACACCAATAGCATTACACTTCATTGAATAGGACACAACCTTGGTTTCCTTAATCAAATTATTTACGTTCTCAACATTACAATTAGTTATTTCTTCAAACCAAAATCATATCATACTCTTGTTACAATTAACCGAATAGAATTACGACTTTATTCAAGTAACACACTACTTGAGTAACCTTTTCATGCCTATTCCCTGTGGGATTCGACCCCAACCTTGTTGGGTTATTATATTTGACACCTACCGCCTTATATTATTTAATAAAAGTGTAATTTGTGCGTATCAGAGAGCTGCTGGAACTAGGTGCCTCCTGAACCTGACTGAGCTGACCTTTGAGAATGACATTCCTTGCCTTTAGCTTCCTTATGTACGGGCCCACATCACCTTTTGTTTTTGTTTTTTTTAATTTTTTCTTGACAGCGTCCTGGGTGTCACCAATCTTGGTCTTCTTGGAGGAACCAGGTTCCTCACTGGCATCAACCTTCCTTTTCATTGATTTTCTTACACTCTTGCCTTTCTTTGCTGATTTCCTGGAGATCTTCTCAGCAGATTCCTCAGCCATTTTTTCACATGACTCCTCAACCATTTTCTCATCCTCTCGCTCACCAGATTTTTCATCCTCAACCTTCCTCAACTCCTTTTCACTCAGATGACTCCCTCTTGGACTTTGGAACAGTAAGTGTCTTTAAGGACTTACGAACCAAGGGACCAGGTTCCTCTTCTACCTCATTATCCACATTCATGACTAGTGCAGGAGCCCCAACCTTATTTTCCTTTTTTTACTTTTCCTTAAGACGGACTCAAGTTCTTCCTTCTTTCGCAACCTCGTGATGGGTCTCTTAGATGCTGCCCCCTGGGGAGGTGCCTTTCTACTCCTAGTACTAATAAAGCTCGCCAAAGCAACATTATCATAATCTTCTTCTTCACTATCCTCCTTCTCCTCCTCAAATAAAGATCGCATCTCAGGAACCACAATTGTTAATGGCTCAGCATAGAAATGAGGAGAGGGAGATGGATCAGTACTGACTTGGGGTTCTTGTGGAGAACTAGGGGTTTTATCACAAGTGGAAGTAGAGGGCTCCTCTTGGGCAGAGGGATCAGGTCCCTTAACTGGTTACCCAGTAGTACTACCAGGTGCCAAAGTTTCGACAGGCACCAGTTCCCTACCCTTGACCTATGCACCATTTTCTTCCCCCTGAGGCTCAAATACAACCTCATAACCTCCAACCAGAGTTCCCTTAGAAGCTATTGACAACATCCTTTCTTTAGCCTCATGTTCTTGTAAATGATTTTCAGACATGGTGGAGTGTAGTGGGTTGAAGAAAGTTTTTTTTTTTATTTTTTTTTTGGTTTGAAGAAGAAAACATGAATTTTGGATTCTTTAATGTGAACAGTTATGAAAGTGACTGTGGGAGGAGTTATTTAATAGGGATGAGAAACCGTTTAGGAATAGATATCAATTTCGGGTAGTCTGGTCGCTTCAGATGAGATGTTTGGGTTCAAAAAGCGGGAAAGAGGGAAACTGACAATCGAATGACGTGGAACCATTTCAGTCGTTCGAAAAATTATGCATGAGAGTACAAAAGAACTACTAACCCGCGTCAAGGCAACCAGGTTCCCTAACATATTTTGCAATTGTAAGCCTCATCATTTGATCAACGTGCAATGCATTAGCTGCTTGTTTGCTCTGTAATCGTCATGCGTGTCTACATATAACGATATAGAGATGAGTTTTACTTTGCCAGAAAACACCTTTTAGCTAATTTTACCTATACATTTCTTTCATAGCCAATCATTGAGGGACCAAGTTCTCAGTTGGGTTTTATCAACCCCAGTGTCAGGCGATTTCTTTCAAAATGCCCTCTGCTTAGGATTTTGGTGAATATATCTGGAATTTGATCTTCTGTGCTGTAAAACTTCATGCATATGTGCCCTTTCTCAACATTGTCTCTGAGAAAGTGATGTCGCACATCAATATGCTTTGTTCTCTTTTGTTGAACTGGATTCTTGGCCATGTTGAGTGCACTAGTATTGTCACATAGTAAGGGCACGCACTCAAAGAACACACCAAAATCTTCTAGATGTTGTTTAATCCATAACAATTGAGCACAACAAGATGCAGCAGCCATATATTCAGCTTCTACAGTAGAGAGGACCACTGAGTTTTGTTTTCTTGTATCCCATGAAATTAGACAAGAATCCAGAAAAAGTGAAATGTCAGAAGTGTTTTTCCTATCCACATGATACCTAGCATAGTCAGCATCATCATACCTTATTAAGTCAAGGTTATCTCCTGAGGGATATTAGAGAACCAGGTCCTGCATCCCTTTGAGATATCTTAGGATTCTCTTGGCAGCTTTCAGATGATATTCCTTTGGATTGGATTGAAACCCGGCATAAAGACTCAAACTAAAAACAATATCTGGTCTGCTACATAAGTGACCCTATGATACCTCTATACATGGTCTGATTTACAGGGAAACCAGGTTCATCCATGTTTAGACGAGTAGCTATGGCGATAGGAGTGTCAATGAATTTTGATGTCTCCATGTCAAATCTCTTCAGCAGCTTCTTGATGTACTTCTATTGTCTTATCATTGTCCCCTTGGGAGTTTGCTTCACTTGTAAATCTAAGAAGAGATTAAGTTCCCCCATCATACTCATTTCTAACTCACTTCCCATGAGTTTTGCAAATTCTTCACATGGAGAGTCAATTGTTGCTCCAAAGATGATTTCATCAACATAGATTTGTACAATGAGCAGGTTCCTTCCTCGTTTCTTCAAAAAAAAGAGTGTTGTTAATTTTCCCTCTTGTAAAGCCATTTTATAAAAGTAATTTTGACAATCTGTCATACCAACCACGGGGAGCTTGCTTTTACCCATACAAAGCCTTTTCGAGTATAAAAATGTGCTTCCAAGCTCATCAAGTTTGTTTCTGAATACCAACCTGGTTCCTATAACAGTTCTGTCACCAGGTCACGGGACCAGGTTCCATTCTTCTCAAATTGACGGAGCTCTTCTTGTATAGTTGTAATCCAGTCTGAATCTTTCAATGCTTCCTTGATATTCTTGGGCTCTATTTGAGAGAGAAAGGCTGAGAAGACAATTGATTTTCTTGCCTTTGATCTTGTTTGAGTTCTTGAATCAAGATGAGTGATTATGTTTTAAAGAGGGTGTTAGCTCTTGTACTTCCAGTTGGACACTTGAATCTTATTAAGAGAGGATCCAGGTTCTTCTGGATTTTATCCATGTGTCATGTTCCTCACCTCAGCAGTTGGAGTTTCCATGTACATCATCCACAACTTTGTTTTCTACTTCAGATATTGTGATTGATGGACCAGGTTCCTCTATGTCGGCTAGACTCTCTTCTTCAGTTCTGAGGAACAAGGTCCATGTAAATCTGGAGTAGTCGTCCACAATGACGAAAATATATACCTATTTTCTCCTCTACATGGCACCCTCATAGGTCCACATAGATCCATATGGAGGAGATAAAGTGGACTTGAGACGCTAACTTCCTTTTTGGGCTTGAAAGAAGATCTGACTTGCTTTCCTTTTACAGATGCATCCTTGAAGCTTGACTTAGGCAGACCATGAACCAGGTCCTTCTCGACCAATTTGTTCATCAGCGTGAAGCTTGCATGACCCAGCCTTCTGTGCCATAGCTCAGCATTATCATCAAGAGCACTCAGACAGATAAGATCCCCTTATCACAAATTTGGGAAATACTCAGCAAGCTATACTTCAACCCCTTCACGTAGTATGCATTTTCAATAAAGTGGGAAAGAGACTTCCTGATCCTTCCAACTCCCAGAATGTATCCCTTCTTTCCATTTTCAAAGGATACACTCCCTCCGTACATATCCTTTAGTAAAAGGAAGTCATTTGTACTTCCAGTCATAGGCTTCGACCAGCTGTTATCCATGTACCCTTATTTACTACTCCCTTTCATTGTTCCTTACACAAGGAAATCAAGGGTTAGACATAGGAATCCAAACAAGTTTGGGTCATTTGTCATGAGGAAAGGGGTGAATGAGGGCTCTTTTGGTCCAAGCAGGCATTGTACGTTTTTTATGTGAAGGATCAGGTTCCCTAGCAGCAGTTACTTTTTTAGCAAAAACTTTGTTTTTCTGTTGAGACTGAATTCTGGCCTTATAATTTTCTTTAAAGTGCCCAGTGTTGCCATAGTGAGTGCAAAGTCAATTGTCAGGTACAGTAATATACTTGCTATGAGGGTTGTAAGGAGTCTTTTCCCTTTAGAACCCGATTCCCTGCATGTTTCCCCCATTGTTTGTGTACAAGGCAGTGATAGCATCAGAGGACCAGGTCCACTTAAGTGATTTTTCAAGATCGCTCTTCACTCTTCCAAGTTCTTCCTGAAGTTGTTTATTTTTCTCAAGCTTGACACACAAACTAGATTTCACTAATCTTAACTCATTTTCAAGATTAAGGTATGCCTTACTTGCAACTTCCTTTCCCTTTTGAGTGTTCACATGCCTATTTTCCCTTCTTAGTCTTCAGTGAAAGGAAATCATTTGTACTTCCAGTCATGTGCTTCGAGCAGCCACTATCCATGTACCACTGTTGACTGCTCCCTTTCATTGTTCCCTGCACAAGGAAATCAAGGGTTAGACTTAGGAATCCAAACAAGTTTAGGTCACTTGTAATGAGGAAATGGATGAATGAGGGATCTTTTAGTCCAAGCATGCATTGTACTTTTTATATGTGAAGGACTAGGTTCCCTAGCAACATTTCCTTTTTTAGCAAAAACTGTGTTTTTCTGTTGAGACTGAATTCTTGCCTTACAATTTTCTTTAAAGTGCCCAGTGTTGCCATAGTGAGTGCAAAGCCAATTGTCAGGTACAGTAACGTACTTGCTATGAGGGTTGTAAGGAGTCTTTTCCATTTGGAACCCGATTCCCTGTCTATTTCCCCCATTGTTTGTGTACAAGGCAGTGATAGCATCAGAGTACCAGGTCCACTTAAGTGATTTTTCAAGATCGATCTTCACTCTTCCTAGTACTTCCTGAAGCTGTTTGTTTTTCTCAAGCTCGGCACACAAAGTAGATTTCACTAATCTTAACTTATTTTCAAGCTTAAGGTGTACCTTACTTGCAACTTCCTTTCCTTTTTGAGTGTTGACAGGCCTATTTTCCCTTCTTAGTTCCTTAATTGTTTCCTTTAGGTCTACAACTACCACCAATAGGTCATCCCTCTCGTTCTCTATGTTTACAATTCTCTTAGTCAAGGTATCTTTTTCGCCTTTTAAACTCTCAATAGTCTCTATTAGATCAACCGCAACCACCATTAGATCAGCTCTCTCGTGTTTTATTTCTCCTAGTTTCGTGGTTAGTGCATTTTTATCATTAATGAGACTATGATAAGCATCAATTAAAATACTTGCCAAAGATAAAAGATTCTTTTGAGAATAGGATTTCAAATTTTTTTGAACATCCAGAAGGTTTACCTCATCATCCTCGTCGTCATCTCCATCATCATCAAACTGCGCCACCAAGGGTAAAATAGAGTCATACTCAGCTGCTTCACTTTTCACTGCCATCATGGAGCTGTCACCTTAACCATCATCTTCTCCGAATTTGCTATAAGAGTCTCCCCATGCAGCAAGAGCATGTTTGACAACGTTGTTAGCAGCGTCTTTTCTTTTAAATCTTTTGTTAGGAACATAGTTCCTCTTAGTTGCTTTATCAGTGTTGTGTTTGCATTGATCTTGCTTGAGAAGAGGGCAATCCTTGATGAAGTGTCTTGGCTTACCGTACTTATGACATAGGTCATAACCTTTTTGCTTGCTGGAGCTGCCCCCTTTTGGAATGTCTCCATTTCTGCGAACCCTTTTCTGAAACCTTTTTGTCAAGTAGGTTGTATCAACATCCTCACCACCTGAGTCATTTCTGTTTGTCTAGGGGACTAGGTTCTTCTCCCTTTTCGTCTCTCTTCTCTCATTGTCCTTCTTCTTCTTCTTCATTTCATAAGTCTTTAGATTGCCAACAAGTTCGTCCATGGTTAGCTTTTGCAGATCTTTTGCTTCTATGATAGCATTTACCTTGCTTTCCCATAAACTAGGTAATACACTAAGTATCTTCTTGATGAGTTTGTTCCTGGGGATGATCTCTCCCGGTGAGTGAAGCTCATTGATGATAGATGTGAAGCGAGTGTACATATCCTGAATGGATTCGTTATCCTTCATTCTGAAAAGCTCATACTTTGTGGTTAGCATGTCAATCTTGGACTGCATTACCTGTGTTGTCCCTTCATGAGCTATTTGAAGAGCTTACTAGATCTTTTTAGCTGATTGGTATGCTGAAATCCTATTGTACTCATCAGGACCAATGCCACAAGAATTTTCTTTGCACGAAAATTCTTTTCTATGGACTTTCAGTCAACATCATTGAATTCTTTTCTTGTTTTGGGAATAGTTACCACTGTGTCATCACTGGTTTTTGTAGGGACGACAGATCCATCACAGATGGCATCCCAAAGCTCAGAATCTTCAACCATAATGATGTCGTGCATCCTAGTCTTCCACCCTATATAATATTGGTCGTTAAACCTTGGTGGCCTGTAAGTAGACTGGCCTTCTTTGAAGATTAGAGGAGCATCCATGAGGATTCTTTCTAGGTGTTAACCTAATAGAAAGAACTTGCTCTAGTACTAATTGATAGAATTGAAGGGTCCACCAAACTCTACAGAGAACCAGATTCTCTATTAGTTCCCACTGAACACACACATATTATAGTAAGTAAATGGCATAATCGAGTTTTATGTGGAAACCTCCCAGCACACGGGATCAAAAACCATGACCTACCCTTGTAAGATTTCAACTTCACTGCTGAGCAACTTTAGATTACAACCTATTGTAACCTAGGAATTAACCTCTTAATCCCTCACTATCTTGTAAGACTCAATTACAAGTCACTTTGTAATAAATCTATTACAAAGACTTTAAACCTAGGAATTAACCTCTTAATCCCTCACTAACTTGTAACACTCTATTACAAGACACTTTGTAATAACTATATTACAAAGACTTTACAACTCAACTAACTCTAGCCAAGACATAAACACAATAGTTTATGATTTACAAAGATTTCCTACACAATGCTTCTAATTAAGCTAAGTAGGAATTACAAAGAGAGTTCTGTAACAAAGGTACAACACAACTAAGGACATGTAATAACTTCAATACATGGAACTGGTCCTTGGTTATGTTGTTATTCATTCTTAATGCCCTTGAGAATCACTTGCAAGATTGACACAGACTTGAGAGAGTGCTTGATGAGTTCTTGAATGTGCAAGTAATTTGTTTTACCTTTGTGTGATGTTAATATCTCATTTGTGACATCACTTGAAAGATGTAAGCAAGTTGGGTAAAGGAAATTTCCCATAAACTTGTATGTTGCACTGTTTCTGCATTGTAGCATGTGCAGGAAGCAACTTTATCACTGGGGCAGTTGACTTGTACAATCTCCTCAAGAACTGGTAGTTATCTGGTCCCTCTGTTGTTCCCTCTACTATTCCTTTGACCCTGAAGAGTTGACTGTCTCTCCAACTGGAGACTTGGTGATCTTTAAGTTCTTGAGGTTGTGTATCAGGTTCCTCATCTGGATCTTATCAGTAAGTTTATTAGATCGTCAAAACATAACAGGGATACACATATAACCTATCATTTACTAAATACGTATAAATGCTTGAATGTGAACCCAGTTACTATTGAAAATTTACTCGAGTTCATTAAAAGAATCCATACGATGATCTACATATAGATGTTTTACCCTTCATCTTTGGCATTTTTTCACATCATCGATGACCCTTACTTGCCTTGCGTTAATCTTTCTGTATCAAGGATAACAAAATTTCCTTACTCGTGAAGGTGACACATAGTGTAACTGGCACATATAGTCCCTTAAGCTTAACCTTCCTCACATTGCTTGCTTTAGGGAAGCGTCTTCCTAAATGACCATTCTCTGAATTTCTCATGAATCTTCTTCTGTGGTCTACTCTATTATTGCCAAAACGAAATCTGATATTCTCATGATGTCGATCATTATCAAATCACTAAGTCCCTGATCTTTTTTTAGTTTATCTTGTTCACCAACCCATATTGATTTTTATTACTCTGAGGGTCTAGCTTTTCCCTTTGTTAATCACGTTAGAGTCACAAACGTATTTCTCGAAATAATGATATGACTTTATGGCCTATAATCTTTTGTTGTCTCAAGGCCTATCACCTCTCGTTTCTTCCTTTACCTGACTATAGACTCTATAATACTATCAGTTTTTTCTACTGTTGACATCCATGTATTACTCATAATGCTTCCATATCTCTCTTCTTATTTCCCTACTAATATTTTTGCCTATCACTTTCTTTTGAAAACTTCAACAAGACATTCTTTTGCTTTTAGCTCCCCTTTATTCATCCATTGGCTCTTCGGGTTGCCTCTCATTCTCGCTCTACTAGGGATGGAAGCCTTACTAAGGTAATATTTATTCCTTCCAGGATTCCAGTGCATGTCTTTAAACATTCTAGTATTCATATCTAGTTGTACTATTCTAGAGTGCACCATCTGGGTGTCTCATAAGGAGATCTGTTAGCACATTTGCAATATCCTTCGGAAATGTCAACTAACGCAAACAATCCATCCAATATTTTGGGTTACTTTAACCCCAACTAGATCTTGATATCCCGTCCTTCTCTTAAATATATGTTGGCTCCCATGGAGCATAACTGAGATGGGTGTGGCCAATTGTACATACCTCTGTTACAATTGAAGGTAACTCAAAATACTTAAATTTCTTTGCTTGAATCGTAAATATTGTTAATCTTCATTAACTGGGTACCTCGTACCCTTTATAACTTGCTACTTTTACTTGTTGAAACTTGTATCTATCTTCTGAATCTCTAATTTCTTTTTACCATAAGAGTGGATAGATATTCTTGCCTTAGGGATCCTTATCAAGAGGCTTACATGTCTTAGTATCCACATGTTCTGCCGGAGACTTACATTTACTCATCATAAGCATGATGCAAAATCGAGTTCCTCTTACTCAATTCTTCCATAGCCATAATCAATCCCTTACCAACCGTCTTCCTAGATGTAGGCATCATCGTATTATGAAAAAGATAGAGTTTAGAAAGGTGAGTTCTTACAACTGAGCTCTACCACACGATCTAAAGTAAGAAGAAAGAGTGACAGTCCTAAATGCCATGTAGCTTCCTATTTATAAGTGTAGTGCATAACACACCCATAAACAAGACTCTACTAGACACGGCTTGTAGACTCCCTAGGACAGAACTGCTTTGATACTACTTTTGTCACGACCCAAACCGAAGGATCACGACAGGCACCCGGTGCCTTACTCAACCTAGTACCAATGTAACATATCTTTCCTATCATACTGTCATTGGTAATTGGTCCAGCATGGCCATAAATCGTAATGTATAACTATAAATGGCAAAGCATTATATCAGTGAACCATCTTTCTTAAAACATGAATACATATGGGCCATCAAGGCCTCTAACATACTGTACAAAATTAACCTTTGTCTACAAAGCCTCTAAGATTATTAGACATCAAATGGGATAGGGTACAGGCCTACCCATAAGTCTATAGCAAAATTCTGACACAATGACTCATAGACTCGGTTGCACTCTAAATGAGGTGGAGTCTTACCAATCCTTCACTGAATTCTAACCCCATCTACTATGAGGGCTCGTCAAACTGATTGTCTATACCTTCATGCATGAATGTAGCATCCCCAAAAAAAGGGATGTTAGTACGAAATAATGTACTGAGTATGTAAGGCAATAAAATAAAAGAAAGCTGAAACAGAACTGATAATATAATAACTGAAAGTAACTGGAGTCAAAGATAAACTGAGATATGCTTACCTATTGATACTGACTCATCTCTCTCAATATAGTAAGTAAAATAGTTGTCCGGCCATATAAGGCTCGGTATGTGTAACTGCTCTGCCATAGTATTCTCACTCACAGGCGCTCGGTCATACTAGGCTCTGTATCTCGTCCATTATGGGCTCGCTCATAGGTGCTCGGCCACAGTAGGCTCGGTATATAACTTACCATCTGATCAGAGGTTTTCCAATAGGGGCCTGCCCATCGATTATAGCTCGACGGTGATGAAAATACTGTATATATATAGACCCTCCGCTCTTTTTACTGGAAGGAGACAATACTCAACTATCAGACTAGGATAATGTATATAAATTTGGGAGTATGAACTTCTCTTTATGCCTCATTATCAAACTCATGTAATTACGAGATCATGACAACATAAAGGAAGGGCTTAGCCTTAACATACCTAAGCCGATTCTCTTGACGATCCTTCCAACACTCGTCAAATGCAACAAAACATGTAACATTGGATCGAAGTAGGGGAAAATCCGTATGATGTTCTTGAGAAAGATTATACCGGGATCCCTTAGAATTACAAATCTTGTTGCTATTACGTAGTATAACTTCGTATGAAATTTTATTGTATCAACTCATGTTGCTATCTTCTAATCTTGTATGAATTTTGTGGCTTTTTGTTGCTTGTCTTGGACATACTTTTGTATATGTTTGCTGAAGAAAATCACATTTCCATCTAAGCCTTGTAAAGGATTCATATGACATCCTTCTTTGACAAATTCCATACGTTACTTTGTAGTAAGCATCTCAATATTGTAGTTGAGAGAAGCTTTGTATATTAGTGTGTGTGGGCCCTACGTTTGGAGATTATTTTATCCAAATATTCTCCTGACATGCCACCAATTTATAAAGACTAATGAGTCATTTGGTTGATTATCCCATGCTGCCATGTTTGGGGTTCAAGCATATCCAAAATATTTTAATTAATTGCTAATCTTCCCCCCCAAAAATTTACAATAAACCAAATATTCATATAATTAAGAATTATCTCAAATTACTTAAAATACTACTCACTTTTAACACATTTTATACATCTTTCTATCATGTTCATGTGGTACCTTATATGGCATTAGTCCATAAATACGAGGTATTATAGCATGGACCGTATTTTATCCCAAATTGTCAAACTTTGACGAAACTCATTTTCTTCGATTTGCTTACCCTCTCACCATAATGAATTTACTCATCACTTGTTTGAAGTAGCATAACGCTTATAATCTCAAAATAATCTCATTCTCGGACTTACGTCGATTAACTTACGATGAAACTTTAACGTACGACAATGCCGGATGTAACATTTCATTATCCGAGATTCCATCAATTTACTTGTGGTGTACTTTCACATAGGAAAACATGGGGTGTAACAACGCCATCCATCGTTAGGAAGAGTCACCCGGTTCACACAAAACCCATCTTTGGAAAGAACCGTGGAATTAAGAAAACCAAAGGCGTATTGTTTACTTAAACACAAAAAGAAGCCTACCAATTCAAAAAGAAGCTATTAAATTAAATAAGAAGTTATACTACTAAGAAAAACAAAGTAAACAAGCTATGAAATAAAATACTGAAAGTAAGACAAATGAATATACAAACCGAGGGGAATAGAATATATACATCAAAAGAGAGGGAGGAATATATACATATTGAAAGAGAGAATAATGATAAAAGAAAAAGATTATTAAAGTTATTACAAGCCAATGTCATATCAAATCAATCAAAATAGACCACCCCCTAAATAAGAACAAGCATTGTCCTCAATGCTTAACAATTAGAATAAGGAATGGTAGAGAGTTAAGAGAGCTCCCTATGTGGTCTCAGTTTGCATGGGGTCATAAGCATTCTTGGGCTCTGCCAACTGGATCTCATCATCCTCCGATCGGGGAATAATAGGGTTTGAGAACATCTGCAGCATCTCCTCAGTAGTGTGGGCAGCAGGGTCTGGCTCTTCAGACTGGCCAGCTGCTGCCTCTTATGCCTCAGGTATTGCTGGTGTTGACTCTATCAGCAGATCAAGTGGTATATCTCCAGCAGATTCTATCTTGGCCACTTCTTTTGTCAATTTATCCACTGAATTCTTCGAAGCTTGAGATTTTCACATCTTCTTCACCAGTTTTCCTAACTCCTCAATGACTTCCCCATGTGCGACCTGAGTATCCACAATGGTCTTCTAATTTTCCAGGATCTTTGACAATATTTCCCCCACTGACGGAGGTACCTGTGATGTTGTTGGGACTGTGCTGCAACAACACTGGATATGTCAGATAGCTTTGAAGTAGATGTTTGCATCTAGTTGTTGAGACTCACCAATGTCTGGGAGACTCGCAGCGCAGTGAGTGGATATGTGGATGAGGCAGGCACTGGTACAGATGTAGATGGTCTAGAAGATGGAGGTGGTGGCATGTCAGCTATCTCGGTGGAAGGACTGACTGCTGTGGAAGGTGTGGAAGCTGTAGCAACCACCACCATTGGCTCATCAGATTGGCCGCTGGTGGTAGTTTCTTTACCCTTGAACTTTGGGTTCCCCGGTTTTGCAAAAAGTACCATGAGAAGGGCTTTTTGGGGTGTATAGACTCCAAAGGGGCTCCTTCAACCCAAGTGATATATCGTTTGTTGATACCCAATTTTTCCCTATATATTTTTCAATATACAAATTACATTCAAAATAGCATATATATGCATATATAAGCATGTCCAAATGTTTAATTATTTTTTCATAATTTTTAAAGGTTTTAAAATCAATTTATTTCTCCCTTTTATCCATAAAACCCCAATAATTATTTTCAAAGTCATTATTTTGGTAATTTATTTATTGAACTTTTATATTTATGCTAAAATATAGTTAACATATTTTTTGCATATTTTTACAAATTTATTTAGTATTTTTTAAACTAAATTGCATATAATTACAATATTAGCCCTTTTAAGATTCAATTGTATTTTATACTCATAAAATTAAGTCACATATTTTTAAATTGTCAATTATATGTGACAAATGATTTTAGTTCTTTCAATTAGTTTCTAGAAATTACTTTACTATTGTTTATAATTTTAAAAGGAAAAATTGGTTATTTAGGTTATAGCCCAATTGCATTTCAATTGTAGCCTAAATCTGACCCCAATTTAAACCCAATTTCCCGGCCCAATTTGAATTAAACCCGACCCCAACCAAATTAAACTGACCCAAACCCGGATTCCCCACCTACCCTTGTAAATCTAGGTCGTTGATCATTTAGATCAACGACCACCATTCCCTCTTACCTTTTTTAACCTTAAACGACACCTTACCCTACCTCATTTTTCACCAAACATTGCCCTTGAATTCCTTTTCCCTCTCAATTTTCTCTGAAACCCTCATGAACCCTAGCCGCCACCATCTAATCCCACCCTAATCCACCGTAAACCCTGCCTAATCCATTGCCTCCCATGGCCATTGGAGATGTGTAGTGGCCTCCTATGGCTCCTAGTGTTCGTTTATGTGGTTTCTTGCTCGACTTCTGTTCATGGCCTTTCTCCGGTCATCCATGACCTTTCTCCGGCTAGCCATGGCCGTTCGAGTCAGATCCTTGACTCTCCTGGTTAGATCGGTAACTTTCAAGGTCTTTCTCACCTTTTCTGGGACTTTTGAAACCCTAATCTTTAAGATCTTTTGGTTTTCATTCAGATCTGCCATAGATCTGTGCTTACTATGAATTTCTTAAGTGTTTTCTCGAAGGTTCTTCAACTTTTCTTTTAAAACGACTCTTCATTTTTTGACGATTAGGTTTTTCCTTTAAGTTATTTCAAAAGATCTCTTCTCTGCTTTGAATGTGTTTGTGATTTTGCTATGTTTTTCTCATGTTGTTCTTCTATCTGAGTCAGCATGTTGAAAACCCTAATTCCTTTTTGATCTCATTCGAGTTCTGAAACTGTTTTCTTAGATGTGTGTTTGTTCGATTAAGTTCTCCATTCTTGCTTGACTTATCTGATTCCGAGTTTTACCATCTTTTAAACTCTATTATTTTGGAAAACACTAGGTCTTTTGGTCTGAAATTGCTTGTTTTAATGTATACTTGACTCGATCAAAAGTTCCTTGTTTCAAACTTTCTTTTCTTTATGTGACTTATCTAATTCTGAGTTTTACTATCTTTTAACTCGACTATTGGTGAAACCCTAATTTCTTAAAAGGTTTTCCTCACTTGATACTGTGAGACCTTTATTTATTTCTGACTCTCTTTACCTGTTGCTACGTTTTCTTCACTGTTCATTCTATGTGATTACTTGACATACTTGACTATTGTGCTTCGAAGATCTTTCTTACTACTGAATCCTAGCTTGTTTCTGCCACTACTGTATGATTGTGTTATCTCTTTTGCCAATATGTTTGGCCTCTCATGTCTGATGCTTCTGTACACTCTATTTATATACTGAAGTGTAGAATCATGTTTCTTTCTTGATTGATCTTGATCCGATGACTGATTGCAAAAGCTTTTCTTTTATGACCCCTAATTTCACTCGCCTATTTAAAATTAATTGATTCTTTTCCCTTTATTGTGATGCTTTAACTTGCTGAATCTTTTCTAAAATGAGCATATCTTTGTACTTAGACTTGATTGTTTACTTCATGCTTTTACTGCCCCTTTTATGCCAATAATCAATCTGTCTCCAAACTAATTTTCTTTCCTTAATTAGACCTGCTGCTACCCGTTAAACATTGATTCCTTAAGAGAATCACTTGTGGTAATTGATTCTGACTTGTGATTGTTTCCATGTTTGTGTTAAGAATTTACTTATTACCTTATTCTTCACATGTTTTCAAAACTATAAATACCCACCCTCTTCTCTTTCAAAGACACGAACCATCTGAGTTTAGAACACACATTTCACTCAAAACTCTCTCTTTTCTCTACTACTACTTGTGCTACTACTTTGTCTAGCTGGCTGAAAGCCAAGGCTAGGCTGTGGAAATTTGCTTAATTTTCCTTTCTGCACTTTGTTTCTTACTGGTATGTCCTAGTTAATCTTCAAGCATCAACAACAACATGTTTTTTTAGTTGTTTCAGTTTCCTTCACTCTTGTCTGCTTCTGCTTATGTTTATTCAATCAAGTTACATTACTAAGCATGATGTAATCTGCTCCCTCCCCTTCTAAATTAATGTTTTCCCTTATGTATGTACTTTTTCAATCACTTGTTAAGTGATTTGCTGACTTATGAATCCCAAACCCCCATATCCCCTATGTGTTTGTGTTCTCTGGCTGGTTTGTGGGCATGCCAACATCATCTATTGATGTGCATGTCCAAACCTGACCCTTCCTAGGGTCATATGCTTCATGCTATGTATTCCCAAAACCCCTGATCCCTTTGTGCAATTACTAATTCTGTGTAGTTTAAGTTTTACTACTACCGTTTTCAAATCATGTTCTAATCAAATTTCATTTCAAATTTCTTTAAACAATTCCAGAAAATAATTTCCTTTAAAAATTCATTTCTCGGGCTTGGGAGCTCGAAATTCGATTCCAAGCATACGCCCGAGTCCCATATTTTCCTACGGACCCTCCGGGATCGTCAAATCACGGGTCTGGGTCCGTTTACCCAAAATGTTGACCGAAGTCAAATTAGCTCGTTTTATAATCATAACTTATCATTTTTCACAAATTATCATATTTAAGCTTTCCAGTTATGCGCCCGGACTGTGCACGCAAATTGAGGTGGCTCTAAATGAGGTTTTCAAAGACTCAGAACACGGAAATTTTGTTTTAAGACAAGTGGTGACCTTTTGGGTCATCACATCCGGACACGCTCCTAAATCCAAAATCACGTAACGGAGCTAATAGAACCATCAAAATTCAAATCCAAGGTTGTTTACACATAAGTCAACATCCGGTCAACTTTTTCAACTTAAGCTTTCAATTAAGAGACTCGGTATCTAAATACACTCTGAAATTTCTCTGGACCCGAACCAACTAATCTGATAAGTCATATAACTATTGTAGAGCACAAAAGGAGCAGAAAATGGGGGAACAGGGCTACAACTCTCAAAACGATTAGTTGGGTCGTTACATCCTCCCCCTCTTAAACAAACGTTCGTCCTCGAACGACTCTAGAAACATGCCTGGAGTCACAAATAGGTGTGGATATTTGCTCTGCATCTCCCACCCGGTCTCCCAAGTAGCCTCCTCCATAGGCTAACCTCTCCACTGCACCTTCACTAAAGTTATATTCTTTGACCTCAACTTTCAAATGTACCGATCCAAAATGGCTACCGCCTCCACATCATAAGTCAAATTACCATCTAACTGAACCGTGCTAAAATCCAGAAAATAAGACGGATCGTCGATATACTTCCAGAGCATAGAAACATGAAATACTGGGTGCATATTCGACAAACTAGGTTGCAAGGTAAGCTTGTAAACCACCTCCCCAATCCTTTGAAGTACCTCAAAAGGTCCAATGAATCAAGGGCTCAACTTGCCCTTTTTCCCAAGCCCCATAACACCCTTCATGGGTGAAACCTTCAGCGGAACCTTCTCCCCAACCATGTAAGACACATCACGGACCTTCATGTTGACATAACTCTTCTGTTTATATTGTGTTGTGCGAAGCCGCTCCTGAATCAATTTAACCTTGTCCAATGCACCTGAACCAAGTAAGTACCCAATAGCCTAGCCTCACCCAACTCAAACCAACCCACCGAAGATCTACACCGCCTCCCATATAAAGCCTCATATGGACCATCTGAATGCTCGGTTGATAACTGTTGTTGTAAGAAAACTCCGTGAGTGGTAGACTGGTCCCATGAACTCCCAAAATCAATGACACAAATGCGTAGTATATCCTCTAATATTTGAATAGGGTGCTCGTACTGTCCGTCTGTTTGAGGGTGAAATGTTGGACTCAAATCCACCTGAGTGCCCAACTCTCACTGTACGGCTCTCTAAAACTGCGATGTAAACTATGTGCCTCTATCTGAAATGATGGAAACTTGCAGACCGTGAAGCCGAACAATCTCTGATGTAAATCTCAGCCAACCGATTTGAAGAATAAGTAGTACCAACTAGAATGAAGTGTGCGGACTTGGTCAGTCGATCGACAATCACACAAATAGCATCGAACTTCCTCGAAGTCCGTAGGAGCCTAACTACAAAATCCATGGTGATTCGCTCTCACTTCCACACTAGAATCTCTATCCTTTGAAGCAAGACACCTGGTCTCTGATGCTCATTTTAACTTGCTGACAGTTAAGACACCGTGCTACAAACCCAACTATATCCTTCTTCATTCTCCTCCACCAATAGTGATGTCTCAGGTCCTGATATATTTTCGTGGAACCCGGATGGATGGAATACCGCGAGTTGTGGGCCTCCTCAAGATTCAACTCTCGTAGCCCATCTACACTGGGCACACATATCCGGCCATGCATCCTCAACACCCCATCATCTCCAATAGTCACATCTCTGGCATCACCGTGCTGAACCTTGTCCTTGAAGACAAGCAAATAAGGATCATCATACTAGCACTTTCTGATGCGATCAAATAGGGAAGACCGACAAATCACACAGGCTAGAACTCGATTGGGCTTCGAAACATCTACTCTCACAAACTGGTTGGTCAAGGCCTAAACATCAATTGAAAGAGGTCTCTCACTAATAGGATTGAATGCAAGTCTACCCATACTCACTGCCTTCCTACTCAAGGCATCGGCCACCACATTGGCCTTCCTTGGATGATACATAGTAGTAATATCATATTCCTTCAGCAGCTCCAAGCATCTCCGTTGTCACACCTCCTTTTTACCACCCAAAGGGGATATAAGGGAGTTTTTCCAATTAAAGTGACATTAATCGAAATGGGATTATTTAATTTAATTTATCAGAGTCGTCATTTGGGATAATTCATTTGGTGTCTCAAGTCACCGGTTATTTTAAAATCCTAAATCGAGGAAATTTGACTTTATTTAAAAGTCTGCAAACCAGAAATTCTAAGAAATGAATTCTGTTAACCTAGTAGAATGTGTTAGGCATTCCCGGGTTCCGTGGTTCTAGCGCGGTTGCCTTAACTATTATTAATCGGCCTATTATCTGATTTACTACATGTTTTAAACCTATTATGCATTTTTAGCTTTATAACCGCTTTTAAATTATTTTAACCGCTTGTTATGATTTATGGAATTATTTCTTGAACAATTTACGATTGTCGTACACTTGCCATTTTGGAACACACCGCAAACCACGCTACATGAAATGCACCCGCGATTCACGACATATTTATTTTATTATTATTGAATGTTATTATGATCGGGTCACATGAAATGCACACCCGAATTGGGGATTACGTATCGTGATTATGCCACGGGAACCATACTCATAGTCACGATAATAATTTTATTAATCGCGCCTAAAGCGACTAACATGTTTGTGAGTTATTGGAACTAAACTTTCATGCTCCATTTCATTTCAATGAATAATTCCTAAAGCAACCACAAAGAAGCATATCACGATGATGGACACAAATGACAAACAAACAAACATAGAATTAAATAATCCATTAAATAGACATGCAGACCATTCAACAAAACTGAACAAATACATATCTAGATAAGATAATAGAATACTAAACTAAATAAGTCAAAACTGTAGGGAGAGACATTAAAGATTTCTTATTACTCTAATTCTTTCCTAGTCTATCAATGTGTCATACCTTAGAATCCATACTAACAATATTAGAAATGGAAAACTCTTACAAAAGAAATCTCAGATTTCATATTCTCATGCTCATCTTATCAACTTTCAAGGCGAAATTAGCGTACGCAAACTAAATTTTCAACCAAAAAGAGACAACTAGATCTTAGTGTGCACATTCATGAAGTCACAGCAGGATGAAGGTCTAGTGACACTCTTTAACAGAGCATAATTACTAATAGAAATAGACCTTCACAAAAGCATAGAACATGACAAAATAACTTCAAGCATCACTAAACTATATGGTAGCAAAGAAAAAAACGAACCTTTTATATGTGAAAACGTTTCAAACACAAAGATAGAAATTTGACAAGAAAAGTTGACGAAGCTAAATCGGGAACAAAAGACTCATCGGCAACCTCACAAACTCGACTAAAGAACCACGGGCGAGCAGGAACATGAACGGAGTACTTGAATAGAGCCTCGCCGATGACCTCGAAACTTGCCGGAAAACTCGAATCTTGACAACAGTAGGTCTTTGGTGAAGAAAGCAACATGTTTTTGGAGGTTTTGGGGGTGCATTAATGGCAGATTTTGTAGTTGTTGATGGATGGTTTGGTGCTATTTCAGAGCTTTTTGGTGGAGGTTTTCAACTCATTTTTTTGGGCTATTTTTGTTGCTTTTAGACTGATTTTCGCTGAGCTTTCATGGGGGCGTCAAGGTGTTTAATGGTGTTTGAGATGGTGGAGAAGATGACTGAGTTTTTTTAGCACTTGCTGCTGCCTTTTTATCATCTGCTGCTTTTTTGTGTGTTTTTTCTTAGTTGCTGATGCTTTTTTGATGGAGAGGAAAGTCCTTAAAGGTTGTCGTATGGAGAATAAGATAGGTTTTGGGGTCGTTTTTAGTGTCTCAAGCACTAGGTTTTTTCCGTTCTGCTCTCGTGGTCTCTATGATGCCCATATGCCCGCCCCTCTCTGTTTTGTGTATTTGTGAGTGAGAAAATGGGTAGTACCAAACCGTGTGGGGCCCTTTGTCAATAACAGATTTTGAGAATCAATCTCATTTATCGAGAATATAGATGGATTTTAAAAGGCATCTCTATGCAATGCCTTTAACGTGTGAGGAAAATATGGAAAGATAATTTTTGTATGGAAGGTGCATGTGAGGGAATATTCTTAAGTCATGCCTCAGAATTACGGAAAGGATCAGATGAAATTATTCTAGTTAGGCAAAGTGGCATTTTCCATTGACTCTTCTTTTTGATGAACTTCTTTTCTTGATAGTAAATAAATAATAGAAAATATACTCCTATTAAAAATAGAAAAGTAAAATTACTTCATACTCCATATCTTATTTATTAAAACCTCTAACTTAGAAATTAAATTAATACTCTAAAAACGTAACTTTTTTCTGTTGTAGTTTTTGCTTTTATCAAATAAACCTAACTAAAAAGTGAAATAAAGACTAAAATATTAATACTAAACTTATCAAATATTTACATACAAAAAGGTGATGAAAAACTCAAATGTAGTCAAAAATTAGGTGCTCACACCTGCCCCTCTTTGCTTGAAAACATGAAGAGTTTTTAGGCAAAGACAAAGTGAGTCATGTGACTAATTTTTGATCACATCGTTATTCAAAAGATGAAGAAAATAAAAGAAAAATGTGCAACCGAGTCCTGATTTTGCACAGTCTACATATATCGGGTTATAAGGGAATCAAGTCGCGTGTAGTTCAAGGAGAATGATGGAATGCCGAGTTCGAGAGTCGAGTGAGGTTCCATCGAGGCTCCGATCTGTGGTCCTTTTATTACATCAAAATCAAAAATGAAAAAGATTAACTATGCCTATCAGCTACGAGTTACAAGATTCCTATCTATGAGTCTTCTGAAGTTTGATCTTGAGTCTTTGTTGGTTCTTCATGTGGACTCTGATCTGAATCTTGATGCTTGTTAGCTGCAGGTGCTGGTTCTTTCCTTTTTCAACTTCTCGGATCAAGGCGGGACATGCAAAGCTTGTAACTTCAATCGCGTCTTGAGTAGTCCACATCTTTTCTCCGCTTCTGGACTTTGAGTTCACTTCTTTTCTTTTTCTTCTTTTGTCTTTATTCCGGATTGAGACTTATTCTTTTGGTCGTCTCAAACCCTGTGCCTTGAGGTAAAACCTGATCAGACACCAAAACAAACAAACGAACAAAATTTTTCTGCCCCAGTTTTCACTAGAAAAATTTCGTGAGTTATTGTAACAAAATTCTAAACTACTTCTTTATTGAAAGCAATAAAAGTCAGGATTGTGTATCCTTGGGAAAAAGAGATTAGGGAGTGGAGACCATATATCTAAAATGAAATCAACTGGGGATTGGAAGCCCTAAGTTAGAAAGATTACCAGGTTATGCTAGCATCAACTAAGGAATGGGACCCTATGTTGGAAAGAATTGACAGGTTATGCTGGCATTAGCTAGGGAGTAGGGTCATATGTTGGAAAAGATTACCAGGTTATGCTGACATCCTCTAGGGAGTGGGACCCTTTGCTGGAAAAGATTACCAGGTTATGCTGGCATCCTATGTTGGAAAGTGAAACTACTGAATTATGTACCTATGCTAAAATGGACCAAGAAGGATTTTATTTTTTTTGAGAAAAATAATATTTTTAAACAAATTGCCTTAGGACTTTTTTCAAAGGCTTAAACAAAAGACCTTTTTTTTAATCGAGACATCCTCTTTTCTTTTCTTTTCTTTTTTAAATTTTCCTAGGAAAAATTCATCAGACTAGATTTTTATATCTTAGGAGAAAAATTCATCAGACTAAGACATTTATCATAGGAGAAAGTCCAACAGACTAGGTTTTCTAATTTATTATCTTAGGAAAAAGATTCATCAGACTAAGATTTGATCCTAGTAGAAAATTCATCAGACTAGGTCTTCTATCTTAGGAGAAAAATTCATCAGACTAAGATTTTAATCCTAGAAAGTTCATCAGACTAGGTCTCTTTTTGTTTTTTAGTATCTTGGGAGAAAGATTCATCAGACTAAGATTTATATCCTAGGAGAAAGTTCATCAGACTAGGTTTTATATCTTTGGAGAAAAATTCATCAGACTAAGATTTTGATCCTAGGAGAAAGTTCATCAGACTAGGTCTCTTTTTGTTTTTGGTATCTTAGGAGAAAGATTCATCAGACTAAGATTTCTAATTTAAGAGAAAGTTCATCAGACTAGGTCTTCTATTTTAGGAGAAAAATTCATCATACTAAGATTTTGATGTTATCTTAGGAGAAAGATTCATCAAACTAGGTTTTCTATCCTAGGAGAAAGATTCATCAGACCTAAATTTTGATCCTAGGAGAAAGTTGATCAGACTAGGTCTCTTTTTTCAGTATCTTAGGAGAAAGATTCATTAGACTAAGATTTTTATCCTAGGAGAAAGATTCATCAAACTAGATTTTCTTATCTTAGGAGAAAAGTTCATCAAACTAAGATTTTTATTGAGAGGAAAATCCATCAGACTAGGACTTTTTATCCTAGGAGGAAATATGTGGAGAACAATGACAAGAGTTTATGCACAATAGCAAAACAAATAAAGGCAAAGATTTGAGAAACTTCTCTTTGTCGGCTCTTCTCTTCTTCTTATTTTATTTCTTTTTTTTTCTCTTTTTTTTTGTTTTTTTAACCATTTTCCTTGCACTGCTTTGTTCATGTTTCATACAAAGAAATATTTGTCAGTTTTGAAAATGGTGGTCGGTTTGTAGCCTTGAGTCCTTGGGCAGCTTGAGTAGGTTTCAAGAGACTTTTACTCTGCATCAACCCTGATTGTTTCACACCCATTACCATTTGTATTTGTGGCTCAATCAGCCTTATCCCAATGGGAGATCTTTTCTTAGGTGACCTTTTCTGATATCTTGAATGACTTCCTGCTTTTGAGCAATTTGTCTGTTAGAGAGAATCAAAAATATCTTTGCTTGTGCCAAGTAGGCTGACAAGAATCTTTTGGGGGAGCCTTTGCATGAATCCTCAATGTATATTGACAGTAACAACTAAGTGTGCTGGCAAAATTTACTTTATACAACTGAAAGCTGGTAGCAAATTTTGAAAGTTTTTCTTGTTTGTTTTTACAAGGACTGACTCAGAGTGAAGGACACAATGATGCAAAAAAAAAGTATTAAAAAGAAATGCCCCTGTCGAATAGACAGACGGAAGAGTTTTTTTTAATTTTCTTTTTCCTGTTTTTTTTTCTTTTTTTTCAATAACTAGCCTTAATGATCATGACATGAATTTTGGACTCAACGGCCTGATCTATCAAACTAATTTCTCTTCCCTTTTACCATTCTTATGATCTTTGAAGTCGGGCATGTTCGTGCTAATCCTTTGCATTGGCTTCATGACTCACTTTCGACTAGTGGTGCCCCGAGGAGTTTTCACCAACAAGTCTCTCTCATTTATTCATCTCTGCTTATCGTCATCTTACAGTGCCCGTGAAGGTTTTCACTAGTAAGACTCTCTTATTTTCTTTTATTTTTATTTTTCTTTTGCTTTCTTGTGTGAGCAACCTGACAGTGGTCTATGTCGCGTGACAACTGTTGCTCATTGCATGCGTCTCTTGGCATTCTTAAAGGTTGATCAAGAGGTCTTTATTTGGAAGGCTTTTGGATATGGGTAGGAAGAAAGAACATAATGAAGGCTCAAAATAGACTCAAAGTAAAGGGGGTTTTAGACTTACAACTCTTGGAATCGAATCTTTCAAAAGTGAAATAAAATCTTTGCCCCAGTTTCAGCTATTGGGGATTTTTGGATTTTGTTTTGAATTCTTATATGGTTGGACCGAACCGTGAGGCTGCCTACGTATCCTTTTTTCTTAAGGAATCAGGTCGAACGTAGTTCAAACATCTGACCTAACTATTTTTTTTCATCTTTCTTTCTTTTTCGTTGTACTTTTTTCCTTTTGTTTTTTTTAAAACAAGTTGCCCCCGCTTCTATTTTTTGGGGGCAAGGACCTTTGCCATTTCTTTTCTTCTTCATTTTTTTCACTTGAACTTTCTAAGAATTTTCCCAGTTTGTACTCTTGGAACATGGACTTTTTTTGACTCTTGACTCTAAACTTGATTCCAAAAGAGGGTGGTCAAAGAAAATGACACAGGCTCAAAAGGGGTAGCGAAGGATATAAAGTGTTTGGATAGCAGAAAAAGGGCCTCCCAGCCTCGAGAACGCCAAACATAACATCCTTTCACAATCACGACATTGATGAACATGTTTATCTTCTTGGTGTGTCGTGGTCGAAAGACACTTTCCATCCATTAATGCCAAACTTTCGACCAAGCTTCAATTGATTCAATATCCTCAAACCCCATTTTCACAATAATTTGTAGGTGAATTTTACTCGATTTTAATTCCAAAGTATTTCAACCCTTTTTCATCCTCAAAAGTGTCTTTTTCTCAGTTATCCAATTAAAGCTTAAATCAGTTTTCTAAGATCTGGCCAAAAATTCTGCATGCATGTCATGTCACTAAAACTAGCGGGAAGAGAACTAAGCAGGGAAACACACAAAAGGTCAGGTTGTATTTCATTGAGTAAACAACAAAACAAATAACTTAAAATTCGAGTTACAATCCTAAAATAACCTAGCTAATGAAAATAGCAACAGAACAGACAGACAGGACTCATTCAAACAGAATGGAGGGACAGAAGTGTTTGACTCAATAAAACAAAAAATATTTGGATCAAAACCATGAAATAACCCAGATAATAGAAAAAACATCTGAACAAGCTACCAAGATTCCTTCCTAGTTAGGAGGGAATGACTTTTCAATTGCTAGGCTTGACATTTAGCCACAAATTTGCTCATTAGAATTAGCAGAGCCTTCTCCAATTTCAAAATCATTAACTTTAGTTAGCAAGTTCCTGAGAGGATTCTCATACTCCCTGTCACCACACATCATCCCCACAAAGTGTGCATCATCATGTGCAGGTAAAGGATTCTGCGCGATATTCTGGGTGTCACTATCTTGGATCACAATCATGTTTTCCTCGATCATCCTTTCTATTTCTCTTTTCAAATCCCGACAGCTTTCAATATTGTGCCCCTGGGCATTGGAATGGTATTCACACCTTTTAGAAGGGTCAAAGCTTCTTGCACGTGGGTCCACATTATTTGGAGGAATAGGTGCAATCATGTCATAATGCTTTAATTTCTCAAACAAGCTTGCATAGGACTCTCTTATTGGTGTAAAATTATCTTTCAACCTTTGTTCCCCTCTATACCCCTAGCTTGGTTGTGGGTTATAGGGCATTTGAAAATTTCGTGTATGCTGGTGGAGATTTTGCGGTGCTTGCGCTCGCCTTCTAGGGTGTTTTGTTGGCTGGGCAACATACTAAGGTGGAGCAACAGAGTATTATGGGTTCTGAGGTGGATAGCAATTCTCAGGGGAGTTATCGAAAAACATACGAGGCTGGCCATACCTTCGAGACGTTCTCCTAGGACCTCTTCTCGACCCAGATGTCATCATGATTTCTTTATCCATCTCATTAGTGTCACCAGATTCAATTTGGACAGCCTGAGTTGCAGCTTTGAGAGTTGCTTGACTTATAATTTTGCCTTTCTTAAGTCCATTCTCTACCATTTCTCCCATTTTGATTGCTTCCGAGAAGGATTTGCCAACTGCGGACGTCATGTTTTGAAAGTAATATGATTCTTGTGCCTGAAGGAAGACAGTTATTAGCTCGCGGTCATCCATGGGTGGCTTAACTCTAGCCGCTTGCTCTCTCCATTTAATAGCATATTCCCTGAAACTTTCACTTGTTTTCTTCTTCAGGTTTGAAAGGAAATTGCGGTCTGGGTCAATGTCGATGTTGTATTTAAATTGTTTGACAAAGGCCCGAGCCATGTCATCACAGACATTCCAGTGAGAGGTATTTTGATCCATAAACCATTCGGAGGCTCTTCCCGTAAGGCTTTCCCCAAAATAAGCTATTAGCAATTCTTCATTTCTTCCGGCACCTCTTAGCTGATTGCAATACCGTTTTAAGTGGGCTATGGGGTCTCCATGTCCATCATACTTTTCTAATATGGGAGTCTTGAAACTATGTGGCAAGTGGACATCGGGGAACATACATAAATCCTTGAAGGCAATGCTCTTCTAACCAGCCAACCCTTGCATGTTTTTCAGCTGTTGTTCTAAGTTTTTCAGTCTTTGGGTCATTTCTTCATGTGCCATCTTTCGGGCAGGCTTCTCAATGTTTGCAGGAAGATCAAACAAGTACGAGTGGTACTCAAGAGAGTGGTACTGCTCTTACTGGGTAGCAAATTGTGACTCATGAGTTTTCCTCTACACCACCTTCATCAGTGGGATGGTAAAGACAGGCATAACAGTAGAGGTTGTCTAATTGATTGTTAATGACAAACTTTGAGAGCATGAAACAGAAATTCCAGTTGTAGTCGTATAGTTGGGATAAGGAGTGAACCTAAGTGGATAGGATTGATTAGACAATGAGACCGGAATGACAGTAGTCGAGATGGGTGTGAACTCTGGAAAACCATGAGAAGAAAAGGGCGGTCCTTGGCCACTGGCCCATGCTTGACACATTTCAGTCATTTTCTGTTTCAATATTCTATTTTCCTCAACCACAGTAGACTCTTGTTGAACCCTCTGACCCTGAGTCTCTTGAGCATTTTTAACAGCTTCGATGTCAGTTGTCATTGAAATATTTTCCTTGGATCTAGTGTTGCCAGCTTACCACAAACCAACCACCTTAAACTTTCTTCATAATTCAAAACAAGAGACATGTTAGAATGGACTCAGTCAGTCCTTATTATTATCAACATTTTTTCATTTTTTTTCTTTTATTCTTTTATTTTTTTTCATTTTTTTAATAGTGATCGAACCTGATGTGGGTTGCATATGTATCATGTGGGAACACGAATCAGATCTTGCGTAGTTCGGGAAGATCGGGAATAAAGTAAATCCACTGAATCTCTTTTTGAATTTTGAATTTTTTTTAATTTCTGAAGAAAGACTTATAAAGAAGAAAGAAAATATTTTTGGATTTCGATTTGTTTGTTTGTTTGTTTGTTTTGAGAATTTTTGAAAAGAATGACTTCTAAAGAATAAAGAAAATATTTTTGAATCTTAAATTTTCTTTTCAATTTTCGAAAGAAAAACTTCTAAAGAATAATGAAAATGTTTTATGGATTTTTATAAGAAATTAAAAGAAAATATTTTTGGATTTTTTTAAAAAAAAAAACTGGGGTCTTAAAGAAAAACCTTTCTAAATAAGGAAGCAAAAGAAAATATTTTTGGATTATTGAAAATTTGGGTCTCAAAGAAAGACTTTTCTAAAGAGGAAGTAAAGAAAAATATTTTTGGATCTTTCGAAAATTATGGGCCGGAACCTATGAGGTTTGCCTACGTATCTCACATCCGGTGAGAATCAGACTCGCGTAGTTCGGCCAGTTTTGATGCAACAGGAAAATATGACTTATTTTGAAATGACTTTTTCTCTTTATTTTTCAAAATTTCGGTAGATTTTTAGGATAATTCAAATACCTGCCTCTCACTGTCTTTTCTTTTTTTCTCCTTTTTATTTTTGATTTCCTTTGTTTTTTCTTTCTTTTTTAATTTTCTTTCCCTATTCTAGAACCCAGTAAACATGCAAGTTGAAATAGACAGATACGCAAGTAGCACATAAGATGCATTAGGATGGTCTTTTAATTTCAGTACACCTGTCCTAGACGGACCCAACCCCTGTGTTGAGTTCCCAAAGTCAAATGCACGTGATGAAAATAAATCGTTCCTACTAGGGATCTGGCATGAGGCTATATTAATTCTAGGTTTAAAACCTGGGTATATTGTTCTAGACCTGGCTTACCCAAGTAGACAACTCGAGCCGACGGGGGGGCAGCGTACCGGGAATACAAAAGCTTCACCGGCTTTGCAACTTGTCCGAACCTCGTTCTAAAATTGGGATATAACTCTAACAGAAAAGAAGTCACACGAAGTGCACACTTCCCAGATGATTTAGAAGACTCAGAGAGAAGAGGGGTTTCGTAACAGTTTATATACAGTTCAAGCAATATCAAAGCGGTAAAAAACGGCATTTAGCACATTAGGTTCAAACACGTAAAAATCAGATAATAAATAAAGTCAACTATAATAGTTATTCTAAGCTCGAATTCTGAACCCTGAACCAGAGATTCTGGTTCTTGTCCCCAGCAGAGTCGCCAGAGCTGTCACACCTCCTTTTTACCACCCGAAAGGGGATATAAGGGAGTTTTTCCAATTAAAGTGACATTAATCGAAATGGAATTATTTAATTTAATTTATCAGAGTCTCCACTTGGGATAATTTATTTGGTGTCCCAAGTCACCGGTTTATTTTAAAATCTCAAATCGAAGAAATTTGACTTTATTTAAAAGTCTGCGAACCAGAAATTCTAAGAAATGAATTCTGCTAACCTAGGAGAATGTGTTAGGCATTCCCGAGTTCCGTGGTTCTAGCGCGGTTGCCTTAACTATTATTAATCGGCCTATTATCTGATTTACTACATGTTTTAAACCTATTATGTATTTTTAGCTTTATAACCGCTTTTAAATTATTTTTACCGCTTGTTATGATTTATGGAATTATTTTTTGAACAAGTTACGATTGTCGTACACTTGCCATTTTGGAACACACCGCAAACCACACTATATAATATGCACCCGCGATTCACGATATGTTTATTTTATTATTATTCAAAATATTTATGATCGGGTCACATGAAATGCACACCCGAATTGGGCATTACATATCGTGACTATGCCACGGGAACCATACCCATAGTCACGATAATAATATTATTAATCGCGCCTAAAGCGACTAACGTGTTTGTGAGTTATTGGAACTAAGCTTTCATGCTCCATTTCATTTCAACGAATAATTCTTAAAGCAACCACAAAGAAGCATATCACGGTGATGGACACAAATGACGAACAAACAAACATAGAATTAAATAATATATTAAATAGACATGCAGACCATTCAACAAAACTAAACAAATACATATCCAGATAAGATAACAGAATACTAAACTAAATAATTCAAAACTGTAGGGAGAGACATTAAAGATTTCTTATTACTCTAATTCTTTCCTAGTCTATCAATATGTCATGCCTTAGAATCCATACTAACAATATTAGAATTGGAAAAATCTTACAAAAGAAATATTAGATTTCATATTCTCATGCTCATCTTATCAACTTTCAAGGCAAAATTAGCATGCGCAAACTAAATTTTCCACCAAAGAGAGAACTAGATCTTAATGCACACATTCATAAAGTTACAGCAGGATCAAGGTCTAGTGACACTCTTTAACAGAGCATAATTACTAATAGAAATAGACCTTCACAAAAGCATAGAACATGACAAAATAACTTTAAGCATCACTAAACTATTTGGTAGTAAAGAAAAAGTATGAACCTTTTATATCTGAAAACGTTTCAAACACAAAGATAGAAATTCGACAAGAAAACTCGGCGAAGCTAAACCGGGAACAAAGGACTCATCGGCAACCTCACAAACTCGACTAAAGAACCACGGGCGAGCAGGAACATGAACGGAGTACTCCAACAGAGCCTCGTCGGCGACCTCGAAACCTGCCGGAAAACTCGAATCTTGACAACAACAGGTTTTTGGTGAAGAAAGTAGCAGGTTTGATGGATGGTTTGGTACTGTTTTAGGGCTGTTTGGTGGAGGTTTTCAGCTTGTTTTTTTAGTCTATTTTTGCTTCTTTTGGACTGATTTTCGCTGAGCTTTCATGGAGGCTTGAAGGTGTTTAATGGTGTTTGAGATGGTGGAGAAGATGGCTGAGTTTTTTTAGCTCTTGCTGCTGCCTTTTTATCAGCCGCTGCCTTTTTTGTGCGTTTTTTTCTTAGCTGCTGATACTTTTTTTATGGAAAGGAAAGTCCCTAGCGGTTGTTGTGTGGATAAGAAAATAGGCTTTGGGGTCGTTTTTAGTGTCTCAAGCACTAGGTTTTTCTTTCTGTTCTGCTCTCGTGGTCTCTATGATACCCATATGCCCCCCCCCCCCCCTCTCTATTTAGTGTATTTGTGAGTGAGAAAATGGGTAGTACCAAACCGTGTGGGGCCCTTTGTCAATAACAGATTTTGAGAATCAATCCCATTTATCGAGAATATGGATGAATTTTAAAAGGCATCTCTATGCAATGCCTTTGACGTGTGAGGAAAATATGGAAAGATAATTTTTGTATGGAAGGTGCTTGGAAGGTGCATGTGAGGGAATATTCTTAAGTCATGCCTCAAAATTACGGAAAGGATCAGATGAAATTATTCTAGTTAGGCAAAGTGGCATTTTCCATTGACTCTTCATTTTGTTGAACTTCTTTTCTTGATAGTAAATAAATAATATAAAATCTACTCCTATTAAAAATAGAAAAGTAAAAATACTACATACTTAATATCTTGTTTATTAAAACCTCTAACTTAGAAATTAAATTAATACTCTAAAAATGTAACTTTCTTTTTGTTGTAGTTTTTTTCTTTTATCAAATAAACCTAACTAAAAAGTGAAATAAAGACTAAAATATTAAAACTAAACTTATCAAATATTTACATACTAAAAAGTGATGAAAAGCTCAAATATAGTAAAAATTAGGTGCTCACATCCACTGCCTCAAATTGAGATCCTTCTATTTGAACAAGTGTTGGAGGCTCCGATGATCTATAAATTCCTCACAAGACACAACATAGAGATAGTTCCTCCAAATCTTCAACGCATGAACAATTGCAACCAACTCCAAATCATAAACAGGGTAGTTCTTCTTATAGGGCTTCAACTGGCGTAAAGCAAAAGAAATCACTCTACCCTCCTGCATCAAAACACACCTAATATCGATTCGAGAAGCATGAGAATACACTTAAGAACCAGAAGTTGATGGTAGAACTAGAACTAGAGCTGGGGTCAAGGCAGTCTTGAGCTTCTGAAAGCTCTCCTCACACTCATCCGACCACCTGAAAGGAGCACCCTTTTGGGTCAATTTGGTCAAGGGTGATGCAATAGATGAGAAACCATGCACGAAGCAATGTTAACAACTAGCCAACCCTAGAAAGCTTTGAATCTCCGTAGCAGAGGACGGTCTAGGCCAACTCTGAACCGCCTCTATCTTCTTTGGATCCACCTAAATACCCTCACTAGACACCACGTGTCCCAAGAACGCCACTAAACTGAGCCAAAATTCACACTTGGAGAACTTGACATAAAGCGACTCCTCTCTCAACCGCCACAACACAATCCTCAAATGATGGGCATGCTCCTCCTAGCTACGAGAGTACACCAAGATATCACCAATGAATACAATGACAAACGAGTCGACATAAGGCTAAAATACACTATTCATCAGATGCATGAAGGTTGTTGGGGCATTAGTCAGCCCAAAAGACATCACAAGGAACTCATAATGACCATAACGGGTCCTGAAAGTTGTCTTATGAATATCCGAGTCCCGAATCTTCAACTAGTGATACCCTTACCTCAAATCAATCTTGGAGAACACACTCGCTCCCTGAAGCTGGTCAAATAGATCATCAATACGTGGCAAAGGATACTTATTCTTGATTGTGACTTTGTTCAACTGCCTATAATTAATGCACATTCCCATAGTGTCATCCTTTGTCTTCACAAATAGAACCAGTGCCCACAGGGCGACATACTAGGCCTAATAAACCCCTTATCAAGGAGTTCTTGAAGCTACTCCTTCAACTCCTTCAACTTAGCTGGTGTCATGCGGTACGGAGGAATAAAAATGGATTAAGTGCCCGGCACCAAGTCAATACCAAAGTCAATATCCCTTTCGGGAGGCATGCCCGGTAGGTCAGCAGGAAACACATCAAGAAAATCTCGCACCACCGAAATAGAATCAATAGCAGGGGTATCAACACCAACATTCCTCACAAAGGCCAAATAAGATAAACAACCCTTCCCAACCATCCGCTGGGCCTTCAAGTATGAAATCACTCTACTGGGAACATAGTCTAGAAAACCTCGCCACTTAATCCGTGGCAATCCTGGCATCGCCAACATTACTGTCTTAGCGTGACAATCCAAAATAGCCTGACATGAAGACAACCAATCCATACTCAAGATCATCTCAAAATCAACTATACTAAGCAGCAAGAGATCAACTCTAGTCTCAAATCCCCCAACAGTCACTACACACGACCGATATACACCGTTGGCCCCCCCCCCCCCCGGCGTGGATACATGAATAGATGAAACTAAAGACTCATGGGGCATATCCAAATAATGATCAAAATACGATGATACATATGAATAAGTGGAACTAGGGTCAAATAATACGGGGCATTCCTGTGGAAAACTGAGACAATACCTGTGATCACTGTGTCTGAAGTAATAGCATCTGGTCTTCTCTTCCCCTATAGGGCGACCCCTAGTTGACTGAGCTCTACCCCAAGCTGGATGGGCGAGAGGTGCAGTAGCTAGTGCTGAAGCCGTAGGCTGGCTCCTCTACTGAGCTGAACCTCCCACTAGGCAGGGACACTGCCTCCTGATATAACCAAACTCTCCACACTCATAGCAACTCCCTGATGCTGTTGGCAGGAACTGAAAGGAGCCCCGAGCACCGGGATAACTGGTAGAAGGACCTGACATAGATAAGCCCTGAACCGGTAGAGCACGGGACAAACTCTGAGCAGGTAGGGCACTGAGAGATGACTGGCCCTGATGAGAACTGTGGGACCCATGGCCAGATGATGCAAAACGGTGAGATGGATGAGTCGTATGAGCATGCCTATAGGGACGACCCCTGCCATAGTGGAACTGACCTCCAGTAAGAACACTGCTAAAACCACCTGATCAACGAGACCTCTTGGCCTCCCTCTCAACCCGCTCCTAGTTGCGGATCATCTCTATCTGACGAGCAATCGCAACTGAAATGTGAGGCCATCAATGAACCTCCTGATCCTCTCCCTATCAGGGCCAACTCAGAAAACCTTATCTCGTACTGCATCACAGACATATCATCTTGATATAACTGCTCAAACTGTATACAACTCTTCTCTGCGAGACTACGGTACGAACTTCTCCAAGAAGAGAATGGAGAACTCCTGCCAAGTAAGTGGTGTTGCACCAACCGGCCTACGCCTCTCATAAGCCTCCCACCTGAAGGCAGCCTCAGAAAACTGAAAAGTAGTGAACGAGACCCCACTAGTCTCCATAATACATGTTATACGGAGAATCCTCTGACACTTGTCTAAGAAACCTTGGGCATCCTCCACCTTTGAACCACTGAAAGATGGAGGCAAAAGTCTCCCAAACCTCCCCAATCTCCGCTGCTCATCATTAGACATAAGAGGAACCACATGGGCCTGAGCAGCTGCAACCGGTTAGGCTGGCAGTGCCCCCGGTGTCTGGAGTCCCTGCATCACCTACTCTTGTGTGCAGGCGGCAGGAGTCTGAGTACCTCTCCCGGCCTGAGAAGTTGCTACTGCGGCCGGAACAGATACCGCCTGAGAAAGACTCGGTGCACATAGTTAGAATATGAGCTAAGGCCTCATGAAGGCCTGGAATCACAATGGGCATGGGTGGTGCCTGAGCTGGCCCCATGGGCTCATCCACAACTGGAACCTGCTCCTGAACTGGGGCAACTGGTAGGTCTGTAGGTGCTGCCCTAGCTATTGTGCGAGCTGCACCTCTACCCCTATCGCGGCCTCTATCACGACCTCGGCCTCTCGCGGCCCAGACTAGTGGTAATGGTGGTTGTCCATCCTACCGAGTAGTATGTATCCTCACCATCTGTGAAAGAATAGAATAATAGAAGTTTAGTTACCAGAATCAACAGATTCGCACGACAAGAGTTCAAGAATGTGAAGTTTCCTAAGGGTTCGGCAGCCTCTCAAAGATAAGTACAGATGTCTCCGTACCGATCCGCAGGACTCTACTAAATATGCTCATGACTCGTGAGACCTATGTAACCTAGGCTCTGATAACAATTTGTCACAACCAAAAACACTAACCCGTCGTGATGACGCCTATCGTGGTACTAGGCAAGCCGACATTTCCAAAATACTTCTAATAATTAATGAGAATGAAATAAGAAATTTTAAATAAATGGAGTTTTCATAAAAACGGGGTAAAACCCAAATACAAGTGCGGAAAATGACTCCCAAATCAGGGTGTATTGAGCTCATAAGCATCTATACAACACCAGTCTAGAAAAGAAATGTCTACGAGAGTCTGTATCAAAATACAAATAAAAAAAATATAGAGAAGGAGAAACAAGGACTGCGAATGCCAGACAGCTACCTCCTAAATCTCTAAAAATCAACTGTGCACGATATCAACGCCCACCGTGTTCGGAAACACCTAGATCTGCACACAAAGTGCAGGGTGTAGCATGAGTACAACCAACTCAGTAAGTAACAATAATAAATAAGGAGCTTAAGATTGTGATGAGCTACACAGTAATAATCCCATTTTAGTTGTTTCAACAAGAAAGTAGTCATGCTTTCAAATCCGGCAATTTGAATCAATTCAGTTTATTCCTGCCAATTCAAGTAAAAACAGGATATAATATCTCCAAAAGTTTCAAAACAGTAACTATAGCAGCTAAGTGCAACAATAATGAAAGCAAATACAACCTCTTAGGGCAACAATCACTTAGTCTTTCTCAATAACTCATCACTCCACACCCAACCCTCAACACTCACACTCAATAGGTACTTGCGCTCACTGGGGGTGTACAAACTCCACACGGGCTCCTTCAGCCCAAGCGCTATATCGCTGCAGCATGCAGCCCGATCCCATAATATATAAATAGCCACAATGCTCGTTGCGGCGTGCAGCCCGATCTATATATATATATATATATATATATACTGATCCCATAATATATATACAGCCCTAAGTCTCGTTACGACGTGGAACCCGATCCATATACATACAACCCTCAGGCTTGTTGCGGCGTGCATCCCGATCCACACACACACATATATATATAAATATATGCACACACATACACATACACACACACATATAGCTCACAGCTCGGCACTCAGGCCCTAACTCAGTCATCAACCTCTCCAGTCTCTCGGGCTCTCAGAAAATCATAAAGATCAGTCCAAACTGAAATAACATAATGTATCAACAAGAAACAAGAAGAGACTGAGATATGATACGCAAGTAAAACCGTGACTGAGTACAAGACAACAATTAGCAAATAATTCAACAAGTATACGACCTCGGCGGGTCTCAACAGTGTCAACACATGGCCTAAGCATAATTTCTAACCTGATTTGCAGTCAAATTCTATAGCACAAGGAAAGCATATAGCTATCAACAAGTTATTCAACTTCACAGTTCCACAGAATGGACCAAGTCACAATTCCTATGGTGCATGCCCACACGTCCGTCACCTAGCACGTGTGTCACCTCCAAATCAATCACATAACGCATAATCCGGAATTTCATACCCTCAGGACCATATTTAAAACTATTACTTACCTCAACCCGCGCAAAATGCTACTCAAATATGCCTTTGCCTCGCGAATCGGCCTCCAAATGTCCCGAATCTAGTCACAAGCAGTAAAATACAATCAATACGGGTTAAAGGAATCGATTCTACAATAAATTATGAAATTATAGCTCAAAATCCGAAATCGGCTCAACCTTCGCCCCCGGGCCCACGTCTCGAAATCCGACAAAAGTAACAAAACCCAAATGTCATTCACTCACGAGTCTAACCATACCAAATTTATCAAAATCCGATACCAAATGGTCATTCAAATCCCCAAATTCAATCTCTAAATCTGTAGCCTCAAACCCCTAAATTTCACCTCAAAAACACACCAACTAGGTGGGAAAACATAATTATTGAAGGGAAAAAAACACAATGAGCTTACCTCAAGAAACTCTTCAAAAACCCTCTAAAAATCTCTAAAATCTTAGCTCAAAATGTTAGAAATGGCCAAAAATCTTAGAACCTCGCTTATATAGGTTCTGCCTAGGCCTTCCGCACCTGCGGTCACTTAGCTGCATCTGCGGCTTCGCAGGTGCGAACAAGTCACCTGCTTCTGTGAAAACTACCGCTCCTGCAGACCAAAATCCCTCTCCTGCGGGCTCACTCTTCTAAGGAAATCTCTGCTTTTGCGGAGCCCAGCTACAGGCCAATATCCACTACTGCGGCCATTTTGCCACTTCTGCGGTCACACAGGTGCATGAAAACCATCGCACCTGCGGCAATCTACTACATCACCTCAACTCCGCATCTGCACTGCTCCTCTCCGCATCTGCGAGCTCGCACCTGTGGTTCCCCATCCGCAGGTACGATTACACCAACAGAGACAACACTTCAGCCATCCTTCAACGTCAAACTTCGATCTATTAGCCACCCGAAATCCATCCGAGGCCCCTGGGACCTCAATCAAACTACCAACAAGTCCTAAAATATGATACGAACTTAGTCGAACTCTCAAATCACCTCAAACAACACCAAAAATATGATGGATTCAAGCCTAATGAACTTTGAAATTTTTAAACTCTACAAACAACGTCAAAACTTATCAAATCACGTCCGATTGACTCAAATTTTGCACACAAGTCACAAATGACCCCACAAACCTGCTCCAACTTCCAAAAATCCAATCCGACCCTGATATCAAAATGTCCACTCCCGGTCAAACTTTCCAAAATTCCCACTTTTGCCATTTCACGTCTAATTCTACTACGGACCTCCAAATTACAATACTCACACTCTCCTAAGTTCAAAGTCACCTGACAAAGCTAACGGAACCATCAAAATTCAAATTCGAGGTCGTTTACACATAAGTCAACATCCGGTCAACTTTTCCAACTTAAGCTTTCAATTAAGAGACTAAGTGTCTCAATTCACTCTGAAATCTCTCCGGAACCAACTAACCCGGTAAGTCATATAACAGTTGTAGAGCACAAAGGAGCAGAAAATGGGGGAACGGAGCTACAACTCTCGAAACGACCAGCCGGGTTGTTACAGTGACAGGCATGTGGGCGTGCACCGTATGAATTGCAACTCTATTATTTCTGTGGTACTGTGTAGTTACTTGATCTTATCTGTAACAATGAAGTCTCTATGTACTAGAGCTATTGAGCTGTGATCCATGTTAGAAACCATGTCTAGGCTACATGCTTATTCTGTTGGGACCCACTGAAGTCATTTCTGCTGTTGAATTATTTGCTTACATTGCAATTACATACTCAGTCTTACGCATTCATATGCATATCATATCTTTGTCTCTGTTAACATTTATTGATATATCACATCATTATTTTTGGGCTAATTTTTTATGATATTATGAGCCCGAGAGACTGGAGATATCTATGATTGAGCGAGGATGAGGGCTTAATTGTGAGGATATTGATGAAATCAGGCTGCACGCCGCAACAAGTATTATTGATTTATGATGGGAGTGGGTTGCATGCCACAACAAATGTTATTGAGTTACACCATGATTGGCTTATTATATCACTTGGGCTGAATGAGCCCCTCCGGAGTCTGTACACACCCCAGTGAGCGCAAGTAACTACTAAGTGCGAGTACAAGTGCGAGTACCGAGCGTGAGTACCGAGTGATTGGGAGGATTGACTTATTGTGAGGACTGAGTGGTTGTAAGGACTTAGTGACTATGAGGATTGAGGGATTGGGAGGACTGAATGCATTGATACACCGAGAGGATGCATATGGTTTTATCACTGCATTGTATTACAAATGGCATGCATACATTGACATATAGGCATGGAGATGTAATTTCCTCATGTCATTTGATAATGGAACATCTTACCTATTGTTGGAAGTTTCGGGAATAATTACAGTTTTACAAACGTACTCATATTTTGGTGATTTTGGTAAAAGAATTTAGTTTTCACTAATATACTTGAAAATCATGCCTATTTTTTCGGAACTGGAAACGAGTTGAGAATCATATATCTGAGTATGTTTCTTGTACCATTATTATTGCTTTGTTATGAACTATTGTTGGCTATTGATGTGGGACTCTGATCCCTGTTCCAGCTCGTCACTACTTTCAATCTAAGGTAAGGTTTGTTACTTATTGAGTACATGGGGTCGGTTGTACTCATACTATACTTCTGCACCTTGCGTGCAGATTTGGATGTTGACGTTGCTGTGTATGACAGGATCTATCATTGGAGGCATACCTGCGTTCCGGTTATAGTTGCCTCTTGTTCATGGTAGCTCTCGACTTATGAAAAATCTATTTATGTATAATTCGGGTAGATGAAAGATTTATTTTATACTAGCTTTGTAAACTCTAAATCTTAGAAGTTCATGCTTTGTACTATCAGTCCTTGGGAATTCTTTGTATAGTAGTTCAGCTGTATTATCATTTCTTCTCTTAATAAATCTCATTTGAACTGGTTTATTGTTAACTGGCTTACCTAGTGATTTGGGTTAGGTGTTATCACGGCTAGTTGGATTTTGGGTCATGACAAGAACTAACTCCTTGATGTCAGTCCCAAAGTTGTCTTTAAACAATTATGAAATTCTGAATTTTAAAATAGAATTATTTCAATGATCTAAAACATGTAGTGTATTTACTTGTGCAAAAAAAAAAAAATTAAAGGATAGAATTCTAGCATACCTTAGCGTAGCTTTTTCGCTCCATTGAATTTGACATAGAGATGGCCCAAACCATGGTAAGCAGAATAAATTTGTTGCAAGAGAAGCAATTTCAATGCCTTGTTAAAGTGCATTCCCACTCCAGCTCCTCTTGCATATGTATATTTCTCCAAAAAGTTTTGTAACTCTTCAAAAAATAACTCCTTAGGCATAGGGAAAGGAAAGTTGTTTGCCTTTTCTAATGTTAAATACACATTAATCCCATTCATTATGGCAGAAGGGAAAAATAAATGCTTAGGATTTTTGAATTTTATGACATATCCATTTTCATTTCTTAAACCTCAAATACTTCTTATTTGTGGGTTCCTTATAGTGGCAAATGTCAACTACTAAATCGTGTACCATGTGTTTGTGAAATTTTCCAAATGAAATTTTGGGGTGTGAAGGTACTGAGAGTTACTCATTAAAGCAGTTGAAAGTAACTATTTTCCAGTTAATTCGCTCTTAATAATCCCAGGAGGTTCTAATCGACAGTTAACAAAACTTCAACATGTTGTTGTTTACTACATAAATGCCTGATCAAGTATGGAGTTCTCAATGTTGACTCGACTAATTTCACATCATCCATGTTGGGAAGCTACTGAGAGGGTCACTCCTTTATTTTCCAAAGATTTTTTTATCGTGGTAGTAGAGGTGTTGTAATTCCTATATAAACCTTCCGCTAGCTACAACAACAGCAAGGTTTACAGCGCCAGAAAGAAAGAATATAATCAAAAGAAAAAAGAGCAGAGTACTAGTGGGGATGAAAGATATGGAGGATATTAAATTATGATTGTGGGTGTTTTTTCTGTTGGTAATTGCGGCAAATGGTTGTTGGGAGGCAGAGAGAAAAACAAGAAGAGCGTAAAGGCAAATGAACAAAATAAGACGAAGGTTTGTACAGTCTCTCACTCTAAGTTCTTTTTAGTTCTCTCTATATATATATGTCTTTTGATAGAAGTGTCAAAAATGATAATGTGTAGTGATTGTGTTTGGAAAAAATATTAAACTAATTTATATATCCTTAAATATATTTATACAAAAAAAGTAAATTTGAAAGTGCTTTTACATTATTTTTTAAAAAACGAATGACAAACATGGAATAAAGAGAGAGCTAGAAATTTTGTTTTGAAAAGAATGTTTTGAAAAATACGGATAAAATTGCTTATAAGCTGATCATTTGGTGGTTTTGACTAAATTTAGCTTATAAATGCTTTTTAATATTAATCAAACGCGTAAATATATAAATAAATAAATAATATTGGATTAATAACTCTTACTATATAATCTGTTTTTTTTCATTATGGTGAAGAAATAAAAGAAACTTTCATGTTCAATGAAGGGCATATAATTTGAACTTTTAAGCTTAAAACAAGTGGAAGTCATCACTGCCTTCCTCCAACTTCCATAGTATATATAAGATCAATTGATGACAATTTATCTCACTCAAATGTGGTAATAGGAGGTAAAGTCTCTTAAAACTTCAAAAGGTTTTTTTCACTCTCTGTTGAAGTGCCTGTATAAAGCCTACTTTTAAAAGTCAAGAAGTTTCAAACTCTCGTCTTAGTTTCTTCCATTTATTTCACTCCTATGGTAACCTATTATTTTATCATAATCTAAAACGACGGAAAGATAAGAGAAAAGAAATGTCTGAAATGTATCATTTTTATTGAGGATGATAAAGTAGCAACATAGCGCAAATAATAAAGTTCATACAATAAGAGAATAACAATTACCTTTCCTTCACCACCAATTCTTGAGAGGGCTAACAACATTGTCTAAGAGAAAATAGTAAGAAGTGAGCATCAATAATGCCTCAACAAGCCTAAACCATGCTCTTCTCCAATAAGGATTGAAGCAGAGTGCTGCAGCTAATCCCAGCAAGATTGCTCCATAAGACACGCCAAAGCCGACGTAGAAACTTTCCATAGAATCCAAGTCAGATTCATCACTTCCATTCTTGGAGGTATTTGACAATTTAGTACTTCTACATTCGTTGTCTAATGGATAACGACAAAGAAATGGATTTCCCTCATAGCTGCTTTTGTCGAAAGTTCCGAATTGACCTTTAAACTCGGGGTACTCTACCAGATAAGTTACTGAATGCCACGCTGAACACTGCCAAAGGATGTAGCTCAAGTAGACCAACAGGAATACTCTCATTCAAGCTGTTGTAAGAAAGGTCTAAACTCTCGACTTCATGCAAGTATGAGAAACTTTCTGGAATTCTTCCAATGAGATGGTTGTGTGATAGATTCAGCGCATGTATTTTGCTCAAATTCCCCAGCTCAATGGGAATTTCACCAGTTAATCTATTACTTGATAGATCAATACCTAACATGTATTTTAGAATGCTTCCCTTATAAGTGTATGAGTTTCTTTTAGTTGAAAACTGGGCCTGAGTTTCCACATTCATCATATTGAAGTCAGTTACAAATCCATATCTATTATGGTAGTGCATTGCTGAAATTTTCCAGGTCAAGAAATTTATCCAAGCTTGCTTGGAAGATCTCATAAAATAGACACTCCTTATTTCTCCATCTCTTTTGGTTTGTATTAAGTTTACCCAACAAGGAAGGAGTGAACCATAAATCTTATTAAAAGATAAATCCATGATGGACAACTTGTTCAACAAACAAATCTGAGCTGGGATATTTCCTTCCAATTGGTTATGGTTGAGGAGAAGGAAGTTCAGATTGGAATGTGAGCCTATGGTGTGTGGGATACTTCCTGTAAAACTATTGTAGCCAAGATCCAATGTAATCAGAGAAGAGATGTTGGAAAGTGCATATTCAAGTCCACCACCCAATTGATTTTTGTGTAGATGGATGTGTTCAAGGGGCAAACTACTCACACAAGAAGGAATAGTGCCTGAAAGTCTATTTTCGGACATAGCTAAGACCACAATGCTCTTCAAATTGCAAATTTCAACTGGAATCGAGCCTTCGAAATGATTTTTGGACAGATCAAGTTGTAATAATCTTGAATTATCTCTAATCCATCTCGGAATCTCTCCAGAGAAATTATTGTTGCTAGCATCTAGTACAATAAAGGCTCTAAGAAAAATATTACTAGGTAGTGGTCCCTCAAAGTTATTGCCATTCAAATACAAAAAAGATAGTGTACCTGATGTGAAATCCTTCGAAAATATTTGCCCTTTCAACCTGTTGTTTGACAGCGGAAGGTAGAACAATTCTGGAAAACTAGTCAGATCATTAGGAACTCGCCCAGACGAAATTATGAGATAGGTCTATATATTTTAAAGAAATGCCACTAATCCCAGAAGGTATAGGGCCTTCCAACAAATTTTGAGACATGTTCAGAATACTAAGATTTGGGAAGGCTGAACTAAAGTTTGCTGGAATATATCCATTTAGTTTGTTATTAGAAACATCAATAGTATGTAGATGGGGAAGAGAAGTTGATGGCAACTTCAACGGTCCAATGAAAGCATTATCTCTAGCATAAAGTCCTCCAAGTCTGGTGTTATTCTCTAACAACCAGGTTGAAAGTTTCCTGGCAATTGATTTCCATCAATAGCAAGAACTCTCAAGTCATACTGGTAGTGAAGGAAAGAAGGCAATTTCTGAAGGTTTATACATCCCTCAACAGCAAAAAACTGCAACTGGAAATTTGGGATCCCATTCTGAAATTCGGTGTCTCTAGTTATTGTATTATGGCCAACATTCAAGTATGTCAGTTTTGAATGGTTGGCGAACTGCTTGAATGACGGTGGAACTTCAAATTGATTAAATGAAATATCCAAGTACTCAAGTGATGCGAGTCTCCTCCAAAATGGATGTGAGTCTATATTTCCAGTGAAGTAGTTCCCATCCAAATCCAACCATTTAAGTGATGTCAAGTTTCCAAGACATGAAGGAAGTGTTCCCTCAAAATTGTTGTTAGTGAATGCCAGCTCTTGAATATTTTTGAGTTCACACCAACCTATATAAGATAAAAAAGATTCATATATATGACATTTAGCAAAATAACTTTCTATAATAAGCTATGTCTAATCAGATCATGGAAATGTTGGCATTAGCATTAAAAAAAAAAAAAAAGAGAAAATCACGCTACCTTGATTGGGGAGGGTGCCATAATTGCCGCCAAAAGCCAAACTCAGCACTTTAAGAGAAGTCATTTGTCCAATGCTTGAGAGAAAGTTCTCATTCAAAGCAGATCCCTCCAAGTATAGGTACTCCAATGAGCTCAAATTTGTTAATGCTTATATGAGAGAGTCAAAGAAAAAACAACAAATTTAAAAAACAAAAGAGGTGATACGTACTAAGGTAGAGAATATTTTTAAGTTATAGATTACCGTAAGTGATGACCGGAGCTGTGAGATTACTATGTATATAAGCAAGGGACTCGAGAGATGAGAATGATTTTAGGGATTGTAAGATGTTGGTCGAGTTGGAATTAGAACCTCCAAGTTCTAATTTTCGCAGAGAACTCATTCTTTTGCTACCTGTGTTAAGCAGTGCAAATATAAATCATATCTTTTTGTTACATAACAATGAAAAGATCTTTTGTGTTCCATGAGAATGAATGATTCTTATTAAGTCCAATTATTGTACTTATCAAATGATTTGTTTTGAATGGATACTTTAATTTCTAAAAGCTCCTTTTTCAACTTAGATCTTTATTGGCTAAACTTCCAAAAATTACTTATTGTGAAAATTATATCTTTGTTTAGAAAGTGCTTTTCTAAAAAGTATTTTTGGAGATTATCAGTTCGTGTTTGGCCAATTCATTTGAGAATTACTTTTGTAGAGTAATATATAATAAGCAAATTGTGTTTGGTCAATCTTTCCAAAAAATACTTTTGAGTGTCTAATTACGAAAAAGAGCAATAAAGGTTAGTTACAATTAGTATTATTTGAAAAAAGTGAGATAAATTCAAATATTTATTATAAAAGAATTTAAGTAATTTTTGTTTTTATTTAATTAAATTATAAAATATATATTAAAATTTTCAATTTATATAAAATATAGCTATACAGAAGCAATAATATTGGTAGGACATATGTGTTTTACATGTATGAAAATCATTACTTATTCTTGAGAAAATAACAAACTAGGTAGTATTGCATTCTGTCAACAATAATATATGCATGCACGCAAACAATAAATATAAACCAAATATCATATAATTTTTGTATACTACAAAAGAAAAAAATAATATTTGATGAAGAGAGTGCTTGAATCTGGTGATTACTAATAAAAGATCAAGATAACAAAGAAAGAGAAAAGAAGAAATCTATTTATAATATAGAGATTATTCCAAAGAGGAATAGGAGGAAAGAGAATAAGAATACAATAAAAATATGAAAGAGAAAAAAGAAATGGTAGAAATAAAAAAGGTAAAGAAAAAGGTTAAACTTACGCGGATAATTTAAAAAATATGAATTTATGGTAAGAATATTTTTTTCTTAAAAATAATTTTTTGCTTCTGCTTTTTAAGAAGTAAGAATTTGTAGCTTATTCCCAAAAGCTAAATTAACTTCTTTTGTTGTTACTGTTCAAAAGCACTTCTATATCTTAGCCAAACACTTTAAATTTTCAAATAAGTACTTTTTTGACAAAAAAAAAAATTGCCTCCCAAAAGCTTGGCCAAATAAGCTCTTAACTTCAAATATTACAGTAATAGGTCATCTAGAGGAAAATGCTGGTGTGCTTCAGTTCTGGTGCAGGTCTCTTGTCTCGCAATTGCAAGGTTAGAGGAACCTAGGTTCCTATCTTGGTCGCAATTGCGAAGATTTTTCTTCGCAATTACGAAGATGGCTGGCTCAGCATTGGATCGCATTTGCGATAAAAAATGTTGCATTTGTGGGATGGCCACTATTCGCAATTGCGATGATGGCAGAAATGCTAGGACTTCGCATTTGCAAAGAGAATCTCGCCTTTGCGGATTCGCAATTGCGACATCTACAACTGGTAAAAAACTTAGTTAGACGGGAATTATCTCATTCTTTCAGATTTTCAAAACTAGAGAATCTTAGATGCGATTTTTCCAAGAGACCCTCTTCCCGAATTCATTGGTAAGTGATTCTAACCTATTTTCTTTCAATCTTTCATTACATTTCATAAGATTTCAACCTAAAATCTAGGATGTTCATGGTGGAAATTGTGGGTTTGAGAAGAATTAGGGATTTTGTAAAAATTAGAATTTAAACCTCAAATTAAGGTCAGATTTCGAAACAAATTACATAACCGGGCTCGGGGGTGAATGGAAAATCAGGGTTTAGTCTGAATTTCGGGTTTGGACCAAGCGAGCCCGGGAGTTGACTTTTGTTGACTTTTTCCATAATGACCTAAATTGAACCTTTTTCATTCGTGAGTAGTTCCTAAGGCTTATTTTTAATCATTTGGTTGATAATTTGCTAGATTTGGTTAGTTCGGAGGCCTGTTTGAAAGGCAAAGTTATGGTTGAGCTTTGAGTTAGTCTTTGGAGCGAGGTAAGTGTTTTTGTTAACCTTGACTTGAGGGATTAGGGCTTGTTTGTCTAATTGCTACATGTCTAATTGTTGGGTACAACGTATATGTGAGGTAACGAGTACGTATGCATTGTAGTTGGGTCAAAGCATGCGGGTGGGACTTGTTTCTTGTAATCTATTTCTCTCTTTGATCGTGATATCCATGCTTAGAATAGTTAACTACTAAATTGATCGTTCTTTCTACAATTATGAGCTATCTGTGATAATTGAGTATTGTTCTGAAGTTGAGATTGGTATTGTGGGACCATTGTTGATGTAAGGCTTGTTCTTGCTTATTCTATCTCCCTTTTTGTTATATGTTCATTGTTACATGGTAAGGGAGAGTGTTAATGCACGAAGGATGATGTCGTGCCATATTTGTGAGTTAATGTACAAAGGGTAATGTCGTGCCATAATTGAGTGTTAATACACGAAGGGTGATTCCATGCCATATTTGTGAGTTAATGCACGAAGAATGATGGCGTGCCGTATCTATTTATTTATGATGAAAGTGAGAGTGAAAGCACGAAGGGTGATGACGTGCAGCTATTATTGCTTCATAGTGAGGTTGAGAGTAAAAGCACGAAGGGTGATGCCATGCAGTTTTGTTCATTATGTTTATTTGTTTTGCTGGTTAAGGGCTTATTGATTGTTTCTGGTTATCATTCCCTGCTGTATTTATCAAATCTTGTACCCCTTTCACATGTCCCCTCACAAAAGTACTTGTTAATTCTCTATTTGTTATTATGTTGCTCGTATATTTCTGTCCGTACTGGTTTATTTACGTGGGTGTCCTATCATAGCCTCGTCATTACCTCGTCGAGGTTAGGCTCGACACTTACGGAGTACATTGGGTCGGTTATATTCATACTATACTCTCCACTTCTTGTGGAGATTTTGGTACTAGTCCTAGCTGTCTATGAGGCGTTTCATCTCGGATTTTGCTTTTGGAGACTCGAGGTAGATCTGCTGGCGTTCGCAGACCTTGAAACCCCCCTTCCACTTTCTCCCTATTTATTGTTCATATCATTCGAGACAGTTATAGTTATTTCAAACTCTATATGTAGAAACTCTAGATGCTCGTAAACTTGTGACTCCATATCCGGGGTGTATTTAGATACCATTGATTTTTATATCATTCCCCACTCAACTTTAGTTTCATTTCGGTTTAAATTACTTTACTTATTGAAATTGATTAAAAACTGGCTTAAAGATTTACTAACGCTGGCTTGCCTAGCAAGTAAAATATTAGGCGCCATCACAGTCCCGAAGGTGGGAATTTCGGGTCGTGCCAATTGCCTTTTGAAATTATCACACAATTTATGTCCAAATGCCTATGTGATGACCCAAGGGGTTATTTTATGAATTAAGACTCCGTTCTAGGTTTATTAGCCATAAAAAGAGTAATTTTAAATTCTCGATTCACATGCGTAGTCCGGGTGTGAAACCGAAAAGCTTTTATGCGAAAATATAAAAAATAATGATTTTTATAATTGAAGTTTGGTTTTAGTTGACTTTGGTCAACATTTTGAGTAAATGGACCCAGATCAGTGTTCTGACGATCCCGAAAGGTTTCCAGTAAAATATGGGACTTGTGTGTGTGCCCGGAATTTAATTCCGAGGTCCCATGCCTTAGAAATTAATTTTTGAAAGAAATTGTTTTGCTGAATTATTAATGAAATAAAGAAAAGAATTAATGTTTGAAACCATTGGTATTGGGCCCGTATTTTGGTTTCGGAGCTCGATACAGGTTTGTTATGATATTTAAGTCTTATCTTTGAAATTTGCTGAGAATCGGAGTTGATTTGATGTGATTTAGACGTCCGATTGAGACATAGTGAAATTTAAGTGTTCTTGAGAAAAATCATGAGTTTTGAGGTTAAATTAATTGTTTTAGATGTTATTTTCATGATTTGATCGCACGAGCAAGTCCGTATGATATTTTTAGACTTGTGTGCATGTTTGGTTTGGAGCACCGATGGCTCGGGCGATTTTCGGGTAGGCTTGGGGTGTTTTTAACTTGAAAAAAAAAATCTGCTGTCATAACAGTTTTTGGTGTACTGGTGCTCCACGCTTTTTCTTCAAAAAAAAAGAAAAGAAAAATCACAGAATCCAACTCGGGCAGCAACCATTTTTTTCATATTTTCAAACTAAAAAGACCTAGAGGCAATTTTCTTCACACAGGTTCATCCCCAAAGTGTTGGTAAATAATTCTAAACTCTTCTCTTTCGATTACCCAATGTTTTTCATCACTTTTCAATCAAAAATCAAGAATTTTCATGGTAAAAATTGGGGGTTTGGATATAATTAGAGAATTTTGTAAAAATTAAATTTTGACCTCGAATTGGGTCGGATTTCGAAACTAATTGCATACTCGGGCTCGGGGGTGAATGGGTAAAGAGAATTTGGTCCGAACTCCGAGTTTGGATCAAGCGGGCTCGAGATCGGTTTTTAACTTTTTTTTGAGAAAACGTAGGAAAACCATAATTTTTCAAAAACGTTAGTTCCTTTAGCATTAATTAATGATATTAAGTTAATTATGATTAGATTTCAGTGTATTGGAGGTGAATTCAAAAGGGAAAGATATAATTGAGTAGTGAGTGGCTGGCGAATTTGAGGTAAGTGTTTGGTTTAACCTTGACTTGAGGGAATAGGAATCCCCAACCTAATTGCTATGTGAATTTGCATGTGCGGGGTGTATAGGTGAGGTGATGAGTATCTATGCACCACCAAATTATCTATTAAACATGATCCCTTCCCCGTTTCCAATTTAATTGATTCCTGGCTCAATTGTTTTATAATCCTTGATGTCTATATGCTTACGTGGTTTCGTTAAATTGTTGTTAAGTATTGTTTCAAGTATTTTGGAAGTATTGGTTATTCATTTGGCTTCATTGTGATAAATAATATAGTGAGCTAGTTGACAGTATTTTAATATATATTACGGTTGGTTTATTTGTGAAATGATAAATGATGAAGTTATGAATGGTATTGTTTACTGTTTACAATTGTTGAGGCAAAAAATATTATGAAAGGCATTGATTTGAAATTTGTGAAATCTTTATAAATAAAAGTGATATGATTGTCTAGTGGGAGCGGGTTGCACGCTGCAATAATGAGTGATAAGGGTGGACTTGTGGGATCGGGTTGCACGCCGCAATGGGAGAAATAAGGATGATATTTGTATATAGGGAGGAGGAATAAGGGTGGACAGGTGGGAGCGGGTTGCACGCCGCAACAAGGAGCGATAAGGAATTTTAAATACAAGGAACGGAAATCTCTCTATTTTTCTCTACTGTTTATCTCATATTTAACACCTACGATTACTTTGAAAGCAAAATTTAAAATGTGGAAGCTTATGTAAGAATTTGGTTATAGCTGAGACCTGGCAAGATGTGGCTGAGTTATTTTATTTATTGCTATAGTTTATTATTTTTGTTTAGTTTAGAATTTCTTTCTTGCTTTATTATTTATATGTTGTTACAGGTTATATTATAATTGCCCCTCCGTAGCCTCGTCACTACTTCGTCGAGATTAGGCTCGGCACTTACTCAGTACATGGGGTCGGTTGTATTGATAATACACTCTGCACTCTTTTGTGCATATCCAGGTATCGTCCAGTGTTAGAGACTTTAGTAGCTGTCATTCATCACTCGGAGACCCGAGGTAGATCTGCTGGAGTCCGCAGAATTCCTGGAGTATTCTCTTAGTTTGATAGAGACTGTTTATTTTACTCAAAATAGATACATTATTTCTTTTAGCCCATTATATGTAGTATTCTTAGAAGTTCGTGAATTGTGACACCAGACCCTGGGGTAGTCTTAGAATTATATATTTATTTCATGGCTTGGTTTATTTATTCATTTATTATTTTATTCATGAAGTTATTTATGGAAACTATCAAATTTAGTTATTTTTCAATTGTCTTATTGTGTTTTAATAATTATTCAAAGGGAAATGGCTAATCAATTTCTAACATTGGCTTGCCTAACAAGTATGGTGTTAGGCGCCATCACGACCCTAAGATTGGGAATTTGGGTCGTGACAAGTTGGTATCAGAGCACTAGATTGCTTAGGTCGCACAATTCACAAACAAGCTTAGTAGAGTCTGAAGGATCGGTACAGAGACGTCTGTACTTATCTCTCAGAGGCTATTGAGTTAGGAAACAACTCCATTTTTTATTTATGTTCTATCGTGTGATTCTTGTTATCTCAAATACTGATTGGATTCTTCTATTCGCTCGTAGATGGAGAGAACACGTGCTTCCTCTTCCGCTGACCAACATTCCAGTCCTCCAGCAACAGCAGATCCTACTAGGAGCAGAGGTCGAGGCCACGCCAGAGGTCGAGGCCACGCCAGAGGCCGAGGCAGGGGCAGGACTCAGCCCATTGCCCAGGCACCAGCCCTAGCTGTGGAACCTCAAATCGAGATTAATGAGGGGGTTCTAGTTTCAGACCGTTCCAGCAGGACCAGCCCAGGTCCCACAGGGGTTTAATGCTACTCCGGTACTTCAGGACGCTTTGGTCCGTTTAGTGGGTATTATGGAGAGTGTAGCCCAGACTGGCACATTCCCTATTGCAGCAGCCGTATTTCAGGCTAGAGGAGGGGTCCAGACTCCTGCTACCCACACTCTAGTTCAGACTACTCCTCAGATTCAGACCCTAGCAGCCAATCTGGTTGGGGTTATTCAGCCAGTTGCTCCAGTGCTGCCCTTTGATGGGGTAGCTATGTCCACCAATGCTTTGTGGAGATTGGACAGGTTCATTAAGCTATTTCTTGTTCATTTCAGTGGTGAGAGTTTAGAGGATCTTAATGAATATTTGGATAGTTGTCATGAGGTTCTGCATAATATGGGTATCTTGGAGATCAATGGGGTCGATTTTGCTACCTTTTAGATGACCGATTTTGCCAAAAAATGGTGGAGAGATTATTTGTTGACTAGACCAGTTGGGTCATCTGCCTTGACTTGGGATCAGTTCTCTCATCTCTTTTTAGAGAAGCTCTTGCCTGTTACTACTCTAGAGGAGAAGCGTCATCAGTTTGAGCGACTTCAGCAGGGCAGCATGACTGTGACCCAGTATGAGAATCGTTTTATGGAGTTGGCTAGACATGTTATTCTTTTATTGCCCACACAGAGAGAGAGGGTCAGACAGTTTATTTAGGGCCTTGCTCAGCCCATCAGGTTGCAGATGGCCAAGGTGACAGGGAGCGAGATTTCATTTTAGGATGCAGCTAATGTGGCTAGGAGAGTTGAATCGGTTCTTGGGATGGGAGGTCAGGGGTGTGACAAGAGACCTCGCCATTCCGGTGGTTTCAGTAGTGCCTCATCTGGAGGTGGGGCTTTATTTAGCAGAGGCCAGCCTTCCAGGACATTTCATTCAGTACTACAGGCTTCACATGGTACTTTAGGTGGTCCTGGTTCTTATATGCCTCCTTCTGCTCAGCCAGTCTACAGTGCACCGTCAACTCCTATTAGAGAACCTCCTCAGCAGAGTTATTATCGAGTTCAGCTGGCTCGTCAGGGTCAGTCTTCATATCCGGAGAGATGTTTTGAGTGTGGTGAATATGGGCATAATCGGAGAGCTTGTCCGAAACTCTTGGGTAATCATCATTAGTACCAAGGTTCCTGTGTTATAGTTCCAACACCACCTGCCTAGCCAGCCAAGGGTAGGGGTCATATAGCTAGAGGTAGAGGCCAGAATGTTAGAGGTGGAGGTCAGGTAGCTAGGGGTGGATGCCAGCCTGCTAGAGGTGGAGGTCCTCTCAGAGATGTGGTGCAAGGTGGCGGGGCCCAGCCCCGATTATATGCATTTCCAATCAGGCCTGAGGCGGAGTCCTCCGATGCTGTTATTACAAGTATTATCTCAGTTTGTGATAAAGCAGCTTCAGTTTTGTTTGATTCAGGATCTACTTATCTTATGTTTCATCCTATTTTGCCTAGTATTTGATTGTGCCCCATAATTTTTTGAGTGTTCCTATTTATGTGTCTACGCCGGTGGGGGATGCTATTGTGGTAGATCGTGTATATAGTTCGTGCTTAGTAGTCATTTAGGGTCTTGAAACTAGTGTGGATCTTTTGCTTCTAGACATAGTTGATTTTGATGTTATATTGTGCATGGATTGGTTGTCTCCTTATTATGCCATCTTGGACTACCATGCCAAGATAGTTACATTAGCCTTGCTGGGGTTGCCTCGATTAGAATGGAAAGGGACTCCTGGTCATTCTCCCAGCCGAGTGATTTATATGCCAAGGCTCGTCGCATGGTTGAGAAGGGATGTTTGTCTTATTTGGCTCATATTCGTGACTCCGATGCTAAGGTTTCTTCTATAGAGTCAGTTCCTATCATTCGTGAGTTTCCCGAGGTATTTCCTGCAGACCTGCCGAGGATACCACCCGACAGGGATATTGATTTTTATATTGATGTAGCTCCGGGCACTCAGCTCACTTTCATTCCTCCATATTGGATGGCCCCACCAGAATTGAAAGAGTTGAAAGAACAATTGCAAGACTTGCTTGATAAGGGTTTTATTAGACCCAGTGTCTCGCCTTAGGGTGCACCGGTGTTATTTGTAAAGAAGAAAGATGGGTCGATAATCAAGAATAAATATCCATTACCGAGAATTGATGATTTATTTGATCAACTTTAGGGTGACAGGGTGTTTTCGAAAATTGATTTGAGATCGGGCTTCCATTAGTTGAAGATTAAGGTGTCTGATGTTCCAAAGACAGCCTTTCGGATGAGGTATGGGCATTATGAATTTCTGGTCATGTCCTTTGGGTTGACTAATGCTCCAGCAGCCTTTATGGATTTGATGAATCAGGTTTTCAAGCCTCATCTGAACTCTTTCATGATCGTGTTCATTGATGACATTCTTATATACTCCCGCAATCGGGAAGAGCATGAACAGCACATCCGTAGAGCGCTCTAGACTTTGAAGGATAATCAGTTGTATGCAAAATTCTCAAAATATGAGTTTTGGTTGGATTCAATAGCTTTCTTGGGTCATATCGTATCAGGTGAGGGTATTCAGGTTGATCCTAAGAAAATAGAGGCAGAAAAGAACTGGCCTAGACCCACTACAGCTACAAAAATCGGAAGTTTCTTGGGTTTGGTGGGTTATTACTATCATTTTGTGGAGGGGTTCTCATCTATAGCAGCCCCAATGACTAAATTGACTCAGAAAGGTGCCCTATTTAAATGGTCAGATGAGTGCGAGGCAAGCTTTCAAAAGCACAAGACAGCCTTGACTTCAGCACCGGTTTTAGTATTACCATCAGGTTCGGGTTCTTTCATGGTGTATTGTGATGCTTCCCGAGTTGGACTTGGAGAAGTATTGATGCAGGATGGTAGGGTGATTGCATATGCATCTCGACAGTTGAAAGTCCATGAGAAGAATTATCTTGTTCATGACTTAGAGTTGGCAGCCACTGTTCATGCATTGAAGATTTGGAGGCACTATATTTATGGCGTGCCGTGTGAAATTTTCACTGACTATAACAGTCTCCAGTACTTATTCAAGCAAAAGGATCTAAACTTGAGGAGATGGTTAGAGCTACTGAAAGATTATTGATGTCACTATATTACATCATCCAGGGAAGGCCAACATGGTGGCCGATGCATTGAGCAGAAAGGCGGTAAGTATGGGCAGCCTTGCATCTATTCCCGTCGGTGAGAGACCATTAGCTTCAGACATTCAAACTTTGGCTAATCAGTTCGTGATGTTGGATATTTCACCCAGCAGTGTTCTAGCTTGTACAGTCACTCGGTCTTCCTTAATCGGGCGTATTAGAGAGTGGCAGGATGATGACCCACATTTGATGGACCTTAAGGACACAGTTCGGCGCGGTGGTGCCAAGTAGGTTACAGTTGGAGATGACATTGTTTTGAGGATGCATGGTCGTATATTTGTGCCTAATATTGATGGCCTTCGTGAGTTGATCCTTGAAGAGGCTCACACTTCTAAGTATTCTATTCACCCGGGTGTAGCCAAAATGTACCAAGACTTGAGACAATATTATTGGTGGAGAAGGATGAAAAAGGACATTGTTGCGTATGTGGCTCGTTGCTTAAATTGTCAGCAGGTAAAATATGAGCATCAGAGACCAGGTAGTTTGCTTCAGCAGATAGAGATTCCTGAGTGGAAGTGGGAGCGTATCACTATGGACTTCGTTGTTGGACTCCCACGGACTCAGAGGAAATTTGATGCAGTTTGGGTTATAGTGGATAGGCTGACTAAATCAGCATATTTCATTCTAGTGGCAAGTACTTATACTTCGGAGAGGTTGGCAGAGATATATATTCGAGAGATTGATCACCTTTATGGTGTGCCCGTGTCTATCATTTTTGATCGAGGTACGCAGTTTACTTTGCACTTCTGTAGTGCAGTTTAGCATGAGTTGGGTACCCGAGTTGAGTTGAGCATGACATTTCATCCTCAGACTGACGGGCAGTCCAAGCATACTTTTTAGATTTTGGAGGATATGCTTCGTGCTTGTGTTATTGACTTTGGACGTTCTTGGGATTGGTTCTTGCCATTAGCGGAGTTTGCTTATAATAATAGTTATCAGTCGAGCATTCAGATGGCTCCTTATGAGGCATTATATGGTAGACGGTACAGATCGTCAGTTGGATGGTTTGAGCTGGGAGAGGCTCGTTTATTGGGTACAGACTTAGTTCAGGAGGCCTTAGATAAGGTCAAGATTATTCGGGAAAGACTTCGTGTAGCTCAGTCTAGGAAAGAGAGTTATGCCAATCGTAAGGTTCGTGATGTGACATTCATGCTTGGAGAGAGAGTATTGCTTCGGGTATCACCCATGAAGGGTGTTATGAGATTTGGGAAGAAGGGCAAGTTGAGCCCCAGGTATATCGGGCCATTTGAGATTCTTGATAGAGTGGGGGAGGTAGCTTATAGGCTTGCATTGCCTCCAGGGTTATCCTCTGTTCATCCGGTATTCCACGTGTCTATGCTCTGGAAATATCATGGTGACCCGTCCCACGTGTTAGATTTAACCTATGTCCAATTGGACAAAGACTTGACTTATGAGGAAGAGCCGGTATCCATTTTAGACCGACAGGTTCGTCAGTTGAGGTCTAAGAGTTTTCCTTCAGTTCGAGTGCAGTGGAAACGTCAGCATGTTAAGGCAACTACTTGGGAGTTTGAGTCGGACATGTAGAGCAGCTATCCACACTTGTTTGCCAATTCAGGTAATTTTCTATGTCCGTTTGAGGACGAACGTTTGTTTTAGAGGTGGAGATTATGATGACCCAAGGGGTCATTTTATGAATTAAGACTCCTTTATAGGTTTATTAGCCATAAAAAGACTAATTTTAAATACATAGATTCGCGTGCGCAATCCGGGTGTGAAACCGGAAAGCTTTTATGTGAAAATGTAGGAAATAATAATTTTTATAATTTAAGTTTGGTTTTAGTTGACTTTGGTCAACATTTTAAGTAAACGGACCCAGATCGGTGTTTCAACGATGCCGGAAGGTCCGTAGTATAATATGGGACTTGTACGTGTGCCCGGAATTTAATTCCGATGTCCCAAGCCGTAGAAATCAATTTTTGAAAGAAATCATTTTGCTGAATTATTAATAAAATAAAGAAAACAATTAATGTTTGAAACCATTGACATCGGGCCCGTATTTTGGTTCTGGAGCTCGATACAGGTTTGTTATGATATTTAAGTCTTATCTGCAAAATTTGATGAGAATCGGAGTTGATTTGTCGTGATTCGGACGTTCGATTGAGAAATAGTGAAATTTAGGTGTTCTTGAGAAAAAATCATGAGTTTTGAGGTTAATTTCATTATTTTAGATGTTATTTTCATGATTTTATCGCACGAGCAAGTCCGTATGATGTTTTTAGACTTGTGTGCATATTTGGTTTGGAGCCCCGAGGGCTCGGGCGAGTTTCGGATAGGCTTCAGGATGTAATCTGCTGTCATAACAGTTTTTGGTACACTGGTGCTCCACGTTTTTTCTTCAAACAAAAGAAAAAGAAAAAACATAGAATCCAACTCGGGCAACATCCATTTTATTCATATTTTCAAACTAAAAAGACCTAGAGGCGATTTTCTTCACACATGTTCATCCCCAAAGTGTTGGTAAACAATTCTAAATTCTTCTCTTTCGATTACCCAATGTTTTTCATCACTTTTCAATCAAAAATCAAGAATTTTCATGGCAAAAATTCAGCGTTTGGGTAGAATTAGAGAATTTTGTAAAAATTAAAATTTGACCTTGAATTGGGGTCGAATTTCGAAACTAATTGCATACTCGGGCTCGGGGTGAATGGGTAGACGGAATTTGGTCCGAACCCCGAGTTTGGACCAAGCGGGCCCGAGGTCATTTTTTTAGAAAACGTAGGAAACCCATAATTTTTCAGAAAAGTTAGTTCCTTTAGCATTAATTAATAATATTAAGTTAATTATGATTAGATTCGAGTGTATTGGAGGTGAATTCAAAAAGAAAAGCTATAATTGAGCAGTGAGTGACCTGCGAATTTGAGGTAAGTGTTTGGTTTAACCTTAACTTGCGGGAATAGGAATCCCCAACCTAATTGCTATGTGAATTTGCATGTGCGTGGTGTATAGGTGAGATGACGAGTATCTATGCACCACCAAATTATCTGTTAAACATGATCCCTTCCCCGTTTCCAATTTAATTGATTCCTGACTTAATTGTTTTATGATCATTGATGTTTATATGCTTACTTGGTTTCGTTAAATTGTTGTTAAGTATTGTTTCAAGTATTTTGGAAGTGTTGGTTGTTCATTTTGCTTCATTGTGATACATAAAAGGGTGAGCTAGTTGATAGTGTTTTAATATATATTACAATTGGTTTATTAGTGAAATGATAAATGATGAAGTTATGAGTGGTACGGTTTATTGTTTACAATTGTTGAGGCAAAACATATTGTGAAAGGCATTAATTTAAAATTTGTGAAATCTTTATAAATAAAAGTGATATGATTGTCTGGTGGGAGCGGGTTGCACACCGCAACAAGGAGTGATAAGGGTGGACATGTAGGATCGGATTGCACGCCGCAACGGGAGAAATAAGGATGATATTTGTATATAGGCAGGAGGAATAAGGGTAGACAGGCGGGAGAAATAAGCTTATGTGAGAATTTGGTTATAGCTGAGACCTGGCAAGAGGTGGCTGAGTTATTTCATTTATTGCTGTAGTTTATTGTTTTTATTTAGTTTAAAATTTCTTTCTTTCTTTATTATTTATATGTTGTTACAGTTATATTATAATGGCCCTGCCGTAGCCTCGTCACTACTTCATCGAGGTTAGGCTCAGCACTTAATCAGCACACGAGGTCGGTTGTACTAATACTACACTCTGCACTCTTTTGTGCATATCCAGATACCGTCCAGTGTTAGAGACTTTAGTAGCTGTCATTCATCACTCGGAGACACGAGGTAGATCTGCTGGCGTCCGTGGAATTCCTGGAGTCTTCTCTTAGTTTTATAGAGACTGTTTATTTCTTTTAGCTCATTATATGTAGTATTCTTAGAAGTTCGTGAATTGTGACACCAGACCCTAGGGTAGTCTTAGAGTTATATATTTAGTTCGTGACTTGATTTATTTATTCGTTTATTATTTTATTCATGAAGTTAATTATGGAAACTATAAGATTTAGATATTTTTAAATTGTCTTATTGTGTTTTAATAATTATTCAAAGGGAAATGGCTAATTAATTTCAAACATTTGTTAACAAGTGTGGTGTTAGGCGCCATCACGGCCCTAAGGTTGGGAATTTGGGTCGTAACAGCCTAAGATTTTGTTTGGAAATAAATATTTTTTCTTTTTTTCTATAATTTTTTTCAAAACAATGTGTGGTTATTAAAATTTTACTATTTCTTAAATTCAACTTGAAAATGGATTTTTAAATTTAGAGAAGTCCTTTGAAACCAGTTTTTCGCTGAATATCTATGACTTGGAAACTTTTAAATTTTAAAAATTTACCCCAAGTTTTTGGAATTTATAAAAGGATCATATCTACCCACTAGAATTAAATACCAAGCTAACCATTAAACACTCACTTCTTGTTGTTACTGCCTACAGTTGAGAGAAACTATAACTAAGTTAAAACAGTAAGAAGATAAAGGTAATAGATAAAGAAACCTTCGCCAACACAATTCTACATTGCGAATATTAAGTTTTCTTCATCTTCGGAAAAATTAGTTTCATCAACTTTCACTATCTGTTTTAACAAAAAAAATTAGAGTGCAGTTAAGCGTTACACGTGTTTACTTATTTGTTTCAAGTAAGATAGTCAAGTTGAGGTAATGCTGCTCGGTGGGCCGGGCCTGAACCGGACCGGACCGGGCCCGCGGTCCTAACGGGCCTGGTGGGCCTGGTGGGCCGGTCCTAGGTGGGCCGGTCTTGGTGGGTCTCCTGAGCCCGTCACGGGCTGGTCTCCATGGGTGAGCCCACGAGCCCGGGACCGTTTAGCCCGGGACCGGCAGACGGGCCTGGGCCGGTCCTGGCGGGCCTGGCGGGCCCAACGGCTATTTTTCAAAAAAAAAAAAAAAAATCTGCAACGGCCATATTTAAAATCTAGCCGTTTGGGCTGAAAATATGACCGTTTTTTAAGTTAAAAAAATGGCCATTTAGCCCCCAAACTTTATTTTAACCCCAAACTTTATATAATTACACTTTTCCCCATTTCTCAACTATAAATACCCCCTCATTCTTTCATTTTTATTCACCAATTCATCAATATCTCTCAATATCTCTCAATCTCTCTCAATCTCTCTCAATCTCTCTACTACAATTACTTAATTTATTGTTGAAATTTCGTGAAAAATTGTGAAGTTGTTGAATTGAAGTTTTCAAGTGTTCAACGATTTTCAATTTTCAAGAAGTTGTTCGGCAATCCGGTAAACTCGTTTCAACTCTTACGTTTTTAGAATATATTTTTGTGTGGTTTAGTTTGCATAATTATAATTAATATGGCATTTACTTTGAAAAAAATGTTTGGTAAAGGAAAAGATAAAACCGGTGAAAGTAGTGGCCAACCAACTACCCTTCCCCCGGCTCCCCGACCTAGAAAAGATAAGCAAGTTGAAAGTAGTCGCCAACCTAGACGTCCTCCTCCTTCCGTAATTCTTGATAGTGATCACCCTTGTTTTCAATTTACCGATAGTGAATTTTATCATAATGTTGCACCAGGTGATAGATTAGATGATGAAATTATGAATGCTCTTTATCCTAATGAAACCTTCTTAGAAAATAATGAGGAAAATGAGGATGATGATGAAACTCAAGCACCGAATTTAGATGATACACCTACTAGTCCTCTTAATAACCCAAGTGATGCACCGGTCGACCCATTTAATTCTGCTTACAACAACACTAAATCCTGCATTTACTAATATTTTCCATGTTAGATGTATTTGTCATATTTATCATTTAATTGTCGGTGATGGTATGCGAATATTAAACATAGAAATTGAAAAGGTTAGAATGGCTCTTAATTGGCTTTTTTATTCAAACCGTAGAAGTAGACTTAGAGAGTATTTTAAAAAATGTGATGAATATGGCCTTAGAGAAAGAAAGGTTCCTAAACCTTGCCCGACTAGATGGAATTGTATGTACGAAAGTTTAGTAGTAGCATATGAATATAGAAACCCAATTAATGCAACGTTTAATTCTCGGGTAGGTGGTGAAGATGATGATGAAATGCTTACCACTCAAGATTGGACTAATGTTAAAATTCTTTTAGATTTTTTAGAACATTTTCAAATTGCAACAAATGCATTTTCTGGGCAATATTATCCTACTATTTCAAACTGTTTAGTTTATATTGCAGCACTATCTGATTTGTTTGTTAAATTTAGTGAGGGTGGGGATATTTATGAACTTGCTATAAATGAAATGAAACAAAAGTTTAAAAAATATTTTTTTCCTATCCCTCCTATTTATGGTCTTGCTGCAATGCTAAATCCTACAATGAAATTGGGAGGTCCTCATTTTTGGTATTCAAATATTTATAAGGCTTTAGATCTTTCATATGAGGAAATTGCGACACTTGCAGATGCAAAAGCTTCAATTAAGCTTAACGCTCAAACAGTTTATAATGCTTATCAACTTGCCTTAGAGCATGCTTGGCCAACTATTCCAACCCCTACTTCGTCTAGCTCACAATCCTCTAAAAGAGTTGTGGGCTTAAAAGCTCTTAAATCTTGGACGGAGTTCAGGGGGTCTCAAGGTGAAAATTATGATGAAACTTCACATCTAAATGAGCTTCAAGTTTATTTGTCTCAGGGACTTGAAAAGGAGAATCCAGACGGCTCTTTTGATCTTTTGGAATGGTGGAAGGCAAGGGAAAAACATTTTCCTGTTCTTGCAAGGATGGCTCGGGATATTTTATCAATTCAAGCTTCAACTGTTGCATCAGAGAGCGCTTTCAGTCAAGCAAGACTGCAAATAGGTGATCATAGAGCGTCTATGAGGGATAGCTTGGAAAAATCAGTATTGTTTAGAGATTGGATCCGCTCGGAAAGAAGAAACTTTGAAATTGCAGAAGCACAACCGGCGATAGATGAAGCTTATGAAGAAATGATAGCGGAACTTGCGGAGGATTCGGCTTCGCCCGGAAGTGGTGATGAACAAGCTTCTTTTCCACCACCACCAACGCAACCTCCTCCGAACCTTGAAGGATTTATGAGATTTGTTAGAGATAATACATAGAATAATATGTAACTTGTATTTTGGCACATCTTCCTTAGTTTTTTTCCTTCTAATGGTGGTATTAGTACCTTGTTGTGCTCATTCCATTGGGGGAAGGATGACTAAGAAAGATATGTCATTTTTTGGTAATAAAATTTATTGCTTCTACCCATGAGCTTCTTTTCGCAATATTTCTTTGTCTATACTTAGAATTATTTATAAGCTACAATATATACATAATATACAATATATATACTACAAGAAAATATATAAGAGAATATATATACATAAGATACAATATAATATACTACAAGAAAATATATTATGCGAAAATATATACATAATATACAATATATATACTACAAGAAAATATATTATGCGAAAATATATACATAATATACAATATATATACTACAAGACAATATATTATGCGAATATATATACATAATATACAATATATATACCAAGCTCTTAAATATATTATGCGAATATATATACATAAGATACAATATATATACTACAAGAAAATATATAAGAGAATATATATACATAAGATACAATATAATATACTACAAGAAAATATATTATGCTACAATATATACATAAGATACAATATATATACTACAAGAAAATATATTATGCGAATATATATACATAAGATACAATATATATACTATAAGAAAATATATAAGAGAATATATATACATAAGATACAATATAATATACTAAAAGAAAATATATTATGCTACAATATATACATAATATACAATATATATACTACAAGAAAATATATTATGCGAACATATATACATAAGATACAATATATATACTAAAAGAAAATATATAAGAGAATATATATACATAAGATACAATATAATATACTTCAAGAAGTGATATTTATGCATGACAATTTAGTGTTTTACTATTGTTTTGTTATTTTCTTTTTCATCAAGCACTTTAATAATTAGATATACATATATACTACATATATATTTTTAATATAGCCATGATACTACAAGAAATTGTCTAAAAAAAAAAAAAAAGCCCGCTAGGCCCGCGAAGCCCACGAGCCCGGCCCGTTAAGCACAGGACCATGTGGGCTTAGGCCCGTCACGGGCCGGTTCCACCCATTAGGCCCAAGAAGCCCGGGACCGCCAGAGCCCGGGACCACGAAGCCCGGGACCGCGAGGCCCGGCCCGTTAGGCCCACTAAGGCCCGGGCCCGGGACAAAATACAGCATTAAGTTGAGGTGATTTGATAGTTTTTACAAATTGTAGAGTACAATCATGTTTCATGATTTTGGGAAAAAGTACATCAAAATGCATTGCAAAAGTTATAACCAAATTGCACAACTTCACCTTTGAATCAAATTTTAGTGAAAATCCAAATTCTGTTTACCCAAAAAAAAAAATTGAAATTTATGTCCAAAACGCCTACTAAGACTTGCAAAAACATGTACCATCACTTATTTCTGGTATAGAATTACAACGGAAGTCACAACATAAAAGGAGGTTAAATGCTAAAAACTTATTCTAATACCGTATTCTTTTATTTTTATGCTTTTATGGGGTGAATAACTAAAGTGTTATTATCCGAAGTGCCCAATTTTCAAGTTATCAACTGCGTACCTTTGGCAGTCACAAAGCTCTCAAATTTGTTATTCTGGAGATTCAGAAATTTCAAATTGCTCAGAGCAACTATATCTACACAGGTAAATCAAATATATAGTTAGCACAAAGAAAAAAACAAACATTTATGTATTTGATACGGGTACATATGATTAACGGGTGAGACTAACGACAAACCACTCATTTCAATTTTTTCATCTATTTCATTGTACGAGAGATCCAGATGCGTGAGAGATGGAAGATCCTTTAGAGATGAAAAGATATCGGAATTGAAGCTATTTTCACTCGGATAGAGTTTCTCTAACTTCTTCAGTCCAATATGTGTACCAAGACCTACATTAATTTGTGAATTTTTAAAATTAGTTAGGGGTAGAAAAAAAATACCGGACTAGTTTATTAACGTCAACGATTCGTTATGAAAAAAGAAGTTTATCCAACGCACAAAGGATAATGATGTCATTGATTTTGTAACCTTCCAACAAGAGCACCCTTAAGTTGCTCAAACCTAGACATTTCATACTGCCTTCGCCTGAAAAATATAGTAAGCATTTCCAAAAAAAATGGCCCCATAATAAATTCCTTTAAATAAATATACGAAAAGTAATGTAGAATGATAGAGTATAATGCTATGATCTGTTTGTATGTTACAAAAAGTTGCTTCCTATTGACAGAGCTAGAGAAATCTTAACAAGGAGACTTTGAAAATGATAGGAGTGCCACAACTAAAATTTGAACCTACAACTTAAACCTATTTTTGAGTTGCTTTTATCACTACACTAAAAGTTTTTGTTACCATAGGAGGATTCAATAATTTCTATATATTTGCGTACATAATTAATATTTAATAGTTTTTTACCTATACACATAATATAAGTTTTCACAAAAGGAATTAAATGTGATTCCTTTGGTGGCCCAAGACACTACCAAGTCTTAGAACCTTAAGAGATGAAATCCAACATGAATATAATAAAAAGGGATTATCCTGCAAATCGACTACTTTCGGGTTGGTTAGTTGCAATAGTTTATCAAACCATGGATAGCAAAATCACAAGGAAAACTATGTTAACATATATAGTTTCACCGAACAATACCCATGCAATTGATAAGGCTAAAAGAGAAGAATCTTTTTTTTTTATCCATCCTGAAGGATCAATTTCTCTCGGCATAATACTTTCATTTGAAAGGAAGAAATAGAGAGGCTAAGCCTCGTTTTACTGTATTTAATGACGGTTTTAATCTTGGTTACTATTATCAACATGTGTTCGAAAATAATTTCTGCAAAAAATAAAACAAACAGAAGCCACCGTCAATTGCAACCATTTACAATCATCGCTATCAACCACCATCCCTACAACAACCACCGATTACTACTAAGTACTAACAATCACCATTATCAGTCATCATTATATATCATCGGCCATTGTCATTACTCACCACCATTAACTATTACTATCTTCCACCATAATTATTAGCCGCTATCACCAACTACCACGGTTAACCATTACTGCCAACCACCATCACCACTAGCTACTACCCACAACCCCTACCATCAGTTAATACTATCCCTAACGGCATCCATAACCACCACTACAAGCCATCACAAGCATCATAACACATAAAAGTTTTAAAAAAAAATTTTGTTCATATAGTATTAGATTGATTTATTAGTTTATTTGAATTTTATATTTATTAATTTTTTATATAAAAGCAAGTTTTGTACATTCAAATGTTGAGAAAACAATCGGTTTTAATTATTTGGGTATCTTTTTTTCTTCTTCCAACATTGACTACTTAAGTCAGCTTTTATTTATTTAACAGAAAACTCTTAAAAGTAATCCCCGCATATATACAGACGGCAAACTTATGTTTATTAAATACTAAAGGCATCATTTAATATTTTCAACAATAGGATGTTTATAATTTTGGTATATATCAATATTTAGGAAAGATAAGCATGGATTTGGAGGGGGTTGGGCGGGTTCAATTTTCTTAACGGATAATCCGTTAACCCGTTAAGAATATATATATATATATATATATATATATATATATATATATATATATATATATATATATATATATATATATATGCGCGCGTGCATAATACCTTATATGTACAATGTAATTTTTCCACCAAGTTAAACCACTTAGTTTTAGAACCTCAAGGAAGAAATCCAACACAAAGATGATAAAACATTTGGATGGAGGGGACTATACTGCACATCCAGCACTTTCAGGTTAGTCAAATGCGACAACTTGTCAATTCCTGCATAACAAAATCAGTAAGATAAAAATATGTTAATATATATATATAGTTTCAGGTGGTCAACAATATATACCAATACAAGATCAGGTAAAACTACCTTCGATTTTTGCCCACCCTGTAATACTATATGCAGACAAACAAAGAACTTGCAGCGATTTGAATGGAAGAAACAGAGAAGCATTAAAATTCCAACCGTCGCCAACCAGAGAGGCTCGTCTGTGATTGAGTTTGATCACTCGGCCTGTTGCTAAGCTGCATTTACCCCAGGCCAAGAACAACAATCTACAAAACCGCTCTCATTATAGCCACCCCAAATGGTTCCGCCTTTTAAACTCGCCATGTCTGCCTGCAGCTCCAATAGAGCATTTCTCTCTTCATCCAAACAACCATTCGCCACAATTATCATCAGAAAAACAACCCACAACCATAACTTAATATTCCCCATATCCTTCATCCCGGCCACTAGTAGTACTCTACTTTTGCTCTTTTCAATTATATATGTATTCTTTATTTTCAGTTACTGTAGTTTAGTTTGCTGTTTTAATAAACTAAGCTACCAGAAGGTTATATATATAGGAATTACAGCAAAAACTTTCTTTGGAAAACAAAAGAGTGACATCACAGTACCTTTCCAACATCGGAAAATGAAATTAGTCGAGTCATCATATCAATGCCCTGAAAAATTTACTGAATAAAGTAGTGCATATCAATTTAGAGCCACAGAAGAGTTGAGCTGATTGATACTGTGGTTGTCCCTAGTCTATGGCAGTATAGATTCCACTATATACTCATCTCACTTGCAAAAAAATTTTGATTTTTAGCTTTAAGTCAAGGTCTTCTAAGTTGCTGCTTGCTAGCTTGCTTCCATTTTGGATGACTTGACGAATCCCACTATTTCCTTCATACTAATCAACTAAGAATAGAGGTTATCTTTATATGCGTTAATGTAAATTTCGGATATAATATAGTTGAATAGTCTTCATGAGTTGAGCTAAAACGAAACATGTGTTGATTTTAATTTCAATCGCACCCCTTTTGTCACAATTTTTGAAGGTATAATTTGCCCCTATGTATATGTCCTTGGATTCACTCGGGAAAAATGTAAGAGTTATTGTGTGAGGCATATGGTTATTTAATCTCGGTATTAAATGTGGCATTACTTGCCCAGTGTTTGATTAATATTAAAAATCAAATGTCGTATTATTAATACTTATATGACTTATATATACATGACTTTATTTGGCTCACACCGAGTTCCAGGCTAGTAGAGTCATAAAAAAGGAAAATATTAAGATGAAAGAAAGCAAATTGAATAACAGTCTCAACTTGAAAAGAAATAAAAAGCTCTGTTTCTAGATTTAAACTTGAGATTTAGATCCCAAACCATAGTCAAGAGAACTTGTTTATTCCTTCTAACTCAAGCATAGGAACTAGAACAATCTTGCCAACGAAAGAGAGAACAAAGGAATAGAGAACAACAAAGTTACATAATCATTGAACTGCTATTCTTATATTTTTAGAAAAAAGATATTTATCCACAAATAAAATAGGAAAGCAAAACTAAGACAAATAAAACTAAATTTTATTTCATGACACTATCATAATATTATAACTTTGACATAATTCAAACTAAGCTCCATATGATACAGCCAAATATAGAGCAGAGAAGGCAAATGAATTGAAGCTAGAGGGAAACCAATTGAAGCAATACCAAATGAATGAATAATTTAGAAAAAAACTCTCACTAAACTCAGTGCTCTCGGCGCATGTTAGGCTAATATGCGCTGTTCATGATTAACTATGCCTAGACACGCTCTCGGCGCATGTTAAAACTCCAGCGAAGGCAAAAAATGCTAGCTGAAAGATAGCACGTACTCAGTGAAATAGTCTAGATGTACACAACTTAATGCAAAAAAGATCTTCATACAATTAAAGAACACGTTTACGTTGTGGCAATGCAAGACATGAAAATATGGTTTCTCGTAAAGAAAGATGCGAACACTCTTGTTTGCTCTTACTTCACCTGCATAAAATGATAGGTAGATGGTATCGAGCCATCTGCTTATTTGCTGGATTAGCTAGTTTCGTTAGATCGGTCAATAGAAGCTTTTTTTGTATCTTACAATGACAACCAGGTAAATGTAACATAGAAAAGTTGGTTAGTTTTCCTTCAGAATATTGTGAAAACTTTCAATCAGGAATTGCTTTTCGTTTTAAACCATCATCCAACCACACATAATGACAACCCCAGATAACAACCCACCTGAACCACCTAATCTAAGCTCCATGCATATTGATACTTCCAGCACTCAAACTCCACAACAACCACCCCTCGCCCCACTCGTTTAAACAAACACTACTGCAGAATACCACATTTCACCATATTCCACCTAATAGCCAACCACAACACTTCAACATAGACTTAACTGATGAGACAACCAATGAAGCTGATCCAGATACTTTAATCTTACTCTCTACTACTGACAAAACTCGCCTGTATTCTCCTTGGAGGTACTCTGTCATAATCAAAGTTTTTGGATGAAAGGTTGGACACCTAACACTATGTACAAAACTCCAAACGTTATGGCAACCTACTGAAACCCTCCTTCTTATTGACCTAGGCTCCGATTTCTTCCTTATCAAATTCCAAAAAGAAGAAAATATGAATAAGGCCCTGCATAAAGGCCCCTGGTTTATATTTAATCATTTTCTCCCTGTTCGAAAATGGGAACCAAAATTCATTGCCTCCGCTACCCAACTAACTTACTCTGCCATACGGATCCGACTCCCTGAATTACCTACAGAATTTTATGATTTTGATATACTCCAAAAGGTGGGAGCAAAGGGGGGCACACTCCTTAAAATAGACCTGCACCAGTGCCACCACCAGAGGACGGTACACGCGTATTTGTATCGAAGTAGCACTAACCTCTCAAAACTCATGTTTTCATTGGCATGCATCGTCAAAAAATTCTCTATGAAGGCCTTAACATGTTACGTACGCTATGTGGTCGACTTGGTCACACCACCAATCTATGTTCCTACCCTAAACCACTAACCACCTCCCCTACAACACTATTTATAACTCCAAACAACAACACACATCCTGCTGCAACTGTTATCACATCCGACCGGCAAAACTTAACAAAAAAAACTCAACATTAGGCGAATGGCAAACGGTCACATTGCCACCAAGACGTATGAACAAAAGCCCTATTAAACGAGGACCTCCACATATATCCCATCGCTACCCCGCACCCCCCTCCCCAATTCATCAAGAGCAGTTATCTTCAATGACGGCTACCACAATACCATATTCAGGTAAACCACCCAATGCACACACTCCAAACCCTAAGCCAGTAACATTAGAAAAGGACTACACTACCCCTCCAATTTTTTTTAACAAAGATACAATCAACCTAATCCAAGACCCTGAAGATAGTGACATGCTCGATCAAACCCCCTCTTCTTCAAACCCAGTACCCTCCTCCTCCAACACTGGGCCAGTTCAATCAATACTTAGCAGCCCAAATTCACAAGCCCAACACAAGTGTGCTCAAATAGCCCAACTACCTATTTCCACTAGTCCCTCCCAGTCAACACACAACTCACTTATTACTACATTGAAAAACAAACACGTGGATGAGGAGCTTACTCAGCAACTCTCCAATGACAACTTATCAGTTTCACCGCCCACACTACCAATCACTCCCTTGCAAATTATCCCTCCCCAAATACCGGCATACACACACACACCACAACATTACCCAACGAATCTGGGCCTTCTCCGCCCATACATTTTCAGAAAAACCAATACAAATACCACAAAGGCCCATGCACAATCATACCCTACACCCATAGACCAGTCACGTGCCATCTCCACAGTTAATAGCCCACCCCGACCGACTTCAAATCAACCATACAAACCAACCTTTCAACAAACGCATGCCTCTACCTCACCATCATTAATTACCCTGCTTAATCCAACTCCTACAAACAACAATACAACACACCTTACAAAAATTATGAACCACACTCCATTAAACTTCCTGTATCGGAGAACAACTTCATTCACAAACACAAAAATCCTACAACATCCAATTACACTCAACACCCTCACCATGAAGCCTCCGAACCAAACTCCACACCCACCACCAATCTACATCTCCCAATTCCCCCATGCAAGCTTACCCACAATCCTGGCTCGAAATGAGTCTCCAGGATCATGCACTCACGTTTATGATGAAAATAAAGAATCAAGATGTGATAGTTATGATTCAAAATCTGGCAGACATAGCACAAATAGTTACGGAAGGGATGAGGATGGGGTCGACGTCTACAACCAATACCTATGGGCAATGCATCCACCATCAACACTCCACAGTCACCAATACATGACACCCCTACCTCTACTGTATCCACCTACCCCACCACTCCACCAACAGAACCACTACCACATACCACCACAATCAACAGACTTCCCCTTTTATCCACCCAAACTTCCTGCTCACTCTCTAGTTCCTTGGATTCAACCACGAGCAGTGATAAAGATACCACCACCACTACATGACCAAGCCTCCCCATATCAACCAACCACACCTCCACTGAGTCCATTACCAATATCCCCTCACATTCCCAACGAACTAGAAGAAACAACACAGCTAGAGGTTGCAGCAACAATGGCAAACATCAGGGAGACAAGACCTATCCTCTACTTACTCAACCAGAACAGGTATTACGACCTCAAAGAGCAGTACGAAAGAAAAGTGGTAATAATATGCCCACATGATCTAAAAATTTGTTCCTTAAAGGCCAACAACAAATCCAGATGTAGAGAAAATATGGGATAGTATTGATTCCCTCCATGATCCAACTGACGACACAATAGAGGGAGGGGCACCCAAACCCTCCAGCAAAACAAACAACCAATAAGAAGATGCAGTTCATCATATGGAATTGTCGAGGAGCTCAATTACCAGATTTTCGAAGGAATTTTCACTCACTACTCAACTATCACAACCCTGCACTAGTTGCACTACTGGAAACTCACTTACAAGATCACACCATTTTACGTGATGACTTTGGATTCAACAATATGGCACAGACACCTGCAGTAGGCCAATCGGGTGGCATAGCTTTGTTATGGCATGGTGACCTTCTCCAGCTGGATTAGGTGGGAGTTACGCATCAGAAAATACACTCAATTGTCCAAGTACCTCCTAACTCTAATATATGGTTATTTTATGCTATATATGCAAAACATTATACCCATGCACGTAAAGTTCTATGGAAAAACATGCAAGCAATTCATGATACCATAAAACTTCCTTGGTTAGTGGGTGAGGACTTTAATGAAATAATACGGGCCTCTGAAAAGTTTGGGGGAAATGTTGTTAATAACATAAAATGTGACAACTTCCTATGATGCCCAAACCATTGTCAATTATATAGATCTTTGTTATAGAGGCAGTAAATACACATGGACGAATAAAAGAATGCTCCACCAAAGAATTCTAGAACGTCTTGATAGATGTATGGGAAATTATGAATGGATTAATAATTTTCCAGATGCGTACATCCAACATTTACCTTGAACACACTCTGACCATTGTTTATTACTTATAAATCTTCATAAATTCTTTAGGAGAACTAATATATTCATATTTGAAAAAATGTGGAACTCCCACCTATAATTTAACGCATTGATCCTTTCAAACTGGACCCTAATAAAAATATATATGACGCAATTAAAGATTTTACTGAAGATATCCAGGAATGGAATAAATCAATGTTTGGAAACATTTTTAAGGAGAAAAAGAATATTCTAGCAAGAATCAAGGGTATTCAAAAATCCCCCAAATACCCTACCAGCACTTTCTTATATTATTTAGAAATAGACCTTATTAACAAATATAATGAAATACTTAGGCTAGAAGAAGACTTTTGGATATTAAAATCACATATAAATTGGTTACAAGAAGGTGATGCGAACACAAAATTCTTTCACTTATCAACTATACAACGGAGAAGAAGAAATTGCATCACTGCACTAAAAGACTTTGGAGGAAATTGGATTTTTGACCAATTAAAAGTTAATGAAATGGTAGAATCTTACTACCAAACGCTTTTTACAACCAATCACACCTATTCTATCAAATTTTATGTAACAACACATTACCAACTACTAAATACAAATGATCAAAAATGCATTGACAAAGCTTTAACAACGAAAGAGATCCTTTCAGCTATTAACTCTTTCTAATCGTTCAAGGCACCGGGACCTGATGGTCTCCATCCATATTTCTATCAGAAATATCGGACATATACATCCTCTATAGTAATCTCCTTTTGCAACAAAGTTTTCAATACCAAAGTAAGTCCTTCAATGGTTAACCAAACTTACCTCTGTCTCATCCCAAAAGTTGCACACCCCTCATCCATCACTCAATACCGACCTATTAGCCTCTGTAACACCCTTTATAAAATAATAACCAAAATTATTGTCAATAGATTAAAACCTTTTCTATATAAAATTATCAGTCCGGAGAAATCTGCTTTCCTCAAAAAATGTCGTGCCTTAGACAACGCAATCATAGTACAGGAAATCCTCACCCATTTCAGACATAAAAAGGAAAACAATCAAATTTTCTATTAAAATTAGATCTCGAAAAAGCATTTGATCAAATGGAATGAGAATTCATCAAGGAAACCCTACATTTCTTTAACTTCCCACACTCTATGATCAATCTCATTATGTTGTGCATCACCACACCATCCATCTCATTCTCTTAAATGGCTCTCCCACTGAATTTTTTCTGCCCATAAAGGGACTGCGACAAGGTGATCCACTTTCCCCTTATATATTTATACTATGCATGGAACACTTATCACACCAAATACAAACGGCGGTTGACCATAATAAATGGCTGCCTATACAACTCTCACATCGGAGATCCTCTATTTCTCACCTATTCTTTGCCGACGACATAACTCTAACTTCAAAACTCACCTCCAAAAGTGTCCACGCTATTATTGAAACCCTCACATCCTTTACATATCATTCAGGACAAAAAATTAGTTATGACAAATCAAAGACATTTTTCTCTAAAAATACGACACCTATGGATAGACAGTTTGTGTTAGATTCATTTAGTATGCGGGAGGATATAAAATTTGGAAAATACTTAGGTTATCCCTTATCCAATCACACACCTATCAGAAGAGACTACCAATTTATTCTAGATAACTTCAAAACGAGGCTCGCAGGATGGAAAATTCATATGCTTGTCGCGCCCCCATTTTTCTCGCAAAATCGGGTTTAGGACATTTGGTGTGGAACGACTCGTTCCTTTCGGAAACTGGGTTTTGCAATTGAAGAGTCGCCACCTAATGATTAAGGTTCATTAGGAAACCACTATAAATTCAATCCTAAGTTTGTTTGAACAACCAGAGATTGGGTAAGGGCTTGAAATTATCCTAAGGGGAAGGTGTTAGGCACCCCTCAGGATCCACTAGTATGGTTCCCGGCCAGACAGTTATTGTGAATTTGGTGTGCTATTAACATATAAGCAGATAAGGCTCAAAAAAAGGAGGGGATTTCAATTCACAATGGTCAGAAAGTAAACCAAATTTGAAAGAGCAATTACAAGAGCTGATTTTAAATAAGGAGTTACAATGCCCAAAAAGAAGAAGGGGGAAATAAAGAAAGGGGGTCCTAGGTTTGATAAAAATATGGATCACATCAATGTAATAACCGGTAATCACTCCTCAAAAGATAGGTTACATGTGGCATTAGCACACCGGTCATCATATCCATATCTACCTTTTCCCACCCCGTTTAAGGTACTAAAACACGGATTGGTCTCGAACACTATTGCATGCTATTACCTGTCCCATTTTTATCAATCCCGGAGGCACTTAGGACTACTAATCCTAAAGGGGAGGGATATTAGGATGACTTGAAGTTTCAAAGGTAAATATCTAAGGCGACATACAAAACATATAAAAGACTGCACATTAAAGGGGAAACACATAAACACATAAGGCTCAAGTATACCTCCTCAAACAAAACACATAACTAGCATGACTTGCACATATATTTTGGGTCTGATTAAAGCACATAAAGACGAGGGAAGTTGATTATTGAGGCAGATTAGTTTGTTACATAACTCAGATAAGAAGTCCGAATCAGGCCTGCCTGCTGGTTGTAGCATTTAACAAAAAATGGATTCAATTTTACAGTTATTACTGTAAGGTTTGCCTAAGTGTTTAGTCGGGGTCCTATAGGCATGATATCTACTTAATTCAAAATGAGGCGAAACAATACTAAATCAAATTGTTTGAGTTCCTATAGGCATGTTTGCTAAACTTCGTTAAATAAAGACGGAAAGTTGTTTAAAACTGGTTCAGAATCGAACTGATTTTAAATTGAACTAGTTTCAGATTCTGTAAGCGATGGTATCTAATATTGTTGATTTTAATTCCTATAGGCATGATATCTAACATTGAATGTGAATAGAGATGAACCCGAATTTTACTTGGGAATCCCTATAGGCGTGATTTCTATATATTACTGATTTTAGACCCTTATAGACATGATACCTAAACGGTGACAAATGTGCAGAATTTCAGATAATCCCTATGGGCATGTTATCTAGATGTGAATTGAACAAGTGAGTCCTATAGACATGGTTTCTAAATGTAGTGTGAATATGCAGAATTAGAGAAGTCCTATAGGCATGTCTTCTAAATGTGAAAAGAACAAGTAGAGAATGTAGTCCTATAGGCATGTTTTCTACCTTTGAGCATGCATAATTTCCCAACCCTTTTCACTAACCAAAGCCCCAATGTTTATTACAAATTATTACAAACCGAATAATGAATTACATCAGAAAAGTGTAAAAGAAGAGGTTACAACCAGAGGAAGCCTGATTCTTGACTTCCTCTCTGAGTTATGAGATAAACCAACTCAAAATACCATTGATCCAAAGCCTTTCTCAGCCTTGAGTATGTCAGAGTTCCCTAAGGGCCTCAATAGGACCCCGGACAGTGCTCACACCCAAGTTTCATAACCAGAATAGGGACAAGTGTAGTGTGGAAATGCCAGCCCTCATGTGTCCAAGTTCAGAGGGAGCTCATGGGTCCCAAGGCAAGGCTCGCATGAGGGGGGCAGAACTTAAGTCTAAGAAGAGAGTGAGAAGTGCATAAACTGAGTTCTAAGAACTAAAGTAATAAAGGAGAGGGAAAGGGTTATAGGAGTCAGTCATTAACACTTTACAGAATTGATAAATTCACACAAAGGGGCAGGGGATTAGGAATCCATTGCAAGGAGCCTATATACTTAGGCAAGAGTTAATTCTGGGCATGCACAACAATAGGTAGTGTTGTCATGCTTGTAAATCAACCAGAGCACATAACATATAAGGGAAACATGGGGGTTATGATCCTAGGAGAATCAAGTTTGGGTCATGCTCAGTAATGTTCTATGTTGTCATACCCCCAAACTAACCACAAGTATTAATCACATTAGGGTAGGGATTTGGAATTCATAATACATTGATTCAGAACAGGAGAAAGAAAATTACAGCATGCTGAGTAATGGTACTGAATTAAATACAAGTAGAGGGCAGACAAGAATGCAAAATCAGTAAGTAAGCATGTTGTTGTTGGTGCTGAAAACTTAATTAGAACATACCAGTCAAAGAAGCAAAGTGCAGTAAAGAAAAGTAGCAGGACTTCGAAATATAGCCTTGGCTTTCAGCCGGCTGAACAGGCCACAGTACAAGTAATAAAGCAAGAGAGAGTGTTTTGAGTGTAAGTGTGAGTTCAGAACTAAAGTGTTCGTGCGTTTGTGTTAATGAGAGAATATGTATATATATAGTAGTTCGAAACCATGTAAAATAAGGCAGGAATTACAATTGCATAGTAATTATGGAACTCAGAACCAATTAGAACCAAAATCAGTACAAGTAGTCCCTTAATTTAAGGGAATCAGTTCAAACGGTAAGAACGAGTAACAAATAAGGAAAGAAATCAATGTGTAGACAAGGAAATAATTCGAACATATTAGGCATAGAGTAAACTATTAGGGCTATGTTCAGAAAAAGTCTAATTAGGGAAATAGACAGTAAGAATCAAGCAGCCAAGGTAAGGGAATCAATCAGATTGAGTAGAAAAGTATGGATCAAATGTCTAAAGGAAAGTGTTCAAATTAGACTAAGAAACGGGGGAATAATAATTATTACATGAGAGTCAAATAATAATTATTCGATGAGAAAGAGGCAAGTTTCGAACAGTCAAGATGAACACAAGCACGTAGAATCAGTGTAAGTTTTTTTAGGCTAAGAAACTAAGTAGAAAAAAAATCAAGGCAAGATAGTTACGAAGAATCACAGAAACTCAAAAACGAGACCCGGCCAGTCATGCTGATACACAAAACCAAACAAAGAACCCCCTAAAAATTAGGGCTTTCAACATAGGGAGTTAAAGAGAAGATAGAAACCCAGAATCAGAAGAATTACACAAAGGGAACAAGAGATTTCGAAAAGAACTTTTGCACTTAAACGAACTGCCTCAGACCCAAAACCATAAGATTTTCAACAATAGAAGGGTTTTAAAAAGAGTATAAATAGACAGATCGGACAAAACTCAGGCAAACAATCATTCATTTAATAAACAGTTAAAAGAAATAAGGGGTTTTAACATGCAAACTCAGGCAGAAGGATAATACGAGCAAACACAGCAAAACATATTAGAAATCAAAGAAAGGTTTTGAAATAACTTAACAGAACCTTAATCAGAAGGATAAGGAGTTTTGAAAGCAGAGTTTTAAAAGAAACTTCGAGAAAAGTGCTTAAAAGTTCAGAGCAGACATAGATTTGAAACAGACCTAAGAGAAATCGAGAGAACCTTAAAGGTTAGGGTTTCAGAAGAACCCCAAGTGGTGAGAAAGGCTTCGAAAACCATCGATCTAAGCAGGAGAGTCAAAAGTCAAACTCGAATAGCCATGGCTAACCGGAGAAAGGTCAGAAACGACCGGAGAACATCCATAAACCGAAATCGACCAAGGTCTGGACCAAGCTCTTTCAAGATCTAGCCTTGAAACCCTAACAGTCGAACACGTAGAAGCCATGAGAGGTGGATACAGGCCTCCTATGACCTTGGAAGGCATGGATGTGGGAGGTTTTTAGGGTTGTAGTTGAGGGCGGTGGCTAGGGTTTGAGAGAGGATTGATAGAGAAGGGGATTTAGAGGTGGTGGAGTGTGAATAACGAAAGGGTTTGGGGGGTCTTTAGGGTTTAATTAGGAAATAAAGGACGGGAGCCGTTGATCTAAGCGATCAACGGTTGGGATTAAAGAGGTTAGGTGGGGATCCGAGTATGGGTTGGTTTAATTGGGTTAGGGGGTCGGGTATGAATGGATTTGGGCCGGGGTAATTGGGTTTGAATTGGGTCTAATTGGGGTCAGAATTTGGCTATAATTGAAATGAAATTGGGCTAACTTAAATAGCCAATTTTCCCTATTTGATTTATAAAAAATAATAAATTAATTTTTGGAAATAAATTAAAGGTACAAAAATGATTTATAACATATATTAACTATTTAAAAATACAAGACCTAATTTATATGAATATAAACGTAATTAATCCTAAAAGAGGCTAAAATTGCAATTATATGCAATTTAGCTTTAAATAGCAAATAAATTTGTAAAAGTATGCAAAAATTATCCTAGCTATATTTTAGCATAAATATTAGAATCCAATAAGTGAATCACCAAAATGTTAATTTTGGGAATAATTATTGGGTTTTTATGGATAAAATAGGGCAATAAATTGATTTAAAAGTCTTTAAAAATTAAGGAAAAATAATAAAATATTTGGACATACTTATATATATGTATACATATGCTATTTTGAAAGTATTTTACATATAAAAATATACAAGAATAAATTGGGTATCAACAGTTGCCCCTCTTTACCCGGGAAGGATGAAAGAGTTGTCGGGTAAAGATATGATGGCCAATTTTGATCGAGCGAACGATTCGAAAAGGTTTAGGCCGTGCCCTTTCTTGTGAGCTGCCTACATATCCCCAATTTTACAAGAATCAGGCCATATGTAGTTCAGAATCCGTCAGCAGCGTATGCCGATGGGGACTTTCAAGAACGGACACGATATCTAGGACGGGGTGAATGGTTAAGGTCAAATAGGGCCGCGGGAACTAGAGCGGAATCGCTCCTGCCGAGATGGTCGTTGCTTTTCGGTTTACCTGCAAATAAGCAATACATGCATATATTGTGCACAAATTTAAACATGATGCAAATTCCCGTAGGACCATGAAGGTTTTCTTTGGACGGTTAGGATGACGTCCTTAGACCATGGCGTCCTGGGCTATGAAGCATACAATAAAGGATTCGTAGGCCATGAAATGATGTTCTCGGGCTATGAGGGTGGTGCCTCCGAACTATGATGCCCTTGAATAATGATATGCAAAAGATTAAAAAGGAATCTCAGGCCATGACATGGCGTTCTCGGGCTATGAAAATGGTGCCTCTGAACAATGATCTTTCAGCCCATGAGATGCAGTAGATGGCGATCTTTCAGCCATGCAGAATGTAAATAAGGTGGCAATCTTTCAGCCATGCAAATGTAGATAAGGTGGCGATCTTTCAGCTATGCAAATGTAAATAAAGTGGCGATCTTTTAGCCATGCAATGCAGAGGTGGCGATCTTTCAGCCATGCAAATGGAGAGGTGGCGATCTTTCAGCCATGAAATGCAGTAGGTGGTAATCTTTCAGCTATGCAGAATGTAAATAAGGTAGCGATCTTTCAGCCATGCAAATGTAGATAATATGGCAATTTTTCAGCCATGCAGATGCAGATGGAGGTTACGTTTAACCTCGAACGGCAGAATGGTAGCCTTATGCAATGCAAAAATGTATATGGAGACAGTGTTTAGTCTCGGAAGGGAGAATGGTAGCCTTATACAATGCAAAAATGCAGAGGGAGACAATGTTTAGTCTCTGAAGGCAGAATGGTATGCAATGCAGAAATACAGATGGAGGCAGCATTTAGTCTTGGAAGGCAGAATGATAGCCTTATGCAAGAAATAAAAATGGTAATAAAGCTTTCTTAGCTAATAGCAGATTGCGATATTGTGACTACTGGGGACATTGTGCCATACAGAATATCACCGGCATGCGTGGATAGCAAGTGTTGGTAAGTGCGATAGTTCTGAGAATTGTATTCCTGAAAAGTATTTGTCTCGTGAGTGTATAGCATGTAATTTCGGTACTCGCATTCAAAGAAAAATCGTGAGTTTTGTAGGGGGGAGGTTAGTTCATATCCCCGCTGGCTTTGCTTGACCCGTTCGACTTTGATCTGGTGATACTGTATGTATCGTTGGGCTAGCGTTGCTAAACAAGGCGATTTCGATAATAAACATGCATGAATTTGTAAAAATATGACATAAGTATACAATTAAGAAATAACTTTTAGATAAATTTATGACTGTGACGTGGCTCAATACATTGTGACCTCTCTCGCTACAGAATTTTAAGGGTCCTCCTCAAAATTCTGCCCCAATTTAATGGATTGATGTTTCTGATTGTTGTCTGCGATGATTGGCTGAAATTACTTTGGAAGTTTGAGGGTCCTCCTCCAAATTCTGCCCCAATTTCCAATGGGGGAGGGGATGAAAAATTTATTGAATTGTGACCGAACCCATAGGGTTGTCTACGCATTCCCTCTTAAACGGGAATCAGGTCAGGCGTACTTCAATTTATACCATATAAGGAAAGCATGAAAATTACAAATAGTAGCGCTTGACTGCATCTGAATTAATTGGTTTTGGCCCGACTTCTCCGTCCATTTTTGCAAATATGAGGCTCCTCCTGTTAGAACCCGGTGAACCATGTATGGACCCTACCAATTGGGAGAGAACTTTCCTTTGGCTTCATCTTGATACGGGAAAATTTTCTTTAATACCAGCTTCCCCGGTGTGAACTGTCTCGGCTTGACTCTTTTGTTGAAAGCTTTTGACATTCTGTTCTGATAAAGTTGACCATGGAAAACTGCATTCCTTCTCTTTCCATCTTTAAGAGCTAGCTGCTCGTAACGACTCTTCACCCATTCTGCATCGTCGAGCTCAGCTTTTTGTATGATCCTTAAGGAAGGAATTTCCACTTCGGCGGGAATGATGGCTTCTGTACCATAAACCAGCATATAGAGGGTTTCCCTAGTTAACGTGCGGACTGTGGTGTGATACCCCAATAAAGCAAATGATAACTTCTTGTGCCGCTACTTATGCTTCTCTATCATTTTCCTTAGTATCTTCTTGATATTCTTATTGGCGGCTTCTACGGCTCCATTCATCTGAGGTCTGTAGGCTGTAGAATTCTTGTGTCTGATCTTGAAAGTTTCACACATAAATTTCATCAAGTCACTATTGAGGTTGGAGCCATTATTAGTAATGATTGATTATAGAATCCCAAATCGACAAACGATGCAATCACGGACAAAGTCTGCCACGACTTTCTTAGTTACTGCTCTGAAAGAAGCTGCTATGACCCATTTGGTGAAATAGTCGATTGCTACTAGGATAAACTTGTGCCCATTGGAAGCGGCAGGCTCGATTGGTCTAATGACATCCATTCCCCAAGCGGCGAACGGCCACGGCGAGCTTGTTGCATTAAGCTCATTTGGAGGTACCTTTATCATGTCTGCATGTATCTGGCAGCGATGGCATTTCTGGACATACTGGATGCAGTCCCTCTCCATAGTCATCCAAAAGTAACCAGCTCAGAGTATCTTCTTTGCTAAGACAAAACCGTTCATATGTGGACCACAGGTCCCAGCGTGAATTTCCTCGAGTAGCCTGGATGCTTCCTTTGTGTCGACACACCTTAGTAATCCCAAATCAGGAGTCCTCCAATACAGGATCCCTCTGCTGTGAAAGAAATTGTTGGACAACCTCCGAAGTGTTCATTTCTGAGTAGGATTTGCAAGTTTGGGTATTCGCCTTTTGCCAAATATTCCTTGATATCATGAAACCAAGGCTTTCCATCTGCTTCTTCTTCGATGTAGGCACAGTAAGCTGGCTGATCGTGGATCTTTACTGGAATGTGATCAATGAAGTTTTTGTCTGGATGTTGTATCATGGATGATGGGGTAGCCAATGCATCGGCGATCTCATTCTGGACTCTGGGAACATGTTGGAATTCCATCTTTGTGAAGCTCTTTCTCAATTCTTGTACATGATGCAGATACGGGAGTATCTTGGAGTTCTTTGTTTCCCATTCTTCTCGGACCTGATGTATAAGTAGGTCCGAATCTCCGATCACTAGCAACTCTTGAATGTTCATGTCAATGGCCATCTTGAGCCCTAAGATGCAGGCTTCGTACTCGGCCATGTTGCTGGTGCACGAGAACCTGAGTTTGGCAGACACCGGATAGTGCTGACCGGTTTCTAATACTAGGATTGCTCCTATGCCAACTCCTTTGAAATTTGCTGCTCCATCTAAAAATATTCTCCAACCATCATAGGATTCTGTAATGTCTTCTCCTATGAATGATACCTCTTCATCAAAATATGTTTTCAGGGGTTCATATTCTCTATCCATGGGATTCTCAGCAAGGTGATCCGCTAGTGCCTGTCCCTTGATTACCTTCTGGGTTATGTAGACAATGTCAAATTCACTCAACAAGATTTGCCACTTGGCTAGCTTTCCAGTGGGCACGGGCTTCTAAAAGATGTACTTCAAAGGATCCATCCTTGATATGAGATATGTAGTATAGGCACAGAAGTAGTGCCTCAGCTTCTGAGCTACCCAAGTTAAAGCACAACAGGTGTGCTCTAACAGAGAATACCGGGCCTCGTACGGGGTGAACTTCTTACTGAGGTAATAAATAGCCTGATATTTCCTCCCCATTTCGTCATGCTGCCCCAGAACACAACCAAAAGCTCCATTCAATACTGCAAGGTAGAGTAATAAGGGTCTATCTGGCTCGGGCGGGACCAAGGCTAGTTGTGTTAACAGGTATTCCTTAATTCTATCGAAAGCTTTTTGACAGTCATCAGTCCGTTCAGTAGTAGCATCCTTCTTCAACATCTTGAAGATTGGCTCACAGATAACTGTAGATTGTGCTATGAACCAGCTGATGTAGTTAAGCCTCCCCAAGAAACTCATCACATCCTGCTTGTTCTTTGGCAGCGGCAATTCTCGAATAGCTTTGACTTTTGATGGATCCAGTTCTATTCCTCGGCGACTCACAATAAATCCAAGTAATTTTCCAGCAGGAACCCCGAATGCATACTTTGCAGGATTCAGTTTCAGGTTGTACCTTCACAGTCTATTGAAGAACTTCCTCAAATCTTCCATGTGATCAGTGGCCTTCTTGGACTTGATGATAACATCATCTACTTACACCTCTATCTCCTTGTGTATCATATCGTGGAAAATGGTGGTCATAGCCCTCATGTAGGTGTCCCCAACATTCTTCAGGCCGAACGACATCATCTTGTAACAGTACATTCCCCATGGCATAATGAAAGCCATTTTCTCAGCATCTTCCTCATCCATCTAGATCTGATGATAACCGGTGAAACAATCCACAAATGATTACAACTCATGCTTGGCGCAATTGTCGATCAGAATGTGTATATTTGGCAAAGGGAAGTCATCTTTTCGACTGGACCGGTTGAGATCCCGGTAGTCGACACAGACCCAAACCTTCCCGTCCTTCTTTAGTACTAGCACGATGTTTGCTAACCACGTCGGGTATTCTACTACCCTGAGAACCTTAGCTTTGACCTGCTTAGTGACTTCTTCCTTGATTTTTAGACTCATATCAGGCTTGAACTTTCTGAGCTTTTGCTTTACCGGCGGACATGTTGAATCAGTTGGTAGTTTGTGAGCCACAATAGACGTACTCAGGCCAGTCATGTCATCATATGACCAGGCGAATATGTCCTCATACTCTTTTAGGAATTCTGTGTATTCATTCTTTTCTGATGGCGATAAGTGGACGCTGATTCGTGTTTCTTTGACGTTTTCTGCATCTCCCAGGTTAACAACCTCGGTATCGTCCAGGTTGGACTTGGGTATGTTTTCAAAATTCTCAACTTCTTTAACAATCTCCTCTGGTATGTCATCTTCCTCTAAATCTATGTTCGTTTGTTCCATTGTCTCGTTGCATGTCACAGTCATTGGTTCATCAAGATAAGTAATAGTAATGTTGTATAAGTAAAGTAATGAGAGAAAAATAATAAGTGTTGATTCATATGAAAAGTCAAAATGCTTTGATAAATTGCGTAACTATTTTGGAACATTGGAGATCTTATTACAGAAATTAAAAATGCGAAAAGAAAATCATTTAATAAATAAAAACAGTGCATGATGCTTGTTTTAGCCTTGCTACCCCGAGGCTCGTTGGGCTCTAGTTGTCCTGATAGTCTAGTTATTGAGCCGTGCTCCTCTGCTTACAACCTGTATGGAAGGGCCTTCCTCCCCCTTCTCCTCGAGAACAACACAACAGTCCATGTCATTGTCTTCTAGGAACAAGTTTTTCACTGTTGTGAGTGCTTCCTCTTTATCTGACCCATAAATAATATCGGCCGGTTGGAAAGTCTGCTCCAAATGTGGTATTGGCTGCTCCAGCAGATAGTAAGGACCGCACCATAGTGGCGACCAATTGTTGAATTCTTCCCAGGTGTACTCATATCCCAAATCGAAAGTGGTGCCATGTTTCTTGAGTTTTATAGGCTTAGTAATTCCTTGGAAGTTCATGCCGAGCCTTTTGCTAGGTTCGTACCCACTCCAATTCAGTATGCTCTCAATCTTGTTATCCCACCATTTGTTTTTGTCAGCAGCATTTACCCGTTCGATGTGATGGTAAGTCTCTCCTCCTAGCTTCTTTCTCCCCTCGATTGATGGAATGATCTGGTTGTATATAGGGTGGCTACCATCACCGTGAATGATCACTTCCTAGTGGTTCCACTCGAACTTTACTGCTTGATGCAGTGTTGATGCTACGGCTCTGGCAGCATGAATCCATGGCCGTCCCAACAACAGATTGTAAGATGTTGGCACGCCTATCACTTAGAAATTAACATCGAACCAAGTTGGCCCCATTTGCAAACACATACTAATCTCTCTAATGGTGGACCTTTGGGAACCGTAGAAGGCTTTCACGTTGATGGCTCCGTCCTTTATTTCATGCAATCCCTTTCCCAATTTCTTGAGTGTTACTAGTGGACAAATGTTGAGACTGGAACCCCCATCAATCAGGATCCCGGTGATGAAGTAGTCCTCATATTACACAGTGATGTGCAGTGCTTTGTTGTATCCCAACCCTTCAGGTGGTAGCTCATCCTCATAAAAAGTAATTTTGTAACTTTCCAATACCTGTCCTACAATGTTGGCCATTTCCCCACCAGTGATGTTTCTTGGCACGTATGCTTCACTCAACACCTTCAATAGAGCATTCTTGTGTGCCTCAGAATTTTGTAGCAAAGCAAAGATGGAAATTTGTGTCGGTGTTTTGTTCAACTAGTCGATGACCGAGTATTCCTTGGCCTGTATCTTTCTCCAAAGATCATATGGACATGTCTCAATGATGAGTGACCGATTGGAGGACTGCTTGCTTGACTCAGCTAGGTTTTTCGGGGTATAGACCCTACCAGTTCTCGCCATACCCTGTGTGGCGACAGTTTCCTCGAACCTAACCTTGCCCTTCCTCTTTGCCTCGGCTGTATAGTCCCATGTTATAGACTTTGTATGTTATGGCATCATGTTCGACATTGCCACTGGGATTGGCATGGCTATCTTTACTCCGAACGGAGCATGTGCCTTAGGTGGTAGAACTGTAACTTCAAACGGTGGGGGTGTATTTGCTGGAGACACGAATTCGACCTCAATTGGTGCTGGTGTCTTTGCAGATGACGTTGCTTCAAACTCAAGTGGCACGGACATATTTACCTCGGTGTCCCCATAGGGCTGAATTTTGACCACGATCAGATTAAGAGTAACTATTGGTTTCTTTGGGTCATCACCTTCTGCGATCAAACCGATTGATCTCTCGGGATCCCAATCATCCTCTACCTCAATCATGTGAACGCCTCCATCCTTATGGTCTAGCAGAGGGTTATTGCGGACATTCAGAGCAGGGTCCTTTGCCACAATAATCTTGTTGTCAATTAAAGTCTGTATCTTGTCTTTCAGAGAACGACATTCGTCGATGGTGTGTCCCTTCATGCCGGAATAGTATGTACGGGATTTGTTTGGGTTAACCCACTGAGAAGGGTTCTTAGGAGTTGCAGTAGGGATGGGGGTAACATAACCAGCATCTTTGAGTCTCTCGTACAACTGGTCAATAGGTTCATCATTTGCTGTATATTGTTTTGGGGGTCTGCGGTCGATATTTGGTCGAGGTCTAGGGAAGTTTTGGCATGCAGGATGTGATTGATAGTGGGATGGTCGAACATTGTAGGTTTGGTAGACACGTGCGGGTTGGGAATATATGGGCGAAGTAGGCTGATATGTGGGAGGTGGAGGTGATTGATAAGTGGGTGGTGGAGTTTGGTAAGAGGGTGAATGTGTTTGGTATTTCGGGGTAGGCCGATATGTGAGTGGAGGCATTGGGTAGGTTTGGTATTTGATGGGAGATTTTGTTCCTTGTGCAACCATTACGGATCCTACGTCCCTTTTCTTGGACACGCCACCAGACTACAAAGCCTTATTTGTAACTTGTAAGGCCTCGAAGTTCGTAATCATACCACTTTTGATGCCCTCTTCGATCCTTTCACCCAGCTTGATAATGTTAGAAAATTTATGGCTCTCAATCAACATTAGTCGTTCATAATACTGCGGGTCTTGAGCCCGAACAAAGAATTTGTCCATCTGTTCCTCCTCTAAGGCAAGTCTGACCTTAGCAGCTTCGGACCTCCAGCGAGTAGCATACTCGCAAAATGTTTATGTGGGCTTCTTCATTAGGTTCTGAATGTAAAACACATTCAGCGCATTCTCTGTGTTGAATATGAACCTATCCATGAAGTTGGACGCCATGCCTACCTAGTTCGACCAATTTTTCGGATCTTGGCTAATGTACCAAGACAAAGTATCTCCCTTAAAACTCCTCATGAATATCTTCATGTGGATTCTCTCATCTTTCCCTACTCCAACTAGCTTGTCACAGTAAGTTCTCAAATGGACCCTTGGATCCCCTGTACCATCAAACATTTCGAACTTTGGAGGTTTGTATCCCTCGGGCAATTCGACATCGGGTTGTATGCAAAGATCTTTATAGTTCAGCCTTTCAATTCCCTTACTTCCTTCAACGCCTTGAACTCGGCTAGTCAATTTCTTAAGTTCTTCAGCCAGGTTCGTGATGAGCGAGTCATTATCATCAGACTCGGGTGTGCTTGAGATGGGTTGGGTGGAGTGTGGCATAGTCTCCACATAGATGGGGGTGTTATGGTGGGGGTGGAAGTGGTCATTTGTGGTGTTTTGGAGTTCTGGGATGAGCAGCGGGGTGTTGTTTGAGGTATGGCAGGTGTTGCAGTGATGGTGAGGAGCGGGATGGTTTTGTGTCTTTGGGATATTTTGTGGAGGTGTAGGGTTCTGAGCGTTTGGGAAATTGATATCTGGAGTGGTGGGGAAAAATGATAGATTTGCCAAATTCCGAACCTGATCAAGTTCTTCCTGGAATTTCAGCAGCTTTTGTTCGAGTTGGGATGCATTTTCTTTGGAAACCTGAGTACCGTGACCATGTGTGACCTTTAGCCATTTAGTTGAGTTCTCTTTTCTGACATTATTCAAATCTCCCATCTTCCCTTTATTCTTTTTTTGATAGGACTAAGAAGAGGAGTGGGTGTATGGCCTCTGGATCTCGTGGAATAAGATGATGTTGTCAGAGTGCTCGAACTAACCTTTGGGGAGGGGAATAATAAAACAAAAAGTAAAAAAAAGGTAACAAGTTAGTGAGGATCATAAAAAATGTTGCAATATTTAAACACGTAGTGCGGAATGTAAAACGAGTCCTAATTCTGGATTTATGAGGTGATAATATCGGAAGAGCGCAACCACTCATTATAAGCATTGCTATGGGATTTGTTTGGCACGAGTGGAATATGATGTTGAACATAATTATGCAATAATTAAAAACATGTTTTCATGTATTTGCACGTTTAAGAAAGCAGTAAATACAACAGTTTCATAATTTAAAGCAGTAGTAAAGGAAAATAGAAAGACAAGTCAGTTTTTGTAGCTGAAAAGGGAATTGAATGCTTCAAGGAATTAAACAAGTAATTGCACACAAAGCGGTATAAATTCACAGTAATAGTCTGAAATGGTAAAAACCTAAAAATCCCCAACAGAGTCGCCATACTGTCGCGCCCCCCGTTTTCTCGCGAAATCGGGTTTAGGACATTTGGTATGGGACAACTCGTTCCTTTCGGGAACTAGGTTTTGCAATTGAAGAGTCACCACCTAATGATTAAGGTACATTATTACACCACTAGAAATTCAATCCTAAGTTTGTTTGAACAACCAGAGATTGGGTAAGGGCATGAAATTATCCCAAGGGGAAGGTGTTAGGCACCCTTCAGGATCCACTAGTATGGTTCCCAGCCAGATAGTTATTGTGAATTTGGGGTGAAATTAACATATAAGCAGATAAGGCTCAAAAAAGGAGGGGATTTCAATAAACAATGGTCAGAAAGTAAACTAAGTTTGAAAGGGCAATTACAAGAGCTGATTTTAAATAAGGAGTTACAATGCCCAAAAAAAGAAGGGGGAAATAAAGAAAGGGGGTCCTAGGTTTGATAAAAATATGGATCACATCAATGCAATACCCGGTAATCACTCCTCAAAAGAGGGGTTACACGTGGAATTAGCGCACTGGTCATCATATCCATATCTACCCTTTCCCACCCCGTTTAAGGTACTAAAGCGCGGATTGGTCTCGAACACTATTACATGCTATTACTCATCCCGTTCTTATCCGTCCCAGAGGCATTTAGGACTACTAATCCTAAAGGGGAGGGATATTAGGCTGACTTGAAGTTTCAAAGGTAAATATCTAAGGCGACATACAAAACATATAAAAGACTGCACATTAAAGGGGAAACACATAAACACATAAGGCTCAAGTATACCTCCTCAAACAAAACACATAACTAGCATGACTTGCACATACTTTTTGGGTCTGATTAAAGCACATAAAGACAAGGGAAGTTGATTATTAAGGTAGATTAGTTTACTACATAACTCAGATAAGAAGTCCGAATCAAGCATGCCTGGTGGTTGTAGTATTTAACAAAAAACGGATTCAATTTTACAGTTATTACTATAAGGTTTGCCTAAGTGTTTAGCCGGGGTCCTATAGGCATGATATCTACTTAATTCAGAATGAGTCGAAACAATACTAACTCAAATTGTTTGAGTTCTTATAGGCATGCTTGCTAAACTTCGTTAAATAAAGACGGAAAGTTGTTTAAAACTGGTTCAGAATCGAACTGATTTTAAATTGAACTAGTTTCAGATTCTGTAAGCGATGGTATCTAATATTGCTAATTTTAATCCCTATAGGCATGATATCTAACATTGAATGTGAATAGAGATGAACCAGAATTTTACTTGGGAATCCCTATAGGCGTGATTTCTATATATTACTGATTTTAGACCCTTATAGACATGATACCTAAACGGTGACAAATGTGCAGAATTTCAGATAATCCCTATGGGCATGTTATCTAGATGTGAATTGAACAAGCGAGTCCTATAGATATGGTTTCTAAATGTAGTGTGAATATGCAGAATTAGAGCAGTCCTATAGGCATGACTTCTAATGTGAATTTAACAAGTAGAGAATGCAGTCCTATAGGCATGTTGTCTACCCTTGAGCATACATAATTTCCCAACCCTTTTCACTAACCAAAGCCCAATGTTTATTACAAATTATTAAAAACCGAATAATGAATTACATCAGAAAAGTGTAAAAGAAGAGGTTACAACTAGAAGAAGATTGATTCTTGACTTCCTCTATGAGTTATGAGATAAATCAACTCAAAATACCATTGATCCAAAGCCTTTCTCATCCTTGAGTGTGTCAGAGTTTCCTAAGGGCCTCAATAGGACCCAGGCAGTGCTCACACTCAAGTTTCATAACAAAAATAGGGACAAGTGCAGTGTAAAAATACCAGCCCTCATGTGGCCAAGTTCAGATGGAGCTCATGGGTCCCAAGGCAAGGCTCGCATGAGGGGGGCAGAACGTAAGTCTAAGAAGAGAGTGATAAGTGCAGAAACTGAGTTCTAAGAACTGAAGGAATAAAGGAGAGGAAAAAGGGTGATAGGTGTCAGTCATTAACACTTCACAGAATTGATAAATTCACACAAAGGGACAGGGGATTGAGAATCCATTGCAAGGAACCTATATACTTAGGCAAGAGTTAATTTTGGGTATGCACAATAATAGGGAGTGTTGTCATGCTTGTAAATCAACCAGAGCACACAACATATAAGGGAAACATGGGGGTTATGATCCTAGGAGGATCAAGTTTGGGTCATGCTCAGTAATGATCAATGTTGTCATGCCCCAAACTAACCACAAGTATTAATCACATTGGGGTAGGGATTTGGAATTCATAATACATTGATTCAGAACAGGAGAAAGGAAATTACAGCATGCTGAGTAATGGTACTGAATTAAATACAAGCAGTGGGCAGACAAGAATGCAAAATCAGTAAGTAAGCATGTTGTTGTTGGTGCTGAAAAACTTAATTAGAACATACCAGTCAAAGAAGCAAAGTGCAGTAAAGAAAAGTAGCAGAACTTCGAAATATAGCCTTGGCTTTCAGCCGGCTGAATAGGCCACAGTACAAGTAATAAAGCAAGAGAGAGTGTTTTGAGTGTAAGTGTGAGTTCAGAACTAAAGTGTTCAAGTGTTTGTGTTAATGGGAGAATATGTATATATAGTAGTTCGAAACCATGTAAAATAAGGCAGGAATTACAATTGTATAGTAATTATGGAACTCAGAATCAATTAGAACCAAAATCAGTACAAGTACTCCCTTAATTTAAGGGAATCAGTTCAAACGGTAAGAAAGAGTAACAAATAAGGAAAGAAATAGAGTAAACTATTAGGGCTAGGTTCAGAAAAACTCTAATTAGGGAAATAGACAGTAAGAATCTAGTAGCCAAGGTAAGGGAATCAATCAGATTGAGTAGAAAAGTAGGGATCGAAGGTCTAAAGGAAAGTGTTCAAATTAGACCAAGAAACGGGGGAATCAGAATCAATCAAAGAGAAAGTCATGTGTCAATATTTTGCATATAAATAAAGTAAGACACAGACAGTCAAGAGTCGACATACAAACCTAGCAAACATGAGAGTCAAATAATACTGAACGATGAGAAAGAGGCAAGTTTTGAACAGTCAAGATGAACACAAGCACGTAGAATCAGTATAAGTTTTTTTTAGGCTAAGAAACTGAGTAGAAACAAATCAAGGCAAGATAGTTATGAAGAGTCACAGAAACTCATAAACGAGAACCGTCCAGTCATGTTGATACACAAAACCAAACAAAGAACCCCCTAAATATTAGGGCTTTCAACATAGGCGAGTTAAAGAGAAGATAGAAACCCATAATCAGAAAAATTACATAAAGGGAACAAAAGATTTCGAAAAGAACTTCTGCACTTAAACGAACAGTCTCAGACCCAAAACCATATAATTTTCAACAATATAAGGGTTTTAAAAAGAGGATAAATAGACAGATCGGACAAAACTCAGGCAAACAGTCATTCATTTAATAAACAGTTAAAAAAATTGGGGTTTTAACATGCAAACTCAGGCATAAGGATAATACGAGCAAACACAACAAAACATATCAAAAATCAAAGAAAGGTTTCGAAATAACTTAACAGAACCTTAATCAGAAGGATAAGGAGTTTTGAAAGCGGAGTTTTAAAAGAAACTTCGAGAAAAGTGCTTAAAAGTTCAGATCAGACAAAGATCTGAAACAAATCAAAGAGAAATCGAGAGAACCTTAAAGGTTAGGGTTTCAGAAGAACCCCAAGTGGTGAGAAAGGCTTTGAAAACCATCTATCTAAGCAGGAGAGTCAAGAGTCAGACTCGAATAGCCATGGCTGGCCGGAGAAAGGTTAGAGACGACCGGAGAATAGCCATAAACTGAAATCGACCAAGGTCTGAACCAAGCTCTTTCATGATCTAGCCTTGAAACCATAATAATCGAACACGTAGAAGCCATGGGAGGTGGATACAGGCCTCCGATGACTTTGGAAGCCATGGATTTGGGAGGTTTTTAGGGTTGTAGTTGAGGGCGGTGGCTAGGGTTTGAGAGGGTTTGAGCGAGGATTGAGAGAGAAGGGGATTCAGAGGCGGTGGAGTGTGAATAATGAAAGGGTTTTGGGGGTCTTTTGGGTTTAATTAGGAAAGGAGGGACGTGAGTCGTTGATCTAAGTGATCAACAGCTGTGATTAAAGAGGTTAGGTGGGGATCCGGGTATGGGTTGGTTTAATTGGGTTAGGGGGTTGGGTATGAATGGATTTGGGCCGGGGTAATTGGGTTTGAATTGGGTCTAATTGGGGTCAGAATTTGGCTATAATTGAAATGAAATTGGGCTAACATTTAAATAGCCAATTTTCCCTATTCAATTTATAAAAAATAATAAATTAATTTCTGGAAATAAATTAAAGGTACCAAAATAATTTATAACACAAGTTAACTATTTAAAAATACCAGACCTAATATTTATGAATATAAACGTAATTAATCCTAAAAGAGGCTAAAATTGTAATTATATGCAATTTAGCTTTAAAAATACCAAATAAATTTGTAAAAGTATGCAAAAATTATCCTAGCTATATTTTAGCATAAATATGAGAATCCAATAAATGAATCACCAAAATGATAATTTTAGAAATAATTATTGGGTTTTTTATGGATAAAATAGGACAATAAATTGATTTACAAATCTTTAAAAATTAAGGAAAAATAATAAAATATTTGGACATACTTATATATGTATACACATGCTATTTTGAAAGTATTTTGCATATAAAAATATACAGGAAAAAATTGGGCATCAACAATGCTCAGTATGGCAGGACGAAGTACTTTAATTAAGCATACACTCAACGTACTACCAACACATGTAATGCAACTCATTCATCTATCATACAACATTATTAACCTAATGAAAAAATACCAACGAAATTTTCTCTTGGGCACAACTCAGCATAAAAAGAAACTTCACCTCATCTAATGGACTACAATCCAACAACCTAAGGAGAATGGGGATCCAAAATTTAGCTCAAAAAAATAATGCCTTACTAGGCGCATTATCCTGGAGACTTCTTTCATCTCCAAATTTCTTATGGGCATCTATTTTCATTAATAAATATTACCTACAATCAAATCCCCAACTCTTTTCAAACATTTGGAAAGCGGTGACCTTAGACTGGAAATTTTGCCAACAAGGAATAGTATGGTATGTGGCAAATGGCCAGCACATTAAATTCTGGAAAGAACCTTGGCTAGGGCCAAATATCATATTGAGAACACAAATGGAAGGCTCGTTACCACAAATTGACTAAAATTCAACTCTCTCAACTTACTTAACACAACAACAAATTAACATACAAGTACTTCCGTTTGAACTACCACCGACTCTAGCAAAACAGTTGGAAAACGTTTATATACAACCTCTTCAAAATCCACACACCTTTGCTAAAATTATATGTGGACTAATACCACATGGAAAATTCACTGTTAAGTCCCTATACCATAATTTAAATCAACATCATGCAATTGTGAACTTTAAATGGATTTGGGCTTTAATATTGCCACCCAAAATCAAATACTTCTTATGGTTAGTTGGACATAATCGTTTACCAACAACTGCCTATCTACATAGACTCAACATCACTTCATCCCCAATCTACCCTCTCTGCCACCAACATAATGAAATCATTGCTCACATATTATTTCAATGCACATATGCAACCATCATATGGCATACTCTAGGAATTATGCCCAATTTCAACACTAATGTTGATAATAACAACCCCCTCATCGAGGACATTTACACACTAATTCACTCTAATATACCAACACCAACACACACCCCCTCCCACATCCTCATACCTTTCACCCTTTGGCATATATGGAACTGCCACATAAATACATTTTTCCAGCATATTAATATACAAAACTCTTTTCAACAATTAGTATCTCCTGCTAATGAATATTATATCTAATTCAAAGACACCATCCACATACTCATATAAGGAGTCTCTATATTAAATAGGAACCGCCGACAAATTGCGCTTTCAAACTTAATACATATGGTTCCTTTACTACACATCCTCCTAGCTATGGGATAAGAGGGGTATTTAAAAACTCAGCAGGTGACTGGATCTTAGGATTCACTAGAAGCAGACCTATAGGAGATTCTACTTCAATGGAACTTTACGCCTTGCTCCAAGGCTTACATCTAGCATGGCAACGTAAACTCTTACCACTGGAAATCAATAACGACTCCACTGAGGTAATTTTTATGCTAAAAAGCAATAACATGCAGCACTTATCCTTACTTTCTGAGTGCAGATACTTGCTACGCCAGCTGGGTAGCCCACTCATCCTGCACATATACAGGGAGCATAACAGCGTAGCGGATAGCTTAGCAAAATATGGAGCATCTTTAAGTAGAGAAACAAACTTGCAACTACTACAGGAGGCGCCAAACCTTTTGGAAACAGCACTGCATGCAGATCAACAAGACACTATCTACTTAAGGAAAACCTCTCTTGCAGCCTAGCCTGTTCCTCTTATTTTTTGTCTAGATGATCCATCTAATGAATGTAATTCAGTAGCCTTAGGTCAACAATAACAACTCCATCTCCCTATATGCTCTTTTTGTAACCCAGGGGGAATTTCTGCAACTGCTCCTGTAATGTCCCAAGTTCTCAATATAAAGTAATTTCGTCGGTTGACCAAAAAAAAGCTTTCCATTTTTACTTTAGAACCTTGTCATTGAAATAATGCTTGCCGCCATGATAATTAACCATAAAAAGAAGAGGAGATTGTAGCTAGATAGAAAATTAATCAGCAGATGTAATTAAAAATCATACGAAGTACAAAACCATAGATCTACTAAAGCCAACCGAACAATAAGGTAAACGTCCGTGTCTGGGACGACAAGACACTGTAATCCTGCTTTGAATACGGATCAACATCAAGCGACCAGTAGTGTAGTGTACCACCAGAGGCGCGCATTACGCCTTGCCTTTTCCAGGTAGGAGAGACTGAATCTTTTGTTGCAACTTCAGAATCTGGAAAATGACGAGTATATCAATAACCAAATGAATCAGGGCAATACAAATAGTGGACTGAACTGCACAAGGCACCTAATGACTTTAGCAGAAACCAAGACAAATCACCAAACAAACTAGATTTTTTCAATATTTGATAGTATTAAATTTTCAAACTAAAGCCTCAATATACGTCGAAATCATAGTAATACAGTTCAGCTCCCCAAGCGACTGGAGTTGATAACACAGTAGCCAAGGGGATTCAGTAGGAGATACATGAAAATAAAACGGAGGACGAAGAGTGAAAAATATTGATGTAAATAAGGAATTCGTCGGAAAGAGCAGACATGAGTAACAGGTCTTTAATTGCTACATACAAACAGTTGCAAGAAACAGTCAGGGGGAAGAAATCACGGTGGAAACTACAAGTTTATATCGACAGGAATATTTGTTTTCTTTGTTCATACTAGCAAAACATAACAGAAGTCATGCACTAAACGTCTAAGAAAACTGACTCAGAATTAGGGCTGCCCTTAATATGGTAACTACCGAATTACCATATCAAAATCGAAAATTTTGGTATTTGGTATTCAGTATTTGGTACGGTATTTGGTTTAAGTTTTTTTAAAAATTTGGTATTAAGTATGGTATTTTAAAAAATATTACCAAAATACCGATACTGTATCGAAAATATATACTCCCTCTGTTCCAATTTATGTGAACATGTTTGACTGGACACGGAGTTTAAGAAAAAAATGGAGACTTTTGTAATTTGTGGTTCTAAACAAGTCCAAATGGGGTCTAGAGTATTTATGTGGTTATAAAGCTTCTCAATAAGGGCAGAGTTGTAACTTTAAGCTAAATTGTTACCAAATTTAGAAAAGGTTCATTCTTTTTGGAACAGACCAAAAAGGAAATAAGTTCACATAAACTGAAACAGAGGGAGTACTAAGTTACATATTAATTACACATATTATTGATTATAACATACTATAAGTTACACAATATTTTTCTTTGGCATTCATGATGAAGTCGGCTACGTAATGTTTCTAAAGTTTTAGGGTGTTCCTTACTTCGTTACTCGTGTATTGCCATTGCATATGTTGGATTAATCGTTATTGTATTCTCTAAATTCAACAATTTACTCCAAGCAAGTAACAAGATATTTTCATGGATCAAATTTAATCCTTTATGTATCCTTTTTCTCCCGGTTGATACTTGATGATTTTGGACAAAGATTTTGTCAACAGCCAGGTGAGTCGAGAACATTTTCATATTGTATTTGTAAGTACTTTAATTAGAATATTATAGTTAATATTCAAGCCGAATAAACCGAAGTTACCGAATCGAATTAACCGAAATCGAAAGAAGAAAAGCCGAACCACACCGAATCTAACATTTTAAGAAACCGAATGTCAAACCAAAATGTCTAAATATCGTACTGTACTGACTGATAAACATCACAAGTGATATTTCAGGTACAAAAAATCTCTCTGGGTCTTTCTTTATTATTGCTGACAGAATTGAGCAATCTCTACCCAAATAACAATTAAGCAGGTTTGAGCATGTTGTAAGAGTTGGGAAATAACTAACTTTTTTACACAAGTAGAAACTCTAGACAGCTCAATAGACTCTTGATTCAATGTAATAGGCGACAATGGCAGACACACGTATGCTTTACCAATGACAAATTAATCATAAATTTATTCAGAAACAGAAAGGAGTCTCTTTGGCTATTGGCTATCGAACTTGAGTTCCAAAATCCAAACGAATAATGCTTTTGTGTTATAAAATAAAGACTATAAAGTAAAGACAAGTATAGAGAGAAACTGATATATTATTCGAATTCAAACTGATATACATAATGAACTGAAATCTCTTCTATTTATAGAAGAAAGGAAGCTGCTGTGTAAGCTGCTACTACAAGCTGCTGTGTAAGCTGCTACTACAAGCTGCAGTGTAAGCTACTATAAGCTGCTGTGTAAGCTGCTACTACAAGCTGCTGTGTAAGCTGCTGCTGTACTAGATATGGATAATCTTCTACTGAAAGCAATATTTATCCATAACGGAGTACTGAATGGATAAGCTTATTATACCCGGTATGGATAATCTTCTACCGGGGGTAATGTTTATTCATAACTGGGTACTGAAAAGATAATCTTATTATACCCGATATGGATAAACTTCTACTGGGGGTAATGTTTATCCATAACCGGGTACCGAAGTGATAAGCTTCTTCAGGAAGTTTATTTCCAATATAGTACTAAATAGATAAACATATTTACGGTGGAGTCCCATATGGATAAGCTTCTTCAGGAAGCTTATTTACAACGGAGTACTAAATGAACATCCATAATATAATATATTTATAACACTCCCCCTTGGATGTTCATTAAAAGATAATGTGCCTCATTAAAACCTTACTAGGAAAAACCACGTGGGAAAAAAAATCTCAGTGAAGGAAAAAGAGTACACATATTTAGTAAGACGCATTGCTAGGTGCCTCATTAAAAACCTTATAAGGAAAACCCCATGGGAAAAACCTTAGTAAGGGAAAAAGAATGCATCGCGTATTTTACTCCCCCTGATGAAAACCTTGTTTCAAATATTTGAGTCTCCGCATTCCAATCTTGTATATCATCTTCTCAAAAGTTGAAGTTGGCAAAGATTTAGTGAATAAATCTGTTGGATTATTACTTGAACGGATTTGTTGCACATCAATGTCACCACTTTTCTGAAGATCGTGTGTGTAGAACAATTTTGGTGAAATATGCTTCGTTCTATCTCCTTTTATAAATCCTCCCTTTAATAGTGTTATGCATGAAACATTGTCTCCGTATAATATTGTGGGTCTTTTATCACATTCCAATCCACATGTTTCTCGAATGAATCACTGATCTCAATCATATGCATTCCCTGCTTGCCGGTTTGAAATCGAACTTTATGGGTATCGGATAAATAACTTGCATTACCAATATGATCTGCACCACTTTTGTTAGCATTAGCAAGATAAATAAGTGCACCATCTACACCGAGATAGAGTATTTCAGGACCAAGGAGTCCCTCGTCCTCTTCTGGAGGTCGGAACAAATCCTTATTTACTTCAAGTGATCGAACAACCATTGCTGTACTCAATGGGTGCGCTTTGTCCATGTAAAAGCGTTTTAAGACCTTTTCTGTATAGGCAAATTGATGGATAAAGATCACATCTGCTAAATATTCAATTTGCAGACCAAGACAAAGTTTTGTCTTTCCAAGATCTTTCATCTCAAATTCTTTCTTAAGATATTCAATTGCCTTTTGAAGCTCTTCTGGAGTTCCAACAAGATTTATGTCATCAACATAAACAGCAATTATAACAAATTTTGATGACATTTTCTTTATAAAAATATATGGACAAATAACATCATTTATGTAACCTTCTTTCAGCAAATATTCACTAAGGCGATTATACCACATGCGCCCAGATTGCTTTAAACCGTACAAAGATCTTTATAATTTGATCGAGTACATTTCTCAAGACTTTGAATTATATGCTTCGGGCATTTTCAATCCTTCAAGGATCTTCATATAGATTTAGCCAAATAAGTCATATAGGTTAAGACTTGTATCTAAATGGTATGACATCTTCAAGTGTCTGGACTGCTAGTCCGATCCTCACAATCTTTTACAATATTGTGCACTATATTGTATTAAATATATCATCGACGATCATTTTGTGTCAGTTCCGAAGCGACATAACTTGTGGAGATCTCATCACTTTCTTTATTTTCAGGTACCTGAACGTTTTCGGGAGTTTCATGAAATGTTATGTCGTGGGCTCTTCTAGAGCTTATTTCCTCCTCATTTTGATCATTAGCTCCTACTATTTTTCATGGATTGTTACCTTTGGAACCGATTGGTCTACCACGCTTCATGCGTACAGTAAACTCTATCCTTCATGGACTTTAATTTTAATAGGAGCATTTACAGCTGAAATATGATATTTAATTTTGGATCAGCAAATGCTTCTGGCATTCGACTTGAATTATCTTCTAAATGAGGATCATGATAATTCGATTCATATAGCATATTTTTCAACTGTTTATTCCATCCCCCAAATGTTAGAAAAACTAACATATATCCCCAATCATCTTTGGGAAACATATCTTTGTGTATTATGGTAGAGAAATTAATCATATACCACGCAACAAAAGATAGTAAAAATATTTGGTTTCTGATCCTAAACCAATTGTGAAGGGAGGACTTATCATATATTGTTGATCTGATGCATACAAGTGCTGCTATATGCAATTTAGAAAATCTTAGACTTCAGGTTTTTACTATAATCATATATTGTTTTTACATTTGTATCACCAGAAGTGATAATTTAGACTTATCATATATTGTTTTTACATTTGTATTAGTAAACTTCAGGTTTACTGCAACATATGTTTTGACTATAATCATATAATATGAATGACATATTTGTATATAAGCTCTTCGAGAGCCTTCATTTATTATCTACAATCTAATATTTATCTGGCACTACTGGTGTCATGTATTCTTTAGGCAAACATTTAGCTCTTCAGGAGTTGTTGATACATTTTGTACTATCAAATATTGCTCAGACACTGCTGGTGTCATGAGAGAAAATCACAATTAAATAAACAATGTAAAACAATTGTTTAAGCACACGAAAACTCTTCTTCATAATATTTTTCCACTTCAGGAGGAAATTTCAACTGTGTTACTTCTTCAGGAACAAATTTAAAATACGAAATATTGAGATATATTCTCTCAATTATATTAACTCTTCTGGAGGTGAATTGTAATGTATTCACATCAAGAGCGCGTTCATATTTACCCGACTTATTAGTATTGTCACATTTACTTCAGGGAATGGACTAATATTATCAAAAGTTCTCATCCTTCAGGAAATCAAACATAATTATCTGAATGCGCATTAATCACATCAAATTGTGATGCCTCAACCTCTTTTAAAATATTTACTACTTCAGGAGCAAATCGAGGCGTGCATTTAATATAGAGAATATTTATGTAGCTTATCTTCAATTGTAACTATAGAAAGCCTAAATTATCACTTCTGGTGATCATAGACATGTTGGTCGCTCTTTTTGTCTAAATAAAAATTAATTTTCTGTTTGCTCTGCTTCTTTGCTTACCAGTGGTAGCGGTGATAGCTCCTTCTGGTTTTTGGGTCGTGGTATTTTCTGTGTTTTCAGGAATTCTCGGAGTATTGGAGACAAGTTGGGGGCACGAGCACTGGCAAAGGAGAGCAACCTGGGCGAGTGTCATCAAGGGTGGTAAGAAGTGGGCGGGAGCGTACAACTACATCGAGCACAGCAAATCAGCCACAGGTTTTGTTATCGGGAGTTGGTACCTCCTGTTTTACTGTTTCCCTTTTGGTGTTAGCTAAATTACTGTTACTTTACTTCGCAATAGTTAAACCTTTGAACTAGGATACTAGTTACCACGTGTTTCCTTCTAGTTTGATTTGTGTACGTTGTGCACTAGCGAGACTTCTCTAGATTGTTGTAGGTGTAGTGGCTGCAGTCTGGGATGATAGAATAAGGGCATGTCCTCGGGTGGGGCAGAGTGTGGGGTGGGGTTCAGGGGGCGGGTCGGGTAGCAGGAGAGGTAGAGGGGGCAAGGGAGCCTATAGGTTGATAATCGGGTCATGGAACATAGGTTCACTAACGAGTAAATCCATAGAGTTGGCGAAAATCCTGCAGAAGAGGAAGATTAATATAGCGTGTGTCCATGAGACTAGGTGGGTCAGATCGAGGGCGAAAAACGTGGATGGGTATAAGTTGTGGTACTCTGGTGTCCTGAGGGGTAAGAATGGAGTGGGCATCCTGGTAGATAGCCATCTTAGGGAGTCCGTGGTAGAGGTTAGGCGGGTGAATGATAGGCTAATGACTATTAAGTTGGTGGTGGGTGAGGGTACTTTAAATGTCGTTAGCGCGTACGCACCACAAGCAGGCTTGGATGAGGATATTAAAAGGAAATTTTGGGAGGGGTTGGATGAGATTGTTCGTAGTATACCGCCTTCTGAGAGGTTATTCATAGGAGGAGATTTCAATGGTCATATTGGGTTATCTGCAGGTGGGTACACTGAGGTGCATGGCGGATTTGGTTTCGGAGAGCGGAACGGAGGGGGCATTGCGCTGTTGGACTTTGCCAAGGCTTTCGATCTAGTCATTGCAAACTCGAGTTTTACGAAGCGGGATGAACATTTGGTTACTTACCAAAGTTCGGTGGCGAAGACTCAGATTGACTATCTACTCCTCAGGAGATGCGACAGAAGGTTGTGCGAGGACTGCAAGGTTATCCCAGGTGAGACCCTCTCAACGCAGCATAGGCTTTTGGTGATGGACATTTGTATTAGGATAAGGAGGAAGAAGAGGTCAGTACAAGGACGCCCCAGTATTAGGTGGGGCGCCTTAACTAAGGATAAAGCTAAAGAGTTGGAAGGAAGGTTATCGGCGATGGGAGCTTGGAGAAGTAGTGGGGACACAAACACAATGTGGTCGACGACGGCGGACTGTATAAGAAAGGCGGCGAGAGAGGTGTTAGGGATATCTACGGGACACTATGGTGGACACAAAGGAGATTGGTGGTGGAATGCAGTTGTTCAAGGTAAAGTGGAAGCAAAAAGGCGGCTTACCTAAGGTTAGTAGGGAGCACTGACGAGGAGGAGAAGAGAGAGAACAGTCAAAGGTATAAGGTAGCTAGGAAGGAGGCGAAAATGGCAGTGACGGAGGCTAAGACGACAGCTTTTGCTCGTCTGTATGAGGAGCTAAGGAACAAAGGTGGGAAGAAGAAGTTATTTCGACTCGCTAAGGCGAGAGAGAGGACAACTCGGGATCTGGACCAAGTGAGGTGCATAAAAGATGATGACGGCAAAGTTTTGATGGGAGATGACTAGATTAAGAGGAGGTGGCAGACCTACTTTCATAAACTTCTAAGTGAAGAAGGGGATCAGGATATTATACTTGGGGAATCGAGGAATGCCGACAGCCACCATGAAGTAAGTAATTGTAGGGACATTGAGATCGATGAAGTCATGGAGGCAATGCGTAAGATGAGAAGGGGCAGAGCTACCGGGCCAGACGAGATTCCGGTTGAACTGTAGAGGTGTGTGGGTAGAGCAGGCTTGGAATGGCTTACTGCATTGTTTAGTGTTATATTCGAGAATAATAGAATGCCTGAAGAGTGGAGGTGGAGTACAATGGTCCCGTTGTATAAGAACAAAAGTGATGTCCAAAGCTGTAACAACTATAGGGGCATCAAATTACTAAGTCATACCATGAAAGTTTGGGAGAGAGTGGTAGAAATGAGAGTGCGAAGGACAGTGTCTATTTCAGACAACCAGTTCGGGTTCATGCCGGGACGATCTACCATAGAAGCTATCCACCTTATTAGGAGGATGGTGGAACAGTACAGAGATAAGAAGAAGGATCTCCACATGATGTTTATTGATTTGGAGAAAGCGTACGATAAGGTTCCTAGGAAGGTCTTATGGAGCTTCTTAGAGGATAAAAGGGTCATGAGTAACTATATTAGGGTGATTAAAGACATGTATGATGGAGCTAAGACTCGGGTTAGGACAGTAGGAGGTGACTCTGAACACTTTCCAGTTATTACGGGATTGCACCAAGGGTCTGCGCTCAGCCCATTCCTATTTGCCCTGGTGATGGATGCACTGACTTATTATATTCAAGGGGAGGTTCCATGGTGCATACTATTTGCTGATGACATTATTCTGATTGACGAGACAAGAGGCGGCGTCAACGAGAGGCTAGAGATTTGGAGACATGCTCTTGAGTCTAAAGGTTTCAAGTTGAGTAGGACAAAGACGGAATACCTCGAGTGCAAATTTGGAGTTGAGCCGACGGAAGCGGGAGTTGAAGTGAGGCTTGACTCTCAAGTCATTCCCAAGAAAGGTAGTTTCAAGTACCTTGGATCGGTTATTCAGGGGATCGGGGAGATTGACGAGGATGTCACACATCGTATAGGGGTGGGGTGGATGAAGTGGAGGTTAGCGTCGGGAGTCTTGTGTGACAAGAAAGTGCCACCGTTACTAAAAGGTAAGTTTTATAGAGCAGTGGTTAGGCCTGCCATATTGTATGGAACTGAATGTTGGCCGGTAAAGAACTCACACACCCAGAAGATGAAAGTAGCAGAGATGAGGATGTTGAGGTGGATGTGCGGGCATACAAGGATGGATAAGATTAGGAATGCAGATATTCGAGAGAAGGTGGGTGTGGCCCCCATGGAGGACAAGATGCGGGAAGTAAGACTCAGATGGTTCGGGCACATTCAGAGGAGGAGCACTGATGCACCGGTGAGGAGGTGTGAGCGACTGGCTGTAGTGGGCACGCGGAGAGGTAGAGGGAGACCTAAGAAGTATTGGGGAGAGGTGATCAGACAGGACATGGCGCGACTTAGGATTACTGAGGACATGGCCCTTGATAGGGAATTATGGAGGTCGAGCATTAAGGTTGTAGGTTAGGGGAGAGTGTGAATATTTCTACAGCACAAGTGAGGGAGACTATCTAGTTAGGAGTTAGACTAGGAATGTCAGTGGTCGTCTATTGATGCAGGGCTTTACCTTCTAGTTGTACTATACCAGCCATCTATTTCGTATTTCGTATTTCGTATCCTGTATTTCATATTTCATATCTCTTATATATTGTTGTTATTTTTATTACGCATTTTTATGGTACTAATATATCATCTCCTATTGCTTTTTTGAGCCGAGGGTCTCCTGGAAACAGCCTCTCTACCCTTCGGGGTAGGGGTAAGGTCTGCGTACATATTACCCTCCCCAGACCCCACTTGTGGGATTATACTGGGTTGTTGTTGTTGTTGTTGTATAAAATATACTAACTCACAAAGGTTAAGTGAAAAATATGAGGGCAAATTGAAAATCAACAAACCATAAAACAAATTATATTTCTTGCAAACTCTGCTAGAGTTTAAGTTGATCTAATAATATTATCCATATTCTTTAAAATGACATAAATAAGATATATTATAGTGAACCTCATTATCAAATCATAATTTTTCTTTATGTACAACAATTACATAACCATACTATCTAATATAAATAACAAAAATTAAAATATTTACATTTCTACAGATTCACCACCGATTACATGACTTGTTTCTCCTTCTGGGAGTGCAAAGTAATCAGCTACATCCAAATGCATGAAGTCTAAATTATCTTCAGAAATAAAATTTGCTTCAGCATTTTTCTCTGTCTTCTTCAGGGAGGCTTGATAAAGCTCAACCAGGTGCTTTGGCGTACGACAAGTACGTGACCAGTGCCCTTTTCCTCCACATCTATAGCATGCATTTTCTACATTTGGCGCTTGCACCGCTTCATGCTTTTGTTCCTTCCTTTTCCACTGCTGGTGGTGAGGAGGCTTCTTTGGTGCATTATTATTATCATGATTGGGATTTCTTCCCCGACCACGGCCATGACCACGACTGGGGCCACGACCTCTTCCACGTTTAGCTTGGTGGAAGTTCGTCTCATTCACTTCAGGGAATGGACAAGAACCAATAGGTCGGCTTTCATGATTTTTCATTAATAGCCCATTATATTGCTCTGCTATAAGAAGATGTGAGATAAGTTCAGAATACTTTTTAAATCCCATCTCTCGATATTGCTGCTGCAGGAGCATATTCGAGGCATGAAAAGTGGTGAAAGTTTTCTCCAACATATCATGATCAACAATATTATCACCACATAACTTCAATTGGGAAATAATTCTGAACATAGCAGAATTATACTCACTGATAGATTTAAAATCTTGTAGCCTTAGATGAGTCCAATCATATCGTGCTTGTGGAAGAACGACCATCTTCAGGTGGTCATATCTATATTTCAAATTATTCCACAGTATGACTGGATCTTTAACAGTAAGATATTCCATTTTCAGGCCCTCATCAAGGTGATGGCGTAGGAATATCATTGCTTTGGCACGGTCTTGGTTTGATGCCTGATTTTTGTCTTTGATGGTGTCTGCCAGACCCATCGCATCAAGATGAATTTCAGCATCAAGCACCCAAGACATGTAGCTTTTGTCCGATATATCCAGGGCTACAAATTCAAGTTTAGAAAGATTTGACATTATTTAGGAAAAGAAAGTTCTTACCTCAGATACTTTCAAAATATTTGCTCGAGATGGCAGAGCTTCGTGCTGATAACGTATTATAAAATAAAGACTATAAAGTAAAGACAAGTATAGAGAGAAACTGATATATTATTCGAATTCAAACTGATGTACATAATGAACTGAAATCTCTTCTATTTATAGAAGAAAGGAAGCTGCTGTGTAAGCTGCTACTACAAGCTGCTGTGTAAGCTGCTACTACAAGCTGCAGTGTAAGCTACTATAAGCTGCTGTGTAAGCTGCTACTACAAGCTGCTGTGTAAGCTGCTGCTGTACTAAATATGAATAATCTTCTACTGAGAGCAATATTTATCCATAACGGAGTACTGAATGGATAAGCTTATTATACCCGGTATGGATAATCTTCTACCGGGGGTAATGTTTATCCATCATAACTGGGTACTGAAAAGATAAGCTTATTATACCCGATATGGATAAACTTCTACTGGGGGTAATGTTTATCCATAACCGGGTACCGAAGTGATAAGCTTCTTCAGGAAGTTTATTTCCAATATAGTACTAAATAGATAAACATATTTACGGTGTTGTCTCATATGGATAAGCTTCTTCAGTAAGCTTATTTACAACGAAGTACTAAATGAACATCCATAATATAATATATTTATAACAATCTGCAATTTATTACTCCGATCCATAGTCGTTGTAAAGCAGCAAATCTAAGACAAATGTACTCATACAATGAATAAAGTCTAATTAAGGCAAACAAAATTTTTCTTCATCACTGCAATTTTTCTTATAGTTCTCAAAATGTCACATTGATAGTCGTCGTAAAATGTGAAAAATAATAAGATAATACATAAAATGAGAAGTGAACCAACCGTTTCCTTTTTGCTGTTCTGCTTTTCTTCCAAGTCTTGAAGAGTACTATCTAGTCGCTTTCTGTTGAATGATAGAATCAGAGTAATCATTACATGACCAAAAAACCGTAACAACTAACAATGCAAGAACTACTGAAGCAGCAAAGGAAAATAAAAGTTGTATTATCTACTGACTACCATCTGCTGCTTAAATTTACTAAATACATTTAGAAATGCACACTCTACATAAGAATGCCTGGAAAACCATACAAAAAAGAGCACTTTGTGTTTGTTACCTAAAGGCAACACAAACTTAACTGGAAAGTCTGTAATTCTTCCATCAATTAAATAGACTCTCTACAGATTGGATACCCAGGTTCTTATAGCCAACCCAATTAATTTAGTACAGCCAACAATAGCTAGTTCCGGGATAGTAGAGTTTAATATTAACCCAGTGTTTGGTTAATATTTAAAATCAAACGCCGTATTATTAAGAGAAATTTTTATAAAGCACTATCTTTTAGTAATAATTAGCAGATACTGTTTGCTATATTACGGATTATAGATACCTTTTCTGTGGTTATAAGATGTATTTTGATGTATTTAAGCTATTGTATTAATGAATACAGTAGCAAAAATAAGCGTGAATCAGGGAAGTCCAGCTAATCAGTTGTTGTATTAGAGTGTATTTGACTGTATTCATGGAGTGAAATATGGGATTACAGCTGAACAGATTATTATATTCGACTGTATTCAACTGTATTCACGGCGTGAAATAGGGGATTATACTGTTTTTAAAACGGAAAGTAAATCAATTAACATAATAGACTCCTAATATAACTCAACAAACTTAATTTTAACACACAAATTTTGTATTTTTCAGTTATAAAAAAGATTCTCAACCGCAAAATACTCCAAAAATATAGCAATCTTCAGAGAAATTATATAATACATCTGAATACATAAATTATATTAATTAAAAAAATCATATGAATATATTCATGGCATATAGTGAGACAATGGATACAATGAAATAGATAGAATACAGAGGGATACATTGAAATACAATGAGAAAAAAGACACTGAATACAATGAAATACAACGAGATACATTGAATCACAATGGAAAAAAAGATAGTGAATATAATGAAATACATAGAAATACAACGAGATACATTGAAATAATCTTAAAAAAAGGCAACAAAATCTTCAAATTGCTCAACCCCAAACTTCAGACGACCTATTTTAGTCGACAATTTTTCAACGACCCATCGGATTCCGACCATGATTCCATAAGCAGCGATGAGAGAAAGAAGAAGAAACGAGAAATCACAGAAATCAGAAACCAGAGATTCCGATTTTGATATTCGTGGACATGAATAATACGCCAACTCTAGTATGCTTCTTCTTCTTCTTCCTTTCCGATTTTGATTGTTTTTGTAAAATTCTGATTTTGATAAACTCTAAGGCTGTGATTTCTCCTTAATTAAATAGCACGCGGTTACGCCAAAATTTAGGCTTTTGTATTCTTCATCTTCAATTGCGTTGTTTGTGCATATTTGCAAGCTGGCTTATTAAGGTTTGATGGATTTTTGTTTCGTACTAAAATGTTGTTCCAATAATCAATATTTGTGATGACCCAAAAGGTCATCACTTGTATTTCAAGTGAATTCAGTGTTTTGAGGCCTAAAAACCTCCTTTTTGCCCCCACTTTGATTTACGTGCATGGTCCAGACCTATATCTGGAAAGCCTTCTATATAAAAATATGAGAAATAGAAATTCTAGAGTTAAAATTTGATTATGGTTGACTTTGGTCAACATTTTGAGCAAACGGACCGGGATCCGTGTTCCGACGATCCCGGGTGGTCCGCAGTAAAATATGGTACTTGGGCGTATGCCCGGAAATGAATTCCGAGGTTCCAAGCCTTAGAAATCAATTTTTGAAAGAAATTATTTTACTGAATTATCTAAGAAATAAAGAAAAGAATTAATGTTTGAAACCATTGTTATCGGGCCCGTATTTTGGTTCCGGAGCCTGGTACAAACTTGTTATAGTATTTGAAAGATAACTGTGAAATTTGGTAAAAAATAGAGTTTATTGGACGTGAGTTGGACTTCCGATTGAAGAGTTATGAACATTGAGAGTTCTTGATGAAAATGTTGAGTTTTGAGGTTTAACTCATGATTTTACATGTTATTTTGATGATGTGATCGCACGAGTAGGTCCATATGATGTTTTTGAGTTAGTATGCACATTTGGTTTGGAGTCCCGAGGGTTCGGGTGAGTTTCGGGTAGGTTCCGGGGTGTCTTAGGCTTAAAACATGGCTATTGGAGGTTTAGATAAGTGCAAATCTCTGAACCTGCTAGTGCGGTCCGCACTGGTGACTGTGCGGCCGTGGTTGATTTTGTGCGGTCCGTACAGGTTCATTGGTCCGACTTTGGAATCCTATATCTTTTTATCTACAAGGAATTTTGAGATAATTCAAAAACAAAAGTTGTATCCATTCGTGTCTAGTTTCCATAAAGGTAAAGAAATCATAATTTGGACATCTGTAGAGAAAGTTACTGCCAAAATACTAAAACATGCCACTGCAGTACACAGGAAGGGCTGTGCGGCCGCAGTTGATTTTGTGCGGTCCGCACAGGGGGTCTGAGAGGGGTATATTAAGACGGGATTTTCTGTTATTTTTCATTTTTCAAAACCCCAAAAACATAAGAGGCGATTTTTTAAACAACTTTTCTTCTCCAAAACATTTGTAAGTGATTTCTAACTCATTTTCTTCAATCATTAACATCTTTTCACATGATTTCAACTCAAAATCAATAATTTTTTTGGGGGAAATTGGGTGTTTTGGGTAGAACCTAGGTTTTTCAAAAATTGGGGATTTGGATCTCGATTTGAAGTCCGATTTCAAAACAAATCATATATTTGGGTTCGTGGGTGAATGGGTAGTCGGGTTTTGGTTTGAACCTCGGGTTTTGACCATGTGGGCCCTGGGGAAATTTTTGACTCTTAGGGTAAAACTTTAGAAAACTCATTTTCATGCATTGGGGTTGATTCATTTAGTGTTTGTTGATGTAATTAAGTAACTTGTGACTAGATACGAGTGAATTGATGGTGGAATCAAGGGGTAAAGCTATAATTGAAACGTGAATTGTGTTCGTGGCATCGAGGTAAGTGTTTGGTCTAACCTTAGCTTGAGGTATTAGGAGTTGTCTTATTTGCTATATGTTGATTGTGGAGTACGACGTATAGGCATGGTAACGAGTATCTATAAGTTGGTGTCAAGCATGCCCGTGAGTCGTGTATTATAATTGTTATGACTTCATTGTGGTTTATTGAACTTCATATGTTATTATCACCATTGTTCCCTTGCGGGGATGTTTGTTTGATATTAATGATCCCTTGCTAGGATGTTTGTTTTGATATTATTATTCACTTGCTGGGATGTCGTTGAAATATAATTGTTCCCTTGCCGGGAAGTTGTTATATTGCTCTTGTTCCCTTGCCGGGATTCCTTGTGATTATTGTTGGCTTGTAAATGAGAGCGGGTGGTACGCCTACCACAAGATATAATAAAATGGGAGCGGGTGGTACGCCTACCACAAGATATAATGAAATGGGAGCGGAGTGGTACGCCTACCATAAGATATAATGAAATGGGAACGGGTGGTACGCCCACCACAAGATATAATAAAATGGGAGTGGGTGGCACGCCTACCACAAGATATAATGAAATGGGAGTGGGTGGTACGCCTACCACAAGATAAATAAAATGTGAGCGGGTGGTACACCTACCACGAGATAAATGAAATGGGAGTGGGTGGCATGCCTGTCACGAGATAAATGAAATGGGAGCGGGTGGCACGCCTACCACGAGATACAGGAAATGGGATCAGGTTGCACGTCTGCAACAAGATGTGAAAATAAAGTGAAATCTCCCTTTGTTTTTCCTTATTCTTGTTAGTGGTTGGATTTTGGATCTCTTTATAATTCTCTTGATATTCTATTTTTACCTGTTATCCCCGAAGCATGTTTCCCCCTCCCATCTTTATTTGTTTATTCCTGCTTTACTTTCCACTGTATATTATATAACTGCACAGGTTTATTTGGTAGTCTGGTCCTAGCCTCGTCACTACTTCACCGAGGTTAGGCTAGGCACTTACCAGCACATGGGGTCGGTTGTGTTGATACTACACTCTGCACTATGTGCAGATCTCGGAGCAGCTCTTGGACTGTAGTTGGAGGCTAGCCTCTGTTCACGCGAAGATCCGAGCTAGACCTGCAGGCGTTCGCAGGCCCTGGCGTCTCCTCTATCTTTTATTTCCTGTTTCATCTTTTGCTTCAGAAACAGTGTGTCTTTTATTTCCAGAGCTTGTATTTAGCAGTCTTAGACCGTCTGTGGTACTGTGACACCAATTTTTGGGTGATTAAGGCTTAAGAAGTTGTAATAGATACAAATTTCAGATATTTATTTATTTTCTTCCGCTTAAATTTGAATTTCCGCTATTATCACGTTATCGCATTATATTTGTTAAAAAGAAACAATTGGTTAATGAAGTAACTAGATTAAAGGTTTGGCTTGCCTAGCTCACATTAGTATGAGCCATCATGACTCCCGAGGGTGGAAAATTCGGGTCGTGACAATATCAGTATTGCCTTTATTGAAGTTATTTTGGTTAAGAGGAAGAGGTCCACGAAATTTTGGGAGAATGGGATGTATCAAAGTAGAGAGAGAAAGAAAAAAATGTAACTGATTAGCGTATTTAGTGGCTTAGGGCTAGGAGGAAGCCAAAATTAAATATTTGCTATAAACCTTAAAAGGTATCAATAAAATATAATTTTTTAAATGGTATTTATTTAAAATAAATAAGGTGCTAACATTTGCTATAGGAGGTAAAAAATTCCTACTATTAATAGGAAAACTTATACAAATGGCCCAACTAAGTCTCAACTTACCAACCTCTAGCCATTAGTCATAGACTTACCAAAACTAGCCAATCACATATAAAAATTGAAAAACCAAATAAATAAGGTTCTTTCTCTCAAAGAATCACATGCAAAAAATTTCTTCCATATTTTAAGTGTGATTAGCAACATTAGATGTAAGACGGAAAGGAAATTTCATGGATGAGGTAGCAAATAAGATGATAAAATACAAAAACAAAATATACAATATTCCAAAAATCTAAGCAAAAAAGGAACTTTTTCAATCGGCATAGTTGAAATTCATTGAAAACATATAGATAAGTAAATATACAATTTTTTAGGAGATTGGAAGTGATTTGGACTGATTTTGTATCAAAATTCGTAATTAAATCGAGTTCAAAAATTCTTCTACGACACATGTGTATCACACATGTATCTCACACACAAATATACATGTGATAAAAAATTTATAGAAATATGATACATACGTGATACACAAATAATACACAGTGTGATACACATCATTTGTTTTCTGATGTTCAGTTTTTACTTCGAATTTACAATTCAAATCACCTCAAAACTTCACCAAATCATCCCAAAACTGAGATTCAAGCTCCTTAAGATGTACCCAATCTATTTTAATAACAGTCACTCAAACGAAAGCAAAATTTTGACCTTTTTTGTTACAAATAGTTAATTGGTTAATATTAGTAATATTTTATGAATTGACCAATTTTTATAATGAGCTACTTATAAATGGACATAGCTGATAGTTTCCTTTATTAATACTTACATGACTTTATTTAACTCACAGCGAGTTCCAGGAGAGTAGAGTCATAAAAAAGGAACATGTTAAGATGAAGGAAAGCAAATCGAATAACAGTTTCAACTTCAAAAGAAATAAAAGCCCTGTTTCTATATTTAAACTTGAGATTTAGGAAATGTTTGGTATGAAGGAAAATATTTTCAATGAAAATGTTTTCCTGAAAAATGAGTGATTTTATGACTTATTTTTCCTTCTTTGGTCGGTGAATGAAAAACTTTTTCGAAAAATATTTTTTAATGTACTACTCAAAGGAACTAATGTGCTACTTTATTTTTTCACACAAGAACAACATTGAAATTTGAGCTCGATAACTAAAAAAACTTTATTTTGTTAAAAAGGAAAAAATCTTTTCTACAACATGAAAATAAATTACTCATTTTGCTGAATGAAAGAAAATACTTTTTCTACATCATGAAAAAAATAGTCAATTTGTCAAATGAAAAAAAAAATCCTACATCATGAAAAGAAAGTACTCGTTTTGTTGAAATGAAAGAATATATTTTTTCTGTAGCATGAAAAGAAAGTACTTAGTTTATTGAAATAGAAAAAAATACTTTTTTTATATCATTAAAAGAAAGTACTCTTTTTCTTGAAATCAAAGAAAACACTTTTTTTACATCATGAAAAGAATATACTCATTTTGTTGGAAAAAAAATATTTTTTCTATTTCGGAAAAAGAAAATACTTAGTTTGTTAAAACGAAAGCAAATATTTTTCTATATCATATAAAGAAAGTGCTTATTTTGTTGAAAAAATAATACTTTTTCTATTTCTAGAAAAGAAAATACTTACTTTTTTGAAATGAAAAAAAAATACATCATGAAAACTAAGTACTCATTTTGTTGAAATAAAAGAAAATATTTTTACTACATCATAAAAATATTCTCATTTTATTAAAATAAAAAGGAAAGTATTCTATCTACGACATGAAAAGAAAGTACTCTTAATAATAGTTCTATTTAGGGTGAGTGGCAAACGAGGTTGGGTGGAAGTGGGTGGGTGGGAGTGGGTTGGGTGTGGTGGGTGGGTGGTTTAGGAGTGGGGTGGGTGGGCAAGGGTGGTTTGAGGGTGGGGTAGGTGGGGGTGTGTTAGTGGGGGTTGGGAATAGGGTGGAGGATGTTGAAAAAGAGTTTTGAATATAGGGAAAATATTGAGTTCATAGGAAAAATGTTTTTTAGAACATTTAAGCCAACCAAACATAAAAAAAATTAAAAAATATTTTTCGAAAAATATTTTCCTTCGTACCAAACACACCTTTGAATTCAAACCATAGTTATGAGAACCTGTTTATTCCTTCTAACGCAAGCGTAGGAACTAGAACAGTCTTGCCAAAAGTAGGAACAACAAAGAAATAGAGAACAACAAAGGCACATAATCATTGAACTGCTATTCTTATCTTTTAGAAAAAAGACATTTATCCACAAATAAAATACGAAAGCAAAACAAAGACAAAAAAATAAAACTGAATTTTAATTCATGACACCCTATCATAATATTATAACTTTGACATAATTCAAACTAAGCTCCTTATGATACAACCAAATACAGAGCAGAGAAGGCAAATTAATTGAAGCCAAGCAAATACCAAATGAAAGAATGAATAATTTAGAAAAAACCCTCTGTGCTCTCGGTGCATGTTAGGCTAATATGCGCCATTCGCTGATTAACAGGGGTGGACCTAGGTAGGATCAACGAGTTTAATTGAACCCGCTTCGCCTAAAAAACTTACTATTTACATATAAAAATTTCATTCAGAATTATATATATAAAATGTAAAAATGAATTTACCTGTTTCGATCACGAGGCATGGCTCAGTGGTAGTGCAGGTTCATTTTCTGGCAAAGGTATCAGGTTCAATTCTCTGCGGCAGCAAATTCTCTTTTTACTTGCATTATTTTTCATTTCCGCTGTTTGAAGTTCTACTTCTTTTTCTTTGTTATACATGAAGGTTAGATTAGTTGTTTTTATTTATTTATTTATTTATTTATTTATTGCTTTAGTTTCAAATTGCGGGTTCATTTTCTGGCAAAGGTACCGGGTTCAAATCTATGCGGCAGCAGATTCTATTTTACGTGCGTTGTTTTTCGTTTCCACTGTTTGAAGTTCTTCTTCTTTTTATTTGTTATACATGAAAGTCAGATTAGTTGTTTTTATTTACTTATTTATTGTTGTAGTTTTAAATTGTTTGTTTATTTTGTTTATATTTAATGTACGGTGTTTCAAAATTGCTACATTGTTACTAACTGATTATAAGAGTAAAACATAAAAATAAAAATCTAAGACAAGCGGAAAAGTTGAAGTCTTACCAAAAAATTAATATATTTGTATTCATTAGTGTTAGTACTTGATTCTTTTTTTGTTTTTCTTTATGTCTTGCCTATGTACATGTAACGACCTGACATGTCGTTTTACTTTCTGGAACCTCGTTCCACTAAAAAAGACTTTCCGTACGTGCTTTTACTGTTTTATAACTTGTTGGGATGGTTAGTTCGGAATTTGTAAGGGTTCGGGTTGAAATCGGAACATTTGGTTCCTTAAGTTGGCCTCAAAAGTCCAAGTTTGACTTTGGTCAACATTTTTAGTAAACGAACTCGGAATCGGGATTTGACGATTTCAATAGGTTCATATGATGATTTTGAACTTGGGCATATGTTCAAATCGTGTTTTGGATGACCCGGGGGCATGTTGACCCTTAATAGTGAAAGTTGATTCTTTGAAGATTTTAGAAGTTCTTTAAATTTGGTTTAGAGCGTGTTTTGGTGATATCGAGGTCCAAACGGAATTCTGAGGTAGGGAATAGTTCCATAATGTCATTTAAGACTTGCACGGAAAATTTTGTGTCATTCCGAGTAGTTTAAGTACGTTTCGGCACATTGGGAGTAAATTGAAGAACTTGAAGTTCATAAGTTTGATTAAATTGGTTTGGGGGTATGACTCTTAGTTTTAATATTGTTTTGGGCATTCCGAGAGTTCTAGCGAGTCCGTTTTATGATTCCAAACTTGTTGGTATGTTCGGGCAGGGCCCCCGGGGCCCCGAGTATCAATCAGATGAGGCTCAAACCAAGTTGGAAAATTGGAGGAGCAACTAAAGCTTCAAGTTCTGTCATAATCGCACCTAGGCTTGGTCAGCCGTACGTGCGAAAGGAAGGCCGCAGGTACGGACCAGGGCGCAGAAGCGGCTTGCTCACCGCAGAAGCGGCCCACACTGGACTCGAAGGGTTCCGCAGGAGCGGACTGTAACAACCCGGCTGGTTGTTTCATGAGTTACCGCTCTGTTTACTCCATTTCTTCTTCTTATTGTCTTGTTCAGCTGTATTATGTGACATCGGGTTGGTTGGTTCGGATTCGGAGAGGTTTTGAAAAGGAATGAGACACTTAGTCTCTTTTGAGTAAGCTTAGGTTGGAAAAATCAACCGGATATTGATTTATGTGAAAAAGGGCTCGGATGTGAATTACGATGGTTCGGATAGCTTCGGGAGGTGATTTGGGACTTAGGAGTGTGATCGGAATGTGTTTTGGAGGTCCGGAGTAGATTTAGGCTTGAATTGGCGAAATTGGAATTTTGGCGTTTTCCAGTTGATAGGGGAGATTTTGATATATGGGTTATAATGAAATTCCGGAAGTTGGAGTAGGTTCGTTGTGTCATTTTTGACGTGTGTGAAAATTTTTAGGTCATTCGGACGAGGTTTGATAGACTTTTTGATCGAAAGCGGAATTTGGAAGTTTTTGGAATTCTTAAGCTTGAATCCGATGATGATTTGGTGTTTTGATGTTGTTTTGAGTATTCCGACGGTTCGAACATGTTTGAATGATGTTATGCGATATGTTGGCATGTTTGATTGAGGTCCCGAGGGTCTCGGGTGAGTTTCAGGTGGTTGAACGGATCAAATCTTGTTGTGGGAAGTTCCAAAAAATCTCTTGGTTGTGTTGTAGACTTTTGGCCTTTGTGTTCGTGATGTGGGTCCCGCGTTCGTGAAGGGTTTGGTTCAGTGTTCATCACGAACACGATGAGTTTCCCGTGTTCGCGTAGAGTAGATGGGAGAAGCTGGGGTCCAGGTTCATTTGTAATTCACGTTCGCGAGCTAAGGTCGCGTTCGCGATGGGTTGATGAGCTAAAGCTTCGCGTTCGCGTTCAGGATGTCGCGTTCGAGAAGAAGGATTTAAGTGGTCAACAATTTTTGTGCTTCGCGAATGCGAGGCTTTGACCTCGTTCGCGAAGAAGGAAAGGGTCACCTGGGCAGAATGTTTAAATAACCATTGTCCGCGATTTTGGGTCTAACTTTCACCATTTTTGAGCGATTTTGGAGCTTTTTGAGAAGAATTGAAGAGGGAATCAAAGGGAAACACTTGGAGGTAAGATTTATGGACTTAATACTCGATCCTATTGTGATTTATACCTAATTAAACATGAAATGTGTGGAATCTTAAGCCTAAAATTGGGGAGTTAGGGCTTGGAATTTGAGACTTTGATTTGAGGATTGGAGGGGTCGTTTTGGTTGGATTTTGATGTATTTGATATGTATGAACTCGTGAGAGTGTAAGGATTTTAGTTTTGTGATTTTTATCGTAATTCGAAACGTGGGCCTGAGGGTTGGGTTTGGCTAATTTCGGGATTTTTGATGTGAATTGATTATTTTCGAGTGGGCTTTGTTCCCTTAGCATATTTTGATGGTATAAATCTATTTTTTGTTAGATGTGGAGCATCCGAAGGCCGAGTCGAGAGGCAAATGCATGGCGGGCTAGAGTTTGGACCAGATAGAGGTAAGTAATGATTGTAAATGATGTCCTGAGGGTATGAAACCCCAGATTTCACATCGTTGTGCTACTTTGAGGTGATGCACATGCTAGATGACGAGCGTGGGGTCGTGCACCGTTGGGGATTGTGACTTAATCCATCCCGTATGACTGTTAAATCGCGTATTTGATTGAAAACTATTTGATACCATTGTGTTTTGGAAAGTATTATCATGTTTTGGGCTGAATGACATATTTGGGCCTCGTGCCAACTATTTTGGACCCTTAGGGGATTTTTACTACGATTCCTTACTGTTTTGACTTCATATTTGTACTCAGTCATGTTGTATTCTACTGTTTTTATAATTCAACCATATTTACTCCATTTTGATATTTTAAATGATATTTTGGGCTAGACATCATGTTTTACTGTTGCCCGAGTGGCTTGAGAGATTTCTGACTGAGTGGGGTCGAGGGCCTGTGTTGTGAGTATATTATGGGATCGGGCTTCGTGCCGCAACATTATTATACTGATTCATGATTATGAGGCCGAGGGGCTGATTTGTTACGCCACGAGGTGGCTTGTTATGAGGTCGAGGGCCAGTTTGATTATGCCACGAGATGACTTATTATAGCGCTTGGGCTGTAGGAGCCCCTCCGGAGTCTGCACACCCCCAATGAGTGCGGGTACCCAGTGTTAGATGTGATATTGCTTGAGGGACTATTGTTGTTTCATGTTATTGCCCGAGGGGCTGATACGAGTGATTGTGAGGTAGCCCGAGGGGCTGGTTCTATTTGTATTTTGCCCGAGTGGCAGTTTTGGTACTTGTTTTACCTGAGGGGTTGATTTATGTTTCTATCCTTTTCTCACTATTTCCATCACTCGTTTGAACTGCTGAAAGATATTTTAAAAAGGTTTTTACTGAAGTGAGATATTTTTATGAGTTTTACTGCTTTACATCATTGTTCTGGATTTCTACTATTTTGTTGTAGCATTATGATGTGGTTTACTTGTTTTCTTACTGCTCAACTGCCTTTACTTTTATTACTTACTGAGTTGGCATACTCACATTACTCTATGCACCATGTGTGTAGATCCAAGAGTCTCGGGCCACGCTAGCAAGTGCTGATTTGTCATCCAGCACGCTTTCGGAGTTGATTAGGTAGTTGCTTGGCGTTCACAACTTAGTGCTTCTCCTTCCTATCTTTATTTTGCTTTGTACTAGCTTTGTATCAGATAATGCTATCTTTTTATATTTCTAGACGAGTTGTAGATGCTCATGACTGGTGACACCCCGATGTTGGGTTGTATTTTGTTTTCGCACTGTTCTATTCTACCTTACATTTTGGGATTTTAACTTATTAATGTCTTTAAATGACTTATTATAATTGCTTTGTTGGTTTGAGGGTTTGTGTCGGCTGACCTAGTTTCACGATAGGCGCCATCACGATCGGGGTCCATTTTAGGGTCGTGACAAGTTGGTATTAGAACCTAGGTTGCATAGGTCTCACGAGTCATTAGCAGGTTTAGTAGAGTCTCGTGGATCAGTACGGAGACATCTATATATATCATCGGGAGGCTGCAGAACCTTTAGGAAAACTTCATAATCTTGAATTCTTGCCGTGCGAATCTGTTGATTCGAGTACTAAACTTCTGTTATTCTATTCTCTCACAGATGGTGAGGACACGTGCTACCGGTCAGGATGGACGACCGCCAGTACCACTAGTTGGGGCCACTAGAGGCCGAGGACGTGGTTGAGGCCATGGTAGGGGCAGGGGTGTAGCCCGCACAGCAGCTAGGGCAGCACCTGTAGATCTATCAGCCACCCCAGTTCATAATCAGGTCTCAGTTGTGGATGCTCCAACAGCACCAGCTCAGGCACCGACTGTGCCTATTGTGATTCTAGGCTTTCAGGAGGACTTGGCCCAGATCCTATCAGTGTGCACTGGCCTAGATCAGGTGGTCTCAGTTACCACAACCGCAACTACTTCTCAGGCCGGGGGAGGTACTGAGACTCCTGCCACTCGCACACCTGAGCAGGTCGTGCAGGGACTTCAGACACCGGGGGTACCTCCAGCCTAGTCGGTTACAACTGCTCAGGACTATGTAGCTCATGTTATGCCAGAGGACGAGCAGCGCATGTTGGAGAGGTTTAGTAAACTTCAGCCTCCGACTTTTAGTGGTACAGAGGGCGAGGATGCCCAGGGTTTCTTGGACAAGTGTCAGAGGATTCTTCGTATAGCAGGTATTATGGAGACCAATGGGGTAGCATTTACTACTTTTCAGTTTTCTGCAGCTACCTTCACTTGGTGGGAGGCTTATGAGAGGTGTAGGCCTATTGGTGCAGCGCTCCTTACCTGGCAGCAATTCTTTGTTCTCTTTTTGGAGAAGTATGTGCCATAGTCTAGTAGAGAGGAGCTGCGCAGTCAGTTTGAGCAGTTGTCAAGGAGATATGACCGTGACGTAGTATGAGATGAGGTTCTCGGAGTTAGCTCGTTATGCTATTTGGTTGGTTCCTACGGATAGAGAGAGGATCAAGAGGTTCATTAATGGCCTCACGTATCAGCTTCGGATTCTCATGACCAGGGAGAGGGTGTCTGGTGCTACTTTTGAGGAGGTTGTTGACATTGCTCGTGAGATTGAGTCAGTTCGTCGCCAGGAGCGAGATGAAAGGAAGGCCAAAAGGCCTAGGGGATGTGGTAGTTTTGGTGTTGCTCCTTCGAGAGGTCAGTTCCAGCACGGCAGAGGTCATCTATTCAGGCATGCTCAGTCAGCTCGCCTAGGTTATCGTGTGGCATCATCGGGTCATGGTTCTTACAATTCTCATCAGAGCCATTCATCACTCGGTGCCTTTCCAGCCCAGAGTTTGTCCTGTGCTCCATCAGTTCAGGGCTCTTCTATGCCAGGTGCATCTGCTAGTCATCCAGGTGCTAGAGGTTCCCTTCAGTCCCCGTCTCCAGCACCAGGGAGTTGTTATAAGTGTGGAGAGTTGGGTCACATATGGAGGCAGTGGCCTCGTCGTCTTTGGGTTTCATCTCAACAAAGGAGTCAACCATCGACTTCAGTGCCATTTACTTCACCATCCACCACCCAGCCAGCTAGGAGTGGAGGTCAGTCAGCTAGGGGTCGCCCGAGAGGGAGAGGTCGATCAGGTGGTGGTTAGGCACATTTCTATGCACTCTCAGCTAGACTCGATGATATTGCTTCAGATGCTGTGATTACAAGTATTGTCTCAGTCTGCCATAGAGATGCCTCTGTGTTATTTGATCCCGGTTCCACTTTTTCATATGTGTCATCATATTTTGCTCGTTATTTGGATACGCCTCGTGAGTCTCTTGTTTCATCTGTTCGTGTATCTATTCTGGTGGCCGATACTATTGTTGTGGACTGTGTGTACTGGTCGTGTGTGGTGACTATTGGGGGTTTGGAGACTCGAGTGGACCTGTTATTGCTTTGTATGGTGGACTTTGATGTGATATTGGGCATGGATTGGCTATCTCCGTGTCGTGCTATTTTGGACTGTCATGCTAAGATAGTGACGTTGGCTATGTCGGGGTGTGCCACAAATTGAGTGGCAAGGTTCAACTGATTTTGTCCCCAGTAGGGTGATTTCGTTCTTGATGGCCCAACAGATGGTTGGGAAGGGTTGTCTTTCATACTTAGCCTTTGTGAGAGATGTTGGTGCAGAGACTCCTAGTATTGATTCTGTTCCTGTTGTGAGGGATTTTCCTGATATGTTTCCTGCAGACCTGCCGGGCATGCCACCAGACAGGGATACTGATTTTGGTATTGATCTGGTGCCGGGCACTCAACCCATATCTATTCCACCGTATCGTATGACACTAGCGGAGTTGAAGGAGCAGCTTCAGGAACTCCTTGATAAGGGGTTCATTCGGCCTAGTGTGTTGCCTTGGGTGCGCTTGTTCTATTTGTGAAGAAGAAGGAAGGCACCATGAGAATGTGCATTGATTACAGGTAGTTGAAAAAAGTAACAATCAAGAACAAGTATCCTTTGCCTCGTATCGATGATTTATTTGACTTGCTTCAGGGAGCGAGAGTGTTCTCTAAGATTGATCTTCGTTCAGGGTATCACCAGCTAAAGATCAGGGACTCGGATATTATTAAGACAGATTGCAGGACCCGATATGGTCATTATGAGTTCCTGGTGATATCTTTTGGGCTGACCAATGCCCCAGCAGCATTCATGCATTTGATGACCAGCGTGTTTCGGCCTTATCTCGACTCGTTCATGATTGTTTTCATTGATGATATTCTGGTGTATTCGCATAGTCAAGAGGAGCACGCGGAGCATTTGAGAGTTGTGTTGCAGAGATTGAGGGAGGAGAAGCTTTATGAAAAGTTCTCCAAGTGTGAGTTTTGTCTTAGTTCAGTGGCTTTCTTGGGGAACGTGGTGTCCAGTGAGGGTGTTCAGGTAGATCCGAAGAAGATAGAAGCAGTTCAGAGTTGGCCCAGACCATCCCCAGCCACGGTAATTCATAGCTTTCTTGGTTTGGCGGATTATTACCGCCGGTTTGTGCAGGGATTTTCATCTATAGCACCACCCTTGACCAAGTTGACTCAAAAGAGTGCTCCTTTCATATGGTCGGATGAGTGTGAGGCGAGCTTTTAGAAGCTCAAGACTGCCTTGACCACAACTCTAGTGTTAGTTTTGCCATCAACTTCAGGTTCATATACAATGTGTTGTGATGCTTCGAGAGTTGGTATTGGGTGTGTGTTGATGCAGGAGGGTAGAGTTATTGCTTATGCTTCTCGTCAGTTGAAGCCCCATGAGTAGAACTACCCTGTTCATGATTTGGAGTTGACTGCCATTGTTCACGCATAGAAGATTTGGAGGCATTATTTGTATGGAGTGTCTTGTGAGGTGTTTGCTGATCATTGTAGCCTCTAGCACTTGTTCAAGCAGAAGGATCTCAATTTGAGGCAGCGGAGATGGTTGGAGCTGCTAAAGGACTATGATATCACTATTTTGTACCATCCGGGGAAGGCCAATGTGGTGGTTGATGCCTTGAGTAGGAAGTCGGTGAGTATGGGGAGTTTGGCGTATATTCCTGTTGGGGGAGAGACTCTTGCAGTTGATGTCCCAGCCTTGGCCAATCGGTTCGTGAGGTTAGTTATTTCGGAGCCCAGTTGGGTATTGGCTTGTGTGATTTCTCGGTCTTCTTTATTTGATAGCATCAGAGAGCGCCAGTATGATGATTCTCATTTGCTTGTCCTTAAGGATAGAGTTCAGCACGACGATGCCAGATATGTGACTATTGGTGATGATGGGGAATTGAGGATGCATGGCCGGATATGTGTGCCCAATGTAGATGGGCTTCGGGCGTTGATTCTAGAGGAGGCCCTAAGCTCGTGATATTCCATTCATCCGAGTGCCGCGAAGATGTATCAGGATCTGAGACATCATTATTGGTGGAGGAGAATGAAAAAGGACAATGTGGGATTTGTAGCTCGGTGTCTCAATTGTCAGCAGGTGAAATATGAGCATCAGAGATCGGGTGGCTTGCTTTAGCAAATGGATATTCCAGAGTGGAAGTGGGAGCGGATCACCATGGACTTTATAGTTGAGCTCCCACAGCCTTTGAAGAAGATCAATGCTATTTGGGTGATTGTGGATCTGCTGACCAAGCCCGCACACTTTATTCATATGTGTACTACCAATTCTTCAGAGCGGTTGGCAGAGATCTATATTCGAGAAATTTTTCGTTTGCATGGTGTCCCAGTTTCCATCATTTCAGATAGAGGTACTCAGTTTACTTCACAGTTTTGGGGGGCTGTACAGCGAGATTTGGGTATTCAGGTTGAGTTGAGCACAGCTTTTCACCCTCAGACGAACGGGGCAGTCCGAGCGCACTATTCAGATATTGGAGGTCATGTTGCGTGCTTGCGTCATTGATTTTGGAGGGTCATGGGATCAGTTTCTACCACTCGCAGAGTTTGATTATAACAACAGTTATCAGTCGAGTATTCAGATTGCTCCATATGAGGCTTTGTATGGGAGACGGTGTAGATCTCCTGTCGGTTGTTTTTAGCCGGGTGAGGCTAGGCTTTTGGGTACAGACTTGGTACAGGATGCTTTGGACAAGGTGAAGGTGATTCAGGAGTGGCTTCGTACAGCACAGTCGAGACAAAAGAGTTATGCTGACAGGACAGTTCGGGATGTGTCCTACATGGTTGATGAGAAGGTTCTATTGAAGGTTTCACCCATAAATGATGTTATGAGATTTGGGAAGAAGGGTAAATTGAGTCCTCGGTTCATTGGGCCTTTTGAGGTGCTTCGGAGGATTGGGGAGGTGGCTTATGAGCTTGCTTTGCCACCTCGCTTATCGAGTGTGCATTCGGTATTTTATGTTTCCATGCTTCAAAAGTATATTGGCGATCCGTCTCATGTTTTGGTTTCAACACGGTTCAGTTAGATGATGATTTGACTTATGATGTGGAGCCAATAGCTATTTTGGAGCGTCAGGTTCGAAAGTTGAGGTCAAAGGATATAGCTTCAGTGAAAGTGCAGTGGAGAGGTCGGCCCGTGGAGGAGGCTACCTAGGAGACCGAGCGGGAGATGCAGATCAGATATCCTTACCTATTTGAGGCTTCAGGTATGTTTCTTGACCCATTCGAGGATGAATGTTTGTTTAAGAGGGGGAGGATGTAACAACTCAGCCGGTCATTTCATGAGTTACCACTCTGTTTCTCCCATTTCTGCTTCTTATTGTCTTGTTTAGCTGTATTATGTGACATTGGATTGGTTGGTTCGGATTCGGAGAGGTTTTAGAAAGGAATGAGACACTTAATCTCTTTTGAGTAAGCTTAGGTTAGAAAAGCCAACTGGATGTTGACTTATGTGAGAAAAGGCTCAGATGTGAATTTTGATGGTTTGGATAGCTTTGGGAGGTGATTTGGGACTTAGGAGCATGATCGGAATGTGTTTTGGAGGTCCGAAGTAGATTTAGGCTTGAATTGGCGAAATTGGAAATTTGGCATTTTCCGGTTGATAGGGGAAATTTTGATATAGGGGTCGGAATGAAATTTCGGAAGTTGGAGTAGGTCTGTTGTGTCCTTTTTGATGTGTGTGCAAAATTTCAAGTCATTCGGACAAAGTTTATAGAGTTTTTGATCGAAAGAGGAATTTGGATGTTTTTGGAGTTCTTAGGCTTGAATCCGATGATGATTTGGTGTTTTGATGTTGTTTTGAGTATTCTGAGGGTTGGAACAAGTTTGAATGATGTTATGGGATATGTTGGAATGTTTGGTTGAGGTCCTGAGGGCCTCAGGTGAGTTTCGGGTGGTTGAACGGATCAAATCTTGTTGTGGGAAGTTGCAGAAAATTTGTTGTTGGTGTTGCAGACTTTTGGTCTTCGCGTTCACGAGAGGGCTCTTGCATTCGTGAAGGGATGTGGTGTGAGGCAGGAAGTTTGTCCTTCGCGTTCATAATGTGGGTCCCTCATTCATGAAGGGTTAGGTTCAATGTTCATTGCGAACACGATGAGTTTCGCGTGTTCGCGTAGAGTAGATGGGAGCAGCTGGGTCCAGGTTCATTTGTTCTTCGCGTTCGAGAGCTAGAGGTCGCGTTCGCGATGGGTTGAGGAGCTAAAGCTTCGCATTCGCGTTCAGGATGTCGCGTTCGCGAAAAAGGATTTAAGTGGTCAACGATTTTGATGCTTCACGAACGCGAGGCTTTGACTGCGTTTGCGAAGAAGGGAAGGGTCACCTGGGCAGAATGTTTATATAGCCATTGTCCGTGATTTTGGGTCTAACTTTCACCATTTTTGAGCGATTTTAGAGATTTTTGAGAAGAATTGAAGAGGGAATCAAAGGGAAACACTTGGAGGTAAGATTTATGGACTTAATACTCGATCCTATTGTGATTTCTACCTAATTAAACATGAAATTTGTGGAATCTTAAGCCTAAAATTGGGGAGTTAGGGCTTGGAATTTGAGACTTTGATTTGAGAATTTGAGGGGTCGTTTGTGGTCGGATTTTGATGTATTTGATATGTGTGAACTCGTGAGAGTGTAAGGATTCTAGCTTTGTGATTTTTATCGGAATTCGAAACGTGGGCTCGGGGATCGGGTTTGGCCAATTTTGGGAGTTTTTATGTGAATTGGTTATTTTTGAGTGAGCTTTGTTCCCATGACATATTTTGATGGTATAAATCTGTTTTTGGTTATATTTGGAGCATCCGGAGGCCGAGTTGAGGGCAAAGGTATCGCGGGCTAGAGTTTGGACAGGATAGAGGTAAGTAATGATTGTAAATGCTGTCCTGAGGGTATGAAACCCCGGATTTCACATCGTTGTGCTACTTTGAGGTGACACACACGCTAGATGACGAGCGTGGGGTCATGCACCGTTGGGGATTGTGACTTAGTTCGATCCGTATGACTATTAAATCACGTATTTAATTGAAAACTGTTTGATATCATTGTGTTTTGAAAGTATTATCATGTTTTGGGCTGAATGCCATATTTGGGCCTCGTGCCAACTGTTTTGGACCCTTACGGGATTTTTACTACTATTCCTCACTGTTTTGACTTCATATTTGTGCTCAATCATGTTGTATTCTATTGTTTTCATAACTTAGCCATCTTTACTCCGTTTTGATATTTTAAATGATATTTTGGGCCGAGCATCATGTTTTACTGTTGCTCGAGTGGCTTGAGAGATTTTTGACTGAGTGGGGCCGAGGGCCTGTGTTATAAGGATATTATGGGATCGGGCTGCGCACCGCAGCAGTGTTGTACTGATTAATGATTATGAGGCTGAGGGCCTGATTGTTACGCTACGAGGTGGCTTGTTCTGAGGCCGATGGCCATTTTGATTATGCCACAAGATGGCTTGTTATAGCGCTTGGGCTGTAGGAGCCTCTCCGGAGTCTGCAAACCCCTAATGAGTGCGGGTACCCAGTGTGAGATGTGATATTGCCCGAGGGGCTATTTTTGTTTCATGTTATTGCCCGAGGGGCTGATACGAGTGACTGTGAGGTAGCCCGAGGGGCTAGTTTTGTTTGTATTTTGCCTAAGGGGCGGTTATGGTACTTGTTTTGCCCAAGGGGCGAATTTATGTTTCTATCATTTTCTCACTGTTTCCATCACTCGTTTGAACTACTAAAAGATATTTTTAAAAGGTTTTTACTGAACTAAGATATTTTTATGAGTTTTACTGCTTTACCGCATTGTTCTAGATTTCTACTATTTTGTTGTAGCATTATGTTGTGGTTTACGTATTTTCTTACTGCTCAGCTGCCCTTACTTTTATTACTTACTGAGTTGGCATACTCATATTACTTCTTGCACCTTTTGTGTAGATCCAGGAGTCTCAGGTCATGCTAGCGAGTGCTGATTTGTTATCCAGCAGGCTTTCGGAGTTGACTAGGTAGCTGTTTGGCGTTCGTAGCCTAGTGCTTCTCCTTCCTATCTTTATTTCACTTTGCACTAGCTTTGTATCAGACTATGTTGTCTTTTCATATTTCTAGACGAGTTGTAGATGCTCATGACTGGTGACACCCCGATATCGGGCTGTGATTTATTTTTGCACTGTTCAATTCTACCTTACATTTTGGGATTTTAGATTATTAATGTCTTTAAATGACTTATTATAATTGTTTGGTTGGCATGAGGGTTTGTGTCGGTTGGACTAGTTTCACGATAGGCGCCATCACGACCGGGTCCATTTTAGAGTCATGGCACAAACCAAGCACCGCAAGTGCAGTACCGTAGATGTGGCCAAGGCACCGTAGGTGCGAAAATCACTGGAGGCAGTGAGTTTGTTTTAAATACGGGACTTAGACATTTTTCTCCCATTCTTCACACATTTGGGCGATTTTAGAGCTTCAAAAAGGGAGATTTCAACTAGCTATTGTGGTTAAGTAATTCCTACCTAATGTGATTTTAATACATAGATTATGAGTAGATTTTAACATGTAAATTTGTGGAATTCATGGGTTAGATGGAAAACCTAGGTTTTGATAAAAACGAGATTTAACCACAAAATTTGTTAAGGAATTAGGTGAAAATCATATATTTGAGTTCATGAGATTATTGGTAACAACTTTCTTCGAAAATTTCAGGAATCCAAGCACGTGAAATCGGGGGTAAATCTTAGGAACCTTACATTTAGGGTTGGGTAATCACTTAAATAGTTAGAATATGAACTTTTGAACACATATTGATTAGTTTATATACTATTTGAATAGTTTTGGATTGTCCATCATCGATCTGAGGGCTTGAGCATAATCTTGGACCAGAAATGTAGGCCTAGAGACAAGGTAAGTCCCTTTCTAACCTTCTAATAGGGAATTAACCCCATAGGTGAATTAAATAAATATATGTAGCTATTTGTGGGGGCTACGTACATACGAGGTGACGAGAGTTCGTACGTAGCTACTAATTATGCTATTGTCCGGGTAGTCTAGGACCTGTGTCATGCAATACTTGAAATGTTTGCACCCCTACTTGTTGATTTATTGCTAAGTCATATTAGAAGTTGATAAAAGAATGGTAAAAGGTAAAATTTACTTACTTGAAGTCGCGAATGGAACACTTGACTATAAATGAAAATTTGTGTTTTATTTGAACTTTTCTCTATTTGTGGAGCGGGTCGAGCGCCTCGGTAGAAGATAGATGTATCTATGGTTCGTGTCGTTCGACCCTTGGCAGTGAACAGTATAAATATTATGTTGGAATGGGCCGTACGACCTCGGCATAATTTGTGCATGAAAATTCTTTGGAACTATTCATAATTGTTATTGCTTAAATATCTTAAAATGCAAGCTGTTAAATGACGAAACTAAACTTGGGATTTAATATTTATGAAAGAAGAATTTATTATTTCTTGTTATTAAGCATTCAGTATTATTCATGAAATTCATTCTTAGTATAAAATTTTAATATATTATTGTTAGCCCATAACAAGTGTCAAAGTCGACCCCTTGTCACTACTTCTGCGAGGTTAGACTGGATACTTAGTGGGTACATATTGTTTATGTACTTATGCTACACTTCTGTACTTAATTGTACATGATCTGAGGCAGGTACATCTAGTTACTAGTCCGATGCACATATTTGATCCCCGCTTCGAGACTTCACGGTGAGCTACCCTTCCGAGCTGTACTGCACAGCCAGAATTTTCCTTTTGTTATATTTTTCTGTCTATTTCATTTCAGATAGTAGACTAGTATTCTTTTGTATATTCTACTAGAATGCTCATACACTTGTAACACCGGATCTTGGCACACACTAGTAGACTTATGATTTTGGGTTGTATTTCAACAATTATGATTTCATTTAGCTGCTCTCATTTTGATCGCTTTAAAAATCCGTTAGTCATTAAATTCTTTAAATTTAAGGAGAGTTAGCTATTTGAAAATTTTAATAAAAATGGAAATCACTTGATTGTTCACTGTTGGTTTGCCTAGCAACGGTGTTGGGTGTCATCACAGCCTAAATTAGAATTGGGTCGTGACAACATGGCATCAAAGCACAAGGTTCACGTAGGTCTCACAAGTTATGCGCGGACCTAATAAAGTCTTGCGGATCGGTGCAGAGACGTCCGTACTTATCTTCGAGAGGCTATGGGTGTTAGGAAACTACTCTTTAGTCATCTCCTATCGTGCAGTTGATGGTATGCTAAGTTTCTTTCTTCTATTCTCCCACAGATGGTGAGAACGCGCACGGCAGATGTTCTGGACCCAGGAGTAGCTGCTCCCCATTTTGCTAGAGGCCAAGGTAGAGGCTAGGGGAGGGCACCAGCCCGAGGTAGGGGATGAGGATGCCCTTGAGTTGCCCAAGTTGCACCACTAGCAGATCCAGTAGAGGATCCCACCATTGAGGAGTAGGGAGAGGTTCCCATAGCAGAGCCAGGCCCGGTGGATTTCATGTCAGCCCCGGGCTATCAGGAGGTCGTGGGCCGTATGCTACGGTTCGTGGATTCTATGACTCAGGCTAGTTTATTTCCAGCAGACCCGGACATATCTCAGGCGGGAGGGGGAGCACAGACCCCTACCTCTCAGGCTCTAGGGTATGCAGCTGTCGTATATCAGACCCCGAGCGCACTACCCATGGGCGGAGCCCAGCCAGTAGCAACAACTATACCCGAGCCTATACCAGCTGCGGCCGGCGAGCCGCAGAAGCTATTGGACAGATGGACTAGGCTACACCCTCCTGTCTTCGGGGGTGAGCGACATGAGGATCCCTAGGACTTCATTGATCGGTGAAGGGACAGACTGCACAACATGAGGCCCATGGGGTGGATTTCACTACTTTCCAGTTAGAGGGCAGGGCCCGTAGGTGGTGGCAGTCTTATCTTCTCGGCAGGCCAGTGGGTTCTCCTCCCATGACTTGGGACCAGTTTACACGCCTATTCTTGGACAGGTATATTCCACCCTATCAGAAGGAAGAGTTACGATTTCAGTTTGAGCAGCTCCAACAGGGTTAGATGTTTGTGACCTATTATAAGGCAATTTCTCTGAGTTATCTCGCCATGCACTTATGATACTTCCTACTAATGCATAGAGAGTGCAGAGATTTGTTGTGGGGATGCACTTGGTATTCAGGCTACTATGGCCCGGGAGGTTGAAATTGGGACTTTTTATCAGCTAGTAGTGAAAATGGCTCAGAGGATTGAGTGTTACCGTTTGAGAGGCAGAGAGCAGATGTAGAGGGACAAGAGGGTCTGTTATTTTGGGGAGTTCAGAAGTGCCCCGGCTGGGGTTCGAGGTCTGTTTGGGAGAGGTCAGCTAAGCAGGCCCACATATCCAGCACCACCACCTCCTCAGGGTACTCCGATGCGACCCTATTTCAGCGCCATGCCAGAGAGTTCTTACTGCCCACTAGCCATTCAGGGTTCTTCAAGTGGGTACTCAGGCCACCAAGTTTCTTCTAGCTCCTATTTTAGTGCCATGCCAGATAGTTCATACCGTCCACAAGCTATTCAAGGTTCTTCTAGTGGGTCTTCAGGCCATCAGGGTCAGACTTCAGAGAAGCAGATCACCACATCAAGAGGTTGTTTCGAGTGTGGAGATCTCAGTCATGTGCGGAGATTCTACCCCAGGTTTCTGAGCAAGGCAGTACAGCAGGGCTAGCAGCCCATGATTACAGCACTAGCTGTCCAGCCGCCCAGAGGTGGAAGGCAAGTGGGTAGGGGCTGTCCTAGAGGTAGAGGTGCCAGGCAGGGGGAATTCATCTAGCTACTATTCAGTTAGGCGGAGGCCAGTCAGCCGATGCTCCAGCCTGGTTTTATGCCTTTCCAACCAGACCAGATGTAGTGGCCTCAGATGTCGTGATCACATGTATTATTTCTGTGGTAGGGATGCTTCAATTTTATTTGATCAAGGTTCTACATATTCATACGTGTCATCTCTGTTTGCTCATTTCCTGGATATTCCTCGTGAGTCCTTAGGTACTCTCATTTATATGTCCACCCCTGTGGGTGATTCTATTGTTGTGGATCAGATCTACCAGTCCTGTGTGGTCATATTCAGTGGTTACATGACTACAATGGACCTTCTATTGCTTGATATGACCGACTATGATGTCATCCTTGGCATGGACTATTATTATCATATTATTTCATCCTTGATTGTCATGCCAAGGCGGTTACCTTAGCGATGCCAGAGTTGCCTAGATTGGAGTGGAAGGGTTCGTCGGTTAGTATATCTAGTTGGGTTATCTCTTTTATGAAGGCGCGACATATGGTCAAGAAGGGTTGTTTGGCCTATCTAGCTTATGTTCGGGATACTACCGCAAAGTCTCCGGTGATTGATTCAGTTTCAGTAGTCCAGGAGTTCGCTGATGTGTTTCTTTCTGACCTTCCGAGCATGCCACCAGATCGTGACATTGGTTTCTGTATTGACTTGGCTCCAGGTACCCAGCCTATATCCATCCCACCATACCGTATGTCTCCGAATAAGTTGTAGTAGTTGAAGGAGAAGCTTGAGGGGTTGCTAGCAAAGGGGTTCGTTAGACCAAGTGTATCACCTTGGGGTGCATCGATGTTATTTGTGAAGAAGAAAGATGGGACTATGCGGATATGTATTTATTACCGCCAGTTGAACAAAGTTACCATCAAGAACAAGTACCTGTTGCCACGTATTGATGATTTGTTTGACCAGTTGCAGGGTGTTAGGGTGTTCTCTAAGATCTACTTGAGATTAGGGTATCATTAGCTTAAGATTCGGGACTTAGATGTCCCAAAGACTGCTTTCCGTACTAGATATGGCCATTATGAGTTTCTGGTGATGTCCTTCGGCTTGACTAATGCCCCAGCGGCGTTTATGGACTTGATGAATAGGGTGTTCATGCATTATATTTATTCCTTTGTTATTTTCTTAATTGACGACATCTTGATCTACTCACGTAGCCTGGGGGAGCTCGAGCAGTATTTAAGAGTAGTGCTTCATACATTGCCAGAGTAGAAGCTATATGCTAAGTTCTCCAAGTGTGAGTTCTGGTTAGATTTGGTAGCATTCTTGGGGCACGTCGTATCAGGCGAGGGTATTAAGGTGGATCCCAAGAAGATTGAGGCAGTTTAGAGTTGGCCTCGTCCCACTTTGGCAACTGAGATCACGAGTTTCTTGGTGTTAGCAGGCTATTATTGCGGGTTTGTGGAGGGCTTCTCATCCAGTGCAACACCTTTGACTAGATTGACCTAGAAGGGTGCTCCATTCCGTTGGTCCGATGATTGGGAGGCAAGCTTTTAGAGGCTCAAGATATCTTTGACTACAACACCAGTTCTAGTGTTGCCTTCCGATTTGGGGATGTATACGGTTTATTGTGATGCTTCACGTGTTGGCTTGGGTTGTGTACTGATGCAGGAGGGGCGAGTTATTACATATGGTTCACGTCAGCTGAAGATTCATGAGAAGAATTACCTTGTGCACGATCTAGAGTTAGCCACGATTATTCATGCTCTTAAGATCTGGAGGCATTATCTTTATGGGGTGTCCTATGAGGTTTATACCGATCATCGCATCTTGCAGCATTTGTTCAAGCAAAAAGGATCTAAATTTGAGGCAGCACAGATGGCTTGAGTTACTGAAGGATTATGACATCACCATTCTTTATCATACTGGTAAGGCGAATGTAGTTGCGGATGCCTTGAGCAGAAAGGCGGAGAGTATGGGTATCTTGGCATTCATTTCAGCAGAGGAAAGGCCATTAGCTTTGGACATTCAGTCCTTGGCTAACTAACTTGTGAGGTTGCACATTTCAAAGCCCAACTGAGTTCTTACATGCATTATTGCTCGGTCTTCACTATCGGAGTAGATCAAGGCTCGACAGTTCCGCATTTGATGGTCCTCAGAGAGACGGTACTAGAGGGTGGTTCCAAGGAGGCTTCTATCGGTGAGGATGGTGTTCTACGACTCCAAGGTCATTTATGTGTTCCTAATGTTGATGGCTTGAGATGGAAGATTCTAGAGGAGGCACACAGTTCTCGATATTCCATTCATCCAGCTGCTACGAAGATGTATCGTGACCCGAGGCAGTATTATTGGTGGCGGCTGATAAAGAAAGACATATTTGAGTATATATCTAGGTGCCTAAATAGCCAGCAAGTTAAGTATGAGCACTAGAGGCTAGGTGGCCTACTCCAGCAGATGACTATAACAGAGTGGAAGTGGGATCGCATTACTATGGACTTTGTAGTTGGGTTGTCATGGACCTTGCGGAAGTTTGATGCATTTTGGGTCATTATCGATAGGTTGACCAAGTCGGCACATTTCATTCGGTTGTGTGTAACGACCCAAATGATCATTTTGCTTTTAGGGATACCATTCCCCAAAATAATACTTCACGTGCGTACTATTTCTGTTTAATGACTTGCGGGGATGGTTAGTTCGGGATTTGGAAGGATTCGAGTTGAAATCGGAACACTTGGTTCCTTAAGGTTGGCTTAAAAGTCTAAGTTTGACTTCGGTCAACATTTTGAGTAAACGACCTCGAAATCAGGATTTGACAGTTCTAATAAGTCCGTATGATGATTTCGGACTTGGGCGTCTGTTCGGATTAGCTTTTGAAAGGCCCGGGAGAATTTCGGCGCATAATAGTGAAAGTTGGCATTTTGAGCAAATTCCATAAGTTTGGGTTGAAATGTATTTTTACATTCTAGATGTCCATTTGGGATTTCGAGCCCGGGAATAGCTTTGTATGGTGATCCTGGACATGGGAGCGCATTCGGAAATGGATTCGGAGGTCGGTAGGTCATTTCGGGGTCATTGCGCAAAAGTTAGAAATTTGAAGTTTTGGAAAGTTTGACTGTGGGTGGACATTTTGATACCGGGTTCAGATTCCAGTTCCCGAATTGGAGTAGGTCCATATTGTCATTTAAGACTTGCACGCAAAATTTGGCAACATTTCGAGTTGATTTGATGGGGAACAGATGAACAAAAGTGCTTTTAGAAGTTTTTGAGTTCATGAATAAATTCATGCGTTTTGGCGTTCGATTCATGGTTTTTGATGTTATTACGGTGTTCTAGTTGCGCGAGCAAGCTTGTATGATGTTGTTAGACTTGTGTGGGTTGTTGGTGTGGAGCCCCGAGGGCTCGAGTGAGTTTTGGACGTTCGGAAGGGGTGAGAAAACACCCTAGTTTTCTGGTGTTTATTGTTAGTGTTTCATGTCTCGCAAATGCAAGAAATTGTTCGCATTTGCGAGAAAATCATCGCAATTGCAAAGAAGCTTGACCTGGGGCAGTGTTCGCATTTGCGACACCTGAGCCGCATTTGCAACATCAACAGAGTTCCCATTTGCGACACTTTCGTCGCATTTGCGACCTTAGCAGCTGAAGCCTAGGGTTCACATTTGTGACAGTTTTGTTGCAGTTGCCAACTTGGTGTCGCAAATGCGATATCAGAGGCATGTGCCCAGCTCATTTAATGCGGGACTTAGACCATTTATTTCATTTTCCTTCATCTTTGGGGCGATTTTTGGAGCTTTTGGAAGAGGGTTTTCACCTAGCACTTTGAGGTAAGTAATTTCTAAACAGCATGAGTTAAATACATAGATTATGGGTAGATTAACATGTAAAAATTGGTAAAAATCAAGGGTTTAGATGAAAACCTAGGTTTTTGATAAAAATGATATTTGACCACAAAATTGGTTATGAAATTTAATAAAAATCATATATTTGAGTTCATGGGGTTATGGCCTATGGGTAATAACTTTCTTCGAAAATTACCGGAATCCAGGTATGCGGGCCCGGGGGTAAATTTTAAGAATCTTACGTTTAGAGTTGGGTAACCTCTTAAATGGTTGAAATATGAACTATTGAGTATGTATTGATTAGTTTATATACTATTTGATTAGTTTTGGGTTGATTCAACACCAAATTGAGGGTTTGGGCACTATCTTGAACCTGAAAGTAAGCTTTGAGGCGAGGTAAATCTCTTTTCTAACCTTGTAAGAGGGAATTAACCCCATGTGTGAATTAAATGAATATGTGTACCTATCTGTGGGGGCTATGTACGTACTAGGTGAGTCCGTACGTAGCTACTAATTATGCTATTGTCCGGGTAGTCTAGGACCCGCATCATGCTATACTTGAAATGTTTGCACCCCTACTTGTTAATTCAATTGCTTAAGTTATGTTGGGATTTGATTAAAGGATTTTAAAAGGTTAAAGTTTACTTACTTGAAGTTGTACATGGTACACTTGACTGTAAATGGGAATTTGTGTTTAGTTGAAATGACCTCTATTTGTGGAGTGGGTCAAGCGCCTCGGTAGCATATAGATGCATCTATGGTTCGTCTCGTTCGACCCTCGACAGTGCACAGTTTAAATATTATGTTGGATTGGATCGTACGACCTCAGCATAATTTACGCATGATAATTCTTTGGAACTATTCATAATTGATATTGCTTAAATGTCTTGAAATGCAAGTTGTTAAATGATGCAACTAAATTTGGGATTTAATATTTGTGAAAGAAGATTTATTATTTCATGTTATTAAGCATTCAGTATTATTCATGAAATCCATGCTTAGTATAAAATTTTAATATATTATTGTTAGCCCCTAGCAAGTGTCAAAGTCGACCCATCGTCACTACTTCTTCGAGGTTAGATTGGATACTTACTGGGTACATGTTGTTTATGTACTCATGCTACACTTCTATACTTAATTGTACAGGATCTGAGGCAGGTGCATCTGGTTACTAGTCCGGCGCGCACATTTGATCCCCGCTATGAGATTTACGGTGAGCTGCCCTTCCGAGCCATACTACAGCAGCCGAAGTCTCCCTATTGTTATATTTTTATGCCTATTTCATTTTAGACAGTAGACTCGTATTCTTTTGTATATTCCACTAGAATGTCCATACACTTGTGATACCGGGTCCTAGCATACACTAGTGGACTCATGATTTTGGGTTGTAATTCTACTGTCATGATTTCATTTAGTTGCTTTTGTTTTGATTACCTTACTATTTGTTATTCCTTAAAATCTTTAAATTAAGGAAAGTTAACTGTTTGAAAAAGTTATTAAAAATGGAAGTCACTAGATTTTCACTATTGGCTTGCCTAGCAATGGTATTGGGCGCCATCACGGCCTAAATCAGAATTGGGTCGTGACATTATGATTATGCATACTTCAGAGAGGTTGGCCGAGATTTATATGCAGGAGATAGTGATGTTGCATGGTGTGCCCCGTTCTATCAAATCAGATAGAGGCCCTTAGTTTACTTCACATTTCTAGAGAGCATGGGTTATGAGGAAGAGCCAGTTGCCATTGTTGCTAGACAGGATTGCCAGTTGAGATACAACAGGATTTCCACGGTAAAGGTTCAGTGGAGGGGCCAACCGGTTGAAGAGGTGACCTAGGGCTCCGAGGAGGACATGCGGAGCAGATATCCACACTTATTCAGCATTACAGGTATGAATCTAAACCCATTCGAGGACGAACGTTTTTTTAAGAGGTGGAGAATATAACGACCCGATCGGTCGTTTTGCTTTCTGGAACCCCGTTCCCCTAAATAAGACTTCTCGTACGTTCTTTTACTGTTTTATGACTTGCGAGGATGGTTAGTTTGGAATTTGGAAGGGTTGGGGTTGAAATCGGAACACTTGGTTCCTTAAGTTGGCCTTAAAAGACCATGTTTGACTTCGGTCAACATTTTAAGTAAACGACCTTGGAATCGGGATTTTACGGTTCCAATAGGTTCGTATGATAATTTCAGAATTGGGCGTAAGTTCGAATCAGGTTTTATATGACACGGGGCATGTTGGCACTTAATAGTGAAAGTTGATTCTTTGAAGATTTTAGAAGTTCTTCAAATTTGATTTGGAGTGGGTTTTGGTGATATTGAGGTCAAAACGCAATTTTGAGGCAGGGAATAGTTCTATAATGTCATTTAAGACTTGCACGTAAAATTTGGTATCATTTTGAGTAGTTTAAGTACGTTTCGGCGCATTGGGAGTAAATTGAAGAACTTCAAGTACATAAGTTTGATTCAATTGGTTTTGGGGTGTGATTCTTTGTTTTAATGTTGTTCCAGGCATTCCGAGAGTTCAAACGAGTCCGCTTTATGATTCTAAACTTGTTGGTATGTTTGGGTAGGGCCCCGGGGAATTCTAGTGTCAATCGAATGAGGCTCAGACCAATTGGAAAATTGGAGGAGCAGCTGAAGCTTCCAGTTCTACATAATCGCACATGCCCTTGGTCAGTCGCAGGTGCGAGCCCGCAGGCGTGAAAGAAAGGGAAGAAGTGCGGACCAGGGCGCAGAAGCGGTCTCCCACCCACAGAAGCGGCCCAAGATGTACTCGACGAGTTCTGCAGAAGTGAACCAAGCACCGCAGGTGCAGTACCACAGATGCGGCCAAGGCACCATAGGTGCGAAAATCGCTGGAGGCAGTGAGCTTGTTTTAAATATGGGACTTAGCATTTTTCTCCCATTCTTCACACATTTGGGCGATTTTAGAGCTTCAAAAAGAGAGATTTCAACCTAGTTGTTTACTTTGAAAATGTTAATTACAATTAAATTTAATTTGTGGTTCTAAAAATACGTGATCTATTTTTATGCTAGTTGTTTAAGCAATAGATGCTATGTGAAAAAATTAGAAACAAGATAAGAGATTGAGAGTAAGGTGATAATCAAACCAAATGGTTAATAATCGGGACCTCGAGCTTGCCTATTCGGGGGCCTCAGGGAAGAGTCTAATGCTCGGCTGGGAGCTATCAAGGATAGTCGATGGATGACTAACAGTTATAATAAAACCAATGACGGCTCTTTATGGCTAATAATAAGCCATAAATGAAGAACAATAAATGGAGCACAATGAATATAAGTAATAAATGCAAGTAATGAGATCAAAAGAATATGTTAGAGAGCAGAGAGAATGTTCTAGTGTATTTAGTATTGAGCAACAGATTCTTTACAAAATGACAAGGGTCCCCTTTATATATGAAGGGGAAACCCAGCATAGTACAAACGCATGTATAATTATTACATAAAGTAGCTGGTACAACCACTCAATCAGCCTGGTGCAGACTGCCATTGTTTGCGCAGGCGTATGTCAGAAGATACAGCTCCTAGGGCACTTCCAGCTTATTTGCGACCAGCACCAGTTGGTTCTGCCCCGATACCGGGCGCGAAGGGTCCCTGAAGGCATCGAACCTCGGGCTGTTCTTCAGTCCCTTCGAAACAAGATTATGTAACACCTTGTCGACCATAAAATTGGTCTTCCCGATTTTGGCCGTATACACTAGCTATTGAGGGTAAGTAATTCCTACCTAATGTGAGTTTAATACATAGATTATGGGTAGATTTTAAAAGGTAAATTTGTGGAATTCATGGGTTAGATGGAAAACCTAGGTTTTTGATAAAAATGAGATTTAACCATGAAATTTGTTATGGAATTTGGTGAAAATCATATATTTGAGTTCATGAGGTCATGGGTAACAACTTTCTTCGAAAATTTCCGGAATTCGGGCACGTAAGCCCGGGGGTGAATTTTAGGAACCTTACATTTAGGGCTGGGTAATAACTTGAATAGTTAAAATACGAACTTTTGAACATTTATTGATTAGTTTATACACTATTTGAATAATTTTGGATTTTTCGGCACCAATTTGAGAGTTTGAGCATAATCTTGGACCGGAAAGTAGGCCTTGAGACGAGGTAAGTCTCATTTCTAACCTTATTAGAGGGAATTAACCCCATAGGTGAATTAAATAAATATGTATACCTATTTGAGGGGGCTACGTACGTACGAGGTGACGACAATCCATATGTAGCTACTAATTATGCTATTGTCTGGGTAGTCTAGGATACGTGTCATGCTATACTTGAAATGTTTGCATTCCTACTTGTTGATTTATTGCTAAGTCATGTTGGAAGTTGATAAAAGAATTGTAAAAGCTAAAATTTACTTACTTGAAGTTGCGAATGGAACACTTGACTATAAATGAGAATTTGTGTTTTATTTGAATTGTTCTCTATTTGTGGAGCGGGTCGAGCGCATCGGTAGCAGATAGATGCATCTACGGTTCATGCCGTTCGACCCACGACGGTGCAAAATTTAAATATTATATTAGAACGGGCCGTACGACCTCGGCGTAATTTGCGCATGAAAATTCTTTGGAACTATTCATAATTGATACTGCTTAAATGTCTTGAAATGCAAGCTGTTAAATGATGAAACTAAACTTGGGATTTAATATTTGTAAAAGAAGAATTTATTATTCCCTATTATTGAGCTTTCGATATTATTCATGAAATCCATGCGTAGTATAAAATTTTAATATATTATTGTTACCCCATAGTAAGTGTCAAAGTCTACCCCTCGTCACTACTTCTTCGAGGTTAGATTGGATACTTACTGGGTAAATATTGTTTATGTACTCATGCTACACTTTTATACTTAATTGTACAGGATCTGAGGCAGGTAGATGTGGTTACCAGTCCGGCGCGCATATTTGATCCCCACTTCAAGACTATACGGTGAGTTGCCCTTCCGAGCCGTACTACAGCAGCCAAAGTCTTCCTTTTGTTATATTGTTTTGTCTATTTCATTTCAGACACTAAAACAGTATTCTTTTGTATATTCTACTAGAATGCTCATACGCTTGTGACACCGAGTCTTGGCAACACTAGTAAACTTATGATTTTGGATTGTATTTATATAGTTATGATTTCATTTAGATCCTCTCGTTTTGATCGCTTTAAAAATACGTTATTCATTAAATTCTTTAAATTTAAGGCGAGTTAGTTGTTTGAAGAACTTAATAAAAATGGAAATCACTAGATTGTTCACTGTTTGCTTGCCTAACAACGGTGCTAGGTGTCATCACGACCTAAACTAGAATTGGGTCGTGACAGTATAGAAATGCAAGATCCTCTTATTTTTAAATTATTTATTTATAAGTAGGTATATTCTGATTTATTTTTATTTTATATAAATACTTATCTGTTTTTAAATTTCTTGCCACCTCAAACAATATTTTTTAGGTGTATTGTGGGAATAGAAAAAAAAAGCCAATTCTTATTGTCGATTGCCATCGCGGTTCTAGTGTTTACTTGAACCTGCTTATATAAAATGATGGATCCGTCACTAGTGATTAACCATGCCTAGACAAAGAGGAAGATTCGTCAAACAACCGATCATTACAGTAGGAAGTTCCGTCTGTGCTCGCGTGATAACAGAAACACCTGAACAAGGAAGTATGCAGAAAGTTGTAACATAGAATGGGAATCTATTTCAGCTAACACTATGTTTGGATCATTGTTACCCTCTATTTTATAATGTTCTGTATTGTATTGTATTGCATTGTATTGTATTGTATTGTATTGTATTGTATTGTATTGTATTGTATTGTATTGTATTATATTGTATTGTATTGTATTGTATTGTATCGTTGATAAATACAATGGTATCGTTTTATGGATATAACGTTTGAATAGATTGTATCATTTGTTGTCGTTAAATAATAGTTTTGTTGTTTGGTTTTACTGTATTGTATTGTACTATAACTGATAAATTCACTAAACTACCCGCAATTATTTTAAATAAAATTTATCAAGAATTACACATAAAAATAATTTTAGAAAACCTTTTTCTACTAATTTATCATAATTACGTAACTTGGAAACAAGAGCAAAAACATGGGGGAAAAAAGATTAACTAATATTAGCAACCAAAAAAACGATGAAAAGAGACAAAGAATCGAACGAAGACTTGAATAAAAAGGATGGGGCAAACCAACTCTAGAAAAGATGGAAGAAGACAACGGAGGTCAATAAGTTGGAGATTTAGAGTTAAAATAAAAAAATAAAAATAAAATAGTACTATGGAGTAATAAGTAAGGGCATAATTAAAAAAAATAGGAAACGATCCCACCACATCAAATCGGTTATTTCATAAAATGGGATTTTTTGTTGTTTCGGAATAATGGATTTAACAATACGATACAATTAATTTTAAATAAACAATCAAAACAAACATTATTTTAAGGATAACAATGCAATATGATACAATGAGTAACAACTATCCAAACAATCTGTTAGTGAAGATAAGCTAAGAACTCATATTTTTTAACTATATTTCGCACTCTAATTACTATACATTGATTGTATTTGAACCTATTATTAGTACTTTATACTTATTACATGTGTTATGTTGTGTAGGATGTGATTTAAAGTTAAAAAGAAAATTTAAAGAATGGATGATTTGGAGCTTTAAGTCTGAATAGAAGCCCAAGACATTAAGCCGGGATCACGTTTGGAAGTCGAGGACCAAGTTTGCATGTCAAAAAGTGAGAAAAAATGATTATTATAAGAAAAATGCATTACCGTGTCGCGTCATGCACCACGGGTCACGAGGTGCTAGTGCAAAATTCCTGTAGAGTGAAATTTTCAGTTCTTTGATAAACCCTATGTGCGCGCCGCATGGGGCTCCGCGCTAGTACAAAATAGTGCCAGCTTTTCCTACTTCTCCATGAATTCCTACTTCGTACATTGGTCACGCCCAACTCTAGTCCTAAAAAGGATAAGCGGTCGCTGCAAATATAATCCGGTTTAAAAGTCAGATGTCGAATCTCACATAGAACTAATGTTTCGCTATAACAGTTCAATATCACTAAGAAGATAAGATCGAACATTTCTGAAGTTATAAATTGTAACGACCCGGCCGATCGTTTTGAGAATTTAAGTTCCATTCAGCGGCATAAAGTCTTGAACAACTTGATATTATGTGTATTGACTTGCGTGCATAGTTGAATTCAGTTACCGGGTGATTCAAAGTCGAAGTGAAAGATGGATTCTAGTTTTGGAAGCTTAAGCAGTGAGAATTTGACCGGAATTTGACTTTTGTGTAAACGGCTCCGGAATGGGGTTTGGATGATCTCAACAGCTTCATATGTTGATTTTTGACTTAGGCATACGTCGGGATTTTTATGGGGAAGTCCGTAGGGTGGTTTGAAGCAAATTGGCGAAAGATGGAAAAGTTGAAGTTTGGAAGACAGAGAAGTTTGACCAATAGTTGACTATTGTGTTATCGGAGTCAGAATGTGATTCCGAGAGTTGGAACATCTCCGTTATGTCATTTGGGACTTGCCTACAAAATTTGAAGTCATCTTGGGTTGGTTTGATAGGTTTCAGCGTGAGTTTTAGAAGTTGGAAAATTGGGAAGTTCATAAGTTTGATCATGGTGTGATTCATTGTATCCTCATAGTTTAATGTGCTTTGAGACTTCGAGCGGGTCCGGATTAAGGTATGGAACTTGTTGGTATACTTGGACGGGGTCCTGGGAGCCCCGGGCGTATTCCGGTTGAGTTTTCGATGTTCTTCATAGTTTTGAGCAGGTCTGTTTCTGGTGTTTCACACCTGCGACCCTTTGGAGCGCAGGTGCGAATCCGCTTCTGCGTGAGCCTGGCCGCTTCTGCGGTCATGAAGGTCTGGGAGCTTGCTCGCTTATGCGGAGGCTGGCACGTAGGTACGAAGGCCACTTTTGTCACGACCCAAGATCGCCCTCCGTGAACTGTCGTGACGGCACTTAGTCTCTACGACTAGGTAAGTCTAACAAATTGCGGAAAAAGGAAACGAAAAACAGAACTAGCAAAATTGCGGATAAACATAATAAAAATGTTTAAGATGCCACTCGGCATATACAAATACACACTCTTGAAACTAAATCAACACCCAAAACCCGAAATCTCATGAAATCACAAGCTGTAGATACTACATAGCATTCTAACTCCTGAATGTCTAATCAAAAGAAAGTACAGAAGGTCTATAGCTAAAAGGGAGAATAGAGAGGGACTCCTCTGTCTGCGTACGCGGCAGATATACCTCGAAGTCTCTGAAGATTGCCTCGCCTCACTGATAGTATGGCTGAGCTGAAGAACCTAGATCTGCACACGAAAAGTAGGTGCAGGAAAGGGCATGAGTACACCACAACAGTACCCATTAAGTGCCAAGCCTAACCTTGGTCGAGTAGTGACGAGGAAGGTCAGGGCCCTACTGGTTATATAAGAAAATGAGGTAAAACAGTATGAAGTGCGACAGCATAATTAAAGACATTAACAGTTGATAAAAAGTAAATTCACAAACAGAATATGCTTAGTACACAGAGATAGAAACAGGGGATCTCCCAGGATATCGTCTCGTAGTCCCAAACATAAAGGTACAGAGGATCTCCTGGGATATCGTCCCGTAGTCCGAATCATAAATATGCAGGGGAAACTCCCAGAATACCAATCCGTAGTCCCAAAGTAATTATCCAATATAGGGGAATCTCCCAGATGTCATCCCGTAGTCCCAAACGTAAAAGTGCAATGGGATTTCCCGGAATATTGATCCGTAGTCCCAAATTAAACACACAGGGGGATCTCCCGAGATATCGTCACGTAGTCCCAAAGTAAACACACAACAATCTCAGGAGAATTTACAGTTCTATTCAAGAATTAAACAGGAAATTCTACTCTAACATGCCGCACAGAGTATAAGTATGCAATTAAAGCATGTAAGATAATTAAATCATGTAAGCATGTTTTTCCTAAACTAAACAAGAGGCTTCAAGTACAAGTATTGCTTAATTACAAGAAAACATAGATATTTACTTAATGAAAAACGGGGTTTTTCAATAATTAGCACGTGTACGCACTCGTCACCTCACGTACACGACACTCATATAACAACAATACCAAATCCTAAGGGTAGTTCCCCCACACAAGGTTAGACAAGCCATTTACCTCGAACCAGCACAAATCAACTCGAAATCACGTTCTTGCCATGGGTACTCGATTCTAAATGGCCCAATCTATTCAAATTAATTGCAAAATGTAAATATAACTTCAAGTAACCAATTTAACTAATTGATTCGAAGATAACACGAGAAATTAAGAAAATCGCCCCAAAAAGTCCCCCGAGCCCATGCCTCGAAATCGGGTAAATTTACAAATTCTGAACACCCGATCACTCACGAGCACACTCGAACAAAAATCATCAAAATCTCACACAAAACTCGGATTCTTAATTGTGGAATTCCTTAATTAGAAGAGGAAAAAACAATAGATTATAGTTCAAATATCAAAATCAAGTTAGAAATCGTTACCCAATGATTCTCCTTCAAAAACCCTCAAAATATCGTCTCCCACCGAGTTCCAATTCAATTTTTGTGTTATGAAATCTCAAACCCTCGAATTTTCTATATCTGCCCAGCGATTACCGCTTCTGCGGTCATAGGACCGCACATGCGGTCCCACTTATGCAGCAAATAACTCGCACCCGCGATATTTCATTAAACGTCCAAAATCCGCACCTGCATCCACTTACCCGTAGATGCGGTCCGCTTCTGCGGTCCTTGGGCTGCATCTGCGAGCAACTCCACTCAATCCTTAGACCGCACCTGCAGTTCCCAAACCGCTTTTTCGGTGCCTCACCTGCGGTCCCACACACGCAGGTGCGGTTATGACAGGTTCAACAACTTTAGATATTGCCTAAGTCCAAATTCCAATCCGTTAAGCATCCAAAACTCACTCGAGACCCCCGGAACCTCAACCAAACATGCCAACCAATCCTAAAACATCATACGAACTTATTCCAACCCTCGAATCACATCAAACAATGCTAAAACCACGAATCATCCTCCAATCCAAACCTAACAAACTTTGAAATTTCAAGAATCCTATAACCAATGCCGAAACCAACCAAACCAAGTCCGATTGACCCCAAATTTTGCACACAAGTCACATTCAATACTACGAAGCCATTCCAACTTTCCAAATTGGATTCCGAACACGATATCACTATTGATCCGAAAACTTCAAAAAATCAACTTTCGGCATTTCAAGCCTAAATAAGCTACGGACCTCCAAAACACAATTCAAACACGCCCCTAAGCCCGAAATCACCCAACGGAGCTCACAGAATCGACGAAATTCCCTTCTGAGGCCGTCTTCATACTGCTCCAACTACGGTCCAAATTCTAAAGCTTAAGCTCTTATTAAGGGATTAAGTGTCCCAAAACAATACGAAACTCACAACAAATTATCCTAGAAAATAAAAATAGCAGAAACAAACACGGGGAAAGCAGTAAATAGGGATCAAGGTTTTAATTCTTAAAACGACCGGCCGGGTAGATACATCCTCCCCTTCCTAAAGCATTCATTCATCCTCGAACGAGCATAGAGACATACCTCAAGTGGTGAAACAATAGGGTAATGGCTGTGCATATCCTGCTCGGTCTCCCAAGTCGCCTCCTCAACCGGTTGACCCTGCCACTAAACCTTTACTGATATAATGTTCTTTGACCTCACCTTTTGAACCTGCCTATCCAATATCGCTACTGGCTCCTCAATATAAGATAGATCCTTATCCAACTGGACGAAACTGAAATCCAACACGTGCGACGGATCACCGTGATACTTCCGGAGCATCGAAACATGTAATACCGGATGAACTCCTGCCAAGCTGGGAGGTAAGGCAAACTCATAAGAAACATCCCCAACACGTCACAATATCTCAAAAGGGCCAATAAATATCGGACTCAATTTCCACTTCTTCCTAAATCTCATAACGATCTTCATAGCCGAGACCCGAAGCAAGACCCTCTCTACAACCATATAGGAAACATCACAAACCTTCCGGTCCACATAACTCTTCTGTATGGACTGGCTGTGCGAAGTCTATCTTGAATCACCTTAACCTTCTCCAAGGCGTCCTGAACCAAGTCTGCGCCCAATAATCTAGCCTCACCTGGCTCAAACCAACCCACCGGGGATCTATACTGCCTTCCATACAAACCCTCATACGGTGCCATCTGATGCTGTACTGATAACTGTTATTGTAGGCAAACTCCGCCAGTGGCAAGAACTGATCCCAAGAACCTCCAAATTCTATCACACACGCACGGAGCATATCCTTAAGAATTTGAATAGTGCGCTCGGACTGTCCGTTCGTCTGGGGGTGAAATGTTGTGCTCAACTCCACCCGAGTACCTAACTTATGTTGTACGACCCTCCAAAATCATGATGTGAACTGTGTACCTCTGTCTGAAATGATGGAAACCGGAATACCATGTAGACGAACAATTTCCTGGATATAAATCTCCGCTAACCGCTTCGAAAAATCAGTGGTACACACAGGAATGAAGTGCGCGGACTTGGTCAGCTGATCCACAATCACCCAAATGGCATCGAACTTCCTCAAAGTCCGTGGAAGTCCAACTACGATGTCCATGGTTATCCGCTCCCACTTCCACTCTGGAATCTCTATCTGCTAAAGCAACCCACCCGGTATCTGGTGCTCATACTTTACCTGCTGACAATTGAGGCACCGAGCTACAAACCCAACTATATCCTTCTTCATCCTCCTCCACCAATAGTGCTGTCTCAAGTCCTGGTACATCTTCGTGGCACTCGGATGAATGGAATACCGCGAACTATGGGCCTTCTCTAGAATCAACTCCCGAAGCCCATCAACATTGGGTATACATACCCGACCCTACATCCTCAATACCCTGTCATCACCAATAGCGACATCTATGGAATCACCATGCAGAACCTTGTCCTTGAGGGCGAGCAAATAAGGGTCATCATACTGACATTCTCTAATACGATCAAATAAGGAAGACCGAGAAATCACACAAGCTAGAATCTGACTGGGCTCCGAAAGATCCAATCTCACAAACTGGATGGCTAAGGACTGAACATTCATCTCCATGAGCCTCTCCGCTACTGGTAGATAAGCCAAACTCCCCAAAATCTCCGCCCGGCGACTCAATGCATCGGCCAACACATTGGTTTTGCCCGGGTGATACAAGATAGTGATATCATAGTCCTTCAACAGCTCTAACCACCTCCCCTGGCGCAAATTAAGGTCCTTCTGCTTGAACAGATGCTACAAACTCTGGTGATCAGCATAAATATCATAAGGAATACCATACAAATAATGACGCCAGATCTTCAAGGCGTGAACAATAGCAGGTAACTCGAGATCATGGACAGGATAATTCTTCTCGTATACCTTCAACTGTCTGAATGCATAGGAAATCATCCTACCATCATGCATCAATACCACTCCAATTCCAATCCTCTAGGTATCATAATAGACTATATAAGACCCTAAACCTGTAGGCAATATCAAAACTGGGGCTAGGTGCTACAATAGATGAAAATCTCACAACAAATCGACAATAATAACCCGTTAAGCCAAGAAAACTGTGGATCTCCGTAGTTGAGGATGGTCTGTGCCAACTCTACATTGCTTCCACTTTCTTCGGATCCACCTTTATCCCCTTACTCGATACCACATGACCCAAGAATGACATAGAATCTAACCAGAACTCACATTTTGAGAACTTTGCACATAACTTCTTTTCTGTCAAAGTCTGAAGCACTATCCTCAGGTGCTGCTCATGATCTTCCCGACTCCGAGAGTATACCAGAATATCATCAATAATCAATAAATACAATGACGAACGAGTCAAGTTATGGACGGAATACATTGTACATCAAATGCATGAAGGCTGTTGGGGCATTGGTCAGCCCAAATGACATAACAAGGAAGTCGTAATGACCATACCAAGTCTTGAAAGTAGTCTTCGGGATATCTGGCTCCCGAATCTTCAACTGATGGTAACCGAATGCAAGTCAATCTTAGAAAACACTCGTGCACCCTATAACTGATCAAACAAATCATCAATAAGAGGCAAAGGATATCGGTTCTTCACTGTAACTTTTTTCAGCTGGCGATAATCAATGCACATACGCGTGGAACCATCCTTTTTCTTCATAAACAAGATAGGAGCACCCCAAGGTGATACATTGGGCCGAATAAAACCCTTACCAAGCAATTCCTGTAACTTATCCTTCAACTCCTTCAACTCAAAAGGGGCTATATGATACGGAGGAATAGAAATGGGCTGAGTGTCCGGAAACAAATCAATGACGAAACTAATATCTCTGTCAGGCAACATACCCGAAAGGTCAGCTGGAAACATATTAGGAAAATCCCGTAATACTGGGACTGAATCAACTGTAGGGGTATCAATACTGACATCTCTCACATAGGCTAATACGCGTCATAACCCTTCTCAATTCGTTGAGCCTCAAGGAAAGAAATAACTCTACTAGGAGTGTGATCTAAAGTACCCCTCCACTCTACTCGCGGTACGCCTGGCATAGCCAACATCACAATTTTGGCATGACAATCAAGAATAGAATAATGGGGCGACAACCAGTCCATGCCTAAGATAACATCAAAATCTACCATACTGAGCAATAATAAATCGGATATGGTCTCAAAACCACTAAGAGTAACCAAACACGACCGATAAATGCGGTCCACAATAAGAGAATCTTACATAGGACTAGAAACATAAATAGGGGAACTCAAAGAATCCCGAGATACGCCCAAATACGGGGCAAAATAAGAGAACACATAAGAATAAGTGGAGCCTGGATCGAATAAAACCGATGCATCTATATGACAAACCAGGACAATACCTGTGATGATATAATCGGAGGTGACAACCTCGGTACGGGCAGGAAGGGCATAATATCTGGCCGGGCCTCCCTCTCTAGGGAGAACTCTACCTCCCCGACCTCCACCTCTAGCGGGCTAAGCAGGTAGGGTAGCAACTGGTGCTGTAATCATAGCCTGGGAACTCTGTAGAGCACACTATGGCTGAGAAGTCTGTGGAGGTGCACCCCTCCTAAGTCTAGGGCAATCCCTCACTATATGGCGTGTGTCTCCACACTCAAAACAAGCTCTAGGAGGATATGGCAGTTGTGATTGGCTCGGGCCAGGTTTGCTAGATTGACTGCTGAAAGCACCCCGCGCAGGAGGTGCACTAGATACTGGAGGTGCATAATAAAGCTCATGAGGTCTAGGAAGAGCTGGAATACCACTGGCTGCTAGAAGAGCAAAATGAACGGGGCGACTCATGTAACCCCTACCATGACGAACTGCAGCTGGGGCACGAGCACCAAAATAATGGCCTGACTCTCGAGACCTTTTGGCCTCCCTATCCTCTCTATCCCGAGTATGCATACCCTCTAGTATCCTAGCAATTCTCACTACCTACTCTCCCGAGCCATGCTAGATCTGATGTTGGGAATGAGCCCCTCAATAAATCGGCGAACTCTCTCACGAACTGTAGAAACCAAGGCTGGTGCATACCTAGCCAAGTCAGTGAAATGGATAGCATACTCTGAAATAGTCATAGTGCCCTAGCGCAAATGCTCAAACTCTGTGCACCATGCGTCTCTGAGGCTCTGAGGGATCAACTCTCTCAAGAACATATCTGAAAACTGAGTCCAAGTAAGGGAAGCTGCCTCAACTGGACTGTCCAACTAAAAAGTACGCCACCATTGATAGGCTGCCCCTCGAAGCTAGAAGGTAGTGAAAGAAACCCAACTCAATCTTGATATACCCATAGTGCGGAGGATACGGTCGCACTCCTCCAGAAATCCTAGGGCATCATCTGATGCTAAACCACTGAATACAAGAGGCTTGTACTTCTTAAACTTCTTAGGCATCCGCTGCTCATCCTCGGAAGCTGCGGCCCTATCCTCGGGCTGAACTGGGGCCACAGACGATACCGGTATAGCCTTTGGGATCTGATCCACCTGGACCCGTTGTTTAGGAGTGCGAGCGATGGGAGTCTGTGCTCCTCCCCCGGCCTGAGATGTGGCTGTAGCAAGGGGAATCAACCTTGTCTGAGCTAGAGTAGTGTACATGCTCACGAATTATGCAAGGGTCTCCTGAAGTGCTGGAATAGTAGTAGCAGTAGGCGTATCAGGTGCCTGGAATCCGGCTGGAGCTGCTGGTGGCTCTCGATGGCAGCTCGCGCTAGTGCTCTGGATGCACCACATGCGCGTCCTCCACTTCTACCCCGGCCCTGACCTCTAATGGCTCTAGCAGAGGGCGCGGGTGCCTAGTCATCTCCGGTAGCGCGTGTTCTCACCATCTATGAGACACTAAAATACAGAAGTTTAGAATTTCGATATCAAAAATCTCGCACGACAAGGAATTAAAAATGAAGTGGAATTTTCCAACCAGTTACATAGCCTCCCGTAGATAAGTACAGACGTCTCTGTACCGATCAGCGAGTCTCTAATAAACCGGCTTGTGATTCATGACTCTTATGAACCTACAGCTCTGATACTAACTTGTCACGACTCAATTTCGCCCTCCGTGAACTGTCGAGATGGAACCTAGTCTCTACGACTAGGTAATCCTAACAAATTGCGGAAAAAGGAAACGAAATACAGAACTAGCAAAAATTGCGGATAAACATACTAAAAACGTTTAAGATGTTGCTCGGCATATATAAATACACACTCTCGAAACTAAATCAACTCCCAAAAACCCGGAATCTCATGAAATCACAAGCTGTAGATACTAGATAGCATTCTAACTCCAGAATGTCTATTCAAAAGAAAGTGCAGAAGGTCTATAGCAAAAAGGGAGAATAGAGAGGGACTCATCGGTCTGCGAACGCGGCAGATATACCTCAAAGTCTCTGAAGATCGCCTCGCCTCACTGATAGTATGGCTGAGCCAAAGAACCTGGATATACACATGAAAAGCATGTGCAGGAAAGGACATGAATACACCACAATGGTATCCAATAAGTGCCAAGCCTAACCTCGGTCGAGTAGTTACAAGGAAGGTCAGGGCCCTACTAGTTATATAAAAAAATGAGGTAAAACAGTATGAAGTGCGACTATATAATTAAAGACACTAACAGTTGATAAAGAGTAAAATCACAGACAGAATATGCTCAGTACACTGAGATAGCAACAAGGGATCTCCCAGGATATCGTCCCATAGTCACAAACGTAGAGGTACAGAGGATCTCCTAGGATATCGTATCGTAGTCCGAATCATAGATATGCAAAGGAAACTCCCGAAATACCAATCCGTAGTCCCAAAGTAATTATCCAATACATGGGAATCTCTTGTGTGTCGTCTCGTAGTCCCACACGTAAAAGTGCAGGGGGGTCTCTCGGAATACCGATCCGTAGTCCCAAATTAAACACGCAGGGGGATATCCCAGGATATCATCCCGTAGTACCAAAGTAAACACACAACAATCTCAGGAGAATTTACAATTCTATTCGAGAATTAAACAAGAAATTCTACTCTAACATGCTGCACAAAGTACAAGTAGGCAATTAAAGCAGGTAAGACAATTAAATAACGTAAGCATGCTTTTCCTAAACTAAACAAGAGGATTCAAGTACAAGTATTACTCAATTACAGAAAACATAGATATTTACTTAATGAAAATGGGGTTTTTCAACAATTAGCACGTGTACACACTCGTCATCTCACGTACATGACACTCATATAACAACAATACTAAATTTTAAGGGGAGTTCCCCCATACAAGGTTAGACAAGCCACTTACCTTGAACCAACTCAAATTAACTCGAAATCACGTTCTTGCCACGAGTACCCGACTCCAAATGGCCCAAATCTATTCAAATTAATTGCATAATGTAAATATAACTTCAAGTGACCAATTCAACTAATTGATCTGAAGCTAACACGAGAAATAAAGAAAATTGCCCAAAAAAGTCCCTCGAGCCCACGCCTTGGAATCAGGTAAAATTTACAAATTTTGAACACCCGATCACTCACGAGCACACTCGAACAAAAATCATCAAAATCCGACGTCAAAATCTCACTCAAAACTCGGATTCTTAATTGGGAAACTTTTCTCCTATTTTCAAACTTTTACCCCCCAAATTCCTTAATTAGAAGAGGAAAACAATAATAGATTATAGTTCGAACATCAAAATCAAGTTAGAATTCGTTACCCAATGATTCTCCTTCAAAAACCCTCAAATAATCATCTCCCACCGAGCTCCAATTCGATTTTTGTGTTATGAAATCTCAAACCCTTGAATTTTCTATATCTACCCAGCGATTACTGCTTCTGAAGTCATGGGACCGCACCTACGGTCCCGCTTCTGCGGCAAATAACTCGTACCTGCGATATTTCATTAAACGTCCAAATTCCGTATTTGCGCCCACTTACCCGTAGATGTGGTCCGCTTCTACGGTCCTTGGGCCGCATATGTGACAAACTCCACTCAAGCCTTACACCGCACATGCGGTTCTCAAACTGCTTCTACGGTGCCGCACCTACGGTCCCACATACGCAGGTGCGGTTATGACACGTTCAGCAACTTCAGATTTTGCCTAAGTCTAAATTCCAATCTGTTAAGCATCCAAAACTCACTTGAGGACCCCGGGACCTCAACCAAACATGCCAACCAATCCTTAAATATCATACAAACTTATTCCAACCCTCGAATCACATCAAACAATGCTAAAACCATGAATTGCCCTCCAATCCAAACCTAAAGAACTTGAAATTTCAAGAATCCTACAACTAATGCCGAAACTAACCAAACCAAGTCCGATTGACCCCAAATTTTGCACATAAGTCACATTCAACACTATGGAGCTATTCCAACTTTTGGAATCAGATTCCAAACCCAATATCCAAATCTCACTATTGATCCAGAAACTTCAAAATTCAACTTTCAGCATTTCAAGCCTATATAAGCTACGGACCTCCAAAACACAATCCGAACACGCCCTTAAGCCCGAAAACACTCAACGAAGTTCACGAAATCAATAGAACTCCATTTCGAGTCCGTCTTCATATTTCTCTGACTACGGTCCAAATTCTAAAGCTTAAGCTCTCATTGAGGGACTAAGTATCTTTAAACACTCCGAAACTCAAAACGAATCATCCCGGTAAATCAAAATAGCAGAAACAAATACGGGGAAAGAAGTTAATAGGGGATCAGGGCAATAATTTTTAAAACGACCAGTAGTGTTGTTACAGCTTTTGCGGTCTAGCAATCGCACCTGCGAAGAATCTCGCTTCTGTGGCTTCCCCTTTCACTTTTGTGGTGCCACCGATGTGGCTGTAAATCCGCATATGCGGTCCTAGGCCTAGTTAGCTGGGTTCACAGATGCAGACTGTTTCTCACAAATGTGGTTTCTTGTCCACAGATGCGGAAGTCCTGGCAAAAACATTTAAGTCGAGGGTTTGGCCATTTTCTTTATATTTTGAGTTTTTTACTTCAGTTTAGGGAGCTTCTTTTTGGGTTTTTCAGGCAAATCGATTGGGTAAGTGTTCTTCACTGATAATTTATTATAATCAATAATTTTATCTTTATTTTTATCATTTAATTTATATTTTGAGTTGAGGAAAATTGGTGGTTTTTGAAGAAAGTTTTCAAAATGAAAAATCATGATTTGATGGGCGAAATAGTATCGAAATTTGATAATTTTAGTATGGTTGAAATCGTATCAGAATGGGTGTTCAGGTTTTTTAAAATTTGTCGGGTTCTTAGGTGTGAGCCCGGGGGTCGACTTTTGTGCCGATTTTTAGATTTTTATAAAGATTGAGACTTTATGATCCGAAATAGTTTCTTATAAGTTTTATTTGTGCTTTGAAGTTATTTTGGTTAGATTTGAGTCGTCCGGAGGTCATTTCACTCGAAAAGTTCATTTTTGAGTATTTGTTTGTCTTCTTTGAGGTAAGTATCTTTCCTAACCTTGTGGGTGAGATTTCTCCTTAAGATTTGAGTCTTCTATATTAATTCTAGTCCATGTACGTGAGGTGACAAGTGCGTGCTCAGACTTATTTGTGGATAGTTGACCTTTTAGGGTTCTTAGGTCCTTATATTCACTGAGTATGAAGTTGTTGACATGATTGAGTTCCATATTTACTAAATTCGCCCCTACATGATTTAATTGAAATTAATTACTTTATGATTCACTCTTATTACCTACTTGACTCTAATTGAACTTAATTGAAGATTTTTACCTATTCTATTGTCCTGCTATCTCTTTTATAACTTCTTAGCTTTAGCTGAAATTATTATTATCTCATCCTGTAATTGTTTAGTCTTAATTGAGGTTATGATTATCTTTTTGTTGTTTATCCTTAATTGAATTTTTGTATATTCCTCGTAATTGACTAACCTTAAAAGAAGTTTAGATATCCTATATCCTAGTTGAATTGTCTTTATTTGGAATTTATTTAACTCGTGTTAGTTTCCTTGTTGTTGAATTGTATATTGTGGGATCGTTGCTACATATTAGTCTTCCCTTGTTGAGTTGTTCACTTTACGCCTAACATTCTTTACTATGGTTATTCTTTGTGAACCGGTTCTACCGTTCTTTGTGATTTAAAGTTCTTGAGTTGATTTATTTGTCGTACTTTATATTATGGTCATTGTTGTTGTTGAAATTGTGGTGGTAATGCACGAGGTTTCTTCCATGTGGTTGTTGTTGTGGGGTTGCACGAGGTTTCAGTCGTGCTATTGTTACTATTGATATTTGCACATGTGGCGTGACAAGGCAGGATTATATATATATATAGGTTGCGCATGTGGCGAGATAAGGTGGGAACATTATTATGCACGTGTGGCGAGACAAGGCTGGCATTTACATTACTATTGCACATATGGCAAGACAAGGTGGGCTATGTCAGAGATTGATTTGTGATGATTTGTGATGGCTTAGGGGCATTCTTGTTGTTGATATTTTTGTAGTGATACAATTGCCTGTGTGAGCTTTATCTTGTGAAAGTTGTGAGAAAATATTCTACATGTTGTCTGTTCTTTTCCTTATGCTTATTTGCTGGTATGAACCATGTTAGGACACTTGCACAAGCATACACTTAGTTAAGCACTCTTATCAGATAATAGGTTTTCTTGATATTGTTGAGTATAGATGCACACCCTTGTTTCTTGCCTTCTATATGAGAATGGCTCTATTGTCACGTGAGTCCTCAGTGCGGTTATGAGGTTTTATAAGGGCACAAGATGCCAAGTGTTAGGGTTAAGGTATTGAGATCCGTGAGTTGTAATTTGTCCGAGGTTCGGTACCTCGTGGAGTTGTTGACTAAAACCAGATGTAAAAGCGGTTGTAGTTGCTGAGTTATTCTTGCCCTTGTTGTATATGTGATACCGGATTTAGGTTGTGTTCCCTTTACTCTTCTGTGTCATTTTTATGGTATTCCACTGATACTTGTTGTTTCTTTTCTTATTGCAATTACTGTATTATTAGCCATATTGCGTAGTCTTTATGTAGATATCACATTCTGTTGTTCTTATACGTCTACTTGTTCTATTTATTAGACCAATGGGTGTCTTGACTATTCCTCGTCACTACTCCACCGAGGTTAGTCTTGATACTTACTGGGAACCGTTGTGGTGTGCTCATACTACATTTTTGTACATTTTTTGTACAGATCCAAGTATTGATCATTAGTAGTTGTGAGGATTCTTGCTGTGAAGATTCAAGGTAACCCTGTTGTTGCGTTCGCAGGCATCGGAGTCACCTTCTTATTTTGTATTTATACTATTTTTACTTACTTCCAAACAATTGTATTTTAGAAATTGTAGCGAACTCTAAAGAGCTTATGACTTGTACTACCGGTTATGTGGTTGTAAATTTTAAAGAGATTTTTATTTCAAATTATTAGATGTTATTTAAATATTGTTGTTGTTTCATTTAATGTTAGGCTTACCTAGTCCCTAAGACTAGGGGCCATCATGATTTCCAACGGAGAGAAATTTGGGTCGTGACCAATTGGTATCAGAGCTCTAGGTTTATAGGTGCTAAGAGTCATAAACGGGTTTAGTAGAGTCTTGCGGATCGGTACGGAGACGTCTATACTTATCTTCGAGAGGCTACGAAAATATTAGGAAAATATCACTTTTTCATTCCTATCATGTAAGCTTATTGATGTCGAAGTTTGAACTTTTATCATTCCATTCTCTCACAGATGGTGAGTACACGAGCTGCAGTTATCAATGACACTGGTCCTAAAGCAGGTGTCACTAGAGGTAGAGGCAGAGGCCGACAAGGAGTATGTACCGCGACTAGAGCACCTACCAGAGCAGTAATTGAGGAACTGCCAGTAGTTCCAGTTGGGGGCAGGTACCAGAGGAGCCTACTATTACCCTCGGACATTAGGAGACTTTAGCACGGTTCCTAAGCATGTTTGGTACATTGGCTCAAGTGGGGTTGATTCTGGTTGCACCAACTACTTCACAGACCAGGGGAGGAACTCAGACTCCCACCGTCTATACCCCAGAGCAGCGAGTTCATGTTGGTCAGGTTCCAGGTATCATGGTGACACAACTTCTAGTTCCAGTTCAGCCCGTGGTCAGGGCAGCAACATCTGAGGAAGAGTATCTTAGACTTGCAAGGTTCAAGAAATATGACCCTCATACATTCAGTAGTTTGGCTTTAGAGAGTGCACAGGGTTTTTTGGAGGAGTGCCATCGCATTCTTCGCACTATGGGTATAGTTGAGACGAGTGGGGTTGCTTTTACTATGCTCGAGCTTAAGGGAGCAGCTTATAAGTGGTGGTGGGCATATGAGTTGGGTAGCCCGGCCGTTGTAGTTTCAGTTACATGGGTTCAGTTTTCAGAGATGTTCTTGAGAGAGTTTGTACCTGAATCCCTTTGGGATACATGGCGCACGGAGTTTGAGCAGCTGCACTAGGGCACTACATCAGTATCAGAGTATGTTGTTAGATTCAATGATTTGTCTAGGCATGCCCCTGCTTTGGTCGCTACCATTAGAGAGTGTGTCTGTTGATTTATTGAGGGACTCAGGCACATATTCGATTTAGCATGGTTGGGAGTTAGAGTCGGATATTTCATTTTAGCAGGTAGTAGGGATCGCTCGCCGAGTAGAGGGCATGTAGGATCAGGAGAGAGAGGACAGGCGGGTCGAAGTTTGACTGCCGATGGAGCGAGGCAGTGGAGGTGGATATTCCTGACCCTGATGAAAATATAACGGACTACAAGGCCGGCTTCCTTCATGTGTATACATACCCGTTTACCTTCGGTCCTGCTGATTCCTATGAATCCTCCCCCCTGGAAATAGATTCAGTTATTCTTTATTTTTGTGACAAATATCAAGTGATGCTCGGTCAGATCTATCCTTTTGTCTAGAGGATAGTATTGATGCTCCGTCATTTTACTGAAGGGGTTATGGGCAAGACTTTTACCCTCAGCCATTTGATTAGGTTGTCCCTCGATTTTATCGAGGTTTGATCAGGATCTATAATCGATCAAAAAAATCATTTTTCTTGAGCACCGACGAGGGGAAGGATCGAGGGTGGATGAGTAGGTTCGTCTGGGTAAGGACCTCAGACATCATTCCGGCCCGGAGGATGCCTTTGCTGGAGAAATGGAACATACAGCGTAAGCGTGTTTTCCCTTAACCATGTTTTATAATTTTCTTCCCTTTCCCCCGGAATGATGACCTCTTTATTGTTTCACACAGTTGTCTCTTGGTATCCTGAGGCAATTTCAGATTTGACAGGGTGGATCAAACGGTTGGACACCACATTCCCATATCATGTTGGGTCTTGGACCGACCTGGACAAGGAGCGATGGGTGGCCAAGAATCATAGTAGAGCTTCTTTGTTTTAGATTTGCGTTTCTCACTGCGTCCTTTATGCTGACAAATTATGGTTATCGTGCTTGTGCAGGCCTCGGCGAGAATATGGAGATGAGGCCACCCTCTGGTGGTGAAACGGAGGCTTCGAAGCTCGGCAAGGGCAAGAAGAGGGAATGTAAGGTAGTTGTTGACCCTCCTATGGCAAAGAAACCCAGGTCACTCGAGTATCAAGCCGCTACTAGGACCTCTACTTCAACTTCAGGGGCAAATCCCGGCGTTAAGGATGAGAATGACGATGAGGGCCAGTTAGCATGGAGGACGAGGTCGAGTGCGGGAGCCTCGCAGGTGCCTCGATCTGAGGCTGCTAAGTCTGGAATGGCTAACTCAGGTCAGTCTTGTAGACCGGAGACCTTGAGGAGGGTGTTAATGTGGCCTCAGATCGCATGACAGGGTTTGGCGCAGTTTCCATTGGGGGGACCGCTACCATCAATCCTGAAGGGTCAGGGCCCGTAGCTTTTTAGGAGCAGGGGTTTCCACTTGGGGAAATCGGTGACATGAATGATTTAATCTCATGCTTTCAAGTCTCATCAGGGGAGCTGGAGGATGCTCAAGATGCGAACGCCGTCAGAGCGTGGATTCCTCTCAAAAGGGGAGGTTCACTTGCCAATATCTTTGATAGTGTTAGCGATAACTTCGGTCTTAACATTCCTGGTGCCATCAAGGAAACGGAGAGATTTCTACAGCAGGTGCTATATATTTTTCATATAATTCTTTTAGTATTGGGCGTCATTCTTCGTTTTTCTAACTCTTACGCTATGCCACAGTGCAAGGATATGTACGATCATGCCCTCTTTCAGCTTCGCGAGGAGCTTTCTTACGGTGACAAAGAGTGTAAGAAGCTTACCTCGATGATGCGGGATTCGGAGGCTCACTCTGACCGAGGAGAGAAAGAATTAGGAGAGCTCTGATCTGCTTTAGAGAGAGCGTTCCGGGAAAAGGCTAATCTCGCTGCGCAAGTATTTTACCCTGCTTGTACCCAACCTTTGCTCCCATATTTCGACACATGTTGTCTTACCTCTCTTTTGTAGATCAAGCAAAATGGTTCGCAGATTAGTCGACTGAACGCGGAGATCCTCGGGTTGAGGAAGCAAAGTGAGGTAGCGACTGAGGAGTTGGCGTCATCCCATGATCTTCTCAAGATCGCTCGCAAGGAGATTGTTGCTGCCTTGGCTGCAGCCAAGTCTGGGATTGAGAAAAATGCTGCCACTTATGTGGATGTTGCAGTCGCGGCGCATAAAATAGCTCGTGATGTATCGATAGCAGCTGAGTAGAAGCTAGCTCGGGCTATTAAATATGTTAAGGCAGAGGCAAGGAGAGAAACCCTAGAGGAGATCGGAGCCAGGGGCGTCGATCTGCCAGTTGATCTCGAGGAAGCCTGCGAAATGGAGAGAGAATTGGCGCTTTTGATTGTCCCAGATGAGGGTGAAGATAGCCCCGGGGGATGGATTTTGTAAAGAATTGGCGCTTTTCCTTTTGTATACAATCCCCGGGGGATGGATTTTGTAAATATGCCTCTTGTAATACGTTTTTGGCGATGTAAAAAGAGGGACTTTTCTTCTTTCAATTTTTTTGTTCCTTTGCTTTTGCGGATTTAACCTTTCGACTTTTGACGTTAGCTTTTCGAAATCCATTCTTGGAGCGGCCGAGACCCTCAAATCAGGCCATGCCCCGGGGTTTAATTGACAACTTCTAACGGGCCAGGGCCGGCAATATCGAGGAGCCCCCGACGCCCCATAGTTTCTTGAATTCTGCAGGGTAGCAGCATTTTCTCAATCTAGTAAAGGGGCCTTGGAGCGATTCTGTCAGTATGTTTCCCTAGGAGAGGGTGATTTTAACGCCGCCAGAATTAATTGACCTTTTGGGTAGGTGGGCAGTTGCTGCTTTGCCCCAATATATTCATTCACTTGCCTTTCCAATGGTGATTATGCTGCTTTAAGGGACTACCTCTTCCACAGAGCCTAGTGTTTTGTGCTAGTTCTTCCATTGCTGCAACTCAAAATTTTACTCAGATCCACATCTTTCTCCTCCTATTCTATCATAGCCATGACTGCTACGTCGACGTTCGACTTTCAAGGAGAGGGGGTTTATTCCTACGCTCCGCATTCGGTTGGTGGTAGTGACGCACTACCGGTGCTCGATGAGCGGGCCTCAAGGTGCCTTGCCACGAGGAGAGCCATCATGCCGGGGAGGCCCCCCCAATGCTCCGGGTCACCAAGAGCACGTGTCGAGGATCATCTCATCAGTGGGAGAGGAAAACCTCGAAATTATCAAAAAAGATTGCGGATGGAGAGAAGGCGCGGTATTACAAGTACCTTCTTCCGAGGAGAGCATCATGACATACGTTGAGGGGGTTTTGAGCGCATACACGCATATTATTACGTTGGGTCCCCCCGATCGGGTCGTGCTTGATTTCTGTCGGAAATATCGAGTTACCTTGGCGCAGGCTCACCCCTTCCTTTGGAAAATAGTGCAGACGATGAGATATTTTGCCGATAAGGCCAGGATAGAGTTTACCCTCAACCATCTCGTGAGGTTATATTGGTCACTACATTATCGGGGTTTGATCGCTCTGTAGCGTCGATCCACCCGAGCTCCTATCGTAAGTAGCAAAGAGGAAGAGGACTGTGGATGGATGAATCGGTTCGTTCGGATTCGAATGGCCGATGTCATCCCTAGAGAACTTTTGCCATTTCCTGAGAAGTGGAACTTCACATGTAAGTGTCTCACCTGAACTATCATTGTTTTGACCGGAGGCGGGCTCCGTAATGATATCTTTCCGTTCCATATTTGTAGCAACTCATTGGTCGCCGAACGAGGTCCCCGATTTAGCTGAGTGGTCTCGTAAGCCGGTATCTTGCTCGATTAATGATAAGCGCCGGTGGCGAGATCTGTCCAAAGAGAGATGGGAGGCAAAGCATCGTGGTAGGTGTCTGGTGTTTTGTTTCCTGAAAATGGCGCTTTTCTTGTCGGCTTATTAACTCAACTGCCATAGGTATCGCAGATTTTTTCAAAATAAGGCCCTGTCCTCTGGGAGGGGAGGAGAGATTGTCGACCTCAGTATCGAGGATTGATGACAAATGAAAAGGGGCTACGAGGTATAAAGGGGCTTGCAGTGGGGTGACTCATTCTCAGCGGTTAAGAAGAAGAGATTCGATCGGTCCGCTATCTTCTGAAGGTAGTAAGTCATCGGATATTGGCTCGGCCTTGGGCGAGGCTCAGCGGCTCAGCCTCATGGTGAGTTTTTAATCGCTGTAAGATTATTCTGGTCTCGTGCTCTTCTTTTTTCATTTAGTTTTCTTTCATAGGCCTTCGACAGGCTCAAATTCGAGTTGCTTCGCTGTGAGGCCCCGTTGCAGGAGGCTTTGGATAGGGAAAAATCCCTAAAGCTTCTTTGTGTGGAGAAGGAAAGCGAGTTGGTTTCCCTGCGGCATGAGGTGGACCGGAGCCGGAGCCGTGAGAGCTGCCTAGAAAAACAGGTACCCTGCATTCCATGTTGGTTTGCACTCCCCTTTTCATCTCGGCAGATTAATGTTTTGATATTTCAGTTGGAGAACAAGGCAGAGGAGCTAGGACAGCTCTGGGAAAGATTGGTCGAGCCAGACGCGAATTCAACAAGCTACAGGCACATGTAAGTACCCATTTTGCGACTAAAGAGAGTGCTTTAGCCATAGTTTCTGCTCTTGAGGTGCAATTCCGGACCGTTTGTGTGAATGATTCTACATGGGCGAATATGATTGCAAGGCTTTCGTCCTAGCTTTTGAAGGCGAAGGCCAAAGTGGTGAATGTCCGGCCCGAGGTCGTGATGAGCAGCACCAGGGCGGGACAGAAAGCCGCGGCATATTCGAAGAGTAATGTCGTTGTTAAAGCTGAATTGAAGAGAGCCCTCGATCGTACAAGCAGTAGCAAGGAGTATGCAAAATGCAAATCTCGGAGGGAAATTCTTGAGGAGATTCATGCCAGGGGCTTTGATCTCTTCGAAGAGATCGAGCGAGCCAAGGGGAAGATGTATGATGCCAAGTTCCTTCTATCCGATGCTGAAGATGGCGAGGAAGGGGCCGCCAGACCATAGTCACCAAGGGGGGACGTTTATTTCCTGCCTTGCTCTTGTGTATATAGCTCTCATAGTGTGTTTTAAATGGAGCTTGTTTTTTATCACCTATATGTATAAGGGGGAAACCTACAGTTTGTGTCTTATGTGTTTCACTTTTGGCCAGGTGAACTGGTTTTAGAGTTGGTGAGAATCCTTAGATTCGTGATATGGCCCTGGAGCTCATTAGGCAGGCTCGGGGGCTCATTAGGCGCTCGGTCGATGCGACCTTTAGCATAAGCTGGCATTAGAGCTCTTATGCTTTTGCTTAACTGTTTTGGGTTTAGTCTACGAGTCGGGCTTCGACTCGAGCTCATTTGACCCTCAAATTTTTGTGTTTGCATAGGCTGGCGGTAATGGCTCTTACGCTTTGGGCCGATGTGGCCTTTTATGTAAGCTGGTGACGATGGCTCTTACGCTTTGCCCTTGGGCATGTGTAGTTAACTGTTTTGGGTTTAGTCTCTGAGTCAGGTTACAACTCGAGCTCATTTGAACCTCAAGTTTTATGTTTGTGGGTGACAATGGCTCTTACGTTTTGGGTCGAAGCAACCTTTTATGTGTGTGGCCCTAAGGCTCATTAGCCTAGTGACAATGGCTCTTACGCTTTGCCCTTAGGCATATATAGGCTTTGGTTTCCTCTCATTAAGGACTTTTGCAATGATTTTGCCTGGCCCGTTGTTGGTTCGAGAAGAACCTTGATTTCAAGTCATTTTAGGCGATGTTCGAGCACCTCAGAAGGTTTTGGGTCGTAGGCTGAGTATCTCGAAGCTTTGTGATTTGGAGCTAACATAGTCGAAGCTCTTTTGCCTATCAAGGGTAGCCTATTTAACCGGTTCTTTTCAAAGTAGATTCAAAGTAATGGCCTATAATTTTTTAGCGACGGTCAGGCATCCCTAAGTCGGGTTAATTTGGCTGGTATAATCGTATGATCGTAGTCATTTGTGTTTGAACGGAGCCATTTTTGGTCCCGAGTGCGGTAGTTTAGGCGTCTATATCGAGGGTATGAATTTTTAGGGGTCTTACAAATTCGATATATAGCCTAAACTTCGAGATCGAGTTTATGCTTGTAGTAAGGTCTTACAAAATTTTCATGCCTCTTGAGGTCTTACAGTTATTGTTGATACTTGGTACAAGTATGATTCATGCCTTGCTTGAGGTCTTACAGTTTTCGTTATTGCCTTAAATAGGTCTTACTAGACCGAGTCTGCCCGCTCGGGGTCTTATGGCCTCAAGTTTTTAAATAAATGGCGATTGGCGACAGCCATCGAGTTTGCTGTGGCTTGGGAGCCGTTACTCGTGAGCTCGGAATTGCCTCATTGAGGGCTTATGATTTTGGAGATTTCGACCCTGAGGTCATGCACTTTCTAAATTTGTGATGCCAGTCTCTAAGTGTTTCGGGGCGTTCTCGGTTGAGGGATCTTTGCTGTGAAAATGCTAAGTTTCCTTTAGAGTACGAGATGCTTTGATGAAAGATATTCTTTGATTTCTTGGCATAAGTACATGTCATTTTTTTGACGTGAGTCCGGCTTATGCGGACACGGTTTATTTGATTGTTTGGCCCGGTACATCATTTCCTATTGGAACCTTGTTCGGCGTTCCTTGGTTTTTTCGAGTGGATGACCTCTCGACGGGGTGCCCTCCAGTTTTCAGGGTTGATTGCAAAAGAAGCCTTGTACGCTTGTTGGATCCTCCTTAGGTAGCGCATGGGTGTTGCCTCGTTAAAATCCTTGCCGGTAAAAACCCATTTTGGGATAAAAACTCTATCAAAGGAAAAGAGTGCAACAGACGCTTCGAAACCTATAGGTCCTCGAGCTGGATCGGCATCTCGAGTGATTTGGTCGATGGCCTACGCAAAAGTTATCATAAAGTAAAAAATAGAAAAAAGGCGAGATGATTATACCTTAGTGGCGATGGCGCTCTTGGATTTCGGCGTTTGTTTGGCGGATGCGATGTGGTCCTTTATATGAATACAGTCGAGGGTGTGCCTTAAAAGATCGTGTTGATGACATGTTGGGATTCATCTACTTTGTTCTTTTTGGTTGTTTCTCTTTCTCGGGACTGGTTCTTAGCTCGGTCACTGAGGAATTCTCGAAGGTGTCCGTTATCGAGTAGCTGGGCCACTTCCTCCTGGAGTTGCTGGCAATCCTCGGTTCTGTGTCCGTGCGAGTTGTGAAACTCGCATATCAAGTTATAGTTCCTTTGTGAAGGATCCGACTATATAGGCCTGGGCTATTTGGCGTCCCTGATTTTGCTGATGTCAAACACGATGTCCAATATATCGACGATGAAATTGTGTTCTGATAGGCGAGGTTCCCCTGTTGGCCCCGTGTCCCCATCGAATCTGCCTCTGTTGATGAGTCCCAGAGGGTTCTGTCCTCAGTTCACCAATCGATCGTTGTGAGGCGGATTGTGTCTAGAGGCATTCTGCCTATCTTCGGGGTACGGCTAATACCTCTCTCTGTTCGGTTTCGACTCCTTCTCTAGGAGTCTGCTCGGATATACTGAGCCCAAAGGGGCTCTTATCTAGTCATCCTCGACCCTGATCTTTGACTGATACCGGTTGTGGATGTCCGACCAGGTTATGGCGGGATACTCGATCAGATTCTCTTTCAGCTGCCTTGAGCACATTGAGCTTCGTTCATTCTGGCCTTGAGTGAAGGCCTGTACCGCCCAGTTGTCGAATACCAGGGGTAGTTCCATTCGTTCCATTTGGAAGCGAGATACGAATACTCGCAGCATTTCATTCTCCCTATGCTTAATCTTGAATACGTCGGACTTCCTTGTTGCCACTTTGTGGCACTGGCGTGTGCCTTTATGAAGGAGTCTGCTAGCATGGCAAATGCGTCTATGGAGTTGGGATATAGGTTGTGATAACACATCATGGCCCCTTTAGAGTGTGTTTCTCCGAACTTCTTCAGTAAGACGGACTCGATCTCGTCATCTTTTATGTCGTTGCCCTTTGCTGCGCACGTATAGGCAGTGACGTGTTCGTTGGGATCTGAGGTCACATTGTATTTTAGGAGTTCTGGCATTCTGAACTTCTTTGTAGTGGATTTCGGAGCCACTTCCTATGGGAACGACCGTTGTACGAACTTTTTCAAATCTATACCTTTCAGGACCAAGGGTGCGCCCGGGATTTAGTCGGCCCTAAAGTTATAGGTTTCGACCTTCTTATCATTGGCTGCTATCATTTTCTTGCCTGGCTTGATCCTTTTTGTGAGGTCCTCGAGCACTTTTATGATGGCAGGATCGGCTACCGATCCGTTGTTGCTCGATCTCTCCGGTACCTGTTCGGTCGGAGGAGTAGCTTTTGGTGCTACTGTGCTGGGAGTCTTCGAGTGGCTTTGCAGCTGAGCGATAGCCAGCTGTTATGCCTGCAACATTTCAAAAATAACATGAAGGCCAACCGCACGTTCCTCCCTAATTGGGGTTTCCCGTGCTTCTTGTCGATCCCTTTGGTGCACGCTTCTGTCAGTGTGGGAGCTTATGTCGATGCTCTGGGTGTCGCATGAGACCGCGTCCATGAGGACTGGCTCTTGTGTATTACCAGGGTTTTGTGGTGGCACAACAACACCTGGAACAACCACGCCATTCTCCCCATGGTCCTCAAGATTGTTATTTTCATCTCCGTTTACCGAGTTAGACATTTCGACCTGAAATCGAAGATCTTGGACAAGAAAAAGTGTGAAAGATAACTTGCGTTATAGGACAAAACCAGCAAGAGAATAATAGCCTCACGGTGGGCGCCAAACTGCTTACCGTAAAAATGGTAATAACAATTAACTTTATTGATGGGACTCTAAAAATACATGATCTATTTTATGCTAGTTGTTAAGCAGTTGATACTAGATATGTGAAGATAAAAGATGAAATGCGAGTTAAAATGGAATTATAATCGAACCGGGCGGTTTAGCTATTCAGGCCTCTGATTGACCGATGAGGGGCCTCGAGGTCGATGTCAGGGCTCGGGCTCGAGTTATCAGGGATAATCGGGAAAGGGCTAACAGTTAGGATATAACTAAGGGAGGCTCTTTATGGCCAACGACAAGCAATAAATGAAGAACAAGTATGAAAGTAGTAAGTAAGAGCAATAGTGTTGGGAAAATATGTTAAAGAGAAAAGAGAGAGAGAGAGAGAGAGAATTATTATTTTATCTCGTGTAGAATAGTTGGAGCAACAATAGTCCTTCTACAAAATGGCAAGGATCCCCTTTATATAGGAGGAGAATCTCAACATAGTACAAAATGCATTAATTGTAAAGGTATGGAGATGGGATGGTTAGACGTGATACCAGGCTCTGCCAGTGCTATCTACTCGCCTTAGGAACTCCTCATCCCTGGCATTGTCGTTGGGTCGGGCGTAAATGGACATCGAGGGGGAGAACTCAACCGCAACCTCGCAGCCTCGAGATCTCGAGATTACTTCCCGAAACACATTAATGACAAGGAATTGGACCCTCCGATATCACCGTATACAGATATGCTTTTGATTTGTTACATAGGGGCACCATTCGTGTTTGTTTCGGTTCTGCTTATCGGGACGAGTTCCCTTATTTGTTACCTCACTTATGGGTAAGATTCATGTTTAGCACCCTGTTTATGTATTTGTTCTATTGGGGATATTCTATGAGTGGTATCCCATGTCTATCGTTTGTTTTTATTCATTAGTGAGAGTTACGAGACTAGTAGTGAATTTATGTTGTCCATTAAGGTAGGTTTTGATGTGACTTATGTGTATTCTTGGTTATGATTTGTGATTTGATACTCTACTGGGGTGAGAATTCAGTAAGCGTTGTAATTTTATTGGCAGAACCGAGTTAGTGGAAGATTTCAATTGGTATGATGTACATTCGACCTGTGATTTAGAGTCGAGGGAGAGACCTTCGCGATTTCATGTGATTTGATATGTTGAGCTGGACAGCGTGCCGCGGGGGGAGAGTTATACCAGGATGAGACCCTTATATTTTGTTTGTATACTTTGATTTTCCTATTTAAATTGATTCGTAGTATGGTACTGATAGAGAGTTGTGCCTGTCGAGATTGTTTGATATTTCTCTTATGTGTTTCTTTTGCATATTTAGTCATTTTTTATTTTGTGCTTCTTGAGTTTTAGCTCGCGGGGTGTGTACCCGGTGGTGTTAGTTGTAATTTGTTGATTCGGGTGTAAAGTTATGAGGTCTTCGAGGTTCTTGCATCATCGTCAATGTTATGGAGGTTTGGAACATGGTTCTAACAGATATGAGGCTAATTGCCGGTGCTGGGTTTGATTACGAGCAGCTATTATGATCAGAAGTGTTATTATAGGCCTATATGTGGTGTGTTATGTTGTGAGGTCGTACCTTGTGGGTGTATACATCGGGTCTTTTGGAAACGAATGGAAGGTGGGAATTTTGGCTATAAGGCTTATCAGTGCTGGTAGAGAGGCTAAATTACAGTTGAGATGGTGTCATCAGGCTTATGTGGATTAGGGTGACGTGGAGTAACCCGCGGGTGTATGTTGGAAGTGTGCATTCATTGATTTGATGACTTCGAGGCGAATCTTGGCGCGTTCAAAGATGAACGTTTGTTTAATAGGGGGAGGATGTAACGACCCAACCGGTCATTTTGAGAATTTAAGTTCCGTTCGGCATCATAAGGTCTTGAACAGCTTCACATTATGTGTATCGACTTGCATGCATAGTTGAATTCAATTACCGGGTGATTCGGAGTCGAAGTGGAAGAAGGATTCTAGATTTGGAAGCTTAAGCGGTGAGAATTTGACCAGAATTAGACTTTTGTGTAAACGGCTACGGAATGGGTTTTGGATGATCTCAACAGCTTCCTATGGTGATTTTGGACTTAGACGTACATCCGGAATTGGATTGGGAGGTCCGTAGGATGATTTGAAGAAAATCGGCAAAAGGTGGAAAAGTTGAAGTTTGGAAGATGGAGAAGTTTGACGAATAGTTGACTTTTGTATTATCGGTGTCGGAATGTGATTCCAAGAGTTGGAACAGCTCGTTATGGTACTTGGGATTGCCTGCAAAATTTGAAGTCATCCCGGGTTGGTTTAATAGGTTTTGGCGTGAGTTTTAGAAGTTGGAAGATTGGGAAGTTCATAAGTTCGATTCATGGTGTGATTCGTAGTTTTGTCATTTTTTTATGTGATTTGAGACCTTGAGCGGGTCTGTATTAGGGTATGGAACTTGTTGGTGTGCTTGGACGGAGTCCAAGGGGCCCCGAGCGTATTCCAGTTGAGTTTTGGATGTTTTTCATAGTTTTGAGTAGGTATGTTTCTGGTGTTTCACACCTACGACACTTTGGAGCACAGGTGCAGCTCTTCTTCTGCGTGAGCCTGGCCGTTTCTGCAGTCATGAAGGCTTGGGAGCTTTCTCTCTTCTGCGGAGGCTGGCACGCAGCTGCGAAGGCCACCTTTGCGGTCTAGCGATCGCACCTTCAAAGAGTCTCTCTTTTGCGGCTTCCCTTTTCGCTTCTGCGGTGCCGCTGTAAATCCGAAGATACGGCCCTAGGTCTGGTTAGTTGAGGTCGCAGATGCGGACTCTTTCTTGCAAATGTGGTTCCGCAGATGCAGAAGTCCTGGCAGGAACATTTAAGTCGAGGGTTTCGCCATTTTCTTCATATTTTGAGTTTTAGACTTCGATTTTATGAGCTTCTTTTTGGGTTTTTCAGGCAAACTGATTGGGTAAGTGTTCTTCACTTAGAATTTATTATATTCTATAATTTTTATCATTTAATTTGTGTTTTTAATAGAGGAAAAATGGTGGTTTTTGAAGAAAGTTTTCAAAATGAAAAATCATGATTTGAGGGACGAAATGGCATCGACATTTGATAATTTTAGTATGGTTGAACTCGTATCGTAGTGGGTGTTCGAGTTTTGTGAAATTTGGGATTCCAAGGAGCGAGGCCAGGGGTCGACTTTTTGACCGAATTTTAGATTTTTATAAAGATTGAGACTTTATGATCTGGAATAGTTTATTATAAGTTTTATTTGTGATTTGAAGTTATTTTGGTTAGATTTGAGCCGTCTAGAGGTCATTTCACCCGGGAAATTCATTTTGGAGTATCGGTTTGTCTTCTTTGAGGTAAGTATCTTGCCTAACCTTGTGTGGGGGATTTTTCCTTAGGATTTGAGTCTTCTATGTTGATTATAGTCCGTGTACGGGAGGTGACGAGTGTGTGCTCGGACTTATTTGTGGATAGTTGGCCTTTTAGGGTTCTTAGGTCCTTATATTTACTGAGTATGAAGTTGTTCTTGACATGATTGAGTTCCCTATTTACTTAATTCACCCCTACATGCTTTAATTGGAATTAATTGTGTCACGTCCCAAACTATCCCCTAGACGTGACTGACACCCAGCTAACACCACTCGCCAGGCGAACAATTCTTTATACTCTTAACCTTTTATATAAGCACTGTAAGAAACACGTATAAGTCCAAATGCATTCAATATCACTAAATACGAAGTAATTATCCAACTAAAATCATAATTTATTTATAAATTCTAGCGAGCACTCAAACAATGAATCACTAACCCAAATTCCATACTAACACCATGGAACATCTAACAGAGTAATAGAAGTTTGACTGGTGGGCATGCAAACCCGAAAGAAATAATAAACATAAGATAGGTAGAGTTGAAATAGCGGCCTCCACGAACAATGCGGCGGCTCACCTCAGCAACAGAACCCACTCAACGAACTCGTTTGCCACTAGCATCGTCCTCAGCAATAGTATCTGCATAGACATACAGGTAAGGAGTGAGTTATACGTAAATATAATCCAGTAAGATCCTTGACCCGCCACTCTGAATATCTCTAGAACAAGTGTTAGAAAATACAAACACACAATGAGCACACAAATAATATGCATAGAAATTCTTTTATCATATAATTACTCTATATGATCCAAACAATTTTTCAACAACAATACTATATATATCTCAACACAATCTACACTAAGGACTTGTCATTAACGGTAGTCTAGGAAATTAACCAAACACACCAACGATTCCACGGTAGCATACACAATGCCCCAAATCTATCATGGCGGTATACACAATTCCCCAAATATATAGTGGCGGTATACACAATGCCCCAAATTTATCACGGCGGCATACACAATGCCCCAAATATATAGCGGCGACATATACAATGCCCTAAATCTATCACGACGGCATACACAATGCCCCAAATATATAGCAGCAGCATACACAATGCCCCAAATATATTACGGCCGCGAAGAAATAATTTCTAACGCTCCAACGCCATAGCACGAGGCTACGCCACATCACACTACACCACAAATCACTTAATTAAATAATTTCAGCTTTTTTACAAAATAATGTATATTTGTTGTTGGTCAAGGACCACCGATTTTGCCAAGCGCACGCTCGTCCCAACACATGGACCAGGTAGAAAAAAAACATACTTTCAAAACGGGTTTTGAAAAAACAAGCATCAAAATTTAAAGTCTCACTTACCTTGCTATTGGGAGTTTTCTAGTCTCGCAATGTCTAGTACACCAACCAAACGGCCTCCAATGACCTCAATCTATCCAAAATATTGCATAACATGCCCTAATTAGTCTAGGTAAATAATTTTCATAATCTTATAACGAATCAAAGTTAAAGGTAACCCCGAGTCCAATAAATAAAATCTATACACTATTAAGTATTGGACAAAGCACTTTAACATTGCAAAACAAATCGGCACAATAGTGACTTCAGAAGCATCGCATTAACTTATACTCCAGTTCTTCAAAATATTAATAATATTATTTTCTTATGAATGCTTCCTACCACGGCATAATGAGTTATATCTCCTAATTAAAAATAGCAAAACTGTTGGAAAAGTAATTCAAAGTTGTAGTAGGAAACCTTAGTTATTTAAAATTTGATTTATTTGATTCATGTCTAAATATAATTTGCAGTTAGAATAAGTATAGGAATAGAATTTCATGTTTCTAGTTGAAATAGGTTTTATACTATTATAAATAGGGGTATTGATAACTTATTTTATCGTGTGGAGATCTGTGCAGGAAATAAAGAAGTGTAAAGATCAATGAGAAATTTATGATAGAATAATTTCCTTCATATTGGTATCAGAGCTTCTATGATATTGGGAGAGAAAGACAGGAGTAGCTTCCGCTGTCGGCCGGCGGTGCTGGCCAATGTGTGTCGCCTATCTGCCATTGAGTATGTTGGCAAACGACAAACCAATTATATATGCATGAAAAACAATCATGCTGAGAAAGATTGAGCAAAAAGATTGCAAATTTAAAGAGGTGCAAACAAATATGGTACGAGAGCAAGAGGATCTTCTCTAAAAATTAGAGAAGTGGCCAAGAAAAAATAAAAAATAAAAAGAGTTTAAGACAGGTACTTCAACAAAAAATTGAGTGTTGGTGACAAAGTACATCAACGTGAGTTGGAGACAGGTGTTTCAACAGAATTGGGTTGGTGACAAAGTGCATCAACGGGAGTTGGAGACAGGTGCTTCAACAAAATTGGGTGTTGGTGACAAAGTGCATCAACAGGAGTTGAAGATAAGTGCTTCAACAAAAATTGGTAGTTGGTGGCAAAGTACATCAACGGAAGTTGGAAGACATGTGCTTCGTCAAAAGTAAAAGTTAGAGAGAAGTGCTCCAACATAACTGCACAACGAACAAGTCAGACATATACAACTTTAAATTACGGAAGAATGTTGGAAAACTAATTCAAAGTTGTAGGAAACCTTAGTTATTTAAGATTTGGTTTATTTGATTTATGTCTAAATATGATTTGCAATTCGAATAAATATAGGAATAGACTTTCAAGTTTCTAGTTGAAATAGGTTTTATATTACTATAAATAGGGGTGTTAATAACTTATTTTATTGTGTGGAGATCCGTGGAGAAAATAAAGAAGTGTAGAGATCAATCAGAAATTTGTAATAAAATATTTTCCTTCAAAAACTAACTAAACAAGATTTTTCAAACGAACTCCTAAATTCCATCCATATATAAATATTACTAAATTATTTATGTCATCATGGACATAATCATATTGCCTCAGTCATTACTTAACTATTACTTCCACTAATTGGCTAACAATTTTCTAGCTAATTAAAGAAGCAGATTGTAGCATACAAGAAAAATTAATTCTACGTTTCAGTATAATATCTGAATTCTCATATTATTTTGTTTAACTCCACTACTATTCAATTACTATCAAATTATATTGTCTTCTGTAATCATTGGCTTGCTCATGAATCTTATCACTTTTTGCTTCCAATCATTACTATGATTATTATTCTTATATAAATAATACCAATAAATTGCAAATTGAACTATAGTAGCATAGCTATGATACCTGATTCTGAAATTATTTTCTCCGACACTATAGCCACCGCCCGTCATCCCTTCTCGTTACGGAAATTGCTTCGCTATATATATATATATATAAAACTAAACCTCACTTACCTCTTTTTCTACTAAACTAAGGATATCTATAGGAGAAACTTAATCATTATGTTTTAGTGGTTATTAACTAGTTGTAGCTGTCATTTACTATATTACTTCATATAGCTATATTTTTAAAATTTTTAAAGTGTATTCGATATATTTAAGCTACTGTATTCATGAATACAGTAGCATTTCTAGGCGTGAAACAGGGGATTACAGCTAGACAAATTTTTGTATTCGAGTGTATTCACGACGTGAAACAGGAGATTACAGCTGTTTTTAAACGAAAAGTGATTCAATTAACATAATAGACTCCTAATATAACTCAACAAACTCAATTATAATACACAAAATTTGTATTTCCAGTTATAAAAAGATTCTTAACCGAAAAACACCCCAAAAACATAGCAATCTTCAGAGAAAATATATTGAATGTTTTTCCCAGCCGATAAATACAACAAAAATAGAACAATTTGAATACATATATACATCTAAATACATAACTAATATGAATTAAAAAAAATGAATATATTCATGGAATACAACGAGACTGTGAATACAACGAAATACATGGAATACAGCGAGATACATTGAAATACAATTGAAAAAAAAAAGACAATGAATACAATAAAACACATTGGAAATACAGCGAGATACATTGAAATATATTGAAATATATTAACAGAAAATTTAAGTTGCTCAGCCCCAACTCCGTCGTCTTTGTTCAAGAACAACCCTAATGTCGTCTCGTCGAGAGGCCGCGATTCTGACTCGAAATACCACTATTCCTGTTACCATAATATCCTCACGTGCGCTTCAAAAAACCTATTCTTTACAATTGAATTTGAATGGCGCTTATGGATTGGGACGGAAAACCCCAGATTGGGTAGAACCCTAGAACGACGAAGAGAAGAGGAAGACGAAGATTTATATAGAGTTTTGTTTCTAAATTCCAAATTGGTAATATAATCTGAAGAGAAGAGGAAGACGCAGAACCCTTGAACCCTCACGTTTCGATCCGAGCAACAAACAATTTTCTGGCATTACAATGCTTTCCTCAATTTTTCTCTCTCATTCCCATTTCAATCTGTATTTGGGAGAATTGTGGTTATATTCATGGAGAAAGACTGGAGTTGAGAGAGAGGGTGGAGAAAAATCTGAAAGAATGAAAGAGAAAAATAACATAATGCATATTTTATGGCTTAAGAGTAGGAAGTGACCATAAATAGATATTTTGCTATAAAAAAAGGTAGCTATGAAATATAATTTAAAAGGGTATTTAAAATAAATAAGGTATCAACATTTGCTATAGGAAGTAAAAATTCCTATCAATAATAACCTCTAACCAGCTAGTAAGTGGTGGGCTTGGTCCACTTATAACCTTTTAAATACTACCAAAAGTCACTTTCTTCTACTTTTAAATTGTAATATGTAATTGGCTCACTATCCATTTATCTAATACACTGACTTATATATTATAGTAAATGACCTTCCCATAGATTAGCACTTTTCCAATAGCTACAAAATAAATTAATTCTGTAATATCACAATTAATAAGTATATAAAAATATATTGGGTTTATTACAAATTGCGTTATGATTCACTCATATTGCCTACTTGATTCTTATTGGACTTAACTGGAGATTTTTACCTATTCTATTGTCCCACTATCTCTTTTATAATTGCTTAGCTTTAGCTGAAATTATTGTTATCTCATCTTGTAATTGTTTAGTCTTACTTGAGGTTATGATTATCTTTCCATTGTTTATCCTTAATTGAATTGTTGTATATTCTTCGTAATTGCCCAACCTTAAAAGAAGTTTAGATATCCTATATCCTAGTTGTCTTATCTTTATTTGGAATTTATTTGACTTGTGTTAGCTTTCTTGTTGTTGAATTGTATATTGTGGGATCATTGCTATATATTAGTATTCCCTTGTTGAGCTGTTCACTTTACGTCGAGCATTCTTTACTGTGGTTATTCTTTATGAAATGGTTCTACCGTTTCTTTGTGATTTATAGTTCTTGAGTTGATTTATTTGTCGTACTTTGTATTATGGTCATTGTTGCTATTGAACTTGTGGTGGTGATGCAAGAGGTTTCTGTCGTGCAATTGTTGTTATGGGATTACACGAGATTTTTGTCGTGCTATTGTTATATATATATATATATATATATATATATATATATATATATATATATATATATATATATATATATATATATGTGTGTGTGTGTGTGTGTGTGTGTGTGTGTGTGTGTGTATGTGTGGAGACAAGGTGGGAACATTATTATGCACGTGTGGTGAGAAAAGGCGGGCTATGTATCAAATCTCCTCGGCTCCACCTTGGCATCCTTAAAGTATTCAGTGAGGGTGTTTGGATATGGATAGGAGCTTTCACCTTTTCGGACAACCACTGACATGTTGTCCGACATGATGGAACCCACATTGATTGGTACCCGGCCATGATAGATGCTACCAGAACTGCATGGGGAAATAGAAGATTGTTCTCATTCCTGCTCGGGTCTATCCTACTTCACACAAATGTTTGCCACCCTTTTGCTTCAAAATTTAGGGTGGCTCCTGCAATGAAAACTCCCGCTGTGATCCACGGTGGTGGTGATCCTGGAGCTTTTAAGATCCCTGCTAGCCAAGGGCGAGCTGCATCACCCATAGAAAGCTTTTCCATATACTGGACTACCTCTACCTCCTCAAATCCCATGTACGAGTTCAGAGTGCACTGATCTAACCTTCAAATTTCTCACTTTAGTCACTTTGGTACCTTTTCTTGATGTGTGCCACAATGGCATAAAATTCACGTACCAAGTGCTCATTGGCATCCATGACACTCTGGGTGAATCCCATCCACCCCTTGCGCTCCCTGAACTGGCGAAGGACATTTGGATTATATTTATCCAAATACTTCACTAAGAATTGCCACTCAACTGTGAGCAGTCTCTGGGGCCACCATTCTCTGAATTTATTGAAGGCAGTCAAGCTCACAAATCTATCCTTCCATATCTCCTTCTTCTTTGAACTCTCTAGGCAGCCCACTCTAGTGTCACCCCCTCTACCATCATTGGGAGCATCATCATCATCAACGGGTATAGGCGATGCGGGGGCATATGAGGAAGAGGGCTCAGAATCTTGGCTACCCTCTTTCGAATCCTCAGAAGAACTAACAGAGGAGGATTCATCTCTCAATTGTAGTCTACTTGGAAATCGTTTGGGTTGAGATTGGGCATTGGGTTGTGCTTGCACAGAGTTGCCCTCTAAAGATTCCCTGGACGGGAGATACCCATTGGATTATGAAGGTTCAAGGACTCTGTTAATAGTTTCCTTCTTGTTTATTGCTCTTTGGACTGAGAGTGGGAGGTTGCCCCTGCCTCGGCCTCGGGAGTGTTCAACCCTCCCTTTAGAAGTGTCACATCGACCTCGTGATTGAACCATTATCTGCAATACAAGGTACATAAGTCAGTTGGAGATCAAAATAGTCGAAACAATTGCATTACAGTTACAGGAAAACAAACTGCAGGAGAGACAGCGCGGACCGAACAAAAATGAGTGTAGTTGCAGACTGCCATGTGCGGTCGCACATCTTGATATGCGAACCGCACAATTTTGAGTGCGGCCACACAATCCCAGGTTCAGACTATTGGTTCTCTGATCTTTCAACAGTGTGGCACACATTTTTCTAAGAACCACACAATATTCTGCGGACTGCGCAATTTTTAGTGCGGTCCAAACTTTTCATGCAACATATGTGCACTAATTCTTAGATCTGTGAACCACAATTTGAAATTACGCACCACTGACTTTAAATTTTGCAATTCTTTACAAAATTGAGACATGGTATTTGCAATTAAACATGATTAATGATCTACCCAGTCCCCAATGAACACATATGATATTGCCCACATGATTTTAAGCACACATAACTAACATTTGATACTTTAGGTCTAAAAATAACTCTACCACAGAAGAACAAAAACTAAGAGAAATTAAAAAATCTAAAGATGCAATGAACATACCAGTTATGAAGGATGCAGATAAGAATCTACACTGATTGAAATGAATGAGGATTTTGAATTAATTGGATGTGCATTATGCTTGCTTAGGTTTCAAGACTCGGAGTCTGTAAAGTTGTGAATAGTGCACTAAGGTTCTATTTATAGGTTGACCAAGTTGCCCCAAACTTAAGCTGAGTGCGGCCGCATAATTTTGAGTGTTACCTGGACTCTGCTGAAGCTCAGCGATTCGCATAAAAGTGAGTGCGGGCTACACAAATTTGTGTGCGGCCGCAAATTGGCTATGAATTATGACAGACCAACTTCAGAGAGCTTGCAATTTTATCTACCAGTTGTGTGACTGCACACAGAAATGTGCGGCTGCAAAGTGATTTCTGTTGTTGCAGTCAAAATTGTGCGGTCCGCACAATTAATATGCGGTCCGCACTTTTTCAACACTTAGCCATTTTTTGCTGTCCACAGTCCCTGCAAAGCACACTCATTCATGCATACACTTCAAAACTAGTTAGCACAAAACAGACCCCATCTAAAGAAGAAGAAAAAGACACATGGATTGCCTCCCAAGAAGCGCCTGATTTAACGGCGTGACACGATGCAAATTACCAATCTCTTGAAATGAAGAACCACCACGACGTGGCCATCATCAACTTTACCAAGATAGTGCTTCTCCCGGTGCCCATTGACTCTAAACACTTCATCATTCTTATTTTTTAAGTCCAATGCACCGAATGGTGTCACACCAACAACTTCAAACGGGCCACTCCATTTTGACTTCAACTTTCCCGGAAACATATATAACCAATAATTGAACAATAACACAAGATCACCTTCTTTAAACTACTTGTTCTGAATGTACTTGTCATGGAGGTACTTCATCTTCTCCTTGTATAAGGATGAACTTGTATAGGCATGGTACCGGAACTCCTCGCTTCATTGTTGGGAAAGGCAATGGCCTCAACCCACTTAGACACATAATCAACTGCGACTAGAATGTAGGTGTTCCCACAAGAGCTCACAAATGGTCCCATGAAATCAATGCCCCACACATCAAAGATGTCAATCTCCAAAATGGTGGTGAGAGGCATCTCATTCTTCTTAGAAATCCCACCGGCCCTTTGATATTCATCACAACACTTGACTAGATTTCTAGCGTACTTGTAGAGAGTAGGCCAATAGAATCCACAACTCAACACTTTTGTCGTTATTCTAGCTCCACCATGGTGACCACCATATGGAAAAGAGTGGCAAACCTCAAGAATTCCCCCTTGTTCTTCCTCTACCACACATCTTCAAATCACACCATCAATACAAATCCGGAAGAGATACGGTTCATCTCAATAATAGTCAAGACAATCTCGTTTGATCTTCTTCTTTTGGTTTGAAGAGAACTCATTCGGTACAATGCCACTCACAAGATAATTTGGTAAGTCAGCAAACCATGGCATCCGGGGTCATTAAAATGGCTAGAAAATGTTCGTCGGGGAAGGAATCATTAATCTCAAGGCTGTCATATGGCCTCCCCTCCTCCTCCAATCGAGACAAGTGATCCGCCACTTGATTTTCACTACCGTTGCAGTCTTGGATCTCTAGCTCAAATTATTGCAATAGAAGCACCCAAGCATTAACCTTGCCTTTGAATCCTTCTGGCTCATTAAGTATCGAAGCGTCGCATGATCGGTGTGGACAATCACCTTTGTACCCATCAAGTACGGGCGAAACTTCTCCATAGCAAAAACAATAGCAAGTAGCTCTTTTTCGGTCACTGTGTAATTGACTTAGGCATCATTCATGGTCTTACTGGCATAGTAGACCGAATGGAAGATTTTGTTGATTTGTTTCCCCAAAACTGCTCCAACCGCCACATCACTTGCGTCACACATGAGCTCAAAAGGCAAGCTCCAATTCGGGGCGGTGATAATAGGAGTAGTTGTCAATTTGAACTTGAGAAATTCAAATGCCTTCATGCAATCCTCATTGAAATATAATTTGGCATCCTTCTCCAAAAGATTACACAAGAGGTTCACCACTTTGGAAAAATCCTTAATGAAACGGCGATAGAACCCTGCATGACCCAATAAACTCCTTACCCCCCCTTCACAGATGTATGGGCAGAAGTTTAGGAAATCACCTCAATTTTGTCATTGTCGACCCCAATACCATACTTTGAAATTTTATGGCCAAGGACAATGCCTTCCTCGACCATGAAGTGACATTTCTCCCAATTCAAACCAAGTTCGTCTCTTCATATCTTGCCAAGACCTTATCCAAGTTGTTCGAGTAATCATCAAAAGAATTCCCAACCACAGAAACATTATCCATGAAGACCTCAAGAACATCCTCCACCATGTCCGTAAAGATTGCCATCATACACCTTTGAAAAGTCGTCGGTGCATTGCATACTCCAAATGGCATCCTTGAGAATGAGAAACTATCATAAGGACATGTGAAAGTTGTTTTCTCTTGATCCTGCGTAGCAATAAGAATTTGATTGTAGCTGGAATACTCATAGAGGAAACAATAGAAAGCACGGCCAGCCAACCTAGGGGTGTGCATTCGATTTATCGATTCGATTTTGACTCTTATCAATAATTACTTATCGATTATCGATTTGTACATATGCTTACCGTTATCATTTCAATAAGGTTTCGATTTTTTTGATTTCGATTTATCGATTTTGGGGGCTTATCGATTCGGTTATCGATTACACCAATAAGAAAATTTGCGGGATTTCACGGAAAGTATATCGCTATAGACACGCCTAACTAATATGGATAAAAAGAAGCTAAAAAAAGACGAACACCGTTTGTCACACCTCCTTTTTCGCCCGTCCCGCCCGCAAAGGGGCGCGGAAGGGAGTTTTTCCAATTAAGGGACAATCGAAACGGGATTTATTTATTTATTTCAGAGTCGCCACTTGGAAGATTTATGGTGTCCCAAGTCACCGGTTGAATCCCGAATCGAGGAAAAGAATGACTCTATTCAACAATCTGCGCACCAGAAATCCGGATAAGGAATTCTGTTAACCCGGGAGAAGGTGTTAGGTATTCCCGAGTTCCGTGGTTCTAGCACGGTCGCTCAACTGTCATATTCAGCTTGATTATCTTATTTTGTACAATTATGAACCTATGTGTAAATTTTAACTGTTTACCGCTTTTGTTTAATTTATTCAAAGAATTACAACGTCGTGAGAATGCATCTCGAATTGTGCCACATAAATGTACCCGCAATTTTTGCTACATTCCAACTTCGTTGAGATTTGGATTTGGGTCACATAAATGTGCACCCGAGTGTAAGGAAAGTAAATTATTAAAGGCGCACCTAAAGCGACTAACGTATCATTGATTTTGGGTAGGGCCGTGAAATTTTGCTAAACGGTCCATCCCGAATCTAAGTAATTTTAAAATAAATATTTATTGAGGGTCCCGCAATTTTGTATTCTTTTATTCGGCGAGGCTCATCTCATTCTTATTATTAAAAGGGAAATCCTAAAAGTGACTAAGGTTTTCTATTAAATTTGTCTCTAAACATGAAAGAAGACAAAGTCCTAATTAGTTTACATGCTTGAAAAGTCCGGGCCTTTTAATAATTTTTTTTTTTTGATATTTCATTAGTTCCAAAATGTCGTTACAGAGTAAAACGTACAGGAATCCTGGCATGTTCCGAGCCATGAGAAATTGTTAACCCACCAACTCACGACTGCCTATCCCTACTCGTTACTTTAACTAACAACCTTAGACTTACAATCATGCTTTTTTTTCCTTAACATGTTGCAGTACCCTTTTTAAGTAACAATTGATGGCAAAATTAATGTTAAGATCTAGTTGACCAAGAACTCACACAATCATGCTATAATCTAAGATTAGTTAACAATCTACTAGCTATTTCAGGGATCCAACAACAAGTGCTGCTTTTTAAATTTATCGGAAGCTGTATCCAATATCCATTACGTGGTCAAGTTATGATTGAATACGAGCTAAATTACGTTATTCAAACAACACGATTTAACGCATAGTAGTTTTTTGCAGCCCATTACAAACAACTAGAATGATGAAACTATATTTTTTACAGATTACAGATTCGGTAATGTTTTAAAGAACTAAATAAAACAGTAACAACAAGTTTCAAACAAACAGATTGCTTTTCTAGTTTTCATTTCAACTTCAACTTTTCACATGAACTCATGCTTCACATTTCAGCTTACAACAGCCATGATAAAGTCGCGTACCTGGTAGAAGAATAGAAATATAGTAGAAGAGGAGTCAGCAGTAGTAGCAGTAGCACAACAACAGATTCAACAACACAGCAGCACCCAAGGAAACCAATAATAATAACCAGTAGGAGACAGCAAGAAAGACCCAGCGACAGATTCTTAAAACCAAACAGAAACCCAGGAGTAACCCAATGGAACAATGCTTAACCAATAGAAAACTAGGGACTAACAAGCTGAAATCCAGCAGTACCAACAGAACACAAACAGGTGCAAGAAACAGTAATTTCTGATTTTTGTTAAACACTCAAAGGCAAAGACATGCTGGAGTTCTTTGATGTAAAGCTTAACCTATATGAGGATCAACTAGCCTTAACACTCTTGTTTTTCTTTTCTCTCTTAGGATCAGAAAAACCAGCCTAGTTTTTTTGCTTTTTTCTTGATTCTGAAATCTCCATCCCCAAATCTGTCCTCAGTGTCCCCTATTTATAACAAAGAAATGTCTATTTAAAAGACCAGTCAGCCCACTTTTTTATTCAAACTTTAGCTTTTTCAGCATGTATATTCTTTCCCATGTGCACTTCTTAACCCCTTTTATCATTCAGCCCATGATATTCTGATTTCCACCTCAAAAGGTTTTTTTTTAAAAAAAATGGTGTCAGCTCTTCAATTCTTTATTAATAGCCCATGTTATTTCTAATTTCCAGCCAATAAAGGCACTTAACACATTATCACTCCCACCATTGATCCCTATTTTATTCATTAGTTTAGTGGTATATTAGTATTAAACTGACATACCATTAAAACTGAACAATTTTCAGGTTTCTAACATCCCAAAATACCCCTTTAGGAATCTAAACTATTGTCCTAACAGCTGATTTCTAACTGATCTCTAATGTACTACAGCTATAACCAATTCACAACTAAATTCAAACAATGATTCGATCAAAATGTGAAGCAGTATGAATCAGATTATTCTAACATTCAAACCTGTAAAACTAATCGACGACATTTATCCAATCGACTATACTAGCTATATCATATAACAATTAATCGATAAACAAATAAGACTAAACAGGCCACCAAATGATTTCAGCGGCTTTGCACAAAACAGGGAACCTACATGAATTAACCGTTCGACGATAGGCGTCGTTTGGGGGGCGTCTCTGAAAGACCTGGTTTGGACTGGGTCAATGTAATTGGTTTGGGCCTGAATTTTTGGTTTCACCTGGCCCAATCCGAGTTTCCTTGATACTTCACCCATTTTCCTTCTTTCTTTAATTACCAAAATTAAACAAAAATCCTAAATAAATTGTAAAATCAAAAATAAAATTACACACATATTATTTAACACCTATAATAATTAACACACAAATTAAACATTAAATAAAATCACACAATGACAAGAAACACACGTGCATATTTTTTGTGATTTTCTTTTAACCAAATTATGGTTAATTAATTCCTAAATGTACCATTAATTCCTAAATGCATGCAACATGTATTTTTGTATTTTTAACTATAGCAAGGTGAGCTTTTACGGACAGAACAATTATCAAAATGTCACGCAAATTCTCAAAATTGTACCCGAAGGTAACTTGTTTTATTTTTTCGATTTCTTTTGGAGTAGTTTCCGTGAAGCAAAAATTACGTGCTCACAGCTGCCCCTCTTTGTCCGAAAGCACAAAGAGCTTTCGTACAAAGATAAAGTGAGCGGATACGAGCGATTTTTGCCCTGTTGGAGTACTTCGTGTGAAGCATTTTTTGAAGAAAGATTTAACCGAACCTTTGCTTCAAAGGTTTCCTACATATCCCTGGCTAAAAGGGAATCAAGTCAATGTAGTTCGGGAAGTTTCGGTAGCTGGGACTACCATGAAGCTGTTGTTTTGCTGTTACTGCTATTGCTGTTGCTGCTACCGCTTACTGACCTCCTTATTACACTGTGCTCAAAGAAAAACAAGAAGCTAGACTAAACTGGGGATTACAAAATCATATCTATCTTTCACACTCGCTCTTGTCGCCTTGCTTTCTTGTTCCCCGTTGCTTCTTTCTTTGACTTGACTTGCAGCCTTCTTTCTGGTTTTTGAGATTGGATTCATGTTGGGGGTATTTTGTTATAACCCTCCGCATTACTGGCTTCTGACTTGCCCTTTGAAATGCATTCCTCTGTTATACAGGCGGGCTCCTGACTTCCAACTTAAATGTACTCCTCTATTATATGGGCGGGCTCCCAACTTCAACATTTAAAATGTAAAGACCGAAATGTATTCCTCTATTCTTCCAGGCGGGCTCCTGCAACCAAAGTAAACAAAAACAAACGAAATTTTTGCCCCAGTTTGCACTAGGAATATTCGTGAGTTGTTAGCCAAACGGTAAACCACTTCTACTGCAATGATGAGAGTAAACTAAAGACTAGACTAGGATGTGTGTCTCCTACGAGTAAAACCAAACTTGGGAGGAAGTGCGTCTCCTACGGGTAAAACAAACTTAGGCGAAAATACCTCTCCTATGAGTAAAAATAAACTTAGGAGGAAATGCATCTCCTATGGGTAGAACAAACTTAGGAGGAAATGCCTCTCCTAGGGGTAAGAATAAACATAGGAGGAAATGTCTCTCCTATGGGTAAAATAAACTTAGGAGGAAATGCCTCCTAGGGGTAAGATAAACTTAGGAGGAAATACCTCTCCTATGGGTAAAAATAAACTTAGGAGGAAATGCCTCTCCTATGGGTAAAAATAAACTTAGGAGGAAATGCCTCTCCTATGGGTAAAACAAACTTAGGAAGAAATGTCTCTCCTATGGGTAGGACAAACTTAGGAGGAAATGCCTCTCCTATGGGTAAAAATAAACTTAGGAGGAAATGCCTCTCATAGGGTTAGGAATAAACTTAGGAGGAAATGCATCTCCTATGGGTAGAACAAACTTAGGAGGAAATGCCTCTCCTAGGGGTAAGAATAAACTTAGGAGGAAATGCCTCTCCTATGGATAAAACAAACTTAGGAGGAAATGCATCTCCTAGGGGTAAGAATAAACTTAGGAGGAAATGCCTCTCCTATAGGTAAAACAAACTTAGGAGGAAATGTCTCTACTATGGGTAAAAATAAACTTAGGAGGAAATGCCTCTCCTATGGGTAAAACAAACTTAGGAGGAAATGCCTCTCCTAGGGGTAAGACAAACTTAGGAGGAAATATCTCTCCTATGGGTAAAAATAAACTTAGGAGGAAATGCCTCTCCTAGGGGTAAGAATAAATTTAGGAGGAAATGCCTCTCCTATGGGTAAAACATACTTATGAGGAAATGCCTCTCCTAGGGGTAAGAATAAACTTAGGAGGAAATGTCTCTCCTATGGGTAAAACAAACTTAGGAGGAAATGCCTCTCCTATGGGTAAAAATAAACTTAGGAGGAAATGCCTCTCCTATGGGTAAAACAAACTTAGGAGGAAATGTCTCTCCTATTGGTAGGACAAACTTATGAGGAAATGCCTCTCCTATGGGTAAAACAAACTTAGGAAGAAATGCCTCTCCTAGGGGTAAGAATAAACTTAGGAGGAAATGCATCTCCTATGGGTAGAACAAACTTAGGAGGAAATGCCTCTCCTAGGGGTAAGAATAAACTTAGGAGGAAATGCCTCTCCTATGGGTAAAACAAACTTAGGAGGAAATGCCTCTCCTAGGGGTAAGAATAAACTTAGGAGGAAATGTCTCTCCTATGGGTAAAACAAACTTAGGATGAAATGCCTCTCCTATGGGTAAAAATAAACATAAGAGGAAATGCCTCTCCTATGGGTAGGACAAACTTAGGAGGAAATGCCTCTCCTATGGGTAAAACTAAACTTAGGAGGAAATGCCTCTCCTATGGGTAAAAATCTAATCTTAGGAGGAAATATCTCTCCTATGGGTAAAAATAAACTTAAAGACCTAGCCTAAGAAATGCTTTTCCTAGTGGTGACGTGTGATCGTCTCAAATAGCCTTTTGCGTAAGCAGAATTGGGGCACTACACCTGAAAAATTCACCCTTCCTAGCTTTGATATGAACCTAGCTTCCATCCCTGTTTCAAACAAAGGAAACTTGTGAGTTTAAACATGGTGGTTGGTTGCGCTACTCCTGCTGGGGATGCTATCAACCCTTTTCCTTCTGTCCTGAATTATCTTTCTTCAACTACTTCCCTCAAAACTTGTACTGTCTTCTATGCGAACTGCTGGGGATAACATTTTCTCAAAAATGTGTTATCTTACTCCTCCAAAGTCTACTTCCCTTAAGACTGATGTTTCATTCCTCTACAAACCGTTTCTCTGTTTATATTCTTCCTTCGAAGACTATCTCCCTTAAAACTCGTGTTACCTTCCTCCTGACATTGCTTTCTTTAAAGCTTGTTTTGCTTTCTCCCGAAAAATAGCTGGGGATATCGCTTTTCTCAAACTTGTGTTAGACTTCTCGAAAAATTTCAAAATGAACGAAAATTTTCTGCCCCAGTTTGATAATCTTCTTTGTGACCCTGTCTTTCTGCTGTCAGTAATATTCCCTTTCCCTTCTTCATATCAAAGAAAAATTTGCTAGTTTAAAACGGGGCGAGTTGTCGTGCCCTTTCTGCTGGGGATGGTTCTTCTTTTCTCTTCCTTGCTTTGCTATAAAACTGGCTGGGGCTGATATTCCTGCTGGGGATGGTTCTTCTCTTCTCTTCCTTCCCCGCTCTGTGTTGTCCGACCATTGTGGAGCTTGGTCGAGAATCTGTCGGAGTTGTCCCTGTGTCTTGCAAGTCTGCTGGGGATCCTCAGAACCTTTTAACTGTTGCTTTTTCGTTTTCTCCCACTTCCCCTGGAAATTTGGTCCTTTTAGGGTCTAGACCCATTCATCATTTGTTCTTGAGACCAACCTCTTTTCGCTTTGTTGTCTTATCTTTTGGGCCTGTCCTATTTGCATTATTTTGGCGACTGGTGGTGAGCTCTGAAAATCTTTTTCAAAAACAACTGCCGGGGAAGTAAAGTCTTTAAACCAAGAAATGAAAAAGTGATGATCTCAAAAATAGAAAAAGAAGAAGTCTTTCTGAACAAATGCTGGGAAACAGGAAAGAAAAGAACTTATCTGAATGATATAACTGATCCCAACGATCAACTCGCGCATTCCGGATTAATCAACCCAGTCTATTTGTATCAATCGACCTTTCGGATGACCTCATGTTGCTGGGGATAAACATGCACTCAACTCTTTGCCAAATGCGGATCCTTTCCGCCAATCTTGTCTTGTTGCCTCATAGTGCCCTTCGAGGGGTTTTCACTAATAAGACTCTCTCATTTCTCTCAACTCCCGTCGCCTTACGGTGCCTGTGTAGGTTTTCACCGATAAGACTCTCTCGTTTTATTTTATTTTTCAGCTAGGGATCGGAATGCTACCAATATGACTCTCTTTGTTGGGGGATTCTTTCGGCTATCAATTCATTTCCAGCTTGTGATCTTTCGGCTATCAATTCATTTCCAGCTTGGGGATCAAAGTGTTATTCCCGACTTCCATTTGCATTGATTTAGCACTTCTCAGATACTGATAGGGAGGTCTTTTTTGGACATCAATATGGGTTTTTGTGTATGGTTAAAAGAAAAGGGGTAACAAGAGGTTCAAAATAATTTTGATGGGTAAAACATTACAACTCTTGGAATCAACTTTCTTTCCCAAAATTATAGACACAAACTTCTGCCCCAGTTTTCCTTGCTTGGGGGATTTTTATTTTTCGTTACACTATGACCGAGCCGTGAGGCGCCTACGTATCCTTCTTTGAGTAATCAGGTCAAACGTAGTTCCTAATTCCTTTGTTTTTCTTGAGACTTTTTCTTTGTCTTTATTATCATTATTTTTCTTCTTCTTCTTTTTTTCCATTTTAATTACTGATTCCAAAAGAGGGATATGAAAAAAATAAATAAGGCTCAAAAGGGAAAGCAAAGGATAAAGTGTTTTGATATAAGAAAGAATTGCCTCCGTCATTTCATTCTCCGATAAATGCCAACCACAAACAAACAACAATTACTATCAAAAGAAATCATACATAATATCTCTTAACTGCATCAGAATTGATAGTCATGTCAACGCATTTCCCGTCGATATCTGTTAAACATAAAGCGCCATTGGACAATACTCTGGTTACAATAAATGGCCCCTACCATTTCGGGGCGAACTTGCCCTTTGCCCCAGCCTGATGTGGGAGGATGCGTTTCAATACTTGCTGGCCCACTTCAAACTTCAGGGGACGTACCTTTTTGTTGTATGCTCTTGCCATTCTCTTTTGATATAACTGGCCGGGACACACAGCTGCCAGTCTCTTTTCATCAATCAAGCTCAACTGCTCCAAATGGGTTTTGACCCACTCGTCATCATCAATCTCAGCTTCAGCAACAATCCGAAGGGATGGAATTTCAACTTCCGCCGGTATTACTGCTTCAGTACCATATACAAACAAATAGGGAGTGGCCCCTACTAAAGTCCGAACAGTAGTGCGATAACCCAATAATGCAAATGGTAATTTCTCATGCCATTGTCTGGACCCTTCTACCATCTTCCTCAATATCTTCTTGATGTTCTTATTGACTGCTTCAACGGCTCCATTCGCCTTGGGACGATATGGTGTGGAATTACGGTGTGCAATCTTAAACTATTGACATACTTCCTTTATCAAATTGCTGTTGAGATTAGCACCATTATCTGTGATGATCACTTTTGGGACCCCAAATCGACAGATGATATGGGAGTGAACAAAATCCACTACTGCCTTCTTGGTTACTGACTTGAAAGTTTTAGCTTCAACCCACTTAGTAAAATAGTCGATGGTCACCAGAATGAACCTATGACCGTTGGTAGCTGCCGGCTCAATAGGTCCAATGACATCCATGCCCCATGCAACAAATGACCATGGCGCTGACATTGTATGCAATTCTGTCGGCGAAAAATGAATCAAATCTCCGTGTATCTGACACTGATGGCATTTCCGCACGAAACTGATACAATCACGCTCCATAGTGAGCCAATAATACCCTGCTCGAAGAATCTTCTTTGCCAATACATATCCGCTCATATGTGGCCCACAAACTCTGGCACGTACCTCTGTCATAACTGTCGCGGCTTGAATGGCATCTATACATCTCGGCAATCCCAAATCTGGGGTTCTTTTGTACAACACTCCTCCACTGAGGAAGAATCCACTTGACAATCGCCGAAAGGCTCTTTTTTGGTCTCCGGTGGCCTGCTCTGGGTATATCCCCATCCTGAGGTACTCCTTTACGTCATAAAACCATGGCTCGCCATCCACTTCTTCCTCTACCATGTTGCAATAAGCATGCTGATCAAGAACCTGAATGTGCAATGGGTCAACATGAATTTTGTCTGGGTGGTGTAACATCGATGCTAAAATGGCCAATGCATCGGCAACCTCATTATGAACTCTTGGGATGTGTCTGAATTCCACTGATCGAAATCGCTTGCTCAGATCATGCAAACATTGTCGATATGGTATGAGTTTCAAATCCCGTGTTTCCCATTCGCCCTGAATCTGATGCACCAGGAGGTTCGAGTCTCCCAAGACCAAAACGTCCTAGACATCCATGTCTGCAGCTAGTCGCAGACCCAAAATGCACGCCTCATACTCAGCCATGTTGTTGGTACAATAGAAACGCAGCTGAGCTGTAACAGGATAATGACATCCTGTTTCAGAAATAAGTACCGCTCCTATTCCAACTCCCTTCGCATTTGCGGCTCCATCAAAGAAAAGCTTCCAACCTGGTTCCTCAGGTAATTCCAACTCATCTATATGCATTACTTCCTCATCAGGAAAATACGTCCTCAATGGCTCGTATTCTTCATCAACAGGATTCTCAGCCAAGTGATCGGTCAACGTTTGGGCTTTCATGGCCGTCCTCGTCACATAGACGATATCAAACTCTGTGAGTAAATTTTGCCATTTTGCTAACCTCCCTGTAGGCATAGGCTTCTGGAAAATATACTTTAGTAGATCCAAGCAGGAAATGAGATAAGTAGTATACCAGGACAAATAGTGTTTCAATTTTGGAGCCACCCAAGTTAGGGCGCAACATGTCTTCTCGAGTTGAGTGTACTTGACCTCATATACTGTAAACTTCTTGCTAAGATAATAGATGGCTTGCTCCTTCCTTCCTGTAATGTCGCGTTGCCCCAACACGCAGCCAAATGAATTCTCCAGGACCGTTAGATAAAGAATTAACGGTCTCCGCGGCTCAGGTGGAACCAACACAGGTGGGTTTGATAAATATCCTTTGATCTGGTCAAATGCCTCCTGACATTCTGCCGTCCATTCTATCGCCGCATCTTTCTTTAGTAGTCAAAAGATGGGTTCACAAGTTGCTGTGAGTTGAGCAATAAATCTGCTGATGTAGTTCAACCTTCCCAACAGACTCATTACTTCTGTGTTATTCTTCGGCGGTGGCAAATTTTGGATAGATTTGATCTTTGACGGGTACAGTTCAATACCTCACCGACTAACGATGAATCCCAACATCTTTCCAGATGGAACACCAAAGGCACATTTAGCCAGGTTGAGCTTAATATCATACCTTCGCAGTCTTTGGAAAAACTTCCTTAGGTCTGCTACATGGTCTTCCTGATGCTTAGACTTTATGATGACATCGTCCACGTACACCTCGATTTCTTTGCGGATCATGTCATGAAATACAGTAGTCATTGCTCTCATGTACGTGGCCCCAGCATTCTTCAAATCAAATGGCATCACCCGGTAGCAACAAGTTCCCCACGACGTAATGAAGGTCGTCTTTTCCGCATCTTCTTCATCCATCAGAATCTGATGATACCCAGCATAGCAATCTACAAAAGATCCAATCTCACGTCCGGCATAATTGTCGATCAAGATATGGATGTTGGGTAAAGGAAAGTTGTCCTTTGGGCTTTCCCTATTCAAATTGCGGTAATCAACACACACCCTGATCTTCCCATCTTTCTTCGGCACCGGCACCACATTAGCCAACCAATCAGGATATCGAGTGACACGAACAAACTTTTCTTGCAGCTTCTTGGTTACTTATTATTTAATCTTCACACTCATATCCGTCTTGAACTTTCTCAATTTCTGCTTGACGGGAGGGCATACCGGGTCAGTGGGCAATTTATGGACCACTAAATCCATGCTTAACCCCGGCATATCGTCATATGACCAGGCAAATACATCTTTGAATTCAATAAGTGTTTTGATCAATTCCTCCCTGATATTTGGTGCAATGTGGATGCTTATTTTAGTTTCTCTAATATCGCCGGCATCCCCTAAATTGATGTCTTCTGTGTCATTTAAGTTGGGCCTGGATTTTTCTTCAAATTGGCTTAACTCCTTATTTATCTCCTCGAAGGCTTCATCCTCATCATATTCCGATTCATTATCATAATCGACCTCTTGTATGGTTAATTCAGAATCAGATTGATCTTTTAGACTAGGTTGAAGATCCGTTGTGCATGCCATGTCGTTAAGACCAGTATGAAAAAAACAGGACTCCCTCCAAGTAGGAAGAGGAGTAGCTGTCCAATTGTTGACATTGGCCCTAGGCCCAACAAACTGTATTTCTGCCTTATTGGAACCCTCTCCAGCCTCTATCATGTTGACATCTACGAACATTCTCTCAAAACCCTCATTCAAGTCTCCATCCGGCCCGATCAAAGGTCCAAGAACTTCCGGGACTGGTAACTTTCTGCACCCTGCTTTGACAAATGATCTGGACAGCATGGGACTGGCTTAGGAAGGACCCAGACTCTTTTCTTCATCTTGCGGGCCCGTTTTACGTCCGCTGCGGTAGGCTTGAATCCCAACCCAAAAGTATCCAGGTTCTTGGGCAAAGAAACTGGCTCGACCATTCCCTGCAGATCAATCCCAAAACTTTTTCCTGGTACAAACCCGCTGTTCAACATCTCTGAGGCTATCATGAAGGTTGCAGCTGTGATTCTGGGAAGTGGAAGGCCCCCACCCTTAGGAATTTTGTCCACTGATACTGCGTCAAAAACCTTATAAACTCATGGGCCCTTGTCATCGTCGGTTTCTATGAAGGGCACAATAGCATCACTAACGGCATGTGTACCGTCATCACCGTGTACCACAAACTCTTGCCTATCCCATTCAAATTTGACCATTTGATGCAGTGTAGAAGGCACTGCTTTAGCTGCGTGGTTCCAGGGTCGTCCCAACAAAAGATTGTACGATACCGCCACATCTATCACTTGAAATTCCATGGTGAACTCGACTGGACCAATGGTTAATTCCAGTACGATATCACCCACTGTGTCAGTACCGCTTCCATCAAAACCTCGGACGCAAACGTTGTTCTTGCGGATCAAAACCTCGGATACAGACACTGTTCTTGTGCATCCTATCATCAGCAACCTTTAGTTTGTTCAGAGTGGCCAATGGACAGATATTTGCACTAGATTCATTATCAATTAGTACTCGAGTGACCACCGAGTCTTCGCATTTTACCGTCAAGTAGAGTGACCTGTTGTGTTCTGTACCCTCTACCGGTAACTCATCGTCAGAGAATGTTACTCGGTTTACTTCGAAGATCTTGTGCACTATTTTCTCCAAATGGTTCACTGAGTGCTTGTCCGGGACATGGGCCTCGTTCAGAATCTTCATTAAGGCCTGACAATGATCGCTTGAATGGATCAACAAGGATAGCAATGAAATCCGGGCTGGGGTTTTTCTCAACTGCTCTATAATTGAGTAGTCCTGGGCCTTCATCTTCTTCAAAAACTCTTCTGCTTCTTCCTCCATTACTGGCTTTTTTATTGTTACAGGATTGGTCCTTCTCAGTTCCGCGGGAGCAAAACACCTTCCTGAACGGGTTAAGCCATGGGCCTTGCATATTTCTTCCACAACTTCCTTCCCCTTATGCATCACTATCATTTGACTGTAGCTCCATGGCACTGCTTTCTCACTTGTTATCAGCAACTGCATTACTAGCCTGATAATGACTGGTTCTACGCGGGCCCCCTTCACTACCAACACTGGGGTGCTTGATACTCCCGGCAGTACTACCCCGGCTGACTTTGGCTTCTTCGCAGCAATAGACGAACCATTCCCCACTACCACAAATGGCTTGTCATCTACCTTTCCCAACTGTACCACTGCCCTTTCACTGGTCGACTTTTCGTTTGGGCTGGCCCGAATCATCATTACCATTTGTGAGGGCTTTTTGGGTTTCCCTCCTTTGTGCACTAGTTCGATTATGCGGGCCTCATGGTGCACCGGTAATGGGTTTTCATTGATATTGGGTGCCTCCGGTGCCTGAACCTCGATCTTATTTGTGTTAATAAGATCTTGTATGGCAGTATTCAACTTCCAACACTTCTCGGTGTCATGCCCGGGAGCCCCCGAACAATATTCGCAGCTCACTGAGTGGTCCAGATTTCTGGGAAGGGTATTTGGCAATTTGGGTTCGACAGGACTTATCAAGCCTATCTGCCTCAACTTGTGGAACAGAGTAGTATAGGTTTCTCCCAACGGAGTGAATGTTCTCGGCCTCTGCATCCTTTCGTTCCTGAAAGCCTGATTTCCGCGGAAGCTTGGCCCTGAAGGATTCCTGTATGCCCTTGGTGGTGGATATGTGTTTTGGGGAGGTGGATATGTATGTTGGGAGCTGGCACACGCCATTGCAGGTGAGCCGGAGCCTGGTTGTAAGTTTGGGCGTGATGGACGGAGAAATGTGGCTCTTATGGTGGATGATAGGGTTGTGGAGGGTTGTATGGAGTGTGTGGATAATTTGGGTAGTGGGGTCCGGGTTGGTATCGATGGGAAGGACCTCTTGATCTAGACCAAGTGCCTGCTTCGACTGTTGCGACCTCTTCTCTCTTCTTTTTCCCGAGCGCACCCCCCGTGCTGCTCTGGATAGCCTGAGTTGTGGCCTTGATTGCCGAATAACTCATTATCTTGTCGGACCTGAGTCCCTCTTCAACCATGCCGCCCATTTTTACTACTTCATTAAAAGATTTACCAACTGACGTCATCAGGTGACCAAATAAGTTGGCTCCAAAGTTTGTAAGAAGTAGTCCACCATTTCACCTTCCCTTATTGGCGGATCGACTCTCACTGCTTGTTCCCTCCAACGGAATCCAAATTCCATGAAGCTCTCTCTAGGCTTTTTCTCAAGTTTTAACAGTGTGAGACGGTCCGGGACGATATCAAGGTTATACTGGAAGTGACCTGCAAATGCTTGTGCCAGATCATCCCAGGTATACCACCTGCTAGGATCCTGCCTCGTGTACCATTCGAGTGCGGACCCACTTAAACTTTGACCGAAATAAGCTATCAGGAGCTTATCCTTTCCACTTGCTCCTCTCAGCTTACTACAGAAACCTCGTAGATGTGCCATGGGATCACCATGTCCCTCGTATAGATCAAATTTGGGCATCTTAAAACCTGCCGGCAATTGCACATCGGGGAAAGGACACAGATCTTTGTAGGCTACACTAACTTGGTTGCCCAATCCATGCATACTACTGAAAGATTGCTCCAGGCTTTTCATTTTATGAAGCACTTCATCCTGCTCTGGATTCTTAGTCAACGTCTCAGTTTCTGCCGGGAGTTGAAGGTGAGGGGTGTAAGTATATGGCTAGGGTGCTTTAAAGGTTGGTTCAGGGGGATAATACTGGTGATCGTGAGCCTGAAACAATGGCTCGCTGGAGGATCTTTGCAGTGTGGCTGGTGGAGGTGCCCCGAAAATAGGGACGATTGGCAGAGGAGGGTTTTGTTTGGGTGGTGGAGATTGGGTATTATAGGAAGTTTCCCCTTGATAGTATTGGGCAATGGGGAAGCTCGTTGATGGACCAGTGGGCGGGTGTTCCGGAGTCCGAGCCGGCAAGAGGGTAGGAGTAGGGGGAAGGGTTGGTGACGTCTGAGCCCTAGCCCAGGCTAGGTGCATCCCTGCTATCTCCTGTCTCAACCTGTCTACCTCTTCTTTCATTACTTGCATCTCTGTCTTTTCCTCCTCAACACTTTTGTCTGAACCATACATACTTTTCAGAATGGGCCCTTTAGATCTTGTGTGGTAATGGTACTCTGCCAGAACGTTCTAACGAGCTAACTATTTCGAAACTGATATTAAACAACAAACTTGTTAGCTTTAAAGTTTAACACATATTGCAACTTCACGTTGGGGGATGCAATGTTCCTAGCAGTTTAACCATTTCTAACATGTCTTTGCTTCGACCGCATGCGTCATTCCGACTTACTTTGTTTGTGGCTCATTTAAGCTTTCCTGAAGCTTTCTTTATTTCTCTTTTTTTTTTCTTTCTTTTATTCTCTTTGCCTTTTCCTCTTTTCTTTTTTCTTTTTAGTGGTGGTCGAATCTTATGTGGATTGCCTACGTATCATGTCCCCGCATGAATCAGACCGGGCGTAGTTCTGGCACATAACTGTGAAAACAAATTTTGGGAATCTTCCATTTTCTTTACTGAAACATTATAGTACAAACTAAACATTTTTGGAAAGAACAAACCTAAGGTAAAACCAAATAATAATAAAAAAAAGTACTAACACGTTTTGATGAAAAGAGAATATACAGACAGACAACAGACTCTAAAACAAAACACTGACTCAAACTATAAATACATTAAGGCTCCAAAAGTTGGTGCCCACGAGGCATCGTTCGGCCTTGCCGCGGGCTTAGGCACGAGATCCCTTTCAAGTTGCTCCAGCTCGTACATTGTCCGCTTGACGAAAATCATTACTGCTGACATGAAAGTAGTGCGGGTCATTTCTTCACACTCTCGACATCTCCTGGTGATAGCACGAGCAATAGTCAAAATCTTGTTTCTGGTTTGATATTTCTTTAGGTGTAGGCGTTCTATCTGATCCCTTCTAACTTTCAAAACCCGAGAATCATCCAGATGTTGTTTCTATAACTTCTGTATTTCGCATTCCAATGAGGCCATCAGATTACAGCAATGTTTACTCTCGGTTTCAAAAGCCTTGGCTTGTTTAGCCGCCTTGCTCTCTAGGGTGGCCACCTTCCTTTTTAGGCTGACAATGGTTTTTTCATAATCTTTCCTTGCCTGTTGTAGGTACTGTGTGCGCTCTTTCGTTCTCTTTGCCCATTGTACCTGGAGTTGTGCTACGGTACCCTCAGATTTCTTCAAATCATCCCGGCACTCACTGATTTCCTTTTTTAGTCCGTAAATCAATCTTTCATCCGACCGACTCCTTTGCTGATTGTCAGCATCTATCCTCATTTGTCGGATCTGAGCCTTGAGAGCCTCATTTGCTTGGGCTAACCTGTTCTTCTCTCCCTCATCGGCAGCAATTTGCACCTTGTTCTCAAATTTCAGATCATTGATCTGTTGTTTCAGCTTGCCTACCTCGGTCCAGTATTTACGCTCTTTGGCCAACCAGTCCCACGGTTCTTGTGACGCCTCAACGAACTCTTGAATGTGAGGTTTTTTGGTTGGCCTTTCGTGCTCAAGTTCTCTCGTGTACCAAGCAAGGTATCCTGGCGCCACTTCGCCTTTGGCCTGATCCTGCACGCAAGTATCTACTTTTAAATATTGGAATTCACTCCAGATCTGACGAACTCTTGCTTCAGGGAATTGTCCGTCAGGGCTAATCTCGATTACTTGAGCACTAAGATCTTCTTCCTAAGGCACTGTTTGGCACATCCCGAGTTGTCTCAAGACCCGATATGGCGCGTAAGGCTGAATGCTTTTGAGCCCCATCAATAGAAAATGGGCCCTAGCTGCTGTCATATGGATGACCTCATCCACGGGCAACCATCCTAGTGTCCACTATATTTGGCTGGCATTGAGGGTCCGAAAGAATGATGTCCATGTTGTAACTCCCTCGGGTAGACTGGACCCCTGGATTCTTATGTAGAACTCTTCTATGCAAGTTTTCTTTGAGGAACCATAACTCAAGAGCTGGGAACGGTGGCAGAGATGCTCACTCATCCATATTTGTAGCAACAAGTTACACCCCTCGAAGAAACTTCCTCTGGCTTTGCAGGCCGTGAGAGCTCTGAAGATATCAGATACTATCATAGGCGCAAGAGTGCTTTTGTCTTGAATGAGCAAAGTACTGACAACCCCGGCTGTTTTCAGATCAATGTTTCCGTCTTCTCGTGGGAATACCAAAAGGCCCAAAAAGGTTACCATAAAAGCCACTCGTCTATGCTCGTCCCACTTCTAACGGTTACCCTTGCTGCATAACTTGTTGTCCGGGTTGTTGAATCCCCCGACATGACCGTATCTGTCGTATATGAAGCACGGATTACAAAACCATGCAGCCAAATCTAGGTTGTGGACCGTCCTAGGTATTTTTAACGAATCAAAGAAACGATGCACAGTGATAGCTCTTGGAGCAACCAGGTATTTTTGCCTCAACGGAACTTCAGCATTTCCGATGTATCCGGCTATTTCCTCCAAAGTCGGGGTGAGTTCAAAATCGGAGAAGTGAAAGACATTGTGCGTCGGGTCCCAGTAAGTGATCAAAGCTCTTATGATATCCCTCCGAGGCTGGACTTTCAAAAGTGACTAAGGTTAAAAGGGCAATCCTTATCCTAAAAGTGACTCATCTCATTCTTATTATTAAAAGGGCAATCCTAAAAGTGACTAAGGTTTTCTATTAAATTTGTCTCTAAATATGAAAGAAGACAAAGTCCTAATTAGTTTACATGCTTGAAAAGTCCGGGCCTTTTCATAAATTTTTTTTTATATTTGATTAGTTCCGAAATGTCGTTACAGAGTAAAACGTACAGGAATCCTGGCATGTTCCGAGCCACGAGAAATTGTTAACCCACCAACTCACGACTGCCCATCCTTACTCGTTACTTTAACTAACAACCTTAGACTTACAATCATGCTTCTTTTTCCTTAACATGTTGCAGTACCCTTTTTAAGTAACAATTGATGGCAAAATTAATGCTAAGATCTAGTTGACCAAGAACTCACACAATCATGCTATAATCTAAGATTAGTTAACAATCTACTAGCTATTTCAGGGATCCAACCACAAGTGCTGCTTTTTAAATTTATCGGAAGCTGTATCCAATATCCATTACGTGGTCAAGTTATGATTGAATACGAGCTAAACTACGTTATTCCAACAACACGATTTAACGCATAGTAGTTTTTTCCATCCCATTACAAACAACTAGAATGATGAAACTATATTTTTTACAGATTACAGATTCAGTAATGTTTTAAAGAACTAAATAAAACAGTAACAACAAGTTTCAAACAAACAGATTGCTTTTCTAGTTTTCATTTCAACTTCAACTTTTCACATGAACTCATGCTTCACATTTCAGCTTACAACAGCCATGATAAAGTCGCGTACCTGGTAGAAGAATAGAAATATAGTAGAAGAGGAGTCAGCAGTAGTAGCAGTAGCACAACAACAGATTCAACAACACAGCAGCACCCAAGGAAACCAATAATAATAACCAGTAGGAGACAGCAAGAACGACCCAGCGACAGATTCTTAAAACCAAACAGAAACCCAGGAGTAACCCAATGGAACAATGCTTAACCAATAAAAAACTAGGGACTAACAAGCTGAAATCCAGCAGTACCAACAGAACACAAACAGGTGCAAGAAACAGTAATTTCTGATTTTTGTTAAACACTCAAAGGCAAAGACAAGCTGAAGTTCTTTGATGTAAAGCTTAGCCTATATGAGGATCAACCAGCCTTAACACTCTTGTTTCTCTTTTCTCTCTCAGGATCAGAAAAACCAGCCTAGTTTTTTTTGCTTTTTTCTTGATTCTGAAATCTCCATCCCCAAATCTGTCCTCAGTGTCCCCTATTTATAACAAAGAAATGTCTGTTTAAAAGACCAGTCAGCCCCCTTTTTTATTCAAACTTTAGCTTTTTCAGCCTGTATATTCTTTCCCATGTGCACTCCTTAACCCCTTTTATCATTCAGCCCATGATATTCTGATTTCCACCTCAAAAGGTTTTTTTTTTAAATGGTGTCAGCTCTTCAATTCTTTATTAATAGCCCATGTTATTTCTGATTTCCAACCAATAAAGGCACTTAACACATTATCACTCCCACTATTGATCCTTATTTTATTCATTAGTTTAGTGGTATATTAGTATTAAACTGACATACCATTAAAACTGAACAATTTTCAGGTTTCTAACATCCCAAAATACCCCTCTGGGAATCTGAACTACTGCCCTAACAGCTGATTTCTAACTGATCTCTAATGTACTACAGCTATAACCAATTCACAACTAAATTCAAACAATGATTCGATCAAAATGTGAAGCAGTATGAATCAGATTATTCTAACATTCAAACCTGTAAAACTAATCGATGACATTTATCCAATCAACTATACTAGCTATATCATATAACAATTAATCGATAAACAAATAAGACTAAACAGGCCACCAAATGATTTCAGCGGCTTTGTACAAAACAGGGAACCTACAAGAATTAACCATTCGACGATATTAATCAAATCGAATACGTATCTTACCACATGTATTTAACAATGGTCAGAAGAAGAGTCGACCAAATAAAAGGTCTTATGAAGACGGAGAGAATTGAAAGAAAATAACAGAAAAATCAACAAATTAACTAGACATGCTAACAAACAAAAATAGAATTCAAACAAGAACAGAAGGGAAAGAGAAACTTATCTTGGAAGCTCAAAAACAAAACGACCCAGGCTTGAACCAGACTCGATCATTTGAGGTCGAACGGACTTTAATCGAAGTGTTCTCAACTGATAACACCTCGATTAAGGTCTATTAGACCCCAATCCTTTGTTGATTTGGACAGACCCCCATGGATTTGAGTTCTAGGGTTCTTGGGGCTCGGATTAGGGGTTCGAGCTTTTCTGATTAGATTTGAACCAAACCAGGCTTGGTTTGGTCACGAGGGAGGTCGGGGGATTAACTGGTGTGAATTTGAGGTCAGTTGGTGCAGGTTGAGGTTTGGCTCGAATCTTCAAATGAAGATTCGAGAAGCTAGGGGCTGATTCGAGCCACACGGTTTGTGGTTTTGGTTTCAGGGTGGCTAGATAGTCCTAGGGTGTCAATTTGGCGGTCACCGGCATCGTTGCCGCCGGGTTTCGAGCTCAGGGGTTCAATGGCGGTGGCTAGGGTTTGTTGGTTAGGCTTCGTCTCTAAGAGAGACGATGATGAAAGGGGGGGTTTGGTTCGGGGGCCTGGGTAGAGATTTTGGAATATATACCACGAAGGGGATTGAATCCCGGCCGTTAGATCAATCAAGATCAATGGCCAGGATTAAGGGAGTTAACCAATACGGCGTCGTTTGGTTTAAGTAGGGGGTCGGTTCGAACCAGGTAATGGGTCAGTTTTAGGAAAGGCCATGGGATCGTTAGATTAGATTGGATGGACGGCTTAGATCAAATGCTCTATGCGGCATTATTTGGGGGGCGTCTCTGAAAGACCTGGTTTGGACTGGGTCAATGTAATTGGTTTGGGCCTGAATTTTTGGTTTCTCCTGGCCCAATCCGAGTTTCCTTGATACTTCACCCATTTTCCTACTTTCTTTAATTAACAAAATTAAACAAAAATCCTAAATAAATTGTAAAATCAAAAATAAAATTACACACATATTATTTAACACCTATAATAATTAACACACAAATTAAACATTAAATAAAATCACACAATGACACACATGCATATTTTTTGTGATTTTCTTTTAACCAAATTATGGTTAATTAATTCCTAAATGTACCATTAATTTCTAAATGCATGCAACATGTATTTTTGTATTTTTAACTATAGCAAGGTGAGCATTTACGGACAGAACAATTATCAAAATGTCACGCAAATTCTCAAAATTGTACCCGAAGGTAACTTGTTTTATTTTTTCGATTTCTTTTGGAGTAGTTTCCGTGAAGCAAAAATCACGTGCTCACACCGTTTATAACATAAAAATTGTGTCAACAAGCACATGCAACAAAACTAAAGTAAGGGATCAAATGTATGTCACCACCACTCCAACGGTATAAAAAAATACATCATCACAGCTAATTCTATTTTTCATTAATTTGAACTTCATTCCCTTGAGCTTTAAATATGATCATTCCTTAAATATGGTAGAGGAAATAATAGGGTTAGGGACTTAGGGTAAAGGGAAGGGTATTATAGAATAAGGGTAAAAAAATTAATTTTTTTTGTCTTTTTAGTATATCTTATCGGTTTATCGAGTAGATCCTGTATTACTCTCTAATGTTCTTCTCTAACATTCATTGCTAACCACTTAGCCCCTACCCACCCACCCACCCCACCCCACCTCTATGCAACATTAACCCCTCCCCTAGTAGCACCCACGCCGGCATTTATGCTTTGCCGTTACCGCTGCCGATGCAGGTGCTGCTACAGGTAAGGATTCTTTTCCGGCGACCACGAGCTATTTCCAATTGGAGGGATAAAGCTTGGATCTACTCTATTTCTAGGTAACTCTTATTTTTAGCTAATTCTGTTGGATAAAACTTGGATTTTCTCTGTTTTTGGGTACTGCATATTTTGAGCATTTTTGTTTAATTGTTACAGTTTCTTGTTGGTTTTGTTTATATGTTATATGTATGAAAGTGACATTTTGGTAGGACCTTGTTGTTTGGACATTCATTATTTTATTCCTATCTCACTAAACTTAAATATTAGGAGACCGTTAGTTTTTGTGCAACTTGGCTCTTTGGTTTTCGCTTTCAATTAGCAGGCGCAACTCGCCGGAATCTTGAGTATCGCCGTTGCCGGATGCTGTGGAGCTAGTTCGATTCTCCGACAGTCTCCGTTCAGCACCTTCAAATTTGCATCCTTTTATTTGTGATTCGTTGCAATGGCTGGGCATCACCAGTGGTAGCGGTGACAACCTCTTATTTGTTCGGCTCCGTGGTATTTTGTGTGTATTTTAGGTTAGGGCCGATGGCTTTAGGCGGAGAGCAAGACGGGCACGTGCAAATAGTGAAGAACAACCCGAGTGTCAGCAAGGAACAACAAGAATTGGACGTGGATGAGCTAGGTGGCCGCAACTCTGTCGAGTATACCAAGACAATACCCAGGTTCTACTCACGGGAGTTGGTACCTCCCGTTTTCCTGTTTCCCTCTATTGTGTTAGTTAAATTGTTATCGTGTTAGTTCTTATTAGTTTATTCGCCATATTAGTGTGCTTGTAGTGACTTCTTGTAGTCTTCTAGTTTAGTCTGTTGTGTGTGATAGTGATCCCCCTTACCCCGCCAGAGTAGTGGTTGTGGTCTGGGACGGTCGAGTAAGTTCATATCCTGGGGGGAGCGGGCGGTAGGTCAGGAGGTAGGGCGGGGGATAGGGGGTGGGGTGGGAGGCAAGGAAGGTAAAGGGAACAAGGGTGTTTATCGGTTGAGAATTGGGTCATAGAACGTAGGTACATTGATAGGTAAGTCTATAGAGTTGGCAAAGATCCTCTAGAAAAGGAGGGTCAATATAGCGTGTGTCCAGGAGACAAGGTGGGTAGGGTCGAGGGCGGGGGACGTGGATAGCTATAAACTTTAGTACTCAGGAACCCAGAAGGGTAAGAATGCAGTGGGTATTTTGGTGGATAGGGAACTTAAAGAGTCTGTGGTTGAGGTTAGACGAGTGAATGATAGATTGATGACTATTAAGTTGGTGGTTGGATAGTACACCCTAGACGTCGTTAGCGCATATGCGCCATATACGGGCCTAGATGAGGAGGTTAAACGATGCTTTTGGGAGGGGCTAGATGAGATTATGCATCAGGTACCACCTGCTGAGAAGTTATTCATATGAGGGAATTTCAATGGTCATATTGGGTCGACCGCAAGTGGGTATGACGAAGTGCATGGAGGATTCGGTTTTGGGGAGAGGAACGGAGGAGGAACCTCGTTACTGGACTTCGCTAAGGCTTTTGGGTTGGTAATTGCAAACTGTAGCTTTCCGAAGAGGGAGGAGCATTTGGTTACTTTTCAAAATGTGGTGGCGAAGACTCAGATTGACTATTTCCTCCTCAGAAGGTGTGATAGAGGGTTGTGCAAGGATTCCAAGGTGATTCCAGGTGAGATACTCGTGATGCAACATAAGCTCTTGGTGATGGACGTTGGTATTATGGTGAAGAGGAGGAAGATGTCATCTCGAGGAAGACCAAGAATCATGTGGGGAGCCTTAACTAAGGATAAAGCCCAAGAGTTGAAGGGGAGGTTGTTGGCTATGAGAGCTTGGAAGAGCAGTGCTGACGCGAGCACTATGTGGTCAACGACAGCAGACTGTATAAAGGAGGCTGCGACAGAGGTGTTAGGGGTCTTGATGGGTATCTCTGGTAGGCACAAAGGAGACTGGTGGTGGAATGAAGTGGTACAAGGTAAAGTGGAAGCAAAGAAGGAGGCGTACCGGATGTTAGTGGGGCACATAGGTGAGGAGGAGAGGCATGTGTGCATGGGGAGGTATAAGGTAGCTAGGAAGGAAGCGAAGCTGGCGATAACGGAGGCTAAGACTGTGGCTTATGGTCGTATGCACGAGGAACTAGGGAAAAAAGGCGGGGAGAATAAGTTATTTAGGCTTGCCAAGCTGAGGGAGAGGAAAGATCGAGATTTAGACCAAGTGAGATACATCAAGGACGAAGATGGTAGAGTATTGATGGAAAATTCCCAGATTAAGAGGAGATGACAGACTTACTTTCAAAAACTTCTTAATAAAGTAGGGGACCGGGATATTATGCTAGGTGAATTGGAGCATTCCGAGAGTCACGGTGAATCTGGGTACTGCAGGCGCATCAAGGTGGAGGAGGCCGTGAGAGCTATGAGTAAGATGAGTAGGGGCAGAGCGATCGGGCCTGACGAGATTCCGGTAGAATTTTGGAAGTGCGTGGGGAAAGCAGGTTTGGAGTGGTTGACTAGGTTGTTGAATGTTATTTTTAAGGCGAAGAGGATGCCAGATGAGTGAAGGTGGAGTACGGTGGTCCCATTGTATAAGAACACGGGTGATATCCATAGTTGTAACAATTATAGGGTATTAAATTACTGAGTCATACCATGAAAGTGTGGGAGAGGGTAGTTGAAGCGAGGTTGAGCATGACGGTGTCCATTTCCGACAACCAGTTTGGGTTCATGCCGGGTCGTTCTATTACAAAAGCTACACACCTTGTTAGGAGGATGGTTGAACAGTACAGAGATAGGAAGAAAGACTTGTACATGGTGTTTATTGACCTAGAGAAAGCGTATGATAAGGTTCCTAGAGAAATTCTCTGGAGAATCTTGGAGGCAAAAAGTGTATCGGTTCCCTACATTATGGCGATTATGTACATGTATGATGGGGCAAAGACTCAAGTTAGGACAGTAGGAGGCGACTCTGATGCTTTTCCGGTTATTATGGGGTTACACCAAGGTTCAGCGCTCAGCCCGTTCTTATCTGCCCTGGTGATGAACGCGTTAACACACCACATTCAAGGGGATGTGCCATGGTGCATGTTGTTCGTTGATGACATAGTTTTGATCAACGAGTCGCGAGCTCGTGTTAATGAGAGGCTAGAGGTTTGGAGACAGGCTCTTGAATCTAAGGGTTTCAAGCTTAGCAGGACGAAGACGGAATACCTGGAGTGTAAGTTCAGCGTTGAGCAGGGGGAAGTGGGCGTGAATGTGATGCTTGAATCACATGTCATCCCGAGTAGAGGCAGCTTCAAGTACCTTGGGTCGGTTATCCAGGGGGGAGGGGATATCGACGAGGATGTCACACACTGTATTGGGGTAGGATGGATGAAGTGGAGGTTAGCATCTGGAGTATTGTGTGACAAGAGAGTGCCATTGATACTCCAAGGTAAGTTCTATAAAATGGTAGTTAGACCGTCCATGATGTATGGGGCTGAGTGTTGGCCAGTTAAGAACTTACATACTCAGAAGATGAAGGTATCATAAATGAGGATGTTGAGATGGATATGCGGGCATACTAGGATGGATAAGATTAGGAATGATGATATTCGGGAGAAGGTGTGTGTGGCTCCCATTGATGACAAGATGTGGGAAGCGAGGCTCAGATGGTTCGGGCATGTTCAAAGGAGAAGCCCAGATGCTCCGGTAAGAAGGTGCGAACGGCTGGTTGTGGAGGGCACGAGAAGAGGTAGAGGGCGGCCTAAGAAGTACTAGGGGGAGGTGATTAGGCGAGATATGGCGAGACTTCAGATTTTCGAGGACATGGCACTTGATAGGGACATGTGAAGGTCGAGTATTAAGGCTGTAGGTTAGGAGATAGTTGAGTCTTGCTTTATGTCATAACTTTATGAGACTAGTGTGGTACGGATACTATTTTACTTTTTCTTTGTATCTTTCTTCTTGATTTCATGTTGTTCCTGTTTTTCATATTATTTCTGTGGTGTTACTGATATTGTCTCCTTTTGTCTTTTTGTCTTCGTGAGCAGAGGGTCTTTCGGAAATAGCCTCTCTACTCCTTCGGAGTAGGCGTAAGGTCTGCATACACACTACCCTCCCCAGACCCACTATTGGGATTTCACTGGGTCGTTGTTGTTGTTGTTGTTATCGGTTTATCGATAAACCAATAACCGAAGAGGACAAAATCAAAATCAAAATTTATAACTCGATAAGGAAAATTTTGAAATTGAAATCGATAAATCGATAAACCGACAACAAATAATCGATTCGATTTATCGATAAACCGATTCGAATGAACACCCCTAGGCCAACCTATCAAGCATTTGATCAGGGAAGGGAAGTGGGAGATGATATTTTTTTGTGAATTTGTTGAGCTTGTGATAGTCCATACACACTCTCCACCTGATCACCGTTCTTGTAGGAATCAACTCATTCTTGTTATTGGCGACCACAGCTATTACCCCTTTCTTTGGGACACATTGCACCAGAGAATTCCACAAACTATCGAAGCTGGGGTAAACAACCCTGACATCCAACCACTTTATGACCTCTTTTTTGACCACCTCTTGCATTGCTTCATTTAGCCTCCTTTGATGTTCAACAGAGGGTTTGGCACCCTCCTCCAAAATAATCTTGTGCATGCAAAAGGCGGGGCTTATGCCTCAAATATCTGCCAGTGTCCATCCAATTGCTCTCTTCCTTCTTTGTAGCACCTCCAATGTGGACTCTACCTGCATGTTAGTCAAATAAGAGGAAAGAATAATTGGTAAGGTAGAAGAAGGGCCAAGTAATTCATACCTAAAGTGCGGAGGCAATGGCTTTAACTCTAAAGTGGGAGGCTCCTTGATTAAGGGCTTTGTTGGAGGAGTCTTTTGGTTTTCAAGATCCAAGGATAACTTGCGGGGTTCATAAGTGTACAACCCTATTCCTTGCAATGCATTCACATATTCCACATAACCTTCTTTCTCCTCATCATTATCAAGGTTGAGCAAAACAGCTTCCAAATTATCCTCAATATTCATTGTGGCACTAGCATCATCAATAATCACATCGGTCACCAAATCCACGAACGAACAAACTTCATTGCTATTCGGTTGCCTCATAGATTTGCACACATGGAAGACCACCTTTTCATCACCTATCCGGAAGGTGAGCTCACCGGCTTCCACATAAACAAGAGCCTTCCCTGTAGCAAGGAAAGTTCTACCCAAAATAATAGGCACCTTATAGTCCACTTAACAATCAAGAATCACAAAGTCCGCCGGGAGGATGAACTTGTCAACATGAACCAACATATCATCAATAATACCTAAAGGTCTCTTCATTGTATGATTCGCCATTTGCAACCTCATGGATGTGGATCTTGGTTTCCCGATCCCCAAAGTTTTGAACACCAAATAGGGCATCAAGTTGATACTCGCCCCAAGATCACATAAAGCTTTGTAAAAGTCGGCACTTCCAATTATACATGGGATTGTGAAAGCGCCAGGTTCTTCCTATTTAGTAGCCATTGAGTGCACAATTGTACTCACTTGATGTGTCATCTTTATATTCTCACAATTCATCGATCTCTTCTTTTTCACCAAGTCCTTCATGAACTTTGCATATCCCGGCATTTGTTCCAAGGCCTCAACCAACGGCACATTAATAGACAAAATTTTCATCATGTCAATAAACCTTTTGAATTGGTTCTCGCCATTTTGCTTGGCAAGCCTTTGAGTATATGGAGGAGGAGGCCTTGGCATTGGTGCCTTAGCCTTTGTCACTATCGATTCCGGTATGTCCACAATGTGCTCCCTAGACGGGTTCACTTCTTCTTGATTCTCCTCCACATTGTCTTCAACATCAATTCTCACCTCTTTATTTGCTTGTACTCCATTGTTAGGCATGTCATCTTCTTGTACCAATTGTTCATCATCCACAATATCAATTCTTAAGGTGGGTGCATCCCCCCTTTTCCACTCCTTGTAGTCACGGCCATGGCATGTCCCGTATTGTTCCCACCCTTTGGGTTCACTACCGTATCACGTAGTGCCCCCTTAGGATGAGTGTTCAAAGCTTGCGAGATTTGTCCCAATTGAACTTCCAAATTGTGAATTCAAGTGTTGTGAGAGGCTAGTTGAGCATCGGAGTAGGCATTCTTCTCCATCATTTATTTGAACATGTTCTTTATTCGGCCCATCTCATTGTTTGAAGAAATCAAATCTTGGGAAGGATAGGGAGGTGGATTGTTCAGTTGTTGAAACATCAGGGGACTTTGAAAACTCGACCCTCGGTTGTTGTTGTTGTTGTTCCACCTTTCTTGGTTGTTACCTCCCCAATAGCCTTGATTATTGCCACTCCAATTGCCTTGGTTATTTTGACTATTCCAATTTCCTTTATTGCTTTGATTGTTCCAATTCTCTTGGTTGTTTTTGATTGTTCCAACCATCTTGATTGCTTGAATTCCAATTTTCTTGATTTCCTTGTGGTTATCATTGTTGTTGACTTGGGCCTTGATTGTTGTTTCTTTGCCCTTGGAAGTTGTTCACATAGTGTACTTCCTCCTCTTGCTCATTGTATTATCCATCTTGATCAAATCCACTATCATCTTACTCATAATTTTCAACCCTATTTTGCACTTGAGGACCCTTTTGCCTTCTCTTGTTTACCATCATACTAACTCATTCCATTGCATTTACTTGCTTGGGACCTTGCACTTGTTGAAGTTGAGCTTTGGCTATTTGATTCACTGTGGTGGTCAACTCAGCAATTGCTTGCCCATGATCATGTAATTCTTATGCAAGTGAATCACATTTGGATCGCCTTGAGGAATGTTTGCTCTAATTTGCCATGCCGATGAAGTATCCACCATTTCATCAAGAATCTCACGATCTTTTGCATACGGCGTTGTCTTGAAATTTCCACTGGCAAGTTGGTTGACCACGCATTGATTGGTAGTATTGATCCCCTATAGAAGGTTTGTTGAATCATAGCCTCCATTATGTCATTGTTCGGGCACCCTTTCACCATAGTGCGGTACCTTTCCCATATCTCATGCAAGGGCTCATTGGGTTCTTGTTTGAAAGCTAGAATCTCATCCTTAAGAGTTGCAATATGTTTGGGAGAAAAGAACTTGGAAATGAATTTTTCAGCCAATTCGTCCCATGTATGGATAGAATGATTTGACATCCTCTCTAACCAATCCAAAGCCTTCCCCAAAAGAGAAAAAGGGAATAGCCTCAACCTCAAAGCGTCCTCGGAGATGTTTGTTTGTTTACTCCCCCAGCAAGTGTCAACAAACCCTTTCAAGTGCTTGTATGCATTTTGACCTGAAGCCCTAGTGAAGAATCACCGTTGTTCCAACAACGTAAGCATAACATTTGTGATTTGAAAATTTTCCACCCTAATGCGGGGCAGGACTATGGTACTTGCGTATCCTTCATTCGGCAATACCCAGTGTGCCGCCGCTCTTGGAGGAGGTGAGGGTGGAACGAGAACGTTGTTTTGAGGCGACCGGCCTCATCTATTTCCTTGAGGTTCAAGAGTAACCTCATCAACTTGGTCATCATCCCCGTCATCCCCCAATGGCATGTTTCCAAGAGGATCAGAGCCATTGTATCACCTACAATTATTTCACGAAAAGATTAGTAACTCGGAAGGAAAGGAAGACAAATTATACACAAAACCAAATATATAGCTAAATCCATTTTTTATCTCTCCAGTAATGGCGTCAAAAATTTATGTTTCCCAAATTCACACAACTAATTGGGATTGTGAAGCGGTCGATACAATTATAATTACCCAACATGAGTCGGAGTCGATTCCACAGAGAGCTTCTATTAGATTAGGTGTATATCTATACTAAGTGTATGATGTTCCCAAAATGCACTTTCACATGTTTGGTTGTTTCTTTCTACTTCTAATTTTTATGCTAATGTTTGTAAATAAAAAGCTAGAGAACGATATTTTTAGTTTTGTTGTTTTTCAAGTTTATAAAAGATCTAGGGTCGTGACTTCCACCTAGATGGTTACCCAACGGATTGTAGGATTTAGGGCAACTTTTCTTGGTTGGGGTGTAATATAGAAATCACACACAATTACCCACTCGATACCTCTTAGTAGTTAAAGTAGTTTTGCCCAATTTGGCTTTCTCAAGTCCAAATGGGTAATTCACAAAAAGAGTGATAGATGCTCAAGTCTTGTCTTACTATCTCTAGATTCAACGCTTTAATTAGGGCTATCAATTTCTTGAATTCACCCAAATTCCTTGTTAGCCAAGTTTTCCTAGACTTAATCTCTCTTTCTCAAGTAGAGACTAAGTCAATTAGGCATGAATCAATATTTGCAACCTTTAATTCTTAAATTGAAGCAAGAACTAGGCTAAATATCACTTCACTCAAACACAAACAAGTCCTAAATCAAACATCCATTAAGTACCCACACTAGGGTTGGGTCACAACCATAGCTAGAAATTTAGCTACTCATAGAGAAAATTGAAGAAACTAAAGAAGAAAATAAGATTAAACTCATATTAGATGATAAAGGGAAGAAAACCCAATGTTAAAATGATAAGCTATCACAAAGTTACCCAAAGCAGTAAAGGAAAATAGCTATCTACTTTTTGGTGTTCAAAACTTAACCTAATTTAGACAAAAAAGACTATTTATACATAGCTGAAATTATCGGATAAAATTACCTCTGTGGAGGTTCTGCGGCCACACAATTCTGTGTGCAGTCTGCACTTTGATGTTGGCTTGATAGGATGGACTTCTGTAGCCGTACAATTCTGGGTTGTGACTGCACTTCTTTAGATTCTACAGACCGCACATTTATGAGTGCGGCCGCACTCTTTGCTCGAGCTTTGACATAAGAGACTTCTGCGGACCGCACATTTCTGAGTGTGGCACCACTTTTGATTCTGCGGCTGCACAATAATTGTGCGGTCCGCACTTTTTCATGGTCCAAAATCACTTCTCTCTGAACCTCATCTTCTGTGGCCACACAATAATTGTGCGGTCCGTACCTTGCAAAGAAAATCTATCAGAGGTCTCTTCATGCTCTGCGGAGGCACACAATATTGTACGGTCTGCACTTTACTCTTTTTTTTATTTGTTTTAGTCCTTATCCAAAATTACTCCTTCTTGATTTAATTTTTATCTCTTTGGCTCATTTTCCAGTAATCCTTCAAGTAAGCACGTTTTATCAGTTCTCAGAAATACCTTTAAGCATTTTTTAGCAAAAACAAAAGTAAAAGGGTGCAAATAAGTAGTCAAAATACCTACTTATCATGGAGAGGTCAGTCCATCGAGGTAGCTACTTGGGAGACTAAGTTGGACATATGGAGTAGATATCCACACTTTTTCACCAGCCCAGGTACTTTTCTATGTCCGTTCGATGACGAACGGTTATTTTAGAGGTGGAGAACGTGGTGACCCGATAGGTCATCTTATATTTTAGAACCTAATTTTGTGCTTTGAACCCTTAAAACCTCATTTTAGCCCTCCTCGATTTGTGTGCATATTCCAGGTGTTTTTTTAGAAAGCTTTTATGTTAAAAATTGAGAAAAATATGAATTTTTTGCCTTAAAATCCATCTGAGTTGACTTCGGTCAACGTTTTAAGCATACTGACCTGAATTCATGTTTTGACGGTTCCGGTGGGTCCGTATCATGATTTTGGGACTTGGACGTATGCCCGGAATCGAATTCTGAAGTCCCTCGCCAAAGTTATCGCACTTTGTTGAAATTTGAAGGTTTAAAGGCTTAATAACTTTGAAAGTTTGACCAATGTTTGACTTTATTGATATCGGGTCCGTATTTTGGTTCCGAAGCTCGGTATAGGTCCATTGCTATATTTATAACTTGTCTGTCAAATTTGGTGAGAAATGGAGTTGGTTTGACATGATTCGAATGTTTAGTTGCGAAATTAGAAATTCATGAGTTTTCTTGAAATTTTCCTTTGATTTGATGCTTAATTCATAGTTCTAGGTATTATTTTGGCGATTAGATCATGTGATCAAGTTAGTATGATGTTTTTAGACTTGTGTGCATATTTAGTTTAGAGCCTCGAGGGCTCGGGTGAGTTTTGTACAGGCTACGGAGTGAAATTTGGACTTAGGAATGTGCTGGTGTGTTCCAGTTCTGGTGTAGGACTCAGACCTTGCAATTGCGAGGTCAGGCTTCGCATTTGCGGCCTCTGATCGGTTCGCATTTGTGAGCAACTCATCATATTTGCGAAGAGTAGTTGGGCACCTCAAGTTCGCATTTGCGAACAAGACTTCGCATTTGCAAAGTGGGACAGGGGGGTACAATGATTGCAATTGCGATCAAACGATCGCATTTGTGGAAAATTAGTGTTCGCATTTTCAAATAAATTATTGCAAATGCGATGACAGTAGAAATGGAAGGATTTCACATATGTGACTGTTTCTTCGTATTTGCGGGGTTCGCAAATCGAAAATGCGACATCTGCGACTGATCAAATAGCTCAGAAATGGGATTTTTGTTCATTCTTCAAATTTTCAAAAAACCTTAAAGGCAATTTTCCCAAGCACCCTTCTTCCTAAAATCATTGGTAAGTGATTCTAACATATTTTCTTTCAATATTTCATTACAGTTCATAAGTTTCAACCTAAAATCTAGTGTTTTCATGGTGAAAATTGGGGATTTGGATAGAATTAGGTATTTTTGTAAAGTTGGGATTTAGACCTCAAATTAAGGTCTGACTCCAAAAAAAATTACATAACCGGACTTGGAAATGAATGGGTAATCGGGTTTTGGTCCAAATTTCGGGTTTAGACCAAACGGCCCCGGGAGTTGACTTTTTAATAATGACCTAAATTGAATTCTTTGCAATCGTAGGTAGTTCCTAAGGCTTAATTTTAATCATTTGGTTGGTAAATTGCTAGATTCTATTGGTTCGGAGGTTTGTTGAAAGGCAAAGCCGTGGTTGAGCTTTGAATTGATCCTTGGAGCGAGGTAAGTATCGTGGTTAACCTTGACTTGAGGGATTAGGACTTATTTTTCAATTTGCAACATGTTTAGATTTTGGGTACAACGTATATGTGAGGTGACGAGTACTTATGCATTGTAGTTGGATTAAAGCATGCGGGTGGGACTTGTTCCTTGTAATTAATGCTTACTTTGATCATGTTATCCATGCTTAGACTAGTTACTTATTAAATTGATCGTTCTTACCGTGTTTATGGGCTTTTGTGAGAATTGAGTATTGATTCTAAAGTTGAGATTGGTATTGTGGAACCATTGTTGAAGTAAGGTTGTTCTTGTTGATCCTATCTCCCCGTTATTACTTGTTCATTATTTTATGGTAAGGGAGAGTGTTAATGCACGAAGGGTGATGACGTGCCATGTTATGAGAGTTAATGCATGAAGGGTGATGTCGTGTCATATTGTGAGTGTTAATGCACGAAGGGTGATGTCATGCCATGTTATGAGAGTTAATGCATGAAGGGTGATGACGTGCCATATCGTGAGTGTTAATGCACGAAGGGTGATGCCGTTCCATGTTATGAGAGTTAATGCATGAAGGATGATATCATGTCATATCTATTGATTTATACTTAAAGTGAGAGTAAAATCACAAAGGGTGATGACGTGCAGTATCATTGTTTCATTATGAGGTTGAGAGTAAAAGCACGAAGGATGATGTCGTGCAATTTTCTTCATTGTGCTTACTTGTTTTTACTGGTTAAAGGCATATTGATTATTCTGATTATTATTTGCATTGTATTTTCGTATCATGTACCCCCTACCAATAGTACATATTTATCCTTAATTTGTTGTTATCTTGTATGTATACTATTATCTGCACAGGTTTATACGTGGGTGTCTTGTCATAGCGTCGCCACTGCTTCGTCGTGGTTAGTCTCGACACTTATGGAGAACATAGTGTCGGGTGTACTCATACTACACTCTACACTTCTTGTGGAGACTTTGGTACCAGCCCTAGCTATTCGTGAGGCGTAGCAGCTTGGATTTGCTCATTGGAGACTCGAGGTAGATCTGCTGGCATCCGCAGACCTTGAAGTCCCCTTCTATTTTCCCTATTTTACTATTTCTTTTCATACAAAACAGTTGTATTTCTTTCAGACTCTATTTGTAGAAAATTCTAGAAGCTAGTGAGTTGTGACTGATCTGGATTGTATTAGATATTATGGACTTTTATATTATTCCGCACTCAATTTTAGCTTCTTTTGGCTTAATTGATCCTGTTATTGAAATTGACTAAAATTGGCTTAAAGAATCCTCTAACATTGGCTTCCCTAGCAAGTGAAATGTTAGGCGTCATCACGGTCCTAAAGGTGGGAAATTACAGGTTGTGACAGCGAGCCAGTCCGGATATATTACCTCTCGGATTGAACCTATATTGAGTAAGCGGGTTACCGCTTCTTTGACGAATCTATTCCTGGTTTCAGCAATAGAGCGCTTCTTTTGTCTTACCAGAGGTATTTCGGGATCCAAGCTTAACTTATGCACAGCTACCTCTATCGGGATACCTATCATATCCTCGTGCGACCATGCAAAACAATCGGCGTTAATTTTAAGGAATTCAATAAATTTAGACTTGAGCTCCGGGTGCAGTCCTGTTCCAAAAAAGAATTTTCTTTCCAGGATTTTCTTGAACAATGCAACTTGCTCTAGTTCTTCTGCCATGGACTTCGCTGCGTCCGTCTCTTCTGGAACTTGGAAATACCTTGGCACCTGATACTGTGCCGATTCTTCTGTCCTCGGGCCAACTTCCTCTGTTTCGGGGGTAGGTGTCGGTTACGGTAATTGCTATGTTGTGCGCTCCTTTCGTTTGCTACTGGAGACCGAAATCGCATTCATCTCCCGTGATGCCGGTTGATCACCCCTTATCTGCTTGATCTCATCGGGTGTCTGAAATTTCAACAATTGGTGATACGTTGAAGGCAAGCTTTCATCTCGTGTAACCATGGCCTTCCCAGAATGATATTGTATCCCATGTATCCGTCTACAACTTTGAAGAGAGTTGTTTTCATTACTCCTTCAGCGTTTGTGAACAGCAAAATCTCTCCCCGGTTGTCACACTCGCGAGGTTGAATCCAGCGAGGAGCTTTGTTGTCGGAATAATGCTCCCGGTGAGTTTAGCTTGTTCCAGTACTCTCCATTGTATGATATTACCTGAACTTCCTGGATCCACTAGAACACGTTTAATCTTAAAATATAATACATTTAAAGAAATTACTAGTGCATCGTTGTGTGGTAGCAGCAATCCGTCTGCATCTTCCTCTGTAAAAGTGATATTGTCTTCCTAGAGTCTTTTACTATATGTTATTGATACTTTCATCTTCTTTGTTGCCGAAAAGGTGACCCCATTAATCTAATTCCCTCCGAAGATCATATAGATCATTTGGCATGGGGGTCCTTCTCTGCTTTTGAGGGTTACGTGTTGTCTCTGTTGCGACTGTAATTGTTCTTAGCTCGGTCACTCAAGAATTCTATGAGGTGATCATTCTTCAACAGCATTACCACTTCTTCCCAGAGGTGTCGGCAGTCCTTTATCCGGTGACCGTTTGTCCCATGGTATTCACACAATAAGTTGGGATCCCTATGTTCGAAATTAGATCTCATTGGTCTCGGTAACCGTGCCTCTTTGATGTTTCTCATGGCTAACACTGATTCCACTATACTGACATTGAAGTTGTATTCTGATAACATAGGGTAAGAACGATCCCGTGACCCTGACGTTCTTTTATCCTACAGCGATCTGTTGTTCCAGCCACGATCGATCCTTTTGTCAATGGCGAACTTGTCTACTATCTGGAAGCCTCTGCCACGACCTTCGGTCCGCTCATAGGGCAAAAATCGGCCCCTCGAAGTCCGTTTGTCCACGTTGTAGTCATCTTTTGGTTTTTCTCTGTTCTTCTCCCATCCTTTGGTCGATAATGGAAAACCAATCTGATCATCTTTGATCCTTATTTTTGACTCATACCAGTTTTGGACATCCGCGCAAGTCGTTGCTTGAAACTCAAGCAGGCTTTCCTTCAATTTTTGGGAAGATTTTGAACTTATCAGAATCAATCCCTTGGTGAATGCTTCAGCTGCCCATTCATCCCGGACAGTCGGGAGAAACATTCTTTCCTTCTAGAATCGGGTAATAAACTACTTTAATAACTCAAACATCGGCTTTTTGGGCATGTACTTTTCTGGCCCCGGCATGGGCCTTAATGAAAGAATCCGCGAGAATTTTAAAGGAATCTATGGAATGCTCGAGTAATAGCGAATATCACATCAAAGCTCCCCTTGTGAGAGTTTCTTCAAATTTCTTTAACAACACAGATTCAATTTCTTGAGGAGCTAGATCATTTCCTTTTTCCACCGTTGTGTAGGTGGTAATATGCTCCTGAGATTCTGAAGTTCAATCATACTTTGGCACTTCGTACATTTTAAACCGCTTTGGGATTAATTCTGGTGCAGTGCTCGGCTTGTACGGCAATTGAGTATACTTCTTAGAGTCCGGACCCTTCAGTACTGGTGGCGCGCCTGGGATTTGGTCCATGTGGGAGTTTATTTCCCTCATAAATCGTAAAAGTTCATTCTTGAAAGCATCGTTCTGGTTATTGAGACCGAATCCACTCCCCCCATCCCTGTCGGAGCCAACTTCACCCCTGGGAGTGTTGATGTCAATCCCTTGCATTGTTTGGTTTGCGGGAACACCGGGAGGAATTGGATTTCGCATGTTTACATTGTTCGTCCCCCTTGATAATGCATGCTTCAACTCTGTCATAACCTTATCTTGATGCGTGAGATGGCCTAGAATGATCATATGTTGCTCTTGCAAGGCCCTTACTGCGTTGACGACATGATCCCCATCAGCATCATCGGGAGTCATCTCCCGAACATGTCAAGGATACTGCTTGTCATGCACCGGTATGGCGTCATTCTCCTCATTGTATGTGTTACTGATTGAGTCCTCGAAGTGAGGTTGCTGTCCTCGAACCTCGGGGTTATGCGTCTTGTTAACAGTGTTATCTGCCATTTCTTATAATTTTTTTCTAAGACAAAATACTCAAAGCATGTTAGTAAAAAAAGGTAAGGATCAATTTAATTGCGCGATTGTCTAGGCCCCACGGTGGGCGCCAAACTATTTACCTGTAGAACGGCACAGTTGAATTTATACTTGGTTTCTAGACAAGTGAACTAATTTGATCCAGAAATAAAGAAATAACTGAAGAAATATATAATACTTAACCTTAAAATGTAGATGAAATAGCAGAGTTGACGAATCTGGGAACAAGGTTTTCGGACACAACAATGATGAGATCAAAAGCAAGAAAGTAATAGCAATGATGAGATCAAAAGCAAGAAAGTCCAGCAATGATGAGATCAAAAACAAGAAAGTAAAACTATATCAAGCTTTGTATAGAATGTAGTATAAGTTAGCCAGAAAATTCGTGTCCTCTACAATGATAACTGAGTTCTATATTTATAGCTGCGTCTAGGGAAGGAGGTCATACGATCGTGCCCTCCTTTAATGTCAATTATGAGGGTTATTGATGAAGATGTAACGGTGGACATAAATGCTAAATTCCCTATAACGGGTCATCGCCCTTAATGCTGCAGAATATTCCTTATTAAAAAGTAACAAAAGCAAGTTGAATGATAAATCTGTTTATATAATATTTAGGTATGTTCAATATTTAATGGTACATAATCTCTTTAAATTCCATAATTATGTAATGGAGAAGCTCCTCAAATCTAAATCTATATCTATAGATATAGATATAATAATGTTGGGGAATAAACAAGTGACGTGGCAGGCTTCACATGCCAGGGAATGCATTTATCTTTTATCTCATTTTTTGGGTTTTTTTATCTCATTTTAATACAATAACTAATTATTACATTAAAAAATTAGCCTTGTAAGATCTAACTGTATCTCCATAATAATGAGGAAAGAGGGAGAAAGGCGTCGTTTCAAATTTTTGCCAAACTCATAAAACCTTTGGCCTTTCAGTTTCTACTGTTTTAAAGGGGAAGGGTATCTGATCTTATATATAGAGAATATCCTCAAGCAATCATCTTATTCCTGCATAAGGATTCTACTCCATCTTCGTCACTAAAATTAATATTGGTAAGAACTCGCTTTTGTTCACATTTACTTTGAACATATTATAATGGTGACTCACGATTATTTTCAATATATATTCTTCATTCGCATGTTTATGAGTCCATAACTACGTTGTGCAGATTCAAAAGGTCCACAAACTTTTATAGCCCTGGATTTCGATGCCTCAAAGTTAAGAAATTTTGTGCCCAAGTGAGTTTGCAAGGAACTAAGAAAGGTATCACATGATTTTTACTGTCGAGCATTTTACTTTTTACTGCTAAAAGATCGTTGATGTAGAATTTCATGAAATACAATATAACATTTGCAATCAATATAATTCTAGGTATTGATTGAAAAAAATATCTTTATGGAAGGATTTGTTTTATGATTTGAGAAGGGAAGAAGTTGTTGACAGGCTTGGGAGGAAGAATGAAGTAGAGGTAACGAAAAAAAAATTGTATTATCATTATTTCTTTCTATTTTTTTTTATTTCCAATTAATTCCTTCTTCTTTCATTTTCCTGAAAGAATCTTTTTGTTTTATTTTTTGTATATATACTTTTTCTTTTACCTTAATTATTTTAAGAATCCCAAAAGTTAAACTTTGTAACTTTTGTTCCTTGCTATATCAAATTAAATTTATGATATGTTTAATTTATTTCATTATACCTTTTTGGTAATTCCATTGGTAGGATTGTGCAGTGACCAGTTTCCACATAAATTTAGTCATAAATGAATAATGCAAGAGTTTTCTCTTTCTAGAAGGAATGGAGTGAAAAACATGGTTGTCCACCAGAAATGTGAAGCTCCAATCACTTACTCTAATGTCTTTACATTATTGCTTTTATGGGTATTGCTCAAAAGTTTTGGCAAGATAAGATTATGGAATTATAAATTAGGGAGCGCTATTTATTTGACATTGAAAATGAGGTAGCAAGCTTAATTAATCTTGATGTGCATTTGAAAGCTTTTTAATATTTCACGGTTATTGGTTGTTTTATTTTTCTCAGCTTTACTCTTCTTGGAAGTAATACTCTTATATATACTGTCAATTATAGACAGGCCAATCGGTGGTGTTCAGAAGAGCTGCCAAGACATCACCTCATCTTTTTAGATTTTTAAATAATAAAAACTTATGAAATCATTAAAGTAAACTCAGGAATTGAAGGAAAAAGTTAAATACTATACAAGTAAAGAACTTTCTTAAAATTCGTTAGCTATCTGCATATAAAGAGATCATTTTTTTCCCTCAAATTCAAGTAACTCCTGATTGATATTAGAGAAAAATATAAACCTAAGTGTTATTGATAAAATAGTTTGAAACTTGAAATATTATCTATTCGGATTTAAAATTCAAAATAATCTTTGGTAATTTGAGTCTTAGTACTTATAATAAAGTATGATGATTAAGGCATCCATACTGTCAGAAGGACTTTTATATGTGGCGCTAGTGCAATCCCTCAAATTTCTTCTGATGCGGTTATCTTTTACTTATCTATCATAGATAACTAGGGTGGAATAGGATGATTTTATCCTGACTGCTTAAATTTGGAATCGGCAAAGACCTTGCACACGTCCTCGAGGACGGCATTCATGGCAATCATCACTATTTTCTCCCGAGGGCGTGGTATGGCTTTGTTCTTTATCTTATTTATAAATAGATGTCGAGTGCTGCTTTTCCTAATCCAGGAATCTCCATCTGCTCTAATTAGGCGCGAGCTAATCCTACCTTATTTGCACCATATGACAAAATAAAGTTTTAAAAATACTATCCTATCCGATAGAACGGATCAAATAAAAGCTCAATCATCCAATGACACTTCACCAGCCTAGCTGAATAACTAATTCCAAAAAAGACACAAATGGAAAGTTGTACCATACTCAAAAGTTTGTATAATACTCTTTCTTGTTCATTCAAAATATGATAGGCAGCTCAAACAGGGGCGGAGCCACAGTAGAGGGTGTGGGTTCAGGCGAACCTAGTGACTTTTTTCGAGAACTTATATTTGTATTGAAAAATTTACTATTTCTATATAAATATATCATGCCGAACCCAGTAACAAAAGAGGTTTGGGTTCAATGGTAAGAGTTCTGGGTGCGCTTGGAGAGCATGTGGGTTCGAATCCCTTTGAAATCAATGAGCTATTTTCTTGTTTTTTACAATTTTTCTTTTTAAGAAAGCAGAAAGTAAACGATGTTCTAATCCCCAGACAACTTCAAAGTCTAAATCACGCTTTGCCTTCCGTTAAACTACTCCATTTATTCCTTTTAGGGAATAAATAAACCATAAGGTTGTCTCTTCTAATCTTCTTAACTCCAAAATCAAAAAAGCTAGGATTCTGCCTCTGCTGATCGGCGGCGTTGTAACCACAATCAGTCGGAGCCGGACGCCTTCCAACTCTCGCAGTGTATGCTCTTTCTCCCTTAGAAGTTAGACCCTATTTTTCTTCTTCAACTCTTCTTTACTGAATTTTTTTTCTTCATGTTTTCCTCTTATATTTTATATTTGACAATTTATACGAAATCTGACTTTTAATCTTTGATTCTAGGGTTGCCCCACATTTTGAACTTCATTCTCTTTGTCAATTTGTGCTTTGGTTCTTTCCAAAATTTCAAACTTGAAGTCTGTCAACAGACAAGGTATGTGGTTGTTGTCCTACTTTCTTGTTTTTAGTTTCTTATGAGACTAACTTGTATTCACATGGAGTGGTCTTATGCCCTTATTAAGAAGAACACATTCTATGTAGTCAGGGGCGGAGCTACAGTAGAACTACTGCGACAGTAGAAGAAAACCTAGTGACTTTTTCCGAGACCCTGGATTTAAAATTTAGAACCTATACGCCTTAAATCCTAGCTCCGCCTCTGAGCTCAAATCTGCCCATAAAAAAACAAAATAAAAAAAAGGAAAAAGAGGAGGTGTTATGGATTTGAACTCTTTGTACCAATTGGCTTACCAAAGAGAGGATACCTGACCATAAAATTTCGGCCACAAATTAATCAGAAATCGCAACTTTTACATGACATTTCTTATACTAGTTTTTCCGCACGCACGTTGCGCGTGTATTCCATGTCCATAGGTATAAATGTTTTGAAAATTATATAAATATTATATTAAAAATTAACCGTTGAATAAAAGTGAAAAGTAAAATTACAGGTACAAGAAACTAAGGATTGTTGATTTCATTTAACCAATTCAATAAAAGTTAAGCAAGAAGCTCTACCTTAGAAGTCAGCAATTATCTTAGAAATATATTCAATTTAAAATTTGGTCAAATTTTATTATTTTATTATTTTAATTTCACATATGATACTTCTTTTTTAGTTTTTAAAAAAAACAATATAACCCTTGCAGATTTAAAAGTTTTTCTTAATTTTCTTGGAAAGCTATTTGTTCTTTATCTTCAATACACAAACATGGTTAGCTGACCGACAAAAGATATATTTTTTTTTTTACTTTTCAGGCGAGCAAAGAATTTACGCTATTTATATATATATATATATATATATATATATATATATATATATATATATATATATATATATATATATATGGAACTGTCTCCAAGAAATTAGAACAATCTACTTTTCCTTCGTTTTGGAAAGAACCTTCTTTATCCAAGTACCTAACGATGCACCGATATTCTCATTTTTTTGGAAGCAAAAGTTTATGATAAAAATTGAATTACTTGCAGTTGGTAGATTCTGAAATGACTATATTAATACTATCCAAAAAGAAGTAAAAATATAAAGTTCATATTAAAATTAAAGTTAAAATTAAATTTAGTATTTTAACCAATTTCTAAAGATATCATGTTTTAGTTTTCATGTGTATCTATCATCAGTTCTCATTTTAATAGGAACTTTTTTAAAATTAAGTCCGAATTCATTAAATAAATTTTTTTAAATAAATTTTAGAATTTTTGAAATATTTTTAAGAGATATATTTTACAAAATACTCGATTTATTTTACTATGTTGTAGTCTTCTTAAATAAGGACTATATAATCCATTCCTAATTATTATTTCGGGCAAAAAATCCATTCCTAAATTTAATTCCACCTATTGCCACCTTCTTGAGCTTTACAATTACAAAAATTCTGTAACTACAAAAATTATCAAGCAGAGATATACTATATACGATTAATCAATGTGCTTGATCTTACTGTCACTTTTGTAAATCATAGGAGTTGGACATATATCTTTCTTAAGTTTATAGCATTTACAATTCCTTTTTTTCAATTTATATTTTTTTTATTTCTAAACATATTTAATATTACACGATAATTTTGATATCTCTTTCCTACACGTGATCAAATGCATTAACGAAAAACCACACAGAAATGGTATTCATCTCTCTGCTGTAATATCTAAAGTAGATCAAGAAAAAAAATAAACTATATATAAATGTATTAATATGGAAGTAACCTATGGATGCTAACTAAATTAACACAAGCAAGGAAAAAAACATGACCACACATCAATAGATACCAATCAATGAAGGTTCTTCCATTGATATATGAAATGTGGCCAGTTATAAAAATGAAGAATTTGCTCCCTTTTATATTTATCAGCGACAAACAACAACAAAAGTAATTCAACAAACCAATAAGCCACAAGCCCACAACACAAGCAATATGATTCGGAGGAAAAACAACACGACAACAAGGAATAAAAGAAAAGAAATAAGTTCCGGCCATACTTACACGTGGAAGTAAGATATTAGGTGTGTGCATTTTGGAAACAATGAAGCAACGTAACTGCTTATATAGTGATAGAAGAAGGTTAATTTAAAGTGTTCTTGTCCGTGTGAGATTGATTCATATTTGGAACCCCAACAATTGATAGGAGGCTTAACACTTAAAGCATATGATTATTATTGCTTTTGCTGGTATGTTGGTGTCGCCAAATAATTTTATGGATAATTTTGTAGGAAGGCATCAAAAGAATGAATGGAAAGTGAATATTTGTTTTATTATAAAGTGACGATTCATTTCTTAAATTGTTGGCTTCTGACGTCTTAAATATTTTTTTTTCCAGCAAAATTAATGATCATCACGTCTCAAATTCCTTCACCTCTTACCCAAATCAAAGAGAATTTCATTTAATACTAGTAAATTTGCCCGCGCTTCGCGCGGTTATTTTTTTTCGTGCTTTTTTTGTTACAAAATCCTCAAGGCAGCCAACTGCTAAACTAATTTTGAAGGAAAAGTTAGTTACACAATTGGAAAGACACAACTTTTGTTGGGAATAAACCCCTACAAAAATAATATTCACGGTAATAAAAGCGGAATAATAACGTAGCACCGAGATACGGTAATTAACAAGAATAAAAGAGTAACAATGACACCAAGATTTTTACATGGAAAATCCTTTTGAATAAGGGAAAAAACCACGGCCCTGAGAAGAGCAACTGATATCACTATAGCAAGGAATTTTACACTTTATAGGTCGGAGTAAAATACTCAAAAGACCACTACAACACTCAAAAGAAATAACCCTCTTTTGATATTCCCACCTCACTACAATATCACTCACTCTCTATTTTTCTCACAAATTATTTTCTTATACCCTGTCTGTGAAACCTCACTCTTTCTTTCTAACTCTCAGATATATTTTTCCTCTGAGATTGGTATATAAAATGAGAGCCGAAGCTCTCCTTTTATAGGCAGAACCTCGCCTACTACGCTTGACATTTTTCATCTGCACGCTGCCGTATTTGACAAATGCAGAAAGAAACGCGGGTTGCTGCTAGTCAAAGAAGGAAGATTTCTTCCTTGATTTATGGGATGGACCCCACAAACCTCCCTCTCCAGTCTCATTCACCTGAAGGAGGTAACACCGGAGGTTTTAGTTTGAGTGTATGCCGACAAGTTCTTTGCATAGCTCAAACTTGTCTCTTGGTACCACTTTGGTCAACATATCCGAAGGATTCTTAGTTGTATGGATCTTCTTTACCTGCATAGACTCATCCTCTATCCTTTCTCGAATCCAATGATATCTCACGTCGATATGCTTCGTCCTTGCATGATACATGGTGTTTTTGCTTAGGTCTATTGCACTTTGACTGTTACAATAGACGACATACTCCTTCTGATGCAATCCAAGCTCTTGAAGGAACCGTCTGATCCATATCATCTCCTTGCCAGTTTTTGTAGCGGCAATGTACTCTGCTTCAGTTGTTGAAAGTGCAACACACTTCTGCAACTTAGACTGCCATGATATAGCTCCCCCTGAAAATGTAAACAAATATCCAATAGTGGATTTTTTGTTATCAATGTCACCTATCATATCAGCATTTGTATAGCCCTTTAAGATTGGATCTGATACTCCAAAGCACAAACAATCTCTTGTGGTACCTCTTAGGTACCTGAGTATCCACTTGACTGCTTCCCAATGTTCTTTTCCAGGATTTTCAAGAAACCTGCTGACAACACCAACTGTGTGAGCAATATCAGGTCTAGTGCATATCATTGCATACATCAAGCTTCCAACTGCTAAAGAATAAGGAACTCTAGCCATGTTCCCTTTCTCTTCATCTATTGTAGGACACATCGTTTTGCTAAACTTTAGATGACTAGCAAGAGGTGTGCTGACTGGCTTAGCATTCTTCATGTTGAAGCGTTCTAGTACACGTTCAATGTACTTCTCCTTAGATAGCCACAACTTTCTACTTGTTCTCTCTCGAACTATCTTCATCCCTAGAATTTGTTGTGTTGGGCCCAAGTCCTTCATATCAAATGACTTGGACAACTCTCTTCAACTTTGCAATCAGCCCCTTGTCTTTTCCTACAATTAACATGTCATCCACATACAAAAATAATATAATAAAGTTATTCTCAGAAAATCTTTTGAAGTATACACATGGATCAGAATAGGTCTTTATGTATGTTTGACTTTTCATGAATGAGTCAAACTTCGTGTACCACTGCCTTGGTGCCTGCTTCAATCCATAAAGACGTTTATTCAATTTGCACACCATGTGTTTCTTTCCAGCTACTTCAAATCCTTCTGGTTGCTCAATATAGATCTCCTCTTCCAAATCTCCGTGAAGAAATGCAGTTTTCACATCCAACTGCTCCACTTCAAGATCTAGGCTAGTTGCTAAGCTCAAAATTGTTCGAATAGAAGTCATTTTGACAACAGGTGAGAAAATTTCGTCAAAATCAATACCTTTCTTCTGTTCGAAGCCTTTAACCACCAATTGAGCTTTGTATCTGACCAGCTTGCCATTTCCATCTTTCTTGAGTTTAAAGACCCATTTGCATTTGAGTGGTGTTTAACCTTTTGGAAGTTCAACCAACTTGTATGTGCCATTTTTCTGTAGAGATTCCATCTCTTCTTGCATGGCTTTCATCCACTGATTCTTTTCTCGATGGGACAGCACCTCCTTAAGAATTTTTGGCTCCCCCTCATCACTGATGAGGACATACTCTGTGGAAGGGTACCTGCATGACTCTACCCTTGGTCTCTCTGATCTCCTCAGAGGTTGAGGTTGTTCTTCTTCCTGAGTGGGGTGCTCCACTTCCTCGACACCTTCATTAAGTTGCACCCCCTGCTCAATAACCTCACCAGGTTGCTCCCCATGCTCGGCAACCTCATCGGTCGTACTTTTTGCACTTGGGGGATTGTTAGAAGTAGAAGGAATAGTAACAAGGTTAGGAATTATACCATTCTTCGCCTTTTCTGACATATCAGCAGCAATTCCAACTTCACTTTTTCGGAAGACTACATCTTTGCTTCTGATGACCTTCTTCTTTAAAGGATCCCACAATCTGTACCCGAACTCTTTATCTTCATATCCGATAAATATGTAGGGAACAGATTTATCATCCAGCTTTGTTCTCTGCTCTTTTGGTACATATGCAAAAGCTCTGCAACCGAACACCTTCAGATACAAGTAGGACACCTCCTTGTTGGTCCAAACTCTCTCTAGGATGTCAAACGCCAACGGAACTGATGGACTCCTATTGATTAGGTAACAGGTTATCTGAACTGCTTCACCCCAGAATGACTTAGGCAGTTTAGCCATTCTAAACATGCTTCTCACCTTCTCCACAATGGTGCGGTTCATCCTCTCCGCTACGCCATTGTGTTGTGGGGTTCCGGGAACTGTCTTTTCATGTCTAATCCCATGACTTCAATAGTACTCTTCAAATTCCCTTGAAGTGTACTCACCTCCATTGTCACTTTGGAGACGCTTTAGCTTTTGACCCGTCTCCCTTTCTACTAGAGCATGAAACTTCTGGAAAACTTGAAACACTTGATTTTTGGTTTTCAAAATATAAACCCATAATTTTCGTGAAGCATCATCAATAAAAGTAACAAAATATTTGTTACCGCCCATTGATTCAATTTCCATTGGGCCACAAATATCAGAATATACTAAATCAAGTATATTCAATTTTCTTTCAAACGATGTCTGAAATGAGACTCTATGCTGCTTACCAAAGAAACAGTAGTAATAAGGTTTTACCGTTGTACCTTTGGCATAAGAAATAAGTGATTTCTTGGCAAGAATCTGCAATCCCTTCTCGCTCATATGACCCATTCTTTTGTGCCACAAATCTGCAGAAATCTCATCTTGTGCCGCGTTCAATTCACCTTGGCATATTTCTACATTTGTCCTGTACAACGTGCCACGAGCAACTCCCTTTGCAATCACCAATGATCCCTTAGTGAGTCTCCACTTTTGATTTGCAAAATAGTTCTCGTATCCATCTCGGTCTAAAGCAATTTCCGAGATCAAGTTCATCCGCAAATCAGGTACATGCCGCACATCCTTTAGAACCAATGTGCATCCGACATTTGTCTTGATACAAATGTCACCAATCCCCACAATCTTTGAGTAACTTGTGTTACCCATTCTCACTGTGCCGAAATCACCTGCTATATATCTGCAAAAAAGATCTTTTACCGGTGTGGCATAGTAAGATGCCGTTGTGTCAACCACCCATTCCGACTCTGGACCTGACAGGTGCATGCATTCCTCTTCCTCATTTATAAAGAGGACAACATTATCATTATTTTGCACCATGGCGGTTGTGTTGTCGTCATTCTTCTGGACACTGGTTTCACCTTTGCCCTTCCTTGGATTTGGGCAATCTCTTTTGAAGTGACCTGGTTGATCACAGTTGTAGCAATTTCTGGCTCTTGATTTAGATCAGTTCTTTGACTTCCCACGAGCTCCGGATCTACCATAGTTGCTCAAACTCCTTTGATAACTCCTGCCTCTACCTTCTATGATTAGAGCCTACCCTTGATTTTCAGGCTTCTTTCTCATCTTTTCATTGAGTAGAAGAGCCGATGTAACATCTTTCAACTCAATAGTAGTCTTACCGTGCAGGATGGTTGTTGCCAAATTATCGTACGAAGATGACAACGAGTTCAATATCAAGATGGCTTTATCTTCTTCCTTGATTTTTACTCCGAGATTGGCAAGCTGTGTGATTAGTCCGTTAAATACATTTAAATGTGACAAAAAAATTGTACCTTCACCCATGTGTAGGGCGTATAACTGCTTCTTCAGGTACAATTTATTTGTCAACGTTTTGGACATGTATAGACTTTTCAACCTTGTCCAAATTCCACGTGCAATGTCTTCATCAATGATGTTATTTACCACATCATCTAATAAGTGCAACCTGATTGCACTAGCAGCTCTTTCATCCAAGTCAGCCAAATCCTCAGCTTTCATGGTATCAGGCTTTTTAGCATCAGCATCTAGTACCTTGTGTAATCCTTGTTGGATGAGCAGATCTCTCATCCTTCTTTACCATGTTGAGAAACCGTTATCTCCGTTGAATTTTGCTACTTCGTACTTTACTCCGGACATTTTTATTTTTCACCGAGTATAGTACTACCGACAGTGAATAGTATTTCAGTGAACGAGCAGAACCTGTGCTCTGATACCAGTTGTTGGGAATAAACCCCCTACAAAAATAATATTCACGGTAATAAAAGCGGAATAATAACGTAGCACCGAGATACGGTAATTAACAAGAATAAAAGAGTAACAAAGACACCAAGATTTTTACGTGGAAAGCTCTTTTGAATAAGGGAAAAAACCACGGCCCTGAGAAGAGCAACGGATATAACTATAGCAAGAAATTTTACACTTTGTAGACCCGAGTAAAATATTCAAAAGACCACTACAACACTCAAAAAAAATAACCCTCTTTTAATATTCCATCTCACTACAATATCACTCACTCTCTATTTTTCTCACAGAATATTTTCTTATACCTTGTCTATGAAACCTCATTCTTTCTTTCTAACTCTCAGATATATTTTTCCTCTGAGATTGGTGTATAAAATGAGAGCGGAAGCTCTCCTTTTATAGGCAGAACCTCGCTTACTATGCTTGACATTTTTCATCTGCACGTCTGCCATATTTGACAAATGCATAAAGAAACGTGGGCTGCTACTAATCAAGGAAGGAAGATTTCTTCCTTGATTTATGGGATGAACCCCACAACTTTCAGAGGAAGGACGCAACAATTCTTTTTCTTCCTTAATTATTTAATATTTTTATAAGTAGCATATTTAGATTACTTAAAATATTATTAAATAATAATTATAGTAGGCCAATTTGATTATTATTTCTAACTTTCAAAATAAATAAGTAATGTAACTTAAAAACATTAAATAAAGTATCTAACCAAAAGCTTACCAGAATAAATAAGAAAAATAATGAGTTAAATCTGATCATACCTATTTTAATTTCAAGACAATCCCGTCCAAAGTAAATACAGAGTGAATAAGCAAGAAACAATAATGAAGGCTTCGTTCTCATTTTAAAAATCTAAGCAATAATGTTCGTATTCTTATTTGAAAAGGCATCACATTAGAAACTAAAAATAGGATCCCTTGGTGAAACTTTGGAATGGTTGTGATCATTAGTGAAAGGGTATGAACCTTTGGTTAGGGTCCGTTGGCATGGTTTATCTTTTTAGTTTTTATAAATAGGGTAATTGGATTAATTAGACGGGCAGTTTAGTAATTTAACTTTTCAGTTAAAGAGTTTCCACTTCTATAATTATTTGAGAAAGATATAGGAATTTTTTATTTTTCTGGAGAGTAAACTAAAAGGTGGCATCTCTTCGTAGTATTCTTCAAAAGAGGCGTATGAAGCGTTGGTTTACTTGGTAGGCATTACTTTTTATTAATAAAAAAAGGGTATTTACTTAAGTTGATAAAAAGGAAATTAAGTCAAGGGTAATTTTGTAATTTGATTTTTAAGTTATGGGCTTCATGCTTTTAATATAACTAGTTCTTAGACACTTGTGTTGCACGTGTATCTCATACTAATTGGTACAAATATTTTAAAAGTATAATAATACATGTGTGATAGAAGTTGAAGGGAAAAATGCAAGCTCAAGTTGATGAATGTGAACTTATTATATCGATATTTATTGTCATCGCAAAGCACAATCATATTGAAAATTTGCTTTTAAATGAATTTGATAAGAATTGTCCGATTCCAATTATGCAACTCTTACAATTAATCGAGTACTTTCACTATATTTTATTTTTTTATGTCAACAACACATAACTTATAAGTGAATTTGAGCAACATCGACTGTGTTTTGCAAATATTTCACGTCTTAAAGTTTTTGTCATTTTGAAGAAACTGTATCCTCCTCCTTTTTACAGTCACATACATATCATGAAGTTTCTATCGAATGAAAGTAGTAGTTCGTAGAAGTTGTACAGAAATTCGTTCAATGTATGTGGCTAGCTAGTAGATTATTGTGGATATCATGATATACACCTACGCAAAAGTAGAGTTACTATTTTGTATAAAATAATATTTGCTAAAATATTTAATTGATGTATATAAAACCTAATTACACATACATGTGTCCTTTGTTTTAAAACTATGAGTCATTTCATATGTGAATTTGACAAAAGAAAAATATTAATTGAATTGTATAAATATAACAGTATTATGAAACTGAGCATGGTGATCATGTGTAAAATATCGCCAGGTTGATATTTTAGTACTTCATGAAAATTTTAACACTATATTATATAAGAAAAAATTATATATCTGGTAGTTTTCAAATTTAACTTTTGATAGGTGATAATAGGCGAAATCTAAGTGATTTAGCTATTGATTATGCTTCCGCTTGATTATATTTCGACGACATATTATGGTTAATTGATGAAAAATAGGCTCTAATTGTGATATGTATACATTGCAGGATGAGGAGCCTAAATGATGCTTTCAAAAGGAGATTGGAATGATTTATGAGCAAGAACAACCCCTAGGAGTCAAGTGTGCGCAAGGACGAGACGGAAAAATGGACAAAATCGAGCTACTGAAGCGCGCTAAGTAACGCGCTAACTTCCAAACTTCGTGCAATAGTTCGCGAGCTTTTCTGCCTGGAATCCAAGAGAAGCGCGCGAAGTCACGCGCGGACTCCATACTTCGCGCAATAGTTCGCGCGTGTCCGATCCGGAGAAACGTTATTTAGGGGTAAAATTGGAAATCTTGAGAGAAACCCACTTAACCTACATAAAGTCAAGCTCGCCCAAGGTTAAATTATCAAGTTTTTCATAGTTTAGAGGAGGAGATAGAGAGACAAGAGGCAATGAGGAGTTTTGATCATCAAAGTCTTCTTTTCTTCTTTTGTTTTTGCTGTTTGTGATGAAATTGATCTTGTTTATGATGAACCCTAGTATGAGCAGCTAAGACCCATTGTTCTAGGGTCGTGGGTAAAACATGAATGTTGTTGTTTGAAGTTTAATTTGACAAAATTGGTTTATCATATTGGGTTATTTATTTAATTTTATTCTTAATTATTTTGCTGAGTAGCTAACAGTGAAATACTATCTACGAATCTTCAGTTGAACTCGAAAGTGGGAACTTTAGATTGCATATAGAATTAAATAGAGCAAGTTCTTGAACCCGGGCCTCGAGGAACGGATTTGCAATTGGGATAGATAGACATATACCCAATTGCCTTGTTTGGTTGGAATACATGAATTGTAAATGCGTTCTTGTTAATCTTAATTCCATAGACATATAGGCATTGAGTTGACTTGAACAGGCGAGTAAGAACTCGACAGATTCTTATGAGTAATATCAACCCTGTCAATCAATAACCTAGATAAATTGATTAGTCATTTTGAGCCAAGGACACAACACGATTGTATTACACCCGTGACCCTGGAATATCTTCTCCTATTGTTCGTTACTTGTGATTGCTATCTGTTTGGTTACTTGCTTTGGTTAGATTAATTCTTTATAGTTAAGTAGTAAAACAATTACATATCTCTCTTATGAACAATCTCTTGGGTAGATAAAGAAATTGGGTTTGAATCAGTCAACAGTTGATCATAAGTCTTCGTGGGAACGATACTCTACTCACTACTCTATTACTTGACGATCACGTGCACTTGCGTGGGTATTTTTGGTCGCAACAAGTTTTTGGCGCCGTTGCCCGGGACTTAGAAATTAGCTACTTGACTGACTTGAGCTTTTATTACTTATTTATTCGACTTTTAACGTCAGTTCACTTTGTTTGTGCTAATACATGAATTTCTATTGAATGCGAAGAAGTAGAAGCGCAAACAACCTCCTTCTTTTTAATCCCGAAATTGAGCGAACACTTCACAGGTTGAGGAGGGAGGTGGACGCGAGAACCAGATTTGAAAGAGAGTTGGACATCGAAGTTCAACCACAGCCAATTGATATGGCGGGTAATGAAGAACGCGCGGTGATTGAAGCCGCAAGGCCCATTCTGGCTAATATGACTCAGGCTATTGTGAAGCCTGACATCACTGGACACTTTGAGCTGAAACAATACATGGTGCAGCTGATCCAATCCACAAGGTTGTTTGTGGGTTTATCTCATGAAGACCCGCAGAGGTACATTCAGAATTTCTTGGAAATTACGGATACCTACAACTATCCGAACGTTTCAAAGGACTATGTCAGACTGACACTCTTCCCCTTTTCACTGATTGGGGAAGTTAAGGAGTGGTTGAATAAAGAGCCAGCAAATTCAATCCGTATTTGGGATGATCTGGCAAGGAAACTCTTAATCAAGTTCTTCCCCACTAAGAAAACAAAGGTATTGAGGAGTCAAATTCTTGGGTTTGAACAACGAGAGGGCGAGACACTGCGTCAAGCATGGGAAAGGTACAAGAAGATGCTCAGAGACTGTCCTCATCATTGTCAGACGGATGAAGTATTGGGTCACACTTTTGTAGATAGATTAGATGATGCTTCGAAGATGAATCTTGATTCCGCTTGTGGGGGTAGTTGCATGGCCAGACCGTACAGTGAAATCCAAATCTTGCTGCATAACTTCACTACTAATGATAATAACTGGCAAGGTGAGGGTGATTCACGAAAAGCAGTTAAGCAAAAATCAGTTGGGTTACTTGAGTTAGACGAAGTATCAGCCATGAGAGCCGACATTGCAAAGTTGGCCAATCAGATGACTCGGATGACAATGCAACAACCACAAACAATGCAACACGTACAACAGATGAATATTTGTTGCGAACTCTGTGGTGACAATCATATGAGTGATATGTGCCCCACGAATCCAGAGTCCATCTATTATGTGGGGCAACAGAACAGAGGTCCACCAAATCAGCAGGCACAATACGGGAATTCTTACAATCCTAACTGGAGGAATCATCCCAACTTCTCATGGGGTGGAAATCAGCAGAATCAGAATCAGCATAGACCCCAAGGGAATTTCAATCAGCCTCAGAGACCACCCCAACAAATGGAAGAGAGTACCAATGATCTACTAAAGAAGTTATTGATTGACAATCAGTAACTCAGGACCGACTTTAGAAATCTTGAAAGGCAAATGGGGTAGTTAACAACAACTCAAAACACTAGACCTGCAGGCGCTCTCCCCAGTGATACAGAAAAGAACCCTCAAGTGAATGCAGTTACACTTAGAAACGGGAGGGAGCTAGAGGAAATGCTAAAGAAAAAGAAAGACAAGCCCATACCTGAGGGAGAGTTGATCCCTAAAGTGCTCAAGATCAAAAGAATGTTGCGGAAGCTCCAGAGCCCGTGGAGGCCCCTAGACCACCACCACCTTTTCCCCAGAGATTGCAGAAAAAGAATGACGATCGCATGTTCACAAAATTCCTCTCTATGTTGAGCCAGGTTCAATTGAATATTCCACTCATTGATGTGCTTTGGGAAATTCCAAAGTATGCTAAATACATAAAAGATATGGTAGCTCGCAAGAGAAAATTAGCTGACTTTGAGACAGTTGCACTTACTGAGGAGTGCACTTCTAGGGTCCAAAATAAGCTCCCTCAAAAGCTTAAGGATTCTGGCAGCTTTACGATTCCTGTGCGTATTGGTAATGTGGATGTAGGTCGTGCTCTATGTGATTTGGGGGCAAGCATAAATCTGATGCCCCTATCTTTGTTCAAACAATTGGGTCTGGGAGCTCCAAGGTCAACTACTGTGATGTTGCAACTGGCTGACAGATCGATAGCACACCCTGAAGGGGTGATTGAAGATGTGTTGCTGCAGATTGGGAAATTTATCTTCTCGACTGATTTCATTATCCTTGACTATGAGGCTGATGAACTGGTTCTGATTATATTGGGGCGACCTCTCTTAGCTACCAGTGATGCAATTATCAAAGTGAGAGAGGGAAAGATGATTTTGCGGGTAGATGACGAGGAAGCAGTTTTTAATGTCTACAGAGCAATCCAACTTCCCCGACACTATGAGGAGCTCTCAATGATATTTGTTGTTGAGGCCGATGAGCAGATTCGTTATCCTAGTGTATATCTAGACAATTCTCTAGAGAAAGCACTTATGTTACTTGATAACCTGGGGGCTGATGAGGAGGTTGAGGAGATTATGCACATCCTTGATACATCTTGTGCGTACCTGCAAGGGATACACCCCTTCGAGCCTTTGAATAGACCAGAGGGGCCTCCTCCAAAGCCATCAATCGAGGAAGCCCCAAAATTGGAACTTAAACCCCTTCCACCTCACCTGCAATATGCTTATTTGGGCAACTCTGACACTTTACCTGTTATTGTTTCATCTGACTTGTCTAAATTGCAGGAAGAAAAGCTGTTGAGAGTGCTATGTGAGCACAAGCGAGCACTTGGGTGGACTATGTCTGACATTAAGGGCATTAGTCCAGCCTTCTTCATGCACAAAATCCTCATGGAGGATGGACACAAGCCCAGTGTAGAGCAGCAACGCCGACTCAATCCAATCATGAAAGAGGTGGTAAGAAAAGAAGTGATTAAGTGGCTCGATGCAGGTATTGTATTCCCTATCTCAGACAGCAAATGGGTGAGCCCCGTTCAATGTGTACCCAAAAAAGGGGGGATGACTGTAGTAGTTAATGAGAATAATGATTTGATACCGACAAGAACTGTCACCTAGTGGAGAATTTGCATTGATTATAGAAAATTGAACAATGCCACCCGGAAGGACCACTTTCCCCTCCCCTTTATTGACCAAATGCTTGATAGATTAGCTGGCCAGGAGTACTATTGCTTCTTAGATGGTTCCTCGGGGTATAATCAGATTGCTATAGCCCTAGAGGACTAAGAGAAGACCACTTTTACGTGTCCGTATGGCACGTATACGTTCAAGCGAATGCCTTTTGGTCTTTGTAATGCACATGCGACTTTTCAAAGGTGTATGATAGCCATTTTTACTGACATGGTTGAAAGGTTTGTGGAAGTATTCATGGACGATTTTTCTGTGTTTGGATGCTCTTTTGATAACTGCTTGATGAACCTTGATAAAGTACTTGCTAGGTGTGAAGAGACTAACTTGGTGCTAAACTGGGAAAAGTGCCATTTCATGGTACGTGAAGGTATAGTCCTGGGGCACAAGGTGTCCAAAGATGGTTTGCAGGTGGACAAGGAAAAGGTGGAAGCGATTGAAAAATTGCCTCCACCGATGTTTGTCAAAGGCATTCGCAGTTTCTTGGGCCATGCAGGTTTTTATCGTCGTTTCATTAAAGATTTCTCGAAAATTTCCTCTCCCTTGTGCAAGTTGCTTGAGAAAGATGTCGCCTTCAAATTTGATGATGCCTGTCTGAAGGCATTTGAAGAGCTGAAAGGAAGGTTGGTTACTGCACCAATCATAATTGCTCCGGATTGGAAGCAGCCATTCGAGTTGATGTGCGTTGCTAGCGACGTGGTTGTTGGTGTTGTCTTGGGGCAAAGGAGAAATAAGATATTCCACTCCATTTACTATGCGAGCAAATCTCTGAATCCAGCTCAGATGAACTACACCGTAACTGAAAAAGAGTTGTTTGCAGTGGTGTGGGCGTTTGACAATTTCCGATCATATCTTGTGGGAACCAAAGTCATCGTCTACACAGATCATTCAGCCATTAGGTACTTGTTTGAGAAAAAGGATGCCAAGCCGAGACTGATTCGGTGGGTCCTATTGCTGCAAGAGTTTGATTTAGAGATCTGAGACCGCAAGGGAACAGAGAATCAAGTGGCTGATCACTTGTCCAGATTAGAAAATCGGAACCATGTAGCTGAAGGGGATGCAATCAAAGAAACATTCCCCGATGAGCAGTTATTGGCAATCACCTCAAGTACAAAACCGTGGTATGCAGATTATATGAACTTTATTGCAAGTGGGGTGACGCCACCAGAATTGACACCAGACAATAGACGAAGGTTCTTGCATGATGTGAGGCTTTACATGTGGGATGAGCCATTCTTATACAGGTTATGTGCAGACCAGTTGGTTCGGAGATGTGTTCCTGAGGAGGAGATGAGTGTCATACTTCATAGTTGTCACGCCTCCTCATACGGAGGTCATCACGGTGGAGACCGGATCGCCCAAAAAGTGCTACAATCAGGTTTCTATTGGCCGAAATTGTTTAGGGATGCACACACCTTTGTTAAAATGTGTGACAGGTGCCAAAGAACCGAGACCATCACTAAGAAGCACGATATGCCGCTACAAAACATCCTGGTAGTGGAGCTTTTCAATGTTTGGGGAATTGACTTCATGGGACCTTTTCCATACTCGAACGGTCATAGATACATCTTGGTGGCAGTTGATTATGTGTCTAAGTGGGTGGAGGCCATTGCTCTGCCCTCTAATGATGCAAAGGTAGTGGTAAGCTTGTCAATAAGCATATCTTCACACGCTTTGGAACTCCCAGAGTGTTGATCAGCGATGGAGGTACGCATTTCTACAACAAACTGTTAAACAATGTCCTTGCAAAGTACGGGGTCAAGCACAAGGTCTCCACTGCTTATCATCCCCAGACGAGTGGTCAAGTGGAGGTTTCAAACAGAGAGATCAAGCAAATTCTTGAGAAAACGGTGAGTGCAAATAGAAAAGATTGGGCCAGAAAGTTAGACGACACATTGTGGGCGTATCGGACAGCATACAAAACTCTCATAGGTGCTTCTCCGTATAGATTGGTGTATGGGAAGGCTTGTCACTTGCCCGTAGAACTTGAGCACAAGGCCTATTGGGCAATAAAGAAGCTAAACATGGATGGTCACTTAGCTGGAGAGAAGAGGTTACTGCAACTCGATGAGCTCGAGGAGTTTCGATTACGTGCATATGAGAATGCCAAATTGTATAAAGAAAAGACTAAGAGGTGGCATGACAAGCACATTCAATATCGAGAGTTCGAGCCAGGGCAAGAAGTTCTGTTGTTCAATTCTAGGTTGAAACTTTTTCCTGGAAAGCTTAAATCTCGTTGGTCGGGCCCTTTTGTTGTGGTCAGCGTAAGCCTCATGGAGCTATGGAGTTGAGAGACATGAGTTCCACTGGCACTTTCTTGGTTAACGGTCAACGGATAAAACATTACTGGGGTGGTGATTTTGCACGTCACAAGACCTCAGTGGACTTGAAGGATGCTTAAAGGAATGTGTAATCATCGTGCCACGACGTTAAATAAGGCGCTGGTTGGGAGGCAACCCAACGATAGTAGTAGTGTTTGATTTTAAGCTCTAACTTACTAACAAATGCATGCGACGAAGGGCAGGTGAAAGGACCATCAACCAGGAGTAAAGTAGGTGACAATAATTGCAAAAATAAATGCCCAGGAGCGCACTTCGCGCTCCCTTCGCACAGAAGTTCGCGAACCTTTCTGCCTGAACTCTAACTGAATCGCGCGAACTATAAACTTCGCGCAGAAGTTCACGAGACTTTCTGCCTAGGACTCACCATACGCGCGAACTATCGCGCGAACTATAAACTTCGCGCAGAAGTTCGCGAGACTTTCTGCCTGGGACTCACCATACGCGTGAAGTATCGCGCGAACTACATATATCGCGCACTTGTTTGCGCGCCTGGACGAGCCTCTCAGCCTGGAACTTTTCAAGCATGTTATTTTCTTTTTGTTTTTCGTTTTTCTTTTTGTTTCTTTTGTTTTTGTAATTTAAATAGGCTATTGGTTCATACCCCTTCCCCTTTTATTAAACCAAACCCAATACCCCCAAAACACTATCATCTCTCCCAAACCAACGAAACCCCCAAACTCTCATAACTTCCAGCACTCATCTCATATCTCATGGTCTCCTTCCCTAAAATCATTAGCAGCATCACCCTACCGCACAAATTCTAACAAGGTATGAGCTCTAGTTTTAGTTTTCTTTCTTTTTCTCTTTCTATTTTCAGAATTTAAGTTTCTTGTTGTAGTTTATGCCATGAATGTAGTTGTATTTTGTGATTTGAGTTTCAAACTTGGTAAAATATATTGTGGGGTTAGTTTGTTGTAAGTGTGGGGTGGGAAGTACTTGAATTGGGTTATGGATGAACTTTTGTGGGAAGCCTTTGTTGCAAGACCCTTAGAAAAAACTGTGAGAGCCTAATGCCCATAAGGTGTTTGTGGAAAGGCCTTAATGAGCATGATTATGTAGTTGTGACCAATTTTGCGTGTGAAGTCTGAGTAACCGCAGCAAGTCACACTACTTTTGTTGGGTTGAGCTAATGTGTCCACGTTTTGCAGGTATTATGGCACCAATGAAAAAGCGCCAAGCCACGGGTCCATCATCAAGCCGCCAAAGGGCAGCTCCAGCACGCTCCTATGACAGCAACAAATTTGTCTCCCTTGAGGCTCATACCCGTTTTACAGAGAAGGCGGCTAAGAAAGCAATTGCGGAAAGGGGCATCAACATCAAAAAGGTCAAGGAACGATGCCCCCACATGTTCAATGAGTTGATGGAGTGGGGTTTGCAAGCTTTCATTGACGAGCCAGGGGAGGCTAATGTAATGGTGGTACGAGAATTCTATGCCAATCTACCCGAGCATGTCAACCATGTGGTCACAGTGCGCCGTAAGGCGGTAGATGCCTCCGTTGAGGCGATACGCACAGTTTATCAACTGTCGGGCCCTCTGCCTGAGAACACGGACTTTTATGAATATGGGCGCAATCCAACCGATGCCAAGTGGGAGCGCTTCTTTGATGAAATTTGTGAACCAGGAAAAATGGTAGAGTGGCTAGAACATGGAGAGAAGTTCCATTCATCCGTCTTAACTCAAGAGGTGAAGAGCTGGCTGTATGTGATCAACAGTCGCCTTATCCACCCTACAAATACTACGGAGGTGAATATACCCCGGGCTGCGTTGATTTGGTATTTCATCAAGGGTCTTCCCTTCGACATGGCCAAAGTGATCCACGACGAGATGTTTATCTGATGCCCCCAACGCCAGTATGGTTTCTTTTTCCCACCTTTGCTGACTAGGCTTTACAAGAATGTGAAGGTGCCTGAAAACATTCATGTGGACGGGCTGGTACGAAAAAGCCACAAGATCCGACCTGGACCGAACACCACGGAAGCAACCTCAGCAGCAGAGGCAGGTAGAGAGGATGAAAGTGGTTCGGATGCTTCGGAGGAGGAAGAGCAAATGGATGTGGAGGGAGAAGCACTGGCTCAAGCGCCCAGAAAATCAGCTGCAGCACGGTCACGCGCAGCATCCTCTTCAAGAAGTGCCAGAGTATCCCGGTCCACCACATTGGAATAGGAGGTGGCTGATATACGCACTTCCATGCATGATTTGAGCACTCGTGTGGACGCGATAGCTGACCGACAAGTCAAGTCGGAAAAGAAATTCATGGGTTGGCTGCGAGGTTTGGGGCGTGCGTGCAACGTGAACCCCGAAACCGTGTCTGATCAAGAGTGAAGCTCCAGGGAAGTCTCTTTACCTCACTGCTCTTTTCAATTTTAAGCCATGGGGACATGTCTTCTTTTTAAGTGTGGGGTGGGGGATTCCTTCATTGTATGTTGTATATAATTGTACAAATTGCCAGGTTATTTTGTTTGTCTCATGTTGACTTGATAGTTTTTGTTAAGAAGGAGTAGTTTCACTAATTTAAAAAAAAAACTGAAAAGAAAAATTATAGGCTCTTCCTGATGACGGATCTTTTAGACGACTTTTTTGAGGGAAGTGAGTCTAAAGAAAACGACAAAAAGATTTTTTAATTTTTTTAGGTAGTGTAGCAATTCCCCCTTGGTTTTTCTTTAAGCCGCGGTTCTTTTCCAAGGGTTTAGCTTGAACCAGGCATAGGTAGTTTTTATTTTTGTTTTTGTTTTCTTTTTGATTTGTAGATTAGGGTAATGGGCTACGAGCTATAAAATTGAAAGAGAACTCATAGCATTGACACACCTGAACACAATAGACCCTAGAGTGTAACGCTTAGTCCTAATTGTTGAATCTCACTGAAAGTGCCTTAATTTGTATGTTTGTACTGAATTGAATGCTCGTAATGGAGTGTCTTGATGAGCTGATCTGAATGAGTCATATGCCATGTGTGGTGAGTATTTGTGTAGTCCATGTATTGTACTTGTGTCTAGAACTTGCCCGGTATGTGAGTTGAAGCGAAATTTGAGGTGATGCTCGGTTTGAAAAATGATGTTAGGCTTTCTTTGACCTTTTTGAGCTTAATTGCTTATTACAAATAAAATATGTCCCTAGTTAACCCTTTTGAGCCTTCAGACTTTTTGTTTGGCACCCGCATTACAAGTCTATACCCTTTTGTTCTTAATTGACATTGTTTTGATCCTTTTACTTCTTAAAGCACTTTAATTGTGAGAAGAGCGCTAAAAGAAGTAAGAAGGAAATAAGTGTGGGGCTACTTTTGAGTGGAACCAATAAAAGGATGAAAGGTGCACTTATGTTGTAAACGAATACACCACTAGCAGAAATTGAGTGACAAGAAGAATAAACTTATCATAAAAAATAAAAAAAATAAAAAAAAAAGAGAGATGATTACATTGTGTTTTGCTTTAGCTAGTGGGAATGAATTAATAGAGTGCTTAAAGAAGAAGGGAGTATTTGTGGGATGATATTGTGTGTGAATGAGAAGTGGGTTGAAGAATTTGCGCTAAAAAAATTTGCTCGTGTGATGTGTTAAAGTGCTTAGGGGTTGAGTCACTATTCCTAAATACATCCTACCATTCCCTTAGCCCACATTACAACCATGAAAAAGTCCTAATTGATTTTGGATCGAGTTAGCCTACATTAGTAGAGATTTACATTAAGGGCAAGCTTATGGTACCAATTGCATGCATGTGACCTCTTTTGTGAGAGTGAGTGATTTCCTTGATATATGTGAGTATATGAATCGAATGTAATGGATTGAACTCAGTTTTTGTTGATGTAATTGTGAGGGCATATGAATCGTGACGGAGAAGCAAGTCTTGACTTCTGTGTAGAGTACTTTGAGGAAGTGTGAATATTGCATGGCACTTGAGAGTTGGCTTTGAGGCTAGGATTGTTCACTACTAGGCGTGATACATGTACATTGTTCTAGGTGTAGTGCGTTAAAGGAAATGGTTGAGTGAAGGATTCTCTAGAGAGTATAGTTGATTGCTCGAGGACTAGCAATGAATTAAGTGTGGGGTGGTGATAATAGGCGAAATCTAAGTGATTTAGCTATTGATTATGCTTCCGCTTGATTATATTCCGATGACATATTATGGTTAATTGATGAAAAATAGGCTCTAATTGTGATATGTATACATTGCAGGATGAGGAGCCTAAATGATGCTTTCAAGAGGAGATTGGAATGATTTATGAGCAAGAACAACCCCTAGGAGTCGAGTGTGCGCAAGGACGAGACGGAAAAATGGACAAAATCGAGCTACTGAAGCGCGCTAAGTAACGCGCTAACTTCCAAACTTCGCGCAATAGTTCGCGAGCTTTTCTGCCTGGAATCCAAGAGAGGCGCGCGAAGTCATGCGCGAACTCCGTACTTCGCGCAATAGTTCGCGCGTGTCCGATCCGGAGAAACGTTATTTAGGGATAAAATTGGAAATCTGGAGAGAAACCCACTTAACCTATATAAAGTCAAGCTCGCCCAAGGTTAAATTATCAAGTTTTTCATAGTTTAGAGGAGGAGATAGAGAGGCAAGGAGGAGTTTTGATCATCAAAGTCTTCTTTTGTTCTTTTGTTTTTGCTGTTTGTGATGAAATTGAACTTGTTTATGATGAACCTAGTATGAGCAGCTAAGACCCATTGTTCTACGGTCGTGGGTAAAACATGAATGTTATTGTTTGAAGTTTAATTTGACAAAATTGGTTTATCATATTGGGTTATTTATTTAATTTTCTTCTTAATTATTTTGCTGAGTAGCTAACAGTGAAATACTATCTACGAATCTTCAGTTGAACTCGAAAGTGGGAACTTTAGATTGCATATAGAATTAAATAGAGCAAGTTCTTGAACCTGGGCCTCGGGGAACGGATTTGCAATTGGGATAGACATATACCCAATTGCCTTGTTTGGTTGGAATACAGGAATTGTAAATGCGTTCTTGTTAATCTTAATTCCATAGACATATAGGCATTGAGTTGACTTGAACAGGCGAGTAAGAACTCGACAGATTCTTATGAGTAATATCAACCCTGTCAATCAATAACCTAGATAAATTGATTAGTCATTTTGAGCCAAGGACACAACACGATTGTATTACACCTGTGACCCTGGAATATCTTCTCCTATTGTTCATTACTTGTGATTGCTATCTGTTTGGTTACTTGCTTTGGTTAGATTAATTCTTTATAGTTAAGTAGTAAAACAATTACATATCTCTCTTATGAACAATCTCTTGGGTAGATAAAGAAATTGGGTTTGAATCAGTCAACAGTTGATCATAAGTCTTTGTGGGAACGATACTCTACTCACTACTCTATTACTTGACGATCACGTACACTTGCGTGAGTGTTTTTGGTCGCAACAGCAACAAACAGAATGGAAGAGCTTGATTAATTGTCTTGTTCTCCTATTGTGAGGAATATATAAAATATACAAGTCCAACTAAAGAAATAATAATGGAGACATTAAATACGAATAAAATCAAAGATTTTATCAAATACAGTACATGCACGGGATTGTAGATGCATCCTTGTGATGCAGAAGAACCACACAAAAATGAGAAAGGTATAAAATATTACTTCTACATCCTGAAAGAGATAATTGCCTCACACAAAGAGGAGTGCAAAAGCAAATAAAACCAGCCAGCTGAAGATTTGAGCAAGAATATTAATGACATGAAGCATTTTAGTGTAAATCAGAACCTAATTGTTCTAATAAAGACATTCTTCAATACTATTAAATATTTGTAGTAGTCAATACAACAAGCAAAATTAAAAGATTGCAGGAAAAAGAAAAAGCAAAATGCTGTAAGGGTCTTACTTCTTCCAAAATCTCTTGCTATACTTTTCTGGTATCTTGTTCAAAAAAAAAACTACGCGATGCCCTCATTTTGCAAGTGACATAGTGGTTGGATAATTTGATGTGCACTTTTATAGGGTATAAAATAAAGAATACAAAAAGACTCCTAGAAGATCAAAGGAAAAAAAAACTGAAATGTGATGAACAACCTGCATTACATTCACTGCTGTGGAAGATGAAAAATACAAAACTGCTTCCAGAAAATTATTCCTATTAATGATTAATCACTTACAGTTTGATGGAGTTATTACAGTAGAAACATACAAGGGAAAAAGAAATAAAAAGAGAGCATAAGACGAGTAAGAAAATTTGGGGAATAAATAAGGAAGCCTATTATAATGGGACTGGGGATTGTTCCCACGTTAATGTAGGTGTGCTTTTTTGGGATTTCTGAAAATGAAACAAATTGGAGGGCAATTTGGTCATTCAGTTTTTGAAGGATATTTTAGTAAAATAACTTTCACTAAATGTCTTCATACTTATAATATAGTATGCTGATATAGATATAGATATAGATATAGATAGATGAGTAGCTGTAATTTACACAGCTTGTATGGCCAGCTAAAATATTGGCCATATGTTGTTATAAGCATGATCATATTTACTATTCTAAAGGTCATTACAAATCTGCCCGCCTAGATGAGAATAGGCTCACTGCGTTCACTTTGCTCACTAAAACCTTCCACTTTGCCGCATCTTTCTTCGTTTGTTGCAGCATTTTCACCTTGAAGTGCCTAAAGCAATAAAATGACATTTGTTATGCTGTAATCTGTCCAAATATTGAAGTGAATGATACAAACAATAGAAAATAGGGATCACCCTTTAACTGGTATTTTTGTTCTCAAATTTAGAATCACTACTACTGCACGAAACATGCCTCCTTTTCTAATTTTGTGATGATCCCTAAAGGGTTCAAAAAGTTTACCAGAAATGTTCAACAGCTAAATATATGCATACCATGTACCTCGTAACAGTCATTTGCCGTCTTAAACCAAATATGGTGGTGTAAATGAGTAGTAACTTATAATCCTCCTCAAGAGACAGCCAATCGGAGTAGGGTTACACATTTAGAGACGGATGTTTTTTTAACTTTCATCACCCGACTTCATCTAGATGCTTTAGAGGTAGAGTTTTAGTTGTATAACAAGAGACAGCTTCAAAAATAAACAATGAGATAGTCCTTAATGCAAAGAAACATTTGTTTGGCTGCTGAGTAACAACAGAAGAATAGTTTGAAATACCGGTCTGCTTAAGTCAAACTAAGGCATCGAACCATAAAAAAAAAACAGTTCTGGCAGTTTATGTCAACAGCTGACATGTCATCATCTACTGTTTCACAAACCTCTCTATATGCATTTTAATTCTTTCTTGAATAAAAATCCGCATAAGTGTTTTTCTGCCAACAGAATATCACCAGAAAAATTATTTCACTTACCTACAAAGAGGAACTTTGCAATAGTCAGGTTCATCACAAATGCGTGAATGAAGCTCAAGAAGCTGCCACATTCGCTTGCAATGGACACATCCACCAGGAACTCTAATTTTGCAACTTGAGAAATGACGGACCAGAGTCTCCAGCCCCTTGCATGCTGGGAAACTACATGCCGCCTGGCTTGCTTTAAGCACCTTGTCACGAGGCCCAATTGTTCGGCACCCGTCTCTGCAAATGTGAACCAGAGCTTCCATAGCTTCATGCAGTTGTAAATACACCTTTTTCTCTTCGATTTTCTTCAGTCTATCTTGTTTTCTCTGGGGAGAAAAAAAAGAACAATAAGATTATCTATTTCTATTATAGCTTATCATACCAAAAGATATTCAATGTTTACTATATTATTTCTCAAGCACAAATTGCTTAGCAATTGCATGCACGACGCAAATAAACTCTCATGCATACCACTTAAAAACCAGGCACATGAATTAAGAAACAGAATTTATTTGCCCCCCCCCCCCCCAGTCGAAAAATAACTGTGGAACAAGAGGAAATGATCAAGATAAATCAAACATTTAGTTCATGTTTATTACTATATGTATCTTCAACGCGTGTATTTTCAGGATTAATGGCCATGTAGAATCTTTTGGCTATACCAAAATCTGGATAAGAAAAAGATTGCATCCATAAGCTGACGAACACAGTGCCTCATTGTAGATGTAAATTTCTATATAAAACTGGATGCACAAACAAGGGGTGCGACAATATCTTTCAGAGAAAGGGGTGCGACAAAAATAAGATAGCTATTTTGGCTGGCTTGTGTAAGTACTACATTTAGAGATGGATAATTATTGTCATATCTAGTGAAGCAATGATAAGATCAATGGCATGCTTTATAGCAGGAGAAAGTTCCCATTGAAAAGATGAAACAAAGTCAAGCACACATTGTTTTCCACATACTTTTTGGTCTTGATCCAATCAATCTACTCCAAATGACAAGGCATCTCAGTGAATCTGCGACAAGTCACTGGGTATTCAAATTATAAAGAAGAATGCAATATTCTCTAGACAAAGAGCAGTGACCATCTTACCGAATCTGCTTCAACAACGGATTCTAAAAGCTCCTGTTCAAGTACAGGATTAGCTTGTCTCATTACTTTCCAACCCTCAGTTGATGATATGTTCTTGAAGTTCCTCACAATCATACGGATGCAAAAGAGGGTAAGCCGTGGTGCATCACAGCTTCTCGCTAACTGAAGCACATCTATCACATTTTCCAAGTTCAACCCACCTTGTTCCAAATGGTTTATGCAAACTCTTTTAAGTGATGGTACTGAGTAGGCATGTGATACGACCAACAGATGCAGAACAAACTTCTTCATATCTCCTTCGTCGTAACTGCATAAGGTTAAAAATGTGACGTAAATAATTTCAATTGATGAATAGCTGCCATTAGAAATTTGAGTGAAAACTGTAACAAAAATTGCAAATCCAGAAAGGTAAAACATCCCCCCCCCCTCCCCAAGGAAGTACAACTTCTAGTGACATATTACCAGGAGCATTCTTCCTTTAACTTTATGTGTATGTGTGCAGAAGTACAAGGAAAATAAGTTTGATATTGAGGATCTTCATAGATATGTGATGATATGTAAGCATTGTCCTTTGACTCGATTATTTCGTTAAAGAAAGTTAAAATTATGTGTCCCATTCTTATCATGAACATATGATAACGTTGGATAAAAACATTTTTATTAAACTCGCTAAAGATTCAGATAGCTAGGAGGTGAAAAGTCCTGCATACCAGGCTGAGTAGAGGAAACGGATGAATGCAGAGACCGCATCACAAGGTACCCCAGGGATTTTTATGCATCTAATACCATTCTTTACTTTGGATTGCTGCAGGAAATTCCCCAACACTGGAGATGCAACACTCTATGAAAATCATAAGGAAGAAAGTATAATAAATAATGGGCATCATTAACAAACAAAACCTGATAGACAAATTCAACTAAACATACTGACCAGAAGGGCATAATGAGCCGGAATAAATGATCCATCGTCTGTAATAATATGTACGTCTGCTCCATATCCTTCTTTGAAGAGCTTGTCCCATGTATCTTTTGCTTCTTTCGGGACACAATCAGAATTAGAAAGTTGTCGAGGATTAGTGGCTTTTGAACAAATTTTACCGGGAGCCGAAGGGGGATTCGGAATATTAGGTAGATTACAAGCTAGAGAGCTTGGATCTTCAAAGAATTCTATGCTGTCTACTGTCTCTTCTTCTTCTATGCGTATCTTGAAGGATCCACCGAAAGATTCAACAGCTGATGATAGCCAAGGGGTATGCACGTCTGGCGATGCCATCAATTACTACTCCAAATAATTAGTCAACAACGAAATGTCAGGATCACCTATTTAATGGAAAAAATGCAAGTTACAAAACTTTCAAGAACATAGGAATATCTAACAAACAAGATATCCATTATATTATAGCAAATGTAGTTCAAACAATACAACCCAAACCAACATTTCTATGCTGCTGATTAGTACCCACCATGCCAAAGTAACAACAACAAACCTAGTGAATTCCCACAAGTGGGGTCAGGGAGGGTAGGGTGTACGCAGACCTTACCCCTACCCGGAAAGGGCAGAGAGGTTGTTCCGGTTAGACCGTCGCTTAAAGAAAAGATGAAAAGAAGCCGTGGAAGCAAGCAATAGCAACAGCAAGATATTAAGAAAACCGAAGCAAAAGATAGCAATCAATCAGTAGGTAGTAACAACAATATAGGAATAAAAAGATACCATACTAACACCAAAAGAAAAAGTAAAACGCTCGACTACCTACTAACTTTCTACTCTTATCCCCGACCTCTACACGGATCATGTCGTCGACCTCCACACCCACCATGCCAAAGAAAAAGAGAAAAAAAGAAAAGAAACCGACATCCATCTAATTGGCATTTTAATCAAATAAAGGGGAATGGAAACAAATAAAAGAATAAAAGCTCAAAATCGCCAACACTAAGAACCTTTAAACATATTGGATAAAAGCTTTATACTAAGTTTCCCTTTCGCTTTAATCGACTTTTCTTGCCTTCGAAGTCAAGACTTGGCAACCCTTTTAACTTAATGTATTACTGTCTAAACAACTCAAAAGCATACCTTATAGTAAACAGAAAACTAAAATCTCTATAAATTGTTCAGGCTTTCAGTTGATATCCAGTGTAGCTGTGCATTAAAACCTGTATAGTTAAAATATTAATCAAACAAATTTGCATGAATATATCTCATAGCAGACAATTCTGATCTCAATTTTCTGTCACTTGAGCTAAATAAAGGGTGTGAGAAAACCAGAGGAAATTATTCTGATTTTCAAGAATTAAGGGGAACAAAAAAAAGAAAATGAAAAATTCTGTTCCATTGATAAAATTAATAGAAGAACTGTTAAACTTACATGAATGAATAAATCTGAAATATGGGTATGATAAATTTATTTTTTGCAGAAAAGAGAGAGTGAACGGGGAAGACGTGTGGGTGAGCGAGAAGAAGAGAAGTTAGGAAAGTATTATGAGGTGCAGAGATATAGGACAGAAAAGGAAAGGGGACACGAGTCTAATTAATACGTACAGAATCTTATACTACTATATTACTAGTAGCAGTACATTAATTGTGTTTACTTTTTAGTTTCGTCAGTAATCTCATTTTTTAAGTTATATATGGTGATAGTGTAAATATTTATTATAGGAGTATTACTTTAATTAATTATAGGTATTATTTGTACACTATATCCCTTTACAATTTTAAAAATAAAGAAAATAATCTCTTTAGATTTTTTATATATAAAAATAGAGATACGCGTAAAAATAAATTTCTCATGTGTAAAAAAAGAGCTAGGATCATAAAACAAAAAATAAATTTGTAAAGAGTCACAAACTCAATTGACATATTATAGCACGTTAGTTTTATTTTTATTAAATTATTATATATTTTTCTATCCAAATTTGCCTGTCATACTTTTTTTTAAAATATTTTATTTTTTATGTACAAATAATTTATTTTAAATTTTTTATTTCACTCTTAATAAGATGGTATATAGTCATAAAATAATTATGACTTATTTTAGGCTTAAGTTTTAAAGATTTTTTTTCCAGTCAAATACCGTCACATAAATTTGGATAAAAAGAGTAACATATTATTATTAAAAAAATTACATATAAATACTATGTGATGATGTAATAGCTTCTTTACATTGTCCTTAAACTGGTAAAGTTTATTTATTTTGGAATTATAGGAAAATTGGCAATAGCCCCACACACCCCCGCCGCGTTCCAAACGAAACAATCCTTATTGCCCTCAAAAAAAAAATTTACGTAATGATTAATATATCAATCGATATATTTAATTCCATCTTAAATCTTTGGATTACAACAACGACCCAGTATAATCTCACAAGTGGGGTCTGGGGAGGGTAATATGTACGCAGACCTTACCCCTACCCCGAAGGGTAGAGAGGCTGTTTCCAGGAGACCTTCGGCTCAAAAAAAGCAATAGGAGATGATATATTAGCACTATAAAAATGCGTAATAAAAATAACAACACTATATAAGAGATACGAAATACGAAATACGAAATACAAAATAGATGGCTGGTATAGTACAACTAGAAGGTAAAGTCATGCATCAATAGACGACCACTGACATTCCTAGTCTAACTCCTAACTAGATAGTCTCTCTCACTTGTGCTGTAGAAATATTCACACTCTCCCCTAACCTACAACCTTAATGCTCGACCTCCATAATTCCCTATCAAGGGCCATGTCCTCAGTAATCCTAAGTCGCGCCATGTCCTGTCTGATCACCTCTCCCCAATACTTCTTAGGTCTCCCTCTACCTCTCCGCGTGCCCACTACAGCCAGTCGCTCACACCTCCTCACCGGTGCATCAGTGCTCCTCCTCTGAATGTGCCCAAACCATCTGAGTCTTACTTCCCGCATCTTGTCCTCCATGGAGGCCACACCCACCTTCTCTCGAATATCTGCATTCCTAATCTTATCCATCCTTGTATGCCCGCACATCCACCTCAACATCCTCATCTCTGCTACTTTCATCTTCTGGGTGTGTGAGTTCTTTACCGGCCAACATTCAGTTCCATACAACATGGCAGGCCTAACCACTGCTCTATAAAACTTACATTTTAGTAACGGTGGCACTTTCTTAAATCTTTGGATTAAAATTCAAATATTTATTAAAATATATAAAACACTCAGTACTCAAATTTCTTTTACACATTTGTTAAACACGGGAATAGTATTACACACTAAAACTTTTAAAAGTGTGTCAATTACCCACCTCTTTTGTCATGTGTCACACGCATGTATTACACAAAAAATAGGCGCGTGAAAACTAAAAATTTCATCTGAAATTAAGTTTCTTTTTATTTTTTTATTTTTTTAACTATTTCCTTTTTAAAATAAAGAAAAAAAATATAACACATGTCTTCTTCCCCAACTTCAAATCGAGCGTTTCCTCCCCCCCCCCCCCCTAGTTTTGTCTATCCCCACATGTTTTGTCTCTCCAATCCCCATGACTAAGAAGAAAATAAGAGTCATTGAGTCTTGTAAAAATCATCATTATTGACCTTTTGAAAAAGTTTAAAAATTTAATCGGGCTTGTTGATTTTGGTGTTCTATGACCTAGAAAATTAGTTTGAATTCGTGATTATTGTTGAATAAGAATTTACTAAAAATATCCTGAGAATTCGATGATTAATTTTGATAAAATTAAAAAAAACACCATTAACAAGTTTGAAGCTTTGGGTTTGAGCTTGAATTTGAAATTTGTATAAGGATTTGTGATGAATATTGTTAAAACTTATTTAAAATTGGCAAAGAGTTGAATCTATAATTAGGGAAGAAGGTGCTTGTGGTGGAAGGATTGGTGGTAGTATGGTGGTGGTGGAGAAGATGATGGGGTTGGGAAAATGAGGAAAGGGGCGGGTTTTTCCCCTTTTTGTATTTTTTTTTCTTTGGGAAGATGAGGAGAGGGGTGGGGGTGTTTGGGGGGGGGGGGAATTTTTTTTTCTTGTTGGATTTATGACATGTGTCAGATGCTGATTGACGCGTGTAATAACAATATTTAAGCAGATGTGGTCAATCACCAAAATGGTGTGTAATTGACACACTTTTAGTGTGTAATATTATTTTCATATTCAATAAATATGTAAGTAGAATTTGGGAATAAGGTCGATGGGCAACGAATATATTTCGCCCGGTTAAAATGAATGTTATAGTTTGTCGAATAATGGATAATGCAAACGCAATGAAAAATATATGAGAGAGCCATTGATCAACCTATCATAGTTTTGTTGTCCACTAAAGTACATTTCTATGCTTCATTCATGAATCATGTCAAATTTGATTTGACATAAGAATCCACTTGCGGACTTTCTTTCCCTTGTCTTTTCACTTTCACGTGATATTAACAATTAAAGTAGTAAAGAAAGGATAAATTCAATTTCATCTATCACTTTTAGGGATTAGTTGGTAAGATACATTAGATAAGCTAATGCATGCATTGACTTTGTGTATTAATAATATATTATTTGGTAGTTATTTTGAACATATACATTAGTTATACACCTTATTTGGTATTATACTATGCATAACTAATGAATAGAAAACAATGATATTAGCAATGTAATGAATTTTAATGCATGCATTAGCTTAGTTAAAGATAAAATTGTCCTTCAAAATTTATGCTTGATTAAAATATACTAGTTAGTATATTAATGCAAGTTCAAAATACTGCAAATAGTGAGAAAATAAAATTATATCCTTAGTAAATAAATAAATACTTAGCATATTTTCTTTTTTATAAATAAATATTGTATTTAATTTACAATATAGGTAGACAAATAAAATAATTTTTTAAAACTTTTTCATATAAAAATATTTCTCAACATATGTTTCTTTTAAAAAGTTAGAGTGTGGAATAGTTTTGAGGGCATTTTTGTAAACAAATAATTCTTTTAGAAATTGTGCAATACTTTAATACATCAAACCAAACAGTGGATAAGAAATATGTCAGCATAACTAATACCAGCATAACTAATGCAAGCATAACTAATACCAGCATTACTAATACACCTTATTCAGCATTATTTTATGCACCCTACCAAACGACCCCTTATATAGAGTACTATCTTTTTGTAGTAATTTAATGTAATTTAAAAGTAGCTAGGAAAATGAATTTATCTTAAATAAATTTGGACTTCCAACGTCATCAAAGCTAGAAAATGATCGGAGGAGGTTTAGCAAAGCCTATCTCTGATGCCTGTAAGGGTTGGCTGAGTTGGTTGGGTGAGTGATTTTCCACATGAAAAATCTGGGATCGAATCCCCTCACCAGCATTATCCTCAGTGAGAGTTTGTCGCACCGGACTTGCCTAGTGCGGTTTACATCTCCTGTATAATTTGCGAGTTATTGCACAATAAATAATTTACCCAGTGTGCACACGAAATATATCAGCTGAAAATTTTCCTAAGAATTTTCCAAAACAAGCCTACCTTTGATACTATATAAAGAGATTTAATAATATTCAACCTAAAATCTTAAGACAATTAAGTGAATATTAAGTCGGAAAATGGGAATGTTATGAAATTTCATGTAATTTTAGAACACACCTATGTAGGACAAGTGCATTTTCATTCACACTGTTCTTGTTGAATTTTAGGCATCTAATGTTGAACCATGGTCAAGGCAAAGGTAATGGTGAAAAAAATATGAGTGATCAGCCTATCTATTGGCCGTCTACAGAAGTCTACTTTATGTTAGTAATATGCATTTGTAAAAAAATTTTGGAGAATATAAAATAACGTATAAACATAAATAAAAAAACAGAAACAAAATTTTAATCCGAGCCCACTGAATTCACAGTGTTTTCTTAAGGAATTTAATTCTCTCCTAATACTTAAGGTTATGGATTATTTCCTCTCAGGACGCAAGGCTTGCCTTTTTCTCAACTCTTTAAGAGCTAGAAGAAGAGCAATTGCTTATATACCCATAAAAACTCTCTTCCTCTTCCCATATGGGACAATGTTCCTTCATCAAGGGTGAAAACTTAAAATTTCACTTAAAAATTTCAGTTCCGTCCATTTCGCATTCACCCTCTTTTTAAGTCTCATTAATGCTTAAAAAAACCCCAACACTTTATGCTTCATGAATATGACATAACAACCCACTTGCCAATTAATGACTCTCTTCCACTTTTTTATTTTTTTTTTATTTTCACGTGATATTTAACGATGAAAAAGTGAGAAAAGGATAGGTATAATTTCATCTATTACTTTTATATATCTTTTTTGTTGTAACTTTCAGTGACATCAACCCCAGAAAATGTTCCGAACGGATTTAGCAAAGTTTGCCTCTCTAATAGGAGTACGCTCTATATATATATATATAAGGCTAAATGAGAAAGAATTACGTAGTAAGAAAGACACATGTTTGACCAAAAGATATCGAAACCTTTTTTATTAAATCAATTAATGAAGATAAAGAGGTAAATCTTAGTCAAACATAATAAACTCCACAACCATAAGCAAATCAGAAAATAACGCATAAGATGAAATAGGGGCGATCAATCTTATTGAGGTTTTTCATTTCTTCTCTCACTACTCACTAATAGATGGAGATGATTGTTTTACATAATTAATGGAAGATTGCTTTGTCTTCTTTTTGCTAAGAAGATTACATAGGAGAGGAAAGAGAGATAGAAAAGCCCCTTTTCTAGAAAGGTTCCCTTCCTATATATAGTTATTATGGAATCTTTACTATGTTCTTGGGTCAATGTACTTTTATATCACGTCCACTTTCGTCGTTCCCTGAGTATTGTTCTTTGACTTGGCGGGTGTTGTGAGTACGGTGTTTGGAGCAAACCATGTCGTCTTCCACTACCTCGCCGCTTGGACAGGATTTTGGTTGAGTCGACCGCAACAGTCAGATTTTGATCAATACAACGCATAATTGCCAGTTATACATTAAAAACAAAAGGCAATTTCTCTATTTCTGGTGTAATTCAAATGGTCCCATAATATAGGAATAAATAAATGGCAAAGGGCTAAATATACCCCTATACTTTTAAATATTATTTACTTGTACCCTTCGTTATATTATTGGGCTATTCATACCTCTACCATCATACTCTGAAACAAAAATATCTCTATTATCACACTTTGAAACAAAAATACCCTATTTTGGATGGAGTGTCACGTGGCAACACCAGATTAAAACGACCCATTTTTTTACCCGGTCCATTTTTAAAAAAACTCACAACCTGACCCCTATTTTCATTTTTTCCAGTTTTTTTTTTTTTTTTAAATTTTAATTTTTAAAAAATGAAAAATATTTTGTTAAAAAACAAAAAAAAACTGTTTTTACAAATTTGTTTTTCCAATTTTTACAAAACCAAATTCTTTTAAAAAACTGAAAAAATGAAAAAAAAATATTTTTCAAAAGCGAAAATATTTTGTTGAAAATAATGTTTTCAGTTTTTAAACTACATCCATAACATGTTTAAAATTTTGTGAGCACTGCATTTTCAAAATAAGCCTCATTTTTTATTTTCAAGAGTTAATTTTAATTTCTGAAACTAAATTAAATTAGATCAACTTAAATTTTCTTAATATCTAAAAATATATAAAGAGTACTATAAATTATATTTTTTTCAATTCAATATGATAAAAATATATTTTAAAATATTGATTGAAATTGTATAGTTTAAATCTGGAGAAATGAAATGTGAGACATAATTTGACCGAGAAAGTATATTTTTAAGTCATGCAGTTGACTATCAATTGGCCATATATAATTTAGTGGCAATACCTTATCCTAAGATGATGTAGTCCAAATTTTTGTTGTTGTATGTCAACAGAACATGTGGACAGAAAATTTGAGACAAGTGACTTCAGAGAACGAGGGATCCTTTTAAGTTTATCTTTACTTTTATTATTCACTTATTTGGTCTACATTATTAAGAGGAGCAACTATTAAAATAAATAAATAGGATTGTTAATTCTTTATATGAAATAATCGTTTAGATGATACAATTCAGGCAATATAATACGCACAAAAAAATAAGAGATTTTGGTTCAAAAGTAACCACCATTCATTTGTAAAATAAATGTGTAATATGTTTTGGCCAATAAAAAGAATCAAGTTTAAATGTAATGTAAATAAAAATATTGATGACAGAAAAAAAGTAACTAAATGTAGTGTAAAGCTTTAATCAACAAATAGGGGAGGTTTGGAGACAAGCTCTTGAGTCTAAGGGTTTTATATTGAGCAGGACGAAGACGGAATACCTGAGTGTAAGTTCAGCGCTGAGCCGGGGAAAGTGGGCGTGGATGTGAGGCTTGGCTGGATTACAGGTCATCCCAAATAGAGGCAGCTTCAAGTACCTTGGGTCGGTGATCCAGGAGGGGGGGAGATCGATGAGTATGTCAGACACCGTATTGGGGTAGGATGGATGAAGTGGAGGTTAGCATCTGGAGTCCTGTGTGACAAGAAAGTGTCACTGATACTCAAAGGTAAGTTCTATAAAGCAGTGGTTAGACCGGCCATGATGTATGGAGTTGAGTGTTGGTCTATTAAGAACTCACATATCCAGAAGACGAAGCAGCAAAAATGAGGATGTTGAGGTAGATGTGCAAGCACACTAGGATGGATAAGATTAGGAACGATAATATTTGGGAGAAGGTGTACGTGGATCCTATTGATGACAAGATGCGGGAAATGAGGTTCAGATGGTTCGGGCATGTTTCGAGGAGAAGCCCAGATGCTCCTGTAAGGAGGTGTGAGCGGTTGGTTGTGGAGGGAATGAGAAGAAATAGAGGGCGGCCTAAGAAGTATTGGGGAGAGGTGATCAGACAGGATATGGCGAGGCTTCAGATTTTCAAGGACATGACACTTGATAGGAAGATGTGGAGGTCTAGTATTAGGGTTGTAGATTAGGAGGTAGCAGAGTCTTACCTTACTTCGTACCTTTGTGAGACTATTCTAGTAGGATTTTTGCTTAAGATAGCTAGTGGCAATGTTGTGTCTTACTATTTCGGTTTTCAGTGCAGGACCTATTTTACTAGCTATCGCTTTTGCTTTGCATCTTTCTTCTGGATTTCATATTCCTATTTTTCCTATGATTTTCGTGGTGATATTAATATTGTCTCTTTTTGTCTTTTTATGTTCTTGAGCCGAGGGTCTTTCGGAAGCAGCCTCTCTACTTCTTTGGGATAGGGGTAAGGTCTGTATACACACTACCCTCCCCAGACCCCACTAATGAGATTTTACTAGGTTGTTGTTGCTCTTCTTCTTCTTCTTCTTCTTCTTCTTCTTCTTCTTCTTCTTCTTCTTCTTCTTCTTCTTCTTCTTCTTCTTCTTTAATCAACGAATATAAGTGTTACATATTAATTACCCTCAAAATCGGATAACAATTAAATTTGTAAGTGATTTTAAGGATACATGGATTAAATTGACACAAAGCGATAAATTATTTACCCTTAAAATCGGATAATAATTGAAATAAATAATGCTAAAATAAATTTGAACCATACGAATGGGATAATTTCAGTCTTGAAAAGTCAGCCACCCTTGAACTGGACAATCAGTACCAAGATACAATAGAATAAGAACTTAAAGAGAGTAATTATAATATATTGCTTTGGAATGCATGTTACAATGTGTTAAATGAATAATCAGACCCCCTTTATATAGTAGGGGAGTCCTACTTTAGGTACAATTCTATAAAAGGGAAAAAAATCTCTTGATTTGCTACTTGCCTATTCCTTATTGATATGTGTCGAGATTCTCGCCGTAATTTCCAACCGGTCATGGATATTTCAGTCTTCTATTGGTTACGCTAACAATGTTTTTTCGACCTCGTTTGGGTTCAGGGTTGATTCTGGGATCACGAACTTAATGTTCTCAAAGACAGACATTCTGACCCCGGGTTTTGGTCTGGTGGGACTTGGGGTGGATCTTCAGTCCCTCACGTTTCGAGCTTGATCTACCATGTCGTAGATGAGACCGATTCCGACCGTATACACATATGCAATAGTGTAAACTTTTGCTCGTCTTCATCCCAAACCATCAAGTGTACTGCTCTAACTTCCTCTTTTTCCTCTTTTTTCCTCCATTTAAAAAGAAATGGCGAAGACTTTGAAAACCGTTCCCCAAAAAGAAACTTCTTCTACCTCGCGGCTGGCTGTCGAGGAGACCGTTTTGCATACTGCTTCAAGGAACCAATAGCGGAACCCCCCCTGAACACGTTCATTCCTGGTGGATGCTCGGTAACCGTCGATTTCAAGGTTGAAAAACCTTCCTACGTACCAGGCCGGTGTGAGAAGGTCTCGAGATACGTATGCTCGATCACTGAAGAATTCCTCCCCACGGTCAAAAAGGATTGCAATTGAGTTGATAAGCGCGTGGTGGTTCCCGGACCCGATGAAGATATCACCACCTACGTCAAGGGATACTTAAGTGTTTACACTTATCCCTTTATGTCGGGCCCATTAGATCTGGTCATCATCAACTTCTGCAAAAGATACGAGGTATGCCTCGATCAAATTCATCCTTCATTCTAGAGGATTGTGCTCCTTCTTAGGTTCTTTGCTGAGCAAGATCGATGGATGCTCATTCACAATTGGCCACTTCATGCGCCTATACAATCCCTGATTCTTTCGGGGGGGGGGGCTGATCAAGCTTGAGCGTCGGGCAAGTAAAGCCCCATTCTCGAGTATTGATGAAGATCGGGATCGAGGTTGGCTAGGACATTTTGTTCGAGTGATGACCTCGGATTTGATCCCAGCTGAGCACATGTCATTCCCCGAGAAGTGGAATATAAAACATAAGTAAAATTTCATTTTTAAAATTTATTTTACTATTTTATTCCTTCCTTTTTATCGATCCTTGGTGGTGTGCAGTTGTCGCTCGGATCCCGAATGCAATCCCTCGACTCAAGGAGTGGGTCGAGGGCATCGTGTTACAAAGGCCATATTCTGAGCGCATGGAGAGAACTTTCAAAGGGGCGGTGGGAGGCCCATTCTCATGGTGAGATTCCTTTCCCGAGTGAGTAATACTTGGGTTTCTTTTGTGCCATTAAGTTTTTACTTGTTTCATTTCCTTTTGTAGGTTTATCCAAGGATGTCACACTGAGGCCTCCATCTGGTGACGAGTAGTACCCCGCCGAGTCCTTTGCTCCGAGACAGGGTGATGAGAAGAAAAGGAAAAGGGCTCCGAATTTTTTGAACTCGAAAAAGAAGAAACTAAGGAGAAGGCTGGTGCGCAGATCTAAAGAAAGCACCAGCGCCCGAGCGCCATCATTGGACTTACTCCACCGGCTGAGGGACGAGTCCGAAGAAAAAGAAGAGTTCGATCTGGTGGCCCGCAAGCCTTTGCATCTTGAGGGGCAAGGGCCTCCGACAAGAGAGAGGCAAGACTGAATTGCCTCAATTTAGGGAGACCGATGAGAAGGTCGTGGCCGAGGCTTCCGAACCAAAGAGAGGCGATGCTGATTTGCCTCAAGTTAGGGAGATCAATGAGGAGACCGTGTCCGGGGTTTCCCGGGCAGTGGGCAGTGCCTCGAAGGATACACTCGGTGTGATAGACATCTCTGAGTCGCCTTCGTTCATTGAGTCCATGTACACCCAGGCTCAGATGGTGAAAGAACGTCCCAACAAGGGGGCCCAAGGAGAGGAAGACCCCCTACGTTGCTTTTTTTTATGGCGTGGATTCTGCCACCAAGGAGGACGTCATCGAATTAGGTGACTTAAGAGGTGCAAAGGAAGAGTCCATATTCGGGAATAAGCAGGCCTTCCTCAAGTCCGAAACTAATCAACTGGTTCCCAACTAAGAGCGTGGATCCTGATCGGAAGAGATCCATCATCATCTCCATTTCTGGAGGATGCCTGGGTCATCTCTACCCTCGTAGGGGTGGCCAGTTACCTTCGGTGCCTGGTGACCAAGGAAGACCAAGCCAAGATGAACAAGGTAGATGCGCCCTGCCCATTCAACGAAGCACAACAAGCATTAAACTGGTGACTTTAGATACCTCTTGATGACTTTTAATTTGTACTTAGATTAATTTATAGATAATCATAATTTTTTTCTTTGTGTTTGTATGCCTCGGTGCTTCATCATGAGACTTTTCTCCGATATCGGAACGAGCTAAACCAGCATGAGGCCGAGATTCGAGGATTCACTGAGAAGAGGGATGCTTACAAACTTCTCAGCGAGTAGCGTAAAAGGAAGGTTAAGAACCTCCGAGCTGGGCTAGAGGTGACTCAGAAGGAGCACACTGACCTGGTGGAAAAGGTAAAAGTCTTTGAGGTTAGTAACAATGAGCTAGACTCGGTGACTAACTATCTGAACCCGCAGGTCCAACAGAAGCTTGATCGGATCGACCAGCTTCGGGCAGTGGACCTGATAAAGGTCGAGGGAGAATAATGGAAAAATAAAATGGACCGCTTGGCCTCGAAAAAGGAAAATGCCTGGGCACAATTGGCTTCGGCTGAGGTCCAGCTTCGGGCGGCAAAGGAATAGGCTGTGGTGCAGGCCAAAAATATTGAGGAGCTCCAGTCTCAGCTAAGTCCGGTCATATTTGATCGAGAAACTCTCGCCAAGGAGCTTGAAATGGCCAAGTCGGTGGCCGTGGTGGTTAAAGCCGATGCCGACGAGATGGTGCCCCAATATAAGGCTGATACCGAGGCAGCCCAGGATCGAGCGAAGGATATCGTCGAGCATACGAACGCCAATCCTGAAGGGAGGCCCTCAAGGAAATTTATGCTCGGGGTTTCGACTTGTCTGCTGAAATTGAAAGTGCCAAGGGGCTTGAAGCCGAGGCCAAGAAGTTGTCTTATCCAGAGGATGAGGAAGACTCCGAGAGCGGATCCGAGGGTGGAGGAGACCCTGAAGGTCCTGGTGATGGGGCGGCCCCCGGCGAAGACTAGGCCACTTAGGTGTTTCATAGATATTTTTTGTTTTCTACTTTTTGTACTACCTTCCTTTTTTGTTGAGGCCGCTTGGCCTTTGTAAAAATTTATATCGAGGCCATTTGGCTCTTGTAAAAAAATCATTGATATGTGTATAAGGCTTTTTCCCTTCAACAATTTTTGAGTTTTCCTTTGCTTTATTATTTTTATTCGCAAAATTTGAAATATCTTAGCATGCAATAGTTAGGTTATGTTCAGAGGTTCGGACAAGCCTCGCCTTCAACATTATTTTGTTTATGGAATTGTGGGGGTTCGGTATGAGCGGAAATTTTTACCTAAAGTATTTATAACTTTTTAGATTATAGTTTGTCGAGGGTAGCCTTTAGAACCAGTTAAGAAATTTTAAGGCCTTGTTGTTTTTTTTATTGGTCACGGACGTCTCCGAGCCATTTTGATATAGCCGAAGCCTTTTTAGTTCGGGTGTTTCCCAGTGGGCTTGTTATCCCGAGTTATCCGAGCTTGCCTAAGATAAGAGTCCATGAACGGGGAAAGTCGTAGCCTTTAAAGTTCGGGCGCTGCCTAATGGGTGTTGTGCCCCGGGCTCTGGTAATCCAAGCTTTTCGAGTTTGTCTTTGGACGACAGTTCCCGAGTGGAGTGATCGTTTGAACTAAGACTAAGGCGGCCCTTGGGCTCGATACTTTTAGAGGGTCGGAGTAGGAAATTCCTTAATAATGAAAAAAGGGAAATTATTAAGGGACAAAATATTTATCTGCAAGGTAGAGACTCCTTTTTATTCTTGTGCGTAATAGTTACATATATGTACAAGCTTTGTAGTAGTCTATGCGGGCATAGTTCATTTGGCTGTTTGGCCCTTACAATAAATCCTATCAATCGATCTGAGGCCGTTTAATCACAAAGCCTCTTCCCTTGATAAAGTCGTTATCCGAGGGTAATTCCCCCCCAGTGTTCGAGATTGATCATAGAGAAGCCTCAGATACTGTTGATGCGATCTTTGACACAGATTCATGACCGGCCTTCGATTTTAAGTTAGCACGATCCACTATTGACTCATTAAAAAACTTGTCGGAAAACCCATTTGGGACAAAATGGGTTCAAGGGAAAAAGAGTGCAATGCGTGCTTTCAGGCCTAAAAATTGTATCGTTCCTTGTTGGTTACCTGCAAGTATTAGTTCAAAATGTAAATAAAAGAAATGAATGGGGTCGTACCTTAGCAGTAATATCGTTTCAAATAAATTATATTCCAGTTGTTCAGTAGTTGCTCGCCATTCATTGCTCCGAGTTTGTAGGACCCCTTTCCGGTGATCTCGATAATTTGGTACAGACTTTCCCAGTTCAATCCTAACTTCCCTTCATTCGGGTTTCGAGTGTTTGGCGTAACCTTCCTTAATACCAAGTCCCCAATGTTGAAGTATAGAAGGTTGGTTCTTTGATTGTAATACCCCTCGATCCGTTATTTTTGGGCATCCGACTGGACGAGGGCGACTTCGCGCCTTTTATCTAAAAATTCGAGGCTCATATTCATGGACTTGTTGTTGGACCTTTCGGTTGCATATCAGAACCTAAGACTCGGTTCCCCTACTTCGACTAGTATTAGAGCTCCGACACCGTAAAATAGTAAGAACGGGATGGCCCCAGTACTAGACTTTGAGGTTGTATGGTATGCCCATAAGACCTCGAGTAGGATTTCCTTCCATTTTCCTTTTGGCGTCGGTTAACCTCTTTTTGAGGTTTTGGAGTATGGTTTTGTTGGTCGATTTTTCTTGGCTGTTCCTACTAGGGTGATAGGATCCTTTTGATCATATGGTCTTTGAGAAACTTGCTTACTTTTCTGCCGATGAATTGTTTCCCGTTGTCGCGCACGATCTCGATGGGCATTCCAACCGGCATATGATGTGGTCCCAAATGAAATCGACGATTTCTTCTCTCTGACCTTCTCGTATTCCTAGGATTTCACTCACTTAGAAAAATAGTCAGTCATAAACAATATAAATCGAGCCTTATCGGGTGACAATGGAAGGGGGTCAATGATGTCCATTCCCCACTTCATGAACGGCCATGGTGACAAAACCGAATGCAACAGCTCCCCATGTTGATGAATCATTGGAGCATGTCTTTGACATTTATCACATTTTGTACGAACTCCTTCGCGTCCTTTACCATATCGATCCAGTAGTAGCCGACGCTAATTATTTTTCGAACGAATGATTCGGTGCTTGAATGATTTCCACAGGTGCCTTTATGGATTTCTCTCCGAATGTACTCGGTATCTCCTGGCCCTAGACATATCGCGAGTGGGCTATCAAATGTTCTTCTGAACAAGGTTCCATCTTCGGATAAACTAAACCGAGCCACTTTCGTACAAAGGGCCCTCGATTCTTTTGGATCCGAGGGCAGCTTCCCCGTCTTCAGATACTCCATATATTTATTTCTCCAGTCCCAAGTTAGGCTTGTTGAGTTTATCTCAGCATGGACTTCTTCCACTACCGATCTTATGAGTTGTACAATTGCCCCCGAATTAAACTCGCCATCATCGACCGGCGATCCTAAGTTAGCAAGGCATCGGTCTCACTGTTTGATCCTGAGGTATGTGTTGCAAAGTCCATTTCTTGAACCGATGTAATGTTACCTGTAACTTATCCAGGTACCTTTGCATTTGTTCTTCTCTGACCTCGAATGTCGCATTAACTTGGTTCACCACGAGGAGGGAGTCGCACTTAGCTTCAATCACCTCCGCCCCTAAGCTTTTAGCTAGTTCGAGACTTGTAATTATGGCCTAATATTCGGCCTTATTGTTGGTCAATTTCATAGTCCTAATAGATTGTCTAACTACATTGCTTGTTGGTGGTTTCAATACGATGCCCAATCCGAACCCTTTTGCGTTTGAGGTGCCATCCGTAAAGAGGGTCCAGATCCCCGAAGACGTCCCCGAGTTTACCAACAACTCTCTTCTGACTTCCGGTATTAGGGCCGGCGTAAAGTCGGCCACAAAATCTGCCAAAATTTGAGATATAATGGCTGTCTAGGGTCGATATTTAATATCGTACCCGCTGATTTCCATGGCCCATTTGGCCAATCGCCCCGAGAGCTCGGGTTTACGCATTATATTTTGTCATGGATAAGTAGTCACAACACATATAGGATGACACTGAAAATATGGTTTTAACTTCCTAGAGGCACTTAGAAAAGCGAGAGCCAATTTTTCTAGGTAAGGGTACCTAGTTTCAGCCTCACCTAGAGTCCTGCTAACATAGTAAATTGAAAATTCCGTACCTTGCTCTTACCGAACCAGGACTCTATTTACCACTATCTCCGATACATCCAAGTACATGTATAGTTGTTCGTCTGTCTTCGACGTGTGAAGCAACGATGGGCTCGATAGATACCGTTTGAGTTCCTCCAAGGCCCGTTGGCCCTCCAGGGTCCAGGAAAAGTTATTCTTCTTCAGTAGTGCGAAGAATCGGTGGCTCTTATCGGAGGACCTCGAGATGAATCGCCCTAGGGCAGCTATGCATCCAGTTAATCTTTGCACGATTTTTACATTGTCCACAACCATGATATCTTCGATGGCTTTGATCTTGTCAGGGTTGACTCGATTCCCCGGTTGGATACCATGAATCCGAGGAATTTACATGCTCCGACTCCAAACGCACATTTCTCCATGTTCAGCTTCATATTATACTTTTTCAATATGCCGAAGGTTTCCTACAAATATTTTTAAATGGTCCTCTGCTCACAGGGACTTAACCAACATATCGTCAATGTAAACCTCCATTGATTTTCCTATTTGTTCCTCGAACATCCGATTTACTAGGCGTTGATAAGTGGCACCAGTATTATTTAATCCGAATGGCATCACGTTATAGCAGTATGTGCCATTTTTAGTGATGAAGGATGTTTTTTCCTAATCATCTGGGTTATCTGTATTTGGTTGTACCCGGAGTAGGCGTCGATAAAGTTGGGGATCTCGTGGCCGGCCGTGGCATCGATCATGCGATCGATATTGGGCGATAGGAAGGAGTCCTTGGGCCATGCCTTATTCAAATCCTTATAGTCTACACACATTCTTAATTTATTCTCCTTTTTAGGGACTACTACTATGTTTGCTAACCAATACGGGTATTTAACCTCCCGAATGGACCCTATAAATTGAGTTGCAATTGAAATAAATAACGATAAAGTAAATTCGAACCACACGAATGAGATAATTTCAGTCTTGGAAAGTCAGCCACCCTTGAACTGGATGCCCTTCGATTAGTATCAAGATATAATAGAATAAGAGCTTAAAGAGAGAAATAATAATATATTACTTTGGAATGCGTGTTACAATGTATTAAGCGAATTATCAGACCCCCTTTTTATAGTGGAGGAGTCCTGCTTTAGGTACAATTCTATAAAAAGAAAAAATTTCTTGTTTTACTGATTGCCGGTTCCTTATTAATACATGCCGAGATTCCCGCCATTATATCCGATCGATCACGGGTATTTCGATCTTCTGTTGGTTATGCTAACAATATTTCTTCGAGCTCGTTCGGGGTCAGGATCGATTCCGGGATCACAGACTTAATGTTCTCGAAGACAGACATTCTAAACTCGAGTTCTGGTCCGGTAGGACTTGGGATTGATCTTCAGTCCCTCATGTTCCTAGCTTGATCTACCATTTCGTTGTCGAGTCTGATTCCGACCGTATACACATATGCAATCGTGTAAACTTTTCACGTGAGAAGATTTAGAGCCCGTTTGGCCATGAATTTTTTTTTCACTTTTTTGAAAGTTTTTTTTTTTTTTGAAATCAGTGTTTAGCCATAAAATTTTCAACGTTTATTTGAAGATGCATTTTAGAATTTTTCGAAAATTTGAGAAATTACAAAAACTTGTTTTTCAAAATTTTCACTCAAATCACTAACAAAAATTTAAAAATAAACCCAAAACTATATTCATGTCCAAACATAACTCTAATTTTCTAACACTATTTTCACTTGAAATTTTGTCCACTTTTTTCCGGAAGGTTACAATTCTCATGTCCAAACGCCACTTAGTTGTCCTATTCTCATTATATACAACTGAAAGAATAGAATACAATAATTTGGCCAAAATAAAAAAGCAGCGATAATTGTCGGACACAAGAGAGAGAGAGCAGTTGGCCGGCACATCACATCAGAGGTGAATAACCAATAAGAGCTTGACACATAGTCGTTAATAGACTTGGACTTATTTGCACATTCATAGGGCGCGGCAGCTAATGCTTGTACTTGAAAGGTGGTCGGTCACTGAAAAGTGGAGAGCCAAAAAGGGTGGGAGGGACAAAATATTTAAATCTTGTCCATAAACTGTGTGTGTGTGTGTTTTTTTTTTGCTAAGAACTATTTGTTACAAAGCCTTGGAGTATATGATGTTGATTGAAATGCATAATTAAATGCCATAGGAGAAATTCACGATTAATATTTAATGAGTTCTAATTTTATATTTTTAAGATAGAATTCATTGTATTTAAATTATAAATTTAAAATGTAATATTTATTATAATATTGATGATTTTTTACATGTATCTAAGCTTCGTACAAATAATAATATTACTTTTAATTGAACTCATAGCTTGTTAACTGCATCCGCCCTTGTTCAATGCTATAATTGTTAGAATTTTGGAGAGTCGGATTGATACTTGTTATATGCCTAACTTATACTACTCCCTCCGTCCTAATTTATATGAAGGTGTTGGAATTTTGAGAATCGGATAAATTATTCTTTAATTGTAAGTTTTCATATGCCTTTTAAATATATTGAAATATTAATTATTGTGACTTTTAGAATATATAAATTTTATTTCAAAAAATTAAAAAATTTAATGTTCGTGATCAAAATTAAGAAGTTTAAATATGAAAAAACGAAAGAGTCATATAAATTGTGACCGAGGAAATATATGGTATTGAAAAAGTCTTGAAAGCGAGCGTGTAGTTGATGGACCATTTGACTACTGCTCCTTTCTTTTCGTTGTTACTAAATGAGGTATTATTATGAATATGAATATGCTTGATTGACAATATGTATATCAATGCTATATAAATTTCGTACTAGGGGACTAACTTTATCAACTTATACGAACTACCAGATAGGTGGCTAAAGTTTATAAAAGTTAATGAGGTTTTCTAACGAAGGAGCCATAAAGTATAAGATTATTAAGGTCATTATGCTATCTTAAAGAGGATCGATAAAGTATCAAGATTATCGAAGCTATAGGCTAGGGGTAGCAAAATAGTTAAAAAAACAGTTAACCAATCATATTATTCACCAAAAAATGAGTTGAATAATGAACTTTTTAAAAACGGGTCAAATATGGATAAAAATCATATTATCCATTTAGAAAATGGGTAACTGATGAATAACCAATGAGTCTAACTTTTACATTTGTAAAGCCTCAAATTGAGGGTTCTTCAAGTTAGGGAGACTAAGAATTCTCCCAAAAACAATCATATGCAAGAAGTCATAGATAATATGGTTACCCATATTATCCGCCGGTTAACCCTTTTTTTATCCGTATTAAATATAGGTGGAGTCAGATAATTTATCCGTTTTTATCCGAACCATATCCGACCCGAGCCGATTGTTTGCCACTCCTACTATAGGCTATATCATATATGTCGAGCTATATAACATCAAGGTATCAAGATTTGTGTGCATTATGTTGTAATTTTTCTTATTGATATATGAATCAAGGTTAAATAATTTTATTGTGTATGCAGTGAACAGTCATGATATTATATTTTATATGTGAAATCTTTATTTTGTTCTTAGGTTTGAATAAATTTATCACTTGTTGAGTGGCTGCACTTACTCCTTAATTACTAGAAAATTTAAACAAACATTATGAGAGCTATAAAACTTACTAATCAAATAATTTTGGGCGGGATAACAGAAACATTTACTTCGGTGTTTCTTCATCATACCACTTCCACCATTAATATAGTATGATAAACTATGACTTCTTGCATTTGATTTTAGAAAATCCCCTTTTTCATGTTAGTCAACATGATATAACTTTAGGTATGATACTAGTCTTTACTGCGAGTTTAATGTATATATTAATTGTTTACACTTAAAACCGGATAACAATTGAATTTATACGCAGTTTTAAGGATACGTGATATAACTTGGTACAAATTAGAAGAATAAATTAATATTGAAATTGACAATAAAAGAATAAATGCAAACCACACAAATTGAATAGCCTTGGCCCTCGAGTTCAGTCACCCTTGAACCAAAAGATGTTTCAACTGACTTATGAACAGAGTAACAAGATAATGAAAGCTAGGAAATAATATTATATTGCTTTGTATTACGTAAATATAATGTGTCTTACAAAATGATCAGACCCCCTTTATATAGTAGGGGAGTCCTACTCTTGATACAATTCTGTATGAGGTAAGATATCTCATGATTAGCTAATTAATCGGCCTCTTTGTGATACGTGCCGGGATTTTCGCTGTGATCCTCGCACGATTGCAGATATTTCGGCTTTCCGTTATTTGCCTCGGTAAGCTTCCTCGATCTTGCTCGATCTATGTCTTGCTCGGTCTCGATCTTGGCCGATCTCGATCGTTATCGGTCTCGATCTTGACCGATCTCGAATCTAACTTTGCATCATGGTTCGATATAACACGAGGTCGAACCTTGACCTATCATATTCCAGTCTCGATTAGTCACAAAAAAGGCAAGCCCGATTTTGACCGTATACACTAATTATTCTCTTAATTTTATGTAAATATTATCTTGTGAATCGAGAAATGTCATTGAGTCACTCGTCTTACTTAACAAATTTACAAGAATATACCAACTCAGTCATTTTATGTTTCTTCTTTTATTTTACGAATCATTTAAGCATTATGCAGTGAGATAAGGTAAAATTGCTTATTCTAGAACTCAAACTAATGCAATATATACATTGTTTGGCCAAAGTTACTTGAAAGCTTGAATTATACAACCAAACCAAATACTATAAGAGGCAATGAGCCAATGATTAAACTGGTAAACTTTTATTATTAGTAATTGATTCAGACCAAGTCTAAGCCTAATGAATGTTTGATGTGCCTTTCGAACTGAATTCTATAATATTCTAACGAGAACTTCCACCTTCAGATATTGATCGTTTGGCTAAATCCTTCCACTTAACAGCATTTCTCTTAAATGACTTAATGGTAGAGAATTGAACAAGGTGTTGAATCTGGATTATTTATTTACTTTTTTGGTTATTTTGATTGAGGCCTATGTCAGCCTTTTTATACGGTTTTAATTTTCCGAAAACTGTATATCTTAGAAGCCATCGCGCGTTGATTTGATTTATAGGATAAGCTAGAATTTATCTTGCTTGTAATTTGTTCATTTACGTTTAAGTCTTGTTCTTATTTGAGCCAATACGTGCTTGTTGAAATGACCCTTTCCTTTTTTGTTGGTTTATTATTCTTCTTTTGTGAACATTTTAATTTGTTTTCCATGAATTATAATTCAAAGATATATTGATTATACAGAGCAAATATGTTGTTTATAGTATAATAATTACAATATAGATTTAAAAAATTGAGAATGAAAAACACAGTGTTATCAGTGGCTCGTGGAAGAAGTGATACAATCAGAGTTCCAACTTAATCAGAACTCCAGTTACTCAAAACTAGAGAAGCATTGTGCCTGAAGTTTTAATTCTTGTTCCAATCACTCACCCAAGAGAGCAGAGGGCTTAGTATGATAGCATAATTTGCCATACATTCACATTATACCACAAGAATCTTGGTAAATATTCTTCATGACTGCATCTCAATTATTTGCACTCTATAACCTGCACCAAGAAATTCATATATGACATGTTCCCTGTTATCTACCTCTATTGTGTTGTCACAAAATATTGCACTCAGAAATGGAAAAGAAAAATAAACATGCATACTTAGGCCAAGTTTAACATTGACACAACTTCTGCAGAGAACTTGATATTAGAACGGCGACGCGCTTGATAATGCAAGTCCATTTAGAAAAACAGACTTTATATCATATGATACTTTTAAAAGTTAGGTAAAAGACTACTCGAATATACAGCTTCATCAAACTACTTATAACTTGCCGGCACTCAAGTCAGTAATGTGTTTTGCATGGATAAGTTTGCCGGTTTACATTGTTACAGTTAATTTAAAAACCAGACTGAGGGAAAGAGAAAGAGAAAGAGTGTGTGAATGTCAAAAATCTAACGGTTGTAACTGTTGAAGTTTGGCAAAATGCCAAAGTCCCACATCGGTTGGGAGTTGAGTTTGGGGGGATTTTCCCCCTATAAAAGAAGGTCTAATGTTTAGGATTTAAATACACCTCTCATTTGCCTTCTCATCTGTTTAAGGCATTTGTATCTTCTCTCTTTAGTATCATTTCACTTGTATTTTTGGAGTGGAATAAAATATTGGTTGTGTCCGAGGAGTAGGCAAAATTAGCCGAACCTCGTAAATTCTGGTGTTCCTTTTATTGTTGCTTTATTGTCTTATTTATTATTTGGTGGCTGTCATAATTTTTGGTATAGTAGTTGTGACTTATTCACACTATATACATTTGGCTTCCGCAACAATTGGTATCAGAGCCAAGGTACTGTCTAAGTATGCTCTGTGGTTGCAGCATAGTCTGATCTTCCACATCAGAAAAGATTTATCTTGGTAACTGAGTCAAGGTTCTGTCTGAGTATGCTCTGTGGTTGCAGCTTAGTCTGATCTTCTACATCAGAAAGGAAATAATCTTGATTTGTGTCGTCAGCTATTAAATAATATTTGTGTCAAATATGGGAGACAATAAACAAGAAGAATCTACATCAAGTGTCAACAATACGTCATCATTGACATCTTCGCTTATGACAAGAATTGTGTCAAATGCGAAATTTGCGGTAGAAATTTTTGACGGGTCCGGGCATTTTGGGATGTGGCAAGGCGAGGTTCTAGATGTCCTTTTTCAACAAGGGCTAGATCTTGCCATTGAAGAAAAAAGACCAGATGTTATTGGAGAAGAAGATTGGAAAATTATCAACCGTGTTGCTTACGGTACCATTCGATCCTTCCTTGCTAGAGAGCAGAAATATCCATACACAAAGGAAACTTCTGCAAGTAAATTATGGAAAGCACTGGAGGATAAATTTTTGAAGAAAAATAGTCAAAATAAATTGTACATGAAGAAGAGACCGTTTCACTTCACCTATGTTCCTGGTACCACGATGAATGAACATATCACCAGTTTCAATAAGTTGGTCACAGATTTGCAAAATATGGATACAACTTATGATGATGGTGACTTGGCCTTGATGTTGTTGGCGTTACTTCCTGATGAGTACGAGCACCTTGAAACTACTCTACTCCATGGAAATGACGAAGTTTCTCTTAGAGAAGTTTGTTCGGCTTTGTACAACTTTGAACAAAGAAAGCGAGAAAAACAGAAGGGCGGAGAAGGAGAAGCACTATTTGTGAGGGGTCGTCCTCAAAATCAAACGAGGACAAAGAAAGGAAGATCCAAGTCAAGATCCAGACCCAGCAAAGATGAATGTGCCTTTTGTCGAGAAAAAGGGCACTGGAAGAAAGACTGTCCGAAGTTGAAGAATAAGGCCAAACATAACAATGGAAAGGCCATTATGGATTCAAATGTAGCTGATTGTGATGATTCAGACTTCTCATTAGTTACAACAGAGTCATCAACATCATCAGACATATGGTTGATGGACTCGGCTTGTAGCTATCATATGTGTCCCAACAGGGACTGATTCGTGGAATTTCAAGAAGGAGAATATGGAGTCATCCACACAGCGGATAACAGCCCTCTTACCTCATATGACATTGGTTCAATACGATTAAGGAACCATGATGGAATGATCAGAACATTAACAGATGTTCGATATGTACCGGATTTGAAGAAGAATCTCATCTCTGTGGGAGCCCTAGAATCAAAAGGGTTCAAAATCATTGCAGAAAATGGAGTGATGAGAGTATGCTCCGGTACACTAGTGGTAATGAAGGCTAATCGGAAGAATAATAATATGTACCGCTATCGTGGCAGTACAGTTATTGGGACAGCGACAGTGACATCCAGTGACGACAAAGAGGCAGAAGCAACCAAGCTATGACACATGCGCTTGGGACATGCTGGAGGAAAATCCTTGAAAACTCTATCAGATCAAGGATTGTTAAAAGGAGTAAAGTCTTGCAACTTGGAGTTTTGTGAGCATTGTGTTAAAGGGAAACAGACAAGGGTTAAATTTGGTACAACGATCCATAATACTAAAGGCATTTTGGATTATGTATACTCTGATGTTTGGGGTCCTTCCAAAACACCTTCATTGGGTGGGAAGCACTATTTTGTAACCTTTGTTGATGATTTTTCCCGAAGAGTATGGGTGTATACAATGAAGAGCAAAGATGAAGTGTTGGGAATTTTTCTCAAATGGAAGACGATGGTGGAGAATCAAACAGGCAAGAGGATCAAGTGTATTCGCACAGACAATGGAGGTGAATACAAAAATGATCGTTTCAATAAGGTTTGTCAAAATGATGGCATCGTCCGACACTTCACTGTCAGACATACACCACAACAGAATGGAGTGGCAGAACGTATGAACCGGACCTTGCTGGAGAAGGTACGGTGTATGTTGTCCAATGCTGGCTTGGGCAAAGAATTTTGGGCTGAGGCAATTACATATGCATGCCACCTCATTAATCGTCTACCATCTGCTGCTATTGATGGCAAGCCACCATTTGAAAAATGGTATGGAAAGCCTGCTGTAGATTATGACTCTTTGCACGTGTTTGACTCAACTGCATATTACCATGTGACAGAGTCAAAATTGGATCCAAGGGCAAAGAAGGCTATTTTTATGGGAATTACTTCTGGAGTCAAAGGATATCGCTTATGGTGTCCTATGACAAAGAAAGTAATATTCAGCAGGGATGTTATCTTTGATGAATTTGCTATGGTAAATAAGGTAACAGAAGATACCAAACAAAATGAAGGTGCTTCTAAGCAGGTGGAGTTTGAGGGAAAATTTATTTTTCCTACACAAGAAGCAGAGGAGGAAACAAATGAAGATTACCCTCTGGAAGGAGAGCCAGTAGAGGAGATTCCAACTCAGGAACCTCAACAACAACTTGAATCAATAGCAACCAGCAGACCAAAAAGAACAATAACGAAACCTGTTCGTCTCATAGAGACAGTTGCTTGTGCAACCTCAATTGTAGCTGATGATGTTTCTACCACTTATAAAGATGCTGTCCAAAGTTCAGAAGAAGATAAGTGGAGGATTGCCATGAATGATGAAATACAGTCCCTTAATCAGAATCATACATGGAGATTGGCCAATCTCCCGAAGGGAAAGAAAGCAATTGGGTGCAAATGGGTATTTGCAAAGAAGGAAGGATTTCCTAACCAAGTAGATGTTCGCTACAAAGCAAGATTGGTGGCCAAAGGATATGCTCAAAAGGAGGGAATTGATTACAATGAAGTGTTTTCTCCAGTTGTAAAACATTCCTCCATTAGAATTATGTTGGCTTTGGTAGCACAATTGGATTTGGAACTAGTTCAGATGGATGTAAAAACTGCGTTTTTACATGGAAACTTGGAGGAGGAAATCTACATGACTCAGCCAGAAGAATTCAAAGTTGCTGGAAAAGAAAATATGGTGTGCAAACTTGAAAAATCGTTGTACGGATTGAAACAATCTTCTAGACAATGGTACAAGCGATTTGACGAGTTTATGTTGCGGCAAGGGTACAAGAGAAGCAAATACGATCATTGTGTGTATTTGCACAAGCTTAAAGATGGTTCTTTTGTATATCTTCTCCTATATGTTGATGATATGTTGATAGCTTCCAATAATTCGGAAGAAATTGATAAGTTGAAGATTCAACTGAAGAAGGAGTTTGAGATGAAGGATTTGGGTGAGGCAAAGAAAATTCTTGGCATGGAGATAATTAGAGATAGACGTTCAAAGAAACTCTGTTTATCTCAAAAGGAATATTTGAAGAGAGTACTTCAACGTTTTGGCATAGATGACAAGACTAAGCCAGTTAGTACTCCACTTGCTTCCCATTTTAAGCTAAGTACTACTATGTCGCCAATGGATGAAGCTGAACGAGAGTATATGTCAAAGTTACCATACGCAAATGTTGTTGGTAGCTTGATGTATGCAATGGTTTGCACAAGGCCTGACATTTCACAAGCTGTTGGAGTTATTAGCAGATATATGCACAATCCAGGGAAGGAGCATTGGCAAGCTGTGAAGTGGATTCTACGGTATATTCATAATACTGTAGATGTCGGGTTAGTTTTTGAGCAGGAAGACAATCAGTCTGTAGTTGGATATTGTGACTCAGATTTTGCGAGTGATCTGGACACACGAAGATCAACTACTGGTTATGTGTTTACTTTTGCAAAGGCACCAGTTAGTTGGAAGTCTACTTTGCAGTCAACAGTTGCTTTGTCTACAACAGAGGCAGAATACATGGCTATTACAGAGGCTGTGAAGGAGGCAATTTGGCTTCAAGGATTGCTAAAGGAGCTTGGTGTTGAACAAAAAGGTATCACAATTTTTTGTGATAGTCAAAGTGCTATTCAATTAGCGAAGAACCAAGTTTATCATGCAAGGACGAAACATATTGATGTTCGGTATCATTTCGTACGAGAAATCATAGAAGAAGGAGGAGTCACGGTGAAGAAAATTCATACTACGGAGAATCCTGCTGATATGCTGACAAAGGTGGTGACTGCGATCAAGTTTCAACATTGTTTGGATTTGATCAACATTGTTGAACACTGAAGATTGAAGATGAAGACACAACAAAATTTGTTATTGAGAGAGAATTGAAGATGTGAAATTTTGCCAAGGTGGAGATTTGTTGAAGTTTGGCAAAATGCCAAAGTCCCACATCGGTTGGGAGTTGAGTTTGGGGGGGATTTTCCCCCTATAAAAGAAGGTTTAATGTTTAGGATTTAAATACACCTCTCATTTGCCTTCTCATCTGTTTAAGGCATTTGTATCTTCTCTCTTTAGTATCATTTCACTTGTATTTTTGGAGTGGAATAAAATATTGGTTGTGTCCGAGGAGTAGGCAAAATTAGCCGAACCTCGTAAATTCTGGTGTTCCTTTTATTGTTGTTTTATTGTCTTATTTATTATTTGGTGGATGTCATAATTTTTGGTATAATAGTTGTGACTTATTCACACTATATACATTTGGCTTCCGCAACAGTAACACCATAAAAGAAAGCAATTTCAATTCTAGCAGAAGTTATCTATGGTGCTGAATCTTTTCTTCTAGGTCAGAGGACCTTTACATAAAGTAAACAACTGAAAAGATAAAGATGCAGAATATGCAAAGTTGTGTATTGGAAGCATTACCAGGGAAGCTTTAAAGTATCTTTCAACCATCCATGTTTCGAGCAGTTTGCAACAATTTTATCCATGCGCACAATTATCTCTGAAAATGTCGGCCGAACAAAAGAATCTAGATGCCAACATTCTTCAATCAACCTAGATATCCAGTAAAGTGAGTAAGAGAAACACAAAAATCACCACTGAACTTATGCTAAAGTAATAAGATTAAAAAAAACAATGAGATACAAGAGCCTTGTTAGTGTCAGATGATGGTGAGGGAAGACGGCCAGATTGTGCAAAATCTTGTTGTTATACACTTTACGATTCATAAAATATAAGGAAATATAAAATAAGGCAATGCACAATATAAAGCTGGGCATCTTATCATCAGATAGATGAACACAGGAAAATGAATCATCATCCAGAATGAAATGCCCAAGAACTTCAAAAAGCTCTGGTAGGAAAAGTAGTCAAATTGGAGTAAGATAAGCGGACGTAACATAATACTGGACTAAGCAATCAGATAGGACCCACCCCAGAAGCCGAAAAAAACCTACACATTACTTCCGTAAAACAAAACAGCAAAGAACAATCCTTTTCTGAATTCTTTTGCAAAAAGTCATATGCTTTAGAAGCAGTGCTGTAGCCAAGAATCTCGCCAAGGGTATTCAAACTTTAAGAAAGTCGACAATCTTTTTATTTTATTTTTATGAATGGGTGCACCGAAAATTTTAAATCAAACCACACAACATTTAGTTAAACAATTAAAACACTTGTAATAGAACGATAATTTTATTAATCAAACCTAACATAAAACAAGACAACAAAAGAAATTTTACTAATAAAAAGTAAGCATAGAAGAGTCGAGAGGGTCTGTAGTATGTAAAGGAATTTTGTGAAGAATTTTTTGTAAAGCTTGACTTCTAAATTATAAAATTTGTTTAAGAAACAACTTTTAAGAGTAGTTGTTTGTATAAATACACAGACTTTGTGTTTTAAGAGTTATTTATTAGGAATTCTTTCAGATTGAAAAAGAGTCAAATAGACCACACATAGTGGTCTCCATTTTGTTTTGGCAAACAAAATGAGCAGATAAAAATGTTTGGACAGGGATTCAAGCCCGTGACCAACACCTCACTTTAAACACCTTGGACTGCTGGATTACCTCGCTCAAATGTATTAAGGTGCTCAAAATATAATATATAGCCATATAAAGTAATATTTGACCTATATACATAGTATTTTTATTCGGTGAAGGGTGTTGTTACCACCCTTGGCATAGTGTGGCCTATGCCACTGATTAGAAGTACTGATTAGTACATGATGTTGCTACTCTATAACTCCATACAAACTGCAAAAGACCAGATGCATCCGAGTATTTAAAAGAAAAATTAACAGCTGGGCTTACTCTTTAAGGTCCGGCGGATACTTAGATTTTGACTTGAATGATGGTCTTTTACCCTCTTTGCACATCAATCTAGCAGCCTCTTCAGGTGATTTGGGATGAAAAGGTGGTGTTCCCTCCATCATCTATACCCAACAAAGTTTAACTAAAACTCAGAGTAAACTAAATCATTCATGTCACAAAGTGTTCCAAAAACAAGGAATCTAAAATAGTTTGTATTAGGTCGGCAGAATTGACTAGAGTTTTCTGAAAACAAAATAGAAAAGAAATACAAGCAAAAGAAGAATGTTTGAATTCTATTACATACAGTGATGTTCCGATTAGCTAAAATAATTATGCAGCAAAAAGAAATGCAACCATAAGTTAAATGATCTGAAATTGAATTGGTACCTCATAAAGTAATACTCCAAAAGCATATACATCCACACTTCTATCAAATATTTCATCTTTATAAATCTCAGGTGCTGTATAGGGACCTACAAGTAACAAGAAAGAGAATGTAATAGTCAACAATTGCGTTGCAATTACAGTTCCTCCTGTCATGAAATAAGAATACATTTAAGTCCATCACCTGAAGTTTTTACAGCGGACACTAATATCAAACTAGAAGGCTCTTTTTCTGCCTATTATTTTGATTAAATTATGTGTTCTCAATAATGCTGCTCGGTGGGCCGGGCCTGAACCGGACCGGACCGGGCCCGCGGTCCTAACGGGCCTGGTGGGCCGGTCCTAGGTGGGCCGGTCTTGGTGGGCCTCCTGAGCCCGTCACGGGCTGGTCTTCAAGGTTGAGCCCACGATCCCGGGACCGTTTAGCCCGGGACCGGCAGGCGGGCCTGGCGGGCCCAACGGCTATTTTTTTAAATAAAAAAAAAAATTCTCCATCGGCCATATTTAAAATCTAGCCGTTTGGGCTGAAAATATGACCGTTTTTAAGTTAAAAAAATGGCCATTTGGCCCCCAAACTTTATTTTAACCCCAAACTTTATATAATTACACTTTTCCCCATTTCTCAACTATAAATACCCCCTCATTCTTTCATTTTTATTCACCAATTCATCAATATCTCTCAATATCTCTCAATCTCTCTCAATCTCTCTACTACAATTACTTAATTTATTGTTGAAATTTCGTGAAAAATTGTGAAGTTGTTGAATTGAAGTTTTCAAGTGTTCAACGATTTTCAATTTTCAAGAAGTTGTTCGGCAATCCGGTAAACTCGTTTCAACTCTTACGTTTTTAGAATATATTTTTGTGTGGTTTAGTTTGCATAATTATAATTAATATGGCATTTACTTTGAAAAAAATGTTTGGTAAAGGAAAAGATAAAACCGGTGAAAGTAGTGGCCAACCAACTACCCTTCCCCCGGCTCCCCGACCTAGAAAAGATAAGCAAGTTGAAAGTAGTCGCCAACCTAGACGTCCTCCTCCTTCCGTAATTCTTGATAGTGATCACCCTTGTTTTCAATTTACCGATAGTGAATTTTATCATAATGTTGCACCAGGTGATATATTAGATGATGAAATTATGAATGCTCTTTATCCTAATGAAACCATCTTAGAAAATAATGAGGAAAATGAGGATGATGATGAAACTCAAGCACCGAATTTAGATGATACACCTACTAGTCCTCTTAATAACCCAAGTGATGCACCGGTCGACCCATTTAATTCTGCTTACAACAACACTAAATCCTGCATTTACTAATATTTTCCATGTTAGATGTATTTGTCATATTTATCATTTAATTGTCGGTGATGGTATGCGAATATTAAACATAGAAATTGAAAAGGTTAGAATGACTCTTAATTGGCTTTTTTATTCAAACCGTAGAAGTAGACTTAGAGAGTATTTTAAAAAATGTGATGAATATGGCCTTAGAGAAAGAAAGGTTCCTAAACCTTGCCCGACTAGATGGAATTGTATGTACGAAAGTTTAGTAGTAGCATATGAATATAGAAACTCAATTAATGCAACGTTTAATTCTCGGGTAGGTGGTGAAGATGATGATGAAATGCTTACCACTCAAGATTGGACTAATGTTAAAATTCTTTTAGATTTTTTAGAACATTTTCAAATTGCAACAAATGCATTTTCTGGGCAATATTATCCTACTATTTCAAACTGTTTAGTTTATATTGCAGCACTATCTGATTTGTTTGTTGAATTTAGTGAGGGTGGGGATATTTATGAACTTGCTATAAATGAAATGAAACAAAAGTTTAAAAAATATTTTTTTCCTATCCCTCCTATTTATGGTCTTGCTGCAATGCTAAATCCTACAATGAAATTGGGAGGTCCTCATTTTTGGTATTCAAATATTTATAAGGCTTTAGATCTTTCAAATGAGGAAATTGCGACACTTGCAGATGCAAAAGCTTCAATTAAGATTAACGCTCAAACAGTTTATAATGCTTATCAACTTGCCTTAGAGCATGCTAGGCCAACTATTCCAACCCCTACTTCGTCTAGCTCACAATCCTCTAAAAGAGTTGCGGGCTTAAAAGCTCTTAAATCTTGGACGGAGTTCAGGGGGTCTCAAGGTGAAAATTATGATGAAACTTCACATCTAAATGAGCTTCAAGTTTATTTGTCTCAGGGACTTGAAAAGGAGAATCCAGACGGCTCTTTTGATCTTTTGGAATGGTGGAAGGCAAGGGAAAAACATTTTCCTGTTCTTGCAAGGATGGCTCGGGATATTTTATCAATTCAAGCTTCAACTGTTGCATCAGAGAGCGCTTTCAGTCAAGCAAGACTGCAAATAGGTGATCATAGAGCGTCTATGAGGGATAGCTTGGAAAAATCAGTATTGTTTAGAGATTGGATCCGCTCGGAAAGAAGAAACTTTGGAATTGCAGAAGCACAACCGGCGATAGATGAAGCTTATGAAGAAATGATAGCGGAACTTGCGGAGGATTCGGCTTCGCCCGGAAGTGGTGATGAACAAGCTTCTTTTCCACCACCACCAACGCAACCTCCTCCGAACCTTGAAGGATTTATGAGATTTGTTAGAGATAATACATAGAATAATATGTAACTTGTATTTTGGCACATCTTCCTTAGTTTTTTTCCTTCTAATGGTGGTATTAGTACCTTGTTGTGCTCATTCCATTGGGGGAAGGATGACTAAGAAAGATATGTCATTTTTTGGTAATAAAATTTATTGCTTCTACCCATGAGCTTCTTTTCGCAATATTTCTTTGTCTATACTTAGAATTATTTATAAGCTACAATATATACATAATATACAATATATATACTACAAGAAAATATATAAGAGAATATATATACATAAGATACAATATAATATACTACAAGAAAATATATTATGCGAAAATATATACATAATATACAATATATATACTACAAGAAAATATATTATGCGAAAATATATACATAATATACAATATATATACTACAAGACAATATATTATGCGAATATATATACATAATATACAATATATATACCAAGCTCTTAAATATATTATGCGAATATATATACATAAGATACAATATATATACTACAAGAAAATATATAAGAGAATATATATACATAAGATACAATATAATATACTACAAGAAAATATATTATGCTACAATATATACATAAGATACAATATATATACTACAAGAAAATATATTATGCGAATATATATACATAAGATACAATATATATACTATAAGAAAATATATAAGAGAATATATATACATAAGATACAATATAATATACTAAAAGAAAATATATTATGCTACAATATATACATAATATACAATATATATACTACAAGAAAATATATTATGCGAACATATATACATAAGATACAATATATATACTAAAAGAAAATATATAAGAGAATATATATACATAAGATACAATATAATATACTTCAAGAAGTGATATTTATGCATGACAATTTAGTGTTTTACTATTGTTTTGTTATTTTCTTTTTCATCAAGCACTTTAATAATTAGATATACATATATACTACATATATATTTTTAATATAGCCATGATACTACAAGAAATTGTCTAAAAATAAAATATAAAAAAGCCCGCTAGGCCCGCGAAGCCCACGAGCCCGGCCCGTTAAGCACAGGACCATGTGGGCTTAGGCCCGTCACGGGCCGGTTCCACCCATTAGGCCCACGAAGCCCGGGACCGCGAGGCCCGGCCCGTTAGGCCCACTAAGGCCCGGGCCCGGGACAAAATACAGCATTAGTTCTCAAATTTAAATATTTACTTGCACGGTCAATGCCTTGAGGCTGCGCCAACTTTGCTTTGTCAGGTGAAATGTTTGACAATCTTATCAAACCAAATCCTGCAACTTTCAATAGACCTCCATTGTCCAGCAAAATATTTCTGGCACCTTACAAAAATTACAAACATTAAAAGAAGTAGATATCTCAATGAGTGCACTGAAAAAGATCATTTAACATCTGAGAATCATAAAGCATTTAGTTTCCTTACTTTGGCATTAAAAGACAATGGATAATTGGGTCTGGTTTACATTCATGAAGATAATTCATGCCCCTGAAAATCAGGATCATATGTCATAACCAGGATGCAGCCAAAGAAAGTAGATCGTCTTATCAGCATAAAAAATTAAAAATTAAAAATAACAAAAGAATTCTCGAGTGTACTAATAGAGCCTTTTTTTTAGTATGCATGAAAGAGAACAGACTTGCCTAGCAATATCAAGTGCAAATCTTAGAACCTTAGAAGCAGAAAGACGTCCCTTCTTCTGAAGATAGCTACCCAAATCACCCTGTAAATCAACAATAAATGAAAAGCCTAGCCAAGAAATAAGTAAAGCGCATAAAATTGATAAGAATGAAAAACACATCATGAGAGAGATCGCAACATAAAATTGAATGTACTATTGATGTAAGAGCTGATCAAAATATTTTCTCAATATTATGCATGCATAATAATATACAAAATTTGGTGTCTAGGTGGATAGAGTGAAGAAGGGATTTTGTGGGGAACAAGGTGAGATAGAGAGAGCTTACACTTGGATGGTACTCTAATACTATCATCATTGGAATATTTTGTGTAACGGCTCCAACAAACTGAACCACATTAGGATGCCGTACTTTTTCCAGCAAAGTTAATTCATGTTTGAAAGCATTTCTGCATACGAAGGATATGGACTTAAGGCACATTAATATCAAGAGAAGAAACAGTTTACTGAACAACAAGAATTTACGAATCCTAAATAACAACTCAAAAAGTGATTTGTCCAAATGTGAAGCCAAAAGAACACATCAAAAAAAGAATTTGAGAAGCTACACGGCCTAATAATGAAAAAATTGGTTCTGCAAGGAGAAAAATGTGAATTATGTACAAGACTGCAGCTTTAAGAAGTCCGATCTCAACCCCAAAAAATTCTCCCCAACTACAAAAAGTTCTCATCAACCGTTAGACCAAGATATATTTCAGAAGATAGTCTAAATGATCTTATTATAATATAGTAAAACTAAAGTAGCGGTTCTGTCCGCTCTCATGAATCAAGGCACTTGGATATAATGCATCTCCCCTGAATCACTTCAATGTCTGGGTGCAACTTTGTGGCAATCACACATGAATGAAAATAATAAGTTTTTCTTAAATTAGACAGGCACCAGAAAAAGGATAGTGTACGCAGTTTCATTTTCGGCAAACTGACGACCATAGCTAGTGGCAGTAAAATAAAATCAAAGAAGCTTGGTATGTATGCAACCAAAATTTGGAATTCACAGAAATGTTAGGATGAATAAGGTAAACTACACAAGGAGGCTGTCACAAACAACATATGTGAGCATCGACTTATTATGTATTATACTATTATGCTACAACCCGAGTTCGAGGAACCCCAGCCTACATAACTAGGGTGCAGAAAATTCAAAGAAGCTTATAGAATTATGCATTCCAAATTTCTGGTTTTAGGGAAATGTTAGGATGAAATTGGGGAAATGCCTAACAAGAAGGCCACCAAAAGTACCAGGTGTGATACTCATTCCTCAACTTATTACATATTACTACAAACCCAAGATGCATTCCATGAGCTAAATCTGCCAGCATTACAGAAACATATGAATATAACGAGTATTTATCTACTAGGCTGGATTTCCTTTTGCGATGCACAATTTCATCTTTCTATCACTTTAGATGCTCAAAAGGATAAGATTCATGGATAAAGACCTTGCAGTATGCTATACATTGGGATTCACATAAATGAAACTCTATGACCGGATGATCAGAAGGAAATGCACCGCTATATTTTTGACAGATGTATTTCCAGCTTCTTCAGGGATTTTGGTTTTCTTATGAAAATTTCATAAAGTCACCTACAAGCCATCCAATACCGTGTTCACAATCTACCAAGCATAAAAGAGCAAAGAACCACCTATTAACTGTAAATAACTACGTTGCTCGGATTCTTCAAAAATGCCTCGGTGTTCATGTTGAATCCTCCAAAGTTCAGCATTTTTGGAGAGTACCAGCAATATAGGTAAATAAAGGTCAGTGTTAGATTTAAGCACACATAATGATGTCATCAACTCGTCCACAAGATTGTTTTATAACAGAATGCAACTTAGTGGAACAGCCTGCTTAATCAAACATGAAAGTACTCCAAGATGTCTTGATTTCTTTTGCTGGACAATTGCTTGTTGACTAACACTAGGAAACTTTTCCTAGTTTTCTTAGCCAGATTCCTTCAAACAATAAGCCTCAAAGTTAATATTAGCAGTCTAGGCTTCGTGTATAGACACAGAAAATAAGTCCAAACGGGATACATGAAATGTCACCCAAGTGAAAGTGAAGAAAACAAACGGTTTCAACATGTGAAAACCAACCTAAGCTGGATAAAACATCTACCAAATCTGTACCGCGAATTTAATAACCAGATCAATGTATCATGTCAAAGCTTGCTAGTTACAGAGGATCAGGCAACATGGTTACTAGCTGAAGTCAAAATAGAAGAATATTTCCCAATCAGAGAACAGAGTGGCCTATGGGCGTGAAATAGAAGATTAACTGAAAATACGTTCACAACATACATGGTTTCGGGGTCTGAATAGCTATCCTTGTCAAGTATCTTGACAGAAACTTTTGTCCCATTCCATTTAGCAACTTGATATGAACCCTGTCAAAAGTAAAAAGAAAGTTGCAGCGAAGTTGTTGAGAAAAGACTGAAAATTAGCTGTGCAAAATCAAGCACGAAATCCATGAAGAGGCTATGTCACAAAACACAAGAGGAGAGGCAAGTGACCACAGATATTTCATAGCTTTCTTCAGGAAGCAAAGCAGGAAATAAATGTTCAAAAGTTTGCAAAAAGTTAGAAATTTGAGGTGAGGTCTCCTACGATAGTTGGAATCTTAACTCGCTGCAAATGAGCTATGTTTGATGACATAATTGGATTAAGAAGTTTCACCAATTCACAAGCTGAATACTTAAAAGTAGACCTAAAATTTCAGAGTTATGACAAAGTGCTCATTGCAACCATCAGAAGTTAAAGAGGATAAACTAAATCTGATTTTAGATAAACATGTAGTAAGATGATCTCCTGGTTATGTATGGAACGAGGCATAGCAGCAGTAGTCAATCTCTTCTGTAGAAAAATTGCAGCACCATCCATTTCAATTTTAGTTCACGACCGGAAGGCTGCATCTTCGAACATGGGTTACTCCTTACTACAACGTATACAGTTCTTCTAGTGAAAATCAAACAGCTTACCATTATAACTTCTGAAAGTTTCTTATACTACGCATACTGCACACATGGCATTTAATGCTTTTATCATTTATCAAAATTAAAACGTCCCACTGCTTATTTTGAAATCTTAGATACACCTTACCTTCGAGATTCCATCCCTTTTCCGGATTTGAAGCTCAAGTGGATTGAGTTCATATTCTGGAACTTCTCGAGGATTTGCTACAGTCATTGGTGTGTTTCTGGTTTTCTAGCAACATGACTTATACTCAGCGCCATATTACAATAAAACTCACTCTAACCAGAAAATTATCTTCCCACTTACCGGGATTTTGGCCCCCCGGGCTTTTAAGATATTGTAAACTTCAACATTTCCATAGTATTTCGCATCAGCTGCAGCCTGCATTATGCATTTGAATACTTATAAATAGTATTTGTCAGATGCAAAGAGATAAATAAAATTGAAAAATAAAGAGATATATAGTCTGTAAATGTCACAGGTTTGCATTTTTCCCTCTCAAGTAAGATTTGTTGAAGCCACTTGAACCTTTTTTTATTCTGTAAGACCTAGTAAGTCCTTTCTCATCTTATGCCAACAAAATTTTCTAGTTCCTCTAGTCCTTCTCATGATTATTCACAAATCAGGGAAGAAACTAGCAACAGAATAGTTTTCCAGGCAAACCAACTTTTGTTCCCCATAGATTCACAGTTGCTAAAGTTTCTGAAGAATCGAAACTTTGTTCCACACCCCTTATTCATATTTCCTCGATATAAATCTAAAGTTACAATTTTCCATATTTACTTGAACCAAGATTTCATCAATTATCAGGGACAATATATCAAGGAGAATAGCAAACAACAATAAATAAATAAATAAAATATTATCATATTTCGGGTTCATTGTCGTGCAAATGTTGATTGAAACAAGTGATAAGAGTAACAGCAGTAAAAATGACTTACACCCCTAAGTGAGAAAGATATTTTCACATTAAATTTTACATAATTCAAGGTAAGATCCAATTTTTTCTCCATCCCAATTTATGCGGATGGTATTTCCTTTTTAGTCTATCCTAAAACGAACAGTACATTTCCATATTTCTAGCGATACAAATGTAGTTCTTAATTTAGACAACAAGTTCTAAATTTTTCTTCTTTTTTTTTTCTTAAACTTTACATTAAGTCAAACACCATCATATAAAATGGAGTAAAAGACGTATTAATCTTCGTCATACCAAAGACAATATATCAAACATTTAGAAGTTTACGATCCAAAAAATGGTAAAAATAGTACTCCCTCCGTCTCAATTATCTGTCGTGATTTAAAAAAATAGTTTTCTCAAATTATTTATCACTTCAAGACAAAATTAATTATATTTTTCTCATTGTACCTTGATAGTAATTGTTCTTGAAAACGGAGATAACGACTAAATATTCAACTGAGAGGTCATATCTTAAGACATAAATAAGGGTAAAATATTCCAATATCCCTTGTAATTAACATTTTCTAATAATTTAAGACAGAGGGTAATTAAGAAAGAAAAGTGTACCGTGCTTCCCCAACGATCACGGGCATCAAGATTAGCCTTCCGACTCAACAAAAGCTTCACAACTTCTACATGTCCTTCACACGCAGCAATATGCAGAGCAGTCCTTCCATCTAAATCAATGCTATTCACATCAACATCATCTTCATCTAACAAATCCTTCACGCCTTTCACGTCTCCTTTACACGCCAAAAACAACAGTTGCATCGTCGAATCCAAATTCTCCGGCACTGCATTAGTAGTCTCATTTTCTAACGATGGAATCCTCCGTATTGGATCAAGTGACGATTGCCTCCCGAAACTGAACCTCATGTTCTTGCTCTTTGGATCCAATGAATTTTGTCTCTTGAAACTGAATTTCCCGCTCAGTCGCAATGATCCTGTTGAGAATTGCCTCGATATTCCTCGTTTCAGTTGCGCTTTTACATCCATTTTCAATAATTTCACCTAAATAATTTCACCTAAATAAAAGAAGCAAAAACTATAACAATAATAATTTCAGTGAGCTCGTGAATGATCATTTCATTTACGAGAAATGGGAAAGCATTTGATGGCGAATATTTGTTCTGAAAGAATTGAAATTTTGGGAACTTAATGTTCAGAATTGAGAATGAAATTTGAGAGAGGGAGAGAGAAAGAGAGGTGCGTTACAATGGAGGAAAGGAAGGAAAGGGGGGTTTGAATTGGACATTTTCTTTCAGGTACATCACAAAGCTTCCCGGAAAATACGTTACTGTTGTTGATATATCACCTCTAATGTCAACTTGTGACAATGGTCCACTTTTTTTTTTCTTTTTCTTTTGTTTGTCTTTTCGTGAATCAACAATGTAACTTTATAGCCAGACCAAAAAAAAAACAGTAAATTTATTAGTTTTTCAAGTACATGAACAATGAAATTTGAACTAACATGCAGGAAAAAGTAATTTTCGTCTAATATGAAAATAATTATAAAAATATTCATAAAATCAATGTTTTATTGTATGAAAGATATTTACCGATACCGTTAGATTATAAATGTTATTGAATCTACAACTATGTTTTTTTGCCACACGAGTTATAAGTGTGTCATATATAGAGGCCATTTGAGTTTAACGGAGTCTATTACTCGAATGATCGCTCAACTATCTCAAATTATCTGCTAAAATCACTTTTCTTTTGTTTGTAATAACAAAGTCACTAAACTACTTCTATAGCGCTTAAAAAGTCACTTAACTAGATTTTTCAAATTTTAGATTGCTAAATACCTATTTTACTCTCTAAATTATAAACACTTATCTTCTTTTTATTTTATTTTTTAACTTTTTTATATTATGGATTTTCCTTTTTTAATTTATATTATTGACTTACCTATAGAATAGATAAATTTTATTTATAAATTAAAAAAATAAAAAGTATTTAAGCATATATAATGCTGGAATAACAAAAAAATGAGCATAGTAAAAAATTAATTAAAATAATTTATTCGTAATAATAATTTTATTATTAACAACAAAAATTTTAAAATTATTTACACAATTTAGAATGAAAGAAAATAAAGGTTGTAAAATATATATATTTTTCATGGACATAATATAAACATAATTATTTAAATAAAGGTATTTTTATAATATACATTATATATTCTTAAAAATTATTCTCAGTTATATTATTATTCCGTCATTATATGAGTTGAAAACTAATTTTTTATATTTTATTTTATAAATAAAATATATTTATTCTATAGGTAAGTCCACAATGTAGATTAAAAAGAGAACAAAATTATAGTATTTAAAAAGTTAAAAAATTAATAATTTAGAGGGTAAATAGGTATTTCACAATCAAAAATTTGAAAAATTTAATTGAGTGACTTTCTGAGTGCTATAGACATAATTAAATGACTTTGTTGTTACAAATGAAAGAAAAGTGGTTTTAGCAGATAATTTGAGATAGTTGAGTGACCATTTGAGTAATGGACTCGACTTTAACGAATTGTAAATAGTTGATGAACTTGAAGTATTGCAAAAAGATTTTTCAAGTGTTGAAATTGATTTTATAAAATAAGCAGTTATGTATTTTTATATAATGGTAACGTTATTGATGTGTTTGATAAAAAAGTACCGATAAAATATCTTTTGTTAAATACACTCAAATTAAAAGATTCTAAATTAAGAAGTATCTTCGTAAAGAAAAGAAGGAATAAGGAATATTGAATGAAGAGAAGTTAGAAGTTTATTTTAGGCATAAAATTTTGTGAATTAAAAAAAAATACTATTAAGAATAAAATAGTAGGAGTTTTGATCAAACTAAAGTGTTTATCAGTTGAAAATAATCATAAGTTGGGTGTAAATTTTATGAATTGAAAAATATTAGTAAGGATAAAATAGTAGGAGTCTTAATAAAAATAAAAGTGCTTATAAACTGAAAAATCATAAGTTGAGGGTAACCAACTTATGACTTTTGACGAATTTTAGCTTATAAGTACTTTAGGTGATTATCAAATACGTAAATAAACCAAAAAAAATATTTATAAGACAGTTGGACCAACTTATAATCTTAGTCAAACACCTTCACAATCATATATTGCTAGATAGTTTTCCTAGGCAAAAGATAGTGTGCTCAGTGCTGCTTATATAACGTTCTCAAATGCAAAAGTTGATTTCTTAAATATATAGAATAACTAAAGAATAATCTATTTTTCCGCAATGTAACAATGTGTACGTAGTGTGAATCTTAATATTATTTTCTTAATTTGTTGTAGCAATAGCAATTTGTGCTTCGTAATAGAATAATTCAAATAATCGTTATGAACGGATATATGAATTTATCATCACATACCTTCCGAACTTTTTAAAAAAAAAAAGAATATTCACTCCTCCTCCACTTCCAAAAATAAAATTTTTTCTTTACATTTTTCCAATTCATAAGGGTGCAATTTCCAGCTTACATCTTAACTCTCACTATTATTTGAATAAGATTGATCAATGTTTGATTTATTTATTTTCTTAGATTAGAAATAAAAAGTATAATTTTTAAATAATGTTATACTCTATTATTGTTATTGTTATCGTTCTATTATTATTATAATTGTTTTAGCCATTTTCGTTACTATTTATTATTATTATTATTATTATTTTTTAAAAATTAAAGGATAAGAACAATAAATCTCATTGAATTGGTCTACAACTACTTAATTGTAGATCATAAAAGCTGCCTAGATGTATCCCACAACTAACATGTTGATGCAGTCAACTTGTGAGTTGCAGCTGTCCAACATGTTTGTAAGATGTTGCCTTCCAGAATCTAAAATATCTTTTACAGATAATGAAGGTTTCCATGTCTCTCTATACATATAATTATTACTCTGAGCACGAATTTTAAGAAAAAAATGAATTCTTTTGAAATATGTGGTACTAAACAAGTTCAAATGGGGCCAAGAGTATTTGTGTGGTTATAAAAGCTTCTCATTGAGGGTAGAGTTGTAACTTTAAGCTAAATTGTTACCAAATTTAAAAAGGGTTCATTCTTTTTTGTACGGACCAAAAAGAAAATAGGTTCACATAAACTAGAACAGACGGAGTATATATAACGATGGCGACCTTTATTTTCTCTTCTTTTTGTTTGATCAATAGTTGGATTGAATTTTCCTCTGATTTAGCTTCTTTTTCATTGTTACAGAAACGCATGGAAACCTTCATTATCTGGAAAAGATATTTTAGATTCTGGAAGTCAACATCTTACAAACATGTTGGATAGCTGCAACCTACAAGTTGAAATCATAAGTCCTACGTGGACCAATGGAAGAGTGCCATGTGACTCTTTACGAAGGCCCACTTAGTCAACCAGTCAACGGTTAATGTTAGGGGCATTTTAAGACAAAAGATAACTTTGAGGACGTTTATGGTCCAAAAGGTGAAAGAAGGATATTTTAAAGGTAAATTTAATAGATTAAGGACATTTTTGGTCTTTTCATATTATATATGTAACATCTGAAAGAATAAAAACAGAGAATCAAAAGTTTGTGGATTCAAATCTGTAAAAGCATCATAGAGTTTAGTTCTTCTGTTGTATTTCATACTAATTTGTGTTGTCACTGTAAAATAGTTATTAAATCTTTTTACATGTTACATTTTATTTTATATTTTTTGCTTTTTCTTATATGGATAACTTTTTTGGGTAGTTTTATATGGATAACTAAAAATTCAATAACTTTTCTCGAAAAAATTCCAAATGTTATAATTGTTTATCATCATTAAAACTAAGTATTATAACAATTATTTAGTTTGATATTATCAACTAGAATAATCTACTAGAATAATGTTATCAATTATTATTTTGATATTATCAATTTCGATAATAGCGACAATTGGCAAAACAAAGGAGAGTCTTAGAGCAATGGTAAAGTTATATTTGTTTGACATATGCATCACGTGTTCGAGGCGTGAAATCAACCAATAATGCTTGCATTAGGGTATATTGTCTATATTACATTCCTTGGGGTGTGACCTTTCTCCGAACCCTGCATGAATGCCAAATATCTTATGCACCGAAGCTGCTTTTTTAGGGACAGATAGCAAGACATTTTAATTAAAAATGTTTTGAAAGCTAAATGATTTTTGATGTATCCCCTTTTTATTTTATCTTCTTACAAAAGTGTTTGTCTAGGTACTATGTATCCGCGGCAAATCAAATTATGTACTAAACTTAAATGTTAATAATAATTAAAAAATTAAAGTGTTGTGTATCAAATATCAATCTTAGTCTATCATTCTTTATGAGCCAACTCCACCACACTTAGTAGATCTCTTTTCCTCCTTCCAAAAGCAAAGACAGAGACAGAATGGGAGATTAAACGTGGAAGCAAATGAAAGGGGGACATAAAGAAATGAGATTGTTGCTGAATTTAAAAGACAGATATGGTGGGCCCAAACAATGCTTTTAATAATTCACTTATAATTGACTCCATTAAAACATTTTCTCTGACTGCTTCCTGACTCATGTCACTATGAGTGATAGAAAGTGACTAATTTTGATTCAACCAATTCATTTAAACAATTGATACACCTATTAAATCATTTTTATTGAACTAATTTTTTCCTTTTTATTAATTTAGTAGGACTAGTAGTTATTCAGAGAGTCAAATTTGATTGGTATCTTTTAAATATATTCTAATTGTGGTTTAGGGGTGGGCATCGGTCGGTTCGGTTTGGTTATGAATATTATCGGTTTAACATATCGGTTATCGGTTTACAAATTTGATAAACCGATAATCGAACCGATAAGATATCGGTTATCGGTTTACCCGATAAGATAACTCAATCTAGAGTTAAGCAAAAAAAAAAAAAAGACAATTCACTGGAGTTGTCTTTGCTCAGCGTACTGTACAAAAGAATAATGTTCAAAATATACCCGAAACTGATGAAGATTGTCGATTGAGAATTGATAAGTGCGAAGAGAAATTGGTAGTTGTTATAGGCTGCACAACGTGAGCTCACAAAATTAAGAAACGAAAATAAAAAATAAAGAATCATTAACAGTCAAAAATACCAATATGAAGATGAATTTTGTTATAGAAATTAAAAGTCTAATGTATAAGACTAAAGACTTACGCTAGGAGTAACTAGTAAGGTCTATGAAGATTGAAAATGAAGCAGTTGAAGAGTGCGGCTGAGAAAGAATAGGAGAGAATGAACTGAAGCCCTAGCAGATGTATATACTTAAGGGTAAAGTCATAATTTTATTAGTTCTTATTGGGTTATCGGTTAACCCATTAAAAAAATTGGCAACCCGAGGCCCGAACCGATAATCCACTAATGAAAAATTCTAAACCGTTACCAAACCGTTAACCCAATAACCCGATACCGATAACTCAATAAACAATTAACGGTTCGGGTTATCTGTCTTACCCAATATATGCCCAGCCCTATTGTGGTTAGTTGAGATTATATTAAAATTATTTTTATAGTAACACTAACCTATATTAATCAAGAAAATAAATAAAGATGGTAGTATAATGTTTTTCCAATGGCTTGTAATTAGATGTTATTCCATGTTACATTAATATTTGTGACAACCCGATATGTCGTTTCGAGTACTAGCCCTTATTACAGTGCTCCAAGACCTCTATTAGTTCATTTGATATTTCTTGATTTGCGTACGCAGTCCTTGTCTTTTCCGAAAAGTTTTTACATAAGAACTTGGAAGAAAATATGAATTTTGTCTTTAACAACAACTTGGGTTGACTACGGTCAACATTTTGTATAAACGACCCCGGATCGATGTTTTGACGATTCCGATAGGTTCGTATTATGAATTTGGACTTGGATATATGCCCGAAATTGAATCGGAGGTCCCTAGGCTAATTTGGCATGTTTTGCCGAAGGTTTAGCAATTTAAGAGTTTGGAAATTTCTTAGGTTTTACCGTAGGTTGACTTTATTGTTATCGGGTTCGGAGTTTAGTTTTAGGACTTGGAATAGGTCCGTTTTATTATTTAAAAATGCAAAATTTGGTGCAATTTGTAGTTGGTTTGATAGGATTCGGACGCTCGGTTGTGATTCTAGAGGTTTTGAGTTTTCTTTTGAATTTCATTCGTTTTTGGTGTTCGATTTGTAATTTTAGTATTATTTTTGGGTGTTTTGCTCGCACGAGCGAGTTCATATGATGTTATTGCACTTGTATGCATGTTTAGTTTGGAGCCCAAGGGGCTTGGGTTTCGGACACGTTTCAGATGAGTTTGGATAGTTTGAGGACTGCTGGTGCAATGCCTGTACCTGGTGCTTGCTGTAGATCTCGTAATTGCGAGCCTCGCTTTTGCGAATAAAAGTTCGCATTTGTAAGCATGGGCTGGGGGCTGGGTCTTCGCAATTGCAAAGAAGGAATCACATTTGTGATGGATGTAGTGTCCGCATTTGCGACTCTAGCAGCGCAATTGCGATGCAGTGTTAAGTTGGAGTAGCTTCGCATTTGCAAAAATATTGGCCGCAATTGTGAATCAGGGCAGTTCGCATTTGGGACTTTTGGGCTTGTTATGCAGAGTTCGCATTTGCGACCTTTGTTTCACATTTGCGATGGTCGCAATTGTTGATCCAAATTTTCCCTATATTTTTTATATGCATAGATACCTTCAAAATAGCATATACATGCATATATAAGCATGCACAAGATTTTTATAATTTTTTCATAATTTTAAGGATTTAAATTGATTTATTTCCTTCCCTTTTATTCATAAAACCCCAATAATTATTTCCCAAATTATTGTTATGGTGATTTAGTCATTTAATTTCTATATTTATGCCAAAATATGATTAATATATTTTTATGCATTTTTATAATTGCATTTGATATTTTCAAGCTAAATTGCATATAATTGCAATATTAGCTCATTTAATGTATAATTACATTTTATATGCGTAAGATTGGTCTCCTATATTTTTAAAATGTTAAATACCTATTTTAAATTATTTTGGTACATAAAATTATTTTTCAGAAATTATTTATTATAAATTATATAGGGGGAAAATGGCTATTTAAAATATAGCTAGATTGACTTTCAATTGTAGCCCAAATCGAACCCCAACCCCAGCCCAATTTCAAATTAAAACACCCGACCCAAGTCCTAAATCCGCCCACCCGACCCAAGACCGGCTAAATCCTGGCCGTTGATCTAAAAGATCAACGGCCCTCATAATTCCTTTCCTTTTTTAATTCTAACTACACCCTAACCCTACCTCATTTCAAATACCGCCGCCTCTGTATCCTCTCTTCTCTCAACCGCCCAACCTAACCCTAGCTCCCTTCAACCGCCGCCTCCTTCTCCGGTCTTCTCCGGTGACCAACCCTCAACTCCTAAGCCTCCAATGGCTCCTCTATTTCCATGCTCATCTTCTCTGAGGCCTTCAAGGGCCCTGGGCCACGGCGGTTTGCATCTAGGGTTTGCTATATGGCTGTTCATGGCTACTCCAGTGTGATTTCGAGCCAAATCACACTGTATTAGTTACGATCTTTGGATTTCTAAACAAGTTCTTCCATCTCTACTTGAGTTTCTTCTGAAAATCTAATTTTTGTTTACAACTCCTAGATCTGTATGATTTTTAAACAATTTGAGTCTGTTCTTTTGATGTTTTACACTGTTCTTGAATCTCTTTTACAAAAATCATCGATTTCATGTATTTTTTTTACCTTCTTCTCAAACTAGGGTTTTCAGAACTTCTTCTACACTTCGTTTAAACCAATTCTCTATGTTTAAACTTCTATCCCTTACATATTTCGACTGATTCTATGATTTTACTCCCTTTTCAACTCGCTTATGTTGAAAACCCTAATATTTTAGTTCCAATCTTGGGTTTCTAAGTTTTGTTTGATAACGTGTTCATTTAATCTGTATGTTTCTATGATTCTGTGATTTTTACCCTATGTTTGCTTGTTAGGGTTCCTAATTGTGGTTATCCCTGCCTATTGTGTGATTTTGCCCTATTTTGTTCACCAATGTTCTGATTCTTCACTTCTCCTACTTGTATCATGCTTAGCTTACTAATTTAGACTATGCTCTACATGAATCTCTAATTATATATATATATATATGATTCTTGTCCTACTCGGCCTCTTAGGGTTCTGGTTTTGCTTACCATGTGTTTGTTCTTATAAAATGGTGCTAAATCAGTACTATCTTCTATTTTTGAATCCCTGAATCTTTGTGATTGATCCTTCACTGATTCCGCATGATATCTCTACTGATTTTTACCTTGTCGAATGTTTTCTGACCTTATTCTATGGTCAATTATGCTATTAATTGATTTCTTAAGTCTTTCCTTGATTGAAATATGCTGAACCTAGCCTCTATTACATGTTGTGTCATTGTACTATGCAAAAAATATTTCCTTATTTGTCATGTTCAGCCTTATACGATTTCTTTCCTTATTTGTCATATGTCTATTACCGTTTGAAGTTAACTCCTCAATTAAAGGGAGTACTTACCTTGATTTCCTGACTGACTAATTCTGAGTTCCACAATTACTGATGGACTTTGATTTTTACCTTATTTTGCTACATGCTTTTAAACTATATATACACACACTCTCTTATCAGCACAAAAACACAAACACTCTTGGTTTAAAACTCTCTCACTCTCACTTAAAATATTCTGCTCTCTTTTGTGCTACTTGCTACTACTCTAAGTTAGCCGGCCGCAAGCCAAGGCTAACCATTGTGTTCTCCTGCTCTTTCACTTTGCTTACTGTCCTCTTTACTGGCATGTTCTAGTTTTAATTTAAAGTTCCAACAGCAATATGATTTTTTTATTGTTTCAGTTCATCCTGTTTCTAGTTTGCTTCTATTTATGGTTTTGTTGGGAAACTTGTAGTTGATGTTTACATTATTATGTACTCCTCTTCCTTAAGAACAACATATTACCCCTCTGTGTTGTTTTTGAACATGTCTGCACCAATTATCTCTATGTGTTTACCACCATATGCTCCATATATCCCCAAACCCCTATCACCCCTGTATGTGAGTTTGTTCTTTATGTCTGATTCTGTGACTTTGTCGGGTCAACTGTTTCTGAGCATGTCTATACCAATTCCTGGACCTTTGCTTGTGTCCTATGTATCCCCAAATCCCTTGACCCTTGTTTTGACTACTGAAACTTGCTTTGGTACTATGACTAATGGCTGTGTATGATCCTGTCTTAAAGGTGACTACTACACTCTCTTTCAAACTGCCCCTATTGTGTTACTGAATTACTTTCAAACAAACTTCCTTTTTAATACAGTTTTTCATTAAAACCTTTCAACTTGTGTCAAGTACTTTCACTCTACTCCTAAGTCAATAAGTTTTGCCCCCTCCAGTATGTGTACTATCTTGGGATCCTCTTGAGAACCCTCTAAACTCTGGCCTACTGAGGCTGGCCCTTCCACACTGCACTTATTCAATTTTGGCTACCAAGACTAGGTATAAGCACTGCCCGGGATCTTTGAGATCCTTAGGGAACTTTGATGCACCTAGACTATGATTTTGTCTATGGAATTGAGGAATTTGAGGCTATTGGAGGCTTTGGAAATCTGGGCCTAATTGAAGGCTCCCTATAGACTAGCTTCTTATTTTCTCATTTACTTGTGTAATTCACTCATATGGTCTGTAATAACTTGTAAACAAATATTGGGGTAACTAGTTAAAGGGATGGGTAGCTACATGTTTATGGGGTAATACGGGTAGAAATCATGCTCATAGGAATTTACATGTTAATCTGATTGCTTTACCAAGTAGAAATCATACTTATAGGGCTTTACATCTTGTCATCTCGCCATTCTAGAAACCATGCCTATAGGTTTCAAATAATTCCGTAATAAAATCATGTCTACAAGGTCTTAAAATCAGTTTAGCAAATAGATGCCATGCCTATAGGATGTAGTTTAACCTAGATTCTGTTATAACAAGTGCTTATGTTGTTTCCTTACCTGCAATCATTTAAAATCAGTATTAAACTTAGATATCATGCCTATAGGGAACAATATCAAATCGTGCCTATGGATCTCGCCTAAGTTTAGTTTAAATAACTCAATCCGATTAACGTTTAGTTCACTTCTGAATTGGTTTAATTAAGTAGTTTATATTTCCTGAAACAAGTTCTTTTAAAAACTGCCTCAATCCATTATTAGACAACATGCCCATAGGAACTTTAAATGTTTGTTTTAAAATCTGCCCTGTCTTACTATACAATGCAGTCATCAGTATTCCACGTATAGGCAAGCCTGTAGGGCGTTTTCAAAAATTGCGTTTCTAAAACTGTTTCTATGACTTAATGTTTTTCTGATCCTAACCGGCTTTAAGCAACCAATAGGCAACTGCTAGGGTCATTACTCTTGGGTTTATAAAATAATCAATTGCTTGTCTTTTGCATATTCACCTAGATATCTTGCCTTAAGATATTGTTTAATAAAAGACCTTAATTGTGCTTAAGTCGTGCTGTGTATGTGCCTTGTTTGAGGAGGAAACTTTGAGCCTTTAATTGCTCCCTTTTATCTTATGTTCTAAAAGTCCTAATTATTTTGACTGTCGCCTTAGAATTTTCACCTTTAAAACCTTAGGGGTATGTATAGAACCACCTATAGGTAGAGGTCCTAAATCCCTCCAGGACCATTAAGAAGGGACGGATAACAGCACGCAATAGATCATTACCCAAACACTCGCTTTGCATGACCACTAAGGGGATGAGAAAGGTAGACATGGGATATGATGACTACATGCTAATGTCACGTGTAGTCCCTCATCGAGGAGTGTTTACCAGACATTGTGTGGGGTGATCCTATAGGTTAACCAACCTAGGACTCCCCCTTTACCAAAATTCCTTTTTAAAACCTTCGTTCAAAAATCTTTATATTATTACTTGAGTTGTCCAACGTGCTTTACTTGCAACCTATTTGATTCAACTATTTATTTATATGGACTAATTTGTGAATATAAGTTCGATCGGGACCCACAGTTGTGGACCAAGAGGGGTGCCTAACACCTTCCCCTCGAGGTTATTTCGAGCCCTTACCCTTATCTCTGGTAATGCAAACCAATCCAAGAGTTAATCACTCTAAGAGCCCTAACGCACCGCAATCCGTTAGGTGGCAACTCTTCAAATACCCAATTCCCAAAAAGGAAACGAGTTATTACCCCCATGGAATGTCGAAACCCGGACTTCTCCGTAAAGAAGGGGGAAAAAGGGGCGTGACAGCATGGCGACTCCGCTGAGGATATTTTTAGGCTCTTACCATAACGAACTTGTCTTTTGTAAATTAGTCCAAGCATGTTTTATCCCGTACCCCTCTCCCTTTATTTGAATTTAACTGCCTATTTTAAGCATTTATATTTCTTTTATTCATGAAACTGACTCGCCTCTTTGTTTTCTTTTCACTATCTTTCTATTATTTAAATACTGTATTTATCTTTCTACATGCAAATACTTGACTACATGTTATTAATTGTTGTATAAATCATGCTCCACATCATATTCCACTCGTGCGTCTCAAAACCTATAGCAATACTTTAATGAATGGTTGTACTCTTCCTATTTACTATCCTTAAATTCGGAAAGGCTTATTTGCATTAAAAACAGTCGATCAGCGATGCAGTCGACGGTTCTGTGCCTTCTCCCTCGAGTTGTCCGCTTGAGGGTACCAGTCTAAAACCCCATAGAAACCTTACTCTGGTTAAAATTGTGCATGCATCATGGTCAAACCTAGTTGGATCAGTTATGTTGTCCACATAATGATCTTTTAAGATAAGCCTTATCCAAAGTCCATCGGGTTTTCCATAATCCCAACGGACGCAACCACGTTCTGTGCATTAATTTGGAGAACTAAATGCCGATATGTTGATCATAAATGTATAAATAGTCGAGTCTGGTGGAGGTAAGGTCTAACCCTTTTGTTTTGCAAAAAATGAGGCATGAGGTCCCCAGATTCGGTATGGTTAGCAACATCCCATCATTGCTGCTAGATTAGTGGGAGGAACTTTCCTCAAGCGACAAGAAGCATGTGAAAAAGTGCCTGGGTAACTTGCCTTCCTTGCTAGATATTGAGCCGAACAACAAATTGATCGAGGCTGTCACTTTATTCTAGGATAGTGAACGGGCTGTATTTCATTTCGGTGATATGGAAATGACACCACTTCTAAAGGAAATAGGAGGACTTGCAGGATTGACTTGGGACAGTCCCGGGCTATTGGTACCAGAAAACCGTACGGGCAGGGGATTTTTGAAGATGATGGGGCTGAAAAAGAATGTCGACCTAGTGTACTTGAAGGATTCCTACATACCTTTCGAATATCTGTGCGAGAGGTATGTCCATAGCAAGTCTTTCTGCACTTACCATGACGAGATCTCCCTCACTTTTCTGGGTCAGATCCACCGTAGAGTGTTTGTATTGATTGTGTGCTTTCTAGGCCTGATAGCGTTCCTAATAATCCACACTAGGTTGGCCATAGTCACCAAGACTCTAATAGAAGGGATTAATGGACAGACATATACCATAGTCCCCATGATCATAGCCGACATCTACAGGCCCCTAGAGCGCTGTCAAAAAGAGGTCAAGCATTTCGAGGGTTATAACTTATTGCTGCAGTTATGGTTGCTGGAGCACCTCCAAAAGGGTCGCTACCATCAAGAATTTCCGTGAAGGGCTTGGAACGACAACATTGCCTTCCATCACCCTAAGTAGATGACTTACATTCCAGATAGATTTGCTTAGCCGAAAAGCGCCAAGGAATGGGTAGAGTTCTTTGACAATATGACTGAGGAACATGTGCAGTGGATGGTTGAATGGTTCCCAACAGACGAGTTTATTATCAAATCCAGGGATGCTCCGTACTTGGTGCTGATCGGGTTGAGAGGGATATATCCATACTTTCCCTATGCGAGTTATGAGGCAAGCAGGCAGAAAACAGGTTGTACCAAGGGTTGTCAAAATGAATTATTTCAGGGCAGACTTCCAAGATGACAACGTCCCTTACAAGTTCCAAGCTCAGCACATGTGGCACTACAAAATCATTATGGATAAAAGCACTGTGGAGCCAGACAGATATCATGCAGGGTGTGAGCCTCTCTACCCGGCATGGTTGGAGGATAATTTGAAAGGAATTGTGACACCAAGGACTGGTCGAGGGAACAGAATCATAGACGAGGAAGCTGAAGCTCAAGTCAAATATAATAGGCTGCGCAAGAGGGTCCATGACTCTAAGAATGAGCATCAGGAAATATATGAGAGGAACGTGAGGTTGATCGAGGAGTGGAAAGAGATGGCAATCACTTCCAATAGGAAACTGGAATATTTGGAGCGAGGAATAGTAGAGTTGGAGGGCAAAGTCATAAAGAGGATTAAAAATTGCCAGAACGCTGAAGGAGTTGAGGGGGGACATTTGTCCAAAGCCTACTTGCTGCTGGGACTGCGCGAATTGGGGGATCTATATGATGGATTCCAGAAGATTGAATCTGGAGAAGGTCCTTCTGGGACCAAATAAGCTAGATTTACTTGCTTTTCCTAAAATGTAATAAGGCCAAGTGCCAGTAGTGACATTTTTTTGTATCTTAGTGTCATTTTAGGGATTCGTCTATTTTTATATTATGAAATAAAGCATTTATTGGCATTTGAAGTTCTCCAAATTTATTTGTCGCTAGGCCTACCTCGAGCACAACGAGGCTCCCAATTAAGATGCGAGTTTACATTTCGCAATATGTGTTTAAATACTGCAAATATTTCAGAATCTTCGCTGACTTGTTACCTTTTGTTTTTCTTAGTTTTGATTATTCCCATCCCCTTAGGTTGGTTCACTCATACTGGCCTCATCAGCGTACCATACCAGATCTAGAGGCCCTCCACCTCCTCCTCCTCCAAGCAACACAAAGGGCAAAGGAAAATCAAAGATGGACGACCTAAGTGGAATCTGAAAGTAAAATATTGAGAACACAGAGACTTTAGATGGCTGCAGTACTCCGGCCCCGAATCATCTGGTTTTGAGACTGGAACAAAAGATACTAGAACTGCAAGGAGAACCTGAGCAGGTCCGCAATTTGGCAAACTGGTCACTTACCCTCAATGTCCCTGATATCCACCAACAAAACACAAAGAACCCGACACCTCCTTAGAACGCACAAAACCAACAGCCATAGAATCCTCCTGCACCATATCCACTCGTAAACATCAATCCATTGCCAATACCAATTCCACCACAACATCATCATCAACCAATTCCGTACCCACTTACCACTACTTACCACACTTCCCAAAACACACAACACATTCCCGATCCCCAAAACTCCACCAATGATCATCACTATACCCAAGTCCCTGGCACCCATCAGAGCAACCCTATATATGTGGAAACTATACTCCATTCTACTCAACTAATCTCTTTTGCACCGGAGTCCTCTAAGAAGCACCTGCTCGTTAAGAACATGGCCGAAGAACTCAAAAAGCTAACAAGCCGAGTTCAAGGTATTGAAGGTGACAGAGGAATAGAAGGATTAAACTATGAAGACCTGTGCATACAGCCAGATGTGGAATTGCCAGAAGGGTACAAACCTCCCAAGTTTGAGATGTTCGATGGTACAGGTGATCCCAGGGTTCATCTAAGGACCTACTATGACAAGCTTGTCGGGGTTGGGAAAGATGAAAAGATCCGGATGAAGCTCTTTATGAGGAGCCTTATTGGGGACACTTTGTCTTGGTATATCAACCAAAATCCCAAGAAATGGGCTAATTGGGTAAGCATGGCATCATAGTTCATGGACCGGTACAAGTTTAACACAGAAAATGCGCCTGATGTCTTTTACATTCAAAATCTCAAGAAGAAATCTACTGAAACTTTTTGCGAGTATGATACTCGTTGGAGGTCGGAAGCAGCCAAGGTCAGGCCCTCTCTAGATGAAGAACAAATGAATAAATTCTTCGTCAGGACACAAGATCCACAATATTATGAGAGATTGATGGTCATCGAAAATCATAAATTCTCTGATATTATCAAGCTCAGGAAAAGGATTGAGGAAGGAATCAAGAGCGGGATGGTAATGAACTTCGAGACACTACAAGCCACAAATAAGGCACTCCAATCAGGCGGCATATCAAAGAAGAGAGATGTTAGGGCAGTAATGGTGGCCCAAGGCCCAAAATCTCCACTTACTTATCAGACCCCTCCACCCACATATCAGACACCTCCACCCACATATCAAACACCTCTGCCTACATACTAAGCATCACCGCCTACATATCAGCCTTCATCTCTCAAATATTCCTAACCAGCCTCTATCCATCACACCTACAACTCCCAACCATCCCACTTCCAATCACCACCAGCTCTCCAAAATTATCCAAGATCAAGACCAACTTCAATCGCAAGCCACCCAGACAATACACCGTCATTGCTGACCCCATTGACCAGTTGTATGAAAGGTTGAAAGTCGCTGGCTACATCACTCTTGTTCCTACTGTGGCATTGGAAAATCCATCCCAATGGATCAATCCGAGCAAAACCTGAGCGTACCATTCCGGTATGAAAGGGCACACCACTGCTGAGTGCCAAACATTGAAGGATAAGATCCAGACACTCATTGACAACAAGGTCATACAAGCAAAGGAAGCCGCACCTAATGTCCGCAACAATCCCCTCCCTGATCACAGAGGTGATGGTGTACATGTGATAGAGACAAATGAAGAATGGGACCCTGAGGGGTCGATCAGGCTTATTCGAGAAGGCGATGACTTAAAGGTTACAGTCACACTTACTCCTATTGTGGTTCAGACTCAGGCACCAATCGAGGTTGAGGTAACTGCATCAGTTTCATTCGAGGTGGAAGTGGTTACGCCCGTAGCCACCTCCGCTCCATTTGAGGTAGAAGTGGTCACACCTTTCACTGTGACAGTATCAACCACACCCCCATTCAACTCAAAAGCAATACCCTGGGATTATGTCGTCGAGGCTTGGTGGAAAGGGAAGGCCAGGGTAGGGGAATCTGACGCTGCACAAGGAATGGCTAGAAATGGAAGAATATATACACCTGAACACCTGGGAGGTTCAAGTAAGGAGGCCACTACTAGGCAGCCTATCATTGAGACCGGGCCAGATGACCTGTGGAGGAAAGTGCAGGCAAAGGAGTACTCTGTTTTTGACCATCTGAACAAAGTCCTTGTTCAGATATCTATCCTGTCACTATTGCAGAATTTAGAGGCACACATGAACGCTTTAATGAAAGTGTTGAGCGAGGCTTATGTACCCAATAACATCACCGGTGGAGAAATGGCCAACATGGTCGGTCAAGTGTTGGAGAGCCATAAGATTATCTTCCACGACGATGAGCTACCGCCTGAAGGTTTGAATCACAATCGAGCGCTGCATATCACGGTACAATTTGAAGACAAGTTCATTGCCAGGGTCCTAGTTGATAGTGGTTCGAGCTTAAATATTTGTCCATTGTACACCCTGAAAAGGTTGGACAAAGGTTTCCATGAAATACCGATAGGAAGCATGAATGTGAAGGCTTTTGATGGGTCCTAGAGGGCCACGATTGGGGAAATCAACCTTTGCTTGCAGATGGGGCCAACTTGGTTTGACGTTGAATTCCAAGTGCTTGACATACCAACCTCATATAATCTTTTGTTGGGCCGCCCATGGATCCATGTTGCTGGAGCCGTGCCTTCCACACTACATCAAGCTGTGAAGTTTGAATGGAACTTCTAGGAGGTAATCATTCATGGAGATGGAAGTAACCCCATCTACACTAGCCCAAACCATCCCAGCTATTGGACATAGTAGAAGGCTAGGAGGGGAAACCTATTATCACATCGAACGGGTCAATGCCGTCGAGAAGGATAAGTGGTGGAGTAACAAGATAGAAAGCATACTAGCATGGTATGGATATGAAGCCGGCAAAGTTTTGGGAAAGAACCTCCAAGGTATCACCAAGCCAATACAGCTGAAAAATTATGGTACCACCTTTGGTCTCGGATACCAATATACATGGCAAGAGTACAGGGATTGGTCGCCTCCATAGCGTGGACCATATTACCCTCTTGAGCAACCGGTGCCACATTTAGAATAAGTTTTTCATCAGGCTGACTCAATATATGGAACTGCAGAGGAAGAAGTGCTTGCTGGGTAGACTACGGTGCCATAATTGAGGAGGAGGAGGAAGAAGGCCTCACTATGCAGACCGTGGCAAAGGGAGCTGTTCTCAGAAACTGGACCGCCACACCATTCCGAGCCCGCAGAGTCCTTGGGTAGCATGGAAGGATTTATCTCTATAGCTATTTTAGGCACTTAAAATTTCCTGTAGTTTTGTTTTAATCTTTACTTGTTTCAAAATAAATGCTCGATTCATCGAGCCATGCTTTATCTGAACAATTTCTCAAAGTTTTAATCAAACGCATTTGCTTTTTATTATTCACTACTATCTTTATACTTTTTCTTTCCACAGCACTATTATTACTTTTCCTGATGAACGAGTGATTGTGACATGTAACGAGGCAATGCAACATGAGAACAGTGATTTAGAGGAAGAGGATGAGATATCTGAGGAAATTGTCAGGGAGGTTGAAAATCTTGAGAATAAGCCCAAGTCCAACCGGACAAAATAGAAACAGTAAATTTGGGAGACACCGAGACCATCAAGGAGACCCGCATCAGCATTCACTTGTCACCAACAGAGAAGGAAGAGTACACTCATTTCCTGAAATAATATGAGGACATTTTCGCATGGTCATATGATGACATGGCCCGTTTGAGCACTTCCATAGTGGCTCACAAGTTGCCTATTAATCCCATATGTCCGCCAGTAAAACAGAAACTCAAAAATTTCAAACCAGACATGAGCTTGAAAATAAAGGAGGAAGTTACCAAGCAGATCAAAGCTAAAGTTCTCAGGGTGGTTGAATATCCAACCTGGTTAGCCAACATTGTGCCAGTTCCGATGAAGGACGGAAAGGTCAGAGTATGTGTTGACTATCGGGATTTAAACAGAGCAAGTCCCAAGGACAATTTTCCACTGCCAAATATACACATCCTGATCGATAACTGCACCAAGAATGAACTCTAATCCTTTGTAGATTACTTCACGGGTTATCACCAGATATGGGTGGATTAAGAAGATGCAGAAAAGATAGCTTTCATTACACCATAGAGTGTATATTGTTACAAGATGATGCCATTCGGTTTAAAGAATGTTGGGGCCACTTACATGAGAGCCATGACAACTATCTTCCATGACATGATCCACAAGGAAATAGAGGTATATGTGGATGACGTCATTATCAAATCTAAGAGGGTCGCAGATCACATAGCAGACTTGAGGAAGTTCTTTGACAGGATAAGGAGGTGCAATTTGAAACTGAATCTTGCAAAGTGTGCATTCGGGGTTCCCGCAGGAAAATTATTGGGATTCATCGTCAATCGTTGAGGGATCGAGCTGGATCCATCTAAAGTCAAGTCTATTCAGGAGTTACCGCCACCTAGGAGCAAAAAGGACGTGATGAGCTTCCTAGGATGTCTCAATTATATCAGTCGCTTCATAGCACAGTCCATAGTCATATGTGAACCCATCTTCAAGATGCTAAGAAAGGATGCCGAAACGAGCTGGACCGAGGATTGTCAGAATGCTTTGACAAGATCAAGGAGTACTTGTCGACACTGCCAGTTTTGGTCCCGCCAGAACCAGGACGACCTTTGCTACTTTATCTATCTGCATTGGATGGAGCCTTCAGATGTGTTTTGGGATAACATGACGAGATAGGAAGGAAGGAGCAAGCCATATATTACTTGAGTAAGAAGTTTACGCCTTATGAAGCACGATATTCTCTACTTGAACGCACTTGCTGCACTTTGACCTGGACAGCCCAGAAATTGAGGCATTACTTCTGTGCCTACACTACGTATCTCATATCTAGGATGGATCCTCTGAAGTACATATTTCAGAAACCCATGCCTACTGGGAAGTTTGCTAAATGGAAGATACTACTAAGTGAGTTCGATATCATTTATGTAACTCAAAAGGCGGTCAAAGGACAAACATTGGTAGATCACCTTGCTAAAAATCCAGTAGGAGGAGAATATGAACCCTTGAAAACGTATTTTCCTGATGAAGAAGTATCATTTGTAGGAGAAGACATTACTGAAGAATGTGACGGTTGGAGGATGTTCTTTGACGGAGCCACAAATTTCAAAGGGGTAGGCATTGGAGCAGTTTTGGTATCAGAAATGGGTCAACATTGTCCGATATCTGCTAAACTCAGATTTTTTTGGACCGACAACATGGCAGAATATGAAGCCTGCATACTAGGGCTTAACATGGTAGTCGACATGAACATTCAGGAGCTGTTGGTAATCGGTGATTATTTGCTTGTGCACCAAGTACAAGGAGAGTGGGCCACCAAGAATTCCAAGATATTACCATATTTGCACCACGTGTAGGAATTGAGAAAGAGGTTTGCAAAGATAGAATTCCAACATGTGCCTAGAGTTCAAAATGCGTTTGCTGACGCATTAGCCACTTTGTCATCTATGATACGACATCCAGACAAGAACTACATTGATCCCACTCCAGTAAGGATCCATAATCAGCTGGCATATTTTGCCAATGTCGAGGAAGAAGCCGATAGAAAGCCTTGGTTCCGTGACATCAAGGAGTACTTATCAAAAGGAGAATACCCAGAGCATGCAAACCACGCTCAGAAACGCACACTTCGGAGATTGTCCAATCACTTCTTCCATAGTGGAGGAAACATGTATAGAAGAACCCCCGATCTAGGACTGATAAGATGTGTCAACGCTAAGGAAGCTTCTAAGCTACTTGAGGATGTACATGCTGGGACCTGTGGTCCGCACATGAATGGTTTCGTCTTGGCAAAAAAGATACTCAGGGCAGGTTACTTTTGGATGACCATGGAGACGGATTGCATTCAGTATGTTTGCAAATATTTTCAATGTCAAGTACACACCGATATGATAAAAGTGCCGCCAAATGAGCTCAATGCAACAAGCTCACCTTGGCCATTCGCCGCTTGGGGAATGGATGTTATTGGTCCAATTGAGCCCTCCGCTTCAAACGGACACAGGTTCATTCTAGTATCCATTGATTACTTAACAAAATGGGTAGAGGCTGCATCTTACAAAGTTGTGACAAAGAAAGTCGTCGCAGATTTTGTCAAGGATCGTATTATTTGTCGATTTGGAGTTCTTGAGTCCATTATTACTGATAATACCGCCAATCTCAATAGTGATCTGATGAAAGTTATGTGTGAAGTTTTCAAAATCAAGCACAAGAATTCCACAGCCTACAGACCGCAGATGAATGAAGTCGTAGAAGCCGTCAACAAAAACATCAAGAAGATACTAAGGAAAATGGTAAAAAACCATAAACAATGGCATGAGAAGCTACCTTTTGCTCTATTAGGGTACCATACCATGGTTCACACATAAATCGGGGCAACTCCCTATATGTTGGTTTATGGTACCGAGGCTATCGTTCCAGCCGAGGTAGAGATTCCTTCTTTAAGAGTCATACAGGAAGCTGAACTCAGCGATGCAGAGTGGATAAGGGGTCGCTATGAGCAATTGGACCTTATCGATGGAAAGAGGATGAATGCAGTATGTCACAGCCAACTTTATCAGAACAGAATGTCCAGAGCTTTCAACAAAAGGGTCAAACCAAGACAGTTCGCACCAGGGCAGCTGGTATTGAAGAAAATCTTCCCACATCAAGATGAAGCCAAAGGGAAATTCTCTCCTAACTGGCAAGGTCTATACATGGTTCATAGAATACTAACAGGAGGAGCACTCATACTTGCAGAAATAGATGGAGAAATCTGGCCAAAAGCAATTAATTCAGATGCGGTCAAGATATACTATGCTTAGATACTTTACATTTCTTCATTTGATGTAATTGAACTACGCTTGATCTGATTCTCGTTTAAGAGGGGATACGTAGGCACCCTTATGGGTTCGGTCATATTATTATAAAAACTTCATTCCCCTAAGATCAGAAACTAGGGCAGAATTTTGAGGAGGGTCCTCAAAATTCCGGAGCAAGTCCGCCAATGCGAACATGTGCCAGATGATCAGTAATCAGTTAAGAAACTGAGGTAGAATTTTGAGAAGGATTTCTCAAAATTCCGAAGAAGGTTCAGCAAGGCCTATTGTCCGCAAACAGCTGAAGAATCATCTACCAATCTAGGGCAGAATTTTGAGGAGGACCCTCAAAATTCCATAAGAGAATTGTAATGTCTTTGAGACGTGTTACAATCACTAGTTCATCAAAATTACTTGATAAATCAATACGTTTCTAAAACAACTCTATTTTTCAAATATTGCATATTTTTGAAAACTCTACTTCCATAATACTCTGGTGTCACCCAGGGGAACTCGAAAGGCTTTCAGAACGAAGCAGAGCAAGGCCGGCAGATGAAGCAAGAACCAACCTCTCCTCACCAAACTTACAATTTTTCTTTGAACGCAGGTACATTCGACGTAAAGATAGCATTCACAAAACATGTATACACAAAGATAATTCGCTATCAATCAGGACATCAGACATCGAATACATCTCCAGCCAAGAAATACACTACTCTTACCTACTATTCCCTATTTGCATGAGGCTAATCCCTGCCTCTCCACTGCATGAGGCTAATCCCTGCCTCCCTGTTTGCATGAAGCTAATCCTTGCCTCCCTATCTGCATGAGTCTAATCCTTGACTCCATGAGGCTAATCCCTGCCTCCCCACACTTGCATGAGGCTAATCCCTGCCTACCTATTTGCATTAGTCTAATCCCTGACTCCATGTTTGCATGAGGCTAATCCGTGCCTCCATACTTGCATGAGGCTAATCCTTGCCTCCATACTCCTTGCCTTCATACTTGCATGAGTCTAATCCTTGACTCCATGAAGCTAATCCGTGCCTCCATACTTGCATGAGGCTAATCCCTACCTCCTTATTTGTATGAGTCTAATCCATGACTCCATATTTGCATGAGGCTAATCCTTGCCTCCATATTTGCACGAGTCTAATCCTTGGCTCCATGAGGCTAGTCTCTGCCTCCATATTTGCATAAGACTAATCCTTGCCTCCATACTTGCATGAGTCTAATCCTTGACTCCCTATCTGCATGAGTCTAATCCTTGACTCCCCACTTGCATGAGTCTAATCCTTGACTCCACATTTGCATGAGGCTAATCCTTGCCTCCCCTTTGGCATGAGGCTAATCCTTGCCTCCCTACTTGCATGAGTCTAATCCTTGACTCCCTGCCTGCACGACGAGGCTAATCCTTGCCCCCACTTGCATGCGTTTAATCCTTGACTCCCTATCTGTATGAGTCTAATCCTTGACTCTCTATCTGCATGAGGCTGATCCTTGCCTCCCTACCTGCATGAGGCTAATCCATGCCTTCATACCTGCATGAGTCTAATCCTTGCCTCCACATTCACATGGGACTAAGCATTGTCCTTTTGCACAGATATTGCTCTATTTTACTATCTATTTGCTTTTCGATCGGGCTAAGCTCTGCCCTTCATTTTGCAAGACTAAGCCTTGTCTTGTTAACATCATATTATTGCACCTCATGGGCTGAAATATCGCCAATCTATCCAAAGGCTTCATAGTCTAAATGCATCATCCTCATAGCCGGAAGACACCATGATATGGCATAAGGATCCCTCAAATTTGCATATCATTATTCAAAGGTGTCATGGTTCGGAGGCACCATTTGTCATGGCCCGAGAACATCATTTCATGGCTTGCGAATCCCTCACTAAACAATTCATGGACCAGGACGTCATCTTTAACCGTCCAAAGACAACTTTCATGGTCCAAAGGGAATCTGCATCATGTTTAAATTTTCGCAAATACACATTTGTAGCATCTTTATCTGCAGGTAACCAGTAAGCAACCGCTATCCTAGCAGGAGTGATCTCTCTCTAGTTCCCTCCGACCATCCCGAGCTTTAACTGCTCATTGTAGTCGCTTCCGCATTGCGTGTCCATTCTTGCAGTAACTTCATCGGCATACTCTGCAGATGAATCCAGAACTACACATAGCCTGATTCCTATAATACCAAGGATATGTAGTCAACTCGAAGACCGGAGTCTCGCCTCTGTCTTTCAAAACATCCCATTCGGTCAAAATTGGCCATCATTTCTTTACCCGAAAACTCTTTCATCCTTCTCGGATAAAAAGGGGCAGCTGTTGATACCCAATTTTTTTCTATATTTTTTATATGCATAGATACCTTCAAAATAGCATATACATGCATATATAAGCATGCACAAAGTTTGTATAATTTTTCTATAATTTTAAGGATTTAAATTGATTTATTTCCTTCCCTTTTATTCATAAAACCCCAATAATTATTCCCCAAATTATTGTTATGGTGATTTAGTCATGTAATTTCTATATTTATGCCAAAATATGGTTAATATATTTTTTATGCATGTTTATAATTGCATTTGATATTTTTGAAGCTAAATTGCATATAATTGCAATATTAGCGCATTAAATGTATAATTACATTTTATATGTGTAAAATTGGTCTCCTATATTTTTAAAATGTTAAATACCTATTTTAAATTATTTTGGTACATAAAATTATTTTACAGCAATTATTTATTATTTATTATAAATTATATAGGGGGAAAGTGGCTATTTAAAATATAGCCAGATTGGCTTTCAATTGTAGCCCAAATCGAACCCCAACCCTAGCCCAATTTCAAATTAAAACACCCGACCCAAGTCCTAAATCCACCTACCCAACCCAAGACCCGCTAAATCCTGGCCGTTGATGCCCTCATAATTCCTTTCCTTTTTGAATTCTAACTACACCCTAACCCTACCTCATTTCCAAATACCGCCGCCTCCGTATCCTCTCTTCCTTCAACCGCCCAACCTAACCCTAGCTCCCTTTAACAACCTCCTCTTTCTTCGGTCTTCTCCGGTGACCAACCCTCAACTCCTAAGCCTCCAATGGCTCCTCTATTGCCATGCTCATCTTCTTTGAGGCCTTCAAGGGCCCTAGGCCACACCGCCTTGTATCTAGGGTTTGCTATCTGCCTGTTCATGGCTACTCCGGTGTGATTTCGAGCCAAATCACACTGTATTTGTTATGATCTTTGGGTTTCTATAAAAGTTCTTCCATCTCTGCTTGGATTTCTTCTGAAAACCTTATTTTTGTTTACAACTCCTATATCTGTACAATTTTTAAACAATTTGAGTCTGTTCTTTTGATGTTTTACGCTGTTCTTGAATCTCTTTTACAAAAATCATTAATTTCAAGATTTTTTTTACCTTCTTCTCAAACTACGATTTTCGGAACTTCGTCAACACTTAGTTTAAACCGATTCTCTATGTTTAAACTTCTATCCCTTGCATATTTCGACTGATTCTATGATTGTACTCCTTTTTCAACTTGCTTATGTTGAAAACCCTAATTTCTTAGTTCCAATCTTGGGTTTTTGAGTTTTGTTTGATAACATGTTCATTTAATCTGTATGTTTCTATGATTCTGCGATTTTTGCCCTATGTTTGCTTGTTAGGGTTCCTAATTGTGGTTATCCCTGCCTATTGTGTGATTTTGCCCTATTTTGTTCTCCAATGTTCTGATTCTTCACTTCTCCGACCTGTATCATGCTCAGCTTACTAATTCAGACTATGCTCTACATGAATCCCTAATTTTATATATATGATTTTTGTCCTACTCGACCTCTTAGGGTTCTGGTTTTGCTTACCATGTGTTTATTCTTATAAAATGGTGCTAAATCAGTACTATCTTCTATTTTTGAATCCCTGAATCTTTGTGATTGATCCTTCACTGATTTCGCATAATATCTATACTGATTTTTACCTTGTAGAATGTTTTCTGACCTTATTCTATGGTCAATTATGCTATTAATTGATTTCTTAAGTCTTTCCTTGATTGAAATATGCTGAACCTAGCCTCTATTACATGTTGTTTACTTGCACTATGCAAAAAATATTTCCTTATTTGTCATGTTCAGCCTTATACGATTTCCTTTCTTATTTGTCATATGTCTATTACCGTTTGAAGTTAACTCTTCAATTAAAGGGAGTACTTACCTTGATTTCCTGACTGACTGATTCTGAGTTCCACAATTACTGATGGACTTTGATTTTTACCTTATTTTGCTACATGCTTTCAAACTATATATACACACTCTCTTAGCACAAAGACATGAACACTCTTGGTTTAAAACCTTTCCCTCACACTTACAATTTTCTGCTCTCTTTTGTTCTACTTGCTACTACTCTAAGTTAGCCGGCTGCAAGCCAAGGCTAACCATTGTGTTCTCCTGCTCTTTCAATTTGCTTACCGTCCTCTTTACTGGTATGTTCTAGTTTCAATTCAAAGTTTAAACAACAATATGATTCTTTTATTGTTTTAGTTCACCCTGTTCCTACTTTGCTTCTATTTATGGTTTTGATGTGAAGCTTATAGTTGATGTTTACATTATTATGTACTCCCCTTCCTTAAGAACAGTATATTACCTCTATGTGTTGTTTCTGAACATGTCTGCACCAATTATCTTTATGTGTTTACCACCATATGCTCCATGTATCCCCAAACCCCTATCACCCATGTATGTGAGTTTGTTCTTTATGTCTGATTCTATGACTATGTTTGGTCAGCTATTTCTGAGCATGTCTATGCCAATTCCTGGACCTTTGCTTGTGTCCTATGTATCCCCAAATCCCTTGACCCCTGTTTTGACTACTGAAACTTGCTTTGGTTCTGTGACTAATGGCTGCGTATGAACCTGTCTTAAAGGTGACTACTCCACTCTCTTTCAAACTGCCCCTGTTGTGTTACTGAATTACTTTCAAACAAACTTCATTTTTAATACAGTTTTTCATTAAAACCTTTCAATTTGTGTCAAGCACTTTCACTCTACTCCTAAGTCAATAAGTTCTGCCCTTCCAGTATGTGTACTACTTTGAGATCCTCTTAAGAGTTCTCTGAACTCTAGCATACTGAGGCTGGCCCTTCCACACTGTACTTATTCAAATTTGGTTACCAAGTCTAGGTGTAAGTACTGCCCAGGATCCTTGAGATCCTTAGGGAACTTTGATGCACCTAGACTATGATTTTGTCTATGGAATTGAGGCATTTGAGGCTATTGGAGGCTTTGAATGGGCCTAATTGAAGGCTCCTTATAGACGAGCTTCTTATTTTCTCATTTACTTGTGAAATTCACTCATATGGTCTGTAATAACTTGTAAACAAATATTGGGGTAACTAGTGAAAGGGATGGGTAGTTACATGTTTATAGGATAATACAGGTAGAAATCATGCTCATCTGATTGCTTTACCAAGTAGAAATCATGCTTATACGGCTTTACATCTTGTCATCTCGCCATGCTAGAAACCATGCCTATAGGTTTCAAATAATTCCGTAATAAAATCATGTCTGCAAGGTCTTAAAATCAGTTTAGCAAATAGATACCATGCCTATAGGATGTAATTTAACCTAGATTCTGTTATAACAAGTGCTTATGTATGTTTCCATGCCTGCAAGCCTTTAAAATCAGTATTAACCTTAGATATCATGCCTATAGGGAACAATATCAAATCCCGCCTATGGATCTCGCCTAACTTTAGTTTAAATAACTCAATCCGGTTAACGTTTAGTTTACTTCTGAATTAGTTTAATTAAGTAGTTTATATTTCCTGAAACAAGTTATTTTAAAAACCGCCTCAATCTATCATTAGACAACATGCCCATAGGATCTTTAAAAGTCTGTTTTAAAATCTGCCCTGTCTTACTATGCAATGCAGTCATTAGTATTCCGCGTATAGGCAAGCCTGTAGGGCGTTTTCAAAATTGCGTTTCTAAAATTGTTTCTATGACTTAATGTTTTTTTGATCCTAATAGGATTTAAGCAACCAATAGGCAACTGCTAGGGTCATTACTCCTGGATTTATAAAATAATCAATTGCTTGTCTTCTGCATCTTTACCTAGATATCCTACCTTAAGATATTGTTTAATAAAAGACCTTAACTGTGCTTGAGTCGTGCTGTGTATGTGCCTTGTTTGAGGAGGAAACTTTGAGCCTTTAATTGCTCCCTTTTATCATATGTGCTAAAAGTCCTAATTGTTTTGCCTGTCGCCTTAGAATTTTCACCTTTAAAACTTTAGGGGTCTGTATAGAACCACATATAGGTAGAGGTCCTAAAGCCCTCCAGGACCATTAGGAAGGGACGAATAACAACACGCAATAGATCTTTGACCAAACACTCGCTTTGCATGACCACTAAGGGGATGGAAAGGGTATATATGGGATATGATGACTACGTGCTAATGTCACGTGTAGCCCCTCGTCGAGGAGTGTTTACCGGACATTGTGTGGGGTGATCCTATAAACTAACCAATCTAGGACTCCCTCTTTACCAAAATTCCTTTTTAAAACCTTCATTCAAAAATCTTTATCTTATTACTTGAGTTGTCCAACGTGCTTTACTTGCAACCTATTTGATTCAGCTGTTTATTTATATGGACTAATTTGTGAATATAAGTTCGGTCGGATCCACAGTTATGGACCAAGAGGGGTGCCTAACACCTTCTCCTCGAGGTTATTTCGAGCCCTTACCCTAATCTCTGGAAATGCAAACCAATCCAAGAGTTAATCACTCTAGGTGCCCTAACGCACCGTAATCCATTAGGTGACGACTCTTCAAATACCCAATTCCCAAAAAGGAAACGAGTTATTACCCCCACAGAATATCGAAACCCGGACTTCCTCGTCAAGAAGGGAATAAAGGGGCACGACAACAATTGCGAACAAGAGTTCACAATTCAGACATCCGCAGTTGGGTAAAAGAGGGAAAAATCGGGACTTAGCTCATTTTACACTATCTCTTAACCCTAAACACTCTATGTCACGACGCAAACCGATGGGCCGCGACGGGCACCCGGTACCTTACTCAACCGAGTACCAATGTAACGTATCTTTCATATTACATCATCATATACACGTGACATACGGGCCTAATAGGCCAACATGATCCTTTATAAACTCAAAATATAGGCCGACAAGGCCGTACAATCTTTTATGTACACGACATATGTCTACAAGCCTCTAAGAATACATAAATGTCATAAAGGTCGAGAAAGAGTCCCACCATACCAAACAATACACGTATAAATCATACTAACCAAATGAGCAACTCCGAAGCAAATGGAGCACACCAACATCTTCTGCTAAGCTGATAGCCTACTTGGAGGGCTCTCGACCTATCTATCGGGACCAGCAGGCATGAAACGCAGCATCCCCATGCAAAAGGGACGTCAGTACGAATAATGTACCGAGTATGTAAGGCACATAAATAAATACATAAGAGACATGAAAGACATATAGAGTACATGACTCAACCTGTAAGTCTGAATAACTTTGTAAATCATAAATTACTTTTAGCGTCATGCATATGTGTATGAATGTTATGTTGTGCATAGATACATGTTTCATAACATCATCAGCCTCTAAGGGCATCCCATCATATCATATCAGTCACTATGGACAAAATCATCATCGTATACCAGCTGATCAGGTAGTTGTACGTATATACACGTATATAATGCCGTTTGAATCATATTTCATCCACTGTGGGCAACATCATCATCATATACCAGCTAATCAGGTGGTGGTGCATATATTTACATATATATATATATATATATATATATATATACATATATAACGCCATCTGGTCATGGGTCAATGCACATGTATGAAATGCATGAAAAAAATTAATAATCTCAATATTCCTTCCGGATAACCTTTTCCAACTGCGTATTATTCTAAGACCCACGAGCAGAAGATAATAATATTTTTCATGGGGAATCAAGAATATAGAAACCCCTCCTATTTCTATGAATAGAGTAATTTATGGAAACTGTGTGTCTGCTCATTTCTTCAGTATCATATGGACCATGCCAAAAGAAAGAAGGGATAGCCTTAACATACCTGTGAGTCATTCTTCGAACCGTCTAGTTTGAAGGGTTCTAAAACAGCTAACAGCTTAATGATCTGATCTATCTCCCAATCATTAAAATTCCTTCAAAATTTAATATTCCAACCAGCTTCAGCGTAACACTTTGAAACCACACAACTCGTTTAGTCATTAGCTTCTCCTTACAAGTCTATTTCAATATATCCCTCCATATAATGTATAACAGTTAAGAGTTATTTTGAGTTCTATTACAATATCACTAAGGAATACTTCTAGTAGTTCATAACTTGAATGGTAAAATTATAGCAAGAAGCATAAGCAACATTGTTTGAGTGTCATTATCAGTCTATGTGTTTCTTGAACCAAATTGAAACCATTGTTGAAAGCAGAAATAGAAAAATAAAAAATGTGATTTTTAATACACGATCAAACACATGCCCTACAATTAAGCACACCTAGAAATCTTTAATGCTTAGTCACTTAAGTGGAAAGGATGATTTCCACGTTTTGATTTGGGGGAGATAATTTTATTAATTTTATCCACTTATTAGTTAATCGGGTAATGTTTCGTTATCCGATAATTAATCTATTACCCGCATAATTTAAGAATTATCACAAAGTACTTAAAATTCTATTTATTTTCAAAATACTTCACATATACTTTATATATTAAACTACTGTAATCATATGGTACCTTGCATGGTATTAGTTTATAATTATCAGGTATTATCGCTCGACCCGTATTTTATTCCATATTGTCCATTTTTAACGAACCTCATTTTCTTTGACTTGCTTCCCCTTTCACCTTTACGAATTTACTTATTACTTGATTGAAATAACATAGTCCTTATAATCTCCAAATAATCTTTTCCTTGGACTGATGTCAGTTACCTTATGACAAATTCAACGTACAACACTATAGGGTGCAACATCGTCGTAATGTAGTACTGCGGGACGTGACACCTCACTTTCGGGCTCTCATTAATTTATTTATGGCGTACTTTCATGTATGAAAATATGGGGTGTAACATCATTCCCCCCCTTTGGAACATTCATCCTCGAATGTTGACTGATGCTCTCAGCATTCTCATAACCCATAGGTCTCGCGAATACTTTATTACTCGTCTTGCCATCTAGGTGACCGTTCTGTGAATGAATCCCAAAGGCCAGGGCATTCCGCCCTTTACGTCTCTTTCTCACACCACGACTTGTGACCGGAATCCTTCTGATCTCGTAATTGTTGCTAGCTTTTATCATACAACCTTTACGACTCTAACTTTGTATGTGCGCCTATGCAACTCTTCTCTTCTCTTTTCTCCAGCTTTTAGCCAATCTCTAGGCTTCACTTTATGAATATATATAAAATTATGTCAAGTTGTCCCTCTGAGCATCATTAGCTTTACTTTATCTAAGTAGGTCATACTATACCATAATTCTTACTTCGATTTATCGTTACTAAAGTCTACTACCAAACTCCAGGTTACTCTTGTTGTTTATCTTATATGCATAAAGCTAAATCCTTTAACGCTTCTTCATTACTATTCATATTAAGACTGATGGCCCAATATCATCTCACACTTTGCAACTTTTACCCATCCATTATTGATTCAACTCAATGTTGTTCTACAATCTACCATTTGAAGACTTGAAGTTTCTTACGTGATGTATTGCACTAGGGCTTATATTACTTGCATCATGGAATATTTGAAGTGATTTTGTTGATCCTCCTGGGTGATACGATATTATACTTCCATAATCGTATTTCATAGCATCCCAATGTGATCACCTTATGGGGGTATCCTAATTTCGTGCTGCCAGCGAAATCTTTTCTCCTTCTCTTTTTTTTTAAAAATCTTTATTCAATTGAAGGCCCAAACGTCATCCTATACCTGTCACAATTATACCCTCATTTTATTACCAGGTCAGCATTTCATTCCTTCTAAATGCTATTAATCTTAGACTCCTTTGAGTTCATTAAGGCTATAATGAGCTTTGTATAACATAGAGAAACTATCTGCTCTTCTTGTTTTCATGGGCTTAATCCTAAAGACTTATCCATTCTCGTCACCTCTTCACTTGCCTTTCCTCATCCTTACTCATGTTTCCTTAAAATTTGTCGCTCTACCATACTTTAGCTTGCGACCTATACATATCCATTTATAAGTTTTCCTTCAACTTGCTTGCACCATAGATTTCCTTATGTTATTCTGGAACGTCAAGTGAGACATCACATCGTCTCCAACTTTTCTCTATTCTCTTAACTAGACCTCTCAGTATTTAGAAACCATAGGGTGGAAGACATGTCGCTAACGATGCCGCTATTATTCCCGATTATTGGATCCCCGTGCTTATAACCTTCTATCTGAAGTATGGACTATTTACAACTTTCTGCATTTGAGTAGCTCGTGCATTGTTCACTTTTACCTTACTTACTTAAAATCTCGTATCATATCTTTTATCTCCTTCATAACCTCCCTTCCACCTAGGTGTAATTCACGTCCATAACTTGAAGCTCTATTATAATACTCGCACCTCTGGTACATACACAATTTGGTGGGAGCTTCGTACTGACTTCTTATGAGGTTGGTACTTCTTCTAACTGTCTTTCTTGTAGAGCCATTATAGATTATGGTTGTTGTGTCATTTCTCTTGGACATCTGATATTAAGAGTGATTCTGTCATGTTCTCCAGCACAACTTCTATAATTTTTCTAGGTCCAATAATCAGACTCCTGATTTACTTAGGTGATGTAATTCTTTAGTTTTCTCTTCCTTCTGATCAGCCTTTACGTAGGCTTAAGCTATCTTTCGATCTGTGGCTCATGGTATCAGTTATTACCTTAGCCTTTTATAGGCGTTATGGAATATCCATGATACAATCTTCTAACAATTCAATCCTTTGTCTATGCCCTGGACTTAATTCTTTCTTTTAACTTATACCGGAGTCTTCTATGGTTGTATGATTGTCAACAAATATGATGCCTGGATAATGCTCCAAAATCTTGAGTGTATCCATAACGTACTAACTCTGAATCATTGATCAAATAATTCTTTTGTTCCATCTTAGCTTTCTTTCAACGTAAGATATTACTTTTCCTGGTCTTTCTGCCCCCTCGTTGCTTCCATACTTAGCTTATCTTAGTGTCCATACTTGCCAGAGTTTTTGTACAACTCATATGATCTCGAATATTATTTTAAACTCTTACTTTCCGTTCATTAGCCATAGTAGGTGCCACTTTCCTTTGGAATGCTTACAATGTTGTTGCAAGATTGTTGTTACACGACCATTTCCTCTTTAGGTCGTTGTGCTTAGGTTGAAGCCTTCTTTCTTATCTCCTCAGCTAGTTTTTCGTTGTAGTACTTAGGGAGAACCCTTGACTCTCGTAAAACTGTGAGCTTATTACGGACTTTTTTGATGTCCTTACTTGCCTATAATCATCTGTAGTTGCTTACTTCCATGCCCTTGTGCTTGTATAGTTGCTTCTGGACTGATATTTTGACCATCTTCCTAGTGGCACTCTCATTTATTTCTGTAACACTCATATAGTACCTTTTTAACTTCTCCAACTCCTATATGAATATATCTCAAGTTCTACAATGTCATAATTGCAGGGCTGAATTCTCCATGTTGGGGTTTACTACATTCATCTTGTATGATCTGCTGATTTGTCTGTAACTTCTTGTCTAGTCATGACTAGGCTCTTCCTGAATCAACTACTAACTACTCGTTGGCCCATTCTCATATCGAAATCTTTTTTGGGTTATTTCCTTTGTCTTAACTTATGTTTCGCACTGGTTCCTTATTTATTAATAACAGCTCAGGCAGGAACCTTTACTTCCTCTCCTTGATGTCGTGCTTGCACAATATTCTTGAATCATAGCATATCTCTAAGATTTGAATAAGTGCCATCTTATTCCTCTTTCATTTATCGCACTCTTCCTTTACCATTCCATAGTCACTAGAACCACTTAATTCTGACTTAATGCCACATCACTCCATATTCCCCCCTTTAGGGGTGTACTAAGAGCTGAAGCCACGAAGATCTACCTATAGATATTTTAACTCTTAATCTTTGGCATCCTTTCACATCATTGATGACCCTTACTCGCCTTACGGTAGTCCTTATGTACCAAGGATAACAAAATTCCCTGCTCACAATGGTGACACTTACTGTAATTGGCATATACATTCCCTTAAGCTTAACTTTGCCCCCTTGCTTGCTTTAAGGAAGCGTCTTTCTGAATGACCATTCTCTGAATTCATGAATCTTCTTTTGTCAGCCATTCTATTATTGGCAGAACAAAATCTGAAATTCTTATGATGGCGACTATCATCAGTCACTCAGTCCCTAATTCGTGCTTAGTTTATCTTGTTTACCAATCCATACTGGTTCTATTACTCTAGGGTCTAACTTTTCCTCTTGGTAAAAATGCTCGAGTTGCGAATGAGGACATGATTGTATGGCCTATACTCTCTTTTTGTTGTCCTAAGGCCGGTCACTTCTCGTTTCTTCCTTCACTTGACTATAGATTTGTAATACTATCATCTTTTGATTTACCGTCGTCATTCATGTATCACATGTTATTCATAATGCTTCATTAACTCTTTTCTTATTTCCCGCTAACATTTATGACTATCACTTTATTCTGAAAACTTGAACCAGACATTCTTTTGCTTTTAGCTTCCCTTTGCTCCATCCAATGGTTGTTCAAGTTTCTTAACGTTCTCGCTTTACTAGGGACGTGAGCCATACTAAGGTAATATTTATCCGTTAAAGGCTTATAGTGCATGTCTTTGTAGTACTCATATCTGGTTGCACTATTTCAGAGTGCACCATCTGGGTGTCTCATAAAGAGATCTATTAGCATATTTACAATATCCTTTGGAAATGTCAACTGACGCAAATAATTCATCCATCATATCTTCTTATACTACTTCTGTTAATCCCCATAGGGCATATGTGGAATGGGTGCGACCAATTGTATATACCTCTGTTTAACTCAAAAATCTTATGTTCCTCTACCTCAATTATAAACGCTGTTAACCTTCATTAACTGGGCGCCTCGTACCCTTCTTCATCTTGCTTCTTCTGCTTGTTGAAACTTGTATTTATCTTCTTAATCTCTCATTGTCTTTCACCATAAATATGGATAGACATTCTTTCCCTAAGGCTTCTTATCAGGAAGCTTACAGCTTTCAGTACACACATGATCTGCTAAAGACCTCATATTTACTTATCGCAAGCATCATACAAAAATCCAATTCCACTCACTCAACTCTTCCACAACTATCTCTCTTTCCAACCTTCTTTCCGGATGTAGGTATCGTCTTATTACGAATAAAATAAAATTTCAAAATTTGAATTCTTATAAGTGAGCTCTACCACATGATCTAGAGTAAGACGAAAGAGTGACAGTCCTAAATGCCCTGTAGCCTCATGCTTGTAAGTGTGGTACACGACACACCCATAAACAAGACTCTACTAGACACAACTTGTAGACTCCCTAGGACAGAACTACTCTGATACCACTTTTGTCACGACCCAAATCGATGAGCTGTGAAGGGCACCCGGTACCTTTCTCAACCGAGTACTAACGTAATGTATCTTTCATATTACATCATTATATACATGTGACATACGTGCCTAATAGGCCAACACTATATTTTATAAACTCAAAATATAGGACGATAAGGCCGTACAATTTTTTATGTAGACGACATATGTCTACAAGCCTCTAAGAATACATAAATGTCATAAAGGTCGGGACAGAGTCCCGCCATACCTAACAATACACGTCAAAATCATACTAACCAAATGAGCAAATCCAAAGCAAATGGAGCGCACCAACATCTTCCGCTGAGCTGATAGCCTACTTGGAGGGCTCTCGACCTATCTATCGGGACTTGCGGGCATGAAATGCAGCATCCCCATGCAAAAGGGACGTCAGTACGAATAATGTACCGAGTATGTAAGGCACATAAATAAATACATAAGAGACATGGAAGACATATAGAGTACATGACTCAACCTATAAGTCTGAATAACTTTTGTAAATCATAAATTACTTTTAGCGTCATGCATATGCGTATGAATGTCATGCCATGCATAGGTACATGTTTCATAACATCATCAGCCTCTGAGGGCATCCCATCATATCATATCGGCCACTATGGGCAAAATCATTATCGTATACCAGCTGATCAGGTGGTGGTGCGTATATAATGCCATAACTTTTCCCATATCCCATATATATATACGCGTATATAACGCCGTTTGAATCATATTTCAGCCACTGTGGGCAACATCATCATCATATACCAGTTGATCAGGTGGTGGTGCGTATATAATGCCATAACCTTTTCCCATATCCCATATACATATATTTACATATATACGCGTATATAATGCCATCTGGTCATGGGTCAATGCACACGTATGAAATGCATGAAAAATACATATTAATCTCAATATTCCTTCCGGATAAATTTTTCCAACCGCGTATTATTCTAAGACCCACGAGTAGAAGATAATAATATTTTTCATGGGGAATCAAGAATATAGAAACCCCTCCTATTTCTATGAATAGAATAATTGATGAAAACTGTGTGTTTGATCATTTCTTCAGTATCATATGGACCATGCCAAAATAAAGAAGGGATAGCCTTAACATACCTATGAGTCATTCTTCGAACCGTCCAGTTTGAAGGGTTCTAAAACAGTTAACAACTTAATGATCTCATCTATCTCTCAATTATTAAAATTCCTTCAAAACTGAATATTCCAACTAGCTTTAGCGTAACACTTTGAAACCACACAACTCATTTAGTCATTAGCTTCTCCTTACAAGTCTATTTCAATATATCCCTCCATGTAATGTATAACAGTTAAGATTTATTTTGAGTTCTATTACTATATCACTAAGGAATACTTCTAGTAGTTTATAACTTGAATGGTAAAATTATAGCAAGAGGCATAAGCAGCAACGTTTGAGTGTCATTATCAGTCTATGCGTGTCTTGAACCAAATTGAAACCATCGTTAAAAGCAGAAATAGAAAAATAAAAAATGTGATTTTTAATACACGATCAAACACATGCCCTACAATTAAGCTTAGTGTCACACTTCTTTCCCAAAGTGTAACACCTAGAAATCTTTAATGCTTAGTCACTTAAGTGGAAAGGATGATTGCCACGTTTTGATTTGGGGGAGATAATTTTATTAATTTTATCCACTTATTAGTTAATCGGGTAATGTTTCGTTATCCGGTAATTAATCTATTACTCGCATAATTTAAGAATTATCACAAATTACTTAAAATTCTATTTATTTTCAAAATACTTCATATATACTTCATATATTACACTATTGTGATCATATGGTACCTTGAATGGTATTAGTTTATAACTATCGGGTATTATTGCTCGACCTGTATTTTATTCCAAAATTCCATTTTCAACGAAATTCGTTTTCTTTGACTTGCTTCCCCTTTCACCTTTACGAATTTACTTATTACTTGATTGAAATAACATAGTCCTTATAATCTCCAAATAATCTTTTCCTTGGACTGATGTTAGTTACCTTATGACAAATTCAACGTACAACATTACAGGGTGCAACATCGTCGTAATGTCGTACTGCGGGACATGACACCTCACTTTCGGGCTCTTATTAATTTATTTATGGCGTACTTTTATGTACGAAAATATGGGGTGTAACACTCTAGAGGCGATTTTTCAAGATATTCTTCTTTCCAAATTCATTGGTAAGGAACTTTAATCCATTTTCTTTCAATTATCCAATACTTTTCATGTGTTTTCAATATCAAATCTAGGATTTTTATGGTAGAAATTAAGGATTTGGGTAGAAATTGGGGATTTTGATAAATTGAAATTTTGACCTCAAATTGAGGTCGAATTTTGAAACCAATCACATAACCGGGCTCGGGGGGTGAATGGGTAATCGAATTTTGGTCCGAATCTCAGATTTTGACCAAGCGAGTCCGAGGTTGACTTTTGTTGACCTTTTTCAAATTTGTTAAAGATTGAACCTTTTTCCTTCGTGAATAGATTCTAAATCTTATTTTGAATTGTTTGATCGACAATTGGTTAGATTTGGTTGGTTTGGAGGATTGTTCAAAAGTCAAGGCCGTGGTTGGTTGATTGACTTGGTCGCGGAGTGAGGAAAGTATCGTGGTTAACCTTGACTTGGTGGAATTAGGACTTGTTGGTCTATTTGCTACGTGAACTATGTGTAGAGACAATGTATATATAAGGTGATGAGTATATATGCGTTGCCATTGGTTAAAGCATGCAGGTGAAATTATTTTATTGTATTATATTATTTCAACGACTATGCTTTCCATGTCGTAATTAGATTATTACTTTTTGAATTATTCGCCTTCATATCTATCATTTATTCTGAAGTTTTTGGAAATTTTTAAAGTTGAGTTGAATTATCATTACATTATGATTGAAGTGAAATTGCTTCCCACCTTGTTTTGCAATTTTGGAATAGGGTTGTTGCTTGGTGAGGAAAAGTGAAAGCACGAAGGTTGTTGCCGTGCCTAATTTGCATACAATATCATTATTTGAGAGGTTGTGAGGATTAAATCACGAAGGGTGATGCCGTACATTTGGTTGCTTATTATTATTTATCATATCATGTGAGGAAGAGAGTAAAAGCACGAAGGGTGATGCCGTGCAATTCCATTTATGACATTACATAGTGAGGACATGAGTAAAAGCATGACGGGTGATGTCGTGCCATTGTTGATTTTATTGCTTTACCTGATTTTCAGATTGATGATTTAATTGGTTGCATTTGTTGTTGTTCTCGAAAAAAGGCTATTTGGTGATTTCATTACTTGCCGTTCTGATTATACTCCCCTTTCTACATGTCCCCTCCCAGTTAATATTTAATTATCCTACTTTTTACTTTGTTGTTTTATATATATACCTGTTTAGGATTTACATAGATGTCTTGCCATAGCATCGTCACTATCTCATCGGGGTTAGGCTCGATACTTACGGAGTACATTGGGTCGGTTGTACTTATGCTATACTTCTGCACTTCTTGTGCAGTACGAATGTTGATCCCAGTAGTGTCTAGTGGTTCTTCTTCTCGGATCATATCTATAGCAGAGACTTGAGGTAGAGCTGCTGGTGTTCGCGGTCCCTGGAGTCCCCATCTATTTTTATCTTTATTGTTCACCTCATTTCAAACAGTTGTGGTTCGTTCAAACCATACTTGTAGACTTTTAGATGCTCATGTACTGGTGACACTAAATTTCTGAATTAGAATAAACAATGTAATGTTATGGGTTTATTTCATATATTACAACTCTATTTATCATTAATACTTACTATTACTTTGCTTTAAACTGTTAAGATGTTAAGTTGGTTATCTAATATTAGCTTTTCTAGGAAGTAGACGTTAGACGCCATCACCACCCCGAGGTTGAGAATCCGGATCGTGATAATATTACAATTGAAAATGACTTTTGATTTGGAGATATGTCTTCTTTACTTTAGACTAATTTTATACTTTAACGAAAAGGTAAATTTCGAAAAAGTTACAAATTACTTTTTAATAATGAAAACAAAACACCAAATAAGGAGGTGCAACCTATGATATCAAAAGTTTGCATTCATTAAAAAGGTAAATACATTTAAAGACATTAACAATTGTTTTGTTTTGGTCAACAATATTTTATATTAAAACGAGTTAAGGTTGGTTGCAATAAACTGCAGTGTGAAGATGTCATCACCCAAAAAATAAGGAATAGTCTATTGTGACATTGGTACTATTACATTCCCTTGTTTTTCTTTCGACAATAGTTCCTACGGTGTCTGTCCATAGAATTTCATTGACAAACATCGGAGGAACTACCAAAAATTAGTTGCCTGCCCTTGACTCCTTTTCTCCTTCCTTTGCTAAATAGTCAGTCACCCTATTTGCCTCTCTATAGGTATGCGCAACTAGTGGATGCCCCAGTGCTGCTAACAATGACCTGCATTTATAAATTCAATGGCCTTTGTTAATGATGTGAATTACCTCTGCTGAGTCTAAGTTAGCTTAAAAGAATGAAGATGTTTGATGTTGCCATCCTTAGACCCTGCATAAAGGTTGTTAGTTCTATATGGATTGTATTAGTGCTAGTAATTCTCCCCATGAACCCCATTACCCAGTCCCCATTGTTGTTCCTAAATACACCTCCCATGCCACATGTGTTATCTTTTTGGGGGGCTTGCATCATCTATGTTTACCTTATAAGAACCCCTTCTAAGTGGATGCCATTTGACCCTGATGACATGTTCTGGGCTTTTAGTTGAGCATCCATCAGCCACATGTATGAACTCTACTACTTTAGCTATTGCATGCTTATATGGGATAGCCTCTCTCCTATTGTTAAAATAGTTGATGTTTGTAGTTAGCCAGATTTGTCATATCAAAAGGGAAGAAATTATCCGCATTTCAAGATGTAGTTGAATTTCTGCTAGTTTACCTTATTTAGGATGTAATCCCACTGATATTGGCCTATGGCAATATTATGAATACAAAAGTTGTCGTCACTTAGCAAGAAAAGGTTCTACTAGAAGAGCTTGGCATTACTACAATTTATGAAGATGTGGCCTATGGTTTCTTGGTCTTTATTAAAGAAAAAATAAAGAGGTCTTAAGTTAATGCCCCTAGAGTGAAGGTGTTGGCTAGTAGGTAATCTAAAATGGACCACAAGCCACATGAATAATTTGATTTCATTGGGAAGCTTTTGAGTCCATATCCATGTGAACTGTTTCCCTGAGTTATTCACCTACTGATGATTTTGGCCCTCAATTAAGGTGTAGGTAGACTTTGTGTAGAACATTCCATTCCAAGTTTGGCCGTTCGTAATATTGAATTGAATGCCTTTTGTGAGTTTAGTATTGATTTGATTTTGGTTTGGGCTTTTGTTAGCATTATTTTAGTTACTAATATTAATGGCTATAAAACTTATTGGATCATTCAAAAGTTCTAAGTCGAACCTTGAAATAATACCTTAAAAGATAAACTTATGAGAAAGTTTAAGAAATATTTATAAATTACATCATAATAAGTATATTTATATATTAAATATATCTAAATTTCTATATATGTAATGTCGAGTTGGTTTCGTTTCAGTTTGAATCTCTTTAGTTAAAACCAAACAAAACCAATTATGGTCAGGTTTTTTTCCCAACACCAAACCAAATCATAGTCGAGTTTTTTTTCTCGGTTTGACTCGGATTATCGGGTTGGTGCGATTTGTCAGTTTCCTTTGTACACCTCTAACAGTTGGTTTGATAGGATTCAAATGCTTGGTTGCAATTCTTGAAGTTCTTGAGTTTTCTTTTGGAATTCATGTATTTTGATGTCCGATTCAAGGTTTTAGATGTTATTTTGGTATTTTGATCGCACAAACGAGTTTGCATGATATTTTTAGACTTGTGTGGATGTTTGGTTTGGAACTCCGAGGGATTAGGTGAGTTTCAGACGTGTTTCGGATTTAACTGAATTCATTTTAGATTTTCTAGTGTGCTGGTGCTACAGTTATCGCAATTGCGAGCACTAGCCTCACAATTGTGAAGTGGTCAATAAGGGGACATGTATCGCAATTGCGAAGATTAGGCCAGAAGGGGTAGGATCGCAATTGCGATATTTTGGTTGCATTTGCGAAGGGAGTAGGCTTCGTAATTGCGGAGCCCGGGTCGTAAATGCGACATTCCCTTAGGCTGTCAGGTGCCGCAATTGCAAGCCTTTTTTCGCAATTGAGACATTTGCACTTGAACAAAAGGGCTGGGAAGTCGGGATTAAGTCTCATTTTTTATATTTTAGAACCCTAGGCTCGGTATGAGGCAATTTAGATCTTTTCACCCCAATCATTGGGTAAGTGATTATAATCAATTTTCAACTATATTTCATGATTATATATGAGATTTAACATCAAATTTTGTGAGAATCAAAGAGAAATTTTGGAAAATTTTGTCCATATTTTGAAAAATAAAAATTTGGGATTTGAGAGTCAAATTGAAATCAGATTTGAAAACAAAATAAATATATGGACTCGTGGAGTTATGGATAGTCGGGATCTACCCTTGGACCTGAGGTTGACTTTGTTGACTTTTGGGGAATGTTGTCAAGATTGCAGCTTTATCTATCGTAATTGGTTTCCCTTGCAATATTTGATGATATTACGTCGTTTTTGTTAGATTTGAGTCGTGCGAAGGCGGATTTTAAGGGAAAGGCTATTTTTGAGTGTTGAATTAGCGTAGTTGAGGTAAGTATCTTTCCTAACTTTGTGTGGGGGAAATATTAAAATTTGGGTTGATTATGTTATTCGAATTATGTAGAAGATGTGTACAGGAGGTGGCGAGTGTGTACACGGGCTTATATGTGGTATTTTGACCGGTTTACTCTTAGGTTGAAATTGTCATATCATGTTATATCTTTCATTTTTAAATTACTCTTACATGCTTTACTTGACGTTGTTAGCACATGTTTTATCTTTTATTGTCAAATTTCTCTTATATGCCTTAATTGACATTGTTACCTATCTTATTGTCATGTATCTCTTTTATTATTGAGTTATTCTTATTTGAAGTTGTTATATGATATCCTTTCGTGTTGAATTATTCTTATGTATTTAAATATAGTTACTATTTCATGCTATCTTTATTGTTAAGCTTATGTTGTACACTTGAATTGGAAGTTGTCATTTTGTGAAAATACCTTCATTTTGAGTTATTGAAGTTGAAGTTACGAAAACTATTATCACATTGAGGTTAAGTTGTTGATTATTGAGATATCTTTACTTATAGAGTAATTCTCATTCATTTATGTTATTATTGAGATTCTTGTACAAATTATAATTGAACCGTGGGCTATATGTGGTGGTAATATTGTTGATTTTGACAAGTGTTGTGGCATATGAGCACGTGTGGTGTGAATTTATTATTGCATTGTGATATTGATACGCATGCACTGGTATAAGGATAGGGGTTGATAGGCATGCGGTGAGATAAAGTGAAATTTATATGTGTATTTCAAGTAAGGGAATTATTTGTAACCATGCGGTGAGATAAGGGTACTAAAACATGTGTATCTATTTTGGAAATAATATTTAAAAAATAAATACAAGGATCACGCGGTGAGAAAAGGAAAGATTTTGATTTATGACTCGTGAAAGTCAATATGAGATGTGGTACCTCGATATGATTCTTGTTGTGCATTTTATGTTGGAAAGGTTCGATGTTTTGAATGGTTGTTGTTCTTGTTTCCTTATTTCTTTCCATTCTTATTTTGGTTTTACTTGGTTACTTGTTATCTTTATCACATGTACTCTCTTACTGTCATTTGTTGCTTTATTTTCGTTGTTAGACTTGTATTGATAAATTACTTTATTGTCCCTTTTAACTGCCTTATCTTCCGTCGTTAGATCTTATCAATATCTTGCACATATTTCTATGTCTAGTAGGTGTCTTGACCTGGCCTCGTCACTACACTACCAAGGTTAGGCTTGATACTTACTGCCTACCATTGTAGTGTACTCATGTTACGCTTCTGCACATTTTTGTGCAGATCCAGGTACATCCGCTCGTGTCAGCTGCTAGTGATTTGTCACGACCCCAGTTCGCCCTCCGTGAACTATCGTGACGGCACCTAGTCTCTACGACCAGGTAAGAAAATAATTAAAAATCAAGATAACAAAATGAAACAGTGTTTAAGATGCTGCCTTGCATATAACAGTACAAGAATCTCAACCTAACACTCCCAAAATCTAGAACCCCATGAGTTCCAAGCTAAGAGATACATAAAAAGCTCTAACTCCAGGAATGTCTATCAAAAGGAAAATACAGAAGGGCTATACTAGTACAGAAAATAGAAAGGGACTCCTCGGTCTGCGGACGCGGCATATATACCTCGAAGTCTCTTCAAAAGCGCATCGCCTCAAGGATGATAAGGCTGAGTGGAAGTACCTGGATCTGCACATGAAAACATGCACAAAATGGGCATGAGTGCACCACAGCGGTACTCAATAAGTGCCAAGCCTAACCTCGGTCGCATAGTGACGAGGAAGGTTAGGGCCCTACTGAGGTTAAATGAAATACAAGGTATAATAGTGTAGAATAAGATGGCATAATTAAGTGCAATAGTAAGAAGTAACACAGGAGAGAAAGAACAACAACAGCTACCACAGAGACAAAATAATCACAGAAGGTATATAATTCAACACAGAGATAACAACCGGTGATCTCCCAGGATATCGTCCTGTAGTCCCAATTATAAATATCCGGTGGATCTCCCATGATACCATTCCGTAGTCCAACTCATAATGTAAATACTCAGTACAAGGGCAATCTACCGGGTGCAGTCCCGTAGTTCCAATATAAAAGTGCAGGGGGATCTCCAGGAATACCGATTCGTAGTCCCAAAGTAAACATGCAGGGGGATCTCCCAGGATACCGTCCCATAGTCCCAAAGTAAACACACAACAACAACACGAAGAATACACAATTATATTAAAATTCCATACCAAGGTAAAATAGGTATTTCTAGCCTAGCATGCTACACATAATCCAAATAAGACAGTTTGAGCAAGTAAAGCAATTAAGTCAATTAGACATGCTTCCCTAAGCTAACAATAGTCTTAAATTGCAAGATGTATAAACATGAAAAGAAAAACAATTAAAATTACTTAAAGAAAACCAGATTTTTCAACAATTAGCATAAGTATGCACTCGTCAGCTCACGTACAAGGCACTTCAAATATCAATAATACCAAATCCTAAGGGCAGTTTCCCCCCCACAAGGTTAGGCAAGCCACTTACCTCGAACCAGCTCAAAATAAACCCGAGACCACGTTCTTGCCACAAGTACTCGACTCGATTCAATTTTGTGATATGAACTCAAAACCCTAGATTTTGAAATTTAAGTTCTGCCCAGACACGTTCTTCTTCGCGAACGCGAGACACCAGTCGCGAACACAATGCACAAAAATCCACTGGCCAGTCTTCCCCTTTCACGAATGCGATATCCAAGCCGCGAATGCGATGACCGTCTTCCCTCCTCCTACGCGAACGCGGGACCATCTTCGCGAACGAGTAGGTATAAGACCCTACAGCCTCGCAAACACGGGAATACCTTCGTGAACGCGAAGAATTAAACCTTCACCAGCCCCAGCTCCTCTTCGCGAATGCGAGACCCCACTCGCGAACGCAAAGAAGGAAACCAGAATTGACTACTGCAATTTTTTCTGCAATTCTCTAAGTTCCAAAAATGACCCATTGAGCATCCGAAACACACCCGACGCCCCCAGGACCTCAACCAAACATGCCAACCAATCCTAAAACATCATTCAAACTTGTTCCAATCCTTGGAACGCTCCAAATTACATCAAAATACCAATTTAGTATCGGATTCAAGCCTAAGAACTCCAAAAACTCTCAAATTACGCTTTCGATCAAAAAGTCTATAAAACCTCGCCCGAATGACCTGAAATTTTGCAAGCACGTTACATTCAACACTACAGACTACTCCAACTTTCAGAATTCCATTCCGACCCCGATATCAAAATCTCACTATCAAATCGGAAACTTAAAAAATTCAACTTTCGGCATTTCAAGCTTAAATAAGCTACGGACCTCCAAAACACAATCTGAACATGCCTCTAAGCCTGAAATCACCCTACGGATCTAACGGAACCGACAGAATTCCACTACGAGGCCATCTTCACACAGCTACGACTGCGGTCCAAATTCTAAAGCTTAAGCTCTCATTTAGGGACTAAGTGTCCCAAAATTCTCCGAAACGCAAAACCAAACATCCCGGCGAATCAAAATAGCAGAAACAAACATGGGGAAAACAGTTAATAAGAGATTAGGATATTAATTCTTAAAATGACCGGCCGGGCCGTTACATCCTCCTACACTTAAAAGTTCGTTCGTCCTCGAACGAGCATAGAGACATACCTGAAGTAGTGAAAAGATGAGGGTAATGGCTGCGCATATCCTGCTCGACCTCCCAAGTCACCTCTTCAACCGGCTGACCCCGCCACTGAACCTTCACTGATGCAATGTTCTTTGACCTTAGCTTCCGAATATGCCTGTCCAATATTGCCACTGGCTCCTCAACATAGGATAGATCCTTGTCCAATTAAACTGAACTGATATCCAATACGTGCGACGGATCACTGTGATACCTTCGGAGCATTGAAACATGAAATATCGGATGAACTCCTGCCAAGATGGGAGGTAAGGCAAGCTCATAAGCAACCTTCCCAACACGCTGCAATATCTCAAAAGGACCAATAAACCTCGGACTCAACTTCCCTTTCTTCCCGAATCTCATAACGCCCTTCATAGGCGAAGCCCGAAGCAGGACCCGTGCTCCAACCATATAGGAAACATCACGAACATTTCGATTTGCGTAGCTCTTCTGTCTGGACTGGGCTGTACGGAGTCTATCCTGAATTACCTTAACCTTCTCCAAATCATCCTGAACCAAGTATGTGCCCAATAATCTAGCCTCACCTGGCTCAAACCAACCTACCGGGGATCTACACCGCCTACCATATAAAGCCTCACACGGTGCCATCTAAATGCTCGACTGATACCTGTTGTTGTAGACAAACTCCGCCAATGGAAAGAACTGATCCCAAGAACCTCCAAACTCAATCACACATGCATGGAGCATATCCTTAAGAATCTGAATAGTACGCTCGGACTGTCCGTCCGTCTGAGGGTGAAATGATGTACTCAACTCCACCCGAGTACCCAACTCATGTTGTATGGCCTCCAGGACCGTGATGTGAACTGAGTACCTCTATCTAAAATGATAGAAACTGGAATACCATGTAGACGAACAATCTCCCGAATATAAATCTCCGCCAGACGCTCCGAAGAATAGGTAGTACACACAGGAATGAAATGCGCGGACTTGGTCATCCGATCCACATTCACCCAAATAGCATCGAACTTACTCAAAGTCCGTGGGAGCCCAACTACAAAGTCCATGGTGATCCACTCCCACTTCCACTCCGGAATCTCTATCTGCTGAAGCAACCCACCCGGTCTCTAGTGCTCATACTTCACCTGCTAACAGTTGAGGCACCGAGCTACGAACCCAACTATATCTTTCTTCATCCGCCTCCACCAATAGTACTGTCTCAAATCCTGGTACATCTTCGCAACACCCGGATGAATGGAATATCGCGAACTGTGGGCCTCCTCTAAACTCAACTCCCAAAGCCCATCAACATTGGGTACACACATCCGACCCTGCATCCTCAATACCTCATCATCACCAATAGTCATATCTCTGGCATCACCGTGCTGAACCTTGTCCTTGAGGACAAGCAAATGAGGGTCATCAAACTGACGCTCCCTGATACGATCACATAAGGAAGACCGAGAAACCACGCAAGCTAGAACCCTACTGGGCTTCGAAAGATCCAATCTCACAAACTAGCTGGCTAAGGCCTGAACATCCATCACCATGGGCATCTCCGTTGCTGGTAAATAAGCCAAACTCCCCAAACTCTCTGTCCGACGACTCAAAGCATCGGCCAACACATTGGCCTTGCCCGGGTGATACAAAATAATGATATCATAGTCCTTCAGCAGCTCTAACCACCTCCTCTGACGCAAATTAAGATCCCTCTACTTGAACAAATGCTGCAAACTCCGATGATCAGTATAAATCTCACAAGGCACACCGTACAAATAATGACGCCAGATCTTCAAGGCGTGAACAATATCAGCTAACTCGAGATCATGGACAAGATAATTCTTCTCATGTACCTTCAAATGTCTAGGCGTGTAGGCAATCACCCTACCGTCCTGCATCAATACCGCTCCAAGGCCAATCCTCGAGGCATTACAATCGACAATATAAGACCCCGAACCTGCAGGCATTATCAATACTGGGGCTGTAGTCAAAGCTGTATTAAGCTTCTGAAAGCTTGCCTCATACTTTTCCATCCACTGGAACGGAGCAACCTTCTAGGTCAGCCTGGTCATAGGGGCTGCAATCGATGAAAACCCCTTAACAAAACGATGGTAGTAACCCACTAAACCAAGAAAACTGCGGATATCTGTAGCTGAGGATGGTTTGGGCCAACTCTACACTGCCTCCACTTTCTTTGGATCCACCTAAATATCCTCACTCGATACCACATGGCCTATGAATGCCACGGAATCCAACCAAAACTTACTTTTTGAGAACTTTGCTTATAGCTTCTTTTCCCTCAAAGTCTGAAGCACAGTCCTCAGGTGCTGCTCATGATCTTTCCTACTCCGGGAATACACCAGAATATCATCAATAAAAACAATGACGAACAAGTCAAGATATGGCCGGAACACACTGTGCATCAAATGCATAAAAGTTGCTGGGCCATTGGTCAGCCCAAATGACATAACAAGGAACTCGTAATGACCATACCGAGTCCTGAAAGCAGTCTTCGGGATATCTGGCTCCCGAATCTTCAACTAATAGTAACCTGAGCGCAAGTCAATCTTAGAAAACACTCGTGCGCCCTGAAGATGGTCAAATATATCATCAATACCAGGCAAAGGATAACGGTTCTTCAGTGTAACTTTGTTCAACTGGCGATAATCAATACACATACGCATAAAACCATCCTTTTTCTTCACAAAAAAGAAAGGAGCACCCCAAGGTGATACACTGGGCCGAATAAAACCCTTATCAAGCAATTCCTGTAACTGATCCTTCAACTCCTTCAACTCAAGAGAGGCCATACGATACGGAGGAATAGAAATGGGCTGAGTTCCCGACAACAGATCAATGCCAAAATCAATATCTCTATCGGGCGGCATGCCCGGAAGATCAGCTGGAAACACATCAGGAAAATCCCGAACTACTGGGACTGAATAAACTGTAGGGGTATCAATACTGACATCTCTCACATAAGTTAGATATGCGTCACACCCCTTCTCAACCATACGCTGAGCCTTAAGAAAAGAAATAACTCTACTAGAAGTATGATCTAAGGTACCCCTCCACTTTACTCGCAGTACACCTGGCATAGTCAATTTCACGGTTTTGGCGTGACAATCAAGAATAGCATAATGGGGTGACGACCAGTCCATGCCCAAGATAACATCAAAATCTACCATGCTGAGCAATAATAAATCGGCTCTAGTCTCAAAACCACTAAGAGCAACCACACACGACCGATAAACGCGGTCCAGAACAAGAGAATCTTTTACAGGAGTAGAAACATAAATAGAGGAACTCAAAGAATCTCGAGATACACCTAAATGCGAAGCAAAATAAGAAGACACATAAGAATAGGTAGAGCCTGGATCGAATTAAACCAATGCATCTCTAAGACAAACCAGGACAATACCTGTGATGATAGAATCGAAGGCGATAACCTCGGTACGGGCAGGAAGGGTATAATATCTGGCTTGGCCTCCCCTTCTAGGGCAACCTCTACCTCCCCGACCTCTACCTCTAGCTGGCTGAGCCAGTGGGGTAGCAACTGGAGCTGTAACCATAGCCTGAGAACTATGCAGGGCATGCTATGGCTGAGAAGTCTGGGGAGGTGCACACCTCCTAAGTCTAGGGCAATCCCTCACCATATGGCATGTGTCACCACACTCAAAAAAAGCTCTAGGAGGATGTGGCAGCTGTTACTGGCTCGGTCCAGGTCTGCTGGATTGACCACTGAAAGCACCCCGCGTAGGAGGCGTACTAGATACTAGAGGTACATAATAAGGCTCTTAAGGACTAGGAGGAGCTAGAATACCACTGGCTGCTGGAAGAGCTGAATGAGCAGGGCGACTCATATAACCCCTACCATGACAATCTGCAGCTGGGGAACGGACACCAGAATAATGGCCCGACTCTCGAGACCTCTTGGCCTCCCTCTCCTCTCTATCCCTAGCATGCATACCCTCAATCCTCCTAGCAATGCTTACCACCTATTGATAAGAAATATTCATCTCCAACTCACGATCCATGCTAGAACTGATTCTAGGAATAAGCCCATCAATAAACCGGCATACCCTCTCGCGAATAGTAGAAACCAAGGCTGGGGCATGTCTAGCCAAACTAGTGTAATGGACAGCATACTCCGAGACAGTCATAGTACCCTGGCGCGAATGCTCAAACTCTGCGTGCCATGCGTCCCTGAGGCTCTAAGGAACAAACTCCCTTAGGAACATATCTGAAAATCGAGTCCAAGTCAGTGAAGCTGCCTCATCCGGACTGTCTAACTCACAGGTATGCCACCACTCATAGGCGGCTCCCTGAAGCTGGAAGGTAGTGAAAGAAACCCCGCTCGACCCTGATATACCCATGGTACGGAGAATACAGTGGCACTCATCTAGAAATCCCAAAGTATCATTTGATACTAGACCACTGAATACAGGAGACTTGTACTTCTTGAACCTCTCAAGCCTCAGCTGCTCATCCTCGGAAATCGGTGTCCTGTCCTCGGGCTGATATGGGACTGCAGGCTATACAGGTATAATCTCTGGGACCTGATCAACATGCACTCACTACTCAGGAGTGCGGGCGGCAGGAGACTATGCTCCTCCCCCGGCCTGAGATGTGGCTGCAACAAGGGGAAGCAACCATGCTTGAGCCAGAGTGGTGTACATACATATGAACTGTGCAAGAGTCTCCTGAAGCGCTAGAGTAGTAGTAGTAGTAGGCGTATCAGGTACCTGGACTCTGGTTGGAACTGTTGGTGGCACCTCGGTGGCAGCTCGCGAGGGGGCTCTGGTTGCACCACGTGCGCGTCCTCAGCCTCTACCCTAGCCCCGATCTCTAACGGCTCCAATAGGGAGCGCGGGTGCCTGATCATCTCTGGTAGCACATGTCCTCACCATCTGGGAGAGGATAGAAGACAGAAGTTTAGAATTGTGATATCAAAATCTTGCATGACAAGGAAATCAAATGAAGTAGAAATTTTCCTAACAATTACATAGCCTCTCGTAGATAAGTACAAACATCTCCATACCGATCCGCGAGACTCTAATAAACTGGCTTGTGATTCATGACTCCTATGAACCTAGAGCTCTGATACCAACTTGTCACGACCCCTATTCGCCCTCCATGAACTATCATGATGCCACCTAGTCTCTACGACTAGGTAAGCCTAACAAATGCGGAAAAAAGAACAATTGCGGAAAGAAAATAATTAAAAACCGAGATAACAAAATGAAACAGTGTTAAAGATGCCGCCTGGCATATAACAGTACAAGAATCTCAACCTAACACTCCCAAAATCCGGAACCCCATGAATCACAAGCTAAGAGATACATAAAAAGCTCTAACTCCAGGAATTTCTATCAAAAGGAAAATACAGAAGGGCTATACTAGTAAAGAAAATAGAAAGGGACTCCTCGGTCTGCGGACGCGACAAATATATCTTAGAGTCTCTACAAGTGCCTCGCCTCACGAGTGATAAGTCTGAATGGAGGTACCTGGATCTGCACATGAAAAATATGCGCAGAAAGGGCATGAGTACACCACATCGGTACTCAGTAAGTGCCAAGCCTAACCTCGGTCGGGTAGTGACGAGGAAGGTCAGGGCCCTACTGAGGTTAAATGAAATACAAGGTATAACAGCGTAGAATAAGATGGCATAATTAAGTGCAATAGTAAGAAGTAACACAGGAGAGAAAGAACAACAACAGCTACCACAAAGACAAAATAATCACAGAAGGTATACAGCTCAACACAAAGATAATAACCGGGGATCTCCCAGGATACCATCCTGTAGTCCCAATAATAAATATCCGGTGGATCTACCAGGATACCGTCCTGTAGTCCAACTCATAATGCGCGGGAATCTCCCAGAAAACTGATTCGTAGTCCCAAATGTAAATACTTAGTACATGGGGAATCTACTCGGTGAAGTCTCGTAGTTCCAATATAAAACTAAAAGGGGGATCTCCCGGAATACCATCCCGTAGTCCCATAATAAACACACAAAAACAACACGGAGAATACACAATTCAATTAAAATTCCATACCAAGGTAAAACAGGTATTTCTAGCCTAGCATGCTGCATATTATCCAAATAAGGCAGTTTGAGCAAGTAAATCAATTAAGTCAATTAGACATGCTTCCCTAAGCTAACAACATGCTTAAATTGCAGGTAGTATAAACAGGAAAAGAAACACAATTTATATTTACTTAATGAAAATCGAGTTTTTCAATAATTAACACAAGTACACACTCGTCACCTCACGTACAAGGCATTTCCAATATCAATAATACCAAATCCTAAGGGGAGTTTCCCCCACACAAGGTTAGACAAGCTACTTACCTCGAACCGACTCAAAATCAACCCGAGACCACGTTCTTGCCACGAGTACTCGACTCCTAATGACCTAAATCCGCAAACTCCCTCCAAAAATCTCTCCAAAATTTGTCTCCTACCGAGCTCCCAATTCAATTTTGTGATATGAACTCAAAACCCTCGATTTTGAAATTTATGTTCTGCCCAGACGCATTCTTCTTCGCTAACGCAAAACACAAGTCGTGAACGCGATGCACAAAAATCCACTGGCCAGTCTTCCTCTTTCACGAACGCGATGTCCAAGCCGTGAACGTGATGACCATCTTCCCTCCTCCTTCGCGAACGCGAGACCATCTTCGCGAATGCGTAGGAATAAGACCTCCCAACCACGCGAACGCGGGAATACCTTCGCGAACGCGAAACATTAAACCTTCACCATCACCAGCTCCTCTTCGCGAACGCGAAGAAGGAAACCAGAACTGACTGCTGCAATTTTTCTGTAATTCTCTATGTTCCAAAAATGACCCGTTGAGCATCCGAAACACACCCGAGGCCCCCGGGACCTCAACCAAACATGCCAACCAATCCTAAAACATCATTCAAACTTGTTCCAATTCTCTAAACGCTCAAAACAACATCAAAACACCAATTTAGCATCAGATTCAAGCCTAATAACTCCAAAAACTCTCAAATTATGCTTTCGATCAAAAAGTCTATCAAACCTCTCCCGAATTACCTGAAATTTTGCAAGCACGTCACATTCAACACTACGGAGCTACTCCAACTTTCGGAATTCCATTCCGACCCCGATATCAAAATCTCACTATCGAATCGGAAACTTAAAATATCAACTTTTGGCATTTCAAGCCTAAATAAGCTACAGACCTCCAAAATACAATCTGAACATGCCCTAAGCCCGAAATCACCCAACGAAGCTAACAGAACCGACGAAATTCCATTTAGAGGCTGTCTTCACACTGCTCCGAATACGGTCCAAATTCTAAAGCTTAAACTCTCATTTTGGGACTAAGTGTCCCAAAACACTCCGAAACTCAAAACCAAACATCCTGGCAAATCAAAATAGCAAAAAAAACACGAGGAAAACAGTTAATAGGGGATCAGGGTGGTTATTCTTAAAATGACTGGCCGGGTCGTTACATCCTCCTACACTTAAACATTCATTCGTCCTCGAACGAGCATAGAGACATACCTGAAGTAGTGAAAAGATGAGGGTAACGGCTGCGCATATCCTGCTCGGCCTCCCAGGTCGCCTTCTCGACCGGCTGACCCCGCCACTGAACCTTCAGTGATGCAATGTTCTTTGACCTCAGCTTCCGAACATGCCTGTCCAATATTGCCACTGGCTCCTCAACATAAGATAGATCCTTATCCAATTGAACTGAACTAAAATTCAACACGTGCGACAGATCACCGTGATACCTTCGGTGCACCGAAACATGAAATATCGGATGAACTCCTGCCAAGCTGGGAGGTAAGGCAAGCTCATAAGCAACCTCCCCAACACGCCACAATATCTCAAAAGGAGCAATAAACCTCGGACTCAACTTCCCTTTCTTTCCGAATATTATAACGCCTTACATAGGTGAAGCCCGAAGTAGGACCCGCTCTCCAACCATATAGGAAACATCACGAACCTTTCGGTCTGCGTAGCTCTTCTGTCTGGACCGGACTATATGGAGTCTATCCTGAATCACCTTAACCTTCTCCAAAGCATCCTGAACCAAGTCTGTGCCAAAAAATCTAGCCTCACCCGGTCAAACCAACCCACTGGGGATCTACATCGCCTACCATATAAAGCCTCACATGGTGCCATCTGAATGCTCGACTGTTAGCTGTTGTTTTAGGAAAACTTTGCCAATGGAAAGAACTGATCCCAAGAACATCCAAACTCAATTACACATGCACGGAGCATATCCTCAAGAATCTGAATAGTACACTCGGACTGTTCGTCCATCTGAGGGTGAAATGATGTACTCAACTCCACCCGAGTACCTAACTCATGTTGTACGGCCCTCTAGAACCGTGATGTGAACTGAGTACCTCTATCTGAAATGATGGAAACTGGAATACCATGAAGACGAACAATCTCCCGAATATAAATCTCCGCCAAACACTCCGAAGAAGAGGTAGTACATACAGGAATGAAATGCGCGGACTTGGTCATCCGATCCATAATCACCCACATAGCATCGAACTTACTCAAAGTCCGTGGGAGCATAACTACAAAGTCCATGGTGATCCGCTCCCACTTCCACTCCGGAATCTCTATCTGCTGAAGCAACCCACCTGGTTTCTAGTGCTCATACTTCACCTGCTGACAATTAAGGCACCGAACCACAAACCCATCTATATCTTTCTTCATCCACCTCCACCAATAGTGCTTCCTCAAATCCTGGTACATCTTCGCGGCACCCGGATGAGTGGAATACCGCGAACTGTAGGCCTCCTCTAATATCAACTCCCGAAGCCCATCAACATTGGGTACACACATCCGACCCTGCATCCTCAATAGCCCATCATAACCAATAGTCACAACTCTGGCATCACCGTGCTGAACCTTGTCCTTGATAACAAGCAAATGAGGGTCATCAAACTGACGCTCCCTGATATGATCAGATAAGGAAGACTGAGAAACCACGCAAGATAAAACCCGACTGGGCTCCGAAAGATCCAATCTCACAAACTGGCTGGCTAAGGCCTGAACATCCATCGCCATGGGCCTCTCAACTGCTGGTAAATAAGCCAAACTCCCCAAACTCGTTTCCCGGTGACTCAAAGCATTGGCCACCACATTGGCCTTGCCTGAGTGATACAAAATAGTGATATCATAGTCCTTCAGCAACTCTAACCACCTTCTCTGGCGCAAATTAAGATCCTTCTACTTGAACAGATGCTGCAAACTCCGGTGATCAGTATAAATCTCACAAGGCACACCGTACAAATAATGATGCCAGATCTTCAAGGCGTGAACAATAATAGCTAACTCGAGATCATGGACAGGATAATTCTTCTCATGTACCTTCAACTGTCTGGACGTGTAGGCAATCACCCTACTATCCTGTATCAATACCGCTCCAAGGCCAAGTCTCGAGGCATCACAATAGACAGTATAAGACCCCGAACCTGTAGGTAATATCAAAACTGGGGTTGTAATCAAAGTTGCATTGAGCTTCTGAAAGCTCGCCTCACACTTTTTCGTCCACTGGAACGGTGCACCCTTCTAGGTCATCCTGGTCATAGGGGCTGCAATCGATGAAAACCCCTCTCAACAAAACGACGGTAGTAACCCTCCAAACAAAGAAAATTACGGATCTCTACAGTTGAGGATGGTCTATGACAACTCTACACTGCCTCCACTTTCTTTGGATCCACCTAAATACCCTCACTCGATACCACGTGGCCTAAGAATGCCACGAAATCTAACCAAAACTCACCTTTTGAGAACATTGCATATAACTTCTTTTCCCTCAAAGTCTGAAGCACAGTCCTCAGGTGCTGCTCATGATCTTCCCGACTCCAGGAATACACCAAAATATCATCAATAAAAACAATGACGAATAAATCAAGATATGGTTGGAATACACTTTGCATCAAATACATAAAGGCTACTAGGGCATTGGTCAGTCCAAATGACATAACAAGGAACTAGTAATGACCGTATCGAGTCTTGAAAGCAGTCTTTGGGATATCTGGCTCTCGAATCTTCAACTGATAGTAACCTGAGCGCAAGTCAATCTTAGAAACACTCGTGCACCCTGAAGATGGTCAAATAGATTATCAATACGAGGCAAAGGATAATGGTTCTTCACTGTAACTTTGTTCCACTGGCGATAATCAATACACATACGCATAGGAACATCCCTTTTCTTCACAAACAAGATAGGAGCACCCCAAGGTGATACACTGGGCCGAATAAAACCCTTATCAAGCAATTTCTGTAACTGATCCTTCAACTCCTTCAACTCAAGAGCGGCCATACGATACAGAGAAATAGGAATGGGCTGAGTGTTCGGCAACAGATCAATGCCAAAATCAATATCTCTATCGGGCGGCATGCCCGGAAGATCAGCTGGAAACACATCAGGAAAATCCCATACTACCGGACTGAATCAACTGTAGGGGTATCAATACTGACATCTCTCACATAAGCTAGATACGGGTCACACCCCTTCTTAACCATACGCTGAGCCTTAAGAAAAGAAATAACTCTACTGGAAGTATGATTTAAGGTACTCCTCCAATTTCCTCGTGGTACACCTGGCATAGCCAGCTTCATGGTTTTGGCGTGACAATCAAGAATAGCATAATGGGGCGACAACCAGTCCATGCCCAACATATCATCAAAATCTACCATGCTGAGCAATAATAAATCGGCTCTGGTCTCAAAACCACTAAGAGCAACCACACACGACCGATAAACGCGATCCAGAACAAGAGAATCTTTTACAGGAGTAGAAACATAAGCAGAGGAACTCAAAGAATCCTGAGATACACCCAAATGGGGAGCAAAATAAGAAGACACATAAGAATAGGTGGAGCCTAGATCAAATAAAACCGATGCATCTCTATGACAAACTAGGACAATACCTGTGATGATAAAATCGGAGGCAACGACCTCGGTACGGGCAGGAAGGGCATAATATATGGCCTAGCCTCCCCATCTAGGGCGACCTCTACCTCCCCGACCTCTACCTCTAGCTGGCTGAGCCGGTGGGGTAGCAACTGGAGCTGTAACCATAACCTGAGAACTCTGTGGGGCATGTTGTAGCGGAGAAGTCTGGGGAGGTGCACCCCTCCTAAGTATGGGACAATCCCTCACCATATGGCATGTGTCACCACACTCAAAAAAAATTTTGGGAGAATTTGGAGGCTGTGACTGGCTCGGTCCAGGTTTGCTGGACTGAACACTAAAAGCACCCCGCGCAGGAGGCGCACTAGATATTGGAGGTGCATAATAAGGCTCCTGAGGCCTAGGAGGAGCTGGAATACCAGTGGCTGCTGAATGAACAGGGCGACTCATATAACCCCTACCATGACAACCTGCAGCTGGGGCACGGGCACCAGAATAATGGCCCGACTCTCGAGACCTTTTGGCCTCCCTCTCCTTTCTGTCCCTAGCATGCATACCTCAATCCTCCTAGCAATGATCACCACCTATTGATAAGAAATATCCATCTCCAAGTCACGATCCATGCTAGACCTGATGTTGGGAATAAGCCCCTCAATAAACTGGCGAACCTTCTCGCGAATAGTAGAAACCAAGGCTGGGGCATGTCTAGCCAAGCTAGTGTAACGGACAATATACTCCGTGACAGTCATAGCGCCCTGGCGCAAATGCTCAAACTCTGTGCGCCATGCGTCCCTGAGGCTCTGAGGAACATACTTTCTCAGGAACATATCTGAAAACTGAGTCCAAGTCAAGAAAGCTGCCTCATCCGAACTGTTTAACTCATAGGTACGCCACTACTCATAGGCCGCTCCTCGAAGCTGGAAGGTAGTGAAAGAAACCCCGCTCGACCCTGATATACCCATGGTATGGCGAATACGGTGGCACTTATCTAGAAATCCCATAGTATTATCTAATGCTAGACCACTGAATACAGGAGGCTTGTACTTCTTGAACCTCTCAAGCCTCAGGTGCTCATCCTCGAAAACCGCTATCCTATCCTCGGGCTGATCTGGGACTGCAGGCTGTACAGGTATAATTTCTGGGACCTGATCAACATGCACTCGCTGCTCAGAATTGCAGGCGACGGGAGTATGTGCTCCTTCCCCGGCCTGAGATGTGGCTGCAGCAAGGGGAAGCAACCCTGCTTGAGCCAGAGTGGTGTACATACACATGAACTGCGCAAGAGTCTCCTAGAGCGCTGGAGTAGTAGTAGCAATAGGCGTATTAGGTACTTAGACTCCGGTTGGAACTGCTGGTGGCACCTCAGTGACAGCTCGCGCGGGTGATCTAGTTGCACCGCGTGCGCGTCTTCGGCCTCTACCCCGGCCCCAGCCTCTGACGGCTCTAGTAGGGGGCGGGTGCCTGATCATCTATGGTAGCACGTGTCCTCACCATCTGGGAGAAGATAGAAGACAAAAGTTTAGAATTGTGATATCAAAATCTCGCATGACAAGGAAATTAAATGAAGTGGACATTTTCCTAATGGTTACATAGGCTCTCGTAGATAAGTATAGACGTCTCCGTACTGATCCGCGAGGCTCAGATAAACTGGCTTATGATTCATGACTCCTATGAACCTAGAGCTCTAATACCAACTTGTCACGACCCAGTTCGTCCTCTATGAATTATCGTGACGGCACCTAGTCTCTACGACTAGGTAAGCCTAACAAATGCGGAAAAAGAACAATTGCGGAAAGAAAATAATTAAAAATTGAGATAACAAAATGAAACAATGTTTAAGATGCCGCTTGACATATAACAGTACATGAATCTCAACCTAACACTCCTAAAATCCGGAACCCTATGAATCACAAGCTAAGAGATACATAAAAAGCTCTAACTCCAAGAATGTCTATCAAAAGGAAAATACAAAAGGGCTATACTTGTACAGAAAATAGAAAGGGAATCCTCGGTCTGCGGACGCAGAAGATATACCTCGAAGTCTTTTCAAAAGCACCTCGTCTCAAGGATGATAAGACTGAGCCGAAGTACCTGGATCTGCACATGAAAAATATGCGCAAAATGGACATGAGTACACCACAACGGTACTCAGTAAGTGCCAAGCCTAACCTCGGTCGGATAGTGATGAGAAAAGTCAGGGCCCTACTGAGGTTAAATAAAATACAAGGTATAACAGTATAGAATAAGATAGTATAATTAAGTACGACAGTAATAAGTAACACAGGAGAGAAAGAAAAACAACAGCTACCACATAGACAAAATAATCACAGAGGGTATACAGCTCAACACATAGATAATAACCGGAGATCTCCCATGATACCGTCCTGGTCCCAATTATAAATATCTGGTGGATCTCCTGGGATATCGTCCCGTAGTCCAACTCATAATGCACGGGGATCTCCCGGAATACCGATCAGTAGTCCCAAATGTAAATACTCAGTACAGGGGAATCTACCAGGTACAGTCCCGTAGTTCCAAAATAAAAGTACAGAGGGATCTCCCGGGATACCGATTTGTAGTCCTAATGTAAACATGCAGGGGGATCTCTCGGGATACCATCCCGTAGTCCCAAAGTAAACACACAGCAACAACATGAAGAATACACAATTCAATTAAAATTCCATATCAAGGTAAAACAGGTATTTCTAGCCTATAACATGCTGCATATAATCCAAATAAGGCAGTTTGAGCAAGTAAATCAATTAAGTCAATTAGACATGCTTCCCTAAACTAACAACAGGATTAAATTGCAAGTAGTATAAACATGAAAAGAAACACAATTAAAATAACTTAAAGAAAACCAGATTTTTCAACAATTAGCACAAGTACGCATCATCACCTCACGTACAAGGTATTTCAAATATCAATAATACCAAATCCTAAGGGGAGTTTCTCCCATACAAGGTTAGGCAAACCACTTACCTCGAACCGACTCAAAATCAACCCGAGACCACGTTCTTGCCACGAGTACTCGACTCCAAATGACCCAAATCCGCAAACTCCCTCCGAAAATCTCTCCAAAATTCATCTCCTACCGAGCTCCCAATTCAATTTTGTAATATGAACTCAAAACCCTCGATTTTGAAATTTAAGTTCTGCCCAGACGTTCTTCTTCGCGAACGCGAGACACCAGTCGTGAACACGATGCACAAAAATCCACTGGCCAGTCTTCCTTTTTTGCGAACGCGATGTCCAAGTCGCGAATGCAATGACCATCTTCCCTCCTCTTACGCGAATGCGGGACCATCTTCACGAATGCGTAGGTATAAGACCCCACAGCCTCGCGAACGCGGGAATACCTTCGCGAACACGAAACATTAAACCTTCACCAGCCCCTGCTCCTCTTCGCGAACGCGAAGAAGGAAACCAGAACTGACTATTGCAATTTTTTCCGTAATTCTCTAAGTTCCAAAAATGACCCGTTGAGCATCCGAAACACACCCGAGGCCCTCGGGACCTCAACCAAACATGCCAACCAATCCTAAAATATCATTTTAACTTGTTCCAATTCTTGAAATGCTCAAAACAACATCAAAACACCAATTTAGCATCAGATTCAAGCCTAAGAACTCTAAAAACTCTCAAATTATGCTTTCGATCAAAAAGTCTATCAAACCTCGCTCGAATGACCTGAAATTTTGCAAGCAAATCACATTCAACACTACGAAGCTACTTCAATTTTAGGAATTCCATTCCGACCCTGATATCAAAATCTCACTATCGAATCGGAAACTTAAAAAATTCAACTTTCGGCATTTCAAGCCTAAATAAGCTACGGACCTCCAAAACACAATCCGAACATGCCCCTAAGCCCGAAATCACCCAACGGAGCTAACGGAATCGAAGGAATTCCATTCCGAGGTCGTTTTTACATTGCTTCGACTACGATCCAAATTCTAAAGCTTAAGCTCTCATTTAGGGACTAAGTATCCCAAAACACTCCGAAACTCAAAACCAAACATCCCGACGAATCAAAATAGCAGAAACAAACACGGGGAAAGCAGTTAATTGGGGATCGGGGCGTTAATTCTTAAAACGACCGGTCGGATCGTTACATGATTGATCAGTTATTCCAGAGAATTCAAGGTACACCTGCTCGACGCTCGCATGCCTCGGAGTCACCTTCTGCTTTGAGTTGTATTACAGTTTATTTCCAGTTCAAAACAGTATTGTATTTAGAGTTTATTAGTGCATTTTCTGTAGAGCTTATGACTTAGTTCTACCAGATTTTGTAGTTGTACTGTTTGGTGTTATCATGATAAATTACAAGTTCAAGTTGATATTTAGATTGTTATTTTTGCTAAATCTTAATATATGTTAGGCTTACCTAGTGTTAGAGATTAACTGCCATTACGACATCCTAAAGTAGGAAATTAGGGTCGTAATATTTGAGAGTTGGGGGGGGGGGGGGGAGGGGGGTTAATATTGTAGAGATTGGTTAGAGTTTTCTCTCTCTAAGAGAACTCTGGTTGATCCCCTATTTGCTGAATTAGGATATTAGCAACTTTAAGCAAGTCGTACTAGAGAATGAGTTTTTAATTTTTTTTTCAATTTTTATTTGATGAAGTAGGCCTAATATTTTTTTTGGTAGTCACAAATCAAAATCAATTAGATGTGATCCAGTTTATTGACTCATTTTACGTTATTAACCTTTTCTGATGTTCGTACGATATCTGAAATTTAACACAAAATAATTACTTTTGCTTACATGAAACACGACAAAGTTTTGTCTTCGTTTTTTTTTTTTTTTTTGTAATAATAAATTTATCTATTATTAATAGGAAGGAAGGAAGTCATGAGAATTTGCTAAGTGTCGTGTGAAGAAAATGCCACGCGGCAATTTTAACACAATATTAATTAAGTTGGGTAAAATTAGTTTATTTTTAAAATTTAAATTTCAAAATAAAAAAATATCTATGTTTTTTTAAGGAAATAGTAATTTTCTAATTAAAATTATATATTGAAACCCACGCATAATATAACTCCTCCCTCCATGCCTTTGACCTAAAACATATCAATTCCTACAAATTCGTCTTTCAATCCCACGATGGCGCTTCATTCCCATCTCACACCACAATTTCTAACCCCTAACCAACCAATTCTTCTACAGGGATTTTCAGTAACATAATTTCACTGCTTTTTTGAAATCAGTTTTCTGCTTTAACAATCAGTAATTCTTTCTTCTTTGTGGTTATCAAGCAGGAATTCTAGATAGAAGCTATTCTGTCTTCTGAACCATGTTATCATAGATGATTTGGTACATTATAAGTATATTATTGCTCTCCTACTAATTGATGATGCTATGTTTGATATGCGTAGATGATTTGGTACATTATAAGTATATTATTGCTCTCCTACTAATTGATGATGCTATGTTTGATATGCGTAATGAAGGTATATTTGCTTTGTCGTCGGCGCAACCACAAAACTCAATAGCTTCTATAATTTTTAATTTAAACACAATTCTTAATTTGTACCAGGTATACGTCTATCTTCTATCTATTATTAATAGGAAGGAAGTCAGTCATGAGAATTTGCTAAGTGTCGTGTGAAGAAAATGCCACGCAGCAATTTTAACACAATATTAATTAAGTTGGGTAAAATTAGTTTATTTTTAAAATTTAAATTTCAAAATAAAAAAATATCTATGTTTTTTTAAGGAAATAGTAATTTTCTAATTAAAATTATATATTGAAACCCACGCATAATATAACTCCTCCCTCCATGCCTTTGACCTAAAACATATCAATTCCTACAAATTCGGCTTTCAATCCCACGATGGCGCTTCATTCCCATCTCACACCACAATTTCTAACCCCTAACCAACCAATTCTTCTACAGAGATTTTCAGTAACATAATTTCACTGCTTTTTTGAAATCAATTTTCTGCTTTAACAATCAGTAATTTTTTCTTCTTTGTGGTTATCAAGCAGGAATTCTAGATAGAAGCTATTCTGTCTTCTGAACCATGTTATCATAGATGATTTGGTACATTATAAGTATATTATTGCTCTCCTACTAATTGATGATGCTATGTTTGATGTGCGTAGATGATTTGGTACATTATAAGTATATTATTGCTCTCCTACTAATTGATGATGCTATGTTTGATATGCGTAATGAAGGTATATTTGCTTTGTCGTCGGCGCAACTACAAAACTCAATAGCTTCTATAATTTTTAATTTAAACACAATTCTTAATTTGTATCAGGTATACGTCTATCTATTATGAGATATCACAGTTGTGGGGAAACAAGTCAATTCTTTGGCTCACTGCCTCTATCCGCTTCATAGGCAATTTTCCACTTTTTGCTTCTTTCTTTTCTGTTCTATTCTTAATTTGTAGCAGTTATATGTCTATCTATGGTAGGATATCACAGTTGTTGGGAAACAAGTAAATTCTTTGGCTCACTGCCTGAAATCCGCTTTACAGGCAATTTTTCACTTTTCCTTCTTTTTGCTTCTTTCTTTTCTGTTCTAAATTGTTCAATAAAATTAAAAATACACTACTAAGAATTGAGTTTCATCTATCATACCACAATAAATTATATTCTGCGTTAAGTTGAGTTACAAGAGACTCTGTTGTACTTTGTTGAAATTTAAGGTATTGGTTGAAACTTTGTAAATTCTTGAAAATATACCAACGCATACAAAATTGTTGGACTTTAAGCCATTGGGCTTTAAAAGAGAAGAAGTGTGAATTGGAAATGGAGGGAAATAAAATGGAAGGAAAATGAAAATTTGAAGAAGTGAACTTTTGTCTTGCACTTTGTTCCTCATTGGTGAGAGACAATCACATTTATGTGCTTATATATAGATTCACTTCTTAAAGCTCTTGAAAGGAGTTGAAGAGATTCTCCTAACGAGCCGTCGTCGCTCGCTCGCTCGGCTTTGGATTTGGATTTGTCAAATGATCGATAAGATTATTTTTGGACAAAATTTATTTAATTATTTAATAATTAATTAAATGCCAAATCACTGCTGAACGTTCAGAGGGCCTCACTGGCCGCGGTTCTGCCGCGACCGCGGTAGAATCGCGGCAGTCAGATTCAGAGAAGCTCTCTGGCCGCGGTTCGGCCGCGATCGCGGTAGAACCGCGGCAGGCCGCGTATTTTCTGAAAAGGCACCTTTCCAGACACCTCTTCTGATATTTGCCTATAAATTATGAGGCAAGGCTGCATCTTCCAGATACGAAAAAGACTCTACAACTTCTTTCTTTCTGAATATACTGCATCCTAATTCGCAGTCTCTCTCTCTCAAATTCGTAAGTGTGATTTTGCTCCGTTCTTTGAGTTCGTTGGTATCCTGCAGTTTGTATTGCCACTGTTGCAGGAAGGTTTATTCCGTTTTATCCTGGGAGGATTTAATCCATTACCTTGACAACGTGTGAGGGGATTAAAATTCCTTAAGGACGCACAAGAAAATTGTGGACTCGGAATATTTCTGATTCTTTACTATTTTATATATTTCATTATTCTTCTAACAGTTTCCTGAATTTTGTTTTAACAAGAGTGACATTCACAAAAATGTAATCAATTCTGATTTTTTTCAGTTGTGGAATGATTATCTAATAACAGTAAATATGCATTGTTCTATAGTTTCTGGAGATAATGATTGTAGTACTGTAACGAAGTAGTATACAAAAAGAAATATATTTATCGGCTATCACTTTTGTGGGCGGCTATATTTCTAGGGGGATTTAGCAGTCTTATTTGAGTAGGATTGTAATTGATTTGTCTCCTTATCTACTTTAACTACTTGTATTAGAAACTTATTTTACATATATGGTTCAATCGATTTTTGCAGGCACATACACATCAATTGAGAGTCACAGAATTAAGTTGAGAGAAACTGAGAGCTTCGAGTCTTGATGTTCTAAAGAGTTTAAAGAGTGTGAAAAATCAAGCTGGATACATGTTCCCTGCTATTGTATTTTCTGATTCGTTGAATCCAACATTTAGTTCGTTAATTAGAGAAGCATTCATACGTTGCTTTTACTTTGCGAAAATGATTGGCTTCAAGTCAGATTAGGCTTAACGAGGTACACGAGTGATTGTTGGAGTCAAGGCTTAGAATTGAATTTTAGATTACAAGAGTTGTGTAATCTGAATATCGATTAATTATTTTTGTGGGGCTAAACTAGCCCAAATATACGTAAAAATTGCACAGGGCGTCCTATTTGGTCGCTCCCATTTAACTTATACTTTTACTTATGTATACCTTATATGAAACCTTATTACCCTCAATGTTTAAGGTTTGATTTAATTACAAACCCGTATACCAAATTACCAATCCTATACCATACTTAATTAAGGGTCTAATTAATGGGCAGTTTTTACTCCTTAATTAAAGGTATCCATATATCTCACGTTTCTCTCTCCCCTTAATTCCTAAGATCTGACCATATTCGTTTCCCCCCTCCCATTTCTTTCTCTTCTTCATTCCTTCTTCTTCTCAAAAAATACAGAGATGAGACCCATTGAGTATATCATCTTCATCGTGGTAGATGTTTTCCGCCATCTGCCAGATTTGTAGTATATTGTCTTCAGCAACACTAGCGACGACCCAGTCTTCACATGGGTTCCATGAGAAGTTAGAAATTTTACTTGTATGGCCACCATGAATAAAGAGCAACTCCGGTGGCTCATCTTCTGCATCTTCTGCTGTTTTGTTCTTCATCAATCCTGAAAAAATTGATTTGTAGTTTATTTGTAGAAATTTTGTAGATAAAGAGAAAATTTTGTAGTCAACATTTTTTTCAACATAGATTGTAGTGTAATTGTACAATAAATGTAGTAATTTTGTAGATACCCTTCAAAACAATACTACTTTATACATACGTAAACTTATTTGTAGTTTCTTTGTAGATTTTTTGTAGAAAATTTGTAGATATCTACAAACTGGATACATTGAATTTTAATATCTCAATTCTCATTTCAATTGTAGCATAATTGGCATTTTCGACATAATTGTAGAAGATTTGTAGAAGTTTTAGTCTTCCCAATCTACAATTTATCTACAATTTCTGGAAATATGTCTTCTTCTTCTTCTTCTTCTTCTTCTTCTTCTTCTTCTTCTTCTTCTTCTTCTTCTTCTTCTTCTTCTTCGAGTTTTAATCTGAAATTCAGTCAAAACCAAGTCTAATCTTCACCAAAACCCCTCAAAATTGAGATATAAACTCCTAAACATATTCCGAATTATTTACAACAACACCCAATCCAAACAAATAATGATTTTTGAAAACCCAAATTTGAATTCAAAGCTTTCAAGCTTTTTAATAGCTATCAATGGTGGAAAATATATGGAAGAACAAATTTTTTCAACTTTGAGTTGTTGAAACTCGAAAATTTGAATTGTTCGTTCTTTTTTTTTTTGAGAATTTGAATTGTAGTTCTGGAGAAAAATACGCAGATGAGAAATCTCCTTTCCCTTTTTAAAAATTGAATTTAATGTAGAATCAATTAACACCAAGATTCTCTCCTTAATTTTAGCGCGTTTTTAGGGAATATTCTGCCCTTTTAATGCTTAATAGTCGAATGATATATAAATTGGAGTTAAAGTGTGGACTGGGCGGGTAATTAACAAACTATGTACATTTGGGGTAATAAGGTTTCATATATGGTATAGATAGGAAAAAATCCCTTTTTTAAAAAAAAAAAGTTCTATCTTGTACCCACTTTTTAAACAACTTCAACTCTCTTTCTCCTCCTCCTTCATTTTTCTTCTTCTTCTACGACGATGACTTCAACATTGCTCTCTTTGATTAATGAAGCTAAAACAAATATACTAAGGACTTCCATTTGGATTATTATAACATTAAAAACCAGTTTCCTCATTGTCTGGAAACACAACTCCATCATGAAGAAGTGAAAGTTGTAAAGGGTTTGGAACTCCTTAACCATGCCCTGGAACTGTCAGAGTAACTGGTAGTACTAGTTTTTTTTCTTTCTTTTGTGGGATTTTGTAAAATTCTTTTTAGCTATCACAGAATTTTCATATGGACTACCATTTTCAGTGCAGGTGCAAAAGTTCTCTTCTTTTTGGCTCTTTCGAAGTTTTCGATAACTCCAAATTCCAATAAATGGATTGAATTGGGATTCTCCAGTTACAAAGACAAAAACTTCGGCTCTAGAGCTGAAGTTTCCCAATTACAACACAAAAACTTCATCTCTAGAGCTGAAGTTCGCCAGTTACAAAACAAAAACTTCAGCTCTAGAGCTGAACTTCAGGCCCGACTACTAGAATGCTGAAGTTTTGCGTGATTGCCTTTGCTACTTCAGCCTCGTGTGCTGAAGTTATGCGAAAAATCGGGTATGCTTGCAATTTTTTTTGCAAAGCGGGCACAAGTTAAAATGTGACACAAAAAACGGGTATAGATGTAAATGCTCCCAAATACACTCTTAACATGATATAATATTGTGTAAAAATGACCACTATTGAAGGTGGTATTTATTTTTTATCCAGCAATTCTAATGTTGAGCAAAAATAGCCACTACACTATTAAAATTAATATGAAAAGAAATTTTTACCCTTTCTTCCATTGCTTTTCTTCTCAAACCCTCGCTTCTCTCTGAACTCGGAACTCCGGTTGAGATGGCTTCGTCGTCGGCAACAAAATTTGAAAGCTTTTCTCAAAGTTGAAATTCTCAGTTCTCAATTTTGTCTGGGCGATTGGGCGAAACTGAAGTTTGAGAAGAAGTAGAATAGTCAAAGAGATTCAAATCTCCATGCTCCTCGGAGCCGTTGTGCTCTCATTTCATTTGTAGGGCGAAACTTCTGTAGAATCTCGCTCAACTGCTATTGGAGAAGAGGAGCATTACTAAAGCTATTTACTTGAGAGTTCATAACGGGCATCCAAAGAAACATCTAGACTACGCACTCTGTTATTTAAAAAATTATAAGTTCCTAACATGAGTTAACTGCAACTACAACTATGACTAATTTGACTAATTATGAATAATAAGAATTCATGTGGAATCACATGTCAAAGAGTCAGATGACAATGTTAAAAGCACAGAAATTAAGGACATGTAGTCCTTAACTTAGAGTTACAAGTTCAAAAGTTAAGGACACTTGGTCATGAACTTCGAGTTTCAAGTTTAAAAGTAAAGGACACTTGGTCCGAAACTTAGAATTACAATTTCAAAAGTTAAGGACATTTGGTCCTGAACTTAAATTAACAAGCTCAAAGGTTAAGGACAATAGGTCATGAAGTCCTGAACTTAGACTACCAAGCTCAAAAGTTAAGGACAATAGGTCCTGAACTTACGCTAAGAAGCCAAATGTTAAGGACAATAGGTCCTGAACTTACAGTTAAAAGTTCAAAAGTTAAGGACAATAGGTCCTGAAGTCCTGAACTTAGACTAACAAGCTCAAAAGTTAATGACAATAGGTCCTGAACTTAGGCTAAGAAGCCCAAAAGTTAAGGACAATAGGTCCTGAACTTAGACTAAGCTCAAAAGTTAAGGACACTTGGTCCTAAACTTACAGTTACAAGTTCAAAAGTTAAGGACATGTAGTCCTGAAGTCATGAAGTTAAGTTCAAAAGTTAAGGACATGTAGTCCTGAAGTCCTGAAGTTAAGGACATGTAGTCCTGAAGTCCTAAACTTAGAGTTCTAAGTTCAAAAGTTAAGGACATGTAGTCCTGAAGTCCTTATATTATAGTTACAAGTTCAAAAGTTAAGGACATGTAGTCGTAAAATTAAGTTCAAAAGTTAAGAACATGAGCAGAAGGGTATTTTCGCCCGGGCAGTTAAAGTTTACTTAAGTAGTGGCTAAAGACTAAATACATTTTAAACAGTGGCTTAAAAGTAAATACATGTGTTATTAGTGGCTAACCGCGCACTTCCCCCTGATATTATCCGCTTTGGACCAAGCCCGCATTGTTTTTCCCAAAAGGCCTCACACCATTAAGAGATCCCTACTTCTTATATATAGCCTCCTAATCTTTTCAGCTACCAATGTGAGACTTTGTTCGCATACCCAACAATCTCCCCCTCGAACTAAGTTCCATGTGGCCCAATACCACGATTCACGGGTCTCCTCCTTGAACTAAGTTCCACTTGGCTCATTACCACGATCCATGGGTCAATTTTTGAGATTCACTGTGTGCCACCCATATTGTTAGAGTATTATGGCAACCGAAGCCCGCAACAATCTTCTTATGTGCGCACCGCCCCCGCACCATCACTTTGCCATTTCCATACTCGTCCTACTGAACCTGGGCTCTGATACCAGTTGTTGGGCTAAAACTGGCCCAAATACACTCTTAACATGATGTGATATTGTCGTTTTGGGCCAAGCCCGTACGGTTTTCCCCAAAAGGCCTCAAACATATAAGAGAAAAGTTTCCTAGTTTGACAAGGACTATAGGTTTTCCACTATGAATGAGAAGAAAAGCACAGTACAATCTCTAATATCCGCAACTACAACCCCTATATATAGATCCCAAAAGGTCTCAAACATATAAGAGAAAGGTTATCCAATTTGACAAGGACTATAAGTTTTCCTTTCCCAAATCTATTAGGACAATGGGTTTTTTTAAGCCTATAGGGATTATAGGTTTCCTAAAAATACAAGGAAATAATTCAAACCACAAAATAACAAATCTTCCCCTTGGCTTGAATTCTCTTCATCAACAAGAACAACGTCTCTCTACCTTGCTCTCAGCACTCTAGAGGGCTCTATTGAGTACTGCACACACCAATCAGGTCTAGGCAATACCTAAACTTGTTGGATGGAACTGCCTTAATGATCATATCAGCTGGATTATCATGCATAGACACTTTCTCCACATTAACAATGCCTTTTGATATAATGTCTCAAATAAAGTGATGTCTGGCTTTAATATGCTTCGTCCGCTCATGAAACATATAATTCTTAGTAAGATGAATGACACTCTGAATGTCACAAAAAACTTGTGTCTTCTTCTGAGCTAGTCCAAGATCACTTACCAAGCCTTGTAGCCAAATAGCCTCTTTAACTACTTCCGTAATCGCTATATACTCAGCTTCTATGGCAGACAAAACAATGACAGAGTGCAATGTCTCCTTCCAACTGATGACAATACCAGAAAGAGTAAAAATATAACCTGTCAGAGATCTTCTCTTATCCAAGTCCCATGCATAATCTGAATCGACATAGCCAACTAAGGATTCACTCAACTTGTCTTTGTAAAAAGTCAAGCCTACATCTGCAGTACCCTTCAAGTATCTCAAGATCCACTTCATCGCTTGCCAATGTTCTTTACTAGGACACGCCATATATCTACTCATAACACTAATAGCATATGAAATGTCAGGGCGAGTGCAAACCATATCATACATAATGCTACCCACAACACTCGAATATGGAACACTAGACATCTGCTCCATCTCCTCGTCTATTTTTGGTGACATGTCTGCAAACAACTTGAAATGGGAAGCAAAAGGAACAGACACAGATTTAGTACCTATCATATTAAATCTATTGAGGACCTTCTCAATATAGGACTGTTGGGACAACATCAGCTTTCCACCCTTCTATCTCTAGTAATATCCATCCCAATATCTTCTTTGCGGCACCTAAATACTTTATCTCAAACTCCTCACCTAGTTGCTTCTTCAATCGGGTAATATATGACATGCTTTTAGCAGCAATAAGCATGTTATCCACATATAACAACAAATATACACTAGAACCGTCTTCAAGCTTTTTGTAATATACACAACTATCATATGCACTTCAAGAAAATACATTTTTAATCATGAATGTATCAAATCTTGTATACCACTTCCTAGGCGACTGTTTCAGACCATATAATGATTTCTTAAGCAAGCAACATGATTTTTCTTATCCTGAGTAATGAATCCCACGGGTTGACTTATATAAATCTGCTCATCCAACTCACCATGCAAGAATGCAGTTTTCACATCTAATTGCTCTAGTTCTAAATCATGAAGAGCCACCAAATCCAGTAAGACCCTAATAGAGGTATGCTTTACCACTAGAGAGAACACTTCATTGTAATCTATCCCCTCCATCTATGTAAAACCTTTAGCTACTAATCTTGCCTTGTACTTGGATGCTTCAGCCCTTGGATTGCCGTATTTTCTTTTGAAAATCCATTTGCAACCTAGTACCTTCTGTCCCTTTGGCAATGGTACAAGCTTCCATGTTTGATTCTTATGAAGAGACTCAATCTCTTCACTCATAGCACCAACTCACTGATATGCTTCTAGACTAGAAATAACTTCTTTATATCTATTAGGCTCAAGCACATCAATGGTCTCTGCAACAGACAAAGATAACTCCATAAAATTTTCATATCCAAGAAAATTACCATCAGCTACGTTTGCAAACCTTTGTAGTGGATTGATCACTCTCTTCTCTCTGCCTGTTGCAATGCTATAGGGTTGTCGTGCAGGTGCATCAACATTATCATCTTGATCAATATTTTGCACCTCCTCCACTTCCTCTACTTTAGAACTACTGGGCTGAGCTAGTGGAGATTCAATTTCTAGCTCTATGTGGTCACTGAGACCACGATCTGTTTCTGCTATTGCCTTCTCCCTCTGACTGTTCAGTGAGGCAGATTCAATTAATGTTACATCCCTACTGATAATTAGTCCTGGAGTCTTTTGATCTGTGCACCACAACCTATAACATTTCACTCCAGTTGCATACCCTAGAAATATGCACTTCTTTGCCCTCGACTCAAGTTTTCCATCCCTCACATGAGCATAAGTAGGACAACCAAATGTCCTTAAATTTGAATAATCAGTAGGAGAACCGGACCATACCTCAAAAGGAGTTTTGAACTCAATAGCTGTGGATGCAGATCTGTTGACCAAATAACAAGCTGTATTGATTTCTTCAGCCCAAAAATCTTTGCTAACACATGAGCGTGAAAGCATGCTTCGTGCCCTATCACAAAGCATTTTATTCATACGTTCTGCAATACCATTTTATTTTGGCGTTCCGATACAAATGTGGTGTCTCACTATGCCCTCTCTGCTGCAAAAATTATCTAACTCAGAATTGTAAAATTCCAACCCATTGTCAGTAAGAAGACCCTTAACTTTTCTTTCCGTCTGCCTTTGAACCATCGTCTTCCATTTAACAAATTTCAAAAATGCCTTATCTTTTATTTTCAGAAAATATACCCACACCATCCTTGAGTAATCAACAATCAAAATCATAAAATACCTGGCACCACTCTTGGAGGGAACTCTGTTTGGACCCCACAAGTCAGAGTGTATATAATCTAACTTGTCTCTGGTCTTATGCTCGGCCTTCTTGCTGAACTTTACCACTAGAGAGAACACTTTATTGTAATCTATCCCCTAACTCTATGTAAAATCTTTAGCTACTAATCTTGCCTTGTACCTTGATGCTTCAACCCCTGGATTGCCCTATTTTCTTTTGAAAATCCATTTGCAACCTAGTACATTCTGTCCCTTTAACAATGGTACAAGCTTTCATGTTTGATTCTTATGAAGAGACTCAATCTCTTCACTCATAGCACTAACCCACTAATATGCTTCTGGACTAGAAATAACTTCTTTATAGCTATTAGGCTCAAGCACATCAATGGTCTCTGCAACAGACAAAGCAAACTCTATAAAATTTGCATATCCAAGAAAATTACCATCAGCTACGTTTGCAAACCTTTGTAGTGGATTGATCACTCTCTTCTCTCTACCTATTGCAATGCTATAGGGTTGTCGCGCATGTCCATCAACATTATCATCTTGATCAATATTTTGCACCTCCTCCACTTTCTCTACTTTAGAACTACTAGGCTGAGCTAGTGGAGATTTAATTTCTAGCTCTATGTGGTCACTGAGACCACGATCGGTTTCTGCCATTGCCTTCTCCCTAACTGTCCAGTGAGGCAGATTCAATTAATGTTACATCCCTACTGATAATTAGTCCTGGAGTCTTTTGATCTATGTACCACAACCTATAACCTTTCACTCCAGTTGCATACCCTAGAAATATGCACTTCTTTGCCCTTGGCTCAAGTTTTTCATCCCCCTCACATGAGCATAAGCAGGACAACCAAATGTCCTTAAATTTGAATAATTAGCAGGCGAACCGGACCATACCTCAAAAGGAGTTTTGAACTCAATAGCTGTGGATGGAGATCTGTTGACCAAATAACAAGTTGTATTGATTGCTCCAGCCCAAAAATCTTTGCTAACACATGAGTGTGAAAGCATGCTTCGTGCCCTATCACAAAGCGTCTATTCATACGTTCTGCAACACCATTTTATCTTGGTGTTCCGACACAAGTGTGGTGTCTCACTATGCCCTATCTATTGTAGAAATTATCGAACTTAGAATTGTAAAATTTTAACCCATTGTCAGCAAGAAGACACTTAACTTTTCTTTTCGTCTTCCTTTTAACCATCGTCTTCCATTTAACAAATGTCGAAAATGCCTCATCTTTTGTTTTCAGAAATATACCCACACCATCCTTGAGTAATCATCAATCAAATTCATAAAATACCTGACACCACTCTTGGAGGGAACTCTGTTTGGACCCCACAAGTCAGAGCGATATAATGTAACTTGTCTATGGTCTTATGCTCGGCCTTCTTGCTGAACTTTACCCTTGTCAGTTTACCAAACACACAATGCTCACAAAAATTCAAAACTTGATTTTGTACCCATTCAGCAGATTCTGCTTACTCAACAAAGACAATCCATTATCACTCATATGGCCAAGTCGCAAGTGCCACAACTGAGACTGATTCAGATCACTTTTCCCAGAAGCTACAACAGCTTCCCCCTCAACTACACTGGTTTGAAGATGATATAATTTAGAATGTAGTTTACCTTTTAATAGTACCATGGAGCCTTTACACATTTTAAGTATTCCATTCTCGGAGTGAAATTATACCTTTGATCATCAAAAGTCGAAAGAGAAATCAAATTTCTCTTTATCCAAGGAATATGACAACACTCAATATTTCTAATAATTTTGTCGAAAATTCTCAATTTGATGTTACCAACCCCCTCTACTGGTAATAGATTATCATCTTCCATATAGACAGTCCTACTCATTTGCTTGTAAGTTGCAAACCATTTCTTGTGCGGACACATGTGGAAAGTAGCACCAGAATCAAGAACCCAAGAATTCTGCCCATGACTAGAACTCAAATCACAGACTTCCCCTACATAGTCACTATCATCAGAATTATTGCCAGTGTCAATAATATTTTGCCGAATTATCTATTTTTTACTTCCCTCTATTCTCCTTCAGTTTAGGACAATCTCTCTTGTAGTGACCTTGTTCCCCGCACTCATAATAATGTTGATTCATTGCTCTAGACTTTGATCTGGTGGTTGACTTTTTCCTGTTAAAATCCTTTTGTTGTGTTCTTCCTCTAATCACAAGACCCTCACCCTTAATTTTGCTGTCTGGAAAGCTCGCTTTCAACTCTTTAGATTTTAGTGCATTACTAACATCTTCCAGTGAAATGTTATCTTTCCTATATAGCAACGTATTGACAAAAGTATCACAAGACGGTGGTAAAGAACATAACACAATCAAGGGTTGATCCTCACTCTCAATTTTGATATCCACATTCTTCAGCTCTATTATAATTGAATTAAACTCTTCAATCTGAGTTCTAACAGGTGTACCTTCATTCATACGGAGATTGTATAACCTCTTTTTTAGGTTGAGGCAGTTTGTTAGCGATTTCTTAGAATACATATCTTTCAGCTTCTTTCATGTCGTTGCTGCAGATGTTATTTCAGAAATTTCCCGAAGAACACTATCTGTAATGCTCATGAAGATCGCACTCAAAGCACTCTCCTTCAGGTCTGCCTTCTCTGTCTCTTTCATCTCTTCAGGAAATCTTCATTAATTGCCTTCCATAACCCTTGTAACACCAAGGACGATTTCATCCTAATCTTCCATAGACTAAAACTAGAACCCCCGTCAAATTTCTCTACTTCGTACTTTGTTGAAGATGATGACGACATCTTAACCCTAGATTATATATAGAAACTCAGACCTTGCTCTGATACCAATTTTTGGGCTAAACTAGCCCAAATACACTCTTAACATAATGTGATATTGTCCGCTTTGGGCCAAACCCGTACGATTTTTCCCAAAAGGCCTCACACCATTAAGAGATCCCTACACCTTATATGTAGCCTCCCAATCTTTTCAGCTACCAATGTGGAATTTTGTTCGCACACCCAACAATTATTTTAGTAAAGTTGAGTTAAATCTGACGAGCATAGATCGTGGTTTTTATACTTTTAAGATGTGTGATTTTTCACGAAAGAGATCTCCTGTTTTTACTTTATTTCACACTTTATTAACTTCACAAGAAACACATAAAGAACCAAAGTTTATACAACCTAAAGTTAGACAAATTTAGGAGATTGCAAAAATTTGGTACAACCCAATTCATTTCAAACCCTATTGCATTGTGTAGATGCTTAAAATAAAACTCTTCTTCTTCCTTCTTCCTCCCCTTTAAGCAATGCCACAGATCCCAATAAAAGTGGCACTTATGTTTGCATGCAAAACAATATATAACCAAATATATTATTTTGCATTCATCTTGCTTCTGAAAACATGGAATACCAATTTTAAGATGAAGGAGAAGGAGGAGTTAAAGCATCAAAATAACCTTTTCTTAAGATGAGTATCAACTTATTATGGATCAAATTGCAAATTTTATTACCTTTTCTGTGGAAAAATTTAACTTAAGTAATGCAATATTGGGAATTTTCACTAAAAAAAAGCCACAAAGAAGTTCCTTATCATTTAGTGATTGACCCTTATTTTGTTGTAGACTAGAAAGATAAAAAGGAGATGAACTAATTTATCAAGAATGGTTAGAGATAGTATATCTTTCATGTTTCAATCTATTACGATCCTATTAGTCCAGTTACTAAATCATAAGCTCACATATGAAATAAAAAGTTAGGTTGTTGAAGGTTGTTAGAATTAGTTAGAAGTTGGGTGGGTTTGCACGTGACTTCCAATTCTTAGTTATAACTAACTTTTCTGCCAAAATGTGTTAGTATATAGATTTAATCCTTATGATTGTATTGTTCAACTTTTGAGAATTAATATTAATAAACTCGTCTCTCTCTCTCTTCTCTCATTTGAACTCAATTTACAGCTGAGCTTTTGGGATTCTGTTTAAGAGTAATTCTTCTCTTTACTCTTTAGGTTTCTCTTTCCTTTTTCTTAGCTCGTGATTTCTGGATCTTATCATTGGTATCAGAGCCTGTGATTACTTGGAATGGAAATAGGCGATCACAATACTCATATGGCAGAATTACACAAGGATGTTGATGCTCTCAAAGGATCTATGGAGACAGTGGTTAATTCTGTAACAGAACTAACCAATTCTGTAGAAACGAGAATAGCGCAGGCTTTGGAGGAAATCAGTATAATGATGATTAACAATGGAGGAAATCTTGTACCTAATGGTCCAGTGTTGGAAAACAATGAAGAAAGGTAAGAAGCTCGAGCTCCTAGACCTACTGAAAATCGCAATCCTGCCAGAAACTATCAAGTTGATGTGGCTATCTCTAGGTTTGATGGAATTGGGTTAAAAGATTGGTTGTACAAATGCGAACAATTCTTCGCTGTGGATGAAACTCCTGAAGAATCCAAGGTCAGACTGGCTTCTTTCAAATTGGAGGGCAGGGTATTTCAACGGCATCAGTGTTTCATAAAGTCTAAGGTGACTGGAGAATAGCCTCGATGGGGAGAGTATGTAAGATGCCTCTATGTCAGATTTGGTGCAGAGCTTTTTGGTGATCCCATAAGAGATTTTAAAGGTCTCAGACAAGTAAGTTCTGTTCAAGATTATGTTGATAATTTTGATGAATTACTCAATAGAGTTGAATTTCAAGAGGAATATATTGTTAGTTGCTTCCTAAGAGGATTGAAACCAGAAATTAGCCTACCTATTAATATGTTAGGTCCCAGATCTTTAGCCAAAGCCATTAGCCTAGCAAAAATTCAATAGCAAACTTTAGAAGTATAGAAACAAGTTTTTTTCTCTAATCCCATCCTCCCTACTCCAAGAAATGTTCCAAGATTTCAATCTACAAATCCATCCCCTCAAGGATACAACCACCTGCCATTTAAATCTTCCCAAACCTTTCCAAATAACAACCTTCTTACCCCGACAGTTCTAAGTCATCTTACAAAAATTCTAAGCTCTTGAGTAGTGCTGAGATGGAGGAGAAAAGAAGCAAAGGGTTGTGTTTCCATTGTGATGAGAAATACACTATGGGGCATGTGTGTAAGAAGAAGAGGAAATTTTTCTCTATAGAATTAGAGGAAGGAGATGGAGTGGTAGAAGTGGAGGAGGAAGTTATGTTGGATCCAGCAAAATTGCTGACTATGATAGCCCAAGGCCTTGAGACTGATTCAGAAGGGTTTATCTTGCCTCACATCTCTGTGCATGCCATGAATAGTGCACATGATTTCAAAACTATGAGGGTGACAATATCAGTCAAAGGAAAAGCAATCCATGTACTCATTGATACTGGTAGTACACATAATTTCTTGGACCTTAACACTGCCAAGAAGTTAGGGTGTGTTCTGAATACCATAACTCTTTTTACAGTATTATTAACTGATGGTAATAAGGTACAAAGTCATTATGTTTGTAAGAAATTGGTCTAGAACATGCAGGGAGTATTTTTTGACTCTAACATGCTGGTATTGCCTATTGGAGGATGTAATATGGTCCTGAACATCCAATGGTTAATCACCTTAAGTGATATCTTATAGAATTTCAGGAAACTTAAAATGGAGTTCACTATCATGGGTAAGAACATCTCTCTAAGGGGTATTCAACCACCTCTTCCTAAGATCATACAATCATGAAGGATGGATAAACTCTTTGCTAAGCCAGCAGAATTATGCATGATTTCAGTAGGAGTACTGACTGAAGGGAATCCAAGTGAGGCTGTTAGTTTGTTTTCACTAGTAGCCCAAGATCAAGACCAGGAGAAAGCTGCAGAATTAGACTTAGTTATGCAAAAGTACAAGGACATATTTGAGGAGCCCAATGGACTACCACCCTCAAGAGAACATGATCACAGGATTGTTTTGAAAGAGGGTATTGCTCCAATCAATAAAAGGCCATATAGATATCCAACTATCCAGAAGGATGAAATTGAAAAGATGGTGGATGAGATGATGAGTTCTGGGGTGATCAGGCACAGTACCAGTCCCTACTCCTCTCCTATTATAATGGTGAATAAGAAGGATGGAACATGGAGAATGTGTGTGGATTATAGGGAATTGAACAAATATATAGTGAAGGAAAAGTTCCCAATTCCTATTATCGAGGTGCTATTAAATGAATTACATTGGGCCAAATATTTCTCAAAGCTGGATCTAAGGTCGGGGTACCATCAAATCAGAATGTTTGAGTAGGACATCGATAAGACAACATTTTGGACTCATCATGGCCATTATGAATTCATGGCAATGCCATTTGGATTGACTAATACTCCTTCAACTTTTCAGAGTCTCATGAATAAGATATTTCATAGTTATCTTAGGAAATCCATTTTGGTTTTCTTTGATGACATCCTCATTTACAGTTCCAGCTGGCCAGATCATATGATTCATTTAGAAGAAGCTTTTCAAATATTAAGATCTCATGTGTTGTTTGTCAAAAAAGCAAGTGTGCTTTTGGAGTCACACAGATAGACTATTTAGGTCATGTTATTAGTAATGAGGGAGTGACCATGGATCAACAAAAAGTGTCAGCTATGTTGGATTGGCCTCAACCGACCACATTAAAGGGATTGAGAGGTTTTCTTGGTCTCACTGGACACTATAAAAGATTCATCAAGAACTATGATTTGATTTCTGGACCATTGCATGATATACTTAGAAAGGGAAATTTTGTCTGGAAATCTTTGGCTATTGAAGCCTTTGAAGTATTAAAAAAGGCTATTACTTCTGCTCTTATTCTAACATTGCCTGACTTTTCTCTAAGGAGTTTGTGATAGAGACTGATGCTTAAGGTGAAGGCATTGGAGCAGTATTGATTCAAGACAACAGACCAATAGCTTTCTTTAGTAAAAGGTTGTCAGGAAATAACAAAGCCCTATCAGTCTATGAAAGGGAACTCTTGGCTTTGGTAATTGTAGTTCAGAAATGGAGACCTTATCATTTGGGCAGGCACTTTGTGGTCAAGACATCACAACCTTAAGTACCTATTGGAACAAATAATCACTACCCCGAACCAGCAGAAGTGGTTAGTGAAATATTAGGATATGGACATACCATCTCCTATAAAAAGGGGAAGGAAAACATTGTACCAGATGCTCTTTCAAAAAAGGAGGAAGCCATTCAACTCTTCAGTATTCTTGGAGTTTCATCAAAGTTGTTGGAATCTGTCAAACTTAGCTGGGATCAAGATCTACATTTGAAGAAGCTGATACAAAGTATTTAGTCTGCTTCTTATCCTAAACCTTATTATTCCTTCACTGGTGGTGTATTAAGCAGGAAGGGCAAGATGATGGTAGGAGTTGATCCTACTTTAAGGAAGCATCTACTGGCCTTTTACCATGACAGTTCTATGGGAGGTCATTCTGGAATCACTGCTACCTACAAGAGGATAAAACATGGCTTTTATTGGAAAAAGATGAAACAAGATGTTTACAAGCATATAAGAGAGTGTGACACCTGCCAAAGGTGCAAAAGAGAGAATGTATCATATCCTGGCCTACTCCAGTCTTTACCAATTCCAGATAAAGTTTGGCAAGATATTTCTATGATTTCATAGAAGGCCTATCTAAAGCTGCTGGTAAAGATGTTATTTTGGTGGATGTGGATAGACTGAGTAAGGCTGCTCACTTCATGGTACTCAAGCATCCTTATATAGCTCTAAATGTGGCTCAAAGTTTTATGGATGGGGTGTTTAAGTTGCATGGCATACCCAAGACTATTGTCTCAGATAGAGACAAGGTGTTTACCAGCAAATTTTGGCAGGAGTTATTTAAGTTACAGAAAGTTTCACTCTTAACTACCTTTGCTTATCATCCTCAAACAGATGGGTAGACTGAAGTTGTTAATAGATGTTTGGAGTGCTATTTGAGGTGCATGACCTTTGACAAACCTAAAGATTTATTGGCCATTATGCCTACCCCTATCAGAGTGGTGGTATAATACCACTTGTCATTCAGCCACCAACATAACCTCTTATGAAGCAGTCTATAGACAAAATCAACCCCCACTTCTTCCTTATATGCTCTTTGATTCTCAGCTAGAAGTGGTTGATAGGAGTTTGCAGGCTAGGGAAGCTACCTTAAGGGCTTTGAAGAATCACCTAGAAAAATCTCAACAACGAATGAAGTTGCAGGCAGACAAGGGCAGAACTAAAAGGTCTTATAATGTAGGTAATTGGGTTTTCATTAAACTTCGGCCATACATGCAACTTTCCTTGAAGGGTCATGCCTATCAGAAGCTCTTAGAAAAGTTTTTTGTCCCATTCAAAATACTGTCTAGTGTGGGATATGTTACTTGTACCTTGGATTTACAATCTCATTCTAAGATTCACTCACTTTTCACATTTCACTACTCAAGAAGAAGCTGAGCAATCACATGCTTCTGTGACCTTGCCTATTGTGCACTCTGAATCTGGTCATATTTTTTTTAGAACCTGAAGCCATCATAGACAGGAGAATGGCCAAGAAGCATGGCAAGGCTGTCGCACAAATGTTGGTAAAATGGTTGAATGCTCCACTTGAAGACAGCACTTGGGAGGACCTACAATCCTTCAAGCTGAAGTTTCCTCACTTCAATCCTTAAGGACAAGAATTCTTGAAGGGGGGGGGGATATTGTTACGATCCTATTAGTGCAGTTACTAAATCAGAAACTCACATATGAAATAAAAAATTAGGTTGTTGAAGGTTGTTAGAATTAGTTAGAAGGTGGGTGGGTTTGCTCGTGACTTCCAATTGTTAGTTATAACTAACTTTCTCGCCAAAATGTGTTAGTATATAAATTTGGTCCCTATGATTGTATTGCTTAACTTTTGAGAATTAATATCAATAAACCCATCTCTCTCTCTCTCTCTTCTCTCTTCTCTCATTTGAACTCAATTTACAGTTGAGCTTTAGGGATTCTGTTCAAGAGTAATTCTTCTCTTTACTCTTTAGGTTTCTCATTCCTTTTTCTTAGCTCGTGATTTCTGGATCTTATCACAATCACATAAAAATAACATAAGCTAATTTATGGCAAACGATATAGTTTCGCTTTGAGCATTCTAATTTAGCATATCTCATTACTAAAAAATAACTTTTTTCCGACCAAAAAACCAATCGAAGGCGGTCGATTTTAAGACAAACCTAATTGGGTGGGTTGGAAAAATACTTGTCGGTAGCAAAAATCGACCAGTTTCGGTTGGTCAATTGAACTCTAAAACTTGGCAAAAATAAGAGACAGAAATACCGAGGTCTATACCGTGACAAAATACTATTCTACCACTAGACCATTTGTATTTGTTGGTTCAAAATTTTATATTTTCATTTATACTCTTTAATCGCATTTTGCATGAAAAAATAAATTACCAACCGAAATATGTCGATTTCTTAAATGAGTTAGCCGAAAAAATTGATTAATTTCGGTCGAGTTTATAAATATTAATTTAATTTAAATGAAAGGATGTCACGACCCGAATTTCCCACCCTTGGGAGTCTTGATGGCGCCTACTCGTGGAAGCTAGGCAAGCCGAATATTGCGAATTTACCTCCCATTTTATTTAAACATATTAAATAATGTAAAATACTAAGTAGTTAAACAACGGAATAAGATTAAACAAGCGGAAAATGCGGAAGCCGAAACTTAATATTCCAACTGAATGTTGCTACATAATTTGAAGTACAATACACCCAGAACTGGAGTCACAACTTCACAGACAGTCTAAGAACACAACAAACAAAGTCTGAATGAAATACATAAGTCTGTCTCTGACTAAGTAAAAATATAAAGAGGAAAGATAGGAGGTGACCCCAAGGCCCGCGGACGTCTGCAGGACTACCTCGGGTCCCCTGTTGGACTTAAGGCAGCAACCTCACTACGGTCCAAATGCTCCAGTACCAGTATCTGCACACAGTGCAGAGTGTAGTATCAACACAACCGACCCCATGTGCTGGTAAATACCTGGCCTAACCTCGGCGAAGTAGTGACGAGGCTAGGACCAGACTACCAAATAAACATGTGCAGTTAAATCATATACAACGGAAAAATAAAAGTAGATAATTACAGTTAAAGATGGGAGGATGAAAATATGCTTCAGGGAATAACAGATAACAACAGAATTTCAAGAGGAATATAAAGAAACCAAAATCCAATTACTAGCAATGATAAGGAAAACAAATGCAGAATTCACTTTCATTTCACATCTTATTGCAGTCGTGCAACCTGATCCCATTTCATGTATCTCGTTGCAGGCATACAACCCGATCCCATTTCATATATCTCGTTGCATGCGTGCAACCCACTCCAATTTTATATATCATGTTGCAGGCGTGCAACCTGCTCCCATTTCATATATCTAATTGCAAGCGTGAAACCTGATCTCATTTCATATATCACATTACAGGCGTGAAACTCGCTCCCATTTAATATATTTCCATGGCGGCGTGCCACCCGATCCCATTTACAAATCAACAATAATCACAAAAGAATCTCGGTAAGTGAACAAGAGCAATATAACAACATCTCAGCAAGGGAAGAATAATATTTCAACAACATCCCGGCAAAGGAACAATAATATCAAACAAACATCCCGGCAATGGAATAATAATATGACAATAACATCCCGTCAAGGGAACAATAGTGATAATAACATTCAGGCAAGGGAACAATAATGATAATCCTCATATGAAGCGCAATAAACCACAACGTGTCATAATAATTACAATACAAGACTCACGGGCATGCTTGACACCGACGTATAGATACTCGTCACCATGCCTATACGTCGTACTCCATAGTTACCACATGGCAAATAAGACACAACTCCTAATCCCTCAAGCTAAGGTTAGACCAAACACTTACCTCGATTCCACGAACACAATTCAAGTCTCAACTATTGCTTTACCTCTTGATTCCACCACCAATTCGTTCGTATCTAGCCACAAGTTACTCAATTACGTCAATAAATGCTAAATGAATCAATTCTAATGCATGAAAATAAGTTTTCCAAAGTTTTACCCAAAAAGTCAAAAATCGCCTCGGGGCCCACATGGTCAAAACCCGAGGTTCGAACCAAAACCCGATTACCCATTCTCCCACGAACCCAAATATATAATTTGTTTTGAAATAGGACCTCAAATCGAGGTCCAAATCCCCCAAATTTGAAAAACCTAGGTTCTACCCAAAACACCCAATTTTCCCCATGAAAATCATTGATTTTGAGTTGAAATCATGTGAAAAGATGTTAAAGATTGAAGAAAACTAGTTAGAAATCACTTACAATCAATTTGGAGAAGAAGTTGCCTTTGAACAATCACCCTAGGGTGTTTTGGTTTTGAAAGAGTGTGAAAAATGGTTGAAAATGTGTCTTAGTGAAAATTTACAGGTCTCTAATATCACAATTGTGACCCCTTCAGAATTCTGAGACCTTCGCATTTGCGACTCAGCCTATTTTCCGGTCTTCTTCGCATTTGCGATAGACCTCTCGCAAATGTGAAGTCGCATTTGCGATACAGGAGTCGCATTTGCGACTAATGCAGTAATTGGGGGGCATCGTATTTGCGATGGTAAACTCGCATTTGCGACCCTGCCCTCGCATTTGCGAGCCATGCGAAGCCTGCAGGCCTGCAATAGAACAGCTGAAACCTGCAATTTTTTCCAAGTCCAATTCTACTCCGTGGCCTATCCAAAACTCACCCGAGCCCTCGGGTCTCCAAACCAAACATACACACCAACCTAAAAATATCATACGGACTCGCCCGTGCATTCAAATTACCAAAATAACATCGACAACTATAAATTTAGCATCAAAATCATGAAATCACTTAAGAACTTCAATTTTTTCCCAATTTTCTCAAATACGGTCCGATTCACGTCATTTCAAGTCCGTTTCTTACCAAATTTCATAGACTCATCTTAGATCACATATAAGACTTGTACCGAGCTCCGGAACCAAAATACGGGCCCGGTACCATCAAGTTTTAAACACATTTCATTTCCAAAAACTCATAAATATTCCAGAAAATAATTTTCTTTAAAAAATTTATTTCTCAGGCTTGGGACCTCGGAATTTGATTCCGGGCATACGCCCAAGTCCCATATTTTCCTACGGACCCTCTGGGACCGGCAAATCACGTGTTCGGGTCCATTTACCAAAAATGTTGACCAAAGTCAACTTAAATTCATTTTAAAATCAAAACTCATTATGTTTTACAGATTTCCACATATTGGCTTTCTGACTACATGCCCGGACTGCGCACGCAAATCAAGGTGATGCAAAAAGATATTTTTAAGGCCTTAGAACATATAATTTGTTTTTAAAACAAGTGATTACCTTTTGGGTCATCACATTCACCACCTCTAAAACAACTGTTCATCCTCGAACGGACAGAAGAAGGAAGTACCTGAGTCGGGGAAAAGATGGGGATAACGGCTCTGCATATCGGACTCGGACTCCCAGGTTGATGCCTCAGAAGGCTGACCTCTCCACTGAATGCGAACAGAATAAAAAAACTCTTTGATCTCAACTGACGAACCTGCCAGTCTAGAATAGCTACCAGCTCCTCCTCATAGGAAAAGTCCTTGTCCAACTGGACAGTGCTGAAATCTAACACATAGGATGGATCGCCGTGAAACTTCCGAAGCATGGACACATGAAACACTTGATGCACGGCTGATAAGCTCGACAATAACGCAAGTCTGTAAGCCACCTCTCCCACTCGATCAAGAATCTCGAAAGGGCAAATGAACCTAGGGCTAAGCTTGCTCTTCTTCCAAAATCTCATCACGCCCTTCATAGGCGACACTCGAAACAATACCCGCTCACCGACCATGAAAGCCAAATAACAAACCATGCGGTCGGCATAACTCTTTTCCCTGGACTGAGCTGTGTGAAGCCTATCCTGAATAATCCTGACCTTGTCCAAGGCATCCTGTACTAGATCCGTACCCAACAACCGAGCCTCTCCCGGCTCAAACCACCCAACTAGCAACCGACACTGCCTACCATACAAAGCCTCATAAGGATCCATCTAGATACTCGACTTGTAGTTGTTGTTGTTGGTAAACTCTGCTAAAGGCAAAAACTGATCCCACGAGCCTCCAAAGTCAATGACACAAGCTCGGAGCATATCCTCCAAAATATGAATAGTCTGCTCGGACTGCCCGTCCGTCTGAGGATGAAATGATGTGCTCAACTCAACCCGTGTGCCCAACTCTTGCTGAACTGCTCTACAAATGTGAGGTAAACTGCGTACCTCGATCCAAAATGATAGACACATGCATACCATGAAAATGAACAATCTCCCGGATATAGATCTCAACTAACCTCTCGGAAGAATATGAGACTACCACAGGAATGAAATGTGCTAACTTGGTTAGCCTATCAACAATAACCCATACTGCATTGAACTTCCTCTGAGTCCATGGGAGTCCAACAATGAAGTCCATAGTGATACGTTCCCACTTCCACTCAGGAATCTCGATCTTCTGAAACAAACCACCGGGCCTCTGATGCTCGTACTTAACCTGCTGTCATTTCAAACACCGAGCCGCATATGCAACGATATCCTTCTTCATTCTTCTCCACCAATAATGTTGCCGCAAATCCTGATACATCTTAGCAGCGCCCAGATGAATAGAGTACCAAGAACTATGGGCCTCCTCTAAAATCAACTCTCAGAGTCCATCCACATTAGGCACACAAACTTAAACCTGCAATCTCAGAACTCCATCATCTCCTAAGGTAACATGCTTGGCACCTTCGAGCTGTACCATGTCTCTAAGGACACACAAATGGGGATCATCATACTGCCGATCTAGGATACGCTCCAATAATAAAGAACGAGTGATGGTGCAAGCTAATACACGAATGGGCTCAGAAACATCCAACCTCATGAACTGATTGGCCAAAGCCTGAACATCCAAAGCAAGCGGTCTCTCACCGACCGAAATGTAAGTAAGACTGCCCATACTGGCTGACTTCCTACTCAAAGCATCGTCCACCATATTGGCCTTTCCCGGATGATATAAGATGGTGATATCATAGTCCTTTAATAGCTCCAACCACCTTCTCTGCCTCGAATTTAGCTCATTCTGCTTGAACAAATACTACAGACTCTTGTGATCTGTGAACACCTCACATGCCAGCCATACAGATAATGCCTCCAAATCTTCAACGCGTGAACAATGGTTGCTAACTCCAAATCATGAACCGGATAGTTCTTCTCATGAATCTTCAACTGCCACGAAGCATAGGCAATGACTTTGCCATCCTGCATCAACATCGCACCAAGTCCAATACGAGATGCATCACAATAAACTATATAACGCCCTGAACCTGTGGGCAAAACCAACACCAGTTCCGTAGTCAAAGCTGTCTTGAGCTTCTAAAAGCTCGTCTCACACTCGTCTGACCATCTGAACTGGGCACCCTTCTGGGTCAACCTGGTCATCGAGGCTGCAATAGACGAAAACCCCTCCACAAACCAACGATAATAGCCTGCCAATCCTAAGAAACTCCGGATCTCTGTAGCCGATGCTGGTCTAGGCCAGTTCTCAACTGCGTCAATCTTCTTCGGATCAACTTGAATACCCTCCGCCAATACAACATGACCCAAGAATGCAACTGAACTCAACCAAAACTCACACTTCGAAAACTTGGCATACAACTGACTATCCCTCAGAGTCTGAAGAACCACTCTAAGATGCTGCTCGTCCTCCTCCCGGCTGCGGGAATAGATCAAAATATCATCAATGAAGACTACCACGAACGAACCCAAGTAAGGCATGAACACTCGGTTCATCAGATCCATAAAAGCTGCTGGGGCATTTGTCAACCTGAATGACATTACCAAGAACTCATAATGTCCATACCAAGTGCGGAAAACGGTCTTAGGGACATCAGATGCCCTAATCCTCAACTGATGATAGCCAGATCTCAAGTCAATCTTCGAAAATACCTTCGCACCCTGAAGCTGATCAAACAAATCATCAATTCTCGGTAATGGATGCGTATTCTTGATTGTAACCTTGTTCAACTGCCGGTAATCAATACATATTCTCATTGATCCGTCCTTCTTCTTAACAAACAACACTGACGCACCCCAAGGAGAAACACTTGGTCTAATGAAACCTTTTTCAAGCAAGTCTTGCAACTGCTCCTTCAACTCTTTCAACTCAGGCAGGGCCATACGATACGGTGGGATAGAAATAGGTTGAGTGCCGGAGCCAAATCAATGCAAAAGTCAATATCTCTATCGGGTGGTACACCCGGCAAGTCTGAAGGAAATACCTCGGGGAACTCACGAACAACAGGCACAGAGTCAACAGAAGGAACCTCGGCACTAGAATCGCGAACATATGCCAAATAGACCAAACACCTCTTCTCGACCATACACTGAGCCTTCACATAAGAGATGACACTGCGGGTAGAATGACCAGGAGTCCCTCTCCACTCTAAACGAGGTAAACCCGACAAGGCTAAGGTCACAGTCTTGGCATGACAGTCCAAGATAACATGGTAAGGTGATAACTAGTCCATCCCCAATATGACATCAAAATCAACCATGTCCAAAAGTAACAAATCTACACGAGTCTCAAGACACCCAATCACAACTATGCACGAACGATGGACTCGATCTACCACAATAGTGTCACCCATCAGTGTAGACACATATACATGAGCACTCAATGAATCACTAGGCATAACCAGATACGGTGCAAAATAAGATGACACATAGGAGTATGTAGACCCTGGATCAAATAGGACTGAAGCATCTCTACTACAAACCAGAACAGTACTTGTGATAACTGTATCCGAAGCCTCAGCCTCAGGCCTAGCTGGAAGAGCATAACATTGGGGCTGAGCCCTACCACACTAGAGTACATCTCTGGGACGTCCTGCAGCTGGCTGGACTCCACCTCTAGCTACCTAAGCTCCACCTCTAACACCTCTACCCCCACCCCTGGCTGGATGGGCGGGCTATGGAACACTCGGTGCCTGAACCATGGAACGGGAACCCGGATGCTGAGAGCTGCTCGATGCTCGAGGACAATATCTAGAAATTTGCCTCATGTCGCCACAAGTAAAACAAGCCCTTCGGCTGCTGGGGCTGACGACCCTAAAAACTCTGAAGCGGCGATGCACTGATAGGAGCTGGTGGTGCACTGTAGGACTGCTGATCAGAATACTACATATGAGAACCACGACCACCTGAAGCACCATGAGAAACCTGAAGTGCTGACTGAAAAGGCCTAGGAGGATGGCCACTACCATATGAATCCCTGCCTCCAGACGAGGCACCATTGAATCTGCCTGAATGATGAGGCCTCTTGTCGGGCCCCTGACCACCTCCCTACGATAGAACCATCTCAACTCTCCTGGCCACATTGGCCGCCTCCTGAAAAGAAATCTCACTTCCCATCTCCTTGTCTATATGAAGTCGAATAGGCTGGATAAGTCCCTCAATGAACCTCTACACACTCTCTCTCTTGGTAGGAAGTATGATAAGAGCATGACGAGCCAAGTCGATGAATCTAGTCTCATACTGAGTAACGGTCATAGAACCCTGCTGGAGATGCTCAAACTACCTCCGGTAGATCTCTCGCTAAGTGATAGGGAGAAACTTCTCCAGAAATAGCTGAGTAAACTGCTCCCAAGTCAAAGCTGGTAATCTGGCTGGTCTTGCCAAGCAATAATCTCTCCACCAAGTCTTGGTGGAACCAGACAAGCAAAAAGTAAAAAAATTGACCCCATTGGTCTCCACTATCCCCATGTTCCTGAGAACCTCATGACAGCTGTCTAGATAATCCTGGGAATCCTCAGAAGATGCACCACTAAAAGTAGTAATGAAGAGCTTGGTAAACCTGTCCAATCTCCACAAAGCATCGACAGACATAGCTGCTCCATCACCAGTCTAGGCTACCACACCCGGTTGAACTGCTCCAACTGGCTGAGTTGCTGGAGTCTGAAACTTAGGAGCCATCTGCTCCGGAGTGCGAGTAGCAGGAGTCTTGGCTCCTCCTCCAGCCTGAGAGACGGTTGGTGCTATAGAAAGCAAGCCTTCCCGTGTAACGATCTCCATAAGGCCCACTAGACGGATCAGAGCATCCTAGAGTACTGGGGTAGCAATAAACCCCTCTAGGACCTGAGTTGGGCCCACCGAGACTGTCTAGGTCGGAACCTCATCATCAAAGTCAACCTGAGGCTCCGCTGCTGGTGCTGCTGCTCTGGGCTGAACTCCGCCCCTATCTCAGCCTCTAGCACAACCTCGGCCTTGCCCTTTGCCCCTCGTGGGAGCTGCTGTTGAGGGCTCGGGCTGCTAGTTAGTGGATGAGGAAGAGCGTGTTCTCGCCATCTGCGAAATAACAGAGTAGAAATTCAATTAGCTTTGATAAACCAAACCGCACGATAGGAAAGAATAAATGTGAGGTTCTTCCTAACTTTGTAGCCTCTAGGGTATAAATACAAACGTCTATATACCGATCCCTCAGACTCTACTAAGCTTGTCTGTGAACTGTGAGACCCATGTAACCTAAAGCTCTGATACCAACTTGTCACGATCCGGATTTCCCACCCTTGGGAGTCGTGATGGCTCCTACTCGTGGAAGCTAGGCAAGCCGAATACTGTGAATTTGTCTCCCATTTTATTTAAACATATTAAACAATGTAAAATACTAAGTAGTTAAACAACGGAATAAGATTAAACAAACGGAAAATGCGAAAGCCGAAACTTAATATTCCAACTGAATACTGCTACATAATTTGAAGTACAATACTACTCAGAACTGGAGTCACAGCTTCACAGATAGTCTAAGTACATTACAAACAAAGTCTGAATGAAATACATAAGTCTGTCACTGAATAAGTAAAAACAGAAAGAGGAAAGATAGGAGGTGACAAAGGCCCGCGGACGTCTGCAGGACTACCTCGGGTCGCCTGTTGGACTAAAGGCAGCAATCTCACTGTGGTCCAAATGCTCCGGTACCAGTATCTGCACACAGTGCAGAGTGTAGTATCAGCATAACCGACCCTATGTGCTGGTAAGTGCCTACCCTAACCTCGGCGAAGTAGTGACGAGGCTAGGACCAGCTACCAAATAAACCTGTGCAGTTAAATCATATACAACGGAAAAATAAAAGCAGATAATTACAGTTAAAGATGGGAGGGGGAAAACATGCTTCGGGGAATAACAGATAACAACAGAATATCAACAGGAATACAAAGAAACCAAAATCCAATTACTAACAAGGATAAGGAAAACAAATGTAGAATTCACTTTCATTTCACATCTTATTGCAGGCGTGCAACCCGATCCCATTTCATGTATCTCGTTGCAGGCGTGCAACCTGATCTCATTTCATATATCTCGTTGCAGGCGTGCAACCCGCTCCCATTTTATATATCTTGTTGCAGGCGTGCAACCCGCTCCCATTTCATATATCTCATTGCAGGCATGCAACCCGCTCCCATTTCATATATCACGTTGCAAGCGTGAAACCCGCTCCCATTTCATATATTTCTGTGGCGGCGTGCCACCTGATCCCATTTACAAATCAACAACAATCACAAAAGAATCCCGGTAAGGGAACAAGAGCAATATAACAACATCCCGGCAAGGGAACAATAATATTTCAACAACATCCCGGCAAGGGAACAATAGTATCAAACAAACATCCCGGCAAGGGAACAATAATATGACAATAACATCCCGACAAGAGAACAATAATGATAATAACATCCCGACAAGGGAACAATAATAATAATCCTCATATGAAGCGCAATAAACCACAACGTATCATAACAATTACAATACAAGACTTACGGGCATGCTTGACACCGACGTATAGATACTCATCACCATGCCTCTACGTCGTACTCCACAGTTACCACATAGCAAATAAGACATGACTCTTAATCACTCAAGCTAAGGTTAGACCAAACACTAACCTCGATGCCACGAAAACAATTCAAGTCTCAATTATTGCTTTACCTCTTAATTCCACTACCAATTCGCTCGTATCTAGCCACAAGTTACTCAATTACGTCAATAAATGCTAAATGAATCAATTCTAATGCATGAAAATAATTTTTTCAAAATTTTGCCCAAAAAGTCAAAAATTGCCCCCGGGCCCACATGGTCAAATCCGAGGTTCGAACCAAAACCCGATTACCCATTCCCCCACGAACCCAAATATGTAATTTGTTTTGAAATCAGACCTCAAATCGAGGTCCAAATCCCCAAAATTTGAAAAACCTAGGTTCTACCAAAAACACCCAATTTCCCCCATGAAAATCATTGATTTTGAGTTGAAATCATGTAAAAAGATGTTAAGGATTGAAGAAAACTAGTTAGAAATCACTTACAATCGATTTGGAGAAGAAGTTGTCTTTGAAAAATCGCCCTAGGGTGTTTTGGTTTTGAAAGAGTGTGAAAAATTGTTGAAAATGCGTCTAAGTATAAATTTACAGGTGTCTGATGTCACAATTGCGACCGGTGTTCGCAATTGCGAACCCTTCAGAATTCTGAGACCTTCGCATTTGCGAACAAAATGTCGCATTTGTGACCTAGTCTATTTTCCGATCTTCTTCGCATTTGCGATAAACCTCTCGCAAATGCGAAGTCGCATTTGCGGTACAGGAGTCGCATTTGCGACTAAGGCAGTAACTGGGGGGGCATCACATTTGCGATGAAAAACTCGCATTTGCGAGGGAAGGCTGGCCTGGGCTAGTTCGCATTTGCGACCCAACCCTCGCATTTGCGAGCCAGGCTTCGCATGCAGGCCTGCAATAGAATAGCTGAAACCTGCAATTTTTTTCAAGTCCAATTCTACTTTGTGGCCTATCCAAAACTCACCCGAGCCCTGGGGGCTCCAAACCAAACATGCACACCAACCTAAAAACATCATACGGACTTGCTCATGCATTCAAATCACCAAAATAACATTGACAAATATGAATTTAGCATTAAAATCATGAAATCACTTAAGAACTTCAATTTTTTCCCAATTTTCTCAAATACGGTCCGGTTCACGTCATTTCAAGTCCGTTTCTTACCAAATTTCACAGACTCATCTTAGATCACATATAAAATCTGTACTGGGCTCCGAAACCAAAATACGGGCCCGATACCATCACGTTTTAAACACATTTCATTTCCAAAAACTCATAAATATTCCAGAAAATAATTTTCTTTAAAAAATTCATTTCTCGGGCTTGAGACCTCAGAATTCGATTCCGGGCATACGCCCAAGTCCCATATTTTCCTACGGACGCTCCGAGACCGTCAAATCATGGGTCCGGGTCCGTTTACACAAAATGTTGACCGAAGTCAACTTAAATTCATTTTAAAGTCAAAACTCATCATTTTTCACAGATTTCCACATATTGGTTTTTCGGCTATACGCCCCCGACTGCGTACGCAAATCGAGGTGGTGCAGAAAGAGGTTTTTAAGGCCTCGGAATACAGAATTTATTTTTAAAACAAGTGATGACTTTTTGCGTCATCATAAAGACTAATCGAAGTTGGTCGATTTGTTGGAAATAAATTTCATAATACGCACTACCAGTCGAATATTTGAAAAAATGATTTTTTGCATTTTGGTGCAATTCGGTCTGTTTCATAAAAAAATTAAAATATATTTTCAAAAAATTAATCAAAAGCATCCGGTATTGTTAGTCGGTTTTTTCATGCCGAAAAAATGTATTTTTTGGCAGCGTCTTTTCATATTTTAACCACATAAAAGAACATAAGCTTCTCGTCTTATATTACGGACGCTCCGCTATTTTAACACAAGAATAATTTATTCTTATCACGATGATCTTATTCTAGTACAAACACTCCCTAATATTGATATAAATGCTTTAACTGATTAAAGTTCAGTCAAGCTACGACAAACAAAGCCAAAACTAACTCATTGGAGGCATAGAGAAATGCAAATTAAATAAACAATGAGGAAGATCACTCGTGAGCAACTTTAATCACTTGTTTTCCAATGTTGTGGCCACTAAATATCCCCACAAGTGCAGCAGGGCCATTGTCGAGACCTTCAGCTAAGTCTTCAATGTAATCCATTTTCCCTTCTCTAATAAGAGGTAATACAGTTTCTAAAAACTTTGAGTATTGAAGTAAGTAGTCAAAGTAAAGGAATCCTTCAACTCGGACGCGCTTATAGATAATTTCCATCAAATTTTTAATCCCTTCATGATTTTCTTGATTGTATTGGGAGATCATTCCACACACAGCAATCCGACCAAAATTTCTCATATTTAGAAGCACAACATCCAACATCTTTCCCCCAATATTTTCAAAGTAGATATCAATCCCTTCAGGAAAGTATCTGTGATAATTAATAATACAGAAAGGGGTCAAAACTGTTCTTGCACTATATGAAATAGAACAATTTTACTCTGCGTTAAAAGTTGTTATCAAAATCGCCCATGCCGTGACTAAAATAGGTCATTTATGCCCTTAGACTAACAGACTTATTTTTGTTAAACTCCAATCATATTCTTAATCCGATTTAAAATGCTACATGTCCTAATCACCCTCCCCCTCCGCCTTCCTTTTCTTAGTAGACCCCTTACCCGCCCTTACTTTTATACCCCACCCGACTCGTTATTTTTATTTTTATTTTTTCTCCTCTTTCATTTTTTTCTCTTTCTTCTCCTTCTCTTTTTAACCTCCATTAAAGAACTTCATCATAGCTCCACAAAGAGCCCAAAAATTTATTTTATTGGTTCTATTGATAGCTAAAGCAAATTAGGAATTTATTATCCAAAATCCAATATATCTACTCTACTTAAAATGAAAATTTAAAGAGTCAAACAAATTTGTTCTCTTGCTTTTAGGTGAAAAGTCAATCAAATATTAAGAACCAACTTGACCTGCAATTGCTAGTTTTTTTAGCAAAAAAAGAAAAGATCTAAAGGAAAAATATAGTTTTGTAAGCAAATCCCTTGACTTCATTTAATGGGCTTAGTAGCTTCGTTTCAAGATTCCCTAATTTGAGAAAATTGGAACAACAAGAAATTTTTATTTTCTTTAGACAAAATAGAATAAGAAAAGAAAAATTAATTATCCTCTATCTTCTTTGTTCTCATTTATTGTTTCAGTCCTTTTCATTAATTCAATTAAAGAGCAAGGTTGATTATTCCCATAATCAGTTGTGTAGTGAGCTTAATTTATTTGTCTTAGTTTTACTTATATTCCTGTTCAATCACAGTAATTCAATTTGGTGAAAGAAGGTCTTCAATGAAGGTTGAAGAGAGAGGAAGAAGAAAGAGAATGAAAATAAAAGAAGAGAAATAAGAAATAAAAATAAAAAAATAAAATAAGGGGCTGGGTGGGGTATAAAAGTAAGGGGGTAGGGGGGCCGGTAAAAAAAGGGGGCGGAGGGTGATTAGGATATTTTAAACACGATGAAGAAAAAAATTGGGATTTAAAAAGTGTAAAAATGAGTGAGCTACTTTGGTCCTGACAGGGTAGATTTGATATCAAATTTTAATGGAGGGTAAAATTATTTTATTTCGTATAGTATAAAAGCAGTTCTGATCCTTTTCGGTTGATAATAAAAAGAAATATCAAAATATAGACTTGACTAATTAATTATTCAGTATTAACGTTACAAGCTAATACAATAAAATTTTAGTACGTCATATTTACCGCTTCAATGCAGCATCTAGATCATGCTCTTCTTTGTAATTGAAAGCATTATCATATCCAAACTTGTGCTTTAATAGATCAACCTTGTCAAGAAACATATAAACAAAATGAATCCAGATGAACACATAAGACTATGTACATTTTTTTTGTGGTAAAGCAAAAATAAAGTGATTGCATAAGGGTTCATCTTCTTTGATAATGTTACCAAGAATAAGACATTCAAGGGTTAATTTCGATCATCCAATTTTTACTTTATTGTACAAGAATCATAACACTTACTTTTCAAATGCAAACTAACTCAATTGTACCTATTTATCATATAAAATAAAAAATGCTCGAAAATGCTGAATCCATTCGCAGAAACACAAGTAGGCTTCCACACTTCATAGAAGAGTTCGTTATTTAAATGGTCACTTATAATCACGGACGTCTCAACAAAACTCGTGACCTAAAGTCAAATTTTATTAAGGGGCTTTTTCTTTCTTTTATCTATAGTGTAGTTATCTTACAAAATATAATATTAATATTTACGTTGGTTTTTTTTCTTCGTTCTTTATGTCTATATTGTAGTTATCTTATAAAATATAATATAATATTTATATTGGTAAGAAAATTCACGTTAATAAGATGTTAGAATATATTTACAATGTGAACCTTAGATCTTACTGTAAAAGGCGTTATTTACCAATATGAAGATTTGAGTATTTTAATTCATGTTTCTAAAATATTTCTATTGTTAAAAAATACACAATTTTTTTTTTACTTTTAAGTACTTTTTTTACTTTTAAAGATTTTTTCTTCAATATTGTCTAAGCGAAAATAAGATAAAAAATTCATAACTAAAAATATTTTTGGGCCCCTAAAACTTTACTAGCCTCCCCCTTGAGCCGCCCCTACTAATTATTCGAAATTATTTAGTGAAATTATATTTCTTTTATTTGTAACGAAAAAGTCAATTAACTACGCCTATAATATATGGAAGATCATTCAACCATATTTCTCAAACTTTCGGTAGTCAAATACCTATTTTACCCGATTATCAACTGCTATTTTTTCTACTTTTTCAATATTATATTTTTTTTCTCTTTTTACTATAGTATGGACTTACCTATAGAACAAATAAATTTTATTTATAAAGTAAAAAAGGTAAAAAATAATTTGCTAGCATATATAATATTGGAATATCGGAAGCAGCATCTCTACAGATCTACGTACACACTACCCTCCCCAGAATCTACTTATGAAATTTCACTGGGTTATTGTTATTGTTGTTGTACTTTATAAATACGATTTATTTGTTCTATACGTAAGTTCATAATAAAGATTAAAAAGAGAAAAAATATCATAATATTTTAAAAATAAATAACGATAAAACTTGACAATTTAAAGGGTAAAATAAGTATTTATTCATCGAAAAGCTTGAGAAATCTAGTTGAGCGACCAACTAAGTGTTATAAGCATGATTTAAGTGACTTTCCTATTAAAAAAAGACTTTACTAAATAATTGCGGATAAATAAGTTACCATATGAGTTATGGATTCTCTTATATAATATCCATGTTGCACCACTTCTTTCTAGAAAATTAAAAGCGCATTTCTCAATTCACACAAAATACCACAATAATATGATGGTGAAATATGTCGAGTATTAAGTGCGGTGTCTAAATTTTATGAGGGCATTTGCATCTATACTTGCTTTTTGTGTTACGTTTTAACTTGTGTCAGCTTTGTAAAAAAAATTGGAAGCGTACCCGCTTTTTCGCATAACTTCAGCATACGAGGCTGAAGTAGCAAATGCAATCACACAAAACTTCAGCATTCTAGTAGCCGGGCCTGAAGTTCAGTTCTAGAGCTGAAGTTTTTATTTTGTAACTGACGAACTTCAGCTCTAGAACTGAAGTTTTTGTTTTGTAACTCGCGAACTACAGCTTTAGAGCTGAAGTTTTTGTTTTTGTAACTGGCGAAGAAGTTTTTGTTTTGTAACTGACGAACTTCAGCTCTAGAACTGAAGTTTTTGTTTGTAACTGGCGAAGTTTTTGTTTTTGTAATTGGTGAACTTCTAGAGCTGAAGTTCTAAGCTTTGCTCTTCCAATATATGATATCAAAAGATCAATTGGACATTTTTAAGAGAAATGTCGTCCTGGTTGCAAACAGTTTCAGAAAAAAAGGCCGAAAACTTGAACCTCTTTAGTCTCAGCAAATTACAGCCAATGAAATATGACCTCTTTCTATTTGTTGCTTCTCAAGGACTTCAGTACAGAAAGGAAATTCAGTTACATTTGAATCTTTGTTCAAACTTTCAAGGAAGACATTTAACTACATCTGTTCACTTGTGAAAGAAGAGATGATGGCAAACCAACGAACTAAACTGATCTCAGCGGCAAATTTCTGGTACTTTTGTACAGAGATGTATTAGTGGTTTTAACTATAGTCAATTTTATACATAGCCGTAACAGATTTCTTGCAGAAAAGGGAGAAGGAGAAGTTTGAGAAAGAAGAGGCGGATATAACTTTGAGGAGTAGAAGGATGAGGAAAAAGGAGGCTGAAATTATTTAAAAAGTGGGTACAAGTTAAAAATTTAAAAAACAAATGGGTATAGGTTAAATGGTGGCGACCAAATAGGCCGCCCCATGCAATTTTTACAATTTTATGTACTGATAGTGAAAAATATTTAAACCGCCAAGCATATAGAGTTAACTTATTTGTTCGTCGCAAAAATCAATTTTATGAATTTGGTGCTATAAAATAAAAGCTAGATAAAATAATAAAAAATGGCTTACTTTTTCAATACTCCCAGCACACGCAACAACATAGCAACCCATCAATTTAGCAAATTGACCAACAAGCTGCCCAACTGACCCCGATGCCGCCGATACAAATACTTTCTCTCCTTTCTTTGCTTTAGCAACTTCATGAAATCCAGCATATGCCGTTAAACCAGTCATCCCCAATTAAGGTACACAAAATTCAAACTTTCAGAATTCATTATTTCAAAATCTTGGATTCTCAGCTAAGCAATTCTGGCAGATGAAGAGAGAATTTCACAAACTATTAATATAAAAAATATTCCTTCAATAACAAAAGTTGAAACTTTACCAAGGATTCCTGTATAGTAGGAAAGAGGTATATCAGTATGTTCAATTTTGAAAAGAGCATTAGTAGGTTCTATGAAAGTGTATTCTTCCCAGCCAGTTGTTCCCCATACTAGGTCACCCTTCTTCAAGTTTGTATCCCTTGAGTCAATCACTTTAGCTACTCCAAATCCTGTAATTGGCTGTTTCCAGAAAAACTTGTTCACAAAATTTTTTATATAACAGAATAAACAAACATATTGCAAATTTTTCAGTACAAAGAAATTCTACGGCTTCAAGCCATGGAATCAAGTACTGACGCTTGCATCAAGGTAGACTGCATACATCACACCTCCTTGGAGTGCGGCCTTCCCCCGACCCTGTATAAACATTGGATGCTTTGTGAGCCGGGCTGCCCTTCCATGCATGCACATGCACGTTAAATATTTATTGGTTTTCCTTTAACTTGTGTATATCAAAGGGCCACTACCATCACTGATGATAGGCTATAATTATGTACTTTAATCACTTATTACACTCTAATTTACTGCACTTTAATTGAGTTTGAGCTTTAATTGCTAGTGTTTTGCAGTAACTGTGTGTTTTATGCCTTGTAGGAGTGATTCCGAGCTATGTAAATATTATGGAATGAATTCAAGTGATTTGGAGCTTTGAAGCATGAGTAAAAGCTCAAGGAATTAAGTCGGGATCGTGTTCGGAGGTCAACGGATGATAGTTAAAGCGAACGAAGAATCGAGTAGGCATATTGCGCACTGTCTAGTAAAATGCACATAACCTTTTGCTCAGAACTCCATTTGTGCTCCACAATATATAGTTGGAAAGCTATAACTCAAAGGGATACAACTTTCATGTTTTACGTTTTTCCAAATTCCAAACGGATCAGGGTGAAAAGTGCGCGTTAATAGCGCGGACGCGCTTAGGCCACGCTAGTCAGGCAGAATCAAAGTGGATATGCACGGTCTAAGCGCGGCCACTCATGTCCTGTCCGGAAAATGTGTCCTTTTTCGCGTAGGAGAAGGTGTAATTGTTTGGGCCCAACCCTACTTGGTATATATACATGGAAAAACGGTATTTTGAAGACCTTTGACATACTTTTGACATAATTTAGACCTAAGGAGGCTAAGGAGACCGAGGATTCTACCTAAGGAGGCAAGAACACATTAGGAGCAAGGCGGAGAATTCTTCTACAAGTTTCTCACTTCCTTCTTCCTATTTTTCATTGTTGGTTATGACTTTTAATATTGTAGTTTTACATACTATTATGAATAGCTAATTTGTTATCTAAGGTTTTGATGGAACCTTTTGTAGGATAAATTCTTGTTATGTTTTTATATAATTGAGCCGTAGTGTTTTCTCTATTTGTTCAACTATATTATTCTTATGGTTGATTGAAGGGCCCTCAATTAGCTGTGCCTATTTAGTATGTATTACTCGGGAGAGAGTGCATATTTAGGTAGTTGTTGAACAACATCACTCCCGAGATATGTGAGGAATCAATAACCAAGGGTTTAAAGATGGGATTAGGGATAACGAAATCTTGGGTGCGATCTAAGTGAGTTGTAATTAAAGCCAGCTAGCGTAACTCGGGAGAGTATGTCTAATAAATTGTCGTAATTACTCGGGAGAGAATTACAACACACAGACGCTCATGATCGGTAGAGAATACTTAGGCGACATTATAGAAGACATAGTGGGAAAGATTCCGACAATTAGGAAAATCATAACTCTAGACCTCCTTAATCTTTTCTCCAACCTGTAGTATCTTTAGTGTTAATTTATTATTTTAATTTGTTAGTTAGCTAGTTAAACACAAGAATCTTAATATCTATAAGTTAGGAATTGTTCAAGCTTGTATTCTTGGTGATAGTGAACAACTGTAGCTAAGCCTTAGTTTTCTGTGGGATTCGACTCCGGACTTGTAAATCAGATTATATTTGCAACGACCGCTTTATTCTTTTTATAAAACATAATTGAGCGTGATCAATCACCATCCGCCAATAAATATTGATGGCAAAATCAACAGTCGTACAAAAATATGCATGCATGATATAACCCTTTTAAATAGATTAAGTTTTGCATGACCACCTTATTTAAAAACTTCCGTTGTTAGAGAAAACACGTTTTTGATTATATTAATATAATGTTTCGCATATCCCCTCGTGTGTGGTTCTGATTATTCACGTGAAAATATTTTTTGGTTCTTGAATGATAATGATTCTATTTGATCCCAAGAACTTTTATCTACTCATATATCATGTTAAACTATGTAACCACACCCCCATTTAAAAGCTTACATGAGGTGGTCACACGGTTCAAAGGATAAATTGTAGAGTAATAATAAATTAAACTTGAGTTCGTGTGAACTCCTTGGAGGTCTTTTATGTACTCTCTCAGCCATTTTATGTCGTATTCTCTTTTTATTAATCTATTTCAAAATAAGTGACATATTTTTATATTTGAAAATAATTTAATTTTAAACTTTCTATTTTTCCTCGATGACATACATGCATACTTTTATAGTAATAGAAATTCATGACATGTTTAAGATCACATATTTTAGAAGTCTTTCATTTCTTTTAAACTCCGTGCCCTGTCAAACACATAAATAGTACTCCTACTAAAGAATTAAAATTAAACAAGCACACAAAAATAGAGGGAAATGTGAATATATACATACAGAACCAGGGGAGTAAGAACTGAAGAAGCCATCAATCTCAGATTTATTCATGCGGTTACGCATGTAAGGATCACAAGACAAGCAGAGATTCTTAACAACAACTCCCTTTGTTCCTTCTGGGACTCTCAAACTTATTGTTTTCTCTGTAGTTATACACATATCTGATTCTAGGGAATCTCTCACGTAATCTTTAAATAACACCTGCTTGTTCTTAATCTCTACAACTCTCTCAGCTGCCATTTTCAGTTAAATTACCACCAAAACTTACAATATTTTCTGTGTTTATGGTTATGGCTATGGCTATGGCTATTTATATGCATTACACAGCAAAATTATAAAGAGCAGGTGTAATATGCCAAAGTTAAATTGATTCTTGGGCCCGACTTTGTCGAACAAATCTGATTAAACAATTTCCTCCTCAATATAAAATGGAAAAATAGAAGAGGATGTATCCAAAATGATTCGTAGTCTTAAAAAAGTACTACATACATTAGAAAACTAAGTTTGAGGGTGTATTTAGAGGCTTATCTTAGCTTTGTAACTTATGGATTGACCAGACTTAATAGATTTTGTCCAAACTTTGTATACATATTAAGAAATTCATTAAATATATATATACATATATATAAAATATTCATTTATGAACCGATTATAATTACTACATCTATTAACCTAAAAATATTATAAAATTCATATATTTCAAATCCTAGATATGTCTATTACGAGCGAGGACTAAAACTTTTTGTATATCCTTAATTAGCTTGCATTTAAGAATGTCTGCTGCCTTTAGGGTCCCCACACACGTCATGTCTAAGGTGGGCCTAGGCTGGGCCCGGACCTAAATGGGATAAACGGGTTGGGCCAAACGGTCCCGGGCCAAATGGTCTCGGGCTTTGGCAGGCCGGGCTTTGGCGGTCCCGGGCAAACAGTTTGGATGGGTGGAATCGGCCCACTGTGGGCCTAAGCCCACATGGTCCCGGGGCTAAATGGGCCGGCCCACGGGCCTAAGTGTTCCGGGCTATTTTTTTTTGAATTTTTTTTTATCTAAGGCAATTTCTTGTAAATTATATGTAAATTATATATATAGTATATATAGTATGTATAGTATGTATAGTATGTATATATATTGCCTTATATAATATATAGCTTATATATATATATATATATATATATATAGTTTATATGTATTAGATATATATATATAGTTTATATGTATTAGATATATAATATATATACTATATCAAATTTAAACACAAAATAAATTGCAAAGAAATATTCAAGGGAATGTCTTATAATTTTTATTATTACGACATTAACAAAAAATGGCAATATCTTTCTTAGTCTTCTCCCCCCAATGGAATGAGCACAACAAGGTACTAATACCACCATTAAAAGGAAAAAAACTAAGGAAGATGTGCCAAAATACAAGTTACATATTAGTCTATGTATTATCTCTAACAAATCTCATAATCCTTCAAGGTCCGGAGGAATTTTCGTTGGTGGTGGTGGAAAAGAAGCTTGTTCATCATCGCTTTCGGGTGAAGCAGCATCCTGCGCAAGTTCCGCTAGCATTTCTTATTACGACATTAACAAAAAATGGCAATATCTTTCTTAGTCTTCTCCCCCCAATGGAATGAGCACAACAAGGTACTAATACCACCATTAAAAGGAAAAAAACTAAGGAAGATGTGCCAAAATACAAGTTACATATTAGTCTATGTATTATCTCTAACAAATCTCATAATCCTTCAAGGTCCGGAGGAATTTTCGTTGGTGGTGGTGGAAAAGAAGCTTGTTCATCATCGCTTTCGGGTGAAGCAGCATCCTGCGCAAGTTCCGCTAGCATTTCTTCATAAGCTTCGTCTATCTCCTGTTGTGATTCTGCAAGTCCAAAATTTCTTCTTTCCGAATGGATCCAATATCTGAAGAGTACTGATTTTTCTAAGATCTCCCTCATAGACGCTCTATGGTCACCTATTTGAAGTCTCGCTTGACTGAAAGCGCTCTCTGATGCCACTGTTGAAGCTTGAACACTTTAAAATATCTCGAGTCATCCTTGAAAGAACCGGATAGTGTTTTTGTTTGTCCTTCCATCATTCCAAATCATCGAAGGAGCTGCGGGGATTCTCTGATTCAAGTCCCTGTGACAAATAAACTTGAAGCTCATTTAGTTGTGAACTATCACCAATATTATCACCTTGAGAACCCCTGAACTCCGTCCAAGAACTAAGGGCTTTTAGGCCCGAAGTTCTTTTAGATGATTGCGAACTAGACGAAGTAGGAGTTGGAACATTTGGTCTAGCATGATCTAAGTCAAGTTGATAAGCATTATAAATTGTTTGAGCATTTATTTTAATTGAGGCTTTTGCATCTCCAAGTGTGGCAAATTCCTCAGCTAAAAGTGATAAAACGTTATAAATTTTTGTGTACCAAAAGTGAGGACCTCCTAATTTTATTGTAGGATTTAACATGGCAGCAACACCAAAAATAGGGGGGATAGGGAAAAAATATTTTTTAAACTTAGCTTTCATAGAATCAATAGCATGTTGATAAATTACCCCACCCTCTGAAAATTGAGTAAATAAATCTGCAAGTGCTGCAATATAAACTAAACAGTTAGAAATAGTAGGATAATATTGCCCAGATAATTCATTTGTAGCAACATGAAATTGTTCTAAAAAGTCTACAAGCATTTTAACATTAGTCCAATCTTGATTTGTAAGGTGCTCATCATCATCATCATCATCACCACCATCAACACGAGCATTATACGTTGTGTTTATTGGGTTTCTATATTCATATGCAACAACTAAACTTTCATATATGTGATTCTATCTAGTCTGGACAAGATTTAGGAACCTTTCTTTCTCTAAGGCCAAATTCATCACATTTTTTAAAATATTCTCTAAGTCTACTTCTACGGGTTAAATAAAAAAACTAATTAAGAGCCATTTTAACATTTTCAATTTCTACATTTAAAATTTTCATACCATCACCGACGATTAAATGGTAAATATGACAAATACATCTAACATGAAAAATATTACTAAATGCCGGATTTAGTGTAATTGTAAGCAAGCCTATAGCATTAGTGTTACTAGAAGCATTATCCATTGAAACCGACATTATTTTATCTCTAATGCAAAAACATCTATAAATATCTGCAACTGTGTTAGCAATAAACCTGTGTGGCGTGAATTAATTATTCTATAAGCAATAATGCACTTTTGCATTATTCAGTCCTCATCTATCCAATGACTTGTAACGGTTAGATAATCACAGTCATTACCATTTCTACCAATATCAGTAGTAATAGCAATGCGACAATCTATATGAGTAAATAAATAGCGCAAATATTGTTCATATTCATGTTTATATTTATAAATATCGCTCTTCACGGTTGCGCGAGGCCATCCTTTATAAGTAGGATTAAAAACTCTTCTAATATAATGCACAAAATGAGAGTTAGAAGGAAAACTATAGGTTAAGCACATAACATTAACCATTTTTGCCAATTCTTCACGATCTTTATTTGGATCATAATATAAAATGTCACCGGTAACAATGTTAATTCCCAGTTGAACTAGATTTGACCCTGTACTAGGGTTAACTGTAGTATTTACACTTGTCCCCTCTTGCGCAGCTTTCATTTGTAAATATCTAGCTTTATCTCTAGGGTGTTTCTTTATATGTCTAGCCAAAGTACTCGTACCGCTACGGTCTCCAGTATATTTATGAGCCATCAAAGACCCACAAGTTTTACACTTAGCCTTATTTTGTTCTCTTAGTTGAGTAAAAAAGTGCCAAATAAGAGATGTTTCGGTCCGTTTAGAAGGTTGTTTATTAAAAGTAGGGGTTAATACATGAGGGTCAGGCAGGGCATTATTTGGATTATTATCAGTTGTATTATTAACAGGACTAGTAGGTATATCATCTAAATCCGGTTGTGTTTCATCTAAATCATCATTTTTCTCATCATTTTCAAAGATAGTTTGATTAGGATAAAGAGCATTCATAACTTCATCATTTAATTGTTGACCTGGTGCAACATCATGGCAAAATTGACTATCGGAAAATTGAAAACAAGGGTTATCACTATCAAGAATAATAGGTGGAGGAGGACGGGTAACAGGTCTAGGTCGGGGAGCCGGGGGAAGAGTAGTAGCTTGGCGACTAGATTCACCAATTTTAGATTTTCCCTTATCCTTACCACCAAATATTTTTTTCAAAGAAAAGTCCATAGTAATTATAATTATACTAACTAAAACAAACAAAACTATAATATTAAAACTTAAGAGTTAGAACGAGTTTACCAAATTGACGAACAACTTCTTGAAAATTGAATATCGTTGAAGACTTGAATACTTCAATTCACCAACTTCACAATTTTTCACGAAATTGCAATAATAAAGTAAGCAATTATAGAATAAAATTAGAGAGAGATTGATGAATTTGTGAGTAAAAATGAAAGAATGAGGGGGTATTTATAGTTGAGAATAGGGAAAAAATGTAATTATAAAAAGTTTGGGGTTAAAACAAAGTTTGAGGGCCAAATGACTATTTTTGAAAATGGCAAACGGCTAAAATTGCAGGCCAACGGCTACTTTTTAAATTTCAGACCGTTGGCCTTTTTTTTTAATTTTTTTTTTAAAAATAGTCGTTGGGCCCGGTTAAACCGGCTCAGGCCCGCCTGCCGGTCCCGGGCTATTTGGTGAGGACCACCCAATGTAGGCTTTTAGGATCGGTAAGGACCGACCCATTTGAACCGGCCCGTTTGGCCCGTTTGCAAGCGGTCCCGGGCTGGGCCCGACCCACAATACGGCCTTAGTCATGTCTTTGAAGACTCGAGAAATCTTAGTAGGCGTTTGGACATAAGAATTGTAAATTTTCAAAATAGGGAGAAATTTTTTTAAGTGAAAAAGTTATTTAAAATTTAGAGTTGTGTTTGGACATGAATATAATTTTTGGTTGTTTTTGAAGTTTTGTGAGTGATTTGAGTGAAATTTTTGGAAAACAGATTTTTGGAGTTTTTCAAATTTTCGAAAATTTCCAAAATGCATCTTAGAGTGAAAATTAGAAATTTTGTGAACAAAAGCCGATTTCGGAAAAAAATGAATTTTTTTTAAAAAAAGAAAAAAATTTCTTATATCCAAACGGGCTCTTAAGAATACAGAATATGGAACGGACTGACACCAGTGTCATGTCATACACCTCTATTTGAAGATTACGCTATTGCTTAAAGTTATGAGACAACAAAAGAGCAAATTTATGTCTATCCGGCAAACTCTAGGATTTAAATTAAATAGGTTCAATCTTATACTAAATTTATGGTTAAAATTATACATTCAAATCTAATATTTATTTGGATTTTAATAGATTCTTATATATACTTATATTTCATATTGAAAACTCTCAGTTCAAATTAACCCATAACAAAAAGGCAGTCAAAACACTTCGTTTATTCATTTGTCCCGAGTTTTTGCATAAGGAGTTGGCTCTTCAGTCATTACTCTAGTTACTCTAGATTATATCGAAAATTACCTCCTGTGTAAATAAATAGATATAAGGATAATATTAGAGACCACTCTCAAGTTTAACTTTAGTTTATAATTTGTAACACTAATGTCTCTTGCAGTTTACAATATTATGTTTACCTTCCTTATTTTAATTTCTTTGTAATGATTCTTTTAATTTATTTATCATTAACGAAAACAAATAATGATTTAATACCTTTATAATTATTGTTTTTTTAAAATTTTCTCACATGGTATCTATATGCTGTTAAAAAATTGCTTACATGTTATTTTTTAGTGTCAGAAATTTGACTTTCCAGTGAGTTGTATTTTTTGAAAAATAAAGTATAGTTTAATAATTCTAGTGAGACCAAATAATTTTATGACTTTACTGGTGTAACAGATAAAGTTTAGTGTTGTATGTTAAATTAACACGTAAAAAATGAATAAGAATTCAAAGCGAGATTAAAAATATGTATGAAAGGTGTGCTAACTGCTAAGTCACGAATCCTAAATCATAGAACAAATATATGAAGTGGTACATAAGCTGAAACGAAATCTATCCAAAATATATAAAAAAGAGAATTGCTCGCGCACGAGGTAAACACCCGTAGGTGAACTTTTGCCTCGTGATTATCTTAAGATGATTGAGTGTATCTTTTTTTTTTTAATAATTTTTTTATTTGAGCCTATGTTGTATCAGTGGAGAAAAAACTTTATCGTTTAAAACATTGATCGTATGGCTAAAAGAATATAACCTCTCAATAGAAAAAAAGAAAGAATAGCATCTATGCAGACTAACAACTATAACAATATGCAGTATCTATGTGACACATAGGAGTATATATATATATATATGTTTTCGGAAGAGGGCCAAAAATACCATTCAACTAACTAGGAGAAATAAAGCAAATTTACTCTTATAATGAATTTGGTCCCAGACATATCTTTATTATCAGTAGATTGGTTCAAATTTATCCCTCAACTATAGGAAATAGAATAAATTTGTTCTTTTGTTTAAATTCAAACCCAGATATGCCCTTATCAGAAGGGGTCAAGATCGTATTTGCCCTTAAAACTAGCAGAATTTATTTTTTATTAACCCTTTTATTTTATGGTCACCAATTTTATTTGACTTCTATTTCTAAAACAACAAGAGAAAGAATAAAAGAAGGAAAAAAAGCATGTAGATTTTTTTTCCATAAATACATATCAAAAGCAGAAATTCACAAAACATTCTCTTTTACTCAAAAGATAACTAATAAGTCTTCTCTCTTTTTCTTTTTGGGTAAATAAGTCTTCTCACTTTTAGTTTTTGTCTTTATGAAGATGAATACTCTCCTGTCTACTCAATTATAATAATATGTGGGTTCTTGAAGATTATTTTTTTCCCATGGAAAAATAATTAGTTTTCTAGAATTGGTGTTCTTTTAATTATTGCTAAATCCAGGAGAGTAAATAAGTTTTAAATAGGGAGACATGTTTACAAATCTGCTAAAATCAAGTACTAACACTACTAAGATATACACAAATTCAAAAATATCAAATGTGCAAATTTTGACTGCAAAGTTCATCCTAATATATATTTTTAAATCTTTCATTAGACGTGTTTATCCTTTTATTCTCCTTAATATTGAAATATATTTACAATTATTCTCCTTAAGCGATATGTTGAGCGAGGCATGAGATTATATGATGATGTCACGATTTAAAAATTTCAATCAAGAATCAAGGGATCGTGATGGTGCCTAACCCTATTTGCTAGGTAAATCAACACACAACAATAAATAAAGAAGCAAAATTAAATATTAAACAACATAATATCATAAATAAAAAGTATCATAAATAAAAAGCATAGCATCTAATAGCAACATCATAAGTCTAAAACCAACATAGCTAATATAACAACATCACATTAGTATCATTGAGTACATAAGCTTCTAAGAGTACTAAATACAAAGTTTTAAATAAAGTACAATATTGTCTGATACATTTAAATAGTAACAAAGATAAGGAAGTTGACTTCAGAACCTGCGAACGGGTATGCAACATTACCTCGAGTCTCCCTAAATGTCCAAGCTAGCCGCCTCTTAGAATACTGCAACGACCAATATCAGAATCAACACAAAAAATGTAAAAGTTTAGTATGAGAACAACCGACCCATGTACTCAGTAAGTGTCGAGTTTAACCTCGATGAGTCAGTGACGAGGCTATAGCATGACACTTACTTTATAAACATGTGCAGTTAATAAGCAAGAGAACGAATAGGAAAATAACAAGTTAAATAGTAAGAGAAATAATAAGAGTAAATACCAGAAATAGTAAAATAGTCACCTAAAGAAATTAACCATCATGTTTTCTCAACTATCACAACCACGCCCATGTCAACAACTCAAATCCAAATGAATAAAATGATAGCCATGACACAACATAGCCGAATCCACAAATCTGCATAAATGAAGAAATGGGTAAAAGACATTAGGTCAAATAGCACGGAAAAATCTGACGTTCATATATCACTCATCCTCAGCGCACGGGAACACCCGTCGTGCCATATCTCTCACCCTCGTAGAACTGAAACACCCCTCATGTATAGCTACTCATCCTCGTATCAAGGAAACATCCGTCGTGCATAATAACTCATCCTCCCCAAGCATGTGTAAATCAGTACCAAGCAAGGTAAGAAGCAAAAAATAACATCAAAGAGAGTGGTTAAGCATAATACTGTCACGACCCAAAACTCTAACCTGTCGTGATGGTGCCTATCAATGGTACTAAGCAAGCCGATTTTCAAAATACTTCGATATTTCATAAAAGATAAACCAAAAGCTTTTTCATAACAGAGTTTTCATAAAATCAGGAGTTAAACTCAAAATACAATGCGGAAGATAGCCCCAAATATCGGGGTGTCACTAAGTCATGAGAATCTAGTCAACAAGTCTAAGAAACAGTGTCTACAAAAGCCTGTGTCTAAATGTCAACACAGAAAATAAAGATAGCAAAGAAGGAAAACAAGGACTGCGAACGTCGGCAGCTACCTTGTAAATCTCCGGTACTCGACCACACACGAGCCCAACATCCTCAGTGGCCGGACACACCTGGATCTGCACATCAAATGCAGGGTGTAGTGTTAGTACAACCAACTCAGTAAGTAATAGAAACAAATGTGGAACTGAGAAGCAGTGACGAGCTATACAAATACAGATCATTTTAGTAATTTCAACAATGAAAGTAGACATGGGTAAATTCCGGCAATATAAGTCAAGTCAGCTGCAAATATCCTAAGTTCAGGTAGAACAGTTATAATATTTCCCAGAAGTTCAGAACAGTAACATTAATAAACTAAGTGTAGCAACAAAGCAAGACAGATACAACTTCTCAGGGTAACGATTACTCAAGCTCTCAATAGCTCAATACTCGGCTCTCAGCCCTCAATACACACACTTAATAGGTACCTGTGCTCACTGGGATTGTGTAGACTTTGGAGGGGCTCCTACGGCCAAAGCGCTATAATTCGCACGGATAACTCACATGCTGCACAGACAACTCATGTGCTATAATATCATATCAAGATCAAGACGAACAACTCACGTGCTATAGTATCATATCAGGATCCACACGGACAACTCACGTGCTATAATATCATATCAAGATCAGCACAGACAACTCACGTGCTATAGTATCATATCAGTATCCGCACGGACAACTCACGTGCTACAGTATCAACACCTCACCCTTAGGCCCTCAGCCTCACTTAGTCATCAACCTCCCTAGTCTCTCGGGCTCTCAAAAATCATATAAATCAGCCCAAACAGAGATAATAACATGTATCAACAAAGAACAAGAAGAGATTGAGGTGTGATATGCAAATAAAATCATGTTTGAGTACAAGACATCAAATAGTAGCTAATTCAACAAAAACACGGCATCAACGAGTCCCAACAGTGATATCATATGGCCTAAGCATGATTTCTAACATGAATTGCATACAAATTACCATAAAACAGAGGGAACATGTAGTTAACAGTAAGCTATTCGACTTTACAGTCTCACGGGACGGACTAAGTCATAATATCTTCAGTGCACGCCCACACGCCCGTCACCTAGCATATGCTTCACCTCCAAAATAATCACACGACACAAAATCTAGGGTTTTACGCACTCAGTACCAGATTTATAACTGTTACTTACCTCAGTCCAAGCAAAACTCTACTCCAAAATGCCCTTGCCTCGCGAGTCGGCTTCCGAATGTCCCGAATCTCAGCAATCACTTCAAAATCCTCCTCAAAATTCTCCAAAATCTGAGTTCCAAAATATGAAAATGGTGAAAAATCTTGAAGTCCCGTATTTATATGTTCTGCCCTGGCTTTTCGCACCTACAACCATATATCCGCACCTGCAGAGCCGCTTCTGTTGTCCTTCGTCTGCTTTCACCACTTCTTCGAGGTTAGACTAGATACTTTCTAGGTACGTTGTTTTACATACTCATGCTACACTTTTGCACTAATTGTGCAGATACTAATGAAGGTACATCTGGTGGCCATTCGGGCACACATCCTCGTTATCCGGAGACTTAGTAGTTAGCTGTTCTCCATGCTCCAGCACCTGGAGTCTCCTTCCCGTTGTATTATTACTTTTGTCTAATATTTTCAGACAATAGCTATAGTGGTTTGTATATTCTACTACATTGCTCGTGCACTTGTAACAACGAGATTTTGGAAATTCTAGTAGATGATTATGATTTTGCCTAATATTGTCACCCATTTTATGTTTTACTAATATTTGATATATCCATAATTTTCTATGCATTAATTTCCTTATTTAACAAAATCTATGAGTTTAAAAGTGATAAAACGAATAATTAAATGGGTTGTTCACCATTGGCTTGTCTAACAGTGACGTTGGGTGCCATCAGGGCCTATAATGGGAATTGGGTCGTGACAGCTTGGTATTAGAGTACTAGATTTACATAAATCTCACAAGTCATGAGTAGGCCTAGTAGAGTCTTGCTGATCAGTGCGGAGATGTCCGTACTTATCTTCGAGAGGCCATAGGGTGTTAGGAAAATTCTCTTTCTTCATCTCGTATCGTGCAGTTGATGTCTGCTAAATATCTTACTGTTATTCTATCACAGATTGTGAGAACGCAAGCTACGGCTGTACCTGGCGGAAGAGGAGCTTCTCCCCCAGTTGTTAGAGGTAGAGGCAAAGGACAAGGGAGGGCCACAACTCCTGCTAGAGGTCGAGGGCGTCCTAGAGTTGCTCCTGTTGTACCCACCATTGGATCTAGCGGAAGATCCTGTTATTGAGAAGCAGGATGAGATGCCTGCAGTTGAGCCGGCCCCGGCAAATTTTATGACTGCACCGGGATTTCAAGAGGTCATGGGCCGTATGATACGGTTCATGGATTCTATGACTCAGGTCGGGCTATTTCCGGCTGATCTGGCAATATCTCAGGAGGGTGGGGGAGCACAGACCCCTACCACTCAGGCTCCAGGGTATGTTGTTGTCATTTATCAGACACCAGGTGCACTGCCTATAGGCGGGGCCCAGCCGATTGCAGCTGTTATATAAAGCCCAGACCAGTCGCGGCCATTGTGCATCAGAAGCGGCTGGACAGATGTATTGGGCTTCATCTTCCTATCTTGGCGGTGAGTGGTCCAAGGACTGATCATGCCCAACTCTAATCCTATAAAGGATAAGCGGCCACAACAAATATAATCCGATCGAAAACTCCGGAGTCGAATCCCACAGAGAACTAAGTCTTATTTACAGTTGTTCAATATCACTAAGAAACACAAGTCCAAATAATTTCTTAATTATAAAGATTATAATATTTATTTTTATCTAATTAATTAACAAATATTAGAAAGCAGTAAAACTATAACAAGGATAAGTATTGGAGACAAGATTAATGAGGTCTAGAGTTATGGTTTTTCCAATTATCGGAATCCTTCCCGCTACGTCTTCTATAATTTCGCCTAAGTATTCTCTACCGATCATGAGCACTCTGAGGGTTGTAATTCTCTCCCGAGTAACTATCACAATTTACTAGACATATTCTCCCGAATTACGCTAGGTGGCATTAAGTACGGCTCACTCGGATCACACCAAGGTTTCGTTATCCCTAATCCCACCTTTAAACCCTCTGTATTGATCCCTCATATACGTTAGGAGTGATGTTTTTCAACAACTACCTAAATATGCACTCTCTCCTGAGTAATACACACTAAATAGGCACATTCGATTGAGATCTCTTCAACTAACCTGCTACAACAAATCTATATTAACGTAACAGGGAAATTATCCTCCAATAGGTTCCATCAAAACCCTAGATAACAAATTATCTATTCATAATAGTATGCATAACTACAATACTAGAATTCATAACCAATAATGGAAATAGGAAGAAGGAAGTGAGAAACTCGTAGAAGAATTCTCCCCCTTGCTCCTAGTGTGTTCTTGCCTCCTTAGGTCGAATCCCCGTCTAATATCGGTCTTCCCTTTAAAATTTGTATTTAATGACTATTTATACGTGTAGAAAAAAACCTAGACGAAATAATCAAGTCCAAAACCAAATAGGAGACAAAATAGACCTTAAAAACCCGGACCACACGAAGCATCTCGTTGTAAACCTCGCCTTGCGAGCTTCCCCGCACGCTCCACCTCGTGTTAGGCCTAGCGACGTAAGCTCTAACGCAAGCTTTACCCTTCGCGTCGCCTTCTGCCTTTGCTTCATTTCCAAAGTTTGATTTCTGCCTAACTTTTGCAAACTTCTTCTCTTTCTTCTTTTGTCTTTTCCTTTGTTTCTTTTTCAATTGTTTTTTTTCTTCTATTGATTTGTTTTAATTTTTTATTTGTTTTCGTTTGTCTCCAATTGCATGGACATAATCATGAGCCATTCTTGTAGTACATAAAATACACATAAAATCTCTACTTTGCTCCCAATTTTGTCTTCAACGTACCTACACATAAATAAACTCAATTAAGCACAAATATAGTATAGTTTAGCATTAAAGAACTTAAAATATAAGGTAAATAATGTACTAAAATATGGAATTATAGCCAAATATCAAGGACCCACAAGATTTCATTGACCATTGCAGGGAAAGGTTGTATAATATGGGAGTAGTGAAGTCTAATGGGGTAGAATTCACCACTTTTCAATTGGAGGGCAAGGCCTATAGATGGTGGTAGTCTTATCTATATAGTGGGCCAGAAGGTTCACCTCCCTTGACTTGGGAATAGTTCACACATCTCTTTTTGGAGAGAAATATTCCACTCTCTCGCAGGGAAGAGTTACGGGGTCAGTTCGAGCGTCTCCAGCAGGGTCAGATGTCTGTGACCGACTATAAGGAGAGATTCTCTGAGTTGTCTCACCATGAACTTATGATACTCCCTAGAGATGCAGATGTTTATTACGGGCTTGCATTATAGTCTGGAGGTTAACATGTCCCAAGAGGTTGAGATAGGGACTCCTTATAATCAGGTTGCGGAGATAGCTTGGAGGATCGAGGATATATGCAACTAGGGTCGAGCATACACAATGTGGGAGAATCGGCCTAGAAATTCTAGCAGATTCAGTGGCGCCCTGTTTCGGGGCAGAGGTCAGTTCATAAGGGGCCAGTCTAGCAGGCTCATGCATTCTACATCACCGCCTGTTTGGGGCGCTCTAGTGTGGCCCTAGTTTAGTGCCATTCTAGAGAGTACCTACCGTCCATCGATTATTCAGGGTTCTTCGAGTGGGTACTCAAATCACCAAGGTCAGACTTAGGGTGAGCAGTCTTCTGCACAGAGAGTTTGCTGCGAATGTGAGGAGCTTGGTCACCTAAGGAGGTTTTGCCCCAAGCTTCGGGGCAAGGTAGTACAACAAGGCCATCAACCCATGATCACCACACCAGCTGCTGCATCGCCCGTCCAGCCGGCTAGAGGACGAGGGCAGGTAGGTAGGGGTCGCCCTAGAGGTGGAGGCCATCCAGGTGGTGCTTCGGCTAGATTTTATGCTTTCCCAGCTAAAACAAATGCAGTAGCCTCAGATGCCATGATCACAAGTAATATCTTTGTCTGCAGTAAGGATGCTTCGGTACTATTCAATCCAGGATCTACTTATTCATATGTATCTTCTCTATTTTCTCCCTATATGGATGTCTCTTGTGAATCCTTGGGTATTTCTGTATATGTGTCCATGCCAGTAGGTGATTTTGTTATTGTGGATCGGGTTTACTAATCCTGTGTAGTGACCTTCTTTAGTTATAAGACGAGGGAGGATCTTCTGTTGCTTGATATGACTGACTTTGAGGTCATCTTGTTCATAGAATGGTTGTCTCTGTTCCATGCCATTCTTGACTATCATAGCAAAACTGTTACCTTAGCAATGCTAGAGTTGCCTAGACTGGAGTGGAGGGGTTCATCTATCAGTAACTCATTTGCAAGACTTCAAGCGATGTCCCCATCTAGTCGGGTTATCTCTTTCTTTAAGGATCGACATATGGTCGGGAAGGGTTATTTGGCCTATTTGGCTTATGTTTAGGATACTACTGTGGAAACTCCTATGATTGATTCAATGCTCGTGGTGCGGGTGTTTTTCGATTTATTTCCCTCTGATTTACCAGGCATGCCACCAGATCGTGATATCGATTTCAGCATTAATTTGTCACCAGGCACCCAGTCTATCTCTATTTCACCTTATCGCATGGCTCCAAAGGAGTTGAAGGAATAGCTTGAGGATTTGCTCGAGTAGGGGTTCATCAGGACGAGTGTGTCACCTTGGGGTGCACCGATATTGTTTGTGAAGAAGAAAGATTGGAGTATGCAGATGTGCATTGATTACCACTAGCTACACAAAGCCACTATCAAGAATAATTACCTATTGGTGCGGATTGATAATTTTTTGATCAGTTACTGGGTGCTAGGATGTTCTTTAAGATCAACTTAAGGTCTGAGTATCTTCATCTGAGGATTCGTGCTTAGGATGTTCCGAAAACGACCTTCCAGACTAGATATGGGCACTTTGAGTTTTTAGTGATGTCCTTTGCCTTGACTAACGCCCTTGCAACATTTATGGATATGATGAATCGGGTGTTCAGGCCATATCTTGATCAACATTCATTATCTTGATTTATTACATATTGATCTACTCGCGTAATATGTAGGAGCATGGGCAACATTTTAGGATAGTGCTTCAGACATTGCGGGAATAAAGTTGTATGATAAGTTCTCCAAGTGCGAGTTTTGGTTGGATTTTGTGGCTTTCTTGGGGCATGTAGTATCAGGCAAGGGTATTAAGGTGGATCCCAAGAAGATCAAGGCAATTCAGAGTTGTCCTCGTCCTACCATAGCGACCGAGATCAGGAGTTTCTTGAGGCTTGCAGATTATTATCGTCGATTTATGGAGGGCTTCTCATTCATTCCAGCTCCTTTGAGTAGATTGACCTAGAAGGATGCTTCGTTCAGATGGTCTGATGATTGTCAGACGAGTTTTCAGAAGCTCAAGACTATATTGACTACGACACTAGCTTTAGTTTTGCCTCCAGTTCTGGGATGCATATTGCGATGTTTTATGTGATGGCATGGGTTATGTATTGATGCAGGAGGGGCGAGTTATTGCATATGCTTCACGTCAGTTGAATCCCCATGAGAAGAATTACCCTGTGCATAATTTGGAGTTGATCGCGATAGTTCATACTCTCAAGATCTGGAGGCATTATTTTTATAGGGTGGCGTGCAAGGTCTACAACAATCACCACAGTTTGCAACATTTGTTTAGCAGAGGGACCTTAATCTGAGGTAGCGCAGGTGGCTTGAGTTAATGAATGATTTTGATATTACTATCCTCTATCATTCGGGCAAGGCGAATGTTGTTGCGTATTCTTTGCGCAGAAAGGTTGAGAGTATGGGTAGTTTGGCATTCATTTCAGTAAAGGAGAGGCCATCGACTTTGGATATTCAATCCTTAGCTAACTGACTTGTGAGTTTGGATATTTCAGAGCCTAGTCGAGTTCTTGCATGTGTTATGGTTCAGTCTTCTTTATTCAAGCAGATCAAGGTTCGTCAATTCAATGATCCACACTTGCTGGTTCTTAGAGAGATGGTGCTATGGGGTAATGTCAAGGAGGTTACTATCGGTGATGATGTTCTGCGACTCCAAGCCGCTTATGTGTTCCTAATGTTGATGGCCTGATGGAGACGATTCTAGAGAGGCATACAGTTCACAATATTCTATTCATCTAGGTGCCACGAAGATGTATCATGAACTGAGGCAGCATTACCAGTGACGGCAGACGAAGAAGGATATATTTGATTATGTTGTGAGATGTCTAAATTACAGGCATGTTAAGTATGAGCGCCGGAGGCCAGGTGGCGTACTTCAGCAGATGGTTATACCAGAATAAAAGTGGGAGCAAATCATTATGAATTTCATAGTTGGGTTGCTACGGACGTTGAGGAAATTTGATGTCGTTTGGGTCATTATCGACTAACTAACCAAGTCTGCACACTTTATTGCGGTGGTGACTACATATACTTTAGAGAGGTTAGCCCAAATTTATATTCAGAAGATTGTCCGGTTGCATGGTGTTCCTATTTCCATCATTTTAGATAAGGCCCTCAGTTCACTTCATATTTTTGGAGAGCTGTATAGAGTGAGTTGGGTACCCGGGTAGAGCTCAACACAGTCTTCCATCCGCAGACCGACAACAGTCGGAGTGGACAATTCAGATTCTAGAGGATATGCTCAAAGCATGTGTGATTGATTTTGGAGGGCAGTGGGATCGATTCTTACCATTGCCGAGTTTGCTTATAACAACAATTATCAGTCCAACATCGAGATGGCTCCATTTGAGGCATTGTATGGTTGACGATGTCGTTCCCCCATCAGTTTGTTTGATCCCGGTGAGGCTAGGTTATATGGTACTGATTTGGTAAAGGATGTCTTGGATAAGGTATAATTGATTCAGGAGCGACTTCGCACAACTCAGTCCAGACAGAAGAGTTATGTGGATCGAAAAGCGCATAGTTTATCATTTATGGTAGGTGAGAAGGTTCTCTTAAAAGTCTCAATGATAAAGAGTATCATTAGGTTTGGAAAGATGGGCAATCTGAGTCCGTGGTTCATCGGTCCATTTGAGGTATTGGAGAGAGTTAAGGAGGTTGCATATAGGCTTGCCTTGCCTCCTAGCCTATCGAGAGTTCATCCTGTTTTCCACGTGTCTATGCTTCGGAAATACCATGCCGACAAGTCCTATGTGTTAGATTACAACATACTTCACCTAGATGAGAGCTTGGGCTATGAGGAGGAGCCAATTGTTGTTGACAGGTAGGTCTGCCAGTTGAGGTCTAAGAAGATTTCAGCGGTAAAGGTCTAGTGGAGGGGTCAACCAGCCGAGGAAGAGACTTGGGAGACCGAATAGGACATGTAGAACAAATATCCACACTAAATCAACACTCCAGGTGTGATTCTAGAACCGTTCGAGGGCGAACATTTGTTTAAAGGGTGGAGAATGTAATGACGTGGCCGATTGTTTTGCTTTCTAGATCCTCATTCCCTTACTTAAGACTTCCCGTATATGCTTTTACTATTTTATGACTTGAGGGGATGGTTAGTTTGGTTTTGGAAGGGTTCAGCTTGAATTCAGAACACTTAGTTCTATGTAGTGGCTTAAGGTGGCAAAGTTTAACTGGAGTCAACACTTGGGTAAATGACCTCAGAACCAAGATTTGAAGGTTCCAATAGGTTTGTATGATGATTTTGGACTTGGGCATATGCTTGGATTGAGTATCGGGTGAACCGGGAGTGTTTTGATTCTTGTTGTTGAAAGTTGGCGCATTGAAAGTTTTAGAGTTTCTTAAATTTGGTTTGAAGTAGACTTTAGTGTCATCGATGTCCATTTGGGATTTCGAGCCTAGGAATAGATTTGTATTGTGATTTGAGACTTGTGCATAAAATTTGGCGACATTCCAAGTTGTCTAAGTATGATTCGCGTTCGGAGCTAGTTGAAGAAGTTTGAAGTTCAAAAGTTGATTAATTCGGTTTGACGGTGCGATTCTTGGTTTTGATGTTGTATGTTTTCCAGGACTTCGAGCAGGTCTGGATTATATTTATGAACTTGTTGGTGCATTTATATGGGGTTCTGGATGGCTTGGGTGTGTTTCAGACCACCTAGAGTTAAGTCCAAATTGCAGATTTTGCTGTTACTAGTTTCCTTCTTTGCGAACATGAAGGGTGCCTCGCGTTCGCGATGAAGGATTTGGGTTGAATGATTTTTGCCTATTGCGTTGTGATAATGGATTCGCGATCGCGAAGCTTTGGGTCACTGGCCTTCGCATTCGCGATCGCTGGGTTGCGTTCGTGTAAAGAGAGGTAAACTAGGGGAGGGGGGTGGGCAGGCCTTGGCCTTCGCGTTCGCCAAGTATGAACCTATTTCTCTCAAATAAAGGTTAACAAAGATACGTACCTCTTTTAAGAACTCTAATGTCGCTTTCTCTTAAGAACAAGCCTCCAACAACTTGAATCTAGTCAAATAATACTCAAATAAGTCAAAACAAGCTTAAGAAACTCTCATAATACGAAAACGGGTCGATCTTTAACATATTTGGAAAAGTCGACAAAAAGCCAACTCGGGCCCACTTGGTTGAAATCTGAATTCAAGATCAAATTCCGACTAGTCCAAATATATGATTTGTTTTGAGATCTGACCTCAAATCGAGGTTTGAATCTCCAAAAATTCATATATTAAGTTACTGCCCGAAAACTCTATTTTTACTCTTTAAAATCCTAGATTTAGGGATAAAAATAATAGACATTAATCAAAATAAAGTTAAAGTCACTAACCTTTGAAGTTGGGAAGAAAGTCCTCTCAAACATTTCCTCCTAACGAAGTCTAGGTTTCAAAAATAGAATAAAATGAGCTAATCTTGGAATCCTCCCATTTTTACCAAGCTACAGATATCGTAATTGCGAACTATTGTTCGCAATTACACAAGTTGCAAATGTGAACCAGTGGGCGCAAATGTAATGGAGTACCCTAGCCACTAAAGTCGCAATTGCGATCTCAACTTCGCTTCCCTCCCCTCCACAAACCTCGCAAATGTGAGTAAGAATTTGCAAATGTGAACCTTGCATGTGCGAGCTGGTCATTGTAATTGCGATGACTATAGCACCAACAATGACAAACTTATCAAATCAGCCCGAAATCAATTTGAAACTCTCCCGAGTCCCTCTGGCCCATTCCAAACATCCATACAAGTATATAAGCCTTACACAAACTCGTTCATAGACTCAAAACATAAAAAAAAATCAGAAATCAAGAATCAAACATCAAAATTCAAGGATTCAAATGTTCATGAACTCAAGTTTCCAACTTTCAGCTATAAGAGTTGAAATGGCCTCGGTACACCCGACACTCAAACCAAACATATGTACAAGTCTAAATCATCATACGAACCTACCAAATGATGATCCGGTGTTATTTACCAAGAATATACCGTGGTCAACTCCAACAACATTAAGGCTCTATAATTTGAGTTTCTATTCCAAAACACATCTAAACTATTCGAAAATCAAAATGAACCATGCACACAAGTCATAATACATTAAATTAAGCTACTCAAGGCATCAAATCATGAAAGGGAAAGTTATAACTTAAAATGACCTATCGAGCCGTTATATTCTTTACCGCTAAAAAAATGTTCGACCTCGAATGGATATAGAAATAGACCTGAATTGGTAAAGAGATGCGGATATCTACTCTTTATATCATACTCAGACTCCCAAGTAGCCTCCACAATCGTTTGCCCTTTTCAAATCACTTCCACAAAAGAAATATCCGTATATCTCAACTTTTTAACATGCCAATATACAATAACTACCGGATCCTCTTCATAATCAAATCCTCATCATGCTGCACTATGTGGAAGTGTAGAACATGCAATTTATCTTCATGATACTTCATAAGCATTAAAATGTGAAATACCGGACGAACTCCCGATGGACTAGGTGGAAAAGCAAGCTTATATGCCACCTCCCCAACGCTCTTTAATATCTTAAATGGGCCAATGAATCTAGGGTTCGGATTTTCCTTCTTCCCATATCTCATCACACCGTTCATAGGAAAAACTTTAAAAAGTACCTTCTTGCACTCCATAAAGGCCAAATCACGGACCTTCATGTCCGCATAACTCTTATGCCTACTCTACACTGTCCGAAGATACTCTTGTATCAAATTTACCTAATCTAAGGCATCATGAACCAAATCCGTACCAAACATCCTAGCCTCACCAGGTTTAAACCAACCAATAGGAGAATGACACAACCTACCATATAAAGTCTCACACGACGCCATTTAAAGGTGGTACTGATAACTGTTATTGGAGGCAAATTCCGCAAATGGTAGAAACTGATCCCAATGGCCTTTGAAATCAATACACAGGCCCTCAACATATCCTCAAGGATTAGAATGGTCTACTCAGACTGGCCATCCATCTGTGGGTGAAATGCAGTGCTCAGATCCATATGTGTTCCCAACTCTCACTGAATAGCTCTCCAAAAGTGCGATGTGAACTGAGTGCCACAGTTTGAGATTATAGAAATGGGCACACCATGCAAATGAACAATTTTGGTGTATATCTGATCCAACTTCTCATAAGTGTATGAAATCATCACCGGAATAAAATGCAAAGACTTGGTCAATCTGTCCACAATGACCCCTACAACATCGTACTTCTTTAAAGTTCATGGTAGTACTACCACAAAGTCCATTGTAATGTGCTCTCACTTCCACTTTGGTATAGCCAACCTCTGAGTCAAACCACCTGACTTTTTATGTTTATACTTCACATGTTGGCATTTCAAACACCATAAAACATGCCCAACAATGTCCTTCTTCATCCCTTGCCACCTATAATGCTGCTTCAAGTCACGGTACATCTTTGTGACACCTGGATGAATGAAATTCCTCCAACTATTAGCCTCCTGGAGAATCAACTCCCTCAAACCATCAACATCTAGAATACAAATCCGACCCTAAAGTAGCATAACCCCATCATCTCCAATCACCATCTTCTTCGTGCCACGTCGTTGCACCGTATCCTTCAACACCAACAAATGACGATCATCAAACTGGAAAAACTTGATGCGCTCCAACCAAAAGGCTGCACCAAAATACAAGCAAGAACCCTACTCAGCTCAAAATATCCAATCTCAAAAATATGTTAGGTAAGCCATGAACATCCATAGCCAATGGCCTCTGGTCAGCTAATAAAAATGCCTAACTACCCATACTCTCTACCTTTCTACTAAAGGTATCAGCTACCATATTTGCCTTACTCAGATGATATAAGATAGTGATATCATAGTCTTTCAACAACTCCAACCACATGTGCTGCCTCAAATTCAAATCATTCTTCTTGAACATGTGTTAGAGACTCCAATGATCAGTGTAGACCTTACATGACACACCATACAAGTAGTGCGTCCAAATTTTTGAGCGCATGCATAATAATTGCTAACTCCAAATCATTAATATGATAGTTCTTCTCATGGGTCTTCAACTATAGATATGTGTAGGTAATCACATCCTGCATCAAAACCATACTAAGCCCATTACGTGAAGCATCACAATACAAATTATAAGGCCTCGAACCTTGGGGCAACACCAATACTGGGCCATAATAAAAGAAACATTGAGATTCCTATATCTCTCTTCGCACTCATCACACCACCTAAAAGGAGAACCTTTCTAATTCAACTTGGTTAATAGAGATACAATAGATGAAAATCCCTCAACAAAGCATCGATAGTAGCCTACCAAACTCAAGAAACTCTGAATCTTTGTAGTTGAAGTAGGTGTAGGCCAATTCTAGACCGCCTCAATCTTCTTAGGGTCAACCTTGATACCATCACGAGATACAACATGGCCCAAGAATGCAACTGAGTCCAACTAGAACTCACACTTCGAAAACATGGCATAGAGTTGACGATCCTTCAACGTCTAAAGTAAAATTCGCAAGTGTTGCTCATGCTCCTCTCTACAACGAGAGTAAACCAAAATATCATCAACAAATTTAATCACAAAGGAATCCAAATAAGGTTTGAATACTCTACTCATCAAATCCATAAAAGATGCTGGAGTATTAGTCAAACCAAATAAGATCACCAATAACTCATAATGACCATAAGGATTTCGAAAATCTATCTTAGGGACATCTGAAGCCCTAATTTTTATCTGATGATTATTGGATATCAAATCAATCTTGGAGAACACCTTGACACCCTGAAGCTGGTCGAAAAATCATCAATACGAGGCAATGGAGCATGTAGCTCTATAATTCGAATTAAGTTTATCGTTGGATGAACTGCTGATATTGATCCAAGATCCGTCGTTGGACTCAGGGGTTTATCTCATCTGAAGCAACAAAGATTTGAAGGATTAGTTTTTCAACTTCACCATTCCTTTCGTGGGAATACTATTCGAGATGAAATGGTAACCTTGTTCAACTTTCGATAATCAATCCACATCCTCATAGAACTATCTTTCTTCTTCACAAACAACACCATCACACCCCAAGGAGAAACACTCGGTCTAATAAACCCCTTATCAAGAAAATCCTGAAACTAATCCTTTAATTCCTTCAACTCAGTTGGAGCCATATGGTACGGTAGAAGAGAAATAGGTTGAGTGCCCGGAACCAAATAATACAAAAGTCAATATCTGTATCGGGTGGTAGGCATAAATCTGTAGGAAATGCCTTTAGAAACTCCCTTATGACCGGTACTGAATCCATAGGAGAAACCTTCGTACTAGAATCTTGAGCGTAAGCTAAATATGCTAAACACTCTTTCTCATTCTTGCGGTGAGCCTTCAAAAACAAAATCACCCTACTCGTAGAATGACTAAGGGTCCCCTCCACTCTAGTCCAGGAAACCCTAACATAGTTAATGATACAGTTTTGGCATGACAATCCAAGATAACATGATATGAGGACAACCAATCCATACCATGAATAACCTTAAGATTCACCATATCCAACAACAAGAGATCCACTATGGTATCACAACCATTAATAGTAACAAGACAAGACCGGTACACCCAATCAACTTCTATAGAATTTCCAACTGGTGTAGACACAAAAATAGGAATACTAAGAGAATCATGAGGCATGCTCAAGTGTGATGCAAAATATGAAGACACATATAAATAAGTAGAACCCGGATCAAACAATACCAAAGCATCTCTATGACAGATTGAGATAATACATGTGATGACTACATAAGATGACTCCGCCTGAGGCCTACCCAAGAATGCATAAGAATGGGGATCAGCTCCACTAGTTTGTCCTTCTCCTCAAGGACGACCTTTAATTGGCTGACCTCTACTGCTAACCAGCTGACTTCTACCTTTAGTTGGCTGGGTGGATGGTGTAGCAACTAGTGCTAGAATTATAGCACGAGTACTGTAATGTAGCATACCACTCTACAACTTGTGGAAAAACCTCTTGGTGTCCTTATATCACCACACTCGTAACAACTTTCCTCCTGATATAGTTACAGAATCTGAAGTTGTCCCTGGCGACCCGAATAATTTCTATATAAACTCTGTATTGGAGGTGCACTTATAGGATCTTGAGTTGGAGATACATCATATGATGACTACCCTGGGCGGGAACCATAAGTACCATAGCTACCTGAAGTCGGATATCATGACCTCTACCGAAATGACCCATGCCTCCAAATGAGGCACCATTAAAACCACCAAAATGATGAGGCTTCTTATCTGACGTCTCCTCTCTCCCTTGGATATGAATGTGCTCGATCCTCCCAGAAATCTCAATAGATTGAGTGAATGAAGTATCAGTCTCGACCTCTCTAGCCATCTGGAGTCCAATACCATAAGCAAAACCTTCTATGAACCTTCACGCCTTCTCCCTCTCAGTAGGGATTAGGATAGTTGCATGACAGGACAAATAAATAAACCTCATCTCGTACTGGGTAACTGTCATACCACTTTATTGAAGACACTCAAACTGACTGCGTAACTCATCTCTCTGAATCAGAGGGATGAACTTATCCAAGAAAAGTTGTGAAAACTTAGCCCAAGTAAGAGAAAGTGATCCTATTGGCCTACCCATCTCATAAGTCTGTCACCACATCTTGGCTGAACCCTGCATCTGAAAGACAGTAAAGTCAACTCCATTGGACTCAACCAGTCCCAAATTGTGCAAGATCTCGTAGAATTGGTCTAAGAACTCTTGGGAAGACCGAAGGAGGGGGTGCAACTTCTGAAATATATCCATACTCTTTAGATCATCAGCTGACATCATGGGTTTAACCTCAAGTTGATCTACAATGATAGGTTGAACCACCCCAATTGGTAACACTCCTAGGGTCTGATATCCCAAATCCATCTGCTCTGGAGTACAAGTAGTAGGAGTCTGAGCTCATCCCCTGGCCTGAGAAGTGGGTGGTGCCACAGGAAATGCACCCGCCTGAACTGTGATCTCAATAAAGCCAATCATACAGACCAAAGTATCCTAAAACACTGAGGTAATAATAAGCCCCTTTAGGACTTGAGCTAGCCCTACCAGCTAATTCTGAATTAAAACTTGCACACTATCTGGAGCTATTTGGGGCTCGACTGACGCTGCTCTATCACGAGTGTGAGTAGTTGTAGGTGCCGCTGCACGTTCTCTAGATTGGGCTTTATGTATGCTCCTACCTCAGCCTTTATCCCTGGTATTGGCTATAACCTGGGGCTTCGGCTCCTGCTCAACTACGACTGAAGTATGTGTTCTTATCATCTGTGAGAGAATAAGAGAGTAAAGGTTCAAACTTTAAGATAGAACAAAATTGCAAGATAGAGAAAGAAAGAAAGTGAAGTTTCCTAAAAGCCATCTAGCCTCTCAAAGATAAGTTCATAAGTCTCCCTACCAAGCTTGCTCATGACTTGTGAAACCTATGCAACCTAGGGCTTTGATACCAACTTATCACGATCCAAAAATCCCGACAAATGGATCATAATTGCGTCTAACTCCACTTGCTAGGCAAGTCAACATAAAATAGTAAATAAAGAAGTAAAACTAAATATTAAACAACATAATATCATAAATAAAGAGTAAAAGCCCCTATAACATCATCATGAGTCTAAAACATACACATCTAACATAAGAACATCCCAAGATGTTGTCACCGAGTACATAAGCTTCTAATAGTACTAAATACAAGGTCTAAATAAAGTACAATACTGGTGATACAATTAAACTATAACAAAGATAGGGCAGGTAACTCCAGAGTTTGCGAATGGGTATGTAACACTACCTCGAGTCTCCCGAATGTCCAAGCTAGTCATCCTTCAGAGCACCTCTAGGACCAATGGAAAAATCTGTACAAGATGCATAAATTTAGTATGAGTACAACTGACCCAATATACTCAGTAAGTGTCGAGTCTAACATCGATGAGGAAGTAAGGAGGCTGTGACAAGATACCTACTTTATAAACTTGTGCAGTTAATAAGCAAGAGAACAAACAAGGAAATAACAAGATAAACAGTAAGAGAAATAATATGAGTAAATATGAGAAATAATAAAATAATCAACTAAAGGAATTAATCATCATGTTTTCTCAAATATCACAATCAAACATGTCTCAACAACTCAAAATCCAAAGAATAAAATGATAACCACGACACAACATAGCCGAGTCCACAAATCCATATAAATGAAGAAATGAATAAAAGATATCATATCTTATAACAGGAAAATACCTGCCATGCATATAGTGCTCATATTCACTATAGGAAAATACCCGACGTGCCATAACTCTCATCATAACAACACGAAAACATGCATCGTGCATAATCTCTAATCCTCGTAGTATAGAAACACCATCGTACATAATCTCTCATCCTTACTAGGCATGTGTCAATTAGTACAAAGTAAGGTAAGAAGAATAAATAACATCAAAAAGAGAGGTTAAGCATAATACACCATGTGAGAGAATAATCATAACTTTTACAATGACAAGGGAGCCAACATCTCAGGAACCATAATGCCCAACTATCTCAACAACACTTAAATATAGTTACTAGCATATATGTGATAAACAAGTAATTTAGCGAACTATTTAAAGAATGGGAGAAATAATAAATGAAGCAAATAAAATATGAATAAGGATAATTCTACATGCATGCTTAAACCATGAAAAAAGATATATACACTCGTCACCATCCATATATGTCGTCCCCAACATATTTATCATGCAGCAAATAGACCCAAGTACAACCTATTTATCCTAAAGCAAAGTAACTAAGAGACTTACCTCTTTGAAATAAATCAAGTCTTTGATACCGCATTCCCTTAAGAATAAGCCTCCAAACAATTGGAATCTAATTAAATAATACTCACATAAGTCAAAACAAGCTTAAGAAATCCTCCTAATACTAAAAAGATTCGATCTTTAACATAATTAAAAAGTCAAGAAAAAAGTCAACTTGGGCCCACTTGGTCGAAATCTAAAATAAAAACCAAATCCTGATTACTCATTCATCCCTGAGCCCAAATATGTGATTTGTTTCAAGATCCAATCTCAACTCGTGGTCTAAATATCCAAAAAATCATATATTAAGTTACTACTCAAAACCCTAGTTCTACTCTTTAAAATCCTAGATTTAGGGGTAAAAATCTATGGAAATTAATCAAACTAAAGTTAAAATCACTAACCTTCGAAGTAAAAAGAAAATTCTCTCAAAAATCGCCTCCTAACAAAATCTATGCCTAAAAAATAGAATTAAATAAGCTAATCTCGGAACCCTCCCCTTTTACCCAGATGCAATTTCCGATATTGCAAACTATGATTCGCAATTATTCTACTTGCAAGTGCAAACCAATGGTCGCAAAAGCGAAAGAGTCCCTTAGCCACTAAAGTCCCAATTGCGACAAGTACTTTGTAATTGCGAACATTGGAAAATGCGATCTCAGCTTCACAATTGTGACGCTGACATCCCCTCCCTAACCCCGCAAATGCGGGTTAGCATTTCAAAATACGAACCTCGCATTTGCAAGCTAGTCATCCCAATTGCGAGGATTGCAGCACCAACAATGACAAACTCGTCAAATCAGGCCAAAACCAATCCGAAACTCACCCGAGCTGTCATGACCCTAACTCCTACCGTAGGGGTCGTGATGACACCTAGTCTTTAAGATTAGGTAAGCATATCACATAATAATATCAATAAAGTATAACAGCTTCAAATTAACAAAAATTGTGAAATACGATAATACTGACAAACATGGATACAAGAATCAACTTCCCAAAACCCGATAGTACTTAGTCATAAGCTCTAAATAGAATACATATCAAGTCTCGAAGAGTACAATGCTTTTCGAAATACATAAACAGTAGAAATAAATTAAAGAGGGTGACTTCGAGGCCTATAAGTAGAACAACATGGATACCTTGAAATCTCCCATAAGCACAAGCATGCCTCTCTAGCGATCCGCCCGATCAAAAGTGTAGTATGAGTATACCACAGTCCGTAGCGAGTAAGTATCAAGACTAACTGTCATGACCCCAAAACCAACCCGGTCGTGATGATGCCTATCGTGGAACTAGGCCAGCCGACAGATTCCCAAAACAGTTCAACTTTTCATTAAAAACTTAATAACAACCTCTTTCAACTGAAATTTCATATAAGATATAAAATCAAAAACAAAAATACGGAAAATAAAAGCCCGACCTCGGGTGTCACTAAGTCATGAGAAATACTACAATTGTTCCGAAACATAACAAGTCCAAAATAGTCTGGAAGTAGCAAAATATAAACTAGAAGGAAGATAAAGAAGGAGAAAGGCGGCATTGAGAACGTCATGCAACTACATCGCTATCTTCGATGAAATCTGCGTCTGGAATAGTCAACAGCCGCTATCATGGCCTGAGATACCTGGATCTGCACACAAGGTACAGGGGGTAAAGTGATTACACCAACTCAGTAAGTAACAAGTCTAAACTATGGATTGACAGGTAGTGACGAACTAAACCTCAAACGAAACACAATTAAACTATACAGAAAGTAGGCATGCTTGCAGTTCAAGTATTCAGCTCAACGTAAGTAATACAAATCTGAACAATGTGAAGTATAAAGCTCAGCATATCTCTGCGTACTAATGTACATGAAGCATGAAAATGTACCATGTACCTCCACTCTCAAGTGCTCAACCACTCGGTACTGTATATGGCCATCCGGCCTAGGAAAGATCCATCCCGGAATATATACACATCACTGACAATAGTCACCCAGTACCGAGGAAGGACATTCCAACCCTATGGAGAAGATCCATCTCCAGGTATAAGTACTTCGGACAAGATCCATGTCTAGGGAAGATCCATCCCTCAATAATATCAACTGCGCTCACTGAGGGTGTGTAGACTCCGGAGGGGCTCCTTTTAGCCCAAGCGCTATAATAAGTCAACGAAAGCATAATCAATACTCTGTTGCCGCGTGCAGCCCGATCCTATAATGGTCATTCATAATCAAGCTCTCGGCCTCACTAAGTCATCACTCTCCAGTCTCACACACACGGGCTCACAATGCCGTAATACTAGCCCGAAACAATAATATGATGTGCCAAATGATAAAAACTGAGACTGAAACATAATATGATATGCATGAACAAGACTGAGTACAAAATATCAATGAAACTAATGAGATGACAACAAGAAATGACCATTCAGGTCTCAACAATTTTGGTGTGAAGCCCTAACATGATAATTAGCAAGATTTATAATTCTTTTACTTACTTACATAATCATGACACAGATATCAGCAAGAAAGAGTCACTAAGTGGTGACAATTCTCACGGTGCACGCCCACATGCCCGTCACTTGCCATTTGCGTCACCTCAATAAAAATCATAAAGCACAATGTTCAGGGTTTCTAACCCTCAGAACCAAGTTTGGAAGTGTTACTTACCTCAAACCAAGCCAAATCCTACTCTACTACGCCTTTGCCTCTAGAATCGGCCTCCAAACGTCCTGAATCTAACCAAAAACATTGCAACGTGATCAATATAGGCCAGGGAATCAATTCCAAATGAAAAACTATCAATTCAAACGAAAATCCCGAAATTCACCCAAAACCGGCCCTCGGGCCCACGTCTCAGAATTCGACAAAAATTGCAAAACTAGAAACTACTTTCACTCCCAAGTCTATACATACCAAAATCATCAAAATCCGACCTCAAATGGCCCCTCAAATCCTCAATCAAAACTCTCCAAAACTCAAGCCCTAACCCTTCAACTTCACCCCAAATGACCCACTAATTTCATGATTAAACAGTGGAAAATCATCACAAACACAAATAATAAAGCCCAAGTAACATACCTCACTGATACCCCTCAATTCCCTCTTGAAATCACTGCCTTAAGCTCCAAACTCATCAAAATATTGTGAAGAATGGGCAAAAATTTGCGAAGGGTGACTTTTATAGTTTCTGCCCAAGAGACTCGCATCTGCGGTCCAAATGAGCGCACCTGCGCTACCGCATCTGCGGTCAATCAAGCGCACCTGCGGATTTCACTGACCCTTAAGCTTTCGCATCAGCGGCTACACAATTTCACCTGCGGCCTCACTGGTGCAATAAAACAACCGCACCTGCGATCAAGCTCCCACTGGTCCAAAACCGCATCTGCGGCCTCCTCACGCATCTGCGATTGCGCACCTGCGGCCCCCAATCTACAGGTGCAAAAATAATAGAATCAGCAAATTTCAGCTGCACCAACTCAATTCCAACTCTTTCGTCAACCATCCAAATTCATCTCGAGGCCCTCGGGACCTCAACCAAAAGCACCAACAAGTCATATACCACTGTTCAAACTTATTCAAACATTCGGAACACTCTAAACAACATCAAAACACCAAATCACCCTCAGATCCAAGCCTAAGAACTTCTAAACTTTCGAATTCCGCAAACGATGTCGAAACCTATCAAACCTCGTCCGAATGACTTGAAACTTTGTACACACGTCACAAATGACACTACAAACTTACTCTACTTTCCAAAATTTTATTCCGACCCCGATATCAAAATTTCAACTACCGACAGAGAAACGCCAAATTACCAATTTCGCCAATTCAAGCCTAAATCTACCACAAACCTCCAAATTACATTCTGAACATGCTCCTACGTCCAAAATCACCTAGATGAGCTAACCAAACTGTCAAAATTCACATCCGAGATCATCTACTCATAAGTCAACATCCGATTGACTTTTTCCAACTTAATTTCAAAATAGGAGACTAAGTGTCTCATTCCTCTCCAAAACAACTCCGAACCCAAACCAACAAACCCAATACCATACAATACAGCTGAACAACACATAAAGAAGCAGAAATGGGGAAAACGGGGCTATAACTCGGTGACGAAGATGTCCAAATCACATTGAGATACTATAAAATACGATTATTGAAGTACAATATCGCCGCTAAGTAGATCAGGAAAATCACTTCAAATATTCCTCGATGCAACATAAGCCCTAGTAGCAACGTATTACATAAGAAATTTCAAGTTATCAATGGATGATTGTAGATCAACATTGAGGTGAATCAACAATGGATAGGTAAAAGTTGCAAAGTACGAGATGAGATTGGGCCATCAGTCTTAAGATGAACAGTAATGAAGAAGCGTTAAAGGATTTAGCTTTATGCATATAGGATAAGCAACGAGAGTAACTTAGAGTTCGGTAGCAGACCTCAATAACGATAAATTGAAGTAAGAATTTTGGTATAGTATGGCCTACTTAGATTTAGTAAAGCTAATGATGCCTAGAGGGACAGCTTGACATAATTTTGTATTTGTTCACAAGTGAATCTTAGAGATTGGCTAAAAGCTGGAAGAGAGGAAAAGATTCAGGCGCATATACAAAGTTAGAGTCGTAAAGGCTACATGATAGAAGGTAGCAACAGTTACGAGATTAGAAGGATTCCGACTACAAGTCGTGGTGTGAGAAAGAGGCTTAAAGGGGGGAATGCCCTGGCCTTTAGGATTGATTCACAGAATAATTGCCTAGATGGCAAGACGAGCACTAAGTATTCGCAAGACCTAGGGGTTATGAGAATGATAAGAGCATCAGTTAACATTCGAGGACGGATGTTCCAAAGGGAGGAATGATGTTACGCCCCGCAATATTACGTCGATATTACATCTCGCAGTATTAAATTACGACGATGTTGCACCCTGTAGTATTGTACGTTGAATTTGTTGTAAGGTAATTGACATTAGTTCATGAAAAAAGATTATTTGGAGATTATAAGGATTATGTTATTTTAAACAAATGATGAGTAAATTCGTGAAGGTGATATGGGAAGCAAGTCAATGAAAATAAATTTTTCGTCCAAGTTTGGCATATTGGGATAAAATACGGGTCAAGCTAATACCCGATATTTATGGACTAGTACCATACAAGGTACTACATGACCATAATAGTAAGGTGTACAAGGTATGTTAAAAGCGAGTAGTATTTTAAGTAATTTGAGATAATTCTTAATTATGTGAATTATTGGTTAAAGAGGGAATTAACAAATTAATTAAAATTAGTGGGTAATTAATTAATAAACCTTCGGATAAGACTTAAACCCCCTCCATGTGGCAAGCCTTCCTTACCTATCTAATGACTATTAATTAAGGTGAAAAGGTGTCACACTTTGGGAAAGAAAAAGTGACACCAAGCTTGGAATATGGGACCTACCTAAAAAACTAAAGCTAACATTCATAATTCAATAACATTCTCTAATCTCTTAAGAATAGTTTCAGCGAAAGCTTTCCATTTCATATAACATTAACTCTAATCTCTTAAGAAAGTTTCAAGAGATTTTGGTCCTCTACTTTGGTTTTCTAACGTCTTCAATATGAAAGGCTACTTTCTTAAATTGATTCCAATTATTGGATAAAAAATGGAGATGTTTTACATCTACCAAGTAATGGATTTTTAGCAAAATAATTCATACGAAGTTATACTACGTAATTAAAACGTGATTTGCAATTCCAAGGGAGCACAGTACAATCTTTTCCAAGAATATCATACGGATTTTTCCCAACTCTAGGTATGTTAAGGCTATTCCTTCTTTCTTTTGGCATGATCTATACGACATAAATGAAACGAGAAAATGCACAACTTCCATAAAATGACTCTACTCATAGAAGTATTAGAGGTGCCTATGTTCTTGAATTTCCATGTGTCATATTATTCTATCATCTGTTCATGGGTCTCATAAAAATATGTAAGTTGAAAAAAAAAGTTTACTTCATGATATTACTCGAAGGCATAATGGTCTTATGACATTCCAAGTGATTTTATTGACATATTTATTGACGTACTTCTCATGCATTGCATTCATTTATACATGTAAATTGACCCATGACCAGATGGTGCGATATACTCGTATATGTATGTATATATATGTATATGGGATATGGAAAAAGGTTATGGCGTTATATACGCACCACTACCTGATCAGCTGGTATACGTTGATGATTTGCCCACAGTGGCCGAGATGATATGATGGGATGCCCTCAGAGGCTTGATGATGTTATGAACGCATATACCCATGCATGATATGACATTTATACGCATATGCATGACATTATAATATTAAATGATTTCACAGAGTTATTCAGATATACATGTTGAGTCTTTTACTCTATGTTTCTCTCATGTCTACTACTTACTGATTTTCATTCCTTACATACTCGGTACATTATTTATACTGAAGTCCCTTTGCCTAGGGACGCTGTGTCTCATGCCCGCAGGTCCTGATTGACAGGTCGAGAGTCCTCCAAGTAGGCTCCAGGTCCTGATTTACTTTATGATATTACTCAAAGGCATAATGGTCTTATGACATTCCAAGTGATTTTATTGACGTACTTTTCATGCATTGTATTCATGTACATTGACCCATGACTAGATGGCATCATATATGCGTATATATGTGTATATATATATATATATATATATATATATATATATATGTGTGTGTGTGTGTGTGTGTGTGTGTGTGTATATATATATATATATATATATATATATATGTATATGGAAAAAGGTTATGGCGTTATATATGCATCACTACCTGATCAGCTGGTATACGTTGATGATTTGCCCACAGTGGCCGATATGATATGATGGGATGCCATCAGAGGCTTGATGATGTTATGAACGCATATACCCATGCATGTTATGACATTTATACACATATGCACGATATTATAATATTAAATAATTCACAGAGTTATTCAGATATACATGTTGAGTCTTTTACTTCATGTTTCTCTCATGTCTACTACTTACTGATTTCCATTCCTTACATACTCGGTACATTATTTGTACTGAAGTCCCTTTGCCTAGGGACGATGCATCTCATGCCCGCATGTCCTGATTGACAGGTCGAGAGTCCTCCAAGTAGGCTATCAGCTCAACGAAAGTTGTTGGTGCGCTCTATTTACTCTGGAGTTGCTTCTTTGGTCAATATGATTAGTACATGTATTGATTGGTATGGCGGGACCCTTTCCCGACCTTTATGATATTATGTATTCTTAGAGGCTTGTAGACAGATGTTATGTATACGAATACTTGTATGGCCTTGTCGGCCTATGTTTCGAGTATATAAAGAATCATGCCGACCTTATAGGCTCGTACTTTATATGTATAAATTTGTATTTCCTCATGCTTTACTCCGGTTCATTTACCTATGATAGAATGATATGAAAGATACGTTATGTTTGTACTCGGTTGAGTAATGTACCGGGTGCCCGTCGTAGCCCATCGGTTTGGGTCGTGACATAAAGGCAGCTCCAGAAAACTTAAAGGTAGTAAATAAGACCCCACTGGTCTGCAGAATACCCGTTGTACGTAGAATCCTCTAACACTTATCCAAGAAACCCTAGGCATCCTCGCTTTCTGCACCACTGAAAGTCGGAGGCTGAAGTCTACCAAATCTCTCCAATCGACGCTGCTTGTCATCAGGCATGACTGGTACCACAAAATCCTAAGCAGGTGCAACCAGCTGGGCTAGTAGTGCCCCAGGCGTCTGAAGTCCCTGAGCAACTTGCTCGGGTGTACGAGCGGCGGGAGTCTGAGTGCATCCCCCAGCTTGAGAAGTAGCTGCTTTAGTAAAAACAACGACCGCTTGAGCAAGGCTGGTGCACACGGTCAAGATCTGAGCTAAGGTCTCCCGAAGATATGGGATAACAATAGGTACAGTCGGTGCCTGAGCTGGTCCTGCTAGAGCGTCCACAACTGGGACCTGATCATGAACTAGGGCGGCTAATGGATCTGCAGGTGCTTCCCTAGCTATTGTGCGGGCTACACCCCTACCACGGCCTCGACTGCGACCCCGGCCTCTAGTGGCCCCAACTAGTGGTACTGGTGGTCGTCTGTCCTGACCGGTAGCACGTGTCCTCACCATCTGTGAAAGAATAGAATAACAAAAGTTTAGTACTAGAATCAGCAGATTCGCACGATAAGAATTCAAGAATGTGAAGTTTTTCCTAAAGGTTCTGTAGCCTCTCAAAGATAAGTAAAGACATCTCTGTATCGGTCCGCAAGACTCTACTAAACCCGCTCATGACTCGTGAGACCTATGTAACATAGGCTCTGATACCAAACTGTCACGACCCCAAAACCAACCCGGTTGTGACGCAGCCTATCGTGGAACTAGGCCAACAGACACATTTCCAAAACAGTTCAACATTTCATTAAAAACTTAATAACAACCTCTTTCAACTGTAATTCCATATAAGATATAAAATCGAAAATCAAAATGCGGAAAATAAAAGCTCGACCTTGGGTATCACTAAGTCATGATCAATAATACAATTGTTCTAAAACATAACAAGGACAAAATAGTCTGGAAGTAGAAAAATATAAACTAGAAGGAAGATAAAGAAGGAGAAAGGCGGGACTGCAAACGTCAGGCAGCTACCTCGCTATCTTCGATGAAATCTGCGTCTGGAATAGCCAACAGCCGCTACCCTGGCCATAGATACCTGGATATGCACACAAAGTGCAGGGGGTAACGTGATTACACTAACTCAGTAAGTAACAAGTCCAAACTATAGACTGACAGGTAGTGAAGAACTAAACCTCAATAGGTAACACATTTAAACTGTACAGTAAAGTAGGCATGCTTGTAGTTCAAGTATTCAGCTCAACAGTAAGTAATACAAATCTGAACAATGTGAAGTATAAAGCTCAGCATATCTCTACGTACCAATGTACAAAAAATGAAATGTACTATGTACCTCCACTCTCAAGTGCTCAACCACTCGGTACTGTATATGGCCATCCGGCTTAGGGAAGATCCATCCTGGAATATATACACATCACTGACAATAGTCACTCAGTAACGAGGAAGGCCATTCCAACCCTTTGGAGAAGATCCATCTCCATGTATAAGTACTTCGGACAAGATCCATGTCCAGGGAAGATCCATCCCTCAATAATATCAATTGCGCTCACTGGGGGTGTGTAGACTCTGGAGGGGCTCCTTTCAGCCCAAGCGCTATAACAAGCCAACGAAGGCATAATCAATAATCTGCTGCAGCATGTGGCCCGATCCTATAACGGTCACTCATAATTAGGTTCTCGGCCTCACTCAGTCATCACTTTCTAGTCTCGCACATACGGGCTCGCAATGCCATAATACTAGCTCAAAACAATGATATGATGTGCCAAATGATAACAACCGAGACTGAGACATAATATAATATGCATGAACAAGACTAAGTACAGGATATCAATGAAACTAATGAGATGATAGTAAGAAACGACCATTCGGGTCTCAATAATTTTGTTGTGAAGCCCTAACATGATAATTAGCATAATTTACAATTCTTTTACTTAATCACATAATCATGACACAGATATCAGCAAGAGAGTCATTAAGCGGTGACATGGAATGAACCAGGCTACAATTCTCACGGTGCACGCACGCATGCCTGTCACTTGGCATTTGCATCACCTCAATACAAATCATAAAGCACAACGTTCGGGGTTTCGAACCCTCAGAACCAAGTTTGGAAGTGTTACTTACCTCAAACCAAATCCTACTCCGCTATGCCTTTGCCTCAGAAATCGGCCTCCAAACGTCCCAAATCTAACCAAAAGCAGTGCAACACGATGAATATAGGCCAAGGAATAAATTCAAACAAAAAACTATCAATTCAAACTAAAATCTCGAAATTCACCCACCTATCATCCGCGCCCACTTCTTGGAATCCAACAAAAATCGTAAAACTAGAAACTCCTTTCACTCGTGAGTTTATACATACCAAAATCATCAAAATTCGACCTCAAATCCTCAATCAAAACTCTCCAAAACTCAAGCCCTAACCCTTAAACTTCACCCCAAATCCCCCACTAATTTCATGATTAAATAGTGGAAAATCATCACAAACACAAATAATAAAGCCCAAGTAACATACCTCACTGATACCCCTCGATTCCCTCTTGAAATAATTGCCTTAAGCTCCAAACGCATCCAAAAATGGTGAAGAATGGGCAAAAATTCGCGAAGGGTGGCTTTTATAGTTTCTGCCCAGGAGACTCGCACCTGCGGTCCAAATGAGCACACTTGCGCTACTGCATCTGCAATCAATCAAGCTCACCTACTGATTCCACTTACCCTCAAACTTCCGCATCTATGGCTATACAATCGCACATGCGGCCTCGCTGGTGCAATAAATCACCGGCACCTGCGATCAAGCTCCAACTGGTCCAAAACCGCATCTCCGACCTTCCTCATGCATCTGCGACCTCACACCTGCAGCCCCCAATCTGCAGGTGCGAAAATAACAGAAGCAACAAATTTCAGCTGTACCAACTCAATTCCAACTCTTCCGGCAACCATCGAAATTCATCTCGAGGCCCTCGGAACCTCAACCAAAAGCACTAACAAGTCATATACCACTAGTCAAACTTATTCAAACCTTCAAAACACTCCAAACAACATCAAAACACAAAATCACCCTCGGATCCAAGCCTAAGAACTTCTAAACTTCCGAATTTTGCAAATGATGCCGAAACCTATCAAACCTCATTCGAATGACCTGAAACTTTTCACACACGTCACAAATGACACTACGGACCTACACCAATTTCCAGAATTTTATTCCGACCCCGATATCAAAATTCCACTGCCGACCGAGAAACGCCAAAATTTTAATTTTGCCAATTCAAGCCTAAATCTACCATAAACCTCCAAATTACATTCCGAACACGCTCCTATGTAAAAATTCACCTAATGAGCTAACCAAATGTCAGAATTCACATCCGAGATCATCTACTCATAAGTCAACATCCGGTTGATGTTTTCCAACTCAACTTCAAAATAGGAGACTAAGTGTCTCATTCCTCTCCAAAACCATTCCAAACCCGAACCAACCAACCCGATACCATACAATACAGCTAAACAACACATAAAGAAGCAAAAATGGGGAAAACGGGGCTATAACTCATGAAACGACAGGCCGGGTTGTTACACTAACCTAGGTGTAGCAGTGACGAGGTTCAGTCATGTGATACTCACTAGTCAAATAACCTGTGCAATATATAAACGACAACAACAACAAACTCAATGTAATCCCATAAGTGGGGTCTGGGGAGGGTAATGTATTCGTAGACCTTACCCCTACCTTATCAAGGAAGAGAGGCTATTTTCGATAGACGCTCGGCTCAACGAAACCTATGCAATATATATCAAAAGTAAACTGACAACAGAATATATAAGGGAGACAATATCAACAACCTCTTCCGAACATGTGATAAGAACTCAAACAAGTTAAAATTCAACTTGACAACAAGTCATCAAATAGAAACACAAACATATGGCACCTCGTGCCCACAATTCTATCACAATAATAAGAGTCACCCGAGTCGCTCTTCCCTGATAATAATAATTTCCCGATTTGTCGCTCCTATCTGAAAAAATAACAATATCCCACCTTGTCGCTTGAGTTTAATAATATTCTCATCACAACATCAATCATAAACACACGACAGAAACCTCGTGCCAACACCCAGTAATTCTCCCAACACGTCCACATGTGCCATAATCACAATAATACAATATGCCCACAGTTTTCATCAAGACATAAACTCATAAATGTCCCACATAATGCACAAGGACATAACAATAGGGAATGCAGATGGATGTCCAACATATAGACGTGAATACAACTAACTCAATTTAGCAACAACTCCACAGATATCCAACTTGGCTAATTTAGGAAATAATAATCCTAAAACATGATCTCTAGCATGAAAAAATAACTCAAGTAGCCATCCAACACAAACGCATGTATCACAGAGATCTCGAAATCAAAACTATGCGATAAAAGCAACCTCGGGCCAAGTCCAGGCAATTCATATGTTGCACCCGCATATGTACTCGTCATCTCACATATGTGTTGCATGAGTTTAATCATAATCAAGCAATTAAAGTCCTGTCCTAGGGGTTATTCCCCCACACAAAGTTAAGCAAGATACTTACCTCAAATAGTCCTAATGCAACCCTAAAAAATGGCCTTTCCCTTAGAAATCACCTCCGCCTGCTCAAATCTAGCCAAAAGGACTTGATAACGTCAAATAATGCAAACGAAATCAATTTAGATTAATAAAATTGAAATCTTTACCCAATTCCTAAAAGTCAACAAAAGTCAACCCCAAGATTACCCAGTCAAAACCCGAGTAAAATGGTAGATCCCAACTACCCATAATCCCATGAGTCCAAATATGTGATTAGATTTCAAACCCGAGTCAAAAAGCGACTCTCAAATCTCCAAATTTTATTTTTAGAAAAGTTTTGCAAAAATCCCGTTTTTCACTCAAATATTCATCAATTAAATGCTAAATCAATGATAAAATCAAGGAAAAATAATCAAATCCGAGTAATAACACATATCCAATTGAAGTGGGTGAAAATCGCCTAAAACATCACCTCAAATCGAGCTCCCAATCACAAAATATGAAATAATGAGTTTAAGCTCGTCAGCTATATGGCCAACTGCAATGGTCGCAATTGCGAACCCCTTGCGAAAGGGGTTTGCCATTGTGAACTCCGCAATTGTGACTCATGGATCACAAGTGCGATGCTTGAACAACAAGGGAGAAGTCACAGATGCGACCAATAGCTTCGCAAATGCGAAGCCCCCTTTCCACAATACAAAGTCGCAAATGCGACAAGATGATCGCAAATGCGACCTGCCCAGGCCCCCTTCGCAATAGTGAGATTGGCTTCGCAAATGCAAAGCCTGCCACCCCTGACCATTTTGCAATTACGACCAGGACCTCGCAAATGCGAACTTGTTCTTGCATTTGCGAGATTTACAGTTGCAACAAAAATGGATCTCAACTCAAAAATAATTTGAAACATGTCCAAACTCACTCGAGCCCCCGTGGCTCAGATAAAACATCCACAGTAGTCTAGAAACCTCATATGAACTCGCTCGCGAGCTCAAAACACTAAAATAACATCCGAAACCACGAATCGAACACCAAAACGCATCAAAATCACAATGAAACACAAGAACTTCTAAAATCACAACCAAACGTTCATTTCCTATCAAACCAACTCGAAATGAGACTAAACTTTGCATATAAGTTCTAACTGAGAAAACAGACCAATTCCAAGTCCTGCAACAAAAATCCAAACCCGATAGCTGCAAAGTCATCTCTCGATCAAATTTATGAAATTTTTAATCCTTTAAATTGCCAACTTTCATCAAAAAGAGCCAACCTTGGGGACTCCAAGTGCAAATTCATCATATGAACCTATTGGAAAAAACAAAACACGAATCCAAGACCATTTACATAAAAGTCAAACATTGGTCAACTCTTCCAACTTAAGCTTCCAAAAATGGAGTTAGGTGTTTCAAATCAATCCAAAACCTCCTCGAACCCGAACCAACCATCCCCGAAAACCATAAAGTAACAATCACACCTACACAAAGAATAAAAGGAAGAAATGGGGCTCAAATACACAAAATGACAGGCCAGGTCATTACATTCTCCTCCTCTTAATTAAATGTTTGTCCTCAAATGAGTTTAGAATCATACCTGGGGTAACAAAAAGATGAGGGTATTTTCTCCGCATAGCATGCTCGGTATCCCAACTAGCCTCCTCAACCGGTTGCCCCCTCCACTTAACCTGATGCAATGTTCTTCCACCTGAGCTTTCAAACCTACCTGTCCAAAAAGGCTACTAGCTCCTCAACATAAGTCAAACCATTGTCATTCTGCACAGAGCTGAAATCTAACACATGTGATGGATCCTTATAGTACTTCCAGAGCATAGAAACATGGAATACCAGATGAATTCCCAATAAGCTAGGTGGCAAAACAAGTCTGTACGCCACCTCACCAACTCTCTCTAGAACCTCAAAAGGACCAACATACCGAGGGCTCAACTTGCCCTTCTTAACGAAGCTCATCACACCCTTCATGGGAGAAACATGGAGTAGAACCCTCTCATCCACCATGAATGCCACATCACGAGCCTTACAATCAATATAATTCTTTTGCCTGGACTGCATTATACGAAGCTGCTCCTAAATCGATTTCACCTTCTTTAAAGCATCATGAACCAAGTCAGTGTCCAACATCCTAGACTCCCCAGACTTAAACCAATCAACTAAGGATGACATCTCCTTCCATATAAGGCCGCACACGGAGCCATCTAGATGCTCGACTGGTAGCTATTAATGTAGGCGAATTCTGCTAATGGTAGAAACTGATCCTGCTGGGGTTGATTGCCATACTTGGGCTTTGTGCCAATTATTTGGTACAATCGGACTCCCCGTCCATCTAGGGATAAAATTTTGTACTTAGCTCGACCTACGTGCCCAACTCACGTTGCACGACTCTTCAAAATGAGATGTAAACTGAGTGCCTCGATCTGAGATAATAGACACAGGCACAACATGGAGGCAAATAATCTTCTCTAAGAAAAAACGGAGCTAGTTGCTCTAAAGTGTAGGTAGTCATGACTGGAACGAAGTGTGCAGACTTGGTCAATCTATCCATAATGACCCACACAATATCAAATCTCCTCAAGGTTCATGGCAGGCCAACCACAAAATCCATAGTGATATGCTCCCACTTCCACTCTGATATATCTAGCCTCTGGAGCAAACCAACGCACAACATACTCAACATTATCTTTCTTCATCCTTCTCCACCAGTAATGTTGCTTCAGATCATGGTACATCTTCGCGACACCTGAATGAATGGAATACCGCGAACTATGGGCCTCTTCAAAAATCAATTCTTGCAACTCATCCACATTAGGCACACAAATATGGCCTTGAAACCTTAATACCTCAACATCACCAATAGTCACCTCCTTAGCATCACTGTTTTACATTGTGTACCCAAGGACAAGCAAGTGGGGATTATCATACTGACATTCCTTGATGCGCTCAAACAAGGATGACTGTGATACAACACAAGCAAGAGCCTTGTTAGGCTCTGAAATATCTAATCGCACGAACCTGCTGGCCAAAGCCTGAACATCTAAAGCTAGCGGTCTCTCCCCAGCTAGAATAAAAGCAAGACTGTCATACTCTCTGCATTCTTACTCAAGGCGTCGGCCACCACATTGGCCTTCCCAGAATCATAAAGAATAGTAATATGATAGTCTTTCAGTAGCTCCAACCACCTCCGTTACCTCAAGTTCAAATAATTTTGCTTGAATAGGTGTTGAAGACTCCGGTGATCCATGTACACCTCACATGACATGCTATAAAGATAATGCCTCCAAATCTTGAATGCGTATACAATAGCTACTAACTCCAAATCATGTACCGAGTAGTTCTTCTCACAGGGATTCAATAGAAGTGAAGCATACACAATCATCCTACCATCCTGCATCAACACACACCCAATGTCAACCCTTAAAGCATCATAGTAGATTGTATAAGAACCCGATGTCGAAGGTAAAACCAGAATTGGAGTTGTAGTCAAAGCAATCTTGAGCTTCTGAAATCTCTCCTCACACTCGTCAAACCACTTGAATGTGGCACACTTTTGATTCAAATTAGTCAATAAGGCTGCGATAAATACAAATCCCTCCACAAAGCGACGATAATACCCAGCCAAACCTAGGAAACTCCTAATTTCAATAGCAGTAGAAGGTCTGGGCCAACTCTGAACTGCCCCAATCTTCACCGGATCCACCTTAATCCCCTCACTGAACACCACGTGACCTAAGAATGCCACCTAGTCTAACAAAAACTCACACTTGGAGAACTTAGCATATAGCTTCTTCTCCCTCAAAGTCTTGAACACGATCCTCAAATTCTGCATATGCTCCTCCCATTTGCAAGAAATACACCAACATATCATCAATAAACACAATGACAAAGGAATCCAGATAAGGCTGAAACACGTTGTTCATCAAGTGTATGAAAGTTGTTGGGCATTGGTCAGCCCAAAAGACATCATCAAAAATACATAATTCCCATAACGAGTCCTGAAAGCCATTTTAGGAATATATGAAGCCTTGATCTTTAATTGATGGTACCCCAATAGTCAATCTTTGAGAATATCCTAGCACCCTAAAGTTGATCAAATAAATTATCAATATGCGGCACTGGATACTTGTTCTTGATAGTAACCTTGTTCATCTGCCTGTAGTCAATGAACATTCTCATAGAACCGTCTTTCTTCTATACCAATAGAATCGGAGTACCCCAAGGTGAAACACTCGGCCTGATGAAACCTTTACCTAGTAATTCCTGCAATTGTTTTTTTAATCTCTTCAACTTTTCTGAAGCCATGTAAACTGTGGAATAGATATGATAGTAGTGCCCGACACCAAATCAATACCAAAATCATATCCCTATCGGGTGGGATGCTCAGTAGGGTTGCAAGAAAAATATTTAAAAACTCCCTCACCATGGGAACTGAATCAACCGTGGGGTATCAATACTCATATCTCTAACAAAAGCTAGGTATTCCAAGCACCCCTTTTAACCATCAATTGCGCCTTCATAAAAGACACCATTCTACAAGAAACATGACCCAAGAAACCTCTCCATGACAACCTTGGCAATCCCGGAATAGCCAACATCATGGTCTTAGTGTGACAATCAAGAATAGCATGAAGAGATAACCAATTCATGCCCAAGATCACATCAAAATCCACCAACAACATAAGATCACCCCTAGTCTTATAGTCCCAATAGTAACCAAACAAGAAAGATAGACACAGTCCACCATAATAGAATTCTCAACAGATGTAGATACATAAACAGGGATATCCAGAGAATCGTGCGATATATACAAATATGAAGCAAAATAGGATGACACATATGAATAATTAGAACCCAAATTAAATAAAAGTGATTTATCTCTAAGACAGACCGGTACAATACCTATAATGACAACATCTAATATGACTGCCTCAGTCCTACTAGGGAAAGCATAACAACGAGTCTGGCCTCCCCATCTAGGATGACATATACCCGCATATCCCCCACATTTAGCTGGCTTAGCGGGTGGAGTGGCAACTGGAGCAGTGATCATGGCCTGAGTATCTGTTGAGGTACCCCCATTCGGAGTCTAGGAAAATCTCTCACCAGGTGCCTAGTATCCTCACACTCAAAACAACCTCTTTGCTAACGTGCCTACTAGGTTTGAGTCTGCCTGGAACGACTAGAGTAACCACTATAAGAACCTCGTGTAGAAGGTGCACTGAAGGATGGCTTCTCGGTACGAGTGCTCAGTAATCCATGGCTAGTTAGAGCATCATGCGAGACCAGAAGTGCGGACTGAACTGGTCGACTGACAAGATCTCTACCATGGCGGGTCTTGGCCATAGAATAGAAACCAGTAAATCCTCCAGAACCACGAGGCTTCTTAGCCCTATCCTCCCTCTCCAGGCCATGGATATGCTCCAACCTCTTAGCAATCTCCACAACCTGATCAAATGGAGTCTCAATCTTCAACTCCCATGCCATCCCATATCTGAGGCTATAGAAGAGTCCCTCAATAAAACTACAAACTCTTTCTCTATCAGTGGAAACCAAGGTAGGTGCATGACGAGATAACTCTGTAAACCTCATGGCATACTCGAACGCAGTCATACTCCCCTGGTGCAACTGCCCAAACTCGCTGCACAACTCGTCCTTGCAGGTTTATGGAATAAATACCCTCAAGAGAAAATTACAGGAATTGGGACCAAGTGGTGTTGCGCCAGCTGGTTTACTCGCCTCATATGTCTGCAACCATCTATATGCTGATCTCGTCAACTCAAAAGTAGTAAGATCGACCCCGCTCGACTCCACCAAACTCATAAGTATGCAGAATGCGATGACACTGATCCAAGAAATCCTGTGCATCTTCCGAATCCCCTCCACTAAACTAGGGAGGATGAAACTTCTGAAACCTCTAAAAACTTCTCTACCCCTCAGCCAAGCCAATTGTCCCCACCTCGGGCTAAATTGCAACTATTGGTTGTACTGGCACAACACCCACTGCCTGATCAACATGAGCCCGCTACTCTAGAGTATGTGTAGTGGGAGTATGGGTTCCTCCCCCAAGCTGTGAAGTAGCTGGTGCAATCGGAATCAACTCTACCAGTGCCAAAGCCCAATCATGCTTAGAAAGTGTGCCAATGTCTCTTGAAGCCCAGGGGTAGCAATAGGCCCCTCAGGTGGTTACTCCCCAATCGGAGCTACTAGTGGCTCCTTATTAGCGGCCCTAGAACGACCCTTCGCCACGGCACGTGCTCCACCTCTGCCTTTGCCTCTAACACGGCCTCTAGCAACACCATCCTGGGGGCAGCATCATCAGCAACTGAAGCTCGTGTCATCACCATCTATGAGATAACAGAGAGACAAAGGCCGAAATCCAGAATCAATAAATCCGCATAATAAGGAATAAAAGAAGCAAAATTTTCCAAATAGTTTCGTAGCCTCTCGAAGATAAGTATAGATGTTTCTGTAACGATCCGCAAGACTCTACGAAACTTGCTCGTAGAAACTATAAACCTAGGGCTCTAATACTAACTTGTCACGATCCAAACTCTCATCGCAGAGGTCGTGATGGCACCTAGTCTCTAAGACTAGGTAAGCTAATTACATAATGATTTCAATCAAAATATAACAACTTCAAATTAACACAAAGTACAAAATACGATAATACTGCCAAATATGGATACAATATCAACTTTCTAAAATCCGGTTGTACTGAGTCATAAGCTGTAAATGGAATATACATACCAAGTCTCGAAGAGTAAAATACTGTTTGAACTACATGAACAGTAGAAATAAAGTGAAGAGGGTGACTCTAAGGCCTGCAAATGGAAACCAGGGGTACCTTGAAGTCTCCAATAAGCAAAAACACGTCTCTCTATCGATCCGCCCAATCAGAAGCACCTGAATCCGCATAAAAGGTGCAGAAACATAGTATAAGTATATCATAATCGGTACCCAGTAAGTATCAAGTCTAACCTAGGTAAAGTAGGGAAGAGGTTCAAGTCATGTGATACTCACTAGTCAAATAACTTGTGCAATATATATATATCAAAAGAAAATTGACAACATAATATATAACGAAGACAATATCAACAACCTCTTCCGAACATGTGATAACAAATCAAACAAGTAAAAGTTCAGCTTGACAACAAGTCATCAAACAGAAACACAAACATATGGCACCTCGTGCCCACAATTCTATCACAATAACATAGCCATTGTATCGCTCCGCCCTGACAATAACAATATTCCACCGTGTCGCTCCCATCTGACAAAATAATAATATCTCGCATTGTCGCTCCTGTTTAATAATATCCTGCCTTGTCATTCCCGCCTGGCAAAATAATAATATCTCGCCTTGTCTCTTTGATTTAATAATATTCAATCACAACAACAATATCAATTACAAATGCATATCAGAAACCTCGTGCCAATACCCAATAATCTGCCCAATACATCCATATGTGCCATAATCACAGCAATACAAAATGCCCGCAATTGTCATCAAGGCATAAACAAATAAATGACCCAAACAATGCACAAGGACATAACAATAGGGAATATAGATGGGTGTTCAATATGTAGACGTGAATACAACTAACATATTATAGCAACAATCACACAAATGCCCAACTTGGATAATTTAGAAATAATGATACGATAACATGATCTCTAGCATGAAAAAATAAACTCATGTAGCCATCCAAGACGAACACATGTATTACAGATATCTCACAATCAAAACTATGCGATAAAATCTACCTCGGGTCAAGTCCAGTCACTTCATACATTGCACCTGCATATATACTCGTCACTTCATATATGCGTTGCATCAATTTCATAGAGTCAAGCAATTAAAATCTTATCGTATGGGTTATTTTTCCACACAAAGTTAGGCAAGATACTTACCTCAAATAATCTCAATCCAACCCTCAAAAATAGCCTATCCCTTAGAAATCACCTCCGCTAGGCTCAAATCTAGCCAAAACGACTTGATAACATCAAACAATGCAAAAGAAATTAATTTCGATTAATAAAGCTAAAATCTTTACCCACTTCCAAAAAAGTCCAATAAAAGTCAACTCTGAGCCCACCCGGTCAAAATCCAATTCAAATGAAACATCCCGACTATCCATTATCGCATGAGTCCAACGATGTGATTAGATTTCAAACCCCAGTTCAAATTGACTCTCAAATCTCCAAATTTTATTTTTAGAAAAGTATTGCTAAAATCCCCAATTTTCACTCATAGATTTTATCCATTAAATGCAAAATCAAAGATGACAAGGAAAAATAATCAAATCTGAGTAAAAAAGAAAATATTTACCCAATCCAAGTGGGTGAAAATAGCCTCAAAAATAGCCTCAAACCGAGCTTCTAATCTCAAAATATGAAATAATGAGTCTAAGTCCCGAAATCCCATCTATATGGTCAGCTGCAGTTGTCGCAAACGCGATGCCTGACCAACAAGGGAGAAGTCGCAAATGCGATCTGCCCAGGCCCCCTTGAGAATTGCGAGACTGACTTACTTTTGCTCGGTTATAAGCAACTGTATTAATATTTCTAGCATATTATATTTGTTTTAGACTTTCATTATTTTCTTATCTATCTATACTATACTAAAAGCACGAAGGCATTTAGCAGTCGTGCGCATTTTTTACCCTTTAAAAATATATTATATATTAGATAAAATAGTAATTTAAGTTATTTTCCTAAAATTTAGGGCTTCAAAATTAATTATATTTTGTATATTAAATACTTCCTTATTTAAAATAGGTATGAATCCTTATTTATAGGACGTCAAAATCAATTACTGAAATTTTACCTCAAAGAATCATAAAAACTTAAAAGAAAGAAAAAATCACAAAAATACTTTTACCATGTTTGTTTTCCCATCCCTTTTATTATAAGATACCTACAATAAAAGACTAAAATATAAAACTAACGGTTTTTTCCATTTCAAACTTGATCTTTATAAACAAAAAAGAAAATCTAAAGTCCCTCCAAGTTAATGATAGTTATTATAAAAATATTTCATTGAATAATTTTTATAATTTTTAGAAGTTTAAAATTAATAGAACTTTTATTTATTAATTTTTTTTATTATTTGGACTGAAAGTCCTAATATTTAGAACTTTAAATATTAAAATTATACTTTATATAGATCATGCATTTACGCAAGATGCTTTGTGCACCGTGCTGTCCCTTTTTTAGTTCTAATTCTAAGTCATTTCTAGAGTAAATATGCCATGGATGAGTCTTCTTTCAATTATAAATTCTCTCACAAGCTTGCTTTAGTATCCTTTTAAATGTTTTTTTAAATTTTCATTGCCATTTAATTTGACTTTGTGATCATATAAAAGTTGTAGATTATTAGGTGCATGATTATATATTTTAAGTTCTACTTTAGCACTAATTAGATTTTTAAGGACTTTCTTGCTGAAACTGAAAAGGAAGCATGATAACTTGTGAAATTAAAGTTATAATATTATTAAACTGAAATAAATTTTTAGTTAAATTATTGACTTATCTGATCATCTTCAGGAACTTATACTTTTATTTTATTATTTAAATACAAAATTTAAATAAATTAGTACTCATTGAGATAGAATACACGCGCATCGCGCATTCCTTGAGACTAGTATTTACATAAATTCCATGTAATTAAGTACTCATATCATAAGTTTACGTTTTCAATGCATGTATTGCATATATGTGATGTCATTTTTAATTTGTGTGTTATCCGCCATTATTAATGCTATATGCATTTAGTCATTTAAATTATTGTACATATTATTTACTAATAAAATTTATTACTTCTGCTCATAAATGTACGTTTCAAATACATATCTTACATGAATGCAAAATAATTTTCCATCTTTGTGTTATCCAAAGTTGTTAATCTTATAAGTCTTTATAGTACGTCGAACATGATTCAATAATAAAATTTTATTAATAATACATGGACAAGCGTGTACATGTGCATTCTGGAAACAACATTTGTCATTTCTATATTTTATATAGCAAGTTCACACTTATATCAATTGTGATATTTAATTGTAAGAACAAATATGTATATCCGTGATTAAAATATACGTCATATCAAGTTACATATCCATTGCTAATAGATACTGTTATATGTAGACTATGTATAAAAACATTTGACTTTTGGTAATTCCTTCTAATAACATCACAATTACATCAATTGGAGCATAGCAAATGTGAAATTTAGACCATGCTCTATGAATTGCTGATTAATATATATTTGTGTACAGTTGTCTCGTCATTAATTGATTAAATAATCTTATCATTTTCACTCTCGAGGTTGGTTATTTTAACGCTTGATATTACCAATTGAATTGATAGTCGTTTGTATTTGCTATCTTCGTAATGTATTTATGTAACGATCTGACCGATGTATTAGATCTTGTTCCCTATTTGATGCTTAGCGTATGCTTATTAGATATCTTATGACTTGTGGGGATAGTTGGTCTGATTTTAAAAAGATTCTGGAGTGAATTGGAACAGTTAATTTTATTTTGGAAGCATTAAGCTGTAAGAGTTGACCAATACTTGACTTTTGGGTAAACAACCATGGATTGTTGATTTAAATGTTGCAATAAATTTGTATGATAATTTTAGATTTGTGCATATATTCGTATAAGATTTTGGATGTTCCTAGAAGGATTGGATACCATAAGTTAAAAGTTGGCAATTTGAAAAACTTAAAGAGTTCATAAGTTTGACAAAGAGTTGACTTTAATGTTATTGGATTTCGATTAGCGTTTCGAGACTTTGAGTAGGTCTATCTAGTTGAATTGAACTTGTGTGCAAAGTTTGGAATTAATTCGAAGTGTCCAAGTGTGATTCGGGCACTCTTTTAAAAGAATGAAGATTTAGCAACTTAAGAGAATGCTATTCGGTTTAAGCCTCGATTCTTTGTTGTGATATTTCCATAGGTTTTTTGAGCCTTTGAACAAGTCTAAATAGAGTATTTAGACTTGTATGAATGATTGGATGGAATCACGAGGAGTTCGGGTGAGTTTCGGCGCGTTTGAAGCAAGTTTTGAAAGACGTGAAATGCTGAACTTGTAATTTTCTGCACTTAACCTGACTTCGCAAGAAATCTGTTCAAACTCTATAAGGAATTGGGTGAAGATTCCTTGATGAAAGTTGTAGCCCTTTGAATCTGGTTTTCACAAATTCAAATCCTTCATTATTACGACATCTGTACAAAACATCATGATTGTTTTAGTGAAGGCGGGGCAATGATGTTATTTCTGATAAACTGCACTTGTATATTTAACTTTATTTAGTACTTGGACTTCATTTTTTATCATTTTAGGAGCTAGAGAGCTAGGATTGAGGTGATTTATATAGGGGTTTCCATCTACTTCATTGGGATTCGAGCCGGTTGGAGGTGATTTCTAAAGGAAAGACGACTTTGAAATATTGGTTGGGCTTTTATAAGGTAAGTATCTTGCCTAGCTTGGCTTGAGGGAATCTACCTTAGGAAATCAACCTTATTTGACTATATGCTATATTTTGAATGTGTTGTATATTCGGGTGAAATTCAAAAATAGCTAGATTTACAAGTGGAAATTGAAAAATAGCCATAGTTTCAAAAGTAATCGAAATTTAGCTACTTTTCATGTAAAGATAAATCTGAACGAAAATACTGTTCAAAATCTAGAAAATATTCCAGCATAATATACTGGAGTTCCAGCATAATATACTGGAGTTCCAGTATAATATACTGGACTTCCAGCATAATATACTGGTCCAGCATTATATGCTGGAAGTTCATACACAAGTGCTTCGATCTCTAGTATATTATGCTGAAACTTTCCATTGTTGGAGTTCCAGCATAATATGCTGGAAGTTCATACACATGTGCACCGATCTCCAGTATATTATGCTGAAACTCTCTGTGTTGCAGCAAAATAGTGAATATTTTTCAATGACTTTGCAAACGTCGGCTATTTTTCAATTACCAATCCGAAAACTGGCTAGCCCGTGCTATTTTCATTGTATATTCATAGGGGCGAATGTTTATTTTAGTACCCTGGACTATTCATGCTCAGGTGGATCATTAGACTATTCTATATTTTATACTAATGACTAAGCTAGTAAACTACGAAATTGTGTTTAACAAGTAAAAAAACTAAAGAACAATTAAAAAAGAAGCAAAATAAAAAATTGCAAAATTATATAGAAGCACACCATAAGCAACACATTGAAGATTGAAGATTGGAGAAGGAGGATCTTGTTTATATGGAAGCACACCATAAGCAACACATTGGAAGATTGGAGATCGGAGATTGGAGATTGGAGAAGAAAATTAAAAATAATATAAATAAAAAGTTATAAAGAAAATAAATTAAAATAAAAACAAAAAGGAAAGAAATTAAAAAACTTGTAATTACACAGTGTAATTACCACCAATTCTCACCTCTCCTTTGAGAATTGGGGAGTGTAATTACACCCCTCCAATTACCTTCAATTCCATGCTGATCAAGTAATAACACATGTATTTACTTTTAAGCCATCGTTTAAAATGTCTTTAGTCTTTAGCCACTGCTTTAATAAATTTTAACTACCCGGACGAAAATACCCTTCTACTCATGTCCTTTACTTTTGAACTTAACTTCAGGACTACATGTCCTTAACTTTTGAACTTGTAACTCTAAGTTCAGGACTTCAGGACTACATGTCCTTAACTTTTGAACTTGGAACTCTAAGTTCAGGACTTCAGGACTACATGTCCTTAACTTTTGAACTTAACTTCAGGACTACATGTCCTTAACTTTTGAACTTGTAACTGTAAGTGTAAGTTCAGGACCTATTGTCATTAACTTTTGTGCTTCTTATCTTAAGTTCAAGACCTATTGTCCTTAACTTTTGAGCTTATTAGTCTAAGTTCAGGACTTCAGGACCTATAGTCCTTAACATTTGAGCTTGTTAGTCTAAGTTCATGACCTATTGTCCTTAACCTTTGGGCTTCTTAGCGTAAGTTCAGGACCTATTTTCCTTAACTTTTGAACTTGTAACTGTAAGTTCAGGACCTATTGTCCTTAACTTTTGAGCTTGTTAGTCTAAGTTCTGGACCAAGTGTCCTTAACTTTTGAAATCTTAGCTTCCATGCCAATAATTCCGAGATCTTTGGTTAACACGTAAAGACTTAGATATCTGTAAATAGAGTCAAAAAAGTGAAAACTCAAATTGGTGAATTCTCGTTCAAATGGTCTAACACATTCTGTTGTGACCTTGCACATTTGCCTTTTCTTTAAATGTCAATAAAAATGACATTATGATAGAAAGCAAAGCATAATTAAAAAAAAGGGTAAAAATGTCTGGTGGAAAGAAAACAAAATTGAAACTAGGATATCTCCTGGAAGAAAATGAAAAACGAGTGGGTATCGAACTTGAGAGAGAAGCGAGGGTTTGGGAAGAAAAGCAATGGAAGAAAGGGTAAAAATATCTTTTTATATTAATTTTAATAGAGTAGCAGTTATTTTTGCTCAACATTAGAATTTGATGGGTTTTCAATGTCTTTGCCTTATGTTTTGATGATCTAACAAGCTTACTGTCAAGAACCAGATAGGGAATCTGACACACTTGGTACACATTACAAATGAACGAAGTCCAGCCTGAACTCCAGCTAATGTGAACTGCTGCAAATAAAGATAAAAGAGGAACAAGACAGGGACCTGATCCCTGGATGTTCTCTAACAGAAGTACAAGTCAACCATACAGCTAGAAAGCAACTGCAGAAAGTAACTGCCTTCAACTGTGCACGCGACAGTGCAGCAGACAGTGCAGCAGTCACTTCCCATTGGGAAGAGGCGTGTACCAACCAAGAATTGACATCATCCTTGGGATGTCTTTGGTAGTATAACAACATAGTTCAAGGCATAAGATATTCACTTGAGCATTTAGTTATATTCTCTCAATCACTTAAAGATCTGATCCAGCATTGAAGTCACAAGTGTATCAAGAACAAGAAGACAACTCCACTAAGGATCAGTTCCACAATAAGTCTATGTGTATCCGTAGTTGAGTTGTAATATTGTTGTTTATTCTTCATTGTAACTCCTATCTTGCTTTCTTAGAAGCTTTGTTTTAGGAAACTCAAAATCATAAACCTTCTGAGTTTGTGTTGTGACTTGAGTTAGTCATAAGTTAAAGTCTTTGTAACTAGTGAGTGACAAAGTAGCTAGTGATAAGTGTATCACAAGTTAGTTGAGTTGAAGTATTTGTAATAGAGTCATTACAAAGTGGCTTGTAATAGTGTGTTTACAAGTTAGTGAAGTTGAAATCCTACAAGTGTAGGTCGTGGTTTTTGTCCCCTTGAGTTGGGATTTTCCACGTAAAAATCCCGTGTCTCATTTACTTACTGTTTTAATTAGTATTCTCAGTGGAAACTCATAGAGCACAGGTACTCTATAGTTTAGTGGATTCATATAACCTAACAATTGGTATCAGAGCAGGTTCTTTCTAAAAGGTTAACACCTAGAAAGGATCTCAATAGCTGTTCCACCTAACTTTGAGGAAGGACAATCAACCTACAGACCTCCCAGATTCAATGGTCAGTACTACGGCTGGTGAAAGACTCGTATGCATGATTTTATAATGGCAGAAGACTCAGAGATGTGGGACATCATTTGTGATGGTCCACATGTTCTTATGAAGAAACTTGGAGAAACTGGACTAATGGTGCCAAAAAACAGAAAAGAGTATAGTGATATTGACAGAAAAGCCGTAGAAAAGAACTATCGTGCCAAGAAAATCTTGGTATATGGTATAGGACCTGATGAGTACAATAGAATCTCAACTTGTGATTCTGCCAAGGAAATATGGGAAGCATTGCAAACCGCACACGAAGGAACCACTCAGGTTAAACAGTCTAAGATTGACATGCTCACCACTGAGTATGAGCTCTTCAGGATGAAGGATGATGAGTCTATACAAGATATACACACTAGATTCACATCCATCATAAATGAGCTTCATTCACTTGGAGACGTTATTCCCAAAAACAAGCTTGTATGGAAGATTCTCAGTGTTCTACCTGGCTCTTAGGAGAGTAAGGTGAATGACATCACTGAAGCTAAAGATTTACAAACTCTAACCATGGATGAGCTGATTGGAAATCTGAAGACATACGAGATGAAAAGAAAGAAAGACAGTGAAAGGAGAGAGGCTAAGAAGGGGAAGAACTAGGTGCTCAAAGCTGAAAACAGTGACTCAAGTGAAGAAGATAGTGATATGGCCTATCTTACTAAAAGGTTTCAAATGATGGTTCAAAGAAATGGTGGTATACAAAAAAAAGGTAGTTCAAGTAAGGCAAGGAATAATGATCTCTGTCACAAGTGCGGAAAGCCAAGGCATTTCATCAAAGACTGCCCACTTCTGAAATAGGAGCAATACAAACAAAACTCTAACAAAGCAGCAAAAAGGAACCCGGTTCCTGACAAACGATTCAGTCGAAAAGGTGCAGCTGACAATGTTGTGAAGCAAGCTCTTGCTTCTTGGGGAGACTCCTCTAGTGAATCAGAAGGGGAACCAAATGAAGAAAACAACTCCATGATGGCAGTGGAAACTGAAGAACGAAATATAACTCACTATTTGTGCTGACGGCTCAGTCTGACGATGATGAAGAGGATGAAAATGATGAGGTAAATTTCAGGGATGTTCAGAGAAATCTGAAGACTTACTCTTCTTTGTCATTATCAAATATTCTAATTAATGCATATTATAGCCTTATTAATGACAAGGATATCTTGACCATAGAGCTAGGAGATGCTCAACAATCTTGAGATGATCTGGTGGTCTGTGTAGTTGATCTAAATGAGACCATAGCTAATCTTGAAAAAGAAAAGGAAGCTTTGAATGAAAAAATAAATAGTGTAGAAAATGAGAGATATGACTTGATGGTAGTGGTTGTTGATTTTAAGGAAACCATAAAAAGCTTTAGCAATGAAAAGCACAATCTAGAAGAGAAAATTGCAGCTACTGAGCAAGAGAGGGATGACTTTTTGGTGATAATCACTGACCTAGAGGAAACTATTGAGGGACTCAAATCAGAACTTAGGCTTGCAAGTATTGAGAAGGGGAAAGAAGTCGTTAGTGAGTCACACATCAAGATGAAAAAGGAATTAAATGATGTTAAAACTAGTCTATGTGGTGAACTCGGGAAAAATAGGCAGCTTCAAGCTGAATTGAAGAAAGTAAAAATTGATCTTGAGAAACCTCTCAAGTGGACCTGGTCCTCAGATGCTGACACTTCCATGTACTTCAATAATAGTGGAAACAGGCAGGGAATCGCGTTTTAAAAGGAGAAAACTCCTTACAGCCTTCACAGCAAGTACGTCACAGTTCCTGATAACTGGCTTTGTATCCACTGTGGGAACAATGGGCACTTCAAAGAAAATTGTCAGGCCAAGGTTCAATCTGTTCAAAAAAACAAATTGTTTACTAAAAAAGTGACTACTAATGAGGGACCAGGTACCACTCGCAAGAAACGAATCTTGCCTGCATGGACTAGAAAAGCTCTTATTCATCCATTTTTCTCATTACAAAGGACCTAAACTAGTTTGGGTTCTTAAATCTAACCCATAATTCACATGTGCAGGGAACAGTGAGAGGAAGCGGACTACAATGGATCATAGACAGTAACACATGACTGGAAAAACTATGAACTTTCTCTCACTAAAAGCCCTACAGGGAGGGAATGTACCCTTTGGAAATTAAAAAAAATGGGAGGGTACATTCTCGGTGTTGGAAAAGTTGGAAAAGCTCTTTCACACTCAATTGAGAACGTGTACTATGTGGATGGCCTGAAGTACAGTCTCTTGAGTATTTCTCAAATTTGTGATAAAGGGAACAAAGTAGAGTTCGTATTAAAAGTGTGCACAGTTACCAATCTGGTAACTGGCGAAGTGGTCTTAGTAGCCAAAAGATATAAGAACATCTACGTTGCTGATTCTGAATCTCTACAAGTGAGTGATATGAGCTGCTTGAAAGCAGTTGTTAATGATGCAGAATTTTGGCTTAGAAGATTGGGGCATGAAAGCTTCTCACCTCTGAATAAATTGATTTAGAAAGACCTGGTTCGTGGTCTACCAAATTCAAGATTCACCTGGTCACTGGTTCTTAGAACATAGGGTGAGACTTTTGAGGTATTTTTATCTTTGTCGAGAAGATCCACGTGAATATAGAATTAAAGGTAGTATGTATCAGATCTGACCACGGGACAGAATTTGACAAACGCCAAACTTGCTGAGCTTTGTAATGAAAATGGAATCACTCATAAATTCTCAGTACCAAGGACTCCATAGCAAAATAGTGGTTGTGAAAGAAAGATCTGAACTCTGGAAGACATGGCATGGACAATGCTCATTGACAGTAGAATCACCAAAAATCTCTTATAGAAGCAATAAACACTGCTTGTTGCATGGTGAACAGGTGTATGATCAGGTCCCTCCCAAACAGAACCCCCTATGAGCGGGTCAATGGAAGAAAACCAAAGATAACTTATCTGAGAATCTTTGGATGCAATTGCTATGTTCTCAACAACGGTAAGGACCAGCTTTGAAAGTTTGATGAAAAAAGCGATGAAGGAATCCTTCTGAGATATTCCTCTCAAGGCAAAGTCTATAAAGCCTACAACAAAAGGACACAATGTGTGAAAGGAAGTTTTCATGTACTATTCAACGAGACACCCTCCTCTAACAAGGAAGGAAACATTGATATTCTAGATAATGAACCACTTTTGGTTCCTGGGGAAATATCTGACGTTACAAATGGCAAGGCTGATATGATGAGTCAAATGAAGGAGACAGGTGAAGATAATGCAATATCTTCTTCCACTTCTCAAGAGGAACCTGGTACTTCAATTACTGCCATTGAAGCTGAAGGAAGAGTTGGAGATGCATCGCAAGGTACTCCACAAGTAGCAAAACAAGGAGTGTAGAGAAATCCACTTATTTCACCCAATTTCTCTACTAATCCAACTTCAGTCCTCAAATGGAAACACAAAAGCTCCCATCCACTTGATAACATAATCATCCCCTTGAGGCTGGATTCAGACAAGATCAAATCCAGAGATTCCCTAGTTCTCTCTGTATTTCTATCCAGATAGAACCCAAGAATATCAAGAAAGCCTTGAAGGATGCTGACTGGATTACCAAGAAGAGCTCATTTGGAATGGCTCATTCTACTGGATCATGCTTAATCTCATGGGGTACAAAGAAACCGGGTGAAGCTGGGGCTATTGAAGCCTAATTGAGAACTTGATTCCTCATCAATTGGCTATGAAAATCACCTTCATGTAAAACTAGCCAAAATGTTTTCTGGCCAAGCCTAACTCATATCGATACCGTTGCAGGTAAATATGCATGACGATTATAGAAGCTAAAGGCACAATGCTGAACTGCGAAAGAAGAGCTACCAAAATCTTTTTCAAAAACCATTCGGGAATCAGGTTCATGTACCATATGTTAGTAGTAATGTGTTTTTTCACATGCTGCCTCAAAAGGTTAACAAAATTAATTCAACTGCCACATCATCCGACTTTTCAGAGTTTGCATGTCACGTCTTATCTTTCAAATCCTTTCACCTCCTCTGCACGTTACGTATTCCCACAAACCTACCACCGTTTCAAAACCCTTCAGAACCCGTTTCTCTCCATTCTCATTATTAGTCCTTCTTCCTATAAAACTCTCTCTTTCTCACAGCAGTCCTGAACCTTCATCTCATCTATATCTCTGTGATCCCCTCTTCACTTCTCTCTCACTCAAATGCTTTACCAAATCCTCCTACAATGGCAAACGAACAATTCTCTTCCTTTTCATACCATCAACACCACTTCCACTTCCCCATCCTCCTTAAAGTCACCTCCAGAAATCCACTCTTCCACTATCTCCAATACTACTGCACCCACACTTGTTTCCTCTTCATCTCCTATTATTTTTCCTTCTCTATCAAACTGTGTCTCCCTTCCATGTGTTGAAAACCCCATGTCTCCCCCTTTTTCTGATCTCGCCAAAGTATACTCATAAGGTGTTACAACTAAGGTGTCATAGGTATCTAAGGATGATCCTGATCAGTACCTAAACTCCTCCATTTTGGACTTAGTGGCTCTCACGGAGTCACCAAAAAAGAAAGCAGCACACAGTATCATGGCTATCGCTGCTGAGAGTCTTTTGAATGAAGAAGCCTCCCTTTTGTCTGAGTCTCAGGGGGAAGAAACTCCATTCCTAGGCGATAAAACAACTTTGGTACTCTTTGAGTCTCCAGTCCATGAAATAGTCACAGAAAAACCTATTAGAGAACCTGATCCTCTTCCAGTTAAATAAACCAAGGAACCTCTTATTTATCCTAAGCCCTTGGAATCCATTCCACCCAGTGAGATCCCTGTTGATGAAGATGATATGGTTCTCAGCGCGCAGTTTAAGATGCACAAACTAGCAGAGACTCTTGAATCCTCTTCCAAGTGACCCACTACCAGGTTGCAGCAGAAAAAAGTTTTCGAGTTTGCCTTGCAGAAAAGTAAGATGAGTGTCAAGAAAAAGAAGAAGAGGTTGATAAAACAGAGGGAATTTGTGACTGACAAAAGCATTCCAGTGGTTGAGGTTGATGAAGATGTTGTAGAGGAACCCAGTTCCTTAGTAAAACGATCTACAAAAATCCAGAAGTTTGTGATGGAGCTTCCGATTAAGCAATTGAAAAACAAAGTGGAACATCTGTGAAGGGTAGCAATAAGTCTAAGAAGGTTGTAGTTGAGAAAACTATGTCTGAAGGAGATACTGTGGGGGTTGTAAGTCAGAAAAGGAAGTCTGTTGAAAGGTTTAGAAAATGAAAATAGGAAACTGTAGGGGGACCTGGTTCTATGAAGACCATACCTAGTGACAGTGGTTTTTGGCATGAGAGATTGAGAACTCAAAAAGTCTTGTGGGGTCGTATGTTTGACCCAGCAATCTTAGAGATGGCAGGAATGAGGTAAGTTCTAGAGATGGTGGAATTTCAGCAATGGGATCATTTGTTTCAAGAGGATGTGCCTAAGGTGTACGAAGATGCGGTACAAAATTTCTACGCATCTCTCTTCACTATTGAGGGGGACCACATCTGTGTGCCAGTAAATGGAGTAGACATTGTGCTTGACGCTTCAACATTGGGGAAAGTTCTCCAAATTCCATCTGAAGGGATGTCCTCAGTCAATGGTGCTTGTGATGCTAACTTTAGGAGATCTATCATGAAAGAGCAAGCTATTCAACAGGGGGAACAAGTGCATAAAAAGGCACTACTTCCTGAGTATCAACTTCTCTTTGAGCTGGTCAATTAGGTGCTCTTACCTCGTGCTGAGAGGCAGACTATGCAGGTTATCTTGTGGACAGAAAAAGTACTTCTGGGATGGATCACTTCTTAGGATCATATCTTATCTCTTGGGGTACAAGGAAGCAAAATTCAGTGGCTCTTTCAACAGATGAAGTTGAATATGTGGCTGTAGCATCCTATTGTGCTCAGCTTCTGTGGATCAAGCAGCAACTGGAGGATTTTGAAATTCTCACTGAGAGTGTGCCTCTCCTATGTGACAACACCAGTGCACTCAACATGGCAAAGAATCCAGTCCAACATAGAAGGACCAAACATATTGATGTGAGACATCATTTTCTGAGAGATAATGTGGAGAAAGGGTTGATATACATGAAGTTCTGCAACACTGAAGTTCAAATTGCAGACATTTTTACCAAGGCACTAAGTAGGGAACAGTTCGAAAGAAACAGAGTAAAGTTGGGACTGTTGAGGCCAAACTAAGAACCTGATCCCTTTTTGAGTTGGCTAGAGTTATTAAGAAATAATAGGTTCAAAGTGTTTTCTGGACCTGCCTAACTCACTTCAATACCGTTGCAGGTAAACACGCATGATGAGCATAGAAGCAGTAAATGTAGTACATGACTGATAAAAAAGGATTAATTCTTTTCAAAAAAAAGGAAGGAGGGCTTGAAGGGCTTGAAGAAAATGTTTCGCAAGAACTAGGTTCTTGTACTAAAGGTTAGTAGTTCTGTACATCCTTTAATATATGTCTTAAAAGGCACAAAATACAACTGACATGTCATCAACTTTTTAGATCCAGCTGTCACGTCTCTTCAATTCAAAGCGTTCCATCTCCCTCTAAAACGTCACGATTCTCTACGCCCAACCGCCATGTCAGAACCGGTACCTATTCTTCTCACTTCATAATTGTCCTCTTCGTTTAAAGACCCCTCTCGTCTGCTCTTCCTAACCATAATCCTTATTCTAGATTCACCAAAAAGGAAGGATTATCACACCTCCTCTTCCAATAGCTGAGAAAACCTCCGACCCATCCATGGAACCTCTCCCCTTCACTGAGTCTGTGTCACCCTCTATCACCTCCACTTCTACAATCACTCCTTCCCTAGTTTCCCAACCTCCTCCCTACTCTGAAACTCCTGAAACCACTGTTCTATCCTCAACGTCATCTAATGCCCACACCAGTAAAACCCTAATTGGAAAACAAGGTGAAAAAACTAACTTCACAAAAGGCTCCGCCATCGTTACCGTCGACTCCATGGTCGTGGAAGCACCTGTTGAGGAAGAAAAGGTTGTGTTTGTCGTATCCGCGGATGGCATACTGCATGAAGTTATTTCTTAGAGACAAGAGTCACAAAGCGTGTGGGTAGAAGGGACCATTCTGGCTGTTGAAAGGGATGCAGCAGTATACACTACTGGGACATCTCATGAGGAACCTGGACCCTCTCCGGAGGACCCAGGTCAGGACTCTCATCCCTAGGACAGTGTTGTACCTGCTTTCAATGTTGCGCCCCTGAATATTCAAGCATCAGAAATGAGGACTAGTGATGAAGAAGACCTGGACAATGTGGCCCTAGATGCATTCTTGAGTCAATGCAGGGTTGTTACCACTCCTGAGTCTAAAAGTAAGCGGCCTAATACCAGGCTTCAAGTCAAAGCAGCCTACGATTCTGCACTTCAAAAGAGCAAGAAAAGTAGTAAAAAGAAAAGGAGAAAGTTGGTAAAAAAATGGTGTCCCTGTAAGTGATGAAGCTATCCCTCTCGTTGTGGTAGAGGAAGGAACCCCTGAGGAACCTGGTTCCCTTGTTAGGAGGTCCTCGATAAAGGTTGAGTCTGTCTCCATAGAAAAAGGATCTACTTCCAAGACCAAGACAAAGGAGGCAGTGAGTGATGAAGATATTCTTGTCAAGTCCAAGGGGAAAGGTAAAGTTAGTGGAGAAAAGCATAGGAAACCCAAATAGGAAACAGTTGAAGAACCTAGTTCTGGGAAGAAAGCCAAAAGTGACGTTTGCCTTGGATCTGAGCGACTAAGGCATCAAAAGGTTTTGCTGGGTCGCATGTTTGACCCAACAATCTCTGAAATGGTAGGAATGCGTCAGCTTCTAGAAATGGTGGAGTTTTGCAATGGATGCATCTGTTCTACATTGACGCTCCTAAAGTGTATGAGGAGGAGGTCAAGAGCTTCTTCGCCAGTCTCTTTCCAGTGGATACTGACCATGTGTGTGCTTTAGTAAATGGGGTGGATATTGTCTTTGATGTGAAATTACTTGGGGAAATTCTGCAGGTTCCTACTGTTGGGGTGTCTAGTGTGAGAGATGTTTGTCAATACAACTTCCGAAATGCACTCGTGAAAGATAACTCTAATCAGAAGGGGGAGCAGGTTCATAAGAAAGCACTGCTTCCCGTCTGCTAGTTGTTGTTTGAACTGGTGAACAAAGTCATGTTGCCTCGAGCAGAAAGGAGATCTATCACTTCCAAATCTGATTTATTCTTAATGGAGCAATTGGAAGGTTTCAACCTTGTGAGTCTGCCTACCATAATGATTGAGCACATGCAGAAAGTGGCTGATTTCAAGGATGGCAATCACGGGCTTCCCTATGGATTATTGCTCACGCAAGTGTTCAAATACTTTGAGGTTCCGCTGGGAACAGGTAAAGTAGGGACCCGCAAGCAAACATTCTCACAGACAACCTTGGAAGAGTGCGAGTGTATTGAGAAGTATGGGGGTGTAGGAAGCACTTCAACTGTGTCTCAGCTCATCAATGCCCAAAACAGTGCAGTTGAGGAGATACGTCGACTGAAGGCCAAGAATGCCATCCTAGAAGGCCAGCAATCTCGATCGGTTCCCATGTTGAATGATGAGGTGATCCATTTAACTCAAGAAAATGTTGACCTTAGGGCGCAAGTTGAGAACCTGAAAGCCGAACTGCTCAATAAGCAAAAGTTGGGAAATGCCCGAATAGACCTTGTTCTCTAGATACTTGTCGCTGCTTCCAAGCCTTTTCCTCCTAGTGCCCCTAAGTTTCCCCTCAGTGACCAGTTATCTGGATATGTTCTTTTTTTCTGTTGATGATTGGTGGCTATTTTTTTGTTGTTTCTTTTGTTGTGGTTGGGATGTATTACTACTACTTCTCTTGTGATCAAGTCCAAATGTTGCCTCTTTCTTTTTCAAAGGAAGGGGCATATGAAACTATTATTAATCTAAATCCTCTTTTATTTTGTCTATTACTTTCTCTTTGCGTTCTGTTCTTTCTCATGCTAGTGTGCACATATGTGGTATGAGTTAGCTTGGCTGGACTTTTTTGTGCTTTTATTCTTTTTAATGATGCCAAAAGGGTAAAAAAGATTAATATGGACTCAGGGGGAATCACATTGGGGAACTGGTTCTTTATATATAAATTGATTGAAAAAATATTAAGGCATCGTCTCAGGGGGAACTCTTTGACACTGCTCTCTGCTACCTTAATTCTGATCTTATAACTGTTTAAGTTTGTCATCATCAAAAATGGGAAAATTGATAGATCTTAAATACTCTTGCCTTGTGTTTTGATGATCTAACAAACTTACTGATAAGAACCAGATAGGGAACCTGACCTACTTAGATTGCTGCAAACTTAAACGAATTCTAGCTAAGGATGAACTGCTACAGATTCAGGAGCTAGGAACCAATCAAGGACCTGGTGCTCCTATGGTTCCTATGTAGTAGTACAAAGTCATGTGGACACAACTGGAACTGAAGTGACTGACGGCACTATTTCTGCCGCACTGTAATACATTGTCAACCCATTCACTCTTTGACCAAACAAAGCACTCACATCACCTTAAGTGATGTGATCAAGATGTACCCGATGAAGCTTCATACAAAGACATCACTGGAAGGTTTCTGTTTCTCATTCAAGCTTTTGCAAAAATAGAAAACTCATCATCCTCTCAAGCTTGAAGAATAAGGTTGAACGCTACTATGGACCAGTTCTTAAAAGATTGATTGTTGTTATCCTAATTGAGTTGTAACCTTGTTGTTGTACTTACTATATCTCATAAATCACTTACTTAGAAGCATACTGATTAGGAGTCCTCTTATAAATCCTCAAACTCACTGATTTTAGGTTGTGGCTAGATTTAGTCATAAAGAAAAGTCTTTGTAATCGTAGTGTTGCAAAGTAGCTTGGGGTGATAGCACCACAAGTTAGAAAAAGCCTTTGTAACTAGGATAGTCACAAAGTGGCTTGTGGTAAAGGTACCACAAGTTAGTTGAGTAAATCCTTTGCAATTGGAAGTATTGTAAAGTGGCTTGTAATAGGTAAGATTACAAGTTAGTAAAGTTAAAAGCCTACAGGTGTAGGTCATGGTTTTTTGATCCCCTTGTGTGGGATTTTTCCACGTAAAAATCCTCTGCCTCATTTACTTACTGCTTTACTAAGTGCTCTCAGCAGAAACTTGAAGAGGACCAAGTACTCTAACACTTGGTAGACCCATACAAACTATCACTTTGGCTAATCCCAAAGTGGGCACCCGCAAGCAAACCTTCTCCAAAACCACTCTGGAAGAATGTGAGTGTGTAGAAAAGTTTGGTGGAAGTACCTCGACCATTTCTCAGCTGATCAATGCTCAAAATGTTGCTACCAAAGAGATCAGGAGGTTGAGGGCTCAGAATGTCATACTGGAAACTCAGCTTAGTCAAGCTGTTGGGGCACATGGTTCTGTTAATTCCACCAATGAAGAAGTTTCTCGCTTGGTCAAGGAAAATGATGAGCTTCGCGTAAAACTGCTTGAAGAGCAGCTGTCTGCAAATGCCCGTATGGACTTGGTTCTCAAAACCCTTGCTGCCTCCTTCTCCAAGTCTCCCTCTTCTGCTGCCCCTTAGAAACCTCTCAGTGACCAGTTGTCTTCTGTTATAATGTTTTGTGGCTGTTGTTTTTCTTTTTGTTTGTTTTTTTTGTGATGGCATGTTGGATTTCACTGTTACTGCTCCTGTTTAATCAGTCCACTTTCATATCAATGAAACAGCTCTTCTTTTTGCTTGTACAATGTTGTTTTCCTTTTGCTTCTCTTTTCTGTCATGTTGTGTGCACCTATGTGGCATGAGTTGGTTATGTTAGACTTCATTATGTTGTTTGCCTGCTTGTGTATTTTTAATGATGCCAAAAGCGGGAAGTATAGTATAATGGAATGGAAATGACGTCAGGGGATCTGATTAAGGGGGAAGCAAAAAGTCAGGGGGAACTTGTGAAGTTCCTGTTATCCCACCTGGTTATTTCTGCTCTAAATAAATGTTATCAATGTCTAAGTTTGTCATCATCAAAAAAGGGGAAATTGATTGGTTTTCAATGTCTTTGCCTTATGTTTTGATGATCTAACAAACTTACTGTTAAGAACCAGATAGGGAACCTGACACACTTGGTACACATTACAAAAGAACGAAGTCCAGCCTGAACTCCAGCTAATGTGAACTGCTGCAAATAAAGAGAAAAGAGGAACAAGACTAGGACCTGATCCCTAGATGTTCTCTGATAGAAGTACAAGTCAACTATACATCTGGAAAGCAACTGCAGAAAGTAACTGTCTACAACTATACATGCGACAGTGCAGCAGTCTCTTCCCATTGGGAAGAGGCGTGCACCAACCAAGATTTTGACATCATCCTTGGGATGTCTTTGGTAGTATAACAACATGGTGCAAGGCACAAGATATTCACTTGAGCATTTAGTGATATTCTCTCAAGCAATTAAAGATCTGATCCAGCATTGAAGTCACAACTGTTGCAAGAACAAGAAGACAACTCCACTAAGGATCAGTTCCACAATGAGTCTATGTGTATCCGTAGTTGAGTTGTAATCTTGCTGTTTGTTCTTCATTGTAATTCCTATCTTGCTTTCTTAGAAGCTTTGTTTTAGGAAACTCAAAATCATAAACTTTCTGAGTTTGTGTTGCGCCTTGAGTTAGTCATAAGTTAAAGTCTTTGTAACTAGTGAGTGACAAAGTGGCTAGTGATAAGTGTATCACAAGTTAGTTGAGTTGAAGTCTTTGTAATATAGTCATTACAAAGTGGCTTGTAATAGTGTATTTACAAGTTAGTGAAGTTGAAAGCTTACAAGTGTAGGTCGTGGTTTTTGTCCCCTTGAATTAGGATTTTTCCACGTTAAAATCCCGTGTCTCATTTACTTACTGTTTAATTAGGAAGAAAGGGTAAAAATATCTTTTCATATTAATTTTAATAGAGTAGTGGCTATTTTTACTCAACATTAGAATTGTTGGATAAAAAATAAATACCACCTTAAATAGTGGCTACCCCACGCCATCTCTACAATTCTATGTTGACCAAGTAATTACTCGGCCAGACAAACATACCAAAATGTATAATTACACTCAATTACATCCGAATCTAACTCCTAAGTGGCTTTCCCAACAAGCTCTTAAATTGCGCACTCTGAGCCTCATCGCACACAATACATAAATGCCACTCAATGGGCATCGACATACTTATCACGTCCGTTCATATCATAAACATTCTTGAAAATTTTGCAACACTACCACTTATGATTCCAGAAGCACTTACGCAAGAGTTGAAAAGGAAAAACATTCGCTTTCATTACATAAAAGCCACAGAATATTCACAAATCAAATTCACACTCCTGTCTACTAACAGTTTTAGGACTCGTAATAAAAGCGAAGCCAAGTTCAATAAATAGCATATCGTGCTTCTTGGCTGGCACAATGGCTTCCATTTTATGTGTTCCTTTAAGCATAATTATCATATCCCTGTTCTATTCACTTTTATCCTCAGGTCTTATGGAGTAAGCCTTGAAGCCACCAACATATGTTGCCTCAACATTAGCAAAAACTTCAGTTGCAAAGTCTTCCCATGAGTTAGTTGACAAAACGACAAAATCCGCATATTTTCCCGGAGACAATGATCCAACATATTTATCAAGAAAACAAGCATGAGCAGCCGAAATGGTGTACCTGCCAGAGAAAAATAAGCTAGGATAGATAACTGAATTTTAAAGACATACTTTTAAGGGGAAAAAACTCACGGAATTAGAATAAACCACATGACGGATACAAGTTATTTCTGTTACGCTGACTTAGGTCACCAGATGAAGATAAGACAAAATAAGAGATATTGGGAAACGTGCCAGGATATTAGAATATTAACTTGGGGAAGGAAATGGTAAATGAACTGGTGGTATTTGGCAAGCTTGGATGTACCTTGACTATTCAACTGGGTGCCTAGTACCTCCCACCAGTACAAGTATCGGGTAACTGTACTCACCAAGGCTTAGGCCGATAGGAAAAACCACTTGGTTTTTTTTTTGACTCCGCTGGCATTTGAACCTTGGTCTCCAAGGTTTGAACTCATTTTATTGAATACTGACCAATAGGTCACACTCTTGGGTGCAAAGAATGAATTGCATTTTGCATTTTGCATTTCGACGTAACAATTCAACAAATGACTTAGTCGAGCATGTGGCATTGGCTTAACCGACTACTGTATCTTCTAAGAAGATATATATCTTATCACAATGTAATTATTATGAAATGAGACCTTAGCTGTAACTTATTGTTACAATTAATCATTTTAATCATCAAGCTGAATTCAGATGGACTAGAGAGCTGAACAAATAGCAGCAGATTAGTATAGTTTACTATGATGTTGATTTTCCCCCTGTTGATCAGTAAATATCGCTTCTCACTGGTCAACTACCACTTGAAAGAGTTCCAGGTTCACACAGAAAACACCGTGGATTTGCTACATAATGAGTAGATAAGAACGGACTACTGAAACAATCAATGAGTCAAACAGAACAATAGCGTGACTTACGCATTTAATGCATCTTTGAGACACAAGCACTCTGATGGAATCCAAGCCTTTTCCCAACCAGGAGGTACTCTCTTCATCGATGTCCTAATGCTTTTCAAAGGATTAATATCTGCTACCTGAAAAAGACAGCAAAAGAAACACATGACAAAAGAATTAACAGGAAATCGAGTACTGACAGAAACATAAAGAGATGAAATCCAGAAATCACATACCGGCCAATCCGAGCCAAATGCCAATTGTGCATTCTTAGTCAAGAGTGACTTGAATAGATAAGATCCTCTTTCAGCCCTTTCACACCCAAGTTTTTTAGATGCAGAATCAGCATCATCCAATAAGTGATCTGGCTGTTATGATTTGCATTTTGTTATACAATTTTATGTTGAGACATCTTGAAAAACTTAGAAATTGATATGACAAGCTCAATGCCGAAAAAAAATGGAAACTGTGGGAAGAGCGTGTGGCAAGAATATTGCAAGAAAATGTCAAGGGAAAAACATCGCCTGCAGGCCAAAAATGAAAATGATTGAAGATATCACCCTACATAGTTTTCCAATTTAAAGTCAAAACTAATTTGGAGGGATGCTTACGTTCGAGTCAAGACTTTACATTAAGAGAGACATGGATTTTTCGAGTGAACTCTCATTTCACAAGATCCAACGATGGCTTGAGATTATGATCAGAAATCGATGCAATACAATCTACATCCTCCAAGAATCTTCCATTGCAGAAGAAAGATGTTTGTACTCTGATTTTGAAATAGCTGGTCAAATTGGACTACATTAATAGGTTAGAGAATTGACAGAAGTCTCTAATTTTGATTGAGATCAATGCTCCCCGACCCATCGTTGCTTTAACTTACTGGGAAAATAGATTAGGGAATTTGAATGACATAACCAGTTTGTTTTCCTAAATTAATGGTATGGTCTTATCCAATGATTACGAAAATTTTTATTGCTTATATAAAAAATTCTTCCACTATTGGTTATAGCTTTAGCATGAGATCCTAGTCCTATAATTAATTAAAATATATCTTTGTAATTAAAAAGGTTCCAAGAAAGGTGCTCGCCGGATTTATCAAGAGCTTCCTGGAAACCTAGAGCAGCCTCAGATTTCTAAAACATAACAACAGCAATATAGTGATGATCTTAGAGGAAGTTGTAGATAACTCATTAGTCCTGGCATCTTGCATATATTTTACAAATAGATTTGAATGTCAAAGTATCTAGACGTTTAATCTTTGGCGTGCATTAAAAGCATACTGCTCAAATCCTCCAAATTATTATATGTATGAACAGAATTAGTCTCAATAGAAAAGAAAGAGGTACAACAACCATCTGAAAAATAACCTGCACTGAAGCAACTACAGATTGTTCACCAAAACGAGCCACTGTTCCTGGGGCCAAATGTTGAGCATGCTCAATCTGTGAAGCAATAGTTGAATATTTAGAAATTACTTGTCCTTGAAGAAATAACTGACCTAATAAAATCAACCAACAAAGAGAGTTTTAATTGATTGATAAATATATTAATTTCCAGAGCAGTTGGATATACCCTAAATCGTCGGTCTCTAATTTGTTTGTCAGAGGCCACAGAAGCATACATATCCAATATCAAGTCATTAGCTCTGTCACCTATAGCATGGATGCTAACCTGAAATGTAAATTGTAGCCCATAAGACTAGTGATTTTTTGCAACTTCAGAAGAGACGAAATGGTTGATAAAAATAGAAAAAGCACCTGAAGGCCAGATTTATCTGAAGAAAAAGTCATGTTGTATAGACTATCCAGATCCACTACTTGTAGCCCATAATTGTTTAGATCATCAGCATATGGCTACAAGAGACACGACAGATATCAGAACACTAAACATAATGGACCCCCCCCCCCCCGGGTCCCCTGTTACTAGTTTGTGGTTTAAAGAGGCTCTCCGAAACCAGAAAGCATCTTATTCTTACCTCATGAAAGAATGCACTGTTAGACCCTAGAGATCCATCAGCAAAAGCCTTGACACCGCCTAAATAAATCCATTGGCTCAGCACGCGGCCTGACTTGCTCATAAGATCCTGAGTACCAATACAAGATTGAAAAAGTCCAAGTGTAGTAAAAGTGCATTTAAGGAGATATGCAACATAACCCACTGCAGCTAGAATAAGAATGACCACAGAATCTTATGTAAGGGCCAACTCTAGGAAAAAGATGTAAAACATTTCCCAAACGAAAGTTCATCAAAAACTCAAAAAAGCTGGTTGTTATTTGGGAAATCGCTAATATAGAAGGAGGCCATTGTTTGAAAATACCGGAAAGGATTTGAATTATTTTTTATTTTTTTTTGGAAAATAAGGATTAGAATCCTTATTATTGTGTAATTAAAAGTAGGAATTACTTTCCTTCCTTTCTAGGATTACTTGTAAATACTATTTAAACCCCAACATGCCTGAGGGAATAGTCCAAGCAATTCAATCCAAAATTTCTTCTTTCTATATTCTTTACATAGTATCAGAGCCAAGGATTTGAGTCCTATGTAAATCCCATGTATAATCTTGAAACAAATCTGGCGTACTTTTAACATTCAAGTTATACTTATGATATACTTTACTGATCCTACAAGTGTGAAGGAGAGGTGGGCGAGGAACTAGAAAAGACAATACAAAACTTTAGAACCTCGGAATCTTTTTACTCAGAAGATCTGCACCTTTCCATGTTTTTCTATATCCACGGACCAAGATAAGGTGCAGAGCAATCTGCAACATTAGCTTTCCCATTTCAGCTTCTAGTATATTCTTAAAGCAATTTTACATATTCTGAAGGGTAGGACATGAGTTCATGTCAGCTGGTTTGCCAAAAAATCAGATCTTCATATGCAAGGGAAAACTCAGAAAGACTGACAATTCAGTAAAGCAATGTCAGTCATGACATACCACTAACCGTGACCATGTCTCCATTGGAAAGAATAAGCAAATTCTGGTCATCATATTTCCGGATAAATCAGCCCATCTATATACATCTGCAATTATAAGGGAAGTGTTGACTAAGTTAGATAAATGTTCCACCTGTAGCTAGGGAATAACAAAATGAGCATGACAAATAGAGAAGCAGTTGAGGAAGATCTTCAGTGTTTAGCATTTGACCACCCAGCCCAGAGCCTGTTTAGCATTTGACCACCCAGCCCAGAGCCGTTCTTTATGGCCTATTGTTCTCAGCCCACAGCCCCCTTCAGACTCTCCTTCCCCTCCAAAAATTTGATGAAGTTTCTGATTAATTTTGGACGAAATGCAACTTCCACCGAAAGAGTGAGCAAGCAAACGACACAGAGAGTTTGGAGGGGGGGGGGGGGTGATACTGGAATATATGTCATTGCAGTTTTGTCTTAGACCTTAACTGATCTGATATTAACAGACACGTTCGTTTCCCTTCATTTCTTCTCTTGAAGTGTGTCACAAAATTTCCAATAACTGATTTGGTTCCCACGCTTCTGTCATAATCTTAGTCTAAGTTGCTCCGCCACGACAGTTTAGGTGCCGCACCCGTGTCGACATGACACTAGTATGGGTGTGGGTATGGGATCCGTACCGGATCTGGTCAAACAATTTTGGGTACTTTGACCCCGACGGTTGGAAAACTTCGAGACGAGATACAATTTGATTCAAGAAATAAGAACCAAAACTAGGGAAAATTTAAAGAAAATAGCATACCTTATCTAGGAAATCAATCCTTTACTTATCTACAACTTGAGAATAAAAAAGAAGTCTCCACTTTACAAGTTATACGTAAGTATTCCACAAATTTTCTCATAATTTAGAGATATTTTTATATTTTCGAATTATTTTTAGCCAGATTCCCGCACCCGTATCCGTACTAGGATCCATATCCACGAATCTTAGATTTTACATCTCGAAGGATCCGACCTCCAATCCACACCTGTGTCGGACACCCGCACCCCTGTCCGAGCAACTTAGATCTTAGTTACAATTTGCCAAGCAACTAAAACAATACAATCACGGCACATAAAATTGCCTATAGATTATACACTTACTGGCAACTTTCAGTGACGAGGCCTATGGATGCATAAAATCAACTTTATTCCCCCAATACCCCGTCCCTACATGGTTTATGGAGGAACCACACAAAAAACCTGGTCCATTGTGATACCTCAGGGTAGTGAAAGAGAAGGAAAACAAAATTTAGTTGTTAAGCTTGTTTTTTTACATGTTCAACAGACCAACTTCTAACTCCTAGTTGAAAAGCTAGAAAGTTGGTCCAATTTGCTCATCTCATCTCTGAACAAGTAATTTATCTTTGAAATGTTTAACGTTCCTGTAGTACAATTATAAAGAGGCATTATCCTTTCTAGTAAAGTAACCATAAGGAAAGTAAAGTGATTTTATTCCATCTTATTTCTGGTTGGAACTGAAACCTGAAAAGTCGTCCCACGGGTACTCAGGTGAAGACCCTGGAAAATATCTGCCAAAATCCACAACTGTTGTGACACCCCTCTTCAATGCATGGCTGCTAGCTCTTAACAGAGCTTCCCTCCTTTCATCAACTGAGGCTTCTGGGATGTGGGGAAGGACAAGCTTCATAGCAGAATCAATCAACAGGCCAGTAGGTTCTGCAATAACAAACTCCAAAAGGTAAGGATCTTCTCTAACTTCTTTGAGCATTTAAATTTAGCAAACTTCATTGAAGCTGGCGCAGTTGATCTGGGTACTTTTTTTTGGTAAGGCAGTTGATATGGGTACATTAAAGCATATTGATTCGAGAAGCACTGTTAATCATGATTATGTCCCCCAAGTTTTCAGTAATACATTTTGGTATGAACAAAAAGATAAAATCATACATGTATACATAATAAAATCATACATGTATACATAACTGAACAGCTTTAAGAGAATATTGAAAAAGATTGCAGGCATGCTTCAGAAGTATCAAAAATCACATTACATTGTGTTGAGTTGCAGAAAACACAGTCCGTCTAGTTCAAAGCATTGGCTATTTGAACCAAACACGGAAGCATCAAAAGTACATAGACCCATGTCCTCAAAGCTTAGTAAACTATAAGAAACTTAGACTGTGACAGGAAAAACATAACCTAGGTAAAGTTGAAACTAAACCTTGACACTTTCATGATACTGGCAATTAACAAAAAACCTCAAACTATTGACAGATTTTACGCACGACTCTACAAGGAAGATGAGAAAGATGTAAAGCGGAGGCCAGAATTAAAAGGGAGTGAAGATTCAGAATGTCAGTGGTTAGAGCGGGAGTTCTCAGAGTAGGAAGTTTGGAGGCAATTAGATGCTGTGCGGAGAACAAAGCCCCAAGTACGCATGGTTCCAAACATATTTTAAATCATTCTGCTACAAATTAAAGGACGTCATGAGTGCATTTAATTATTTCCATTCGGTAGAGAATTTGAAAGGAGCCTAAATGCATGTTTTATTGCACTTATATAGACGTAGAATGGGGAATTGAACATTCTTTAGACCCACAAGTCTATTGGATAAGAATTTCATAAATAAGCTTTCCTTTAGGCATAGATGCTATGATGACGACATCACGAAATACTTTGGTGGGAGGAAGACAATATTTTAAATGCAGGTTTAATTGCAAACCCATTTTAGTGGACTCCAAGATAAAAAGTAGGGAAGGGAAGGAAAGGATACTGTGCAAATTGAATCTGGAAAAGCCATATGACAATGTCAACGAGAACTTGTGGACTTTGCAATGGAAGACATGGGTTCGAGTAGAGATGGATACAATGGATCATCTTTACAAAGACTATTGTCTAATTCCTAGACTTGGTTGGAGAACTCATAGGTTTCTTTGAAAGTTCAGAGGGTCTACAACAAGGTGATCCTACATCAACATGTTCATTATGGTTAAGCACCAAACAAATAATAGAATAGAACAATTGTTGGAGGTTGCTTGAGGGAATTCACATTTCACACTACCAAACAAAGGGTAGATGGTCTAGTGATTAGCTCCAACACCTGAAGAAGCTGCTATGGTTTTAGATAGTTTTGAGCCTGAAAATAAATTTCCAACAGTGACGTACAGAACATTGAACATTTGGTAAAGGTTCTCAGTTGTAAGATTGGCTCTTTTTCGGAGTCTCAAACACACCATATGAATCTAGTGATGAGAAAGTCGAGAAGAGGCTAACAAGGTTACAGAAAAAAATATCTAACAAAGTCGAAAGAGACACTTATCAAGAGCACTAGTAGGTCAACACTGAGTAAGAGCACTCGATCCAGCATACAACATACTACTCATCTTTAGTATCATTATCGGGAATTGTTACAAAAAGATTAAAAATACTGTAGATAAACTTTTGTAGGATATAAATCGGCCAAGTTAGAAGTCATAAGGTGGAGAGGTTGATTGTGCTTCATCATCTAGTGAATTAGATAGCAACATCCTGTACAAAAGTTATAGGTTAGGGGGTTAAGGACGACGGTTGAACCCTCAGGGGTTGGCCTGGTGGCAATTGATTTGAGCCTTGGGGTTTGCTCCCTTTCAAGGTCTCAAGTTCGAAACCCATTGGATGCAAACAATTTCTGAGGGCCATCGGACTGGGTAAAACCTGAATTAACCGTGGTGCACTTGCGGAAAACTCCTTACCGAGGGTCTGTGCACCCCCGGGATTAGTCGGGGCTCGTAGAGACTCGGACACCCGGTGCAAATCAAATAAAGGACGACGGTTGTCTTACAGGGCTCTTAGGTAAAATGCATTTAGAGGTTTCGATAAGAAATATCATGCATTGTGGAGGACGGTATTTATCGACAAGTATAGAGTTTGAGTGGAATAGGAGGACTGACCAGATCACCCTACAGCACAATGTAACTCTTTTTTTTTTTTTTTTTTTTTGATGTAACTCTTTGGATGAAGACAATAAAAGTGTAGGGATTTTCGGATATGCTAGTTTTATAGGGCATGGAATTAGAATACTTTCTAAAACAAAAAGCTGCGGAGGAATGGAGCGATGATGTCCCTTTATTTGAAGCCTTCCATTCCAGTCCATCTTCACTATCCCAATTAGTAGAAGCCACTAATAGCCCAGTTTTGTGAACAGAGGTGGAATTGTATGGGACCTGATTTTAGGAGAAACCTGCAAGATTAGATAGGGAAGAGCTCAACAGCTTGCTTGGATCACTATACCAGCAAAGACTATTATTTATGGATAAACACAGACAGAAATGGAAAAACAGAAGGAATAGATCATCACATTTAAGCCGATCTAAGACATATTCGTTAAAGAAAGGCAGCCCGGTGCACGAAGCATCCCACGTTCATGCAGGGTTCGGGGAGAGGTCGCACACCAAGGGGGTGTGATGTAGGCCGCCTACCCTGATGCAAGCATCAGTGGCTGATTCCACGGCTCGAATCCGTGACCTATAGGTTACACGGAAACAACTTTACCATCGCTGCAGGGCTCCCCTTCAATGACATTCATAGAAGAAACATAGGGAATCCCCTCATTCTTCAATAGGGGTTCTTAAGGCACCTAGAGAAGTGTCTTTCTTCACTTTAACAAAGTCATGGAGCCACCCTAAAAGTTCAGCATTCGAGATGGAAAATTAACAATAGCTGATGTTTTATGTCAAGAAAGTGAAAGCGGAAGTCAATTTGTAATTGATTCGTCGCTCCGTTGCATACTGGCTATACTATATACTGTACAAGATGGTTGGAATTGAGTTGGTGATTTCAAAAACTATGAGAATAAGAGCATGGGAAGTAGTTCTTTTCATGTGGACACAAAACGAGAATAAGAGAGGAAGAAACAGCTTTTGAAGGAGTTCAAAATACCATTTGGACATATTAGTTGATTATTTTTCTTTTTTCGTGAACTGCAAATATGATGTTCCAATCACTCATGATGATTGAATGCTCTTCATAGAAATTCATGTTTTTGTGTAGGATTCTTTACTTCTGTGTACATTATAGGGTAAAAGAAAAAACATTTGCAAGGCAATATACGAATACACCATTTTAAAGAGTTCATCAACAGTAATCAATCTCCAAAGTTCTCATAAACAAAAGTATTTACGGGTAGCAATCTTAGTGGGACTAAGAGTTAGGTATAATTCGAAAAATAATTTGAGCCTTACTGGACAACACTTATAGCTGGAACCTTTAGGTGAAGCGGAAATAGTCTAGGCTCAAATCAGATCACATTTCCATTGACCAACCCAATTGTTGTTAGCAAGTGGCCAATGGCCATTTCACAAGTTTTGCATTGCTGAATAATTAAGAAGCAAAGTGATATATGAAGATGAAAAATGTATTACCCCCGTCATTATTTCTAATGATAGCTCCACCATTTGGATTCTCGTTGTTACGTGAAATACCAGCAAGTGTTAGAGCCAACGTATTAGCCAAACCCATATGACCATCCATCCTTGCTAACCAGACCTGCATGTGGAAATGCCAAATCTTAAACAACAGATTTATGTAATTTCTAAAGCGAAATAAAGTAATTTCGTGAAAATATCTTACTGGATTATGAGGAGTAACACTATCAATCCACGCGGCCATTGGCAAATCACCTCCCCAAATATCATTATTCCAACCACCACCCAGTAACCAAGAACCTTCTTTCACATCTATTAGAATTTCCAAAGAAAGACATGATAAAATTGATACTATTTAGTTTCAATTCAAGACAGCCAATACTATATATATTATTCATTCATTTTCCTTAGACAAAATCCTCAATGGACTTTCAGAATTTGAGCCTCTTCTTATTATAAGTGCATTCTTTTCTTTGTTAGCAGATGCCACACCCCAGAGGCATTGTAATTAACCATTTTCAATAAGTAAAAAAATTCGCTATTTTCAAAAGTAGAGGGAGAAAATCATCTCAAAGAAAGAAGAATGAATATGTTATTACCTTATAAAGATAGTTAATTTGTACTCTCTCCGTTTCAATTTATGTGAACCCGTTTGACTGGACACGGAGTTTAAGAAAAGAGAGAAGACTTTTGATCTTGTGGTGTAAAATGAGGCACATATATTTTGTGTGGCTATAAATCATTGTGTAAAGGTAAACTGTTTCCAAATAAGGAAAGGGGTCATTCTTTTTGGCACGGACTAAAAAGGAAATAGATTCACATAAATTGAAACGGAGGGAGTATTTGATAACCAAAAAGACAATCAATAGCATTGCTAAAATTTATAACAAACTGATAAGGGTATTTCATGTGACATCTGCTCCTTATAGATAAACTTTACCCAAAGTCACAACACATTACAAGCTAAACTGAGTGTGTGAAAGCATGAGCTAGTTTATGTTTCAGATGCAAATATGTAACTTTAGGTTTCTATTCAAAATTAGTAAGTACTTTTGTTATACTTATTTCACAGTGTCCTATTCTTAGTCACAAACATATACATCTATATGCCATTTGCCGGCTATCTTTATTATTTAGAGTCACCCTCTTCCAAACAGAGTCCAGAAGCAATCAGACACATGCTTTACAGCTTTAGCGTCTTTGATGCCTGAACTTAAGCACGGCCTAAGCAAAGCAGAGCGCCCAACCTATGGTACACCAAGTTTCAGGTCTTAAACGCTCCTTAATTGAGCTTTGAATAATACTCTTATTGTGGTAAATGCCATTGAAGCATACAGATATAAAACAAATGATATATCCCATTGCCACAAAAATTGTTATGAAATTAGCCCGTTTTCGAAGTTGTAATAAATGGGGAAGTAATTGAAAATGTTTGCTGCTGAGGAGGAATATACTATCTTTTTACCCAGTGACAAGAAAAGGGTTGATCTTGGTATCAGCCAAAGTAAGGACGGAGCATGCCAATGTGACAAACGCTATAGTTGTATGAGCAGCTCAGCAGACATAAAACTTACTTGCAACTGCTTTTCTAATTTTTTCCACAAAAAGATCTTTTGTATTTACTCCACGAAGCTCCACTCGTGCCATCTGCCGAAGTTAATAACAGGTTAAAGGAATACAATATTATACTTTAATTTGTAGAGGAACTACTATAATCAACTATTGGCATTTGAACTACAGAGAGTTGCAGGTTGATGGGTTTCAAAGAGAAGCCTAGATAAAATCAAACCAACAACATATGCAAAAATAAAAAGGTGAAATTTGAACTTATGCATGCTTTACTATATGAATAAAGCTTAGATGGAAAAACCTCCATGGCTACGATGATGCATTCAGTCTTCAATTGCAAAACATTTATAAGAAATGAATAAGCAGCAACCTTTCCCTCTTCATGTGGTATTTTATGGAAATCAAATCCAGCATTTAGCCTGTACCACTTCTATATCTGTAAAGCTGCTTATATTGCAGGCTTTTGTTATGATCTTTTCAGATTTTTGATACCAATTCCCCCCTCTTTACTCAATCTCCCATTTGATCAAGTGTAAAGATGTTCTTATTGTCATTCCAAAGAAAAATTGTTCTTAACTGGTCAATCCTTTACCCTACCTTGACAGGGATAGGGAACAAAGTCATGATAAGTGGGAAGCGAATTCAGTATGCTGTTAATCAAAACCACTCTTCCTACTGAGGACAGATATTCCTTTTTCCAGTTTGATAGTTTCTTTTTTCACTTTTTTAATGACCCCCTGCCGTATTTCAGGGGATTTATGCCCTGCACCCAATAGCATACCCCAGTATGAAGTATGTAATATTACCAACTCTGCAGCCAAACTTTGTCAAGAACCTAGTTAGATGATATGATTGACAATAAACACAGATATGAGATGGTAGGACTGCTGCAAACCTGTAATCCCCCAGGGATGAAGTGCACATGGGAATCAATAAATCCAGGGACCACAATCTTTCCATGTAGATTTAGCTCCTTAGTCAAAGTCCTTGCCAATTTCTGCATTCACATCTAACCTGAACATAAGCTCTGAGTATGGTATATACTTCACCAACTACTTGAATCTCCATATTGCATTTCTTTAACATTTGAGAAAAGATGAAGGGATAAATGAATTAGAAATCAAATATGCGCCAAGAAACTAAAAATATAAACTGCACTTCAATCCCGAGTTACTCTAAGATAGCTAAGGGACCTTCAGATCCTAATCGTACAGAAGTATTGAAAGATGTCACAAACACCGGCATGGATATATATTATTGGAACTCATTAATATGATCTCCAGATCTCGTGAAGGCATCAAATACATATCCAGAGGAAAGTTCATGAAATCAGTCAGTTGAAAAAGGCAATGAACATGATCAAACAGTAAACGTCTAGCTTCAAAACCAAAAGTGATACAATGGAATTGCGTTCAAGCTGCAATATAATCCCAAAGACTGCTTAGGCCTTGATTTAGGAGCAAAACCTGCATCGGTTCCAAGGACAGTAGACTATTAAGTGGAGCAAATGGCCTGAATAGTAGCACTTATTACTGCAATATATTTACCCATCCAAACCTTCTTAGTCATTTTAAATATCTCACCTAACATACAATACACCTTTGACCTTTGTTTCAGTTAATTTAAACACTTGCTAGCAACAAAAGGCAGTCTGTTTTATTACTTTAAAGAGAAAAGTGAGAACTGCTGCTACTTTATCTTAAACAATTACTCTCTCAATCACGAAATGCTAGCTCTTCCTACTTTCCTTGTCGAATTGCCCAAAAATGTGTCTATTTTAACCCTCAACACAAAGCTGTAATACTTTCCCAACATACAAAAATACTTTAACAACTGACTTTTGTTCTTCTCACCTCTCAGTACAACTTTATCCTTCTTTTTTTCTACAAGTGCAACTTTATATTTTATTCTGTTCTTCTATACTATAGAAAGTCAAATATAACAATGGAACATTTCAACTGTAGGATATGAATTTATCAACAACTCAGGAAAGCATAAGCAGGATATGAATTTATCAATTTGGGCTTAATAGGAAATTTGTGCAAATTAGTGGATTACATGTTTTATGTTTTCTAGCCCCCAAGGCTTTATTCTAATGGTAAAAGTGTCAGCTTGTGATGTATGGGTTAGGAGCAAGTACTCAATTCTGTCGCAAAAATCTGGTATTTAAGTGGAGACAGGCGCTTAGGCCCACGGGTTTGAACACTGCCCAAGTAGGGAAGGGTAGAGGGGCAGGTCGGGGCCCACATCCACTGAGTTTCAAACTGTGCACCACTGGCTTTAGGGATTTCTGGTCAATCCTATGATAATCCTAGAATAATGAAATCAAGTAAAACTGAAAAAAGAAAAAAGACCTTTATAGAAGAGTAGTTGCCAACGCGGAGAATTCTGCTATTGGAAATGGCCATAGAATCAGCAAAAGGGAGAGAGTCATCACTGGTGTAAATAGTCCCATTAGTCACTACCAAATCTGCAACTTCACTTGAACTTCTCCGCAAGTCTGCAACTAAGAAAATGAAATTTTATGAAGAGGAATCATTTGACTGTTCAAAATTGTACAAAGAATGAAGAAACACTAGTGTTTATAAGCAAGTACATTTCAAGTAATTGGCGTTGTTGTTGAGAAGAGGAAGTGAGGCTATGGAAAGAAGGACGACGATAACAGAAGCAGAGAGGGTAACCCAGAAAGTGTTCATTCTTTCTTCTTTGCCTTGCACAAATGCAGTGCTACTAATTAATGGTGAAAAGGGCGGAGGATAATGGTTTTATTTTTCTTTTGGCGCTATTATGGGTGTTTATCGGGCGGCCTTAACGGACGGGCTGGGATAACGGGTTCTTAGCGGGTTGGGAAAATGTGGGTTTTTAGGGCCTCTATGGATTCGGGCTTAGCGGGTTCGGGCGGGTCGAGCTCTAGTTATTATTTTTAAAATTAAATTTTATTTTTTTTATTCAATGTTATTGATAGTTAAGTATTTGCAAACTTTTAAGGGTTAGAATTAAACTTTGAAGTTTAAAGTTTACAGCTTGTTTGGATGGTTGTTACACATCGTTTCATAATGTATCGTATCGTATTGTATTGTATTGTACTGTATCGTTTGATGAATACAATGTTTGGATAGATTCTATCGTTTGTCTTTGTTTCATTATATCATGCACTAGCAATATAAAGAATAAATTTGTAATATTATAAAAATAAATTATGATACGGGGTAAATTTATTATATAAAAAGGTATGATAAATGATAAAATAAAATAATTTAATAATAGTGAAGGGTGAGATGAGAGAAAAAGACAAGATAACGATGCAACCACACCAAATCGGTTGTTACATAAAGTGGCACATTTCGACGTTATGTAATGACGGATTTAATGATACGATACAATAAAATTTAAATAACAACTAAAACAAACATCGTATTTAAAGTAACAATACGATACGATACAATAGGTAACGACCATCCAAACAAGCTGTTAAAAGTTTTAAATTTAAAATTTGTATTTTAAAATTATAAAATTGAAATTAGAAAGTAAGTGGCTACAAAAAATTATTTAATAAGAGTGTAAAACCAATAGGCAATATAAGGAACAAACTCCGAAGGCTTTCATTTATATTTTTAATACTTCAAATTAATTTGCAAGTTCTTTTTTGATTTTTTTATTTTTGAACTTGCAAATTAAAAGTTTATAATAATTATAAAAAATAAGAAATAGTACATCACATGCTTTGCATCATTTTTGTAAGTTCTTCCATGTCAACATGAGGTTCTTGGTTTCCGGCATTGGTTGAATCGGAACCATAAACCATTATATCTCCAATTTCTTGGTCCTCCTCTTCGTCTACCTCGTCACGCCCTTGATTTCGCCACTCTGATCTTATCCAATCTCTGAAGCACACTAGAATTTCTAAAGCGTTGCTGCCCAATGAATGATGGGTATCTCCTAGCTGCTGCCTTGCTTGGCTAAATGCGCTCTCTGATGTGACTGTTGGAATCGGCACATTTAGCACGTCTCGAGCCATGGCCGAAAGAACAGGAAATTGATTTGAGTTGCTCCTCCACCAACCCAGTGGTAGAAAATCCTTTGTGAGGGGCTCTAGTGACTTTTGCAAGTAGAATTGTAGTTCATCAATATTCCTGCTACTGGTTTGTTGATGCTCTCCTAGTGTAGACCAAATCTGATAATCTTGAATACAATCATCATCATCCATAGTTGTTCTAGATGTTGAAGGATTAGTTGAAGGAATATTTGCATCTACAACCGAAGAAGCATCAATATTAGCATAATAATTATATAAAGTTTGTAAATGTGTGTGTAGCTCAGAAATACAAGTGTCAATATCAGGAGTTTCAGTTGGTCCAATATCCATATAAGTATATAAATCTCTAATTAATTGGCGACGCTTTATCATTTTGACAGTAGGGTTTAATGCACTTTGTGATGGAGATAGAAATCTTCGACGTATGGGGAGTTAATTTTATGGGTCCCTTTATAAGCTCTTGTGGGATAAAATATATCTTGGTAGCGATGGACTATGTGTCCAAATGGGTTGAAGCAATTGCCTTACCAAACAACGAGGCAAGAAGTGTGACCGCATTCTTGAAGAAAAACATATTCACTCGGTTTCGCTCACCTATGGCCATTCTTAGTGATGATGGGTCTCATTTCTGTAACAAGGCTTTCACGGGGCTACTAGAGAAATATGGCGTCAAGCATAAGGTGGCCACATCTTATCATCCCCAATCTGGTGGTCAAGTTGAAGTTTCCAACCGGGAGATAAAGAGCATTCTAGCAAAGACCGTCAATGCAAACAGGACAGATTGGTCAAGAAAGCTAGATGACGCATTATGGGCATACCGCACGGCATACAAAACTCCTATTGGCACTTTTTCTTATCGGTTAGTCTTCGGTAAAGCTTGTCATCTACCCGTAGAACTGGAACACAAAGCCATGTGGGCTCTGAAAAGGTTGAACTTGGATTGGGCTGAAGCTACAAATTTGAGGTTAACACAACTCAATGAAATGGAGGAATTCCGTTTCCATGCTTATGAAGGTGCAGCTGTGTATAAAGAAAAGATGAAGTTCGTCCACGACAAGAAGATCTTGAAAAGAGAGTTCAAGTCGGGTGACTTGGTTTAGCTCTTTAACTCAAGGCTCAAATTGTTTCTGGGCAAGCTTAAATCAAAATGGTCTGGTCCATTCAAAGTGGTCAATGTCTCTCCTTTTGGAGCTGTGGAACTTGCATCGGAGGATGGGCTCCGGACCTTCAAGGTAAATGGCCAACGAATCAAGCACTACTTGGGCACAGATGGAGAAAAACATTTGGTGGAACAATTGGCTCTCCAAGATGGTCCATGCCCGACAAATGAGTAAAGCAAAAGAAACGCCAACTTCGTCGTGTCGCGATGTTAAATCAAGCGCTTCATGGGAGGCAACCCATGTGTGGTAACACCCTTTTTGGCCTTTGAGTTTTTAATTCTTTGTTAGATAGATTTAATTGAGCAATTTAAAGTGTGTGTTAGAGTGCAGGGGATTCAAAAAGATCATGACACGGGGTAAGATTGCATGAAAAAAGGAAGAAAAATCACCTTGGGTAGTTTGCTACACATATGCGGTCGCATTTTCACTATGCGGAAACTAACACAGTGTGTTTGGCTAATTTGGTGGTAAAGATGCGACGAGTTGGTGCACTTTGCGGACCGCATTTTCACTTTGCGATCGCATAGTGCACCGCATTTTTGGCCTTTTAGCAAGTCGCTTGAATCCACCGCATAACACTTATGCGGTCGCATAGTGTGTTATGCGGTGACTTACCCACCGCAAATCAGTCTGGTATATCTTCGCATTCCTTCAGCTCTCACACATTCAAAACAAAACAAAAAAATATTTTTTTTTAAAAGAGGGCAAACAAAGAACGAAACAAGGGCAAAATGGCTAGTGGCATCTAACAAAGGACGAAAACACTTGAGAATTCATTTCCTTAGTGTGCTTATTCATCTTCACTGGTATGTTTCCTTGCCCCGATTTTTATTTTTAGTTTCGCCTTTGTTTCCCCTGTGTCTCTTTTCTATTTTCTTTCTTTAGTCTTGATTGTGTTTTATAAGTAAATGTCCGCCCATATTTTGATAGTCTTTTGGGTAGGAAACATAATTGGGGTGCTGGGTAGCAAGAATTAGGACCGCCATTGTTGAGGATAGAATTAACTCGTTGGGGACGATGGAGTTTGCGGTTTGCATAATCAAAATGCGGTCCGCATTTATGCCGTATAATTAAACCCTAGTTGGCTGAGGAAAATGTCAAATATGACGACATTTGCGATCGCATAATTGATATGCGGACCGCAAAGTCACCGCAGACTGAAACAGAATGCCCAGTTAAAACCTTGCTTTTTGCGATCGCATTTCCCACTTTGCGGTGGAATTTGCTATCGCATTTTGTGATTTGGTTTTTGAGAGCAAATCAGTTCTACACTGGTTATGCGATCCACATAGTGGTTATGCGATCGCATAACCCATCACAGACTGAGATCCAGTAGTGAACTATCAAGTTTGCGGTCAGCATAGTGGTTATGCGACCGCATAACCTGTCACATTTTCAACTTTTTCTTAAAGTTTTCTGTTTTCTTTCCACTGTTGCCTACTATGTCGCTCACATTTCACTTTTGTGCAAATATAGGTCCCAAGAAACATCCAGCCTTTGCCCAGAAAAGGGCATCTTCCAGTCGTCAAACTCACCAAACAAAACGACCGCGCCCGGACCCTGCTACTACACTTCCCTCCTAATCTGATAAGGAGGAGATCTTGCCCTCAGTTGACCTACAAGCTGAGGCAAGAAGGAAACACAGAGATGACTTCTAACTCTGATTTGGGGTCGATAGGTCTAGGGAACTGTATAGAGAAGGGCTCACCAAATGGAAAATCCTGGCCGAAAAGCAATTGAGTTTGAATGGGCTACAAGAGCAGTACCCCCACATATGGGAGAACATCAAAGCAAGACAATGGGAGTGCTTCACTGAACCGCCTGTTGAATATAATGAGACTCTTGTCTGTGAGTTCTATGCATCATATGGAGCCTCCAGGATTGCGCACCACAAATGCAATAGGATTTTTATTGACACCGTACTGGTTCGGGAGAAGAGTGTGTTCTGCAGCAGTGAGACAATTAATGAGTTGTACTTCCCTGGCTGGAGATCGGGCGCGACTGAGTATGCTGCCAAATGGGCAAATAGGGAAAATAAGCGTAGTTGGATTGCTTCGATGATAGCAAAGGGGACCCCTACTTGGATCGACCCTGTGCATAAAATTTACAAGGAAGATCTCACACGAGAGGGTTGATTTTGGCTCAGCTTTGTTACCTCTCGATTGATATCGTCCAGGAACGAGACTAACATAGCCATTGAGAAAGCTCTTCTCATTGCATGTATTATGGCGGGTATTCAGATTGACGTGGGAGCTCTTATATTCCAAGAGATAGGGATCCGGGCAAAGCAGCACGCCACATCGCTTCCATTTCCCTGTTTGATCATAGCCCTCTGTAAGGCTGTGAAAATCCCTACCATGCCACACACTGACAAGACAAGGAAGGCGCTGAAGGATATTGATATCACGCGCATTAATGATGTTGTTGCTCCCCAGAGGTTCAGACTGATGGTCAAGTTGATGTAGAGCCCTCAGACTCCCAGACTCATATGACCCCTCAGGTTCCAGTTGCGTCCACTTCTACTTCACAGCCCACCTCTCAGTCCACCACTACTCAGCCTTCTGCTACACTGCCAGCCGTCTTGAGGCTTGGTCTCATAGCTCAGCATACCAATACTAAGGTAGACCAGCTTCTGAAAAATTTGCCAACACTCATCAAACAAGCTTTGACGCCTATTCGGTCCTCAGTGACCGCACTCCAACAACAACAAACAACTTATGGGGATCACCTGCAACAGCTTGAGTTGAGGGTTGAGAAGATAGAGCGAGGTGAGGTTAGTGACCTGCCTAGGCTCTGGGAGGAAGTTGCCACTATGAAGACCGAGCTCCACAAGATGCAGACTTTGGAGTTCGATCTATCATCCTTCCTACCCAAGGGAGGTGAGCAGGGTACAGACACAGCAACACCAGGCTTGGACCTTGACTTCTCTACTCTGATGACGGACATTGCACCTCCGACTGTCGGGGCTTCCCAGCCCCCAGCTCCCCCTACACATATTGAGATTCATTTTGAGGAGGATTCCGGAAATTCTTTAGAGTCCGAGGGTGCGGAGGCAGACGAGGGAGAGGGAGAGGGTGAGGAGGACTCATGGTCCATGGAGGATCATGGCCCTCAGGAGAAGGGCAAGTAGATTGTTGCTCCTACAGTTGAGGACGAGGAGCAAACAGAAATTAAGATGGCGATCGAACATTCTCTAGCAGATATGGCTGCCCCTGCAGATCCATCGACCACTCAACCATCAGTGGGCGAGGCTAGCAGCTCACAGGCCCCAGCTCCAGTATTGGGCCAACCAGAGATCCATCCTCCATCAGTGGAGGTCACTCCTCATGCCGAGATCTCATCGGTCCCAACTTCAGCATCAGAGGGTGACCCTACCATCACTCAGCCGGCTTCTGACTCCCTGTTGCGACCAAAATACTCACGCAAGTGTACGTGACCTTCAAGTAATATAGTAATAAGTAAAGTATCATTTCCGCGAGGACTTGTGATCAACTTATAGACTGATGCAAACTCAAACAATTATCGATTCAAACTAATTCATCACAAAATACATAAATAACCAATTTACAATTTAACTAGTAGACAAACAATAATACAACGCAAAGTTACTACGCCAGTTATGAATTTTTCTTTTAACAATTAATAAAAGACATATTCCGGGGTCATGGGCTTGCTAGAGATCATGCTACGTTTTTTAGCTTAAAAATGATTTATTGAATTATCCGGGTTATTGATTACAGGGTTAATAATACCCATAAGAATCTGTCGATTTCTTATGCACCTATTCAAGTTAAATTAATACCTATATTTCTATGGTATTAATATTAACTCAAATGCATTTACAAATCCTATTTCTCAACCAAACAAGGCTATTAAGTATAGTTCTATCTTAATCGCGAATCTTTCACCCGATGCCCAGGATCCAGATCTTGCTCTATTTGATTCTATATGCAATCAAGAATTTCCTTTTTCAAGTTTAACTCAAGATTCGTAAATAGTATTTCACTGTTAGCTACGCAGTAAAATAATTAACAGCAGAATCAAATAAACAACCCTTAACGATAAATTCAAGATCATCTATTTAAGCTTCAAACAACATAATCATCTAACACCCATAACCCTAGAATATTTGGGTTTTTAGCCACTCATAATCATACAAACATCAATAATATAAGTCTTAAACATAAAATAAATAGATACTAGAAGAAAGTTTAGATTAACTCTTTTAATCCTTGCTCCAAAGTGTTGTCTCCTCTTGATTTTAATCATCCAAGATGGATCTCCTCTTCTTTTTCTCTCTCAAAACCAGTCTGCCCGTCAATAATGGATGCTTTACCCTTTTTAATTGTGTAGGAAGGTGTTTTGACAATTATGCCCTTTTTAGACCGAAATAGAGTAGTTCTGTGATTTTTACACGTCTGTGACGTCCCGCGCGATGCCCTGTGCACCGCGTACATGGATTGGACAGAGGCAGAATACATTTTAACGGAGCAGAATAATTTTTCACTGGAATTGCACTATCGCGGTGCCCCACGCCCTCCCCCCTCTTCTCGCGGCGCGGCAGTGCAAATTTCTGTGCTGCTTCGTTTTTTCATTTGTTTTGCTATCGGGGCTTGCTTTGCGACCCCCGAACACGATCCCGACTTGATTTATTTAGCTTTTACTCAGACTTCTGTAACGACCCGACCGGTCGTTTTGAGCTCCGATGCGTCATTCAGTAGTTTGAGGCCATGAGCGGCTTCATCTCAGGTATATTGACTTGTGTGAACGGTCAGAATTAAAATTCAGGAAGTTTGGAGTCAAATCTAAATGGAAATTCTCATTTTGAAAGCTTAAAATTGAAGAAATGAACTAGGATTAGAATTTTGAGTAAACGACCTCGGAATTGAGATCTGAAAGTTCCAGCATGTTCGTATGATGATTTCAGACTTGGGCGTGTGTCCGGATTTGGTTTTGGATAACCCATGAGCATTTCGGCGTATATTGTGGAAGTTAGTATTTTAGAAGAATTTCATAAATTTGGGTTGGAAGGCATTTCAGAGTTATAGATGTGTGTTTGGGATTCCGAGTCTGGGAATAGCTCCGTATGGTGATTCTGGAGTTGGGAGCGCGATCGGAAGTGAATTCGGATGTCCGGAGGTCATTTTGAAGTCATTTGGCTAAATATAGAAATTTGAAGGTTTTTGAGAAAATTCGACCGGAAGTGGAAATTTTGATATTGGGGTCGGATTGCAATTCCGAAAGTTGGTGCAAGTCCGTAATGTCGAATATGACTTGTGTGCAAAATTTGAAGTCATTCGGACTAGTTTTGGTAAGGTTTGAGACACTTAGTCTCTTTTAAGGAAGCTTAAGTTGGAAAAGTCAACCGGATATTGACTTATGTGTTAGAGGGCTCGAAATGTGAATTTTATGGTTCGGATAGCTTCGTTAGGTTATTTGGGACTTAGGAGTGTGTCCGGAATATTTTTGTGATGACCGGTGTAGAATTAAGCTTGAATTGGCGAAGTTAGTATTTTGGTGACTTCCGGTTGATAGGTGAGATTTTGATCCGGGAGTCGGAATGGAATTCCGAGAATTGCTGTAGCTTTGTTATGTCATTTGTGATGTGTGTGCAAAATTTCAGGTCATTCGGACATCGTTTGGTCGGGTTTTTGATCGAAAGTGTATTTTCGGAAGTTTTTGGAAACTTAGGCTTGAATTCAATGATGATTTGATGTTTTGATGTTATTTTGGGTGTTTCGAAGATAGGGACAAGTTTGAATGATATTGTGGGACATGTTGATATAATTGGTTAAGGTCCCGAGGGCCTCGGGTGGATTTCGGAAGGTTAACGGAATGAAATTCGGACCAAAAAGAAAAGAAAAAACTGCAGAAATTTCTGCTGCAATTTTTTGATTCGGGGAGCCTACTTTAGAAGCTCATATCTCGGGATATATAAATAGTTATATGGTGTACAACCTATCAAATTAAAGATTTTCGAGTCTAGTTTCTATATCTTCAATCCGTTTGTCATTTGGATACTTATACAAGACGTTATGGGTGTTTAAACAGAAGGTGTCCGACAAGGAAATTTTTTAATAGGATGTACAACATGTATAGCACAAGTGCAAGGTACAACTCGACGAAGCACGGGCAGAATCTTTTAAACACGGATTTGGCTTATTTCTTTCATTTCTTTCATTTGGGTTGGGTTATTTTGGAGAGAATTTCAAGGGGGATTTCATCAAGCATCAAAGGTGAGTTGTTTATACTTATTTCCTAGTTAAATACATGGATTAGAGCCGAAAACTCAAGTAAATTATGGACAAAAATGGTGGTCTAGAGCTTGAAACTTAAGAGAATTAAATGGTGATTTGAGGGGTCAAATGAACTCCAATTTTTGTGAATTTGGTATGTATAGACTCGTGGCGAGATAAGGGTTGTATTGATGTAAAAAATTTTGAATTTTGAGACGTGGGCCCGGGGCTAAGGTTTTGCTAATTTCGGGATTTTCGACATTTTTCGAGTCTTTTCGATTGGGTTATATTCCCTTAGCCTATTGTAACATATTTGTTGTGGTTTTGACTAGATTCGACGCGCGAAGAGGTCGATTCAAGAGGAAAGGACATTGCGGACTAGTCTACGGCCGGTTAGAGGTGAGTAATAGATGTAAATGCTGTTCTGAGGGTTTGAAACCCCGAACTTTCATATCGTAATGCTATATTGAGGCGTGACACGCACTCCATGGCGAGTGCGGGGTCGGATACTATTGGGTATTGTGACTTGGTCCATCCCGTGTGATGTTTATACTATACTGGTGATTGATACACATACTTCATTGATATTACTGGGCTTGATGCCATGTTTAGGGCCTTGTGCCGATTTGTAAAATCCTTAGAGGATTGATATTACTGCTTAGCATGATTTGCATATCATTTAATTTCAGTCCAAGGTTTTAAATGTTGTCTTGCAAACTCAGCCATAATTCTAAGTGTTGAAAACTTAAATGATATTTTTAAATGTATTCCGGGCTGGGAACTTCTATTTTGTAAATGCCCAAGGGGCTTATTATATTATTTTCTGGACTGAATATAAAGTGACTTGAAACAGTGGTAACAATGACACTGTGTGATATACTTGAAACAGTGGTAACAATGACACTGTGTGATATATTTGAAACAGTGGTAACAGTGACACTGTGTGATATACTTGAAATAGTGGTAACAATGACACTGGATGATATACTTGAACAGTGGTAACAATGGCACTGTATGATCTAAATTGGTCAGGTAACAATGGCTGACCGGTCAGGTAACAATGACTGACCAAGATATTGCGCTTGGGCTGTAGGAGCCCCTCCGGAGTCTGTATACAACCCCATTGAGCGCCGTCGACGATAAATAAATATGGATGGCTCGGGCTGCACGCCGCAGTGGGTACTGGAATGTACCATCATATGCATTGTATTGCATTCATGCATTTGTTCATTAATTGTCGTTGTGATATTTCTAGAGATATTTATCTGCTTTTGCTGGTGCTATCTGATCCTTGAGTGTTGGGGCCCGAGTGGCTGACCAGGAACGAAGATATTGCCCGAGGGGCGGGTTTCTGTGCATAGTGACACCGATGGCTGGAATTATTTTGCAACTGTTAAAAAGATTATTTTCAAAAGAGGTTTAAAACTGAGTCAGATATTTTATAAAGGATTTTTATGGAATTACTATTTTCAAAAAGGGTTGTACCGTCTTAGATAGCATGATGAAGTGTTCTTACGTGATTTCTTATCACTCAGTTATTATTTACTCTTATTACCACTGAGTTGGAAGTACTCACTTTACTCCCTGCACCTCGCGTGTAGTTGCAGGTACTGTTCACCCAGTAGCGGGTTATTAGCGGACTGAAGGTATACTATTGTAGCCGAGCAAGGTGACCGTCAGCGTTCACGGCATCGTATTTCTTCATTGATTCTAAATTCCATTTTGTATATTGCTGGTCTTGTATTAGTATTTAGATCTTTAGATGCTCGTGGCTTGTGACACCCCAATTTCGGGCTGAGTCGGGATGGTTTCCATTATTCTATCATGTTTACTTCGCACTTGTGATTATATTATCTGCGAATTAGACTTATTCCTGCTAAGTAATTATAAAGAGATGTATTATTTTGTTGTTGGCTGGCATTGTCCCCACGAGAGGCGCCATCATGACCGGGTTGGGATTTTGGGTCGTGACAAGTTGGTATCAGAGCCTAGGTTACTTGGTCTCACGAGTCATGATCCGGTTTAGTAGAGTCTCGCGGATCGGTATGGAGACGCCTGTACTTATCCTCGGGAGGCTGCAGGACCTTTAGGAAAACTTCACATTCTTGAATTCTTATCGTGCGTCCTCGATTCAGCTTGAAAAGAAACTTTTGAAATTCCTTCCGCGTGATCGTATGCACCAACGGGCGCTCAGTATCAGATGTGTCTCGATGGCTTTTGATTCCCCGATCGAGGGGCGAGGTGTAATCTCTGTGAGTTTGAAGTTAGACCAGTCAGGAAGACTTGAGGCCAAATCTTTGCCAATGGCTTGAGCACCGAGGTGCTGATTTTGTGAGCAAGTGTTTTGAACTCATATGTTCATTATTGTTCTTGTTAGCCAAAATGGAGGTTGGATATCCACGTGATGAGTATGTTAGTGTTGCGAGGTGTATTTGTACGACTTGGTAGTGGCGAAGAAGCCTACTGGATAGTAGATGAACTGTTAAGTGATTCGTTTCTTATTGTGATTTGTTGAGTAGCCCGAGTTATGGGCGCGTGAAGAATATTTTTCGTGTCTCCTAGTTAGATAAGTCTGGGAGCTGAGATCGCTTTCGTAAATGTATTATGACGAAATCGTTGAGTCAAGGAGACCACCTTGAAGGTCGAAAATATTAAAGGAAGAATATGTTCCTACTTGGTTGAATAGCCCAATAATGGAGGGTTGAAGGGTATTTTCTATGTGTTATGATTCAAATAGGTGCAACGCATGTCCATGTATCAATTTAGATTTATGTAATTGATATGCATTGTGATACTTTGTCAAGTTGTGGATGTGTTGTTAGGATGATTTTGGTGATTCTCTGGCAGGTGGATAGGACCAATTACAAAGGAGGCTCTGTCGAAATTTTTGAAAAATTTATGACTTAAAAAAAAAAATTGGTCGCCTAGAGAGTGGGCTTAACTGTTGTGTGAGTAAATGCAAGAATTGCAGAAGAGTTAAAATTCTAGATGATTCGTGTTTCCACGAGCTTATGATGGAGTGAGTTTAATCTCACCATGATATTACGACAGCAATAGAGTATATGTGTTGTGATCTATGGCTTCGAGCCAAGTTGGGGAGCTTGCTGTTGATTAGCTGATTGCACGGTTTAATACCTGCGTGAATTCTGGTTATTGGCGTATTGGTGGGTTATTGCAGCTACGGAAAATGACCATGAGTGGTAATTTGAGTAAATGAATTGTTGGATGCATGCTATGGTTAGCCTTATTGGCTCATGTTCAGACTTGAGGGAAGATTCATGATTTATGCCTCGTATAGGTGCAGGCTTCGAGGGAAGTGATCCCTCTAGGTGCTTTATCGAGAGGGTATTCATATGTTATAAAATTTAGTAGAGTTGGTTGCATTCGGGGCCAAGTCAAAGTTGGGTGGCTCTCAATAGCGGTCCTAGTTAATTCAAGAGGTAAAGTGTGGTGCCTAATGATTTTGAGTCTATAAGTACAGTTAAGAGTCAAGATTTTGAAGCAGCTTATGAAGAAAGGCACAGAATGTTCTAAGATGTTTTGACTTGCGATGTAGCATTTGAGAGACATGGAATGGTCATGGTATTTGAGACAGGATGGTCTCGTGATTTAAGGTCACTCGGGGTGAGTTTGGTTGAAATAAGTTAGGTGTTAAAGGGAGATATTATTATTTCTAAGGCAATCAAGGATAAATTGGAAGGAAGTAGATTGATTAGCCATAGTTGAGTTGGTATACTAGTGTCAGTGATCGGTTCGTTTAGCGTAATCGAGTTATGAATGTGAGGCTTGTCGGCCGCAGTGATTGATGATATTCTGAAGCATTCTTTTGTTAGGGCCTATTATGAGTAGGCGGATCCCAGAAAGTGTTATGGTGGCTTGGATAACTACTTAGAGATTGGCATATTCGACGATTATGAGGATTCGCCTGTATGCTGCTATAGTTCTCCTGAAGTGAGTTAAATGGAAAGTCTTATGTGATGAAGTATTAGCCTATCGGCGGTTCCATAGTTGTGATGGAAATCGCGTCTATTGTATATTGGCACGTGAGGTGCAATGAGTGGTATGGAATTTGAAGTAAGGACCAAGGTTGCAGTTTGGTCAATGACTGTGATGTCACGATCTCAGATGAGCAGTATATGAGTTTCAGTGTTTTGAGTAAGATGGGTATTGACGTCAGTATCACCTGAGGTCGGTGTTCTGTGAGAAAGGCTTTGCATCCTGGTTAGGGATTCTTGATCGCTTTTCAGCGTTAGTGCAGCTGGTGGTTTGGATGTGCAGACCCGTTAATTATTTCGGAAGATGGTGGGAGCTTGTCCCACAGGAATATTGTATAAGTGTGACATGTAGTCACTTGATTAATTAGAAATTTAAACCAAGTATGAGGATTTTGGTAATATCATCCATTTGAGAATTTATGCCTGGAGGGCACTTTGTTTATTGGGTTATGGACCTGTGAAAGATTATTGGCACGATCAGGATCGACTTGAGGTCGGTTGATAGGTTTAAATGTGGAAGTGAGCCTTACGTCAGGCCAGTTGTGTTTATTTCAGCAATGCGCTCTTTATGGAAGGATAGTCGCGGTCTTATTTCGTGGTTAGTTAATTCATGTAAAGATATATTGCACCATATGAGTTGTGAGACGGCTTGGTAAATTCCTTATGTGTTGAGGTTCCGCTCAACGGTGATGTTATATGAGCAGGATGAGACTTAGATCATGTATCGCACCTCAGTTGTGCTTGAGTTTGTAGCCTATAGCGCTATATGTTTCCTTGGGAATGATATTATGCACCTTAGTGTGTTTATGACCGATATTCGGTATTTTGATGTGATGAGCTATTCAACTCGACATATATCTCCTTATGTGAGTTCTATATGTGGATCGGGTGACACACCGCCATGGGTATGTTGTTTGGATCGGGTTGCACGCCGCAACAGTGTGATGTTCAGTTCAGTGCCCATATTTGCTTTTGTGTGTTCTGTTTCCCTGTTTTCTGAGGAAGTCTATGTTAGTGTGCGAGTTGAGTAGTTCCTTCTAGAGTTCGCCTTCCTTTTGTATCGCGTTCGAATTGATAGCATACTGGCACATTGTGGCGTCTTGTGGGATTTTTTATTATGTCTGAGGTGGCTTATTGCCTGAGCAGTTCGTACTGGGTGAGACGAGGTTACTAGATTTGGGGTCAGTGCAAACTGATTATATGAAGTATATTATAGAGCAAAGATCATTCTTTGGTTTGCGACAAGGTAATTGAACTTGTCAGGAGTGTAGATCCAATGAATTGTTGATTCAGCAGTTGGTTGTGAATTTCGGCACATCTCTTCAGTCGTATCGGTGTTAAAAAAAATATAAATCGGTGTTGAAAAAAAAACTAGAGCAAGACCTGTGTAGATCATGAGATGCAATGAGAGCATCAGATTCGTGGAATTTCGACCATTATGTTTAAAGAATGTTATTGTGGTTCTATGAGTAAGTGATGCAAAGTGTGAATTCAGCAAAGTTATGCAGTCATGTTTGGGTACAACGTGTGGAGATTGATATGGTGGTCGTATGATGGAAACAGGCTTGGCAGGGAAATTCAGGATGTTGGAATTGGGCCTAATGACTTATTTGCTTGAATAAATAAGTATATCTACAGAATTATCGAGCTAATGTGCTCAACGGAGTAGTGGTAGCATGGGAAGGTGCATGATGTGTTAAACAAGTGATTTTGGACTACTTCAGTGTAGTTCTCAGCACGTTCGAGGACGATCGTATGTTTAAGTGGGGGAGATTGTAACGACCCACCGGTCGTTTTGAGCTCCGACGCGTCATTCAGTAGTTTGAGGCCATGAGTGGCTTCATCTCAGGTATATTGACTTGTGTGTACGATCAGAATTAAAATTCAGGAAGTTTGGAGTCAAATCTAAATGGAAATTCTCATTTTGAAAGCTTAAAATTGAAGAAATGAACTAGGATTAGAATTTTGAGTAAACGACCTCAGAATTGAGATCTGAAAGTTCCAGCATGTTCGTATGATGATTTCGGACTTGGGCGTTTGTCCGGATTTGGTTTTGGATAACCCGTGAGCATTTCGGCGTATATTGTGGAAGTTAGTATTTTAGAAGAATTTCATAAATTTGGGTTGGAAGGCATTTCAAAGTTATAGATGTGTGTTTGGGATTCCGAGTCTGGGAATAGCTCCGTATGGTGATTCTGGAGTTGGGAGCGCGATCAGAAGTGAATTCGGTGTCATTTGGCTAAATATAGAAATTTGAAGGTTTTTGAGAAAATTCGACCGGAAGTGGAAATTTTGATATCGGGGTCGGAATGCGATTCCGAAAGTTGGTGCAAGTCTGTAATGTCGAATATGACTTGTGTGCAAAATTTGAAGTCATTCGGACTAGTTTTGGTAAGGTTTGAGACACTTAGTCTCTTTTAAGGAAGCTTAAGTTGGAAAAGTCAACCGGATATTGACTTATGTGTTAGAGGGCTCGAAATGTGAATTTTATGGTTCGGATAGCTTTATTAGGTGATTTGGGACTTAGGAGTGTGTCCGGAATATTTTTGTGATGACCGGTGTAGAATTAAGCTTGAATTGGCGAAGTTAGTATTTTGGTGACTTCCGGTTGATAGGTGAGATTTTGATCCGGAAGTCGGAATGGAATTATGAGAATTGCTGTAGCTTTGTTATGTCATTTGTGATGTGTGTGCAAAATTTCAGGTCATTCGGACATCGTTTGGTCGGGTTTTTGATCGAAAGTGTATTTTCGGAAGTTTTTGGAAACTTAGGCTTGAATTCGATGATGATTTGATGTTTTGATGTTATTTTGGGTGTTTCGAAGGTTGGGACAAGTTTGAATGATATTGTGGGACATGTTGATATAATTGGTTAAGGTCCCGAGGGCCTCGGGTGGATTTCGGAAGGTTAACGGAATGAAATTCGGACCAAAAAGAAAAGAAAAAACTGCAGAAATTTCTGCTGCAATTTTTTGATTCGGGGAGCCTACTTTAGAAGCTCATATCTCGGGATATATAAAGAGTTATATGGTGTACAACCTATCAAATTAAAGATCTTCGCGTCTAGTTTCTATATCTTCAATCCGTTTGTCATTTGGATACTTATACAAGACGTTATGGGTGTTTAAACAGAAGGTGTCCGACAAGGAAATTTTTTAATAGGATGTACAACTTGTGTAGCACAAGTGCAAGGTACAACTCGACGAAGCATGGACAGATTCTTTTAAACACGGATTTGGCTTATTTCTTTCATTTCTTTCATTTGGGTTGGGTTATTTTGGAGAGAATTTCAAGGGGGATTTCATCAAGCATCAAAGGTGAGTTGTTTATACTTATTTCCAAGTTAAATACATGGATTAGAGCTGAAAACTCAAGTAAATTATGGACAAAAATGGTGGTTTAGGGCTTGAAACTTAAGAGAATTAAATGGTAATTTGAGGGGTCAAATGAACTCCGATTTTTGTGAATTTGGTATGTATAGACTCGTGGCGAGATAAGGGTCGTATTGATGTAAAAATTTCTGAATTTTGAGACGTGGGCCCGGGGCTCGGGTTTTGCTAATTTTGGGATTTTCGACATTTTCCGAGTCTTTTCGATTGGGTTATATTCCCTTAGCCTATTGTAACATATTTGTTGTGGTTTTGACTAGATTCGACGCGCGAAGAGGTCGATTCAAGAGGAAAGGACATTGCGGACTAGTCTACGGCCGGTTAGAGGTGAGTAATAGATGTAAATGCTGTTCTGAGGGTTTGAAACCCCGAACTTTCAGATCGTAACGCTATATTGAGGCGTGACACGCACTCCATGGCGAGTGCGGGGTCGGATACTATTGGGGATTGTGACTTGATCCATCCCGTGTGATGTTTATACTATACTGGTGATTGATACACATACTTCATTGATATTACTGGGCTTGATGCCATGTTTAGGGCCTTGTGCCGATTTGTAAAATCCTTAGAGGATTGATATTACTGCTTAGCATGATTTGCATATCATTTAATTTCAGTCCAAGGTTTTAAATGTTGTCTTGCAAACTCAGCCATAATTCTAAGTGTTGAAAACTTAAATGATATTTTTAAATGTATTCCGGGCTGGGAACTTCTGTTTTGTAAATGCCCAAGGGGCTTATTATATTATTTTCTGGACTGATTATAAAGTGACTTGAAACAGTGGTAATAATGACACTGTGTGATATACTTGAAACAGTGGTAACAATGACACTGTGTGATATATTTGAAACAGTGGTAACAATGACCCTGTGTGATATACTTGAAACAGTGGTAACAATGACACTGTGTGATATACTTGAAATAGTGGTAACAATGACACTGTGTGATATACTTGAAATAGTGGTAACAATGACACTGGATGATATACTTGAACAGTGGTAACAATGGCACTGTATGACATAAATTGGTCAGGTAACAATGGCTGACCGGTCAGGTAACAATGACTGACCAAGATATTGCGCTTGGGCTGTAGGAGCCCCTCCGGAGTCTGTACACACTCCCAGTGAGCGCCGTCGACGATAAATTTATATGGATGGCTCGGGCTGCACGCCGCAGTGGGTACTGGAATGTACCATCATATGCATTGCATTGCATTCATGCATTTGTTCATTAATTGTCGTTGTGATATTTCTGGAGATATTTATCTGCTTTTGCTGGTGCTATCTGATCCTTGAGTGTTGGGGCCCGAGTGGCTGACCAGGAACGAAGATATTGCCCGAGGGGCGGGTTTCTGTGCATAGTGACACCGATGGCTGGAATTATTTTGCAACTGTTAAAAAGATTATTTTCAAAAGAGGTTTAAAACTGAGTCAGATATTTTATAAAGGATTTTCATGGAATTACTGTTTTCAAAAAGGGTTGTACCGTCTTAGATAGCATGATGAAGTGTTCTTACGTGATTTCTTATCGCTCAGTTATTATTTACTCTTATTACCACTGAGTTGGAAGTACTCACTTTACTCCCTGCACCTCGCGTGCAGTTGCAGGTACTGTTCACCCGGTAGCGAGTTATTAGCGGACTGAAGGTATACTATTGTAGCTGAGCAAGGTGACCGTCAGCGTTCACGGCACCGTATTTCTTCATTGATTCTAAATTCCATTCTGTATATTGCTGGTCTTGTATTAGTATTTAGATCTTTAGATGCTCGTGGCTTGTGACACCCCGATTTCGGGCTGAGTCTTGATGGTTTCCATTATTCTATCATGTTTACTTCGCACTTGTGATTATATTATCTGCGAATTAGACTTATTCCTGCTAAGTAATTATAAAGAGATGTATTGTTTTGTTGTTGGCTGGCCTTGTCCTCACGAGAGGCGCCATCACGACCGGGTTGGGATTTTGGGTCGTGACAACTTCAAAGCCCCAAATCAATCCAATTCATCCCAAATTTATTTCTTAAGTCGGATTAGCTTCCTGCAAGGCATAAAGCATGAATTTAGTATAATTCATTATCATTTAAGCTCAAACCTTTGTAAAATGCAATAATTAAAGTGTTGTTACAACGACTAAAACACGAGTTTTTAGCCTATGATCAACACCCCACACTTAAACCATTGCTCGTCCTCGAGCAATTGACATACATTTCACATAAGGACGACCTTTTTATCAAACAGTTTCTCTAACAACACATGCCGACACTTAAATACCAATTCATAATAGTTCAACCTCAAAACATGACTCACAAGTACCACCCATTTTCATAACTTGCTCACCTACTCTAACACAAAGGTCAAAACGTTTCCTTGCTTTTATAAATCATGTGCCCTCCCACAACTAATATAGACTAGTTCCTCTCAATATAGTATTCACGAATATTTAGGAACTCAAAATAAGAAGAATTGACTCACTCTCAGAATTGAAATTCATGTGCAATAGATGACATACCATATGCTTTCTCCTAGTGTAATACTCTACTAATTGAGCTTATTCAATCAAAGATCAAATAGGACTTTAATTGGTTGTAATGCAGGATGAGGAAGGGTGTGATAAATATAGAATGTAGTAGCTACATCTCTTTGAGCACTTCATACATACACCATTTCATTTCATAATTTTTCAGCATTACTCTTATGTTAAACCATCTCCAACCTTTTTGAGGTTTTACATATTAACAACAAATCCCATTCTCTTTAAGCACCATAAGCTAGGGAATGTTACTAATGAAAATCCATCCCCTATATATATGTATTTTTTTTAATAAACCAACAAATCTCTTCTCAACTTTAACAACATTAAAAAAATACTAAATGCTCATGAGAGATAGAGGTTCAAATAACTGAAATATTTACATAAATTGGTAAGGTTTATAATGCGGATGCCAAAGAAATAGGATTAACGACTCAAAAGATTTGACTAAGATATATACAACTAGGTGGGAACAATTATAAAACTGGTTTAATAAAGAAATGCCTATATCATCTCCTAAACTGAATAATGCTATTATTTCACTTTGCAAACACTTGAGGGTAAGTTCTAGATATCAACTGTTATGCACAGAATATTTCAACAATATCACTCACACATTGGCACACGACTCATTCAAGCTTGGATCTTTCTCGACTCTCTAGTCAAAGTAGTTAAGCATAGTTATAAATACACAATTTAAGGCACTTACTTTAGAATCAAGAACTGAGATTGAGCATCACAAATAAGGTGCATACCACTTCTAAAGCATGTGCATTTGAGGAGATTAACTCTGTAAGTTAGGAACTTTTTATTCAATTGAAATAAAAAAATTACACTATACCCGGTTCAAATACACCCTTTGAAAAGAACCATGGCATAAAGAAAAACTAAGGATTTTTTTTAAATTAAACCAAAACTAGCATACATTAAACTGGAAAAAAACAAACACTTTTTTTTCGAGTTTCAACTTTATTTCCCTCAAGAAAATCCATCGTAGGGAAAAAAATCGAAATTAGTACCACTACTACCTACAAACGTTATAGTCTACCAAACCAAAAAGTTTAACAGCCTATACAAAATCAAACAACCAAAAATACGAAAAATACTAAAGTAAGTACATTACAATAGGGGCAAATAACCCCACACTAAAAATTGTTGCAGTGTCCCTAATGCAAAAAAAATCAAAAATAGATCAGAAAAGACTCCCTGAGGCCATTGGCCTAAGCATCGTCATCCTCAAAGGTGCTGGAGGGGGTGCCCTTCTGCCTCCCCGTCGGCTAGTAGATGCAACCTCGGATAGGCCAGTGTTTGATCTTTTGCTTGGGCGCCGAGACATTATACCTACACAACATGATATATTAGCTAAAAACACACAAAAGTCATTTTAAATGCAAGTGGAGTAAATCCCCCACACTTATGTTATTATCATGTTGACACTTAGCATGTATAACAGGGATTCAGACTACCCTGTTCTTCAATTAGAATGATATAATGTTTATCGGCCTACCCAATCATTAAAGAGACTTGCAACAATTAAAAATAAAAATAAAAACCAAAAACTAAGCTAGATTTTACAAGCTAGATTAATATTAAACATAAACATAAAAAGAAATTAGTCTATTTTACAAAATTCAAAATTATTATACAAAATATACTACATAGGCACATTAGCATGAATCTTACATCTTATTTTTACATAAAGCAAGCGAAACATCATGGTTTAGCCTAATGTTATAGTCGTTACCACTAATAACATCTTACAATGCAATTTGTTTCTCAATTTGCAACATTACTCAATTTCATGTCACTTAGACATTTTAACAAACACATTGTAAGCATGTCTTGTATTCTTAAAATTTCAACTTCAGAAGAGGCATAATCACCATATCAATAATACAAATATGTCTCACATCACAACTATAACATCACCACATCTTCACAATAATATTCAATGCGCAAATTTATGCTTGTACCTGACTAAAGACATCATAACTTCTAAAATATAATATTTCTAAACTACAATTAAAAGTTAGTGATGTTAGTCATTGGGTTGCCTCCCAACAAGCTCTTGATCTAATGTCGCGGCACGACGTGAACCACTTTTTGCTTCCACCTTGAACTTATGAATTGTACCCCTAACAGGATATCCAGTCGGTGGCTATGCTCATTTGGTGGGGCTACAAAGATAACCAGGCCAAGTAATAAATTTTTCACTCGGCAGTTCTCGGCCTTTAGATGAGGAATGTAATTTTTGCTTTTTGGCACAACAAATTCAAGAATATAGGCACTTTCACCCTCACTCTTTGACTCCCCCATAGGATCAGATGGCTCGATTACTATCTTACTATCTAAACACAATGTGGAAAAATGATTGGAATGAGGTTTAATGCTCCCAAACTCATGAATTTTACTACAATTTACATCCCCATTTATACACACACTCAATTTTCCTAAAGTAATGTTATCTACTCCCTCACATGACTCTAGAGCACTCTTCTCAACATTGGCATCCTCAAGAAAAACATGATCTAATGATTGGTATTCTTGTTTTAGCTCTTCAATTTGGTCTAGAAGATTTTTTCCAGCTTCATACAACTTTATCATTAAATTGTTGGGCGTTACACGCATCAACCTTTGCACTCAAATCTGAATCCAAGTTATGCACAACCAAGCTAAAATTATCAATTTTTTGTGCAAGCTCATCTCTCTCCTTAGACCAATCTTTCATCAACGTTGTTTGTAAACAACATCGTTCCGCAGATTCCCCTAATCGAGAATATCCGTCCCAATACCAACCCTTACTCCCATATTCAAATTCAAATCTCCAAGAGGTGAGGCCATGACTAGCCCAAAAATACGGGCCATAAAAATCTTCCGTCAACCAAGCATCTTCATCATTAACCTTACCTCCGTATATTTCATCCCCATATGTCATCCTGAGAGAACTAGAAACATACTAAGAGAAAAATAAAATAGTTATAAAATTAAAATAAAATATTTACAAAAAAAAAACAACTTGTAAAGATAAGAATAAAAGTTTGATCTAGAAAAACAATTAATTTCTAAGTCCCCGGCGGTGGCACCAAAAACTTGTTGCGACCAAAACACTCACGCAAGTGTACGCGATCTTCAAGTAATATAGTAATAAGTAAAGTATCATTTCCACGAGGACTTGTGATCAACTTATAGACTGATGCAAACTCAAACAATTATCGGTTCAAGCTAATTCATCACAAAATACATAAATAACCAATTTACAATTTAACTAGTAGACAAACAATAATACAACACAAAGTTACTACGCCACTTATGAATTTTTCTTTTAACAATTAATAAAAGAGATATTCTGGGGTCATGGGCTTGCTAGATATCATGCTACGTTTTTAGCTTAAAAATAATTTATTGAATTATCTAGGTTATTGATTATAGGGTTAATAATACCCATAAGAATCTGTCGATTTTTTATGCACCTATTCAAGTTAAATTAATACCTATATTCCTATGGTATTAATATTAACTTAAATGCATTTACAAATCCTATTTCTCAACCAAACAAGGCAATTAAGTATAGTTCTATCTTAATCGCGAATCATTCACCCGATGCCCAGGATCCAGATCTTGCTCTATTTGATTCTATATGCAATCAAGAATTTCCTTTTTCAAGTTTAACTCAAGATTCGTAAATAGTATTTCACTATTAGCTACGCAGTAAAATAATTAACATCAGAATCAAATAAACAACCCTTAACGATAAATTCAAGATCATCAATTTAAGCTTCAAACAACATAATCATCTAACACCCATAACCCTAGAATATTTGGGTTTTTAGCCACTCATAATCATACAAACATCAACAATATAAGTCTTAAACATAAAATAAATAGATACTAGAAGAAGGTTTAGATAAACTCTTTTAATCCTTGCTCCAAAGTGTTGTCTTCTCTTGATTTTGATCGTCCAAGATGGATCTCCTCTTCTTTTTCTCTCTCAAAACCAGTCTGCCCGTCAATAATGGATGCTTTACCCTTTTTAATCGTATAGGAAGGGGTTTTGATAATTATGCCCTTTTTAGACCGAAATAGGGTAGTTCTACGATTTTTACACATCCACGTCGCCCCGCGCGATGCCCCATGTGCCGCGTACATGGATTGGACAGAGGCAGAATACATTTTAACGGAACAAAACAATTTTTCACTGGAATTGCACTGCCGCGGCGCCCCCCGTGGCACAACAGTGCAAATTTCTGTGCTGCTTCGTTTTTTCATTTGTTTTGCGATCCGGGCTTGCTTTGCGACCCCCGAACACGATCCTGACTTGATTTATTTAGCTTTTACTTAGACTTCAAAGCCCCAAATCAATCAAATTCATCCCAAATTTATTTCTTAAGTCGGATTGGCTTCCTACAAGGCATAAAACATGAATTTTGTACAATTCATTATCATTTAAGCTCATACCTTTGTAAAATGCAATAATTAAAGTATTGTTACAACGACTAAAACATGAGGTTTTAGCCTATGATCACTCCCATAGCGCTTAGTGTGCCTCATGGAGCCCCTGAACTCTATTCTATGTTCTTATGCATTGGGGACAATGCTTGCTTTTTAGTTGGGGGTGGTAGCCTTGGTATATATTTTGTGACATTGGAAACTGTTGTACATGTTTATGCTTTTGTGCTGCAAGCAAACTTATGTACTCATTTGTGTTTCGTAATTCTATATATATTGGTGTTTTGTGATCCCCGTACATAAGTGTTGTTATCTTTGTGTATAACAACAAGTTGTCCATCTTTAGTAATTAGCAATGAATTCCCCTTGGTTTTTCTTCGCCGGTTTCGTTTCCAAGGGTGTAATAGTAGAACCAGGATAGTAGAATGAAGCATGTTGACTGGTTTGGTGTACTTGTGTAGGTTCAAGCATGTGTGACTGTATATAGCATATACCCCTCCATTAAAAAAAGATATCAACTGTGTGAACTTGAGGCTCGCTCTGTGACTCTATGTCTACCTAGAGTTATACATGTATATATGATGAAAGCTTTGAGTTGCCAAGTGTTGACTCGAGGGCTTCAAACTATGTAAGCCAAACAGTTCATGTGCCATGAGTGTTAGTGTTTGTACAAATAAATCTTATGTTTACTTCTATCATCTAGAACTTGCCCGGTTGGTCTTTCAAAACTAATGATAGTATGTTTGGTTGGAGGGATGATCTTAGGCATTCTTTGTGTTATTTGCAAAACCTCTTTAGCCTTTCAAGCCTACCATTGCATAAATGATATCACTAGTACCCTATTTGAGCCTTTAACCTTTTCTTTGGCCACCTCATTACAAACCTTTCCCCCTTTTGTAAAATAATTCCCTCTTTTGAACCCGTCCCTCCTTGAACATTGAGAATGAGGCTAAAAACCTAAGTTGGGGGTGTAGCGTCAAAGTGGAAATTGGTAAGGTTGTACATTGAGTGTAGGAACATGCACCTCAAAGTGTTCATATTAAATTATTCAAGCTCCAAAAGAAAAATGTGTATAAAAAAAAGAGAGAAATATGTGTATGTATATAAATATGGAGCCTTGAAGAAAATTAGAGAGGTATGTAAGATGGTTCTATGTTGGTAACTAGATGCCAATGAGGCTATGTGGTTTGAAAAGAAACAAAGTGCAAGAAGAAAGACAAATGTGAGTAGTGTTCAAGGAGGATGAAGTCACTTGTATCCAAATGCGTATCCGACCCTTCCCTAAACCTACATTACAAGCTTAAAAAGTCCTTATGGGACCTCCAACCGAACATTCTTGAATAGGAAATGAATTAAAATAAGGGCAAGCCTATGGTATGATATGTTGTAACACTTGAAACTTTCTTTTTGAGGGTGAGTGTATTTGTGAATTCGTCCCTTTTGTTGTCATTGTAAATATTGTGATTTTGGGACTTTCTTTCTAGTGAGGGCATATGAATTGTGAGGTTGGACAAAAGTTAAGTTTTTTTTAAGTCAAATGCAAGTGCACTCAGCTGAAGGTAACATTTTGTCACATTATTTGAGGCTCAAAGTTTCACAAGTCGATTAGTTTCCTTGTATATATTGATGGTTCAGGAAGAGCAAGACAATAAGAAATGCATGCTTGTAGTACTAACAACAAACACTGTCCATGGTCACTATTATTTCATATCTTTTATATGGAGTCTAGAATATGATAGTGTTGTCTTAGTTGCTTGAGGACAAGCAAGAGTTTAAGTTGGGGGTGTTGATGTGCCGGAGAATTTCGGCACATTTGATACAAATTGCTTAGATTTTTAGCTTGTTTTAGATGCAATTATCTTTTATACTTATGTAATTTTAGTGTTTTTTCAGTGTATGAGGTTTAAGGACTTAAGAGCATGGAAATGAATTCAAAAAAACCACAAAAAGCGAAGAAAAGAGCAAAAAGGCATCGCAAATGTGGATATGCGATCACAAAGACAACATGCGAGCCGCAAAATGCACCATGAAATTGCAAACCACAACAGTTTTTTGGGCAACGTCCACCGCAAGAAATGCGGTCCAATTTGCGATCGCATAACGTGTTTGCGAGCCATAGAATTGACCGCAAACCTAATAAAAGGGCTGCTGAAGGTAGAAAATGCGACTCGAAATGCGATCGCATTTCGACAATGCGGACCGCAAACAATGAATGCGATGAAGGCCTGGAAACTAGGGTTGAAATATGCGATGGCCAGGTCAAGAATGCGGACCGCATGTCTGTTATGCGACAGATATGCGGTCGCATATTTAACCGGAAAGGGTATTTTTGTCCAAACTTTGTCCCAAATTTTGACCCACTATAAATAGATTTATTGGGGTTTTATGGGGGCATCTGGTCTGATTTTGGTAGCTACGATACAAGGCTTGAATATTTCTCTCTTTTGGAAGCTTTTGGGTCAAGAATCTTTCACTTTGTAAGCTTTATGGCTCTAAATATTCTCTTCTTTTTGTATTTTAGTATGTGTAGGTAACTTTAAATACTAAGGTTCAGGACCCTAAATGGGTGTTATGTTAATGGATGTTTAACATTGAATATATGTATAATGGTTGGTTGATATTTATTTACTTCTCATTCTTCATTTATTGCTGGTGGTTGCATACATTAACAAGTGCCATTAAATTCTTACTTTGCTTGGAAAAGTGGGTTGAAATTTGGTAGAAGTAAATATCAAAGACTCAAGGCTTTAAACCTTGTTTAATAGAATCGCTTAGGAATAAGTGGGTTTTATTTGGCATATATTGATTATTCTTAATTGCAACTCTTTTATTTTTGGAAAAATCGTAAAGAGGAAATACTACCCAACTATTTGAAAATATTGGGTAGTCATTTAGAAATCATTTGCATATCAAAAGAACCTTCCATTAGAAATATATCATATTAACACCTATAACATTACACTTCATTGAAGGGGAGACAACCTTGGTTTCTTTAATCGAACTATTTACATTCTCAATATTACAATTAGTTATTTCTTCAAACCAAACTCAATTCATACTCTTGTTACCATTAACCGGAAAGAATTATGACTTTAGTCAAGTAACACACTATTTGAGTACCATTTTCACACCTATTCCCTGTGGGATTCGACCCCAACCTTGTTGGATTATTATATTTGACACCGACCGCCTTACACTATTTATTAAAGTGTAATTTGAGCGTATCAAATTTTGTATCGCTTGATGTTCTAGAATAACATAAGAAAATCTATGGCGCAAGCAAGTTGAAGGAAGGTTGCGAGTAGTATAAATAGATATGTGTAGGTCACAAGCTAAAGTATGGTAGAGCGACAAGGTTTTAGGAAGACAGGAGTAAGGATAAGAAAAGGCGAGTGAGAAAGTGACGAGAATGGATAAGTCCTCGAGATTAAGCCCATGAAAACAAGAGAGCTGATAGTTTCTCTAAGTTATAGAAAGCTCAGTATAGCCTGAATGAACTCAAAGAAGTCTAAGACTAGAGTTTAGAAGAGATGGAATGTTGCCCTAGTAGTAGAATGAAGGTGTAATTGTGATAGATAAAGGATGACGTTTGGTCCTTCGATTGAGTAATGATTTGAATAAAAAGGGATTTCATGAATTGTACGAGATTAAAATACCCACATAAGGTGAATCACATTGGGATTCTATAAAATACAGTTATGGAAGTATAGTATCGCCCCTAGGTGGATCTGTCTAATTACTCTAGATGTTCCCCGATGATACGTGAGCCCTAGCAGTAGTGTTACATAAGAGGTCAAGTTATCATTGGAAGATTATAGATCAACATTAAGGCGAATCAACAATAGATGGATAAAAGTTCAAACAGTATGAGATGAGATCAGACTGTCATTCTTAAGATGAACAGTAATGAGGAAGCATTAGAGGACTTAAATTGCATATATGATAAGTAGTGAGAAAGTAACCTGGAGTTGGGTAGCAGACCTCGGTAATAATAAAACCAAAGTAAGAGTTATAGTATAGTATGACCTACCTAGATGCAGTAAAGTCATACATATGGATAATCCTGTCTATGAAATAAGATATAGCAATAGTCGTAAGTTTGACAAAGTACCGAGCAAAGAACTTTAGTACACCTATAGATGCCTAGAGGGACATCTTGTCAAGTTATGTATATGTTCCCAAAGTGGGGCCTGGAGATTGGCTAAAAGCTGGAGGGAAGAGTCGCATAGGCGCACAAACAAGAAAAAAGTCGTACAGACTGCATGATAGAAGGTAGAAACAATTTATGAGATTGGAAGAATTCCAACCACAGGTCGTGGTATGAGAAAGAGACTAAAGTGGGAATGCCCTGGACTTTGGATTTATTCACATAACAGTTGCCTAAATGGCAAGGACAACATTAAAACCATTCATAAGGGCTATCCGGTTATGAGACCGATAAGTGCATCAGTCAATATTCGAGGACGAATGTTCCAAAGGGGAGAATGATGTTACACCTTACAGTAGTACGTCGATGTTACACTTTGCAGTATTACGATAATGTTACACCCGTAGTATTGTACATTGGATTTGTTGTAAGATAATTGACATCAGTTCAAGGACAAGATTATTTTGAGGTTATAAGTATTATGCTATTTCAAACAAGTGATAAGAAAATTTGTGAAGGTGAGAGGGTAAGCGAATCGAAGAAAATGAGTTTCGTAGAAGTTTGATATTTTGAGATAAAACACGGTCCAAGCTATAATACCCCGTATTTATGGAGTAGTGCAATACAAGGTACCATATGACCATGATAGTAAGATGTATAAAGTGTGTTAAAAGTGAGTAGTATTTTAAGTAATTTGAGATAATTCTTAATTATTTGGATAATTGGTTAATTATTGATTTGAGTGGGAAGTTAACAAATTAATTAGAAGTTTGTTGGATAATTATTTAAGTGAGATTTTAGATAATTACTAGGGGCAATCCTCGTGGGATTATGGAAATGTGGCAGCCAAAGAGGTCTTGATCAAAGCCCAAATAAATGAGTCTTAACTCATCTAACAAGGTGGCACAATTAGAGAAATTTCAGTGGCCAAGTCATCTCCTAAGTGGGCCCCGCACCCACTAGAATAAAAGACATCTCTAATTCAAAGATAGGAATATATCTAAATCTACAAGTAATGGATCTCCTTCAGCAAATTCATACAAAGTTTTACTACATAATAGTAACGGGATTTGCAATTTAAGGGAGCCCGGTATACTCTTTCTCAAGAACATCATACAAATTTTTCCCTACTTCGATTCGCCGTTACATGTCTTTTTTGCAATTGATATATGTTATATGGACAGTCAAGAGAATTGGCTCAGGTCCTTTTGGCATGATCCATATGATACAAACAAAACGAGCAAATGCGCAACTTTCATAAATGATTCTATTCATAGAAGTACTAGGGGTGCCTATGTTCTTGATTCCCCATGTGTCCTGTTATTATATCGTGTGTTCATGGGTCTCAGAAAATATGTAAGTTGATAAAGTTTATTTCATGATATTAATTAAAGGCATAATGGTCTTATGACATTCTGAGAGATTTTATTGATGTACTTCTCATGCATTGCATTCATTTACATTGACCCATGACCAGATGGCGTTATATACGCGTATATATGTATATTATATATATATATATATATATATATATATATATGTATGTATATATATATATGTATGTATGTATATATATGTATGTATGTATATATATGTATGTATGTATATGGGGTATGAGGAAAGGTTATGGCATTATATATACACCACACCTGATCAGATGGTATACGTTGATGATTTTGCCCACAGTGGCCGAGATGATATGATGGGATGCCCTCAGAAGCTTGATGAAGTTATGAACGCATATACCTATGCATGTTATGACATTTATATGCATATGCATGACATTATAAATATTAAATGATTCACAAAGATATACAAACTTACATGTTGAGTCTTTTATTCCATGTTTCTCTCATGTCTTTTATTTACTGATTTATACTCCTTACATACTCGGTACATTATTTGTACTGACGTCCCTTTTTCCTGGGGACGCTGCGATTCATGCCCGCAGGTCCCAATAGACAGGTTGAGAGTCCTCCAAGTAGGCTATCAACTCAATGGAAGATGTTGGTGCGCTCCATTTGCTCCGAAGTTGCCTAGTTGGTCAGTATGATTTGAACATATATTAATTGGTATGTGTATTAGTGAAAAATAGACTCGCCACGTGGGTCTATTAAATGGTGACACATGTCAGCAAAGTTTAGAGAAAAGTAAAGAATGACATGTAAAGATGATATGTGAAACACTCCCAAGACTGAACATACTCGTACCGTGCCTGTTAGTCTCGGAACTGATCATCATAAAATAGCCCGGATCAGGTGTGGGAGAATATCTCATAATTACAAATGAGGAAGGAATAAAATAATCCCGGATTATATGGGATTTACCATCATTACACCATCAGTTACAAATCAACTATGTAACGTACAATAAATGCAATAAATGATTGTAACGGTCAGAACAAGGTAATCAATTACAAGATTGACTCAACATGTACGAGATTGACTTAATAGGTACGGGATTGACTCAACAAGCACGTGATTGACTCATCAGTTACGGAATTGTCATGACCCTAAAACTGACTCGGTCGTGATGGCGCCTATCATGAAACTAGGCCAGCCGACACAACTCCCAAATTAACCATTAATCAATAAGAATCATTTTTAGGCCTTTAATTAAACAAATATTTCATAATGTAAGCCTAAATGGACAGGGTGGAAATAATATACAAGCCCAACATCGGGGTGTCACAATTCACGAGCACCTAAGGTCTGAATACAACGAAAAGTTTGAAAATGTACTAAATACAATCTAATGAAAACAAGAGGGAGAAAAGCAATGCTGCGAACGCCGGGTAGCTACCTTGCTAAACTCTAATAACTGCTTCTGAGAAATCAACACCTGCTACCTGGTTTACCGATTAATGATTATGAGGCTGAGGGCCTGATTTGTTACACCACGAGGTGGCTTGATATGAGGCTGAGAGCCTATTTGATTATGCCACGAGATGGCTTGATATTGCACTTGGGCCATAAGGGGCCCCTTCGGAGTCTGTACTCCCCCAGTGAGCATGGGTACCTTGAGTGAGTGATATATTGATTATGCAACGAGATGGCTTGATATTGCGCTTGGGCCGTAAGGGCCCCCTCCCGGAGTGTGTACACCCCCAGTGAGCGCGAGTACCTAGTGTGATATGTGATATAGCTCGAGGGGTTGATACTGTTCCATGTTATTGCCTGAGGGGCAGCTCTTGATTTATGTTATGCCCGAGGAGCTGATTACGAGTGATTGTGAGGTAGCCCGAGGGACCGGTTCTGTTGATATTAAAGGCGATTTATGATACATGTTTGCTCGAGGAGCTGCTTAAATTTCTATCATGTTTACTCACTGTTTTATCACTCGTTTGAAACTATTGAAAATTTGTTTTAAAAGGTTTTTATTGGAACTGAGCATGAATTACAAAGTAAATGATTTCTGTATTGTGTTGGAACTATCTTGCCTTTGTTGTAGCATTTGACGTTGTTTACGTGTTTTCTTACTGCTCAGCTTTCATTTACCTTTATTACTTACTGGGATGGAGTACTTACATTACTCCCTGCACCTTGTGTGCAGATTCAGGTATTCAACTCCCGGTTACGCCTGTTTCCGGGAAAGCTCAAGTCAAAATGGAGTGACCCTTTTGAAGTGGTGCATGTAACTCCGTTTGGTGCTCTTGATTTGAAAAACAAAAATGGTGAAATCTTTAATGTTAATGGGCACCGAGTGAAGCACTATCTTGGCAAGTTTTATGATAGCCACGTAGTGGCATTAATCCATTTCAAGTGAATGATGGTAACCTGTGTCGTGCTGCTACGTTAAATCAGGCGCTTCTTGGGAGGCAACCCATGTGTCTTTCTTTATTTTTGATTTTCTTCTTAGTTTAGGCTTTGTTTTGGACTAATTGATTGTGAAGTTTGTGTAGGAATTGTTCGTGCAGTGCATGACTTCGGTTGGAAAAAATTGCCCAAGTGTGGGGAATTTCGCAGACCACGCCAAAATCTCGCGGTCTACGTTAGCAATACGCGGGGGCGTATTTTGTTCGTGGACGCATACTTGAAGAGCTCAAAATATCAGCTCTTTGAAGTTGAGCTCGCATCCGCGTTCATAATTTGGCGGTCCGCAGTGAATTCTGTGGCCGCATTTGTAATTTTGCGGACCACGTCAGTTGCTCGAGGCTGTTCTTCATCAGGAAAAAGAACGTAGATCGCGGTAGAATTTCGCGGCCACATTCAAGTAAGTTGTGGGGTCCACATCTTCTAAGTATAAATAGGAGGTCCCTAAACCTTTTACCCTTTTCGAACCCTGAACTCCCACAAAAATATAGCACTAATCACAGTCATCTGCTTGGATCTAAATCACATTTCACTAATCAAGAGTCCAATTTCCTCTTAATTTCTCAACTGGTATGCTCAAGTCATTGCATTGCTTTTATATTTTTCTCATTTTTTCTCTTAGTTTTAATTTTTTCTTTTTAGCTAGGGTTTGAATACTTGCCACAATCTCAAATTGATGCCTAAAATTCATGTGGGTAATTTTTACATGCCTAATGGGGGATAAAGTTATTAACTATGCTTGTAATTGCACAAATTTTTGCACTTAGTGAAAACCCTAGGCTACAAATGTTAGTCAGTGCCCGTGCTGTTTGAATTTCGGGGTCCGCAGTCCACTTTTTCGCGGTCCGCATTCCCTAATTTGTGGGAACTGTGTGTATGTAAGTTCGCGGTCCGCGGTTACTTTTTCAAGATGAAACTTTTTTGTCCTGGATTCATTAGTTTTATCATTAAGCTTTTTCAAAAACTTCAACAGAAGATGCTGAAGTTATTTAGTTCATTTATAAAAACTTCAGCACTAAATAAGTTGATATTTTTTTGTCCTGGATAAGCTTTTTCAAAAACTTCAGTTGAAGATGCTGAAGTTATTTAATTCATTGTAAAAAAATCAGCATTAAAAGCTGAAGATTTTTTGTCCTGGATTCATTAGTTTTGTCATAAAGCTTTTTCAACAACTTCAACAGAAGATGCTGAAGTTATTTAGTTCATTTGTAAAAACTTCAGCACTATATAAGCTGAAGTTTTTGAAAAAAGCTTTCTAACATACTAGATAAAAAATTAGATTGCCAACAGTATCTAAATCATAAATTTTGGAATAATAAACATGAAAAGAACAGAATCATCATTGTCTACTAACTTACGTACGTAGAAATATTCACAAATTATTGTCTACTAACTTGCGTAATTATTTATAATTTATTTTTAAATAATCTAATAAATATATTTATGTCAATCATCCCATGAACTGAAGTTTCATAGAAGCACCAACAACAACAGAAGAAAGAAGAAGAAGAAGAAGAAGAAGAAGAAAACGGAGGAGAAAAGGGGATGAAGTTGTTTAAAAAGTGGGTACAAATTAAAACTTTTTTAAAAAATGAGTATAGGTTAAATGGAGGCGACCAAATAAAGCGCCCCGTGCAATTTTTACATTGTTTGGAGACAGTTGTGGACTTCTTCGTGTTATTGGGCTTTAGGTGCATCCCACGCAGATAGAAGCTTAACTGGCCTATTTATGATCTTCCATGATGATATCAATCCCGTAAACAAAGACAACTACATATGTTGTAAGTGAACATAATGTCATTAAGGATGTGTTTAGGGGGCATTTGTATCTATACCCATTTTTTGTGTCACGTTTTAACTTGTGCCCGCTTTGCAAAAAAAATTGCAAACGTACCCGCTTTTTTGAGGAAGGCTATTCCAGCCCTGTGGAGAAGATCCATCTCTAGGTATAAAATCTTCGGACAAGATCCATGTCCAGGGAAGATCTATCACCCAATATCATCAACTGCGCTCACTGGGGGTGTGTTACAGACTCCGGAGGGGCTCCTACAGCCTAAACGCTATCATAATCATCAACATAACCGCTGCGGCGTGCAGCCCGATCCCATATACTGTCACTCACAACCAGGCTCTAGGTCTCACTCAGTCATCACTCTCCAGTCTCACAAACACGGGCTCACAATGTCATGATACTAGCCCGAACAATGATATGATGTACCAAATAACAATAATCGAGACTGAGGCATGATATATAATGCATGAACATGACTGAGTACAAAATATCAATTAAGATAATGGTATGACAACAAGAAATGACTCTCGGGTCTCAACAGTATCGACGTGAAGCCCTAACATGATATCTAACTTGTTTTCACAGCACATTTACTCAATCACATGATAGAAACATGGATATCAACAAGAAAGAGTCACTAATCGATGCCATGGAATGATCCAGGTCACATTTCTCACGGTGCATGCCCACACGCCCATCACTTGGCATTTGCATCACCTCAATAGTAATCATAGAACACATAGTTCGGGGTTTCGAACCCTCGGAACCAAGTTTGGAAGCGTCACTTACCTCAAGCCAAGCCAAACTCTAGACCGCGACGCCCTTGCCTCTCGATTCGGCCTCTAAATGCCCCGAATCTAAACAAAATCAGTATATAACCATCAATATACGCTAAAGGAATAAAACCCATAAGAAAATTATCAAATTAACTCAAAAATTCCGAAATTGTCCAAACCCGACCCCCAGGCCCACATATCGAAATTCGATAAAAATTACATCACAAGAATTCTCATCCTCCCACGAGTCCATACATACCAAGAACATCAAAATTGGACCTCAAATGGCCCCTAAAATCCCCAATTTAAACTTTCCAATTCCAAGCCCTAATTTCACAATTTTAGCCTTTAAATCCCACAAATTTCATGTCTAATTAGTTAGAAATTATCATAGAATCGAGTATTGAGTTAAAAAAACCTTACCTCCAAATGTTTCCCTTCGAATACCTCTTCAATCCCTCTCAAAAAGCTTCAAAGCCATTCAAAAATGGTGAGAAATGGGCTAAAAATCGCGAAGATGGGTTTTTATACATTCTGCCCAAGTATTATTTCCTTTTTCTCGAACACGGTAGCTCCTCGTGTTCACGAAGCATAAATATCCACCGCCCAATTATTCCTATTTCGCGAATGCGAGTTCCTTCACGCGAACGCAAAGCTTCAGCTGCCCAAGCCTTCGCGAACGCGACCCTACCTACGCGAACGCGATGCACAAACTCTTGGGATCCCAGCTGCTCCAATTTTCCTACGCGAACGTGACTCCTCTCACGTATTCGCGGTTCACTAGAATCCAAACCAACGCAAACGTGAAGAACATTTTCTCCCCTAGACCTAGCTCTTCTTTGCGAACGCGGGACAATCTTCGCGAACGCGAAGAACAAATTCTTCTCCAACAGAAACCAGCAAAATCTACAACTCTCCAAAACCAAGAATTGGTCCGCTAACCACCCGAAACTCACCCGAGGCCCTCGAGATCTCAACCAAACATACCAACACACACTACTGCGGCGTGCAACCCGATCCCATAATATCCTCACAACACAGGCCCTCAGCCTCACTCAGTCAGAAATCTCTCAAGCCACTCGGGCAATAGTAACACATGATGATCAGCCCAAAATATCATTTAAAATGTCAAAAACAGAGTAAATATGGCTGAGCTATGAAAATAGTAGATTATAGCATGACTGAGTACAAGTATAAAGTCAAAACAATAAAATCCCCTAAGGGTCCAAAACAGTTGGCACGAGGCCCAAATATGGCATTCAGCCCAAAACATGATGATAGCAAATAGTTTTCAATCAAATATGCAGTAAAACAGTCATACGGGATGGACTAAGTCTCAATTCCCAATAGTGCACGACCCCACGCTCGTCATCTGGTGTGTGCGTCACCTCAATATAGCACAACGATGTGAAATCCAGGGTTTCATACCCTCAGGACAAACATTTACAATCATTACTTACCTCTATCCGATCTAAACTCTAGCCCACGATGCCTTTGCCGTCTCGAATCGACCTCCGGATGCTCCAAATCTAACCAAAATTAGTACATAACCATTAAAATATGCTAAGGGAACAAAGCCCACTCGAAAATATCCAAATTACATCAAAAATCCCGAAATTGCTCAAACTCGGCCCCCGGGCCCACATCTCGGAATTCGATAAAAATCACATCAATAGAATCCTCATCCACTCACGAGTCTACCCATATCAAATTCATTAAAGTCCGATCTCAATTGCCCATTCAAATCCCCAAAAGAATTCTCAAACTTTTCTTCCATTTTTTCCCAATTTTAACTCTAATTTCTCAAATTAAATGATGAAATTCAAGATTAAATCATGGAGTTAAACCAAATATAAGTGAAGAATACTTACCCCAATTGCTCCACTAAAAATCCCCTCAAATTGCACCTTCTCCCGAGCTCTCCAATGGCTTTTATGATATTGGACTTAAACCCTCGATTTTTAAATATAACTGTCTGCCCAGATTTTTTTTCTTTGCGAACGCGACAGCTCCCTAGCGTTTGCGAAGCACACAGGTTCAATGACCAGAATTCCTTCTACGCGAACGCGATGCAAAAGTGACTCAACTCTTCGTGAACGCGACCTCTACTACGCGAACGCGTAGAACAATTGCCTTGGGGACCCAACTATTCCTCTTCCTCTACACGAACGCGGCATAAGCCTCGCGAACGCGGAACCATCTTCGCGAATGCGAAGGCCAACTCCATAGCCTCAAACCCTAACCCTTCACAAATGCGGGACATGCATCACGAACGCGAAGATCAAAAACTTGCAACACCAACAACAGTATTTCTGCAATTTCCATCAATATGAATGATCCGTTTAACCACCCGAAACTCATCCGAGGCCCTCAGGACCTCAACCAAACATGCCAACATATCCCATAACCTCATTCAAACTTTTTCCAACCTTCGGAATTCTCAGAACAACGTCAAAACACCAAATCATCAACGGATTCAAGCCTAAGAATTCCAAAAACTTCCAAATTCCGCTTTCGATCAAAAAGTCTATCAAACCTTGTCTGAATGACCTGAAATTTTGCACACACGTCACAAATGACACAACGGACCTACTCTAACTTACGGAATTCCATTCCGACCCCTATATCAAAATCTCACCTATCAACCAGAAAACGTCAAAATCCCCATTTCGCCAATTTAAGCCTAACTCTATTCCGGACCTTCAAAACAAATTCCGACCACGCTCCTAAGTCCCAAATCACCTAACGGATCCAACCAAATCATAAAAATTCCAATCTAAGATCATCTACTAACAAGTCAAATCTTGGTCAAACTTTTCAAATTTTAAGCTTCAAACTGATAACTGTTCATCAAAATTCATTTCGGTTACCCTGAAAACCAAAACCGATGATTTACATAAATCATAATACATCATACGGGGCTAGTCATGCCCGGAAACTAGCGAGCGAAGTGCAAAAGCTCAAAACGGCCGGTCGGATCATTATAGGAATTAACTCATCAGTTACAGAATTAACTTATTAGTTACGGAATTCCAGCATTTACACAGCTGATACAAGTCTCCCAAAAGTAACAGATGGATTGAATAAATACTCATAATGGACCTATAATTCAAGGAGAATAGTTACTTAGATTTAGCCCTATAAATAGAAATACTTTTACCACTATCAGAGGAATCTACTTTTCTTCTCTACAATTCTATACATTGTAATTTATAGCATATTGCTCCCAAGTTAGCCATAGTTCGGCCCTTCAAGCTCTGTTCGGCTCATTATCCTATCAAGGATCATTCAATAAGAATTCTTTTTTCTTCGCTTTATTTTTATTATATTATTTGTCATTGAATTTATTTTCCACTTCTCTATCACATTACATTAACAAAAATTTATATCTTTTGGATTGAATCGGTTTCTTGTGGCCCCTCATATAAAATTATTTCTTTGACCTTGAAAACTATTTTTTGTATTAAACAATTTGGTTCCGTTACCGGGAACTCAGGAAAATTTGCTATTCATACAAAGATAGTAACAATTTTTGTTAATATTCGCTTGTTTTCAGTTTAAACCTTCATCATGACCGAAATTTGCCAATCAACACAGTTAAGGACAACCAAGTTGGAGATGGCTTTACCATGCAAAATAAAAAGGGAAGAATAGCCATGATAATGATAAGCAAGCAACAAGAAGAGAAAAATGGAGAATGTACATCGGTATATTGGTACCACAACTATTAGTACCAGAACTGATTATAACAGATCTGTACGAAACAGTTTTGGAACATGAGGTTTAGATACGCCGGGTAATTTTAATTTGCAAAATTTAGTTCTAACGTTACAAGAACAGATCAAGGAACAAAACGAGCAGATAGAACACTTCCAGGAATTCCTATCTATCCTATGAGAATGATATGCATAACCATTACAGCACCGAGATTTAAACAGAAGAAGACATGGTAAGTCGAATCGACACTAATAAGATGTCCAAAAAGAGGTTCGAAAAAACAAACCGAGGTGATTCCGGATCCAATTGAAGGAGTCAGAAGAATAATGCCGGACCTTCCCGGAACTGAGGAGTAAAAATTTAATTCGATATAATACAAAGCTCCGAAAAGAGAAAGAAACATTCATTCAATGGAAAGTCAAAAACATGTCCGGAGATCAAACAGATGTGATTCTTAGGTGATCCGAGTCTAAACGCAAAAATCTAAAAAACAGGTCCGAGCAAAGAGATACGAGATTTTCTTCACGGGCTGGAAAAGATCCGAATCTACCCGAACAGGTAAGGAATTACCTTGCTAAATTGCAAAATTCCAAAGGAGAAGAACGAAGATTAAAAAGAACATAGGTAAAACACCCACGAGATTGCTTACAATGATGTCACGACCCAGACCCCGATCCGGTCGTGATGACGCCTCTCATGAAGACAAGACCAGCCAACCAACCCATTTCGCCTTTTCAGAATAGTTAATATTAATAAATAGTTTTAGCATAATTAAATAACCCCAGTATAAACAAAAGTTTGCTTTATTAAGTGTGGAATACAACCCAACCACAAACCAAATCGGGGTGTCACAAGTCACGAGTATATATTAGAGTATAAATACAACTGCAAGGCCTGAAACATATAAAATAGGACTGATAAACAAAAGGAAGAAATGCGGTGCTGCGAACGCTGGCAGTCACCTCACTAAATTCCGATAACTTAGCCTCCGACCAGCTCAAAACCCGCTACCGTGTGAACAAATACCTGCATCTGCACACGAGGTGTAGGGAGTAAAGTGAGTACTCCAACTATGTGAGTAATAAAGGTAAATAATAACTGAGCAGTAAGAAATCACGTAAAACAAACCATCATGCTGTATAGAGCAGTCTAAAACCCTTTGAGTAAAAACAGTGAAACTGTGAAATCCTTGGAAAAACATCTTAGCTCAGTTTAAACCTCTTTTAAAAATGACTTTTTCAACGGTTACACAAATGAGTGCAAAACAAATAGTGCATATAAGCACGGAAATCCACCCCTCGGGCACAACACTCAATTAACAGATAATGCAAGGCAATCATATAGATTTCACATGAAGTAGCACAAACAACAGATAATGGAAGACAAATGAAATAAAGTAAACACATAGAACAATACCAGCACCGTTGCAGCATGCAGCCCGATCCATATATCGCTGCGGCTGCAGCCCGATCCATATATCTCGTCGACGGCTCTCACTGGGAGTGTGCAGACTCCGGGAGGGGCCCCTTACGGCCCAAGCGCAATATCAAGTCATATCGTGGCATCAAAATCTAGTCCCTCGGCCTCGTATCAGTATCAATATAACACTACTGCGGTGCGCAGCCCGATCCCTTAGTATCCTCACATCTGGACCTCGGCCATACTCAGTCCAGAAATCACATAAGCCCCTCAAGCATTAGTAAAAACAGTAGTTCTCAGACCAAAACATCATTTACTATATCATTTTAGTTTCAAAACCTAGTAAAAGTGTCTGAGTTGTAAAATAGTGGAAAACAGTACGACTGAGTTCAAGTAGTAGGTCAAAACAGTGAGGAAATAGTGATAAAAATCCCCAGAGGGTTCAAATAGTTGGCTCTATGCCCAAATATGGCAATCGGTCCAAATAATGATGATAACAAATAAGTTTCAATCAAATACGCGATAAAAGCGTCAATCGGGACGGACCAAGTC